>NW_024464918.1:18851250-20107500 GCF_017591425.1 Ochotona curzoniae | reverse complement strand
CGAGAAGTCACGGCACTTTGCAGAATGCATCTCTCCTCCCAATGGACTCCCAACGAAACTGGTAAATACATGGAGATAATAGGCTGCTGCACTTTCTCCCATTGTCTATACCTACAATGTCAGGACGCACTCCAATAGCAGAATGAATGGACTTGTGACTGCTGTTGAAGGATTGCACTATTGTAATGATACGGGGAGAAAAATGGGGTGGGGAAGAGTGTGGAAGGTGCAGAGGAAAACCCCAATCCTACGGTACTGTATCATGAAAGATAAAATAAATAAAATAAAATAAAAATACGATTAGAATAAAATAAAATAGGCTTATGATTAGATTTTGGTGAAAAAGCATAGAAATTCTTGGCTAGGATCAATTACATTGTATATTTGCAGCCACTGTAAAAATTCACCTATGGAACTGAATTGCTACAAATATTAACTCATAAAAGATAACACTAAAAATAAGGTCATGGGAATTAAAAAAGAAAAGTCAATTGTTGGTGTGTGTGAATGTTCTGAAATCCATGCAGTTTTTTCATAATACTCACTGTCATGAACTTCTTCAACACCCCTAATCGGCACACACATCATTGATTACAAATTTGCCTGAATCACATATAGAACTACATTAATGTCGGCCTCTATTGCTGCTGCTCTCGTGGTTTACTGGATACTCATCAAGGGCTGTGAGAATGAGAAGAATGCTAGGAACAGAATTCACAGCACGTCTCAAGTCTCATGAGGAATGGGAGTCAGTGGGGGGGGGGGGGGGCTCCTGGGAACCAGTGAAAATGTACAGGTGCAAATTTAGGATTCTAAGTCAGTAATAGCTCCCACAAGTCAGTGCAGCCAATTTGCTCTAGCACGTAGTCTGGGAACACAGACTCACAATTTAAACAGGATTTCAAGAGTGGCCTTAGGGTCACTCTTGGACATGTGGTTCACAGATGTGTTTTGTTTGGCATACACAGTATCTTTAAAGCATTCTAATTAGTTGCCAACATTTAAAATTAAATTACCATCCACCCGCTACATTCATTTCATTACCTGCCTGGTTCCTGCCACTATGAAAGTTCATAGCTCCAAACCTGTGACTTAATTCCCATTCTCATTGTCACTGGCAACTACAAGCCTTGTAAACATATTAGAAAGATGTATTGCCTTCATACAGTGCAACATAGCTTTGCTTTACCGCATGATAACAGGGATTTGTTTTTAAAAATCTAAGTACATTTATTCTGAGATATCATTTTCTAAGCAGACCAACTAGAACTTCATTTCAAGGAAAAAAATTTAAGGTATTGTGATTTCTTAAGCATTCTATTATTCTGTTTTCACTGAACCATTGGATTAGAACTTAATCAAATATCATAGGCATAGAGAGAATAATCTGACAAAATACATGGCTAGAACTTAATACAAAGAATTGAAAGACCTGGCAACAAAGCGGAAGGTTCCTCGGAGACTAACCCTGGCCTTGGCTGAAGCTGCTTTGGCTGCCAGTATATACTTAGGAGAGAATGAGAGATATATCCAAGTCTGGTACACCGGCTGTTCTGACCATATCACAGTGACAATAAGGTAAGGGTTCTAGGTCCTGGAAACTCACAGCTATGGTTTCAGGGTACATAGGAGTCAAGCTCACACACAAAGCCTCAAGTCTGTGTATGTATGCATTCTTCATACTATTTACCCCAATCACTAAAATCAGATATTAAACGGGGTGCATCTCTCACTAATGGCCTGCCTGTCCCAAACACCATTGACAAGAAAATGCTGATTTCCAAATATACATTTTCTTATCAACTATTATCATCTATGGCTCTCTGCCTTTCAAAATATTTTCTCTCATTTAAAATATTGTGATATGAATAATCCTTTCTGTTGCTCTGGTTCTGATCAGTTCAAACTCTGCCTGTCCACGCTTCAGCAAATCCCTCCAGAACCATGGAAACTCAGGAAACAAGTGTGGTGGTCCAGACCTCAATTTTCTCTCTGTTCAAACTGTTAGCCTTTATAGTAGCCCCTTCAATATCAGCTTGGTGTCACTGCTTTAAAATTGCCTTTTCGTTGTTTATGGGAGATGATGCATGCTTGCTGTAAAATGCTGTGGGCATTTTACACATTTACTGGAAAATCACATTGTATCCTGTGAAAACACATAACTGCTGGTCAAAGAAAAAGTTGACATTCAAGGAAACTGAAATGATGATTAACCTGATTTAATCTTCATGCACTGAATATATGAATTGTATTGTCAGATTATTTCCTATATAGAAGTACTCTCAGAATTTTAAAGTAACATCCTAAGAAACAAATCTAAGATAGTTTACAATGACCGAATCCCACATCAGAGAGCCTGTGTTGGAATTTTGGCTCCACTCCCAGTTCCAGCTTCCTGTTAATGTGGACTTTATCAAGAAGTATGTGGCAGTTCAAGTGATTGAATCCCTGACACCAACATGGAGACCTGGCCTGGGTTCCTGACTTTGTCCTGGACAAGTCTCATTCACCGAAGGCATTGGGGAAATGAGTCGGAAGATTGCCTGCCTTCCAAGCAATTTTAATTAGAAACTAAAATGCTGCTTTCTCAACAACTTAGTCTCTCAAATTTCCATCTCGTCTTCTTTAACTGACATTAAAATATATATATACTGCATAGTTTCCACACTTTGCAAGAGATACCCAGGGTCAGCAAAATATTTCCTGAGATTCTTTTAAGTGGAACCAATACTATTAAGCTTCATAATAATAATAATACAATATATGTATACAGGCATATGCCTTCAGGTCTACGAGACATAAGTCTTGGTATCTTATTCCCTCACGCCTAATCTGGGCCTAAATGTTATCTGTTGGGACATATTTTCTTGCATGTTCTGATTATCACAAATAATGAATATGCTGATCTGCGAAGACAATTCCTCCTCAGATCACTGTCTCGCTTCTGCACAGAAGCTGTGCTGTGGCCACTGCGGGGTCAAATGTAAAGACCTCCTTTAAACAACTGCCTGACACATTCTGAATATCAATTTGGCATCAGGAAGAGGATTTCTGAATTCCCTGATGGAGCCTTTAACTTGATTGAAATCTGCGACTAGAGCCAGAGAAATAATTTAATGGAGGGCTTTTTACATGATGATGTAAGCTTGACCACACACCCACCATAAATTTAGTTAGAATGCTTTTCTGATCAGAGAACGTTTAAGGTAACAACCTGAAACACATTGCTTATGAATTAAAGTGTATTATTAAAAACAGGTTCTGTGCTATGTTTTAATGTATCTTCAAAAGGTTTCTTATCAATGTATCAGAATTGTCGGCCCAATAAAAAGTTGCTTCATACATCACACACATATTACTAGATTTCTTAAAACTTTTCTCAGAAAAATAAGCAATGAGCTTAAAAATTACTGATATTAGACATATTTCCTTTCATACTCTTAACATCATGAAGGAAATTTTTTTTTGAGTGTTACATGACATTTTCTGAAAACAAGCTGCAATCTAAAAGATGTAATCCACAGCTAAACTGAAAATTAGATGAAGAAGGCTTCTTTACTAGTGCTTTTCAAAGCATAAATAACTGGTCTAAAATTAAATTTACTGAGCTTATTTTCTTCCATTTCCCAATCAGTAAGGAAGTCACATTTGTTACTTCTTCAAGCTTTGACTTCAAACTTGTCAACACAAAGAAGAGAACCTTCCACATTTTATAAATAGCCATGTTTCCAAACGGGTCTCTGAGCTGCTCTAGGCCAGCAACATTTGTAGAAATAAATCAATAAAAACTGTAAGTCAGAGGCTATTGAGAAATGTTACTAATGCTTTCACTTTCTGAAAGCATAAATCAGTCAAGGGCATTACTGTTTATCACAGTTACTTATGGGCTTTTATTATTATTATTGTTACTCTAAGGATGGACCTATTATCTTTATAAGGATACAGCAATTAGATCATTGCATTATTAACACAAATATAGAAATAGATCAGTGAGAGAAACTAATATACAATTTTAAAATGTGTCAACTTAAAGGAATGTGGGGATCAGTTTCTGCATTTATTCTGGTAACATATTTTAGGTCATTTGCGAGATAAGAATCAATTTTTTCCCTCATGATCCATGAGATACCTTGTAGCAAAGAACATGGATGCAACAGACATAAAGTCAAAACAACAGCAAAAAGCTACAATAAACTAGAAAAATGTACCAGGAAGTCTTTATCTGATCACCAGGCAGCATGACTTTTGTAAATGTATTTAAAAAGGCAGAATCCTAAAAAAACAAGGCATTAAATATGAATTTCAAAAATCGACACAAAACACATCAGGGAAAGGTTATTACCTTGAATAGGTGAGAAGAACAAATAGGCCTTCTTTCACATGGGGGACTCTTTATAAACCACCTATTCTACTGAAGTTAATCAAGATTGCTACATAACACATTTTAATACATCTTAAGGTTTGGAAAGTGCCCAGACGGCAGAGAAGTGTCAGAACAAATCCTAAGGTGATCAAAGCTGGTTTTGCTCTGAAGATACTTGCACGACTCTGCCACCTGGAACTAAAGCCTGACTTCTAGACACGGTTTCCTAGGACAAACACCCCAGATTCAGCTGGGATCCCCAAAGGATCCAGACCCTAGGGGTAAGACGGTTCCTTTATCAGTAAGCAGGACTATACAGATAAATACAAATTCAGCACAGACTTTGATGAACTAGGAATGTGTGAACTGAGGACAGTTGTTACAATAGCAAACTGCGTTTCAAGTACTTCAACTAGTAAAGAAGGAAAAAAAAAGAAAGGATTGAAAAATTTAGAGAAACAAACTATAGAGAATGAATGCAACTGAAGAACAAAGGTAAGGTATCTGACTTAATTACTTAAGGAATTTAGTTATGCGTCAGTAATCTTAGCAAATGTATGTGGTCTAAATGTTCCAGTTTAATAAGATGGATATTCTACAGGGAGAAATGGATACATTAAAGTTGTTAGTTATACAATAGGGCAGCTGCATCGGTTTAAGCTGTATCTTGAGACAAGCACATCACCTTTTAGAGTACCTTAATCCATCCCTGCCTCCCTGCTCCTGCACACCCTGGGAAGGTGGTCCTTGCTGTCCAAGGGGGCAACCTGGATGGACTCCTTAGGTCCTGGACTCGTTCTAGTCCCGTGCCAGGCTACCACAGGCATGTGGGGAATGAGCCAGTGGATGGAAAAGACAGATCATCTGTCTCTCTTGACCTTTCAAATAAGTTGATAAGTCTTTTTTGAAAAAAAGAATCGTAACCATTTCAATTCACTAGGAAGATATGACTGTTAAAAGCAGCGTTATTCCTAAGGGCAAAGCCTCAAAGCAAACAGTCAACCTGAAAGACATGAAAAAAAAAGACCTATAATCTTGGTGGAAATTTTAACCCAGAATTCTCAGTATCTTATTAAAAGGAAGCAAAAAAATTACACATATATAAATATAATTTTATATAAACATATTTTATATATAATATATTTTACTTATATATTATATATATAGTATATATATATAAAATATATATATATATTTTAGTGGAACTAAAACAACTTGTACATTCAGCCTCTGGACATACACAGGAAGCCACACTCTGCAACCACAGAATAAGCGTGGTGCAGCAGCACATGGGAAACAGACTTTCAAGGTGTTTTAAAATTACAAAGCAGAGCTCAACAACTTTCCAATAACTAAGATCACACTGAGAATGGCTTCTGACAGCAATAAAACAAGCCAGAAATCAGCTGTTTAAAACTAATAGCTAGAAAGACTCCTTTATTTGAAAGAAAACTACTCTTAAGGAACCCCGAGTCCAGGGGGTTATTATCACAAGAGGGGTAGAGAGGAAAAATGGACAGCAGACCAACTGGGGACCACGCACAGCCTGGAATGCATTCACCAGACCAATGGGGGATCAACAATCCATGTGTAATTATCTCAAAGGAAACTGTAATTATAACAGAAGAGAATTAACAAATATACAACAGAAAGGAATAAAGAAGGAATTCCATTCGAAAACATTAAAGATCTTACTAAATTGTGAGAGGTATCATATTTTCAAATCGGAAGACTCACTATTTTCAATATTTTAACCTTCAAATCAATGCACAGTTTCCATTTATTCCCAATTGTATGGCTATCATCATAATGGCTGATCTTAATAGATTTGGTTTTTAAAATTCAATGAAATGCAATGTCTTCAAGACACCCTTGAACTGATCTGAGTCTTTCATATGAAATACCAAGTTCTACTGTAGAGACTCAAAAAGAAGAAGACTTGAGTTTCAACACAGGAGTAGACAACAGTGTAGGATGGACTGAATCAAGCTGCACCTGCACACACACAAGAGTAGGGGACCTGAACATTTGTCAGAGCTGTGGGAAGGACAAATGCCCCAGTGACATACTGAGTCCTCACCCTCATGCTTGTATGCCATCTTGCACCCAACCAGTGCTCTAGCTCATCTCCCATCACGACCCACCTCCTTTACGCCATGCCAGCTGTTCCTGCAAGTGTTCAAATGCACCAGGCATGCTTGCAAACAACCCATTGTTCTCCTCATCTTTCTGCTTAACACTCTGGCTCAAAACCTTCCCATGAATTGTCTGTCCACTGCTTTAATGGCTCTGCAGACAGTGCCACTTGCTGACTTTCCTTCATGAGTCTTTAAAGCACAAGTATCACCATTATTGTCTAACTTATTACAATAGCACATTATCCTTTGTTTTCAGCGTTCTCTAGGAGCTAAGCCCCATGAAATGCAGGATTGGATTTTTTGTGCTGAGTCCCTATATTTAAATTCTCATGTGAGACTTCGTAGATTCTCATGCATATATACTGCCTATATTAATAAAACATGAAAAATATTCAGGATTATTGGCACACGGAGAAAGCACTTCAGTGCAGGCACCACTCTCAACCTCTTCTATGACAAAGAGTTTAAATTCTCAGCACAGTAAAGTAAGACGGGGATCCCAGCGGCATCCACGGGAAGACTACAGAGACGGGGATAGAAATGTCATCTACACACAGAGCCCTTACAATGAATTTTCTGACCTAATATTCTGTGTATAGAAATTGTATCCATGTAAATGCTTTCAAAACGTAGTTGTTATTTGGACAAAAGAGATATCATGACATTGATGATGAAAGTGTGAAATACATTAAAAGCAGAATAATACTAAATATTCTTTTACGTATTCCTAGGATACACTATCATGCATCATGGAAAACATTTTTTTTTTAATTCAGCAATGTGGTAAAGGCAGTGACAAACAACTATAAAAGGGTATACTAAAAAGGTAAGGTATGAAATTATTTTATAGAATGTTAAGAGATGAGTTTGAGTAATGCTTTGAAAACAGAAAATATCAGAACATCAGTGACATACTAACATGAATGACTTAATTTCTGAATGATTTAATTTTAAATAGGCTCTTTTTTAAGATTTATTTTTTAATGCAAAGTCAGATATATCGAGAGAAGAAGATCTCCCATTCATCCGTCCAATCTCCAAATAGCCGCAACAGCTGGAGCTGAGCCAATCCGAAACCAGAAGCCCAGAGCCTCTTCTGGGTCTCCCATACAGGTACAGGGTCTCAAGTCTTTGGACTGTCCTTGACTACTTTCCCAGGCCACAAGCAAGGAACTGGATGGGAAGCCGAGCTGCTGGGATTAGTACTGGTGCCCATATGGGATCCTGGGTGTGCACGGCAAGAACTTTAGCCACTGGGCTACTGTGCCAGATCCTTAAATAAGCTGTTTTTCCTGACTTGGGTGGAGGTGAGGGAACCAGAGTACAAGATTTTAAAATATTCCCTACATCATGGGCTTTTTTCTTAACTCCAATAATTTTTCAACTTTAAAAAATTTGCTTAGAGACATTTTAAAGAGACAGAAAGAGATTCCCCAATCCATTACTCCAGAAAAGCTTAACGCAGCTAAGGGTTGGCCAGGCTGGAGGTCTCCCATGTGGGTGAGAGACCTGAGGACCTAAGGACCTGCTACCTGCCAGGGTCTGTGTTAGGAGGAATCCAGAATTGGAAAACCAGCTAGGACTTTCACCAGGCACTCGTGTATGCACTGCAAGTGTTCCAGTGTGTCCCAACAGCTCTGCCCATCCCCCGTCCTCTCCAGTATTTTTTCTTACTGGTCACACATGACAGCCACACTGTCAGTGCTAACGGTTCCCTCTGGGTGCTCCCTGGCTAGCCTTGCCTGCTCATCCCAACTACACAGCCTTCTGTAAGCAACGGGAACTTTGACCTGTGCCAACTCCGCTGTCTTTCCTTTCTGTCTTCATCTCCTGTGCACCATCTTTCCCAAAGCAACTGAAAGTCCAAGAATGTGCCTCTCCTTGAATCTTGCTCCATGCAGGATTTTATCCTTCTCTGCCTCTTGCTCAATTACACTCCTCAGTACACGCCATAAGAGACCTCACTGCTTGTTTTGTAAACATTTTCCATTTATTTATTTGAAAGGCAGAGTTAGAATTAAAGAAGGAGTTAGAGAATAGAGCAAGAGCGATAGTTAGAGAGAGATTTTCATCTATTGGTTTATAATCCAAATGACCATGACTGCTGGGGCCGGGCCCAGGAAAAAACAGGAGCTTCATGTGTAGACTCAGGCACTTAGTCCATTGCCTACTGCTTTCCCAGGCCCATTGGCAAGGAGCAGGATCAGTAGTGAAGCATCTGGAAATCCAAGGTTCCTATAAGGAATGTTGGTGCTTACGTAGCAGATTAACCAGTGCACCACAGTGTCAGCTCCTGTGCGCATCTGAACACTGCTATTCACCAATTTCAAATATATTTTGTAAAGTTTTTATTCATTTTTATCAGAAAGACAGATTGAGAGAGAGAGAGAAAGATCTTTCATTGATGGTTCACTTCCCAAATGGCCATAATTGCTGGACCTGGACTGATTCAAAGTCAAGAGCTTCCTCTGGGTCTCCCACACAGGCTCAGGATCCCAGAGATTCTGGGTCATCTACCACTGCTTTCCCAGGGCATAAGCAGGGTGTTGGATGGAAAGAAGAGCGGCCAGGACAGGGATCAGCACCTCTGTGATTGCTGAGAAATCTACAGGCAAAAGTTATACCCATCCTCCACCTCTGCCATAGGAACAGCAGACGCATGACAGGTTGGGTAAGGCAGCAAGAGACAACCAAACTTTTGCAAACAAAGAAATGGCCTGTTTTAATTTTTCGTATTTATTTTTAGTTACAGATGAAAATGTATGTGCTCATTGTGTTCCAACAAGTTGTTCTGAAGCACACACACATATGGAGCAGTTGAATGTAGCTAATTCACAAACTCATTTTCTCATGCAGCTATTATTTTTAGGGTGAGCATGCTTTTTGCCTGCCCTCTTAGCATTTCTCAAAACCATAGAAGCATCTCCTTTCCTATCTCAGCATTTGAGCAGCTCAGGTTTTCAGCAGGTAGCATCACTCCATTGGTGTGTCTTCTTTTGGACCACGTGCTGAGTTCCTTCCCCGGGGAAATGACCCAAGCAGTGCAGCAGAGCCATCTTGTACTTTGGGTGTCATCTCCCACACTCCTGTTTGGCTCTGGCAGTTAGTTCTTTTACAGCCTCTTGAGCGGCTGACAGTGTATGGAACTTCCTCAACCAACTGTGCTAACAGACCACACAGATTATGTGTCTCCGTTTTTACTAACGAGTTGACCTGCCACAAACCCTTACGCAGATCCTCACTTGCTGTGAATTTCTGTACCATATGACAGGAGGTGGAATTGACTGCTTCTCCATACTTAACAAGTGGCACCTTCGGTTTTCCTATCACTGATCTCCACCCGATCCACCCTTGGTAAACATTTTCATCCCTTGGAGGCTGTCTTCCATGCCAAATATATCTTAAAACCATTCCCTAGGTAGAAATTAGTAAGACTCCAATTAGTGGACTATGGACCCAAAAATGTTTGATGATGATACATGTTTTGAGAACTGAATCATTAGGCAATTTCATCATCGCACAAATACCATAGAGTGTACTTGCTAGACGGTACAGCTCTGTCACTTAATATAGTCCTAGGTTGCCATGAAAAGCTAGGGTGAACAGACACATGAAGCTGCTGCTGGTGTGACACAGCACACAGAATGTTTTTATATGAAAGCAGAAAGAAACATTATAAAATACGATAAAATACAAAAACCAATAATATAGTCACTTATTATCACGAATCACACACCTTATATCATCATGAATGCCATACTTCTATATGACTGAGTTGGTTTACACCAGCATCACCACAGACATGAATAGCATTTGAGCAATCATGTTACAAAGGATCTAACATGATGAAGCAATAAGAATTTGTCAGCTACTCTAGAATCTGATGGGACCACCATCACCCGAGTGACCCATCATTGCCCATCTGTTGCTAAGCTGTGCACAGCTATACTTCTCAACTGTTGAATTATTCATCTCTTTGAACCGGGCTAATTTACTCTGACTCAATTGGTGCTTTTCACATCAGGGGAAATATGATACGGTAACAGAAGTACCAAATCCCTAAATTAAATTTCAAAGGTTCACTTCAGTCTTTCAAAAGAATTCCCATGTATGTGAAATCCAGAATAATTAGCGATCTCTGTCGCTTGTGTCACATTTATATATTCATTGCCAGATTAAATTATTTTTGAACTAACTTCAGGTTCCAAGTGATAACATATATGGCGCTCACCATTCATAAAAGGCACGGTTGTTCAATTTCAAAGTAAGACTTTGATATGGAAAGAGAAAAATTATTCCTAGCAAGTGACAGGATTTCACATGCTAAAAATGACCTTTTATTTCATAATAAGACTAAGAACAGGGTTTTCCAGTAACACTTTTATAGATCATGCTTGAAGAGTAAGAATAGATTTAAAAACCAAAGTTAATAGCTTCATTCTTGCACAATTTGAATGACTGTGTAAAACACAGATGCATCAAGGCAATAGGGCTTTTAAATTTCCTCACCTCGCGTTTGCACTTGGCATCTATTGGATCCTCTTTTCCAATTCTTGCCTCAATATATAACCATTATTGTAAACCTAGCAATGTAACCCTGCCAGACCTTGCTACTTCTGACTGTTTTGTTAGCCATTATTCGACCTTCCTCTACTCCTCTTCCCCTGGTCCTCCCCAGGCTCTAGTCAAAACAAGTGTAAGTTCACACTGACTTTTTCTAACTTCCACATGTGAGAAAAAAAGCACACAGTTATTTGTCTTCTGGTGTCTGGCTTATTTCACTTAACATAATGCTGAGGCAATGTCATGTCAAAGCCAAGCTGAGCAAACCACACTTGACTTAAACGTATGTTTTCCGAGCAGTTTTATTCAATTATCTGAGAATTTAGTAGCACTCTGCAGTCTTAAGTGGCATCAGAACACACTTTCACTATAGAACTGTCAAAATACAATACGGCCTGTAGTAAAACTTAATAGGTAAATAACATAGCCAAACCAACTTCCTCTGCACAGGGGCAGAACAATAATATTTTCACATGTCCTTGTGACTCAGGATACTAATATCTTACTAAATACATTCATCTCAAGTTTGTAAGCCTTTTCCCCAAGACTCAATTTCATCTGGGCTCAGCCTGGGTGGTTAACATTATAATCAAACTCATAAATAAAGGGAGAGACGTGTGCTTGTAGAGAAGCTGAAGCAGAAGTGTGTACACAGAAGATTTTAAAGATTCTCCTCTAGAATGTGTCAAAATATTGCAAAAGGTTTGAGAGTCACAGTAAGTGGATTGTCTTCTATTTCTCTGGGTTACTAAGGTGACTTTGAAGATGGGGATTTGTTTTGTTTGCTTACTTTACAGCTACACAGTCAATGAGACATTTTTCCTTGTTTCCTTTTGTTTATGAATCAGTCAGCATGGCACCCTAGTTGTTCTTGAGGTGCACACGTGTGTGTGTGTGTTGTTTTGTTCAGTGTACATAACTGCATTCATATGCATACTACATACATACATATATATACATCCTGGGCTCCCCTGTTGGGCAGTGGACATATGTATGTATATGAAGGCATTCATTAGCATATACATAGATAAGATAGACTAGATAGATAGATAGATAGATAGATAGATAGAAAGATAGATAGATAACATACAGTTGGAGGTCTCTATTTTTAAAAGTATACTTAATTCACAAGTCTCTTCTTTTTTTTATTAAAGATTTATTTTATTTTTATTGGAAAGGCGGATATACAGAGAGGAGAGACAGAGAGGAAGATCTTCTGTCCAATGATTCACTCCCCAAGTGAGCTCAACGGCCGATACTATGCCGATCCACGCAGGTGCAGGGTCCCAAAGCTTTGGGCCATCCTCGACTGCTTTCCCAGGCCACAGGCAGGGAGCTGGATGGGAAGCAGAGCTGCTGGGATTAGAACCGACGCCCATATGGGATCCCCGGGGTGCAAGGCGAGGACCTTAACCACTGCGCCATCGCGCCGGGCCCTACAAGTCTCTTCTTGTAAGTGACTACTGGGGCATCCCTAGTCAGCACATGCTCTAAGTGATACCTACCAAGACCCACTCAAGTTGACATTCTATTTCCCATATTCTTGTTCATTGCTATGCAGACACTACTCAAACCACAGCTCTCACACAGGCAACAATCTTAACCATATTGGAAGTAATAGTTTTGTCATTAGCAAGGCAAACCGACAAATCATCAATGTCATATTTATTCTACTAATAGCATCCTTTGGTAGTTGAGATCTTGGAAAACATACTCAAATAGCAACAGGAATAAGTACACAAGTTCACCATCAGGGTTTTTTGGGCTGAAATCTAAAGAGAGTTCTTTTGTTTGAACTAGGAAGTGCTCAGATTATGCTTTTTCCAGCGAAATCTCCACAAATTAAATTTCCTACTGCATATTAATATAACGATTCCACCACAGAAAGTTACATTGCTCACATCCAGAGGCATGTAAAAACTGGCTACATAGTAGGATCAGCCTTTCCAGGCCTATGTCACTAGGAAATCCATGCATATTTTCCCTAACGTCCATCTCTCATGGGGTAGAATGTGTCTGAAATGTCAATCAGGCACTTGAACCATACCACTTTTGCACTCCTAAACAGGTGCACTCTCTCATTAGCCCAAAGTCATCTGCTAGAAGTAGTAACGTTACTAATATCCAGATAAGATATGGAGCACCTTGGCCAGCTAGCTCAGCCTGCTTTACCAAGTCCTGCAGTCAGGTACCTTAAACATCTTATTTTCTTGTGGTTCTTGTGGCTGGAAAGTCGGAGAACGAGCAGCCAGTAGACTTAGGGTCAGTTAGTTCCTACTGCCTAGTTATATCATCTCACGCAGAGAAAGTGAGTGAGTGTTTTATCTTTCTAAACTGTATGGATTCCATCAGGCAGTCTCTCCGTTCAAGATCTAACTTCCTTCTAAAAGGCCCCATCTCGAAATATCACGAGACTGGGAATTAACATTTCAACACAGGAATGTGGGAGACACAAACATTCAGACCACAGTACATAAGAAATAAAGCAATCTGCAGTTATAACTGAGCTTACCTCTAATTACCCTCACCCTGAGTCTGATCGCCTCATACGATTACAGAACCAAGTGCCCACTTACAGTGACTACCAGCATCAGGGTTCCCATGTTGCCAGCTCAGTTGGTACTGCCTATGTGTCCTTGGCCGCCTGAGTCATTACCTCTCAGCCTCAGCTTTGTCATCAATACAAGAATTATACTAACAAATCCATCCTGACATGGCCGTCTTGAAGGAGACATACATATAAGTCACTTGGAATGACTGCCTGGTATTTATGAAGGAGCATGTCCATTTTGACACTATTAGTACCTGTGTTGTTATTATCATACAAACAACAACTATATCTGCATCTGATACAAGGAAAAGAAAAAAGAAACCAACCTTTTCACTCAAATCTCATTGTTCATAAGAATCACATGCCTCATCCGGACTGGGAGAGTCTTCAATGTGAAGGTCTGGGTTTTTTTTCCCCTTTGAAACTGTTTTTAATCACACATTCAGCTTGGGTCCTGTGACAGCTTCTCCTGAGGAAAGAGCCCTGCCTTGTGCCACAGGCTTTGCTGCAACAAAGGGTAAAGCCAAACCCAAGTGCTCCTCTTGCAATGAGTGTCCTGTGACAGGGAACGGCTCTATAGCAGATCAAAGGTTGCAGCAAGAGGGCACAGCTTGGAGCCATGAGGGTAGGGCAGGACAGACATAAGGAGGGAAAAAGGTACAGAAGAGAAAGTCCAGAGAGGGCCAGGCCGTCAACCTGATGCAGGAAGAGAAAGAAACATCTAGTGAGAAACAAAGGGGGGCGGGGAGCACATGGAGAGCAAATTACTGAAACTGGCAGAATGTCTGGCAAAGACCTTGTACGCCAGCAACTCCAGCCCTCTGCATTCCAAGACCCAGCACTATGTTTTCACTCACAGTTTTGGGTGCTGGGGATTATTACTCCTATCTCCGCAAAATGGGCTATTTTTGAGCATTTTCAACAAAGGTTAAAGCACTCATTTCTGACTTAAGTTCTGTATTTCAAATGTTTTTCCATGTAGGGCTTTGCTCAGCTGGCAAGAATTGCCCCTTGCAGAGTTATCTAAATCCTAGAGATTGCAAACAACAGGACTAGTAGAACACCTTTGGCATGCAAGCCAACCAGTATAGATCCCAAACCTACAACTACTTCCTGTACCCAAAGCTCTCCCAGTGGGCCATTATCCCCTGACCTCATCACTCCAAGGCATGGAAGCAAGCAACTAGGTCAGCCCAGAGTCCGGTGAGACTATTCTAGACACACAATCTTAAACTCTGCCTTGCATCACTCAATCTTCCTGGAAATAAGCACACGGATGACTTCATTCTAACAGCTCCCCTCCTCTCTGCTCCTTGCTGATGGGCCCAGTGGGCCCTGCCTGCTTTTCTAGGGACTCTGAAGAAGGGAATAACTTCCTCCTTAACAGTCACCTCTGTGTTTGCCAAGTTTTATTACACCTAATTACAACAGCCTTGACCACCATGAGCACAGAATGCAGGGCTGCCATGTAACACCAATGTATACTTCACAGTGTTAGATGGCTTGAGCTACAGAGACCACAAAGTATGAATAACACGATTCCTAGTGTTAAAAATTGGAACAGGCTTCCCAGGAGCTGTTCAACTTGACAGGTAAGTGACTAATGGCAAATCACACATACGAGTAAGGTGGGATAGGCACAAAAACTGCCAGAGAGACCAGCCTCAGGGACCAGCCTCTGGGACCAGCCTCTGGGACAAGGCCAGGCCCCAAAGTCTGACCTGTGGTCACGTTCACATTTGCTTGAAATATCAACCCTGCACATTGCTTTTTACAGTTACAGAAGGTCTCAAATAAGAGACCAAATTCTAAATAAACATTTGCAAACATCAAATGTTGTCATTGTCTCGCTGTGTACTTGCAACCCTGATTGAAAGCAGGAGGCTAGCAGGAGAGGATTAATAGGTAAGTTAAAGACAATGGCTTAGCTTCTTTGTCACCTGCCGTCCAGCACTGCATGCCACTTCCAGAAGCAAACATTTCTTCACAGTGTGGCAGCTGTAATAGTTTTTTTGAGGTCACATTTTTACAAATTAATAAACCACAAGCTTGGTGAAAACATTTATGCTTACAGGCATGCCTTCGGAAGTATGTAACAGAGAACCTTTAAAACAATCATGCTAAGATGAAGTCGTAAAATTTCACAACATATTGTTCTAGTAACAGTGCATGGGGGTAGACCCATAATGGAAGGGTATGAGAAATCAACAAAAACCCTGGGGTACTGTCAGCGTTTGTGTTTCACTGATTTTTCAATTTCTCCAATTATATGCTTTTGCCAGGATATAATGAGGAATCAGTTAATATATGCTTATGAAGAATTAAGAGGGGAAAATATACAAACATAAGTAATAAGCAGGAAAAATGAGCTGTTACCCAAGCATGTCTCATTTTAAAGCCCCGGGAAAAACCATCTATTTATATCTGCTGAAGACAGGGGAACAATTTAACAACTGGGTAACAAGGCAAGGTAGACCTTTCCTTGAACTCATTGATTTAATGGAAAAAATCATTTGATTATTGTGATTTGGATTATTATAATTTTAATGATAGTCACTTGACTTTGATTTGGCTTGTAGCATAATCTTTAGGATGCCTGTGCCTGATTTTTCCGTACAGATTGGGGAAAGTGGGAAAAGCAAATCATTTGCTCCTTATATAAGCTACGTTTTTCCTTCTGCCTGTGTGCGTGCAAGCAATAAACAAGCAAATGGATTAGAAATACATTAAACATGGACACCGAGGCCATCACATCCCCAAGTACACATAAAGGCACTAAATCCTTAACAGGCTTAGCGATGCCAAAGGAAAGCAATGCATGCTGGGACACAGAAGACAGCAGGAGCTAACCTAAGCAGGTCGAGATTTTTTACCCACAGCCCAACTCATCTAATGCTTTTCATTCAATTGTCATAGCCCCCTTGAGCAAAATAATTGATTCTATAGTCCACCAAGCTGTAAGACACAGTATCTGCAATTACAGCTACTCATGTGACTCTGCTACAGAATCAGTTCTAAACATATGTTAACGTGAAATTTATTATCTATGTCAAAACAACATTTACACTCCTACCTACCAACTGATACATTTATTGGACTGCCCAATTTCCTGATTGAGTGTCAAGTGCACTGAAATACTCACTGTTTATTGAACACTTCCTATGCACTACGCAAGACATACTGCTTCAGAGAGCCAAAAGCAACACGACATAGCCCTTGACCTCACAGGTTGCCAAGACACAGTGCCCAGACAGGAGTGGTTATCTGGCAAGATCCTTCCTCAATATTAGCAGCCAAATGTATCAATGCAGACATTCCTACATGTAGGTCACCACTTCAGTCAGCGGCTAAGATAAAGGTATTTAATGTAGCCTTGAGGTCGGTACCAGAGAATATAAAGACACAGCCAAGGAGTTCCTCAGTCCAGGAGCTATGTCCAAGTATGGGGTGATAAACACTACTCCAACTGCAAGAACAAACAGAGTAAGTATAGGACATTCAT
This sequence comes from Ochotona curzoniae, assembly GCF_017591425.1. NCBI lineage: Eukaryota > Metazoa > Chordata > Mammalia > Lagomorpha > Ochotonidae > Ochotona > Ochotona curzoniae. The sequence continues at coordinate 20,090,383 of NW_024464918.1, read as the reverse complement.
TTGTTTTACAAAGATTACTGATAGTTTACTATGATTAACAGTTGTATGCTGATTTGGGTCTTTCTAACTTCTGGAAACATCAAGAGATCTAGGCACAAAACATGGAGATAAACTGAATGTGCTGAATTTCAGATATAAACATTACGTAGACTAGATATTCCTCCTTTGCTTCCAATAGATACCATTTCGCTTCAGGTTTATTTGGTTCTACTTTGGCCGGTAAACATATGGAAGACTAATCACTGGTGAGGAGCACAGGTTTTGGCATGAGAAGGCTCTATTCCCACACTGTTTCCTAGATGCTTACAAGGCTGAGATCTAAGCATTTGCCATACAATAACCTAGGTCTCTGGATGGGTTAAATAGGAGCTATAAACACTCTAAGGACAACTGTCAGTGACCAGATAGATAAGGCATGGGAAGCACCTTATATTTGACAGGTACTTTAAAAAATAATTCGCTGCTGTTTTCCACTAGCAGCCAAAGGGGTAGGCTCTAGCCACTGAGATCACGCAGGCACTGACACCTCACAGCTGTCTCAGGACAGAACTACAGCCATAATGCTACCCAGACATCTACCTAGCAGAACAAATGAGAAACGTGGGGTGGAAAGGAGACAGACTAGCCAAGGAGAGAGCAGAGAACCCTCCTCCAAGGCCAACTGGAACTGGAACCGTCAAGGCCTCTGGCTGCAGATTTCCATTCTTGAGCAGACTCTTCCTGCTGTTTCTTCACTCCTTACCCACCCATCATCTCCCTTCCAGCCAAGGCTGCAACACAGCCAACCTCCCGCCTCCTGCCTCCCTGCTCATTAGCCAGGATTTGACTCCAAGGGCTGTCAGCAAGAATTCCAACACAATGAGTTACTTCAGCTTCAAATTCAAAATGATGACTAGAAATCCTTCATTATCATTTAATATGAATCTATTTCATTAACTAATTTAAAGCCATGTATAATTCATCACAGGCATTGTTCTAGCTGATTCTAGCTGAGCATGCATTTCCCTAGATGTGGTCTCTATATTAGTTTTGCTTCACTCTTCTTAATGCATGAAATGATTGAGATATACAACATTTAGTTGTCAGTAGAAATTCAATGGCACTTTTTCCTTTGTCTAACTGGGTCACTAATTTCCCTATGTAACATAATATCTCTCATCTGATATTATCAAAATCCTTCCTATTTACTGCGATTCTGTCCTTCTAATGACCATGCTTATATCAACCTAGTGATTTTTACTTCTTTCGAAAGTATCCATGATGGCAAAAAAAAAAAACAAAAACTGAGTAATTTGCTGAAATAACATAATGTTAGACTTAACCTAGGATCAAAATTCTGACTTCCAAGTCCCCCAATTTTATTTTCCCTCCTAACTTGAGAGATTATGCACACAAAAGCACTACCACAGGAGCAACTGGATTAGAGTCAGTTCTGCTCCTGCTCTGTTACCCATAAGAGTAGAAAAGCCTTAAAATTATTATTCAGGAGTGGTGACGACTTCCAATTAAGAGACAACTGTCACCTTAGGAGAGTTTTTCATAAGGAGAAGCACTTAGGCTCCCCAGACACAAAGGGAACAAGTACAAAATGTGGTCAGAACACCCCAAGTGTGGCTTTCAGAGGAAGCCAGCAGCAGGCAGAGCCCACGGCTATAGTGACTCTTCCGGCAGACTTGGAGGTGGTAGCTGTCCTCAGTGGTCTGGTCCCCCGCCAAGGGGTGACTAAAGTAGAGACATAGGAGCCCTGAGTTTGACTGTCCAGCACAGGGGTGAGGCGGAGGGAGTCTGGATTACTTTGCACGTGTAGGACAGTCTCCAAGGTTTGGTAAGCCCTAAGAGAGGCAGCTGTCCAAAGTCTGCAAGACTCCAAATGCCAAAGTATTAGAAACACTTGGCTAACACAAACGTTTAGCCGTTCTGATGTGTGCTTAGCATACAATGCTTCCTGTGCATTTCCCAACTATCTGATACAGTAAACCTCATCATTTTCATCATCTCCACTTACAGACTGTGAAGTGAGTTTTAAATTCAGTAGGAACTTGCCATGAAGCACAGTTACCAAGCCAGAGCCCAGCTACATGGCGTTTAACCCTGCCAGTAGGGTTTGTACAATATAATTAATGACTCTAATTTCTCCATAGTAGTTCTCCTAGCACCCAGTACTAGGCATGTTATCATGTTACTCACTCAATTTGTTCATGTTCAGGTTATGAGATTGCGACGCTGCTGTGGGATTTGAAGAAGGGGAGAGGCGTGAGCAAGAAAGCCCTGAGGACTCCGAGAACATCTGTTACCAGTTTTTGCCGTCAAACTACAAACTAAGGCTTCTACATCTATTCTCCCCTTTTATTGTAAATTCCCTCTTTTAAAACAACCCATAATTTTGCCTCTAGCCCTGGATGCATAGTCCTGCTGCGGCACAAAGCAAGGATCGTAATCACAAATGCAAGCTGAGGCTGTGGTGCACAGGGTCTTTGGCAGCATAAGGAGTTTAAAGCTACAATGTATGGAACTCGCATAAACAGGCTCTGCATGCTGTTGCGGTTAATGAGGTGATCTGAGCAAAGCCACCTACAGGATCACCCTGAAGGGGACACCCAGATCCTCTGGCTGAGCTCAAGGATCTATCAGGGCCTGAAACACTTATGCACATAGCCCTCCTACCACACTCATCAGTTCAGGAATCTTCTGCTCTTACAAAGATACATTGCAAAGACCGTGGGTTTCTCAATACCGTATTTGTGCCAATTTCATGACGAAAGACAGTCAGAGGTGCTGTATACTACCCGTAACAGCTCTGACCTCTAACCCCACCACCACACAGACACTACTACAGCCCTGTTAGAGGTATTGGGGACACCTTGGAAAGTAGGGTTACACTGTACTTATAGGGTCTCCTAAAATGCAACTGAACTCAGCAATGAAGAAGTCTCAGCTCTAACAAGCAAACTTCCTCTTCTTTCCAGTTCAATTCCCTTTCTCTCCTCAATTCACAGGTCTCCCATGCCACATTCACAGGGGGTACTGTGAGTTGTGAGACCCCATCAGGGGTGAGAGACTCGGTGTTAATGAGTGCAAATGGCAACAACAGGTATAAACAGCTTCAATCTCAGACAAGCAGGGGTAGCTGAAAACCCTTCAGTGGAGAAGGGAAGATCCAGCTCACCATGTAGAGATGTTTGTCTTCATGCATCATCTATGTGCTCTCAGTGGAAACCAGATGGGCTGACAGCCTGTGAAAATAATTTTCCGATCAGCTTATTTCAAGAGAGTTCTCCCAAATGCCAAAGTCTTCAGACAAAGTGACTGCCAGGTTTCACAGTGCGTTCCATGGGAAGCTATGGCAATCTTAGAGTAGTTCAACAATCCAAATGAATATAGTCTCAAGGAATCTATGAAACTAACCAAGAACTCAGGTTGTATCACTGAGAGTAGCGTAAGCAATAGAGCTGAGAAAAGATAGCACCTACAGGAACAAAACATAAATTTACATTAAATCGATAAGACAGTTTTGACATATTACAGCTTCTTTAATACTATGTGACTATTCAACTCAAATGCTACTAAAAGAGAAACTACGAGCTGCTACTGCACCCAGTGGTCACAGCAGGCCCTTCCTTAAGCCTGGCAGTAACGGACCTCAAGAACCAAGCCCCTAAGCCAAGACACAGGATGTTCATGATTTATTTCTGTTTGCAGCATTGCCCCAGAAAATATGGATTACCAACCTGCCATCATGAAAAGCATAGGAATAAACTATAAAATGCATGCAATCTATACATAAAACTGCAAAGAATAAATTGTTAAGAGATTTCAAAAAAAAAACAGGGTTGGTCCACCGTGATATAAGGTTGAATGGGCATAAATAGCTTCTCAGGAGAGGAGGGACTTGAAGGTGCAATCAAATGACGGGGAAGACTTTGGCAAACAAACCGAAGGAGATGAGCAGCATTCTGGGCCACTTGTTGAGGCCAGCCAGGGAAGGAAGCGACAGCATACTGGGTGCGGGACCAGGGATGGGAGAGGATCACAAAGTGGCTGCTGTACAGACTTTCTTTACAGCAGTTGCAGAGTAATGATTCACATAGAATCTCAAAATTTGCCATGATTGTTGTGATTATTCATGAGAATTAGCATACCTTTGGGAAATAGAATATTGATGGCTGTATCTGTACTCTCAGATCCAAAGGTAAAATTCCCCCAAGTCAGCCAGCTGTGAGTAACCTAGATAAAAAATGAAACCATAATTTTTTTAATCTAAAAGCAAAAATAGCAAAACTAAGGTTGCAAAGTAGCAAAGGCTCTCTAGATTTTTGCACATTAAAGCTTTGCGTCAAGTACAGCTATTTCTGCATATCCTAAGAACTTTAAAGAGGCAATAAAATGCTTTTGAATTCCAAGAAACTGAAGGATGATCTTTCTTCAGAAGAACATGATTGAATAATGAGGTCACTAGTTCAGGAATCCCACAGCAAGTGTCTTTGAGATCCTCTAGTAACAATTGTGGCTCACACGTGAATGGTGCCTGCCATGTGCACAGTGCTGTGTTAAACACAATATACACACACCAGAAAAACACTGCATTCAAAGGAAGGTTTAAGCCGGTATAAAAAAAGTCAAATCGAAGGGCTGGCATATTGGTTCACCTGGCCAATCTTCTACCTCCCAGCACATCATTCCATGGAGGTGCCAGTTCCTGTTTTGGCTGCTTCACTTTCCATTCAGCAGCTTGGGAAAGCAGTGAAGGATGGCCCGAGGTCTTGGGATCCTGCACCCACACGAGCCCACTCTTCATCTTTATCTTGTGGTGGAGAATCTGTCCAACACTGCTATGAACCAACCCCGCTGTTAGGAACCTCTATAAAACTTGAGGCCAGTGACAGTGGAGTTAATCCTGCAGCCCCAGTGACAACTGTCGGAGTTTCTCCTGACATTACCGACCCACAACACTTCAAACTATTACAGGCTGCCTTTGTTCCATAAAATGATGTCTTTCAGGTCTATTTTAAACCTTTTAAATTACTGTTTTGGGTGATCATGTAGCACGTGCATTTGAGAGGGAATAAAAGAGATGTGCTTTAACCTTAAATTAAGTCAAAGACCAAGAAGACAAATGGTTCCAATCATTAAATTAACATTATGGAAATTAGCCAGCTTTTCCTTTTAAGAAAGGCATAATTCATCACTCAAGACCGACATCAAATCAATTTTTTTTCACTGTAGATAATAATTGGGACTGGGGATGGCCTTGAACTTAAAGGAACAATGAGCTGATGCATTGCAGCTTCCAGTCCTGTTCCTACAACCTCCAAGGTCTTTCTTGGCACAGCCTCAAGTTCTAATTATAAGCCAGAAAGGAGTTTCTGAATCTCAGAATAGATTCAAAATCAAAGAGTAAGGAATAAAGTGATAACATATGGGAAAGAGGGAAGTTCTTTCATGTCTTGGGGCTTGCCCGGAACCTCACAGCCATGCAGTCAATGGGACAGTCATTTACTAGGACTGCCGTGGCCAACTACCATGTGCCAGGATGGCTTACACAACAGGGGTTTCTTTTCTCCTGGTTCCAGAGGCCAGAGTCCCAGATCAAGGTGCTGGTAGACTGGGTTTTCCTGGGACCTCCTGACTTGGTTCAGATGGCCACCTGCTGGATATGTGCATATATCCTTGGGAGTCATTTCTATCCTGAAGGATGCCAGCCATACCAAATCAGTGTCTACTCATTGGGCGTCCTCGGCATTCCTCATCTCTACGAAACCAGAAAGGTCCAGGCCTAGAAGCACACTGTGTGGGTATCTCTAGGCCACAGTGAGGACTTCATCTCATGTGGCTTCTGTGGAATCACTCTGGACTCATTCTAACCTGGACCTCTGGCATGTCAAATTGTTAACAGGTCCAAAAAACTAGAAGACGAAAGGCCATCTGGCTTCTAACCCAAATTCCAGGTTTCGGTTCCCAGATGGCCACAATGGCTGGGCCAACCTAAACCCCCAGTCAGAAATTGCATCTGGTCTCCAACGTGGGGGGCAGAACTTACAAACTTGGACCATCTTCTGATGTGTTACAAGGTACATTATCAGGAAGCCGGATCAGAAGTTGAACTTCCAGGACCTGAACTGGCACTAATACAAGATGCTGGCATCACAGGCAATGGCTCAACTGATGGCACCCAGCTCTGGCCCGTTGGGATTTGTTTCTCAATCAGTTGAGTGTGATACTGCCCTGACTAGGGCTACCCACTCCCACCAAGCCCCATGAAACAAACAGGTAAGGCGGTATGCTTCAGTTTGCTCTTTGCAGGTCTATCCTCTAGAAAAGTTTGCAACAGAGCTCAGCACATCATATGAAACCTCTAGCTTTCACAAGGATCACAGACCTCCTCTCCAAGCACCTGTGAGGTGATTAAACTCATCTCAAGCAGTCTTTGGTTTAATTATGGCATGAAGTTAACATAATTGGATTACTGAGCCTGGAGAAGAAAGAGGCTAAAAGTGACTCAGCAACTGAGAAGGGTTTGTTGAAGGAATGTTGTTAATAGTACGAGGGATTAACACAAGGAAGTAGCTATACCTTGGGTACTAGGATGAAGAAGGCATCAGGGGATTTGAAAAGAACCAAGGCTAGTCGTGAGGAGAATTTTTTCAAGTCTCCAGTGGTTACATCATAGACTACAAACAGCAACTGGTTTACACAATCCCAGTTTCTCAAACTGCTTGAAGAACTTCATGGATCTCTACCTGCCTCAGTTGGCTGCTCGAGTCTCTCTGGTTTTAGTTAAGCAAAATTCATATTAGTCATTAAAAAAAAATCTCAGAAGAATCTTGCACAAACCCATAGCACAGTGTGGTTGGTACATACAGCACACACTCCATAAATGTTTAGTGAAAAACCATGGTTGCAAAGAAAAAGAAGCATCATAGCCAAAAGCCACGGGGTACCCCGCTGAATTGACTCCACTTGTGGCATCAGTAACCAGACATGAATGTTCACTCAAGAATGCACAAAGCAACACTTGCTTCAGGGCTGGATCTTGTATTCCTAGAACAAAAGCAGCACTGGCAGACCCTCAGGATCTTTCTTATACACATCTCCACCGGCCTCAAGCACTGCCCAGCCATGCCTCCTCCCAGCCAAGAGACAGGACTCCGGCTCCATCTGTATTTAATATGGCCTGCCCTCGAAGAGATGACACTACCCCAGGAGGAGGAAGAATTATGCCATTTCATAGAAGACAGCATAATTTAGAAGCTGTTTCTCAGTGCTTGGCAAACGGGATAACTGGTTCCTGGTTGGTATGCTGATCCAGATTTAAACTGGGGTAAATCTGACGGAACCAGCAGGTGTCTCATACCCAGTCTGGGGCAAGGGAAGAGCAGATCCTCAATTGGAAGCCTAGAACCCTCACCAGAAGAAAAGTCATGCCAGGCAAGTAAAGGCAATCAAACAGAACTACAATAAAACCCTCCACTTTGGCACAGGCAAGGAGCACGTTAATCCATATAAGAACATGTGTCCAATCTGCAATTAAATAACTGCACTCTGAAAAATCAGCTCTAAAATCTGAGAAGCAGAATTCACTTTGAGGCAGTTCCCACCCCCATCCCTCTATTTCCTCCCCACTCACTGCTTCCATCAACCTCAGTGTCACAGGACCAGGGAAGAGTAACTACAAGACGCTCAAAACACAGGAAGAAAAATTCAAGGACATGTAGAAAATTGTGGGTCACTTCTTATCAGCCACTACAGCAGCTGCTCTTAAAATTCCTAAATTAAATTTGCATTGCCACGGCCCTTTCTATTCCACTTCAGATCTTTGGAGATTTCTAGTCCTGGTTTACTAACGCTCTGCAATTTAAAATGTGGGTCAAGAATGAGTTACAAAGTTCTTTCATTAATTACGCTCTTCACAGCTTTAGAATTCTCCCTCAAGTGACAGCACCTCGCCTAGTGCTTCACTTTCTTTCCTCCAGCCAAGCCAATGTGTTCTGTATGCTCTGTTTCTGCTTCTCCCTTACAATCCAGCTGTCGCTCCCAAATCCTCTGTCACCCAAAAATCACTGTAGACATCCTCCACAATGGTGATGCTAAGATGTGAACTCAGAAAACTGGGTGAAGATGCAGAATTGTCACAAAGCTGTATTTCCTGTTAAATTTTCTGTCTTTGTATTTCCAAATTTAGATTGTAAGGTTAAGCCATATTTCCAGAGGCTGGAACCAAACTGGGAAGTTTTTCGTGGGTATATGGTTTTCATCAGAAAGTGGACAATTTTTAGTAGACTTTGTTTTTGAGACAAGTTCACAGCAAAATTGCACAAAGAAACAGTTATTCCATGCATACTACACCCCTTCACACACCTCTCTCTCTCTCTCTCTCTCTCTCTCTCTCTCTCTCTCTCTCTCACACACACACACACACACACACACACGCATCCTCCCCAGTGCTCAGTATCTCCAATGAGGCTGTTACTTATATCACAGTAGGTGACCCCATTGACATGCAGTGATGGGACAGTCGGTTTATGCCAGGGTTCACACTCTGTAGCGTGCCCTCTGTGGATCTGGACAAAGGTGTGATCACCTGCATCGATCATGTCAGCATTGTCCAGAGTAGTTTTACCAGGTTTCAACAAATAAACTGTAGTCTGCCTAACCATGTCCCCTCCTATCAAACTTTGAAAACGCTGATGTTTCATACTGTCTCAAGTGTGGCCTTTCCCATAGCATCATGAGCTACCATCAGATAGTATTCAGCCTTCCTTTCCAGATTGGCTTCTGTTACTTAGTAACAGATTTCTTCCATGTTTTCTCGTAGTACATTTAATTTTTAATTTCCCATTCATTGATGCCTATTGTGCAATGTCAGAGACTAGGTATACAGTGGGAAATAAAATAAAATAAGGCATTGCCTAATTTTCACTAGAATGTATGGATGTCCAGCAACAACAAAAAAATCCAAGTACATGAAAAATTACCTGTATTGGCAAATGCAAGTGTTTGCTTTAAAGGGAACAAACAGGAAACTATAGATGTTTCACATTCCTAAGGTCACTCTAAGTTCTCATAATTCCCAGGAAGGATCACAGGACTCAGAAAAGCAACTCCCTACTTAGTGGCTTGTTACAGACACACAAAGCAGATTAAAATCAGCAGCAGGAACACGTGCTGGGGTCATGCCCAGGAGGAACCCAGGAAGCACCCAGCTGTGCCACCATCCAGGGGTGCAGCCACACGTGCAAGTCGACCTTGATGCCCAAATTCTTACAGGGCAGCCAGATGCACAAACATTAAGTTCATTGCCACTGTCCTCAACTACATAGACTTTTGGCCCTTTGCAAAGAACAGGCATTTACTTTAAATCACACTGCTAGCTTAAACTGTCTAATCAAAATGGTACTGTGTAGCTTGAAGTATCGGGGGTACAAGCCCCAAGGGCTCAGAAATCATCTTCCAGGAGGGAGTCCCAAAAACAGACTTTTTTCCTTGTGAATATGCAGTATCTGAGCACCCCAGGCTTGCTGAATTACATCACACAAACACTCTTGTCTCTATCTCTCTCTTACACACACACACACACACACACACACACACACACACACACACACACACACACGATGCAAGAAGGTAACAGGGTTATCTCGTTTAAATTGGTCCTTCAGGAACCCTTTCAAGGAGGAAGTAGCACTTAATCTGAGATTTGAAGGATGAATGGACCAGGGTAAGGGAGAAGTTTCACTGGCGGGGCAGGTGCCAAGGTGTTCAGGATGGGACTGAGCCCTGCTCCTTAGGGGTAAGTGATCAATCGGGGAATGACGCACAATAAGCCTGCGAAGGCAGCAAGGCCAGCCTGCACAGGGCCTCTAAAGCTGTGTTAAGCATGTTCTATTTTATGTTTATCCCCAACAATTCAGAAAATCATTGGGGAATTTAAGGCTTTTTTTTATCACTTTAAAAAAAAAAAACAAATGCTGACTGCTTCATTACAAATGGATCAAAAGGAATTAAGAGCAATCTAGAGATCCCAGCTCCACATCTGTTGAAATTGTGCTGATGAAAATGGCAACAGCTTGGTCCAGGCTATGAAGCTGTAGGAGAATCCACAGGGCCACGGTCAGCATGGGGCTGGCTGCATCCCCAGAGGCTGTCAGGGCGGTGCGGATGCAGCCCGGACAGGGCGGGACTCACACGTGCAGTCCAGGAGGTGAGCACATGCTGACTCTGTCCCCCACAAGGGACAAAAGGATCAGAACAAAGCCAGCAGTTTCATCCATGATAGCCACTGCTTCCAGAACTACTTCGGAAATGATATCATTTCCACTCCCACTCAAATCCCACATTCAGCCATGTGGACAAGTGTGCCACACGCTTCTCCTAACTGTTCAATAGAAAAACGTGCCGGCTGAGCTTGGGGCCTGCAAGCATCCCCCTCCCCTGAGAAAGGGCAAAAGGATGAAGTAGGGCAAAGCAGAGAGTGCCTTTATTTGAAGAACTCATCGCCAATTCACAGTAAGCTTAAGATTCTGGGTGTACAGAGACCTGCAGGTTGTCGTCCGCCATCTGTATAAACATGCGAGTGCAACCCGAAGGCTGAGGCCAACTCGGTGCACATTAAGCCACTTCACAGACACAGCTACAAAGAGCTGGAAGTGTAAACCTAGCATTGGAGCAGTAAACTGTGAAAGAACTGCTGGCAGACAGTCAAAAGAGGGAGCATCTGAGCTTTTAAGCCTTTTTGTCATGTGTCATTTCTAAAACCTTTACTTTTAATTTTTTCCTTGAGTATTTTTAACTTACACATATGTGTTGTCATGAAAGAAAAAAATTAGAATACATTTTCCTTCAATTATAGCAAAGTTGGGAAGTAGCTGGATGAGGTTAGCAAGAATAAGCGTGAGTTTAGTGCATTTGGGTTCTCCTACTAAAGTTCTCCCTCCATAGCGAGGGTCATAAATGTTCTCAAGAGCTCGCTTGACTACCCTGACAATAAATAAAATTCATTTGCAAAAATAAATTCTAAGATCGGACATTCAAATAACTCACAAAACATTTTAACAGCGTAACAAGTTAAGCTTCCTCCTCCAACGCCAGCACCCCATTTGCCAGTTTGTGTCGTGGCTGCTCTGCTTCCAACCCACCTTCCTGCCAGCATGCACAGGAAAGCAGTGGCAGATGGTCCAGGTGCCTGGGCCCCTGCACACACATGGGAGAGCCAGATGAAGTTCCTGGCTTCAGACTGTCCCAGCTCTGGTCAATGAAATCATTTGGGGAGTGAAGCACTGGGTGGAAGAGTTCTCTGAGTAGCTCTACATCTCCATCTCCACAACTCTGCCTTTTTCTTCTTGAAAAAGGCCATGCCACCTGTATTGCACTACTGCACCAAACTGGGTAAGCCTTGCCCCTTACCCCTCACCCCTTACAACTCACCATGCTTAACACTGCCCAACAGGCAGTTGCTTTAATCCATGAACTACAAACAGCGTTTAGTATATTACTTTATTGCAACAGGCTCTTCATCGTCAGACAATATAATGAGTCTGCATTTTCATACACTTCTTTTCAAAATTAATTTATAAGATACAGCTTGAAGTCATAATGAAAATCATATCAGTAAATACGCTTAAGGGAAGAAAACTAGGGAGGACCCATTGATCAAAGTCAGCAGTCACGAACAGCAGCTTGCTTTGTTGTTAGAACCGAGGCCGCATTTGTGTCAACGGAAGATGCTTTAATGGCCTCCTCTGGCACGGCTGACATCACAAGAGTGCTTTTCTTCAGTCTGCTGGACATTATTCCAACCCAACGCATTTCTACCAAAGGGCAACTCAAGTGTGTTCCAACCCCCGGAGAGGGCCCAGAGACAGCTGTTCTCCGGAGCTCTGCTTCACTGGCCTGATATGGGCTGATTTGTGCCGACGTGTAAATGGAGGCCAGCCACTTAGGAACATGAATCGTGCTGAACTTCCCTATCAGAGCAAATGACCTATGGATTAGTTGGCTCATAAACCACAGCGGCGGTTGCAAATGCTGATTTTGAAAAAGGAATTGGAAAATAAACAGGCAGAGAGAAGGAAGAGGCCTGCTCCAAGGCCTTGGGGCTGCGTGTTAGTCAACCTGAGTCATGCTTGCTGATCTTGCATCACAGATGGCTTCGCTCTGGGGTCCCAGCAAGAGGAGGGTCAGGTTACACTGCGGGAGCCAAGAAGGTGCCACAGCTCAGCGCTGATGGAAGACCATTGGCAGGCAAGAAATTGAGGAGGAAAAAATGAGCATGCAATGATTTATACTCCGCACCAGCAGATATTTCAAAGCCCTCTTTGCTATGAATTTTTAAATAAAGTCATCTTGAAGCAGTTAATAATATCTGAACATGTGAACTGATTTTTGGAGCCCAGTGTGCACATTGTGCTGTGTGTGGGTGTATTTAAAAATTCAACCTTTTACAAACCTGAGGGGAGTGGAGGTTGCCAAGAGTCTGACCTTTCAATAAATAACATGTTACAGCAATTCCATTACTATTTTGTTAAGTAGCATGATGCTATTACATACACTGAATTCCTAAAGAACTAGACATTAATCAGTAATGTCAAATTTAAAAATCTTTAGGAGATTAAGCGTTGTAACAAAAACTCCAAAAATGATTAAATAACTTGCTAATTGTGTGCCCAGCAAAAAAATAACTAGAGTTTCGATTCTGTCCTAATTATGCAAAGCCTGTAAAAATGTTTACCAAACCGGTTTCCAACGAGATATTACTGTTGCTGAAAAATGTTTATTGAATTAATGATTCATTGACTTGGCTCTTTAAAGCTTCCAGCAGTCACTTCATTCAGCAGTTACTTTAACTGCACATCACTCATTTCCCACTGGGCGAAGCGGACTCGGGCACGGACACCAGCACCCCTTTTGAGTCTCTGTATTTCTCACTCCACCAGCCGGAACAGATTTTAGAGCCCTAAAAATCTCTTTTTTTCTCTAACTCTACAACAAATATTTTTCAGGATTTTCTTCCTTGCGGTTTATATTAACTTTTCAATTTAACTTCATGCATTTACTTCAAATATTGTGTATATAACCCCACAGATGTCACAAATGTTCCTGCCCCTACGGCAATATATATTCTGAATAAGCTGGGCTGGTCACTTCAAAGTGAAAGGTCAAAAGGGGTTGTGGTGGAACTCAGAAAAACACTGCAGGAACAGGCCATGCAAGAGGACTATGAAAAGTGGAGCTCAAAAGCCTGGGCATCAAGGCTCGACCAGCAGCTGTCACTACATTCCGCTGTTAATTTCCTAATACAGTTCATCCCTTCTTCACTGAGCAAATCAATTTATCATCATGAATTTATCAAGATGCCTGCGAGATCGCTGCCAGTCCCAGCTAACACTGTACTTCACCCAGGACCAACACCAGTGGGGCACTAGTATGCTTTTCCATCCTCTTGAAACATGGGCTCCAGTGAGAATGTGTCCTCATTGCACAGCCTCTTGCCTCTTCAGAAGGCTCCTTATTTGGCATCAGACTCCTGAGGAACGCCCTCACAGCTCCTTTCCAAGGTCCCCGGCTTAGGTTGCAAGCAAACACTGCGGAGGCGCAAAGACAAAGAGCCTGCCTGCCCTGACTTGAAGGCGGCGCCTCACGTGCGGCGCTCACATATGCTCCCTGAACGGAGGGAAGCACGTGTCCTGCTTGTTTTGGAAGTGTTTGGGTAATTCTGTGTGTGCTGCCATATGGCACCACACCCTCTGCCCATATTTCAAATCTTTCCGGTTGGGTTTTTCGTTTTGTATTTAGACTTTAGGCCACACATAGTTATAAAAAGAAAAGAAATTAGAGTTTGGAGACTTAATTAACTGCATCTGTTGAGGATCCCCCGTAGTTTCTCCCGGGACTCGCCGGGGGCCTCACTTGATTGCTGCCTCAAATCATCGCTGTGGACGCTCCTAATGAGATCGCACCTCCTACAGGCAGGAAGCGTGTCATCTTGGGACTACTTCCAGATGTGGGGACACAAATTGGCAGCTAAACACGCACTGTGATTCATTTAAAATAGCATTTTACATCTAAAAAGAAAGAAAAGACCTGTGCAAATTATTAGCGATGTAACTTATAAGCCTTGAAGATACCACCTGGCAATTTTGATAATGGAACTTAATGGGGTGAAAATCAGAGTCTTGCGAATTTAATGAAATGTATCTGTTTAGGACCCAAATTGATATCAGACATTCTAAACAGCACATAAAAACAGTATGTTCCAAACACTAGAACAGTCACACTATTAAAAATAAATAAATACAACCTTCAAAAAGTTGTTTTCCTCCTCATTAAATGTCAATATCTTGGAGAAGGAAATACCAAAGTGCGGTGTTAAAACGCAACCTATTCAGGATGGGGCAGTTTTTCAAGCACACAATTGTTTATCTTCACTGTCTTCCCCATCTCCAAAGAAAACCTTGAACAAAGCTTTGGCCCCAGCCCACTTGGTCAGGAACCATCAGCCCACTGCTGTGGCTGCAGCCCTGCTGTGAGAGCTCCCCCGCGGAGCTCCGTCTGTGCCTGCAGAGCCCACTTCCTCTCTGAACCCTCCCCCAAAGCGTGTGCACAGACATGGGAGGTCAACCACTCCTCAGACAAGGCAGCATTAGCCCTTCAAAGCACACTCAAGGCCAAGCAGGGGACTCCCACGGAAGAAAGCAACACAAAGAACCAAGTTTGTCACTTGCGGGATTTTTTTTTGAAGGACCTAAAATTCTCCTTTGTGGTAGCAAGAGTGGGGAGAAGTTTTGAAGCTTGTAATCATGGACAATCTGCATGTGTGAAGCAAGGTTGTCAAATTCCATTTATGGTTTAGTATCTCTGCCAGTAAGATGCAGGCTGGCAATTTTCCATTTGGAGAGTTGAGAATGATAATGCCATAATTAATATTAATGGAGTCATCACATCTCTGCAGATCATTTGCATATTTAAATGAACATCCCATCTTTCCTGCTCCCTGGACTATTTTTGCACTGGTATTATTATAACCTTTACATCTCTATCTTAACTTCTGAAAACAATTTACCTCATCAGTTTAATAACAAAGACAAGTTGGAAACTCGCACTTAAATATATTTTCCTTTCTCAGTTCTCTCAAGACTTCAAGTGTCTCCTTGTAACTGGCACCCTTCTGCCACATCACTTGGCTTTGGAAAATTGCTCACTTGCTACTCCCTCTATACAAACCAACAAGGAGGCAGTTTCTCATGAAATTCAGAGCTGCTTTGTAAGAAATGGGGTGGTATAAGATCAGATGGTAGATCAGATGGCCAGTATGCATCAGCCCAGATTGTACCAAGATTTCCTATGCTCCCCTGGGTGTCTACCAAGCACGGAGCGGTGGCATCTGCATTTGTCTCATGCAGTTCCGGAGAGCGCTTCAGAAGGAAATGACAGCGAAGGTAGGGCTGCCATCGCTGAAACAAATCCCTTTCCCTGGCCTGAAGGAGTCTTCTGATCAGACAACGCCTCTTTTAATGAAATGAAATCCTGTTATGTCACTGGTGGTTGCCAATCAGGGACACATAGTCCAAAGACAAGACGACAATTTAATGCAAAAAACTTGGCAGCTCACTGAAGAGTGTACTCGATCTTAAACTTTTAAACTGGGATCAAAATCAATGCTTGATTTAATTGTAACATGTACAAGAATATTCAGAAAGTTCAAGGAAAAAAATGCATGTTAAGAAAGAACAATTATGGATATCAAAACATCTTAGCTGCAAAACATTTCTTTTAATTCTCTTGCCATGAACTTTCAGAAGTACCCTCCATACACATACAGATCTTCTAATTTCTTACTCATTTGCACTAAAGGAAAATCCCTCAAGCCTACTTAAAGGAGAATCATTTTCATCAAAGAACCCAAAATGTTTGTAAGACAAGAGGAAACCAGCCCAACCTTGAATAAAATAGTTCTAAAACCATAACTGAGAATATTAGTTTAACTCATTCAATGATAAAACAGAGGTTTCTTTTTTTAAAAAAAATCTATAATTCTCTTGAGACTTAATCTGGGTTCTTAATATTAAATTTCAATATGGAATTCTGCTCCGAGAAAAAGGAAGGAGAATAAGAAAAGAATCAAGGACATTTTCTTGCCCGTACTTTGCAAGTGGCCCTTTAAATTTTGCTAAATCTAGACACATAAATATGCATGCAGACATATCAACGGTCGTCTTTGTATGAAGTAATCTTCACTGGTAAAGACAGCTTACAGGGTTAGCAAATTCACCCAGAGGTCAGAGGTTTCCTGGACTCCACTAACGAGAACATGGGTTCTGGAAATGACTGAGCTCCAAGTCTGCACCTAGGCTCCACTGCTGCTGGGCTGCTTGGTCTGACAGCGGTCACTGCACCTGTGCAGCTTCCGGTGCTTACCTGGCAGGAGAAACAGGGGCCTACCAGGGAGAATGCACACAAATAAAATACCTCAGGCAACAGCTGCCACATGATAGATGGCTGATTGATGAATTTTAATTATGCTCTCACAGGTGACTAGCCCAAAGAGAAATTAAATATTGAACCTTGCCTTCTTTGCCACTTTGCCCCAACCAGGTACATCTGTGGCCCAGTGTTAATATCACCTGTGACCTTCGTAACAAGCTCTGACACTAAGTAACATAATGTACCTTTGTGGCTCAAAAATCCTTTTTTAATGTACTCCTTAGTATGAGTTCAATAAAATAGCTGCCTCGGGGTGTGCATTTAATACAAAAAGCTTTCCTGAACTAGCAGTGGAAACTACTGAAACAATACCATTAGCATCCACTTCAGAACATAAACTCTGCTTGCCATTTTCTTCTGCGTGAGTCCTCCAGTGTGCCCAAGAACCACAGCAGGTGAATGCCATTATTATCCCCATTTCCTAGACAAGGATATACAAAGATGGAGCAAATGAATGACTGGCTCGAGGCTGTTACTCTGTACAATGACTGCTGCATGTACATTTGTGCACAACATTCTTCTATGGACTCCACAGAGCCCAGTAAAATAATTTTTTCTAAACTTAAATAGATGTTTTCAGTTTCTACAGGAAGAAGTTCCTCAACCTCACTGGATGCTCAAAAATAACACCATCTGTATTCAAATAACTCCTTTCTGGCAATGGGTGTGTGTGTGTGTGTGTGTGTGTGTGTGTGTGTGTGTGTGTGTGTGTGTGTGTGTGTGTGTGTGTGTGTAACGGGGGGATAACTTTGTGTGGACACGTATGAGGCATGTTTCTGTGCCTTGTTCAGCTACTACACACAGCATTCCTTCTATGTTTGAAATGTGAAGGTGGTCATTGGCATTTCCAACCAGAGATTCAAATATTTGATTTGTCTTTAAAGTGCCTTTGGCAGATCTTCAAACTGCTTTGGTCAGGACAATCCTAACAAATATTTGGAAAAAGTTACAAATGATTCAGCTAATACAGAAGCAGAAGCCTATGTGATCGTGCTTCACGGCTTTCCATCATGCATAGCTTCTCATTGTGCCCATGGTATTGACTTGCTCTTGTGACAGCACATGGTTAGCTCTCACAGAAATTGTGCGGTATCACTGGCCAGCCCTCAACAAGGCACCTCTTCAGTGGGAAGTAATTTTGTAGCTTACATCTTTAGTTCAGAACTATAGCCTCTGAAAACATCTTCATTAAATTCAGAAGACCCTCCTTGATTAAACTGAGGCCGTGAATCTCCTTGTGTAACTTGAAATCAGATTATGCTGTGCGTTGCTCCAAAAGCCGGAGATGACTGGGCTTTCTTGAGGAAGACTGATTGCTCCATGGGAATTGGAGGAGAAAAATGACAATAATCACAATTACAGCTGCACAAATACACTTCACATGCTGTTTTGTATGTTTAGCAGTTCAAGTCAAATGGTGAAATGTGGCCTGGAAGAAATGCTCTGTTTTGATTACATTTAGCAAGGATCTGCACTCGCATGCTATTATAAACATACTTGTTCTACTGCTGGGTCCTAGTATCTGAGGGGAAAAAAATATGTTCATGGCATTCTACTTTGGACATCCAGTGATTTTTCATTTTTAAGTGCACAATGGACAAAGTGTTTCAACATGAGAGTTAAGTGTGATGGAAAGCCCAGGAGTCACATGAGCGATCACATGACTATGTACTCACAATTACGTAATATTTGCCAAGTTAGCTGCATAGGCAGTTTGACTATTTTGACTGAATTCACAGTTGATCAGTCAAAACTTTGTCATTAGCCATTCCAGGTGATGGTTTACTAAACTCTGAACTGATTATTTCATACAGAAAGACCAGTCAAGTGTTGGCTAGAGGCCACTTCTCCTGAGATAAGACTTTGAGGAAATGGAACAAAGCATTGTTTCCCATTATTTCCTCATAGCCCCAAGATCTTAGAACTACACATCTCCGAAGTCTTCTCTCCAATTCATTCTCTGGGCTTGCCAAGACTACTCAGTAAGATGTATTAGATTTCTTGTGCAGAAATGAACACAAATGAAGTGTCAAAAAATGGATCAGAGATCATTTGAAACTCGCTTTGTTCTCTAAATCCTCACTCACTGGTTTGTCAGTCATCACATGGCCATCTGGTCACCAAAATGTGCCTGTGTTCTGTAGCAGCGTGTCCCCTTGTTTTGCGAAATCAACAGGATCACTGACATCAGCACTCCCCACCTTTACCCACACATTCTGTGTGATCACACACAAAGAAGAAATGAGACTGTATATGCGAAATTGTAAGACAGAGCTTATAGTAAGCAGGAAACAAGTTAGTCACCATTATTATAAGGATAGCATAGATCATTTTTAAAGGTTGATGCTTTTAAGGGTTAAAAAGTGAATTATGAAGGGAATAATGAGGGAAGGTGCTGTGGTCCAATAGTGAAGCTGATGATTAGGGAGCACGCATGCCATGTTGGAATGCCTAGGGTCAAGTTCTGGCTGACTTCCCATAAACCCTGGGAGGCAGCAGATGACTGCACAAACACTGGTTTCCTGCAGCTTGTGTAGGAGAGCTAAGCGGAGCTCTGGGTTCCCCGCTTGGGCCGGCTCAGACCCACAGGAAATATCATTGCTTTTAAAAAAATAAAAAATAAATGAGACATTAAGATGAAAGAGAGTTTTAAAGATTGACAAATCAAAAAGCCTAATACTGCCTTCATGTACTTTTTTTAGTCATGTTTTTCTTGATATGCTTAGTCAGGAAATTTAGACTTCTCCCCCAAAACTAAGATATTGACAATGCATAAGCTCTTCTAGACAGTTACAGAATTCTGATAGAGTGAGATTTCCTAGAAACTGAAGTAAAGGTAAAACCGCCTGCAACTTAGTTAAGTCAGTGTGTGGACATCCCAGTAACTCTTGTCTTTGTCTTACATTATTAGCAACCCCATTACTAACTCATTTGCCGGTGTTTATCTCTCATGTCTCCTCTTTAAAACATCAGCTCATTATTCCAGCACAGGTGCATTTTCTTCTGCTTCTGTTAACTTTCACCACACAGTTTAGCTGAGAATAAAATATGACTCATAAAATTTGCCAGTGTGACGACAGCATCAAATTTCTTCCCCAATAAAGCTAGATTTACTATTGTGTGGCGGTCACTGAGGATAAACTTTCATGTACTAATTCTTCAGCAGGATTTACTTATAAGTTTTCAAAGATGACTAAGTGATAATAAGTGATAGAAGGTAACTCTATAGGAAAGCACGCAGTGCAGTATACCTTTTCTCTGGTGCCATATTTTCTAACACTGAGAAACAAACAAAAAAGGACAAAAGGCAACTTTCAAATTATGATCTCACAAAACACAAATACTAGGCAATGGAGTAATTTTACTGCCAGTATTACAGTGCTCTTATTTTTAAAAAACCAAGAATGAGAATTCTATTATCTAGTTCATATTCTATAATCTGAGCTATAACAAACAAGATTGGAATATTCCAAACCAACAGATGTTTCTAGTTGTGTTTCTCTAATTCTACTATTCTATGAAAACTTAGAATATATTAATGGGCTACACTGCAGAAAACAGGTTTTTATGAATCCACTAAAATGTGGAGAAGAGGGTAACTATGCTCCAGGTAAATCTTCAAGACAAATCACCACTGGATGTGCTGGGGGTTTGTGCCAGGGCACTTGATATTCAGACCTGGGCACCTGGACCTGATGATAGAGACCAAAACATAAGCAAACTGAAAACGTAGGCACCATGTTAAGGGGATAAATTCCACCTCCATGCAGTAGTCTAGACTCCACATGCAAAGGGCTCTCTTGATTTGAACCATATTAAATCAATCGGAACAAAACAATGCAGAAGCACAATTGGACTGCAGGATGATTGCTAATCTAGAGCATGCATGTTTGCTGGCCCGCAGAGAGACTGGCATTTATATCTCTGTGGCTGCCTACCCGATGATATGCCAATTCCACCTCGTGTGCATTCACAGAAATTGAAGAAATGGAGACATGAGCAGAATGCAAGTGACTCCGAAGACCAGAGGCCATCTGATCCCCAATCCCCAGCCCCGTTTCTTATCTACACCTCCTCCTACTTTGAGGAAGACAGTCACTGGAGTGATTCTTGCTCTGATCACATTCAAGGCAGATGCCAAATCATACTATGAAATAAACAAGTAAATCAAGAGCAAATGTGTATGCGGGACACTATGAGAAATGTAAAGCTATTTCATCAAAGAGGATTTCCTTGCAGAGGAACAAAACCCACCATATTTACACAAAGCCCATGGAAAAGGTCTAAAATTGTATGTAAATTCAATGTGTGCTAGTCCCACCTTCCCAATCAGTAAGTACAGAAAGGAACTTGAAAATGATAAGCAATTCCAGAAAAACAGAACACAGATACTAGATCAGTAACAAGTCACAACTCAAAGGTATGCAAGCCATTCTACTGAAAAGAAGGTCTGTCTCTGAGTCTCAGATATGCCTGCACCGGGGTTCATGGGGAAGGGGGCAGGAAACAGTCCATCCAGCCTCTTGATTGGATGCATGAAGGAGGTTCAGAAAGCCCGTAGAATCTGGGGGCAGACATTTTATCTAGTAGTTGAAACGCTTGAATTTCCAGGATTCTAATTTCCAGCTCTATTCCCAATTTCAGTTTCTTCATAGAGGCTTTAGTTGTAGCCGAAGTGACTGTGTTCCTGCCACCCACATGAGAGCCCAGGCTGGGTTTCCAGGTCCCACGCTCTGCCCCGACTAGGGGCTGTTGTGCAGACGTGGGAGGTGGACCAAAGGATGAACAGTTCTGTCTCCCTTTCTCTCAAATAATTTTTTGAAAAGGTAGTGGGAAATGGAATTCAAAACTAGGTTCATGCTGGTGTTGAGATCCATATCAAGCTTTTATAGCATTCATTTTCCATGAATTTTTGGAAGTTCCTTCTGTGTGGCTCCCTGACCACTCACCGCTCCCCTCAACTGGTGGTAAGCATAAACTCTAGACCACCAGAGTGATGGAAGGTGAGGGGTGCTGCTGGCATATGAAAGGTTGAGCACAGCAGAGGATCAATGAAAAGGAATCCAGTTTTTAATTAAAAAAAAAAAACATGGAAGTTGATTGTCTGCAGGAAAAACTGATTTGTTTCACATCAGGAACTCATACTGATTGCTTCTGAAATCCAGTATGTCATTCCATCTTATGTCACAAGGGCTAGGGCAGGTGAGGTAGAAATTACACAAACACTTAGATTACATATGGTTACAGAAAAGTCACATGACTAAAACACGGATACAGCTAAGAACACAGCAAGACAATTTTAGAATTTCCCTTAGATTCAGTATAAACACAGAATTATAATAAACTGTTTAGAAAGGAACAACACATTACCAAGAAAACAAAATGGTAAAACTTCAGGTCTGAGTGTAACCTGCTCGGAGGGCTGCAGAGTGAGTTCAAAAACCCCATCACATATGAGAATCAAAACCACACTGTCATGTCACGCCCATGTCCTCCACGATCCCAAACCCTGCCAGCCTGCTTCTGGGAAGCTGTGCAACAGTCAAGTTTCCGCTTTCACCTCCTCTTCCTTCTCCTCTGGGAAGCTGTACAACAGACAAGTTTCTTCTTTCACGTCCTCTTCCTTCTCCTCTCCCACTGGAAGAATGATTATCGTTTCACAAAGTACACTGTTTTTTACTTCCTTCACCACACTTTTCCCATCTCAAAAATAAGGATTCTTGGACATCTCTATCTTCTTCCAAGTTGCTCACTCATGTTTTGAGGACTTTGCCCATACTTCTCAATTCCTGGAGTTGGAACTTTCCATAATATGGAGCGCTCATCTTTGCGACCAGATTTTTTCATGAATACTGTCATCTTTTCCCACAGCAGCAAATGGATTTTGAATCGTTTGGGAAAACTCACCCATCTGATAGTTGGGCTCGAGGGTTTAACTTAAAAAGACTAAGAACACTAGGCATGAGCATGGGCAAGCTTGGGGCATCCCTCCAAGTTTACAGAGAATATGCTTGATGAAAAATGAGCTTACTTTGGAACCCCAACTGTGGAATGCATGAAACAGGTTTCTTTTACATTACCAATAGTTAATAAATCAATAAGAACTTATAGATAGCAGTCACACATTAGTATGTTCCAGCTATTCCTAGATGCTTAATCTAGCACATGAGATAAAGAAAACAGAAATTAAGCTTGTCTAAGTGTCCACTTGTATCCAAGAATGCTTCCAATTCTTTTCACCCTCAAATTTCTTTGTGTAAAATCTGAATCATATCACTTTGATATGAACAGAACATGTTTTCTGGAAACAGGAAGATATTTGTCAAAAGTTAAACATTTCTTTCTTTCTCAATTTTACTTTCATCTATCTATCTATCATCTCTCTCTCTCTCTCTGTTTCCCCTGATGTTTTCAGTGTTGATAAAAGAGATTTCAGATACAACAAACGAGGAGAGGAACGTTGTGGCTCAGAGTGTCAAGCTGCTGCCTGTAAGACCAGCATCTGATATGCATACCAATTTCAGTGCTGACTACTCCACGTCTGATCCAACTTCCTGTTAATGCACCTAGACATTCAGCAAGAGATGGGCCAACTGCTTGGGCCCTGCCACCCACATGGGAACCCAATGAGGCCCCAGCCTTCTAGTCATTTGGATAGTGAATGGGAGATACTTCTCTCTCTAAACTTTGCCTTTTGAATAAGGAATTCTTAACAACAACAACAAAAATGTTTACTATGGCCAAGCACCAGTTCTCTTTGTCTTGCAATTGAACATTTCACAATGCACCCCTCCCTTCCTCTGTCTGACCTGAGAAGCAATTATGAAAAGTGTGAGAGCTTCACCAGCAACTTGTCTCTGCATTTCAGCCCTTCCATTGCTGTTCTCCTAAAATCTTTCGATTCACTGATTGCATTTAAGCTGGATCTTAAAATTACAGTACAGGGAGCAGCAAGAATTGAGGTTCAGAAAGTCAAGGCTGGAGTTAATACCCAGCAGAAAACACAGGAGTTCAGTGTAGCTGCATGGTGCCATCAGGCCAGCTCTGCTTCATCAGCATTGGCTTTTCCAGGTGTAGTTCTGTCATTTATTGCAGTTTTCTTCTCCATAACCTCTCCAGAATCTGTGCAAATGAGGGCCACCAATCTCAATTTCATTCTGCTCATAAAATGTCCCACTGCATCAAATTCCATGAGTTGTATTTTCCATTGCATTCATGCAGAGAAAAACCAATTTTCTTTTGAACCACTCCTAAATTCAGATGTACACAATCAGATCATTTTAGAGGAAAAATTAAACTATTATCTACAGGTTCTTCAGAGTCTTGCGAGCTTAGCTGTCAAGTCTTGACAGGCCTGGGTTCAACCTTATCTATTTTCATGTGTTCTTAGAACCTTAATTCAGGCCACAAATCAGGCTCTTTCGAGTCTGCAGAGCCTTTGACATAACCCCCAAAGCCTCACTCCCTCCAAATGCTCCATTGGCAGGGAAGCCCTTGATGGAGCAGAATTAAGCACCACTTGTTTTATATGGGATGCATTCTTAACCTAACCAGAAATTCTGTCTCAGCACTGCTGCCCAATTGTGTGTCATTATGATCTGGCAGCACAACTATTCTTTAATGATGTACTTAGGAGACAAACAGGACATTGTTACAGCAAGACATATGAAAATGAAGAACAGACACACAATATGGAAATGTCACAGAATGTTCCTAAGTCTATATTGCACTAAATTTCCCAAAGCCTTAGTCAACTTAATTTTCTCAAATTGGTATTTATTCCTGTGTTCTAAAGCCCACAAACAAAAGCTGGTCATGCCACATATTCTATATGTTTATTTTCTGAAATAAACATGTGAGAAGAAAGCTACCAGAACAGTGCATCTGTGAAAGTATGCACAGAGAAAGCATTTGCACAGTCAGAACTCACTTCACAGACTATACTATAACCCTAGCGAAGACCCCAAGATGAATCCAATCACAAATACCAAACAACTCAAAATAAGTTAAAATTATAGGAGAATTTGAAATATATTTTGTGAGTTAAAATTATTAGCACTTCTGAAATAAAGACAATCAAATCCATAATGTATACTTGAAAAACAACCTTCTCAGAAAACAGGAATGAGAATATCCTTTTGAGATATTATCTTACTATTCAGAATAAATTTATAGTTTAAAAAAGCACAAAAAACCAAAATAGTTCTAAGCACATTAACTTAGTAAACTACAATGGAGCCAAAGCTAATATTACTTAGCACCTATTTTAAAAAAAAAAAATACATTTTTCTACTTTGAAAAGTTGACTGACATGTATATTGGCCATGACCTTCTTGACATCCCTTTGAAAAAGACAAAAAGAACAGCAAATTATAGAGCAATCTCTCTTCACACCCATATACAGGGCATAAAGCCATGTCTCAAGCATACCACCAACTGTACTCTTTCTGAGAGTAATACTCTCTTAATAAACATGCATGGGAGACTAGGACTGAGAGCAAGTGTCAACGGGAGCTCATTCCTAAGAAAAGTTAACAAGTTCATATCTTAGAATCCACAGGATCAAACTCAAGACCATGAAAACAGAAAATTCACCAAGGTAATGAGCGCCAGCACTTAAGTACGCTCACTGAAAAAGCACATATCAGTAACTATAAAATGCAATCATGATCAGAACTATACTTGTACACGTGGACTCTGACTGCCTGAGTAGCTGGAAATACTCCTCCAAATACTCAGAGAAGGTAGGAACTCCAAACCGACCTATTGCTTCTATTATGATCTTGAAATGAAGATCACTTAAAAAAGCTGTTAATAAATGCAGCCAAAAGAAATAAACACTAAACTTTAACCCATCAGAAAATAAAAAACATGAAATTTTAACCACTACTTCCTCAAAATGTAGAAAACAAATTAAATCACTTGTGCTCTTCATTTCAAGTGAAACCAAATGTTACAGTTCTTATTTTGAGATCTGTCTGACTGAGACAGCAGTAATATCAGGAAATCAGGTTTACCAAGGTACCCAGACTGCAGTGGGAAAGGGTTACAGAATGCTCACACTGACATTGGATGATTCTAAACAACTCTGTTTATGTGTGTATGTAGCAGGTGTTAGGTGGGGTGCATGAGTTAAACAGCATTCCTGCTCTTCAATGGACAAAGTGTTTAGTGCTTACTAGGAGAAAGATTTAAATATAAACTCAACACATGAAAGGAGTGGAGAAGCAGAAAGAAACAGAAAAAAGAAACAACTTAATAAAACATCAAGGTAGATACAAATAGACCCAAGTACATCAATTATTAAAAGAAGTCTGCTAAACTGGAAAACTGAAAGATGGGGACTGACAGATACATGCTTCATGTGAGTAACACAGAAAAAACGTAATAGTGTACAAATACTAAGGCAAATAGTGAAAAAAAAACTGTAAGGAAAAATGCCAACCAACATGAAACTGATGCAGTTAGATCCATACCACATAAAGCAGACTTCCAGAGGGCCATTGCACTGATCAAAGGCTCAATTTATCAAAAAGACAAAATAATCTGAAACACATATGTATCTACCAAACGTATTGCCTTCAAGTGTGAGAAAAAGAATTTCGGAGCAGATAGATAAATCCACTATTATACTAACAGGATTCAAATAATTTTTTTCAAATATTGACAGAGGAAGCATGCTATAGAAGTTATTATAGGTATAATAAGAATGAGAGCCATGCTAAGCAAGCTTGGTCCAATTGAGTTGACAGAGATTTGTCCCCAAACACACAGAAAGCCTTTAAAACTTTTTATGAAGTAATAACTAGGCCTGAAATAGCCTGGAACCATTTCTGCTAAGGATGATAAGATCATACTACATTCAATGTCAAGACAAAGAACAACAACAAGTAAATTGCATACAACTGAAACTTTCAAAGTACATGGTCAAACAATTCATGAATTAAACAAGATGCCTAAAGGAAATTTTAAAATTTCTCTAACGTGCCAATAATGGATACATGGCTTGTTAAAAACTAAGGAAATAAAGTCAAGCATTAATTTTAGTGTCAACAATTTTATTTATATATATATATATACAAGAAGGGCTCAAAATAAATCATCTGATTACGAGTATAAGTCTCCACAGCAAAGGCACCAAAGCTATTTGATTCTATAGCCAAGATCAACACTGAAGCAAATAAGAATGGAAATACAAGAAACTGTCAAGTCCTCAGAATAATGTCCTTCCCACAAAGAAAAACAGAGTAAATCCAAATAGTTGAGAACAAAGGAAGGCAATAAAAAGAAGAATGAAAAACAAACAGAAGAGATTAACAAAGTAAAAAGTTGGTGTTTGAAAAAGGAATAAAACTGGGAAAAATCTAGTAAGACTTAATTCATCAAAGTGTTAAAAACCATAAGATATTGTTGCTAATAACATTGAAAACTTACTAAACTATCTACTAGAAGGATGATAAAGGTGTCAGGAACTACGTGCCAAATTTTGGGAAAAAAAGAAAATATGGAGAACTCTAAGAAACATAAAACTTACTATGTAAAAAAAAAATCTTTTTAAGAATGATTCTCCTACATTGTAAATATGAGGTCCAGATGATTTTATAAGAAATTTTACCAGATAATGAAAGAACACAAATCACTCCTGTTAAAAAACAAGATGTTCCAATATCACTTTATAAAGCTAGCATAATCCTGGTGCCAAAACCAGAAAAAATATTCCAACAGAAAGAAACACAGAAGCCCTATTTCACTTGTAGCAATAGACTTAGAAGTTCTTAATAAAACATTCACAAATCCCCACAATACAAGTATATAAGAGTGACTCAGTATTAGGAAATAATTCATTTCTACAGCATACTAAAAGAGAAAAAGCACTTAATCATTCATCTTATTGAGTGATTTAAAAATCAAACTCCCTTTCATAATTGAAAATTTCACACTGGCCACTTATGCCAATATAGATATTAATCCAAACTATATTAAAGACACAAGTGTAAGCCTTGACACTATAAACCTCAGAGAAGGGTCGTCACTTTGGTGTCACGTGTAAACCTACTGCCTGCAACTACAACATCCCATATAGGCATCAGTTCAAGTCCCAGCTGCTCCACTTAACGTACAGCTCCTTGCTGATGGCCTAGGAAAAGCAGCAGAAGACGGCCCAGATCTTTGGGCCTAAGATAACCATGTAGGGGATTCAAAAGGATCTCCTGACTCCTGGCTTCAGCCCTCATCATTACCACTGAGAAATGAAGAGGAAATTAAAGATCTTTCTCTTTCTCTTCTCCTCTCTCTTCTCCTCTTCTCTCTTTCTCTCCCCCTCCCCACCCCACCCTCTCTCTCACTTTCTGTCTCTCCTCCTCTGTAATTCTGACTTTAAAACAAACAAACAAACTGATTGCAAACACAGGTAAACTGTTCCTTGACGTTGGTCTTGGCAATGATTTTGTATGACACCAAAAGCACCGGCAACAAAAACAAAAACAAAGATGGGACTGCAGCAACCCAAAGGAAATAATCAACAAACCACAGACTATCCTGAGAGTTGAGAGAAAACACAACTGCAGACCACATACACTTGATAAAAGGCTAATGTCCAAAACACATAAGGAACTCATGCACTTCAACAAGTAAACAACCTACTTTTAAAACCACGTGAACAAAGACATACAAGTGGCTGACAGGTACTAAAATGTGCCCAACAGCACTAACCCTAAGTTAAATGACTCAAAACCGCAGTGAGCTATCACCTGCTACCCAGAAGGGTGGCAACCATCACTTACGGGATCACAAGTGCTAGCGAGAGAGTGGAGGGAGGTAACTGCTGTGCAGCACAGGTGGAGATGGTCACGGATGCAATCAGCCTGGCAAGCAACAGGGAGCCTCCTCCAAAGGTTAAATAAGCCTGCAGTCCCACTCCTGGGTGTGAATCCACGAAACCAACACACTGTGAACCGCCAAGTGACTAGAGGCAGTTGTTTTTCTCCTGGGAACGGAAGATGCTCTGAAAGCATGGCTGAGCCCTGAAAAGCAGCCCGGTAGCGACAGCAGGCTGCCATGACGGAGCTCTGTTTAAAAAACACCCAGGGGACCCTGCGTCCTCCACCGCAGGGAAACCTTCACCACCTCATCCCAGACTCCTCTTCCAGACCTGTGTCTGGGCCCTTCTCACACATCTCAGTCCTCTGTGCAAATCACACCTAACTCGCCACAGCCAGGCTCCTTGACACTGCCCTGCTTGCTCCACATTGTTCTGTCTGCTTCTAAGAGAGAGAGAGAGAGTCCCCCTTTCTGGGTAGAAATCTTCCTCTGTCTCTGCTTCTTTCTATGTAAGACTGCCTTTCAAATAAACAAAACAATCTTTAAAAAATTATGACCTTCAGTTAGCTGGACAGATTTTAAAGGTTAACTGCTAGTAATCTAAATGAATCTAATTGGCCTGCATTTCATCTCACAAATCTAAGTGGAAGAAAGCCCAAAAAGGGTTGAGATTATACTCTTTCACTAGAAATAGTGAGAGAAAGAGACAGAGAGAGACCAAGACAGAGAGATAAAAGGAGAGAGCTCCCCTTTGCTGGCTATCTCCCCAGATGACCACAAATTGCCAGTGCCCAGTGGGACTGAAGAAGGGAGCATCACAGCTCTGGGGTCTCCAGGATCTGTGTGAGCAGGAAGCTGGGCTCAGCATTCAAACCAAGATCCACTAATGCAGGAACAGTATTTTAAGCACCAGCCCAATCACAGGATCCTTTGCCTTTCTCCAGGTCGGCTCATTTGACATAGCACACACGTGTAGATTTATCGCCTGCCTTCCCCAGCACTAACACAGGTTTCCAAAGATTAAAATGTACCCAGTTCCCTGTGCTTTCCTGACAGTACATGGTAGCTGCCCCACACACTTGATAAAGAAGAAATAAATGTCTTCTTCCACATAATACCCCTTTCTATTTGTTCTGCAGAATCTGTTTTGAAACCAACTTGTCCAGAACATTTGCTGTTTAATTTGTTTTGATTTGGGAAAACACATAGATCATTTAAAGACATATCAGGTCCACCATGCCAAAAACAAACGGCACAAACACTGATTAAAATAACAGGACAGAGCTGATAAATCCATAAATGTTGGCTCCACATAGAGCAGCTCAGCCACCGCACATCCAGAAAGGACGCATCAGCTTTGCTCTAACAGTTACGTGGCACTGCTTTTATGATGTGCGCTCTCATGCTCTAGAAAGGAGCAGCCAGTGGAATCCAGGTTCTTTTTACAAAAGAAGGAATAAAAAAACTTTACAGTGAAGCAGAATGTTGCTTCTCTACAATCATGTTTCAGTTGTAATAATAATTTCACTATACAAAATATCATGTAATTGCTATGATTTGGGTGCTGCATTCTGCAATAATCCATGTTGCAACATGATCCCTCACCCAATGCAACGCAACGGTACCGAGAGCAGGAACCCCCGGAGGTGTTGAGTTCTCCAGGGCCAACCCTCACGAAGGGGACTCAAGATCTTAACAAAGACTGGAGGAAGCTGGTTTAGTCCTTTCTGCTCCTCCGCCATGCACAGACACAACCCCAGATGCCATCTATGATGCCGCGTGAGCCTCCAGCAGACCCAGGACCTGCCAGTACCTGAGCCTCAAATCTTTTCTGCTTCGGAAGTCCCACCTATCGCTTCCATAGCAAGTCCTCCCTCACCTAGCCATCCCTCTACCCATCCTGGTGTTTGTGTTCGGAAGAGCCCTGATTTCTACCCTATTAAATGAACCCTTATGTACATATCTAATGCAGTGGTGGAAAGCATAGTTTTACTTTGCATGAGCTCTTTTCCATGCAATTTTTTTTTGTAAAAATAGAAATTTAGCAATCCTGTTCTAAGTATCTATACCACACTGGAGCTTGAAAACACAGTCTCCATCTGTGGCAATTGTTGTGAATTTGCACAGAAGTACACAGCACAGCCTGCGTGCATTTTCCCCACCTCCACCACTCAGACCATCTCACACTCTCCTGGACTCCGCCCATGCAGACATGCATTCATTCCTCTAAGAGAGGAAAGTGCAATCCCTCGTAACAGGGAGCAAACTAAAGGAAGAGAAAAAAAAAAGAGACCAGTGTGAACTTTGGTCCTATTTACTGGGACAGAAATGTTGTATACCCCCACAAGGTTAGATACGATTACTCTTCAAAGCAGAATCACTGCAAGGTGCCAGGCCAGAGTTCCAGAATGCAGATCTTCCATTGCCCATCCCTCCCTTTCAGGACGCACTTCCAGGGCTTTGCTGGGAGGGCTCCATTGACTTGCCAACCTGACCAACAGCTTAGCACACTGAAGCCCGAAGGGCACTTCCCTCCTTGTTTTCTGACTTTTTGAGAGATTTCCAAAGCTCTGACCTCTTAAGCACTTTATTCCTTCAAATGTCTGATACCACATCCCTCACTTCCCTCCCTCCGTGCTCAGTAATTTTTTCTCCATCTCCTCTAACTGCTTCTCCTCTAATTCCTAAACACTGAGATTCTCTCGTGTTCAGGTTACTGTCTCTTAGCACCCCGACTGCTTTCCTTGGGTAAACTCCTGGATTCCTGGGTCTGCATTTGATGCCAGTTACACGTGTCTGGCTCGACAGCTCCACCAAGCCCCAGGTCTTTGTATCCAACTCTGAAATTCAAATACTACGCAGCTGGTTCAGAAGCCCTGACTTTGCACAAGCAAAACTCAGATCTTGGTACTTTGAAACATGCATTTCATCTCCATGGTTTTCTTGAGTCAACTGCGGTCACCAAGGTTCCAGTCATTCAATGTGACTCAGAGAGACACCAGCTCTGCTCTCATCTCAGACATTTAACTTAGTTCTCTAGCAGCCACTTGACTTCTCTGTCTTCATATATAGTATAATTTTATTACATCCAAGGGTGTTGCCCCCTCAGTTTTTATTGCTCCCCCAACTTAAGTTTCCTCCATACCCTATCTGCTTTGTCACATCTGTCCTCACGACCAGAACACTAAATACAGAACAACCTGATTCTCTCACTCCCCTCACTCATCTCCGATTTGGTGTTAGACACCATGAGCCTTCCTCTCCACTGCAATCCTTCCTCATTCCTCACAACCCTTGGCATTTTCCAAAACATTTCTCTACCTAAGTGTTTCTCAAACATCTTCTCTACATACATATCCAACACAAACTCACATCACTTATTTCAGGTCAACATTACTTGTTCTGACTTTAAATTATAAAAATAAAACACACATAATTTAGTATTCCTATCAATTTTCCTGTCAGCATCAGAAATCCAACATCTTTGCACATTCTAGCCACAGCTGCAGATCTAGTGCTGATTAAAGAGCATTAAAGATTTGCATTAAAGATCCTGCGGGGGAGTGCATTTAAGTAGTTTTGACTACAGAAGCTTAACAGATTCAAAAAGTATGAAGAAATCTCATATCCAAGTCTACTTCCAAAGCTGCTGAAGGTTCATCGCCACCCAAGCCTTTCAGAGCTGTCTCCTGCAGCATCAGACGTGGTGGTCAGCAGAGTCGCTGAGCATGCTTCTCTTGTAGGTCTTGCACTTACTGTGTCTGCATGCCGTCCACTGCATGTTTCCGTTTCAGCCCTGTCAAGTATTTCTATGGCAACATTTCAGATATTTATATAAAATGTAACTGCTACTGTTATCAATTTTTTTAACAAGTGAACAAAATGCTCAGGTACTGGATAAAATTAAGTCCATGGTTTGAGGCTTGTGTAGCATCAAGTAGTCTTACTTTAAATTCTGGCTTTCTTTAATCGATCAAATGACATCATGACATTATGGATTTAAAGCTGCAAGCTGAAACTTTTCAAGATCCATACTTATCAAGTGGGAAAGCAGCTGAAATCATTGGCGTCATCAGCAACAAGACGTAGTTCCCATCATCTTCACATCAGGAAGTGTTTCCTTCCGATTGAAATCCAGACCGCTGATGCCTTGTAATTGGCTATCTCTTAAAACACTACCAATAATCTCACTGCACCTGCAATCACAATTTCCTTCTATTTCATTGTTGGGAAATTGTTCCCCATCAAATGTGGATTGAGAATAAAGTGGTTTGTTCCTGGTCCTCAAGGCAATCCACCCAGTGCCCGCAGTTCTGTGCACAGCGAGGCTCCGTGTGCCACACTCGGTCCTACCCATCTCAGAACTCCTTTCCTAGTTTGTGGCACAGCTCACAGAACTACAGTCCCTGCTCCTAAGGCATCACATTCAGTGGTGACCAAACACAGTCATCAGACTCCGCATGGTTCTAGTTCTGCCCACTTAAGCTGCCTAGTAGTTAGAAATGACATGATAATGATATTCATACATCATGTACTAACATTTGACAATTGTCAAATAACTTTTATTTTCCTTTTAGCATCAATCATACAATTTAACAAACTTTTTGGAAAAATCAGTACTTTTTAGAGACTATAATCTCTAAATAACCCACAGTGTTTTTACTTATTATTATTATTTAAAAAGAAGATGCAATAATTTCTACTGGAAAGCATACATTTATTTTTATATTTCTTTTCTAGAAAAAAAAGAGTCATGTGCTGCTCCAAAAGCAGCTTTCTAAGAAATATGGCTGACCTGGCCTTTAGCATAGCTGCTAAGTTTCTGCACCCCAAGTACCTAAATTTAATTCTCAGCCCCAATAACTAACTCCACCCGCCCGCTAATGAAACCTAAGAGTCAGTGGTTATAGTTGAAGCGATGGGTTTCTGCTAACCATGTGGAATACCTGAGTTGGTGGCATTGGGCTTCATTCCGCATGAGTCCCAGTCATCGCAGGCATTTTGTAAATGAAACAGCAGATGAGGTTCATTCACTCTCTTTCCATTTCCCTCTCTGCTTCACCCTCTCAACTAAACATAATTTTTAAAGAAATACACACAATAATTATGAAATAAATGTGGTGATTTGTCTATATATGACAAAGTTTTTGAAGAGATAGACTGTGCAACCTGTAAAATTCAAAATTCATCAGAATATTCCACTACATTTCATACTTTGAAACTTTCTTTTTTGATTTGGTTCTACAAAGTTATTACACCAGATTATTTTTCTAAGACAACATAGTTATGTTCTGTATTCATGCTGCTTTGATATGCATTTAGCTTGTCATTTTTATCACTGCATTATTTTCATAAAACATAAATGTTCATAAAACATTCATGTTTTCCAAAAACTGAAAAAAATTATTCCCTGAAACTCAATATGAATCAATAAGAACTGAACAGGTTAGTATTTTAAACACACTATATACTGGAAGAAACAATAATTATTCTTATATTTTAATGTTGGGAAATATACATAAACAAGTATTTCTTGCTTTGTAAATATCAGAGCACTCGATGAACCAATTGATGCAACCAGGTATTCAAGAACCACACCTTTGGGGCGGGCACCATGGCAGAGTTAGCTAAACCTCCACTTACGATGCTAGCATCCCATAGGGATGCCAGTCCACATTCCCACTTTCAATCCAGATCCCTGTTTGTGGGCTGGGAAAGTAGCAGAGGACGGCCTGGTCCCCAGGCTAATGTACCTATGTGGGACACCTGGGGTTCGGATCCTGGCTCCTGACTTCAAATTGGTCATTGTGGCATTTGGGGGTTAAATCAGCAGATGGAGCATCTCTCTCTCTTTCTCTCCCACCTTAACCAACCTTCTTTCTGTAATCCTACCTTTAAAATAAAAATAAATCTTTACAAGAACCCACAGCTTCCATATTGGTTCCATACATTGAGGTAAGAGAAGAAATTCTGAGGTTAAAGATAACTCCATTTCTCAACATAAATTCCACTAAAGTCAAGGCATCCTGCAGTAATGCCCTTGTAAAGTAACTGAATATTCTGACAGCTCAAATATATACAAGCTGTCTTTTTAATGCTACCAAAAGATAAAATGAGATTCCTTTACAGATGATCAGAGTATGAAACAAAAAGTCAAAAGACACCCGACAAAGACCTGAGAAGAGATGCCTAATGATTTCCCAGCAAAACTTGCAGTTTTCCCCTTTTTTAATAAAAAGAACGACCAGGAACATTGTCATGGTGGAGAATGACTCCATGGAAAGCTTTTCCGGGAGTTTTGCTCATAAGCATGGGCTTTTTCAAAACACCCCCATGAGCAAGATGTTAATAGTCCCCAGCCCTCCATCAAGTCAGCCTGAAAACATCTTTAGCATCCCGAGAGGCTGTTGGCATGACCTCACTTCTTAAATAGTCCTTTCTGGCTTTGGCTGGGCCACCCCACCTCTTTGACCATGCTTGACCAAAATCCACCCTTTCCCTTCCTGTTCGGGTTCTTCCCAGAAATTTTTCAGGACCTTGAACTCACTTATTCTAACTTTCCACTGACAGTCCTTTGGTTGTGTGCAGCTGATCTGGGCTCAACAGTTTAGATGTCCATCAAGAGTGACTTTGTTCCTCTTTGATCTTCAATCAGAATGGTGCAAGAGTCACTGAGAGTTCTGTGTGCCGCCCACTGTTTCTGATGCCAGTCTCAGTGTGCTCCTGTAAGGGCATCACCAGGACTGCAGTTTTCCTTGCTGACTAGTGTGAACGGTCCACTGCTGTGAGCTTCATTAGCTTCTTATCTTAAAACAAGTCCCTCATTTGTAAACCAACGGATTCCTCCATGCCCTGCCCCATACATTTGAATTCATCCGTGATTTCAACATTTTTCTCTCAAGCTTCAGCATAGCTTTGATGTTTATTTTTTTCAATTTTACCAAAATTCATATTTTGTTAGGGTCCCTTTTCAAATGATGTTTCATCCTTGTTAATGCTTCAGAGCAGATCTTGTTCAGATACAGTATAATAGGTAAGAGTTTATTTATATCAGTGTAAAAACATCTGAAAGCTATTAATACATAATTCCTCTGGAGCTGTTTTTTTTTTTCCCCTTTCCTGTAAATTCCTTTAAGAAAGCAAGCATGTCCCTGAAAAAGGATTGCACAGTCAAGACCCTTAGGAAGACATGAGCTCAACAGACTCTGTTAGACTTCTACACTGAGATTTTCCAAGAGTAAAACTTCAATAGGCAATTGTGTCTGACCTCTCATGCCATCTCTTCTTTTTTTCTCTTCTTATGAATGTTTCCCTTGAGATCTGACCTGGAAGATGAGTTTTGTTTGTTCCTTTAGACTCAGCTGGAATTAATTGACTAATGGGTTCAGTGAATCAAAGCAGATCCCATTGATGGCTTCGATTTATGCCTCAGAAAACAGCTCAGGCCTTGATTCCTAGGCACGTGAGTCAAACTTTATTTAACAACAGATGATGAAATTCTTACAAACAGGTGTCTGTGAGTCTCACTTGAACCAGCAGTGATGTTCATACAGATAGAGACTTCTGTCGCTGTCCTGCAGCGATGGACTTGGTGCACGGAGCCGGAAATAACACGCATGGACTACTGACTGATGATCAATAGCCGAAATGTATTAGGGGCAATAGACTTTATACACTGAGGGTCGTATAGAATTAGAGTGGAGGTATTTAGCTCATCAACAAACCCATCAACTGTTTCTATGCTTTTGTTTGGAAGTCCTTTTGTCTTGTATATTCCACCAAGTGTTCTCATGCACATACTTTCCACTCACCTGTTCTCATACAAATGATATCCCATCAGGTGTACAAAAGGTAGTCATTCGGGTGTTCTCACGCAAAGGATATCCAATCAGTCACAGAAAAGGCACCCATTCAGTTGTTTATCATACAAATATTGTCCAATCAACTGTAATCCTGTGCTCCTGACCTTCTAGGGTCACAATGTGCTCCTAAAGACTTCCTTCTTTTTTATTTTTTATTTTTTATTTTTGTTATTTTTGTAAAGATTTGCTTATTTTTATTGTAAAGTCAGACATACAGAGAGGAGGAGAGACACAGAGGAAGATCTTCTGTCTGATGATTCACTTCCCAAGTAGCTGAAATAGCTGGAGCTGAGCCCATCTGAAGCCAGAAGCCCGGAGCCTCTTCTGGGTCTCCCACGTGGGTGAAGGGTCCCAAGGCTTTGAGCCATCCTTGACTGCGTTCTCAGGCCACAAACAGGGAGCTTAACGGGAAGTAGGGCTGCCAAGGTTAGAACCGGTGCCCATATGGGATCCCAGCACTAACAAGGCGAGGACTTTAGCCACTGGGCTTCTGCGCTGAGCCCCAGGTTATTTCTCTTAAAAGTCAATTCTCATTCATCCTATCCACTTACCTACTTCTTGCAGCATTAGGCTTGCACGAAGTGATTTTTTTCTTGCATTTTCTCATAAATGTAGTCTCGAGTTCCAAGCCCACAGACCCTCACCTAAATCCAAAGTTACTAAATTTCCCCTCATCTTGTTCCCGGGCTTGCCACACTCCTCTAGTCAACCACAGTTATCGTTGTAACACTCATTTCCTTCCATCTTCATAGAACCTTTTTATTTTTTCATTTCAATTCTTGGCATATTTCTTTTATGTATTTCAAAACATATGCAACACCCTTGGAAGTAGCAAATCGTAATATAAGAGAAAAAGAGGCTACCGTTCTAAAAGCAAGGTGAGTCTATTTGCTAAGATTGGCTGTGCTCCTGGGGAGGGAGTGTGACACAGTGGAAGCGGTGATGACCACTGCAGCTTCAAACACTGCAAATGAGCAAGGAAAAGTTATGAATTTACAGAAGTGTGCATCCCTGTTGAATCTCATTTTTCTCATCTATGAAATAGAATAATATGTGACTGTGTCATATAGTATAAAATGAATAGTCTCCAGGAAAATAACAAATATTCAGCAAATGTCAATTATCCTATCCTGCTCCAGCACCACTTACTTAGGGAACGCTGACAAACGACTTCAGTCTGTTGACTTCACCCACCACGCTAGGTCAAAGTAGATGATGCTAAGCCCGTCTGTTTCTGGTACCCTATGCTTTGTGGGCAGAAGGAGTTCTTTTCACCTTTCCCCTCAGGAACCCAACCACGGTGTACTGTGTAGAGTTGGGCCAGCCTCTGCAGAAAGCCAAACATGACCCAGAGCGAGGGGGTCCCTGGAGCTGCAGAGCCCTGCACTGGTGTCCCGTGATGCGTCAGCCTTGCACGAGCTTCCTTAGCACTGCTCCTATCACCAGCCGCAGAAACAGTTTACCAGTATTTTCTTATTTCTGTTGCCCAGAAACCTGGGGACTTCTCCCAAGTTTTATTAGCAACTCAGAGTTTTCAGCAGCAAATTTCAATGGCTACTTCTCTTTGATTACCGGGCACAGACTCTCCAATGTAGTACCCAGGGGGCTGTACCACATCTCAAACCCACCCAGGGTAGTGACCATCTGGTGTTCTCTCCCCAGCAGGGTACTAAGAATGAAACGTAAGTGTACAAGTCACTGAAGCAAAATTGACTTCTTTAGAGGTGTCGATTTCTACAAATTTTCTCTTGAATATCTTCCAGTGAGATGGGGAAATAAAATCTAACACTGTATTCATCACTCTTTTCCCTGAAACCACTGCCCATGACCACTGCCCAAAGTAACTGATATTCTTTAACATCCACGTGATACCTTTTGGCGGTTTAATACTGCCTTGAGAATTACATGGGGAATTAAGCCAATCCAAGTAACTAGGATATATTAACATCACATTATGTCTCATGAACTCACTCAAGCTAAAAATAATTAGCATTAAATCAATAAATCCAAGCTATTTACATAATTGGCCCAATCTTTTAGAAGTCTGCTTTGCCACTCCCTATTCACTTTTCTTTTTCACTAAATGTATCACCATTAATCAGCATCTAATGTGAAAGCAATGTTTCTTAAGAAAAGATGGAAACTGCCTATTGCCAATGTCTATATTCAAGTGTAACTTCCATGTCCATGCAGGTGTGCAACTATATCACATTACAACCATGTTTTCATGGTTATCTTTTATATTAAGAGAAGATGATACTCAGAGTGGTTGGTGACTTGTTCAAGTTCATGCAACAAATGAAAAAAACTGAAACAGAAGTCTATACCATCAGCTTCCCACATCTTCAATCTTATTTCAACATCCAATAGTCTCTCCATCTACTATAACATGGCCACAGAAATTTACTTTTGAATTTTTTATCGAATTTGCTTCTATCACTCTGATCTACATTGTCCCTATTTTTTTTTTTTATTGGAAAGTCAGATATACAGAGAGAAGAAGAGGCAGAGAGGAAGATCTTCCATCCACTGGTTCACTCCCCAAGTGGTCACAAAGATCAGAATTGAGCTCAAATCTGAAGCCAGGAGCCAGGAGCTCTTCCGTGTCTCCCATGTGGGTGCAGGGTCCCAAGGCTTTGGACCATCCTCTACTGCTTTCTCAGGCGACAGGCCGGGAGCTGGATGGGTTGTAAATCAGCACCCACATGGGATCCTGGCACATTCATGGCAATGACTTTAACCACTAGGCTACCATCCCAAACTCATCCTTATTATTTTTTTTTAATTCTAAAGAAAACATGACCCAAAAGAGAATGTTAAGATATGAAATTCTCTATGTTCTTAAGAAGTGAAAACTTGTGATTTATCTTTTATATTTCTCATGCCCATTCATTCTTGATTGTGCAACATTAATCATTCTTTCAAAGAAGGCAATTTCGTATAATACTTGAAAAGACTCTCAAGCCCAGAACATCTCTTCTGCTCTGTATTAGAATCTTGTATAATGCATCAACCCTAAGCATGGGCCACATCGGACTAGTACTAGGGATTGTTCTAGAGAAGAAAGATAGCAAATAGCCAACTGGCAGGTCCTGAGGGATCACCAGTTCAGACAGAAGCAGGGCTCTGTGTGCTTGTGGATGCGTGCACAGGAGACTGGGGAAGCAAGGAAAAGAGCCTTCAGGTACATAAGTGGAGTGCTCACTGCCCAGAGCCCTGCTTCATGACACACGTGGAACAGTGTCTGCTTGGCTGTTCTGAGTCATGTTCCCTTGACAGAGCGCAAACACTACTAGATGACCGTGAGAAATCTTGAGACTGCTTGTCCTTTAACCTCTCAGAGCCAAAGGCACTAATTCAATATCCTGAGTGCTCCCTTTGACCTCAACCCTCTCCGGAAGCTACCATGCTCATAAAGCCAAATTAGGCCCTGGGTGTTAGAGAAAACCTTTGTAACCAAGCAATGCATTTTTGACAAAATAAAGTGTTCAGGGCACTTGGCTCTCCCACTTCTTACTTTCAAAGACACTACAGCCTGGGCTGTGCCTAAGCTCTTCAAACGGCTGACCACAACACAAAAAAGTCAGCTCTGTTTCAAATCTGGCGAACTGCCCAAACTCAAAGTTTCTCTCCTCTTTAACAACAAATACGTGACAAATGATGAAATTTCCAGCATGCCTTTTGCCATTGAGGTGCCCATCAATCTTTATGATTTGTTATCAGGTCTTGCTTGCCTTCGAGTCATAAATAAAAATGCAACTTTCATCTGCATTTCAAATTCTGAGATGAAAGCATAAAAATTAAACATTTTCATTTTATTCTGGGTATCATTCACTTCCCTGTGTGCTCTGAAAACAGCAAGACACACTTCCTGTTGCCTCTGCTTCAGAAAGATTTCTCAGAAGGGCCAGAAAAAAAGAATACCTTGTTATTAGAACATCCACAATACGTGTAATTTACAATTCTGCCTACCTGTTCAGCATTGAAATGGATCTCCCATAGAGCTTCGAAAACTAGGACAAAAGAGTTTGCTAACTGTGTCAACTACAATCAAACTAGTAAAATACCCCCAGCACATAGAGAAAATAATCTTTTCATTTCTACTAGAATCTGCAAGTCTTTCAGCTATTGAAAAATAAGCATTCTGGAAGAGTGTGACCATGAAAGCATCTATGAGCATACCTTTTTATTTTTATTGATTTATTTTTTTACATAGACTAAACTTATCCTAAGGGTCAGACAGTGCGGTGCTGCAGGTTAAACTGCCTCTTGCAATGCAGTCAACCCGGAAGGGCCTGAATGGTCCATCTGACTGTTGCTAATGTCTGTGAGGCAACAGAGGATGGCCCAGCCCTCGGCTTCCTGCTGCCCAGCTGGAAGACCCCCCAAAAGACCCTGGCTTCGGCCTGGCCCACAACCAGCTGTTGCAGGGTGCTGAGGAATGAAGCAAATGACATATCTGTATGTGTATGTCTCTTTCACTTTTTCTTTCAAATAAGCATTTTTAAAAATGAATGTTATATTTTAATTCTATTTTCTATAAATATTTTGCAGCAATTAGTAACTCATTTTTTCCCAGTAGTAAAGAGAAAATGTTTCAACAAGTAGTTAGGATATTTTATTTAAAAATAACTTTATTAAAAGCCAATCTATTTATAGGGAAGCAAGTGCCTGGTGCGAGCTCTGGAATCTGTTGCTTGCAGGTGTCTATGTGTTGTGTGTCAGTACATGTGTGTATGTGGGAAAGGGCACCTGCCAGATTCTCCTCTTGGGGATTTAACTACAGAAAAGTACTTCAAACCTGCTGGGTGGCCAAAGGAATCAATTTGCCTAACCTTTCTTTATTATTATTATTATTATTATTATTATTATTATTATTTTGTTACAAGTACTCTATCTGCATTCCATCATCTTGAAACTACTGTAAAAGCACAGAGTAAAATGTAAATTCATGCCCAGTGGACTCGAAAGGATGGCTGTTAATAACGTTCGTCTGAACTTGAGGTGTCAAGAGTCGCACGTTTGCAAATAAGAGAGACAGATGTGAGAAGGGGAAGCAGGGACTGGCTCGAGACACAGCGCAAGCTTTCAGCTTCAACAGGTACAAACTGCAAATGGGAAAGGCACTGTTAGCAAAATAAATGACTTCCTGCCCTCCTGTGATTTTTCACGATCCGTGTGGCAAAGACTTGACTGCTGACAATGGCCACATATTCCACACGTGTGGTGATTTACTGTGGCCCCTGGGGGATACAGCAGCTCTGCTTTCCAAATAACCAAACCCAACACCAGATTCTGCACCACGCAAGTCAAGTTGCCTTCTGCTTCCGGGAGTGGGCAGTGGGATGAGAGAAACGGAACTGGTCTGAACGCTGCCTTTACTTAACGAGGTGGTTATACATGTTTATGAAGTCTCTGTATTTCCAAGGATCTGACTCAACCCACAACGGAAACAAATGCCAAAGTGCTCCCCCAGGAAAACACGCAGCACACACCCACACACAAACACATCCTCTCCCTTTTCTTTGCCATCCTCCTTCCTCCCAAAATGAGGCTCTCTCCTCTATTTGTTACTGTTGTGTCCATTCAAAATAGCGGTAAGCAAAGTAAAAAGCTCGTTTCTGGTACAAAACAACAACACACAAATAGTTAGAAGCAGCACAAAACCCTGTAGACTTACTCATTAAAAACATAACAACTTTACCCTTGAACTGAACCCCGTATATCTGTGACTGTGTCACACTCCGGCCCCCTCTGGTGAGAGGGACAACCAGACAAGGTACTCAGAAGGTATTCTCTCTCAACCACAGGAAGATCTTGGCAAGGGGACACGCGCAGCACAAGCCCTAAAGATCAGGCTGAACAGCAGCTCAGCCACCAAGAAGCGGCCACAGAAGGGTCTGGAGGGAAGGTCAGAAAGCTCTCGGAGTCACAGGAAGCCCTCGATGCCAGGGTCACTTGACACCACTGAACCTCAGGGCTGGCGGAGTGGCAGTCTCTTTGTCCCCTCTTGTTTGCTAATGATGAAGAAGTTCACAGTCAGAGTTAATTAACTTCTACAGGATAAAGTGGGAGACACATGACAGCACTATAGGAGT
Organism: Ochotona curzoniae; assembly: GCF_017591425.1. Taxonomy (NCBI): domain Eukaryota; kingdom Metazoa; phylum Chordata; class Mammalia; order Lagomorpha; family Ochotonidae; genus Ochotona; species Ochotona curzoniae. The sequence goes on along the minus strand of NW_024464918.1, from coordinate 20,048,127 downwards.
CCAGGCCCTGTGATGCGAGCAGCATCCAGCTGTAAATGCACTGCCCTTGACGGGACTGCCTCTGCCCAGCATCTCAGGGCAGCTCAGCTGGGTGGCTCCAATTTCAGCTTCCTAAAGGTGGCAACCTGGGCATGGAAATGGGCACCATAGAACCGGCACTGTGTTTTGCACAAAATGATCACTCCAATATGTTCAAAAGGGAAAAGAAATGGGGCAGGCACTGTGATGCAGGCAAGCCTGCCACTTGTGACACAGGCAGCCTGCATGTGAACCCCAAGTCCAAGCTGCCCTGTGTCCTGTTCACCTCCTTGCTGATATGCCGGGGAAGGCAGCAGAGCACAGCTTAAGTGCTTGAGCCCCTGCCACCCAAGTGTGAAACCTGGATGGCTTTCCAGGCTCTTGATCCTGACCTGGCTTTGGTAGCCATCTGGAGAATAAACCAGTATGTGGAAGGTTCATCTCTTTTTCTTTCTCTCTCTCTCCGCACCGCTTTGCCTTTTACATCAATCATTGTTCTTATTTGAAAGGAAAGGAACCAAAATATTTAAATGGTGGTGTGCATTTCTGTTCAAAAACGAAGCAGGTGGAACACCGCATCACAGTGACAGTCGTTCTTCGGCTGCCTGCCCACCTAGTTCACCTGAGTTCAAGCAGGAAGATCTCCGAGCACTTGGATATTTAAGAAAGTGAGATGGCAGCGCCACCCACTCAGGTGTCCACCACTAGGTAACCTTGTCAGGAGGATTTTGAGCAAAAACTCAAATCCAAGGATGCTTTCACCATTCCTCCAGCTTGACATGCACAAAGTGGGCATCTGGTCCCTGGGGGAACCTGGCCCACTCTCACTGTGAAGCAGTGACACAGGATAGCACTGAAAAACCAGGGGGTCCCCGTGCTACAGCACATCAAGCAGCCACATGCTGTCCCCAGTAGATAGACTGTCACTTTCATGACAGGAACTGTCAGAGGATGGAAAACGTTATCTGAGTGCCTGACAGCCTGTCTAAAGGGACAAGCTCAGAGGTCAAGGGCCTCGCCTAGAGTTCAAATATGCTTCTGTTGGAATAACAATGTCAAGTCGGCTGTCAGTGGTCTCAACAGATTTTACTGAGTTCAAGACTGTTTTTTCCATAATAAGTGGTGTGTTGATTCTGGGGCTAAAAAGAGACCTAATTTCCTAAGAAGTTTCTTCTCCCATTAATCTTTGTTCCAAAAAACGTTATGGGTGACTTAAATATACAGATCAATGATGTTCTTGCAGATGGTGAGTACAGAGGCAGGAGGTCAGAGCCCACCCGGAACCCCTCCTCTGGAGAGCAGGCAGAGCACAGGGGCTTGGGGCAGGAGCAGAGGAGGGAGAGCTGGCAGCTGCATCCCAAGCCAGAAAGACTACAGGACGACACACACTTCATGCAATACAAAGATGTCTGTGAAACGACAGTCACTGGAAGACAACTTCCTAACATCAAAGCTCATTTGAGTTTATTTCCTCAATGAGAAGTTACTGTGTCATGACCAGCAAATAGAAAAACAAAGTCCAGAACACCTGTAAGAAATGTCTTAATGCATTATGTCATCAAAGCCAGAGGGGCGGAAGCAGGCCTTGCTACACTTCTTCAATCTCAAAAAGGCACTTTCACTCTCCTTGATTCATGTTTAAGAGGGGAAGTGAATGTATAACAATGTTATTAATACTCCACTTTACATAAATTAGCAAGGACCTGGCTTCATAATTTAAGGTCATGGAAAATAACCATTCCAATGATACAGGTCAATGCCACCAACAAGATTTTTGAACAGGAATTTCTCAAATAGTATGCTTGAAATCTAGTTATCTAAATAACATGTGCATAGTTTGGGTTTCTGGTTCATGTTGTTGTATTGTTCCTCATTGTTTTTGGATTATGGCACTTGGACCCATGCAAAATATTTTTTAATGATTTATTTATTGGAAAACTAGAGTTACAGAAGCAGAGGATGTGACACAGATTTTCCATCCAGTGCTCACTCCCCAGTGAACTGAGCCAGGTGAAAGCCAGGAGCCTGAGATCATGTGGGTCCCCGTATGGGTGGCAGGTTGGCCATGTTCTGCTGCTGTCCCAAGTGCATTGGGAGGCAGCTGGATTGGAAACAGAACCTGAGCTCATGGGAGACATCACCTGCAGGTGAAGGCTTAACTTCCTGCCCCACAATGCTGGCTCCCAGAGAATCTTTTTAGAATACGTACAAAATCTAAAACACTATGCTAAGCATCATGGTGAATTGGAAGTGCAGAGTCTAAGCAAGGCCAGACACCTCTGAGAGTTAGGGGGCTGAGGTGGTGGGTACTCTGTGGGGCATTGAGGGATGCAAAACAAAGCAAAGGAAGTTCAGAAGGTGCCAGCAGCCGCATGGGGCCTCTGAGCGGCTCTCAGAGCCAGGGCAGCATGACCGTGCCCCCTAAGGAAGCCTGGGCCTGGTGAGAGCTGCGCAAGACAGGACAGGGCCAGCCGGGAGGTCGGAAGTTGGACCGGCACTGGCGGGGTTGGGACAAAGGGAGCTTTCTGGTTTCCTTTATGGGCCTTAGGTAGACAAGCACTCACACATCCTCACTCATCCCTGTTTCATGATTTCACAATGGTTTCCAGACCCATTCCTAGGTTGACTGGGATTTTAGAAATAATGAATTTGTTAGCTAGCACCAGAAGCCCTGAGAGGAAAATCAATGTCAAAAACAATGGTGGTACTGACAAGATCTAAAATAGGATTGCCCAACATACCAATAAGAATGCAGAATGTGGTGTTACCTGACAATATTGTTCTAAAATAATTATGTTCTGTGTAATACTTGGCATGTCATTATATGAAAAAGCCATTGGCTTTTTATCTTGGCTGGTTATCTTCTACCTATCTGGGTTCCAAAGGAACTGAGGCTGCATCACTTCCCTCTCACCATTTCTCTCTGATTTGATTCATAAAACACACAGTCAGCTGTTTTCCAAGATAGTTACTGGCTTTAACTGAGACAACCCAAAAGTGAGCAAGATTCAACAAAGATTGAGAAAACAAACACTGCCCATCTCCAACTTGATCTTAGCCAAAAGGCCGAGAAGTGATGCACTGTCAATTTCCAAACATTTTTTTGAATAACTAAAAATAGCTCCTTGCATAGCTTAAATCCAACACTGAATAAGGAGTTTACTACTCTCATATTCAAGTCTATGGAATTTTATATTCAAATTCAAAATCTCAAATTTAAGTTGAGGGGTTGTACAAATCATTTATAATATTTGAAACAAATTCTCAGTACACATTTATAACAAACCCTATAGACTTTACAAACCCTATAACCTAGATATGCACATTTTATATATATAATGTAATTTTTTTATATCTGTCCAAAAATAACCTGATATCAACTCACAAATCAGATCAAATCATTAGTTTTGAGATTTATATGTCCCCCTACAGTTAACCCCAGAGACTTAATGGAGAGTAATAAATGTAAACACTTATAAGAGACATCATGCCAGAAGAGTTACAACCCCCCATATCACTACTAATCTGTAAGAAAAAGTACCAAATGAAACCCTATGCTGTTTGTAGGAAGAGCAGAGAGGGGTAGATCCTTTCTGCATGAGATAAAAATTGCAATAGAAGAGCCCAACTTGCACCCACAAGGCCAACCCTGAGAGACTCTCATTGTAGACACCATTCCCTTCTCCAAACAGACAGCCCGTACCTTGCCTGATTTACTATTGCAAACAAGGCTAAAGAAGGACAATGGCACCGGCTGGATCTCCAAATGTCAGGATGACAAATGCTATTTTTCTATTTCAAAGGACAAATCATTGATGCACAGAATAACAAAATTGTCAAGCACTCTAGTATGGCATCCTGGAAGGAAATTAAAGTGAGACAGTAAATCGCCTTTGGAGGAGTATACGTCACAGCCCTGACCTGCAAGGCGGAGGAGTTAAGCCCGTGGAGGAATTCTGCCCAGCCTCTGAGCCTGGAAGTGGAGCACACACAGATGGAGGGAGGCCAATGCAAAGGTGGGGTTTGTAGAATGTTTCTAGAATGAGCTCATTATTTTCCGAATTCTAACACCCTGTTTCCTGGGCAGATGACCTCACTCTCTGACATGCTAACTTCCCCTAACCTCTACTTTTTCACCTGTAACAGAGGATAAGAATACTCATTTCATAGTGAGATGTCTGTAACAAGTTAAATGAATTCTTATGTGTAAGGTGCATTGAATAGTGCCTAGAACACAAAGCATGTTAACAATCATTGACTGTCCTGAGAAGCGTTGGACAGAACACCACAGAGGGGCCAGCACTGTGAAGCAATAGTTTACCCCACTAGCTATAATGCCGGAATCCCATACAAATGCTGGGTCAAGTTCCAGCTGCTCAACTTGTCATTCAGCTCCCTGCTAATGGCCTGGGAAAGCAGTGGACGCTGGTCCATGTCCTTGGGCCCCTAACCCATATAGAAGACCCACATGAAGCTCCTAATTCCTGGCTCCATCTTAGCTCAGCCATGGCTGCTGCAGTCACTTGGGGAATGAACCAACAGATGGAAGAACTCTCTGCTTCTTTTCGTTCCTGCCTCTCTTTTCTCTGTAACTCTGAATTTGAAATAAATAAACAAATCTTTAAAAGGGTACAAGTACGGACTCCATGGAATTTGGAGATACAGTTACTGACAAAATAGTAGCTGTCATGTAAGACAAGTCAGCACCATACACAGTATTTTTATATATTACTTCACTTAAACATCCTAACTTCCCTAAAGACACAGAACTTCCCACTGAATCAAGTGCAATAGTCTTCCCAAGATCATGTGCCCAACGAATGTCACCCATGAGCAATAGCAATAGCTGCTGGGCAGCTTTTTAAACTCTTATTAATGCTTGCATGCGCTTTTAATATGGTGGATGACTGAAGCTACACAATTCTTGCTTTCTCCTGACTCCAAACCAGTGCTATAAGAAAGAGGGAGGCTAAGGAAAAGGAGAAGAATTATCAACCCAGATATGCCAACGTTCAGCATCTGACTGGCAGAGTCACAAGGCCAGAACCACTGGGGCCACTCTCCTAAATGAGTGAAAGTAACAGAGCAGCTCCTTCTTCTCTGTCACTCATCTTTCCACTCAGCATAATTACAACGTTCCCTCCCAGGAACATCAGTTTTCAAAATAATTTATGCAACTGTGTACAGCTCAACTCTGAGTTTAAATGAGAATTTTGATAAATGCAAGTAATTGCTGCTAATTTACATATTTCCTGATGATTACCGTTGGTTTAAGGTAAATAGTCTGATAGTCTGTGCTGCATCTTAAATCATCAGAGATGACAATGCCTCCGTGAAACCGGTTAGAGGGTCATTTCAGGACAGAGACAGATCGTCCAAGTACAACTAAGACTTTGCTGGCAAAAGCCTGCGCTGCCTAAAGGACCTCCATCATGAGAAGCCACTTAGGAATTCATGTGCCTAAAAATCAGGTTACAAACTATTACTGTTTGTTAATTAATCCCCAATATGTGCCAGACACTGCAGTTAGTAATTCAGATTCTGTGGGGGAGAAAATGAAGATTTGGCAGGATTCTACACAACTGGATCCGGTTTGACAGCAGGAAGTTGTGCTGAGTTAAGAAGTGATGTATTGGCTATAGAACACAAGAGGAGCACCATCCCAAAAACCAACAGCAGAGGGATGGCATGGAACTGGGGAGGCAGCAGCTTGTGGAAGCCTCATGATGTATGGGGCTGAGGACAGCATGCTCAAGAGCAGTCACAGCCAGTGAATCCCACTAACGACCTCCTTTTATTGTTAAGAACATGACGAACAGGGGTACGGTGTTAGGAACATAGCAGGAGGGGTGCAGTGTTAGAAACATAGCAGGTAGGGGTGCAGTGTTAGAAACATAGCAGGAGGGGTGCAGTGTTAGGAACATAGCAGGAGGGGTGCCGTGTTAGAAACATAGCAGGTAGGGGTGCAGTGTTAGGGACATAGCAGGAGGGGTGCAGTGTTAGGGACATAGCAGGTGGGGTGCAGTGTTAAGAACATAGCAGGAGGGGTGCAGTGTTAGGAATATAGCAGGCAGGGGTGCAGCGTTTAACGCAGAGCAGGGGGAGGAATCAACTAAGGTGGCACTGCCAGTGTGTAAATGGACACATAAACCAGAAGCTCACTGGAGCAGAATGAGAGAGATGCCAGGTTGGGGTACAACAAAGAGAGCAGGTTATATACAGAAGGTGAAGCAGAAAGGATTTGATGATGGATTGGATATGGACTTATTTTACCAACCGTATCTGGCACTAAGAATGGTGTCTGTTGAATATCAGCATTTAAGTATTTGGGGAATAAATGTTGAAGAAGTAAACACAAGAATGAGAGAAATGAGGTGTCAAGAATGACTCCTGTAAGATGAAGGATGAAATCATGTAGCAATAACACATTTCAAGAAAAAGGTTAGGTGTGTAGCAAGCATATGTGAGTTTCATTTTAATTTTGCTGATTCTAAGATGTGTTTAAATTATCCAGTGGAGCCTTCAGGAACATAAGGAACGGATAACCTAGATCCAAGAAGAGTGGCCCCAACTAATTATCAATCTGTGAGTCAAGTGTTTCTAAGGAGGAACTGAAGCCACCTGTATAAATGCTATTGCTTCCAGAAGGGCTGCAGTGTCAGATAAGCAGCTACTAAAACTAGCTTAAGACAGTTCCACAATTCTGAAACAGTGGAGAAGTGGTCCACAGAGAAGCATGGCTAGAGATGGAGGGATGCCAACAGGGGAGGGGGAATCCCACCACAGAGAGCAGACCAACCCGGGATGCCAAGGGGCAGAATCAACCTGCTGAATACAATTCCAAAACCATGAGCAAGACCAACAAGCATCCCTTCAGTTTAACAGCAACAATAAAATCATGAGTGAGTCTAGAAAGAGCTATTCTGCTGAACTGATGGGTCTGGGAGCCAGGTTAAATGAGGTAATTGCTTAAGGGATAAGTCATGAAATAGACACAGTCAACAGGCAAGTAGAGAAGAAAAACTGCTTGCTGGCTTCTTGGGAGCAAACAAGGGGGCTAGATGTCCAACACAGAGGCCAGAGAGAGAATCAGCTCCTGGGAAGTAGCTGCCTGAGAAGACCAGCCCAGTAGTCAGTGCGAGAGCCAAGCTTAGCACAGGTGTCCAGCAGATTTGGGTCACCTAGGAAACAGCCCTATACCTGTTCTGGGAACATGTGTGCTAGACTGGGCATTTCGCAGCATCTAGGGAAAACTGTCTTTCGGGTTCTGTAACACTGTCCGTACAGCCATCCTTAAGCTCACAGAGCATTTTCATATACTCATGCCTTCGTACAAGCACAACAAGAGTGGGAAGGGCACCAGCTCATGCACTCTCAGGCGAGCAGCTACCAAGGCCACCTCCTTCCTCTCAAAAGACTGGCTGTGGGATGACTCAGTTCACCAATGGAAAATTGACAGATCCATAGGTAGAGCTGTATCTGACGTGTCCTTGTTTACAACCAAATGATAGAAGAGACCTTCTTGAATATCCTGACCAAAAGCTGTGAGTTTATAGAGGTGCTGCTTTCCTGCCACTGTCACTGCCCACTGTACATCCATCTCCATTAGGGCCTTTGGAAGAAGCGCCCCATGCCCACCACAGCAGACCCTGCGGGCTAATACTGAGGAGGATCAGTTTCATAGAAACCGCTATGATTTTAGTTTTAAATATTTTAATGATAAAATGCAAGGGAAATAAGCTTGAGTCACAGAAATTGAGTGTCAGCTTACTAAGGACCTGGACCTGGAATCATTGTTGCCTTCAATGAATTAGTTCAAAGGCAAGAAGCTGTAAACTAAAAGTTCCTTGATCATGAAAATTGTAACTACTATATCATACACCCCAAAGCTTACTGCTCTTTCTTCTGCCCTTTGAACTAATTGCAGGAACATCAAGGGCAGCAGGCCTGGGGTTGATTTTCAAGTCATTTTGTGGTAATTTAAAGTAATTGGGACTTTTTTTTTTTACGACAGATGCTATAAAGAAGGATATATAGCTGTGCTATTCCTTGTGACAGTTCTTTGAATTACACCTACAGAGTAAGAAGTATGAGGCACGGCTAATAATTTATAGCAATACACCCATTCCACCACCATGGGCTGGCATTACAAATGAGCGAAGGAAGAAAACAGCCTCTGGGTGAAGCAAGAAGGGCCTGTGAGCGCCCCTACCCAGTGCAGCCTCACTCCATCCAGGCACACACGCACAGGGACTCCGACAGGGCCTCTGTGAAGCCGGTCTGTGCCTTGGAACTCAGCAGCAGCTTATCTGGAATGCTGACTGCTAAGCGCAATACTTAAAATATGCAAGAATCTTAATTAGCAAGGGATCAGGGAAAAAAAATAAGTGCTCTATTAATTATTAGACAAAATCGAAGCATGATGACAAATGCTCTGCCTGCCTGTCTCAGAGATGCTTGCTGGGGCAGAGCTTGTCAGCTGCTGCCTCCTTAGCACAAATTGCATTTGATCTAGGGAAGGGCTCTTAAGAGCAGAAGAGTATAAAGATGTTTTCAGTATCTCCATTTCCCTTCAGGGTCCCTGCTGTGCGGGGGCCCGCCATAATTAGATGCTGGCTTTTAGTGGGATGCTTTGAGTGCTCAATTAGGTTTCCTTCTTGCTAGCAGCCCTGTTAGGATAGGAAGGAATGTGCACAAAGCCAATTATCCTTGGAAACAGGCTTTCAGTGGTGCTGACAGCCATCCTGCATGTTTGACGACAGTCACCCTGGGACATTGCCCCTAGTTCATGTGAGGATGGGGGAGATGAAGGAATGACGTACAGTTCTGCCGGATTCCAACTGAAATCATGACATCATGAGGCGTCTCACTCTAGGCAGTGAGTCACCAAAGGCTTGTGGGGCAAGCGAGTTCTCAGCTGCAGCAACATCTGCGTTATATGGGAACCCCTGAAAAAAATGCAGAATCTGGGCCCCATCTCAGAAATACCAAGCCAGAATCTGTACCTTTCCAAGATCTTGGTGACTGGCATGCAGCTGTAAGCCTAAAAGCAACAACGTTCCGTCAACAAGTACCCACAATGACACCTACTGTTTGGGGAAACCAACACCTCTTAGAAGGGAGAGAAAAGCAAACCAAACAGAAAGCAGCATCTTTATCAAGTCTCCTTTCTAAAGTGATGAACAAAACATGTTGAGTTTGAGAAACTTTTAAAGAAATAATCCAATTTTACTGCTAAGATAGACATCAGTAAGACCTCTAACAGGATTTCATTTCCCCACTTCCCTGAGCATGGGCAAGAAGGGCTGGCTAGAAGGAAAGAAAAATATGCTACACACTTACAAGCAAACATCAGGAACAGGTGCATCTAGGAATGGGCACAGCCTTCAAGGGGCACTGGATGAAGTAAGGATGTCATTGGATGATTCTTTTCCCAGACAACATTAATATGTCTGGACTAGTGAGAGCAAAGTTAGACTGGATGTCACTGGTCATTTTACAACTATCACTCTCTGACATATGTAGATATGCAGCTAATGTTCATATTTCAAAGCTCTAAATGGCAGGAAACATGGTAACACCAAAAGACCTCTCATTACATTCATGGACTATCCCTGAACTCAGTAAATCCACTCTGGGATCCTAACACAAGATCATTTATTAGACAACTATTGATGCTATTTTGGGATGAAGATAAAAGTACTGATTTGCATTCTTACCTAATTATTTGTAGCAAGAAGATGTAATACTGCAAGTAAGACATTGATGCAGTAGCCTGCTTTGTCATGGCAAATGAGTTAAGCAACCATCGGAGATACCAGCAGCCCATGCAGGGGCCAGTTGTGCCCCACGCAGTTCTCTGTTAATGGCCTGCGATAATCACTGCAAAACGACTCGAGTCCCTGGCACCCATGTGGGAGACTAAGGTGAAGCTCCTGGCTTCTGGCTTTGTCCTGACACAGTGCTGGGCTTTGCAAGCATCCAGGGAGAAAACAAAACAAGCATATAGATTTCTTTCTCTCCCTCTGTCCCAATCTCTTCCTCACTCTAACTTTCCAAATAAATAAATAAGTACTTTTCTAAAGGACACTTATGCAGTAATACATAAGAAACTAACCAGATATCCATACTGTCAGTCAAAACTATTTGTTGGAGAAACGGTGATAGAAGAGTAGCACTGATAGAATGATAAAAGAATAAGAACCCTATCATGAACTTGACCTAGGCTTGCACATATACTATATCATGCCCATTTGTGACGAAATGTAATGGAAACTTCAGTCAAGGGGATTCAAGTTTCATATTCAACACAACAGAAAAGCATTCAATGGCACTCCAGGAAATTCGCTCCATGTATGACGATATTCCAAACGCATGTTCAAGTCAAGACTTAGGCCATACAGTGAAGTCATTTGCTTTAAGAAGTTTTTTGATTTTTTTTTTCCATTTCTTCAATGACACATTAATCATTTGACAGCATGTCATTTAACTTTGTGGCATTATAAATTTCTCTTTTTCTTCCTGTTGTTAATTTTGTTTTATGGCTTTTCAGGGGATATATAGTAACCATGTAATGAAGACTATCATATTTAGATGTGAGGATACAATGCAGTATGTATCTCTACTTCCAGATCAAAGATGGACTCCCAATGAAACTGTTAAATGTATCTTGATAATAGGAGGTTGGACTCTCTGCCATTGTCCATATCTAGAATGTCAGGATACACTTAAACAGCAGAATGATGGACTTACGACTGTTTAGAAAGGACTATACTACTGTAATAATATGGGGGAGGCAGTGGGAGAGGGTTTAGCACCATTTTTAATGATTACATATCTAAAATTATTAGAAATAATAAAGGAAATAATACTACATGCAAGTATCAGAGGAAGGTAGGATATGTTTGGCTAAGGAAAGGTATAAGTTATGAAGATATTTTTGGTTTTGTTTTATGAAAGAAATGGGAGTAATTTTAGTCTTACAAAGGAAAGACTGTCAAACAATTGAAAGGGTAGGACACAGAACTGAGTGGACACCACAACTTAAATTGGGAAAGTGTAGGGGAACTGAGTGAATGTTGGAAAATTAAAAAATTTAATGGCAAAGGAATCTTAGGAAAGAAATTTTACATGTGCAAGCTAGCTAACACTTGAGGAAACTTGCAATTTTCAAAATATGATCACTTGATATCAAAAGTACACAGGTAGAAATCAAGAATTTGATCCTTCCTGTTAAAAATAAGATTTATCAAAGTATTTGGTCTTATTTTACAAAATTTTGACAAGCTTTTCTTTATTTCCTAGTAGTCCAAGAAATAAAACTTATATGTTTTGCATGGTAACCTAGCAGCTAAAGTCCTCGCCTTGAACATGCCAGGATCCCATATGGGCGCCGGTTCTAATGCTAGAAGCCTTGCTTCCCTTGTGGCTCCCTGCTTGTGGCCTGGGAAGGACAGCCCAAAGCCTTGGGACCCTGCATCCTATCAACAAACCCCATACACGATGGGAGTGGAAGGCAGCTCCTTCATCAGCAGTGTACCACCAAGGGGAAGCCCCTGAGAGGATAGTGGAAACCAAACAAACTTACACAGTAAGGTAAATAGCACAGAATATTCACAAAAGCAAATCAACATCTTGTTTTAACTAGTATACACAGAGCGAGCACTCTGGATGCTTCTTTCAGAGTGCTGCCTTCCACTCCCATGAATCCTATAAATCTGCCTTTCCAATAAAAATAAGTCTTCAAAAGAAGAAAATGAGACCAGACCTATCCCAGAAGATGGACACGAAGGTGACCAGACCCCAGGGCTGGCCACACACAGGCAGTTACGGCAAAGGGCCGCTGCAGGGGCTTACCCTGAGCTTGTAGATCCCCTCCCCAGAGGACGGATGCCGGACATGACTGCCACAGACTGAATCATCACATGCCTTGCCTACCCTGAGTTTGTGCCAAGGAAGTCCAGGCTTTCTTGCAACTGTCCTTGATGCTAACACAGCTGAGTCTGCATGTTTCATTCCACAAAATCTCTCTGTCTTTGCGTAAATTAGGGACCTTTGAAGTAGGCCAGCATGATCTCTGTATGTAACATACAGAAAGAAACATCAAGTTAAAATCACCTGTATTCCAAGCACACATATTTACTGCCTTTTTGCAAACATAGCTAACTCTCAGCATCAGTTCTTTGGAATTGACATTTCACATCCATGCACTGTCAACTGCTCAAATTGTTTAAACCCAGTAACATAGTGGATGGTTCCTCTGGGAAAACTTTCAATGCTTTTTTGCTGACTCTGTTGACACCCAGATAATGGGTAGTGTGTACAGAAATCTCGGGGTCTTCCTGTAACCCTCTCAGTCCCTGCATATCCCCGCTCACGCTACCCCCTGCCCGTAAGACAAACTGCGATCGCCGCTTCTCATGGACCCTTGCACACACTTCCCTACAGTCTTCTCCTTTAAAGAAGAACTGCTGGCAGTGCGCATGCCTCCACCGAGCCTCTCCGGGGGCTACTTAGCCTGGGAGACTAAGAAACCCGAAGTCAGCTGACACGGGCGGGGAAAGAGCACATTAACAGTCTTGGTTCTTAGACGTGCTTGCTCGTGATCCTTTCCGCTTGCCTTTATGTATCAATCTGCTCAAATCACCGTGCAACTGTGCCGTTTCTCTTAACAGATCCGCAGGGCCCAGTTCCTTTGACAGAGACCATTTGAATTCGTTCCGGAAATCTTTTGCAAGCATCACCCTCCCCCTCTCTCAAGCCAACTCTGACTCAAGAATCCTGGGAACCAAGTCCCTTCCAAGACTATACAGAAGAGGGGGCGTCTCCCATAAACTCCCAAGCCTCGGCTGGCTTCGAATCAAACAGTCTCTTCAGAAGCCCAGATACCTTGAGCCGGCTACCAGGGCCTGCCACAAAGCCTGGCATTCACAGGGAGACGTCAGTCTGACTTGGTGCCAGGGTGGCACAATGTCCTTTCTGAGTGCTGGCTGAACCGGGGGCTGAGAAAGCGCTTCAGTGCAGAGTCATGTCCGTCACCCCAGTTCAAACCCTCCCCACCCCACGTTCGCTCCCACTCCCTCCCACTCCCTCCCTCTGCCCCCATTCTTCCTGGAGTTTCATTAAAGAGGTTAACAGTTTACAAGAAGCAGAGAATGAGAAGCAGTTTGGCCCCAGAATCCTGCCCTATGACATAAAGAATCAGGCTGGCTCCAAGATTTGCAAGCATCAATCCGAGCCGGGCACTGGGTGCCCAGGATGAATCTGTGCTCCTGTCTTCCCTTTTGTGGCTCAAGTGGAGAGCGAACTCCAGGAACTGAAGCCGGAAAGGGCCTAACACATGCAGTGTTTGGAAATCATGTACAGCGAATAGAATGAGCAAAGGAAATCACGCTGGATCTTGGGAAACAAAAGACCTGAAATTCTCATCCAGAAGATGAGATGTCATCCATACATGTTTTATAAAAACTGAATGAAAATCACCTTTTAAAGAATCTTAAAGATAAAAATTTGCATCGCAAGGATATGTACCATCATTATTCAGTTGGGACTGGTTTTCAGGAATCCACTTCCTTGTCTAGCACTAACATAATCAGAGCATTGCCCTAGAGTTTCACAGTTCCTACAAATATATTATTTCTAGTGTATCTTTGATTTATTGAATGTTAGTACTTTAATATCTTTAATACAATGTGAAATACGGAGCTATTAACAAATAGTCAGATGAGAAAAGAGTTTAAATTTCTTCTTTCCTATGCAAGCTATTTTTTTCCAGAGACTACATCCATGGATAAATAGTACCCAGCCTTTGCCATCACGTTAGGGAAGTAACTGTATCATACCAATGGTTGTTTATCCTCAATTTCGTTTACAAATTGAAAGCTGGTTTCCTTTTAATTTATTCAACAAACAGCTCCAAAACAAGCCTTCTGTAGAAATCACTGAATATTCAAGCCCTTCAAATCACTGTAACATTTCATAGGTTCTTAATGCATTTATTAATCCATTTATTAATTTCTTATGAAAAGAATTTTTCTCCACCCAAAGAAGTTGTAATTTTCCTCCCTTTCTACATATCAAACAGTAATTTATTTCCACAGGAAACAATTCACTTGTTTTCCTTGTGCTGTGGCAGAAACTACAACCAGAGAAAAGTGATGACCCACTTCAGTGTCATAAAAGAAGACAGCTTCTAGCTACCCAAGAGCCTTGGGAATTAGGAGACTAAAAACTTAGCAATGCATTTTCTGGAAGAGGCCAGGCCCATTGGAAATATCAAAATTCTTTTGGCTGACAACCATGATGCACATTTGGTGGATCCATCAAGTGGAAGGCAGTTGAGTAAATGAGTGCTGTAATGCTCATCACAGAGCCTTTCCAAGGTGTAGACCCTCCTAGCCCAGATGGTTAAGTGGCTTCAGCATTGGGGAAGAACTGCCAGAAATACTGAACCTTGGAGCTGGGTCCAGTAGCATAAGAGCAAGGCCAAAGTCAGCATAGAAGAAAGAAAAAGCCTTCAACAGCAAGACAGTTTTGAGTGGTCAGGAGACTGCTGCACAGAGCCCAAGTGTCCCGGGGTTAAGCCAGTGACGCTGCTCCAGGCCAGACGCACCGGACTTTCAATCGAGCACATGGGGAAAACAGCCTACCCTGCAGATAAAAATACATTAGTACAAGATTCCAGGTGAGGTCACAGAAAGAGCAATGTACTTCTGAGAGCCAGGTTTATGGGAAGAATTACCGAGGAGGCCAGATTATAAACAGAGAGATTAGTTTAGGAGATTATAATAGTCATATAGGCAAATCTTAAACATCTTAACAAATGTCTACTGTTAACATATAATTAATAAAAAAAATCCCTTTTGAATGGCTTTTCTCTCAATTCCTTCTCTCCTTTGCTAAGGATAATAATTCACATATTTGATCAAAATACTTACTGCACAACCGCATATATGGTTCTGCCACTTTCTAGAATACTCAGGTACTGAAAAGAGCAGGTGTATATGTATATGTGTATGTGTATGTATGCAATCATTTTGAAATTTAGCTAATCAGCTTCACCTGCAAAAATACAGCATGGTCCTGCTGTCATATTCAAAATTTCTAGCAATTTCATTATTCATTCCAAACCATGTACTATAGCAGACACACGATATGATTATGAAGCTTTGCATATTATTGATTGTGAAAATAAGAAATAGTAATTTGTTCAACTCTTTCTGGCATGAGCAGAAATCACCGACAATCTGCCAGCTGATTACTTTGAAAAATCCAGCTTTCTATTGTCAAAAAAATAATAAATATTTAATATTTAACCATATATGTTTACCTAGGCATTAGTTTACAACAACGATATAACTTGTCCTGTAAATCATTTAATCGGGTATTATTTGTTAATATAGGAAGGTGTTTTTAGATATCAAATTAAGAATAAAAAACCCAATAATGAGAATCATAAAACATTTCATTTAGTATATAAAATCTCTTTAAACAAAAAATAAAATATTATATCCATCAGCCAGTACGAAGTATAACCACACAGGCCCACAGTTTTTCACTGTGATGACTACTACACAATGTTGAGAAAACTGGCTGAAGCAAAGTCTGAAAAATACCTTCTGAAATATTTGAGTTATTTTATTCAGGCTTTACTTTCATTTTTTACCATTTGAAACGATTTTAATTTTGTGTCTTTCTGTCCAGAGATAGGCCAACATTTCCTCTCTTTCACATAATCTCAGTGAAAAATGAAGTGTTCTCAAATAGTAAATAGGCTTATTGCAAGCTGAGTCAGAACAACCACTGGCATGCGCATGATCTATGGCTGGGAACAGGCCCGGTTGGAGAGCTAAGGGCACAACTCTAGCAGGGTTGAGGATCCCACCAAGGGGTGTGTGGGCTGGAATGGGGGCTGTGTTCTGAACGGGAAGCGGTTGTAGTCTCCTTTGGCACAAATGTGGACTGGAATTGGATGCACTGAGCCGGGCCAGACTCCAACACCCTCTGGAGCCCTGGAGGACCAGGGTAGATGTGTGATGGACTAGGCAAGGTCTCAACCACTACTGAGTCATGTGTGAGCCATATGTGGGTATGGATGAGCCATGGCTGGGCTGAAACATCCAACAACAAGGACCAGTTTGGGTTGAAGGCCAGTCAGGAAAAGCCACTGTTCCTGCTATGACAGGAGGTGAACTGAGTAGGGCTGGCTCATGGACCCAATGGTATGTGCAAAATCTGGCACTGGGAGAGGTTCTGATGGAGGAGCCTGGGCAACTCCTCTGGCAGGACACAGACCCAGCAGGTAAGCGCAAGAAACATGATAGGAAACAGCCCAGAACAGGCCATGGAAAGTTACCCACTGGCATACAATTGGCAGGGGTCAGGGGAAGACCAGGCTGAATCTGTTCACATCATCCACTAGGCAAATCCAGGCACCAGAGCAGTGTGGGTCGAGCTGGGTTCAGTCTCAACAAAAACTAGTGCACAATATAGAATGCCAAGGTGAGGTTGCCTGTGCCAGAAGTGACCACAGCACTTAACCACCATGCATGAGAACCAGGAAGGGAGGGGGTGGAGCTGGCAGGGGAATAAGGGGTGGTTCCTTTGCTGGACAGCTACTCCCACTGGAGAGCATGAGCTGGGATGGGGGCAGACCAGACTAAGCAGGGATACAACACCTGTACGCCTCATGTGGAATAGATCAGGGAAAAGCCAGGCTGGGCTGATTATTCCTACTGGTGCAAACAAAATTAGAGTGGGTGAGGCTATTCGGGCTTAGCCTCAGCATCAGCTGGCAGAAGCTGGCACTGGGGGCTAGTTCTGTCAAGTCAAACCACAGAACTCTCTGGAAAGTGCATAATCTGGGAGTGGGAGAGGCCTGGGAGGGAAATAGTGGGCTCATCCCTCTAGGGTTACCACTTCTGCGGGAGGGCACGAAAATCAGGACAGGGGCTGGGGTGGAATGGGGTGTGGGACAGACTGGACTACTGCTATACATACTGGCAAACCAGGGTAGGGGGCGGACCTGGTTGGGGTTATTGTGGGTCGCTCCAACTAGGCTGCAACTCCCACTTCCTTATGTGAGGGCCGAGAATGTGCTGGGCAGAACCAGGCTGGACTGCAGCACCCATTGGTTCCAGTGGAAGTTGGGGCTGAAAACAGAATCAACCCAGCAATTGCAACCACCAGCTGATCGGGGCCATGGACTGCACCGGGTCCTGTACCTCCTAGTACATACAAGAATCTGGCCAGAGAACACCTCAAAGTTTCTTTGGGGATCTCCCCCAATCGAAATGCTGGATTCAGAACCCTAACCAAGAAAAGAGAGAAGACAGAACAGGTCACTCAACCATCTCAGCTATATGTTGGCAGCTAAATACAGGGCAAACAGAGAATCAATGATGGACTATGTCAATCGGTGGATTCTTCAAAGACCTCATACTGCTTGCAGTGGCAAGATTGGCAGCAATTTATAACCGGTGAACTATCAAAACCACTTGAGCAAGAACCTCCGAGCATACTCTACATGTGGGACCTGGGGAGGGTGGGAAATTGGGTGGGCCTTCTCCCTTAATACCCCACTTTAAACATGAAGGAAACAATATGGAAATAATAGTCTTACCCACTTTCCTATAGCCCTTGAACCTTTTTACCCCAATTAACTATGTAAAGATTGTCAAAAATATAATTTAAAAAAAGTAAATAGGCTTATTGCATTTTTACTCAAGAAATAAAACCATCATTTTAAAATAGAATTATTCCGTAAGTGAATAGGGGTTAACACGAAATGTGGCCACTGTTCCTGAATGCTGAAATAATCAGGCTGCTATGAAAGAGAAGGCCATGCCATTGTTTTGGCTTCCTCTCTAGGAAACTTACAGTGAAATGTGATATTTATCTGTTTGTAAAATTTGTAACAGAGATAAAGAAGAAACAGGGAAGGAGAAAGAGCTAGAAGCTCCCTGGTCTCCCAGTTAGGCGCTGGAGTTAGAAGGCAGAGTAAAGCAGCCCTCTGCTAGGCTAATCAGTGCCCCAGAGAAGAAACGGAAAACTTCCATGAGGTCTAAGGGAAGAGTTTAAACAGGAAAGGAAAAATGGAGACACAAAAACCCAAACTAAGAGGAAAGGACTAGAAATAGTTTGTTATGAGATTTTTTAAAAAATAGAAAAATGAAATTCATAACGTCCAAATACAAGTTTCATTTTCTTTCCTGCATAGATCAACATATTCTAAAGAAACATGTTTGTTACTGCTTACATTTTCCAAAAAAGAATGAAACTAGTAAATAAAACGCAAACCATTCTGCTCTACCGGCATTCTCATAAGGTTTTCAAAAATAGCAATAAATATTAAAAACAAGATTTAGAAAAAAAAATTATAAACTACTTAAGAGAAAGTGGGACAACACATTAAAAAATCCCCTTCTGCACATCAACTATGCATACATGTACGTGTTACATAACAAAACGTTACACCAAAACACCAACACAGGTCCTCCTCCTCATGCTTGACATTCCCAAGAATACACAAGTAGGTACCCAGCAAACACAAACACAGAAACACAATTCTCCAACCTCAGACTCATTTTTATGAATCAGTTATTTGAGAAGCACTAATTACCAACCAACAGAGAATAATGAAAAACTGTTGGAAAGTTTAAGTTTTCTGAACTACAAAGCAGTCCCACAAGTTAGTGAACATTGAATTTTGCAATCTGCTTTTCCACTCTCTGAAAAATAAATTGCTCCTGCATTGCTTCTGCATAAACAATATTTCAGTAACTGACAGCATTGGCAGCAGAGCTGAAGACGGCGAGGATATTAGCGGCCATGACTGATAGCAAAATTGGACGTTGCAGAAAGAGGAGAAAGTACACACTCAAATTTAAGGAAAGTAGCTGTTGTGCTTCCTATTCCTTTAAAAAATGTGGGATGACAGATTGAGGTCACCATTGATTTAAAAAAAAATGAATCTGCAAAGGAATCTTTCATATCCTCTGAAATCTGCCAAGAAGCCACAAGGAATATACAACTCTACCCTTTAATCCAGCGAAAAATCAAAACAAAACAAAACAAAACAAAAACATGCTGAATGACTGGCCTACCCTTCCCTGAAGAGAAATTGCCCTCTCCTATTCACTTCTGTGAACACATGCAAGACTCCTTTCAGGTGGGAAAGAGGAAGAGTTAAAGTAGGACTCTTCTGAACTCATGTGCTGACTGGTCTGTAAAGCAGCAAAACCTGCACTGATTGTTACAAGAAAATCTAGCAAATTGTGTAATATGTAAAAGTCAAGTACCTGCCGTCCCTCTCCTTGCTTGGAACATGTCGTGATTCTCACATGAGAAATGATGTTGGACACTCAAGGGTTCAGCCATAGAGTGAATCACAGGTCTGCAAAGCCACAAAAGCAACAGGCACAGTAGTGGCAAGGGCATTCTGAACAAGAACTGGGCACCTGGTCAGGGGATACACTTGTGGTAGCACCCAAAGACCCAACAGAGAGATGGGTATGACCACCCATGCCAGCATGGCCAGATGGCACAGTGTGGCAGGTACACACACCCCACCAGTAGCAGCCCCTTGATAATACTGGAAGCTATATTACTGGAACACAAATTCAATTAGGGAGAGAAAGAGAATGAAATGCTAACCACAGTACAACTTCCTACCACTCCAGAGAAATGATTGCTCAGATCACTTTCATGAAGAGGAAGAATGCTGCCACCTCTTTATTAGGAAAGAGCTCTCTAAATACCTCAGCAGAGCTTCCGGGGAAGGAAAGGGGTTTTTCTGGTTAATGGTTTTGAGGTGTACAGCTCCGCGTCAGATGGTTCTGGCATGGAGTATGGGGGAGGTTGGCAATGGTGGAGCAGCTGCAGAAGAGTAAACATAAGGAAGCTGAGAAGTTCAGCCAAACTCAACTTCAGTTAAACCCTTCCCATGGGACCTGCCCAAGGGAAGGACCCTAGAGACCTAAACATCCCAAGAGGTCCACCTCCTAGCTGAGAACATCAGCTCAACTCTCCACCTTCAATCTATCAAATATTCATATGGCCCATCAGGGCTAAGGATCTATCTGAGTTTGGAGACCTAAGTGCCACTCATATAAAACACACAATATCATCCCAGCACCAACACCTCTGAGCTCTCCTAGCCAGGAAACCTGAGAAGGAACGGTAAAGAATTACTGGTCAAACACAATTTTCTCAACTTGTCTGATTTAACCAATGATGGAAAATCTACTCAAGAAATGACTCTTTCAAATTTCTGTTTTCCTTTAGTGAAATATCATTCATTAGATTTTCCATATGAACATTTTCTCCAAATCAAGTTAAACTGGGGGGGGGGGGAGTGAATTAAGAGTGAATTAAATGATTTAATAAATTAAAATCTAAGAATTGAATTAGGAGTTATTATAAACCCTAAAATTGAGTTCAACGAGAGAAAATGAAATGAAAGTATAAAATAAAAGATGATGAGAATTAATATTACCCATAAAAACTAAATGCCTACTTTTAATTAAATGTTTTCTGTTAGTTTAATTACTAGTATTGCAATAATGTTGTTTTATATTTTTAATATTTCTGCGGCACTTATAATTAACACTCATTGAGCTAATAGGAAATCTGCCATCTACAACATTTTATTGTAAACTATACTTCATGAACCAAACCAGCTTGCCAAGTAATTTTGAGGAAATTGGAGAGGAAAAGTGGAATTTGGATGGAAAGATGATGTTAACGGAAGGAGAAGGAAAGGCGGGAGGGAGGGAAGAGGAGGAAAGATAAAAAGCAAAGGCAGCTCGTTGTCATCTGAGCGTGACTTTAGCAGGAGAGAACATGAATGTGCAATGTGTATCAGTTCTCCGTGTCCCTGCCAACCTGGGCTGTCCCAGCCAGTGGGCGTGCCCAGTTGAGCTCTCTTCAGCAGCGCTATAGGAAGGGGTTACTGAGACTATCCCCAAGCAGAAAAGCAGGGTTCTGAGCCCTTGGGGACCCAGCAAGACCCAGGGAGGCGGCAGGCAACAGCTTCCAGCTCACTTGGCTAAGAGTGCAGACTTGGGGGAGACAGCCCAGGTGTCACCCTTGAGAGCAGCTGTGCCTTGTCACTGCCTTATTTGTCCTAATCTTGAACACACTCCACCGGTTTCTAATGAAGCAATCAATGCAAGTGTTATGATAAGGCTTGTGTTTGTTACTGAAGGTGGTTGGGTCTTAAAAGCTGAGCATTTGAAAATGATCAACATTGAAAGTACAATTCATTGATTTCAAATCTGTTTCATTAACTCCCCCTCAATAAAACTTATGTCAATTAAATGAATGTGTTTCCCTCCAAGGGGCTGAAATTTTTATAAGTATCTATTTTCAATATAAATTTAAACAGGATATTTTCATCAGATTTAACCTCTGATCTGTAGTTACTTTGTGTTATTTTAACTTTGAAATCATACTACCCTTTCTTCTAATATATTATATAATTTGCTCTGAGTTTATTAATTCAAATAAAGTAAAGGTTTGATATGAGGCAGGCAGCAAGATAGCACTCATTCATTCTGGATACTTTTCATTGCATTTAAAGTATGATTTGGCTTATGATCCCTGAAAAAAAAAAAAACATAATCTAAGAGAAGCATTTTGTGTTTATTGCAGTTTGTCAAGCAATTGCACCATGAATTCCATGAGAGAAAACAGCATTTTAAGAGGAGCTCCAAAACAGAAAACTAAACTGCAACAGAGCATTTACAAAGAAATGCTTAATGTCAATGAGTAATTCCTAAGAAACTTTTAAAAGCAAATGTATTTCCAGTTCTTTTTTCATCCAGACAGTTATGGAGAGATAAGGAAGAAGCACCCATGAGAACAACTTCACCCCAGACCTGTGAAAGCTTGCGATGCCAAGATGGGCAGATTAGATTCAGCTCTGGGAAACTGCTAGTCAAGTACTACTTCTATGGCAATTTCATATGGCTCAATATAATAATTACCTTGTCAAGTACAAAAACAAGAGCACTTGACAAAAAAAAAGAATTGTATGATTTTGAATTTCCCTAATAATAACACTTATCTTAAAGAACTGTTCCTTACCATCAAAGCACACCTAGAGAAGACGAGATTAATTTCAAGTGCAGCCGTTTCTAGAACCATCCAGATTTCTGAGACAAGCTATTCAAGTGAAGAAAATGAATACTTAGGACTTAAATTCAAAAAATACTTTTGCGCAGCTTCCATCTTGAGCAACTCAACTGCTCCTTCAGGAGGAGACTGAACTGCCCCAAAGCTCTGGGTCAGATATGCCCATGCCCAGACAGGGCGGCTGTGTCCTCGGACCTGAGCGCAGAGCTGAGGACGGAACAGCACATTGTAGCATGGGCTGTGTCAAGGAAAGCACAAGCGAGATGGAAGGGAAAGGAAGATGAAGCTCCCAAGAGGAAAACAAAGGGAGGCCAAAGCTCAGGTCAAAGCATCTTGACTGTCCCCAGACCTTTATACAATCAGCCTTGTTTCAAGTTAGGACACAGCACTGGAAAGAGACAGTATACTGCTCTGTAACAATCATCTCCAGGTGCCCCAGATCTGTCCTGTCCCAATTGCAGGGTGGCCGGGAGGCAACACATCGAGCCCTAGCGTTCTGTGCAGTGTTCCACACGGGTTCTACCCCTGTGGTCAGAGCAGGGGTAGGACTCCTCCACATCACCACAGCTTAGCACCTGGACATGATGCCACCAGCCCCCGGGTGGCTCCATGGGCTCTTGGTCCTGGGACGAGCGTGGCAAAACTACAGGCAGTTTTTCCATCAGGGCACAGGATCTATGGGCACAGATCCTCTACAGCTTCATGGAATGACCCATTCTGACTCTAGTTTTGAATTATCAAATGCTTCACAGAGCCAGGAGATCACAATCCACCCTTCATGCCCCGACTCCTAATGGACCCTTTTAACAATGTGTTCTGCACCTGCCTATCTTCTTAAAATTGTAGTGGATGGCGAGGGACCTTGAAGGCACTGAGGATGGCAAGCGTAAGTTTGAATCAAATTGTACAGCATCAGCCCATGCTGTACAAATGTGTCAGATTTCTACATCAGTGAGTACTACTTCCAGTACCTAGAGGCAAACGTATGTTAATGCATCCACGGTGCAAAGCAAGGAGCCTCATTTCCAAACAAACATTACTCTCCTGCCTTCTCCCCCAACCCAGTCCAAATGCTGTGGGGGCCTTCCCCTTCCCCACCCTAAGGCAACTGTGAAGCGGTACCAGCCAACTGCCCCAGAAGGACTTGAGACCTGAGGAGCTTTGAGCACTCCTTTCCATGTTCTCCACTTTCTTAGACCATCCTCTTTGTCTCTAGCTTTCCAATCTACTGCCTCTCCATCTTCAGCAGAAAGTTCATTACTGGGCTGCAGTTTTTCCAACTCAATGATACAACATGAAAAATTTTGGCTGGGGAAATTAAAAAAAGAAACAAAAAGAAAATGTGGAATCTAAACATGTAGCCAACTAAGAAATCTAATGTCTCCCATAACCCTAAACTCAGGCAGCGGGTGGGTGGGGGTTGGGGCAGAGAAGATTTGGGGGGGACTCTGGGTTCCCTGGAAACCACCCTCCCTCTTCCTAAGACCTTGTACAGGACTTACCCACCGCTCTACAGCAGCCTACCTTGGTCCCCAGAAGGTTTTCCAAAACAGCCTTTCCGTCATATTCAAAAGGAGCAGAGAAGCTTTCTGAGCTGCACCCAAGAAAACCTCAGTTGAGAATGATTGCATTAAGTTGGGTCACATGAACCTGCTTTGCAGGGAAAGGTTGCCTGGGACATGCTCCGACCGGCTTCGGTTCAGATCACTGAGAAGATCCAGCAACCAGAACACAATTGGCATGATTGGATTAGGCTGATTCGACTCTGTTCTTGGGTTGGGGAATCTCAGAGGCCCCTGCAGTGACAGGAGCGCCCTGGCAAAGGGCAGACACCTGGAGGCAAACAGCCAGGCTGCGGAAGAGCTTGGACTTTCCACAAGCATCAAAGGCCCGCTGCACTTCAGCTGTGGAGATCGGACCATGCTGAGCTGCAAAACCACCTTCTCACATGAAAATGGCAGTATTTTAAAAATACTAAACCTATGAGTGTCTCACTGGATGTAGAGCCTGTCTCCCTGAAATACACTCCACTGATTCAAAGACATGACTCTTCATAAGAAGCAGTGATTCCCACCTAGAACTTAGGAGCCACCGCGAAGTTCTGTGTTTCTACTACACGCACATTGCTTACACATCACTCCGTGCATCACGAACAGGAAGTTTTCAACACAGGCTTTCTTGGAAGTCATGGTATAGACAATAAAGAGAGTAGATTTAAAAAAATAGTTGACATTTTCCAACTTAAGTTCAACGTTCTTTTGGGACTTGGGAGAACAGAAGGGAAGGAAGTAGAAGCCAAAGGGTCCCTGGCTTCTCACATCCCCCTGTGATACTCCAGGGTTAAAATCCTGAGTACAGCAAGGAGTAATCAAAAAGAAATTGTAAAAAAAAAAATTCCCAAGCACTTTATATCTCACTTCTGCAGGAGTAACTTACAAAACTCCCAAAATGCTTTAGGAAAGGCTCACAACAAAACAGAACAGCAAGAGTGAAGACACTGCACTGAAATCCAGATGTCCCCGCACACTCCCAACACCGAGTGTGCTGAGAGCTCTCCAGGGCAGGTGGCAGGAAGGATCAGGAGGGAGGGCCACCTCTCAGTGAAGGGCAGAGGCGGCAGGGTGCAAGGCGGGAGCCACGCCAGGCCCAGGGCAACACTTCCCACCGCCACCCTCCAGGGACACAAGGTCTTAGCCATCAGAGACAGGGGCAGATTTGGGAGCTGAAAGCGGCAGTGACTGTCCAGGTTCACACAGACCAGAAAGGGCAAGTAATTCCCCCCTGTGTTGACCCTGCTAGAGCATTCTAGAAATTCTTCCATGCTTAGGCCACACCTACCTCTACAGCCTCATACACTCACTGGTCTTCCTCTCTTGTCTCTCTTTCTTCAACTTACCCCTGAATGAAACGGCCACTCCAGCCACCATGGGGGATGGCTTTTCCCACTCTCCAGGTGGCAATGAGTTATACATTTGTTTTTGCTTTGATAAAAGCAAAAGCTCACTTTGTAAGGATGCATTTCAAGCCAAAACCTCATGGCTAATGGTGCAATACTGGAGAAAATCCCATTGCCATTTCAGAGTACAAAGGATACCCACTATCACCGATTTAATTTCATTTTTTTTTCTGAAAGAATTAGCCAATGCAATTGCCAAGAGAAATAAAACATAAACATTGGCAAGATATAGTCACAATTTTGACAAGCGCTTGATAAAATTATTCCTGTAGAAAAACACGTGAAAATGGACAGAAACAGTATCGGACTGATGCAGATCAGTGAGAGTGGCTGGATTAAGGAACAATAGCATTGTTCCCGACTGCACACAGGCAGGAACTAGGCAGAGTACATTGAGGGGTGTCAGTCAAGGTTACACATAGAAGAAGCATGTTACTTGGTCTCACCTAAACTCCATTGAAACTAAAGCAAGGGGATGTTGGTTTTTCTAAGTTCCCCTCACCAGGAAGGGGATCAGAACAGAAAACACCAATGTGAGGGGCTGTAATGCTGTTGGACAAATGATGACCCAAGCATCAGATCAGTGGGCAAAGCCCCAGTTTATACGACAGGAACCTTAAAAGGCACAAAAGCAGAAAATACAGTGCAGTCCCATTCTATTCACTCCTTTGCTGATAATCAGCATCAGAGGGTTATTTTTTTTTTCTTTTTAAATTTTTTATTGATTGAATTGAGAAGTAGGGAGGAGACAGAATAGAAGAAAAAAGTCTCCCATCCACTGATTCACATCCAAAGCTTCATTGGATAGTTGGAGCTAGGCCAGAGTTGAAGTCAGGAGCTAGGAATTCTATTGAGGTCTCCCATGTGAGCAGAAGGAATGCAAATACTTGAGCCAACCGCACTGCCTCTTGCAGGTCACACTGGCAGGAACTGGAGCTGCAGCCAGGAAGCGAGGCAGGGTCCAAGGTGGCATCATAACCGCTAACCACCTGCCCCAGGAGTCATATTGTTTTGCGGCTCTACCAATATATAATTTATACACCATAATGTTCACCTGGTTCAACGCACAATCCAGTTGTTTATCAATACGATTAGTTGTACAGTTGTCACAATGATCTACCTTTCCCATTTTTATCATTGTGGGTCTCAAATTACGTGATACTTCCCTCCAGATGCTCTCCCTGACTACCTTTAAGCGACTATGCTCCTTTTTATTCCCTACTTCTTTCCTTCCAGCAATAAGGACAATTTGCAAATTTTATTGAATTCCCTTTGTGTCTCTCCCACTAGAATGTAACTTCCATAAAGCAGGACTGTGTATCTGTCTCGGTGATTGCACAGGACAGGACCCAGCACACAACACATGCTCACAAAAGCCACATGCTGAATGAATGACTGGGAAGACCTAATTACCACAGACACTGGGCTCTCTTTGGAGCACCACAGTCAAGAGCAACACCTTATGGCATCCAGGAGGAACAGCAAGCATAAGAATCCTGAGAGGTGACCGAGCTGTCCCCTGGGAGTTTGGAAAGTGAACCAATCCCTAGAATATCAGGAGCGAGCAGGTGGGGGGAGAGAGAGGCCTCAAGAAGGAAGCAACATTGCTGATATGACCAGGTGGGTCTCATGCCACTAATTATAAAATTTAAACATCATGATCACAAATGCAATTTGTACTGTATTTATGTAGTATAGACCCTAATTGATGTAGTGAAGACCCTCCTGGTGCTTACACTAATGTTAAGACGCATAAACCAACGTTTCTTTATCCATAACTCCCCTGTGTGGGGTGGTAATGCAAATGCAGGCTGGTTGTACAGGGTAGGGGCAGGATCTGGGAGTTAGTTAATCAGAATCCTGCCACTTTTGAGTGGTGCAACCACAGGCAAGTTACTTGCTGCTTTGTCTTTTATTTGTATATTTGTAAACCAGGTGTAGCAATCATCACTAAATCATAACAGCTATTGCATTAAAGCTAAACCACCAGAATGGCACCTATTCCGTGCTGAATGCCTTGTGTGACCAGGTAACTGCAGAAGTAGGGTAAGTGGTAAGTGGTAGAGGATCAGTGAGGCAGTGTTAGGCACAGCAGTGGGCACCAGTCAGAAGCACAACCCATCATGAATGTACAAGACATGAAAGGGAGATTTGACTCTGTGATAATAGTGTCAAGTATAAGTTACTACATTAATACTATGTTGACTTGCACTGGCATTGCTTCCCATGGCGTCTTTTGAGATGATTTGACAAAACTGATTTTTTTTTTCCCTTTCAGAAACTACTGAATCAGCACAAATGCAGTCCTTGTCACTAGCAAACTGACACGAAAAGGCTCACCCCAAGCCTGGCTCCCAGCAAGTGTCAGGGGAGAGCCATGATCCTGAGAGTGTGGATGTTGGTGTCAGTGAAGGTAGCGCAAGGATATTCAATGGACTGAGCCCTGCAGCAAGCATCACATATATTCTTGAAGGAAATAAGGTGGAAATAGCAAACAGTTCTGGGAAACAAGGCCCGGTGTTCCTCAATCGAAGAGAGCATGCCTTGAGAGGAGAGAGCTTTTCCGTGTTTATTAACGCCATCGTCAACGCTTCCCTCCAAAGAGGAGACCCTCTTTTAGTGTCTTCGTTGATCTCAAAATTGATTCATCCAAGGGGATTTATGTACTTTCTTAGGGACGTGGAAAGAGCAAAGAACAGTGTTCTTATCTCATCATAAACATCAAACTCAGTTACAGAAGCCGAGCTGGCCTCCAGGTCCAAAACCAGAGAGTAAGGTGAGTTATTTAATTGTCTAAGAGGAACTGGGGAAAAATGTTACTGAAGAAACGGTTTTCAGCATATACAAGAGTGAGCTATCTTCAAGTTTTAAAGGAATGTTATTTTTTTGAAGTAGCCTAAAGAATTATTTTCCATCTAGGAAAGAAAACACACATCTGGTGATAATTCTGCCATATGTTGAGTTGAACAAAGTTATACCCAAGGCAATCATAGAGCAGCACAGACAACTCACACTAAGAGGAGACAAGTTCTGAAGAACAACGCTGCCCACCTCCTGTAACAAGCTGTCTAATTCCTCTACTTCTCGCTCTTCTAACAACAAAAACTAAAACAAAACATTCAGACACTCAGAAAAAAAGTAATCTGCTCCACATCATTTTTGTGCCTACTTCTGAATGAAAATCATAAATAAAAGTGCCTTGGGCAACTAAAACACATAAATTATGTGCCATTAAGTATAGGTACAAATCTAGAAGTAACAACTAATTATGTTCAATTCATTTTTCTGCATGAAACACTGATGTACATGTTTCAGGTGCTTACCTGCGAACTGATTAAACAGCGGTTGGATGTGCACTCTGCTGCGTCCAGGCTTCAGGTTGTAAATGTGACTGAGTGGTGACACAAAGAGGCTGATGCCTTTGAAAGGTTTTCAACACTCAGTTCCCCAAAGTCAACCCCGCCACACTGCATCACATGGGAAAGATTCCAAGGTGGCCAGGAGATAGAATTTTAGGGTGGAAGGATGTACCCACTGTCCTCGTGGAGTCACCTGGAAAAGATGAGACAGGACAGCATGACCTGTGGCTGGCTGGGGTGAAGGGTTTCAGCAGGGTTTCAACTATTTGGAGTGGCACCTTAATTTCCAGACATATGACACTGGGATGATTAAGACACAGGATCCTTTTATCCAGAGGGTCTGAGTCTGCATTGACTAGATCATTTATCAAAGATCTGCTCATGGTTGGGCCCTCATCTTTAAGAAATGGCAGGCTGGCATCATGGCACATTGGGTAAAGGCATCTCCCACAATGCTGGCAACCTTATGGGTACCAGTTCAGGTCTCAGCTTCTCCACAACTGATCCATCTCCCTCCTAATGACTCAGGAAAATAAGGAGAAGATGTGTAATGTTTGGGCCCCTGTCACCCACATGGAAGGCCCAGATGAAGCTCTGGCTCCTGGCTTTGGAGTGGCTCAGTCCTGGATCCTGGGTGGGGTGGCCCTCTGAGGTGTGAACCATTGGACAGAAGATTTCTCTCTCAATCTCTCCCTCTCTTGTAAATTAATAAGTGAATTTTTAAAAAGTAAAATAAAATACTGGCAATCCCCCGGGAGTAGAAGGCAGTGTCTCCTTAGCCAGGAAAGGTCTTGAAGAAGTCAAAACATCATAACACTCCAAACTGCAAAAATTACCATACAGCAATACAGGCTTCGAGTCCTATGTTGTACCCAGGGACTTAGTATTCATGATACTCATGGCAACTTAGTGTCTTTCACCCCAATACATTCATATACATGTAAAAATATGCATGCGCATTTTGCAGCCATAAAAATATCATGAGTGGGAAAATGAGTATCAGTTTTTGACTTAACAATCCTGCGGAGACCAAAAGTACAAAGGCTCCAAAAGAGTTAAAGGGCCATGTCAGGAACAGCTGCAAGTGAAGGTAAAAGGCAAAGGGGAAAGTGCCAAGAACGTGCAAGCACCCTTATAGGGTACGATTCCACTGTCACTTCCAAAATGGACCAGAGCATTTCACAGACTCGACAGCAGATGCTAAAAGTGGGGTGGAACATACAGCGTGATGGAGAACAGAGTCAGGAAAACGGTCCTGAAAACCAAGAACAGATCTTCACTCAGTCTCCATCACTTCCCATCTGTGTGACTTTGCATCCAGGCCAGTTTATTAATCCCTTAAATGGGAATGATAGAATTGTCAGATAACATAGAGAGCGGCTGTTACTACAAAATGGCATATTCCATGTGGAGTACCTAGGGTGGTGCCTGGTATACATGTTCTGACGGTGAGATAACAGCAGTGAATAACTAGGTAGCATAATGTTCAGGAACTGAACACTTTCTAAAGCTGCCATGCAGAAGAACCAGCTGTGGTGGCAGAGGGAGCCAGGGAGGTGAGAAGAGATGGCAGACGACAATCAAGAGCAGAGCTAGAGCCCAGCAGCATGAGCTCTCAAGAGCAACAGTGAGGACTTTGGACAGCAGTATGTGCACTAGGAGACCAAGAGACAGGGACTCAATAGAAACCAACATTTGGGGGGCTGCTGTTGTGATGTAGTGAGTGAAGCTGCCTTCTGTAATGCCAGCGTACCATATAATCACCAGTTCATGCCCCAGCTGCTGCACTTCCAATCCAGCCCAGCTCCCTGCTACTGGATGGAGAAAAAAAGTGGAAAATGGCTCAAGTGTCACCCACCGGGAAAACATGGAAGAAGCTTCTGGTTTCTGGCACTAGTTATTGCAGTCATCTGGACAGTGAATTAATAGAAGGAAGATCTCCCTCTCCTTCTCTTTCTCTCTCTCTCTCTCTATTTCTCTCTTTCTCTATAACTCTAACTCTGAAATAAATACATAAATCTTCAAAACACAAAATAAGTAACTTGACTGCTCTTGTTTGGGGGGAAGATCTTCCTCTCCGCCTCTCCTCCTTTCTGTATATCTGACATTGCAATAAATATAGATAAATCTGAAAAAAAAAAGAAATGCAAAAGGAATTAAGGATGGATTCCAAAGCAGTGAGGAAATGCAGCTGCCATACAATGAGACAGAGCTGATGAAAGATTGAGGAAAAGAGAGGATTGAGGGACAAACCAGAAGTTCTGGCTGGGACTTAATTTGTGATGCACAGCAGATATCTAAAGAGAGATGTAGTTCGGCGGTGAGTTTAGAGTACCAAGTAGACATACGGGGTGAAGACATAAACACAGGGGATCACCAGCAGGAAATGGATGAGAAGAGCTAGGCAACGAAAGCAGCCGGGGGCAGAGGAGGCTGAGGACTGTGCTTGGAAATGCTTCTCCATTTGCCTGCAGCAGCCAAATGGGCACAGGGGGCTGTGCTGCCCAGAGGAGCAGACCAACTGCCAATGTGCACTTCCCTCAGGCCAAGCGGACAACATATTCCCAAAGGAAGAAAATCAACACAGCAAAGGCCACTGGGAGGATGGGCCAGAGGACAACTGAGACTCAGCAAGGAGGGGCTGTCGGGCCCTTGGAGAGCTGCTTGGGTGTGGTCATGGAAGAGAAAACCCAGCTGCTGCTGCAAGTGGAAGCCAGCAATAAAGACAACCCCCTTGGTAGAATCTTGAAATAAAGAGAATAGAAAACAGATAGCTTGAGGGGTGTGCAGACAGATGAAAGCTTCCCAAATACTGGAGACATTACGCTACGATGTGCTCCTACCCAAATAACACAGCTCAGTAGATGGGCGAATGGCGCTGGGGACAGGGGACAGCAGGAGCCGAGGATACCGCTAGACAGGTTTGCCTGGGAGGCAGTCAGACACCACGGATACAGCAAGGAGGGAGAACACGAGTCCAGTCACAGGAGCACCAGGTAGATTTCTTGATAGACAAATGGTTCTATTCAGTTTCATTCTCTTTTGCCAACAAAATAAGAAGCAAGGGTGTCAGGTTTGCACCAGGAGAGTGAGGGAAGTTGGGGGCCTCAAGGTGTGAGGTCAGAATTGCAGTGTAAGAGAATTCAGCAAGAAGAGAGATGCAGCTAGATGTCTGAGCAGTGTTGAGAGGCAAGCGGAGGTTTGTGGTCACAAATGTTCAGTGTCCATGTGCATGTGTCTCCTAACATGTAACGGCAGCACGGGCTAAGGTGCATAGTCGAGAGACTGAGCCAGGGCCACGCTTCTGCACAGAGAGCGCCGCCAAGGATGAGTGTACCAAAGGTGCATGCGAGAGACTGCTTTGAAGAAGAGCCTTCCAACTCAAATCAAGCAGCTTGGGCTTGCTGTAGCCCTGTTTATTTATTATTTTTTCACCCTGTGAAAGTTCTGCCTTCTGCCTTTGTCCCACACATTTGTGTCCTAGCCCCAAAGCACTTGTTCTTTCTCTCTCTCTTTCTCTCTCTCTCTCTCAACAGAGCCAGGTTTTCCTTCCAGGTCAGACCACGTGAATGTCTTTCCCTTGTCTGTAGGAAAATGTCCACGCATCCCCAGGCTGCGCAGGCACACGCATCCCCAGGCTGCGCGGGCACACGGCTTCATAGGGACAGTGTCTCTGTCGCTGTTCACTAAGGCAGTCCAAAGTAACTGCTCAAACATCATGTCCACTGGAAAAAGTCTTTGGTCTGTTTCAATCTGAAATATTTTTTTCTGAGTGGGCACAAAACTCTAGGTGTAATCATCAACTAAAAAATCATTTTGGGGAGATTAAGAACTTTGTTTTTATTTTATAATTTTAGCATAGATTGGCTAGGGTGACACTGGAAAGCCCTCCCTCTGAGCATGAATCCTGAAATGAGATAAAAATAACCTAACCCCTCACTGACTCCTCTCCCAAGGCCACATCCTCCCACCTTGCTTAGCTGTGTGTGTTCTGCTTTTATTCAGAATCCTATAATTGCTTCAAGCTACCTTGCAACAATCCTGAGCTTCCTTGAAGAGTCCTTGGGGAAGTAGCAGAAGACAGAGCCTCACACCAGGATCCAAGGAGCTTATGCTGCGGGTGGGTGAACAGGATTGCACCTTCTTCCACTTCCCTCCAGGGGACCCCCAGGAGCACAGCTCTGGCAGCACCCAGTGTCTCCCACTCCCTTACCCCAGGGTTGAGGGGAGCTCAGCCCCCTATCAGCTCTAAGAAGAGGACACAAGCAAGTTTTAGTGTCCACAGCTTCAAGCCAGATAGTAGCTAAGGAATGGTGTTGGCTGGGCCTGGTGCGATAGCGTAGTGGTTAAAGTCTTCACCTTGAACGCCTGGGAGCCCATATGGGTACCAGTTCTAATCCCAGCAGCTCCACTTCCCATCCAGCTCCCTGCTTGTGGCCTGGGAAAGCAGCCGTGGATGGCCCAAAACATTGGGTCCTTGCAGTCGTGTGGAAGACCCGGAAGAGCCCCTGGCTCCTGGCTTCGAAATGGCTCAGCTCCAGTCATTGGCAGTCACTTGGGGAGTGAATCATCGGACACAAGATCTTCCTCTCTCTCTCCTCCTCTCTGTACATCTGCCTTTCCAATAAAAATAAATAATATTAAAAATAAATCTTTTTTAAAAAATAAATAAATCAGCAAAAAAGGGAGAAGGGAAGGGAAGGTGGTGGCAGGGAGCGAGCGAGAGGAAGGAAATACTGGTGTGTTTTAGAATTGTAACTACAAACCACAATGAATCTGCTCAAGATGAATTAAAAAGTAAAGTAAGAAGAGCAAATCTTCTACACAGTAACAACAAAATATTTTATATTAAAAAAACACACACACTTCCCAAGCAAAAATCAATTTCGTGGCACGAGGGGCAGTGTTGTTCCTTTGCCTGGGCTTACCGATGCAAGGCAGCTGCACTCTACCAGCTCTGCATTCAATCTACTGAACGAACTATGCTGCTCCAGTTGAAGTATACAGGAGAGGCTGAGCTTACACGGACACACAGCTGAGAAAAAGAAGCATCCCTAGCCTTCCTAGCCAATCTTAGAGGCTGTTTCTGGTATAAGCAACATTGGACAAGTGGTGATTTTCCATTAGCTGCAATGGGGAATCTGAAGTCAGTTATAAGAAAACTCATTGCTCAGTGTGCATTTGGTTCGAACACCACGGGGAATGCCAACACCCCATCACAGTGCTGGGTTTCAGCCTCAGCTCTGACCCAGAGTTCTGCCAAGGCAGCTGGTAACGACGTTAAGTTACCGTGGTCCCTACAAATCAAATGGGACACACGGACTGATTTACTGTCTCCAGTCCAATTTCAACTGCTTCAGTCATTAGGAAGTAAATCAGTGGATGAGAAACTATCTATCTATCTATCTATCTATCTATCTATCTATCTATCTATCTCTCCTCTGTGCCTTTCAAATAAACTGAATTAGATAATCTGAACAAATTTCAGTGCTCTATCTTGCATTGCTCCGTTATATCTTTAACGACAAGAACATACTTAACTAAATGGTTGTACTTGGATCAACACTTTCCAACTAGATTGTGAAATTGGAGATACTGACAGAGACATAAACAAGGTGCCAGTCAATAACAGCAGAAATCAAAGACGGAAGAACCAAGTGTGTGATCTGGGATGAGATGAGCAGGCACATCCTGCAAATACTGTCAGAGATAGAAAACAAGCCGAGAGAGCTATGTGGCTTTAATTACATCCTACTTAAATCATGCAAAAGTCCTAAACTTGGGCTTTGTGAATGTCTCTGACTTAGAATAGAGGGGACCTGAAATCCAACACAGCATCTATCCTTGTAAGAAAACAATGGCCTAAGAAGGAACAGTCACACAGAGGAAACACGTTGTGACAACCAGCCAGCTACAGGCCAAGAAAACCCAAGGAGCAATACCAAAGTTTGGAAGAGGTAAAGAATTCTACTCGAAATCTGGAGGGATCACAACTTTGACACCCCACTGATTTACGGCCTACAGAATAGAAGAGGTTACATCCTGCCAAGGAAAGTAACCAAGGTGGCTTGGCAGAATGCTTTTTGTGCCCGTTTACCCTGATTTTCATAAAGACTCCCACCTCACCCCCTACTGGTGTGTGACTTCCAGAGCCTATGGGATGAACATTCTTCAGGGCTCTGCTCTGGTTGAACTTGACCATAAGATTTGCTTCCAGTGAGACAAGGAGAACGCAGAAGCTATAGGAGCTAGTGCCAGGAGAAAGGCCAGATCCAGACAGACACTATGCCTTTAGCTTGGGGACGCTTCTTTACTCGGTGTGTGGCAGCGATTCAACTACTCCAAATGTCACATTAGGCATTTTTGGCAAGCATGTGTTACTATGACAAAACCTAGCAAGAGCTGAGCACTCCAGTTCATTCAGATAAATGAATTCCTCTCCATCAGGGCTAATGCTGTTGATATCGGATGGACGTCATCATAGTGCTGGAAGACGAGTGTAGACATTGGCATTATGCTCTCTTCTCATGAGGCCCTGCTACTTCTTAACTACAAATTACATTACATGTCGGTAACATAAGCCCAGCTAACCGTTTTTCTAAACTTAACAGTTATCTATGCATTACTGTGATCCTTATACACAGGGAAGCCAAGGCCATATTACCTGCCTTAGCTGTGAATGGGAAGTGTTGTGTATGGACGTGAACCATGAAAGCACGGGAGGATTGCAGGATAGCCAAACTCTACCAAGAGCCTAAGTTCTTACATTTGTTTTCAAATTACTATCTGTTTCCATTTGTTTATAGTTAGATTGGAGGAGATATTTTATCTTCTTGTTTGCTCCCCACTTACCTGCAACACCTGGGATGGCCAACCTGACCTCACTCTAGCTCTGCCCCCACAGGTGGCAGGGATCCAGATATTGACTCAGCTCCTGCTACCTCCCGGGGTATGCAACAGCATGAACCTGAAATCAGAGGCACAGCGAAGATGCAAAGAAGCGAACCCTGGTAGCCAGATATAGTATGTGGGTTTTCCAAGAGCTTTCCAAACTGCTACACCAAACACCTACCCTGTAAGTTCTCAAATTTCTAACAGAAAACTATGATACTCAATCCTGGATAGGAGGTACTCACAGTTGAATGGCTAGAGGTGGATAATAGTTAAGTCTAATGGTAATAATCCAAGACAGTAAAGAGAATGGCAATAAACCATCAAGCACTCATAAAGAGCTTGATCGTAAGGTACTGTGTGCGGATTTTAATCAATGAGCAAATATTTACTGAGAACCTGCCGTGTGCCAACCTTTCCAATGGCTGCTAGAGATACAGCTGAGGATCAAGCAAATTAATTCCCTGCTTTGGAGATCACATCCAGAACTATAGGTTGTTTGTTTTTAAGTTTATTTTGTGATAAAGTCTCAAACTGTTGCTGTTAATTGATACTGCTACTTTTTAAACTACTATCATTCCTTATGCAAGCTTAAGGCTGTCCTGTTACCTACTTTTTAAATAGTATAATAACTGTAACTGGTATTGATGCCAATTTACAACTATATTAGCAGCTCTGATTTTACAGGCCCTGAAAGAATACAATCAACCAAGGAAAATGTTTACTAAACATGAGTTAGTCTAGGGACATAGCCAATACTTTGCCATTCATGTAATGATAGACTTACACACGGTTTGAAAGAGATGTCACTGTCGCCACTCAAACGTTACAATAATGCAATTAAAACAAGACATTTGTCTTTGGATGTGGCTTCCCTATCAGTGCTAACGCACTGGGTCATTAGCCCCAGCACTGTGACTAGATCCCCACCACCTCATTCAATTTAATTAGTATATCAGATAACATACAACAGCACACTTTATGCTGCCGCTAATAGTAGATAATGGCTTTTAAAAAGAGAGAAATTGCTTGCTCTGTGTTGGTGAACAGGAAAAATAAATATATATCTATACACACACATGTTTATAGTTATGAACACACACGTACATATGCAAGAATAATGCTTGACATCCTTAGAAGATATCAAACCAGTTATCTCATGAACAGCACAAGTCACTGTCATCACTCTAAAAGTTAAGCATAATCTCAAACGGGATTAAATCATTGCCATACACATAGAACAGGTACATCAAAAAGATTCTCTCTCACTGCCTTCCAGCTCCCTCAGTAAGAAGGCAATACCCAAATACTTCACCAACGTACTCTATAATGTTTTCTTGTAATGTAGCCTTTTACTCTGTCAACTTAATCCCGGATTTGAGTGTGATTCAATACTAGAGTCATCTCCTTCATAGAAAAGTGAAGTTGTGCTTCTCGGTGATGATGTTAGCTAACTCCTCTGGTGAGCACCAGCACATTAAATCCATCTTCAGTCCCGATCTCTAGGCTGTTAAGAAGGACATTTGGGAGGTGCCTCCAGGAAGCAGAGCTTTCACACTGAGTCATTCTCAACTAAGAGCCAGCCATGTGGTCAGATAGACTCCATGTGGCCTCAAGTTGCAGGAGAGACAAACTGGGGCACTGCCAAGAAGCAGGACAGAGCTGGGCCAGTCAACAACTGAGCTTTCAAGTCAGCACAGAGCCTGGTGGGATAATGTGAACACTCAATGAAACACAGACTGACTCGGTGTGAGAACCCCTAAAGTCTCTAGACCAGAAGTACATGATTGACTTCAGGTATTAGAAGAGAATCAAATGTCTGGGATTAGGTTAGCACTAAATTAAGAGTGCTGTTAATTGAAACTCTCAAGCATTCTGGGGAGATGCTGATTTTGTGCTGTCATCTGCTCTGTCTTGGGGAGCCTCATGTAACGTGGGTTAAGGTAGTAAGATGCTTGCAACCAGCACAGTGAGGGGAGTAGAGGATGCAGGACAGCTCTACACTGGGTAAGAGACAGGAAAGGCTTGGAAATCAGTAACTTGCTCTGGTGACACTTAGAGACTATGGGGTCTCAGCGTTTGGGCTCCATCTCCAAGCCCAGAGGTAACATGCACGTTTATTTTGGAGGAGAAAAAAAAGTCAAAAGAGATAGAGTGGTGCTGGCAACAATTGATTTTTATATCTGCCCAAAGGTTGAGTAGAGAGAAAACTTTCACACTTAATAAAGCTTGACAAAGAACCAGCCCACTGAATCAGAAATGCAGCCAGTTTCCACATTGCCAGTCAGGTGTGGAGTCCCATGCAGAGTGCTCAGTGGGTGGAGCCTGCACTTGCAGTCTATTCCAAAGCTGCTGAGACCATCTCCATGCCAGCACGCCAGCACGCCGTCTGACTAACCCGCCTATGCCCCAGCTCTGCCTCTGGGAGGAAAAGGAATTGGCCAGGCAGTCAAGTCACAAATACCTGATTTCATGATGGCATACTTTCCTAATTTCAATGACTTGGTGTTTGGATTTTAGATCAGCTTTACAAGTTTGTAGATCAGCTTTGCAACTTCTCCTGTGGAAGTTGAAGCAGCTTCTCATCTGTTTATTGTGGAACTCCAGGTTAAGGAAAACTTGGGGATCTGCAAAGCTAGTGAAATCAACTCTAGAATTGGATATATTCACCTACAAAATGTAAGATGCTGAGGGCCTGTTTTGACTCGCATGACGACTACTATTTGGCTGAAAATAATTGGACCAAAGATTGGTACCCAAAACATCAGTAGCCTACAGGGATTTAAGGACAAGAAATTGGGGAGTGGGGCAAAATTTTGAATCACAATTTTCTCAGACAACCTTCACAGAAATTCACAAAGACAGCATGACTCATAGCAGTGGAGAGATAAAGAATGCCTGACATAGAAGCCAGGAAGTAACGTACAAATCAATAGCAGAAAAGCCTTTGGGAAGTCCAGCCCAGCAGGTGGAAAGGAGAGTGAGAACCCCAGTGCAGAGCCAGCAGCAGAGGCGCCAGCGCACAGCAGAGCACGCCTCCAGCTGTCACCTGCATGTGGCCTGGGTCTGCTTCCGGCCTGTTTGCTGCTGGGCAAGCAAGGGCTCACCCCGCTGACTTCTGTCTTTGTCTTTTCCAAAAATGCTCCCTAAGTGATGTGGCCCCAAAAGACTTTGTATCTTTTCAACACAAAAGAGTCCAACACATTTTTTTTTGACACATTGAAGGCACAGACCTAATTTTAAGAGGTATTTGGCTTTCACAAGACTGTTTTTTAAAAAAAAGCTAATAAAAATGGTTTTTTGTGCTCATGTGCTCAAATTTCATCAAGAGAAAGGTTCTTCTGAATAGAAACCTCTCAAATACTTTCCTACTAAGCCTGTAACCATATTTTTATAACTGGGTAGCCAAATGAATCAAAAGATTCAGAAGTGACTAACTCAAGACTAGAAAATTATTACTTGTCATGTATCCTGAAAACAAAGAAAAATAATTTCATTGATTTATTTTCTAATCCATGAGGTAGATGATACATGATGTATTTGTCACTGTTGATTTAATATAATTTGTATTTTCTCTGAGTTTCAGTAATTTGATTCATGCATCATCATTTAGCTCAATCTATTTATGTCCTTACAGGAAAATCTTTGGTTCTCATTTGTGTCACCAATTGAATCTCTTATCTCCAGTTGAAGATTTCACTGTCCCTGAAATAACAAACAAAAATTTAACCTGCTTTGTCCTGTAATAACCCAGCTGTCAGCTTAAAATGTACAAAGAGACAGTTCTGGAATCAAAAGAAAAGGGGGAGAACAAAACCTTGACAGCCATCTAAGGGGCTGGGACAGCCGAAGACACCATGTGGTGTTAGACATTACTGAAGACTGTACATAGTGATGATCTAAGATGGAGGAGAAGAATCAGTAAGAGGCAGAAGTGACTATGGACAGAGTTTGAGAAATCTTGTTCCTAATGCATGTGAGTGCCAGGCTGGTCTGTGCCTCACAGATGAGATCGGAGCAATAAAATGGAGCCCACCGACAGCCAAGGGACATGGAGCTGCAAAGAGATTTAATGCAGACACAGGGGTGAGGATGGGAGAGGATGGAATCTAAACAACCTTGGCAATGGTATCTGTGAGTGAAACATCTGGAAGAGACGATGCACCTGCTTAAACTCTAAGTACTGTGGATTTAAGCACGAATTCATCCTGATAAGACTGATTTCAGGATGGGAGATGTTGCCAGCAGTGGAACTTACTGGGAGACCAGGAAATACCCCAAGTGTAGCATAACAAGTTACCAGTATAGAGTTAGTTGGAATGTAGCAAGGGGAAATGAAGAGAAACATTATGAATGAGTGACTGAGAGTAAGTAGATTAGGAGACACATGTAAGAAGAACTAAAAATAAAGATTAACCAAATTCTTAAGCTCATGACATCAACATGTAAAAGCTAAGGACAGGCAGTTAGGCTCCCCATGGTAACTCGGGAGAGCACCATTCAGCACAGATCTAGGCAGTGAGAGAACACAGGCCCCCAAAATTATGCCATGGTATGGTTATGCAGTGTGCTAGCAAGAGAGGAGTGGACTGACACAGTCCACACGCGGTGTCCCACTGACAACACTGCGTTTCTACAGAAACTCAAACCTCATGCACAAAACAGGCCCTCTGGGCAACCCTTTCTAGCCTTCACCACTGTCTGGGGCAGCGACTTTCTCTGGGATGCGACTCAGGGCAATCCAGTACCTCTGCCTTCTGCTGCCATCTCTGGAACCTGGTTAGCTTCATGCCCACAACACTTCCTTAGTCTTCGAACCTGAAACTGCTGTGCTCACCGGGAATCAATATTATCTCAAAAGAGCAAAGAATGAAAAGAGGTCCGAGCCAGTAGCTGTGTGGTCAACACCACCTCTCAGCTATGGGACTGGTGTTTTTTCTGAATTTATGTGCCAGTTTCACTAAGACGACGCTTGCCTTTTACCTTTGGGAGACTTGGCCCAGTTCTCGGTCTTGGGTTTGGTCTCCTCCTTTCCTTTTGGAGTTCTGCAGCGCTGCGTATGCTGTCCTGACCAGCAGTCCTCCCATGCACACCCTCGGCCAGCTGTGCAGCTGTGCTGAGTTGTGCTCAGAACTGTGGAAGATGATTCCAAAGCGAGAAATGGGATAGTTGCCTCCTTACTGCTTTTCTCACTCTGACCAGTGTCACCTAAATTAGGTTTTAATAAATCGAATATGAAAACCCCTTGAGTTATAAAACAGCATATTTTTGTATAAAAGCTGTAGGCATATCACAAAAGGTTGCACATGTGTTAATAACTGCATTCCTTCCCTTAAAGGCTTACTCATGTATTTGAAAGTCAGAGCTAGAGAGAGAGAGACGGAGAGATGAGCCCACCCCCAAATGGCTGCAACAGCTACAGCTGGGCCAAGCCCAAACCCAGAACCCAGGAGCTTCATCCGACTCCCCATTCTGGGGGGCAGGGTACCAAGCTTCTGGGTCACCGTGTGCTGTTTTCCCAGACCCATAATCAGGGAACCTCTTTCAGGTCTCCCTCGTGGGTACAGGGTCCAAAAGCTTTAGACTGTCCTCGACTGCTTTCCCAGGCCATAAGCAGGGAGCTGGATGGGAAGCGGGGCTGCTGGGATTAGAACCAGCACCCATATGGGATGTTCAAGGTGAGGACTTTAGCCACTAAGCTATCACACTGGGCCCTAGAAAGGTATTTTTAAAATCCAGAATAAGAATATTCAGCAAAAAAAAAAAGGCTACTCATCCAAAGATAGTAAATACAGCTCAGCATCTCTGGCAAAATCCAGAGAAGAAAATAATCTGCCTACGCAGATGGGTGATCTACACTTAGATAAGTGCCAAGTCAAGTTCAGAGAGGGGCGGATTCAGGCAGGCTTTGAGGGAGCTTGTCTGTTTATTTCTTCAGAGACTCTGACACTGGTTCTGGCTTCCACCTGCCAAAGAGGGCTGCAGGGAGCCCCAACGCTTCCCCACTTGGAGCCCAGAGCAGAGGAGGACATTCTCCCTATTGAGCAGCAGGGCACCTGTCTGCACACCCAAACCTGTGAGTACAAGTGCAGGGTTAAACACTCTCCAAACCAGCATCGCACAAGAGGCTGAGGACCACCAGGGAGCTCTGTCCCCAGCCCTTTGCTCGTTAAACCCACAGGAGGTACAGGTGGTTAGGACTTGGAAAGATTCCCTTTGGATGCTTCCTTCCCAGCTCCCCAACATGAGCTCCCCTTCGCCTCTCTTCGCCACTGTCACCTGGCCAGGTCCCACCTGCTTCCTTCAGGAAACTCCATCCTCCCCCATTTGTCTCATTCCAACAGCCTATTCCAAGTTGGTTCCTGCAGATTCTGATGGCTCCCACCCTAGCTGGATGCCCGTGTTTCACCCTGCCTGAAGCTCCTGCTCGCTCCAAAGAGGACAGATGAGCTCTGACTCCGCAAATCTACGAAAGGAAACAGAAGATCTCATTTGGCTTGCTTCTCCACTGAGGCAGTGAGAAATTGAATGCAACCTGTACATGTGTGGAGACAAGCCTCGGTGCCGCACAATGTGCATGATGGTATGCCACAGCTATATATTTCTTTTAATTACAGGAGAAAATGTTCGGCCTAGCAGTTACATGCCAGTTGGGACGTTTACATCCCACAGTGGAACGCCTGGGTTTAACTCCCAGCTCCAATCTGCATTCCCACTTCCTGCTAATGCACACACTGGGAACCAGCTGGTGCAGGCTCAAGTGGCTGGGCCCCTGCATTCAATTGGAGGAATTGTACAGAGCTCAAAATCTCAGCATTAGCACGGCTCAGCTCCAACAACTATAACCATTTGAGTGGTAAACAAGCAGATGGAAGTGTTCTCCTTTCTCTGGCTCCATTCTTCTTTCTTTTGTAATAAAAATGTACCTAAAAGCTCCTAAAATAGAACTAAGCCTCTAATAATCACTGTTCTAAGTGCCAATCAACTGTATTTTCAAACCCTAACATATGAAAGAAAACATGTAAATTTTGTCTTCCTGGACTTTCACTTAATATAAAGGTCACCTGCTCTGTCCCTTTTATTGCAAATGTGAGAAATTTCATCCTTTAAGAAAAACAACACTTAACTATATATTTGAAAAGCAAGGTCACAGAGAGAGGAAGACACAGACAGCAAGATCCTCTATTCCCTGGTTCAGTCTACACACAGGGCCACGCTGGAGCCAGACCCTGGAATTCCATTTGGAATCCCATCTAGCCTACAAGGGTAGTAGAGGCTCAAATGCTGAAGCCATCTTCTTCCTTCCTAGACACATCCACAAGGACCGTCTAAGACTTGAAGCAGCATTCACATGGGATGCCAGCTGTGCAGTTTCAGCAACTGAGCCACAATACCAGCGCCAGGATTTCATTCCTTTTGTGGCTCAGTAGTATTTCATTGTGGGAATGTTTCATATTTTCTTTATGAAGCACTCTCTTTCAAGTGTCAGCCTCATTTCTTTGATAACAGATATATAAATGGGATGGCTGCATTATGTGGTAGATCCATTCTTAATTCCCTTGAGGAACATCCATAATATTCTTCTTAATTATATTCTAATTTGCAATACAGCCAACTAACTCTTGACAAAAACACCAAAAACAGAGCCTGGAGAAGTCTGTTCAAACAACGGTGCTGGGAAGACTTCATCTCCATAAGTCAGGGTCACATCCCAACCCTGCCACATGGCCTAGAACACAACCTGGATTAAAGAACTGACAAGACCTGAAACTACTAGAAGAAAACAAAGAGGAAAATTCTTCAATATACAGCGTAAGAAACCATTTTTGAATAAAATTCCCCAAAGCGAGGCAAAAAAAAAGAAGAACCTAGACAAATGGGCTTATTTCAGTCTCACTGATTTCTGCACAGCCAAGGAATGATTCAAGGGTGAGGGACAGCCCATGTCCAGTGGCATCATCCAGCTTCCCAGGTCAACCGCTTCCAGTGGCAAACACCTGCAGCCTTCCCGCCCTCTCTATGAAGCTTCTCCACTTCTCTGCTGGCACTCTGAGTCTTGGCCAAAACCCAAGAGAAGGCAGCTGACTCCTTTGCTTGTGCATAGGGCTACCTTTGTCTATGTCCACAGAGTTGGAGGCAAAGCCTCTCCCTAACTAAGCACAAGCACATCACGTCCTAGTGGTTGAGTAAAGCTGCAACTCCCCTAGGGAGGCTGACACCTACCACTCTCCCACACAGTCAGCTTGTTCCTCATGGGCAGATGATATTAAAGTGAAATACTTGTTCCTGCATTTACTGCCAAGAACTCACATGTTAGCTAAGATGGGCTCTGAGTCACCAAGACGGGTGGCCCAGAAAACAGGTTATGCATGATCCTGAGCCGGAAGAAGGTTGTTCAGTGAACCTCACATTTCACTCACTGTAGCTGAGTTTCAAAGCCAAAGAGTCAGTGAAGTCACACACCAGTCACACAAACCAGCCCCAAAAGAAACCCACAAATCCATCTTTGCAAGAGATGAGAATGATCTTTTAGTTTTCACGTAAAAGGCACTCTCATACAAACAGTTCATAATTCATTACTTCAGCTATCAAGGAACAGGATGGGAGCAGGGGCAAGGTTCA
This sequence comes from Ochotona curzoniae, assembly GCF_017591425.1. NCBI lineage: Eukaryota > Metazoa > Chordata > Mammalia > Lagomorpha > Ochotonidae > Ochotona > Ochotona curzoniae. The sequence goes on along the minus strand of NW_024464918.1, from coordinate 20,004,147 downwards.
AGCATTTCAGGAGTTTATTCATTTTTTTAATCTATTTGGCAACCCAAGAAAGAAGAAACCCAGAGATTTGCAGGGGATTGCTTGGTACATTTACAGAACTAAAGAGGAAACTGTAAGTCTGTAAATTATTTAAAATATGTGTGGAGGTGCAAGTTGCAGCTAGGCATAAATGTTACCACTGCTGTGACAGCATCTGTTCCTCTGCTTGGCAGAAGCAACACGTCATGCATCTGCCTAAGGAAGAGCAGGCTTCCTGAAGTCCACCTCAGCCACCAGCGTCCTGGGAGGGAGAGCAAGGGCAGACTGGACACCATGGCACCACCCCAGTCACTGGAGCAGGAGCAACAGGTGGGCTGCGAGTGTGATGAGGTTAGCTTTGCCCGTCACAGCCCACATTGTTGATCCTGAGCGAGTGCTCACAACAGTGTCTCTCACGGATATAGGCAGGCATGACGCACAGGACAGGGGGCAGTCTTCAGAGAAGGCACTGCTCTCCCTGTCGCCAGCTGTGACATAGCCACCACAGAAGCAGCCAGGAGGCCACCAGCTCACAGATGACTGACGGCTGCATCCTTGGCACGAGTGTCGGCTCTCATGTGGCTGCATCTTTGGCTGTGCACACCCATGATGGCACACAGGGCTTCCCAGGTCAATGAGGGATAGAGGAGGACTGGCCACGAGCTTTCTACTTACAGAACACAAGGAAGAGTCACAGAAATAAAAGCAGGAGCTCTGAATGGGCCTGGAGTCCCCATGGAAAAATGATGATGAGAAGCCTGACAAGAGCTGGTGTCGCTCTTCTGGGGGTCCCCGGCTCGCTTCCAGGTCATTCTGACTCAGAGTGAGTGTGGGTAATCATCACAGAGGGGCACTTATATTTTCAAAGACGCCAGTTTGAAAATGTTCGAGCAACGGATCAGAAAGTTCATTAGCCCCTCTGCCACAATCCCACCCCAGAGAAAGGACGTTCCAACCCAGGAGAAGGAAGAAAACCTCTCAGGAAGGAAGAAAGCAGGAGCCACAGGCACTCCTCTTGCTGCACAGCACTGGGAACTCAGGTGAGAGGGTGCTGCCTGAGAGGGCAGGGCCTGTGAAGGTGGTACCCAACAGGGCTGTGACAGCAAGCACAGAAGGTGGTGGTGAGCTTCCTCTCAGAGCCCAGGAAAACACACAGCCCTCTGGGATGGCCTGGCAATGACTTGTGCCACATGTAGATGGCCTCTGAGAGACAGCAGCCAGATGAGCCTGAGGTCCCAGCCCCAACTTTCCTTTCCCTTCCCTTGGCATCTGGGTAGCATGGTGTTCTGAATGCCTGGGGAAGAATGGACAGAGATGCTGTGAGAACTCCTATATGGGCAGCAACTCAGGCTCCAGACATACTGCAAAGATGCGGAGCTCCTGTTCTAAAACCAACGGGCAGACTTGCAAAGCTGGGCAATGTCTCTGCAAGCCCAGGTGATGTGATTCGACCTCCACGTACTGCTAGCCAATGGCAACAGGGAGAAGCAAGAGGAGGTTGGTGGACAATGATGCCCCGCAGCCCAGTCACCAGATGGTTTGGCCTTCCTCCTGCATAGGACAACAGCTATTGGATAAAGACGCTAGGAGAAGAGGAACCAACTCTGAAAATGGCATTTACCACAAAGAGGAGACAGGTAGGCAGCAATACTGAAGAGACGGTTATGAACATGGTGGCTTGGGACTTGAGAGATCCCATGTCCCGCCAGCACCAACCCACTCTATTCACACACTCACTCAAGAAGCTAACTGCCAGGAGGAAATGATGTCACCTTCCCAGATGGTACAGCTCCAATATCCAATGGTACAGCTTCATATCAGAGTTGACCCTAGAATTTGTATGCTAAGATTCAAACCACACATATGTACATACATACATACGCCTAAATATATGCATATATATACATATATATATAAAAAGAGAAAGAAAGTTGAAAAGAAACGTAAAGGAAGAGGCACATTTTCATGTGTATGCATACGTGTGTGTTTATAGACTCTCGTATGAAATCCTGAACATCACTGCTTATGTGAGAAAATGCAAATGACGTGCAGGGTGACTGAGACAGACAGGAAAGGAAGTACATGAGACAGAGAGACCAAGATGTCTGCAGACTGGCCGACTGGACGTGGTGGCAAGTGGGAAGTGAGCACCTGTGGGGAATCGAGGCAGGAAGGCGGCAAGGACGAGGGGCGTGAGTGAAGAGTGACAGCAGAGTGCAGCGTCAGTGTTAATTATGACAGATCTGCATCCAAAGGAGACACTGGCGTTTTCGAAGTGCGTCTCCCGAGCTATGATGGATCTGCTCCTGCGCCTTCAGCTGACAGCAAGAGAAACGGGGAAGCATTTCCTTCCACACACTGCATCCTAAGCTTTGAAATGCAAGGTGACTTCAGAATCATTTTTTATTGACTCCCATGGAGTCTGAGGTACTCAAGTTGTTTTAAAAAAAAAGGATCGTGACAAAAAGATCATTCTGACTCTGAGTTATTACAGGTGCTGCTCACAGTTATTTACAATAAAAGAAGAGTGTGTTTCCAGTAACAGGTGGAGTTTCACAAATGTTGTCTTTCACAGCACTGCTCTAGTTGGGTGTGGGACAGAGAACTACAAGCCCCTTTTCTTTGGCTGTCTGGGAGCTCTCTCTGGAAAACCCAAGGCCCAGGTCCGCGAGGTTAGCCTAGCGTGACATTACTCCTTGGTGCTGATGCTTTGGCAGGTCCTTGTTTACAGAGGCTGGGTTCACTCTGTGCTGGCAGCAGCCCTGCACGACCCCAGGAATCTGGGGAGTAGCACTCTGCGACAGGGTCAGCACTCTCAAGAGGGGAGCACGAATAATTGCCACAGTGATGCCACTGCAACTGGAAACAGATTCCACACTTCTCCAACACAGATATTCAGGATCAACTCCAGAGCTCCACAGATTCTTAACCCGGAGTTTCAAACCTCCAAAAACGCCATATAATTACTTAGGGAACAAATACCCTCAAGTTTTTATAAGTCAGTCAACAAACTTGCAAATTCTATGCATGTGTCCCTAAGTATACTTATTCTGTGGGGAATGGAGGTGCTCATAAATTTATATTAGATTATGAAAAAGTATGTGACTCCCCCCAAAAAGGCTTAGGAACCTAGAATCTTTCTCCTTGTATCTCAAATATACATCTCATTTTTCCTGACTTCGAAGAGATGGGAAAGGACTCCTTTTGTCCATCCTGAGAGCTTTGGACTTGATTTCAAAGTCTATGAGCAAATACATCTTTGATGTTCAGAATGTTTGCCCCAGTAATGCCAAACATCCCCATCCAAGTGGCAGGGTCATGATCTCTCTCCTCCATCGCCCAAATGGGATTTATGCTCCAAATGGGAATTATGCTCCATTTACCTCAAGGAATCTCAATGAATTCCAGAACCGATGCAGTGACCAGAATACTGCCCATTTGCACATCATGCATTTCATGAGAACTTTCAATCCATTCAAAATGGGGGACTTGAGAGGTGAGTGAAGACTAAATTCAGGCTCTGTGCATTCAGAAACATCATCTGGAAGAAGAGACGTGGCATCAGACCTACTCTGGTAAATGTTGTTTGCTGGCAAGAAGACAGCACGGGATGTTTTAGTTTTATGATCACATCAGCTCCTGCTGATACCACAACAGCAGAGAAGCATCTGTGCGCTCATCTTTAAACGTCTAGGCACTTTATGTGTGCCTGGGAACAACAAAGGCAAGAGGCAAAGGCATTTGGCTCAGCGATTAAGATGTCCACCCCCCATCACGGTGCCCACCTGTTAGTCCTAGCCCTATGGTCCAGTCCCAGCTTCCTGCTAATACACAACATGGAGCAGACAATAGCTGACGGCCCAAGGGGCTGGCTCCAAGAGGTCACCATCAAGTGAGAGCTCTTTCTCTTACTCTGCCTTTCAAATGAAATATGCACTCTTTTAAAAGAGAAAAAGCATGAGGCACAGTAAAATATGAAATAAATAACAAACTTTTCTTTTTGAAAACATTCCATTTTCAGCACTGTTACTTTGGAATATTGTAATGATAAAGTCAACCAGTTGTGTAAGAGCTGCCAGTTTTTGACCTTAACACAACACTGTTAACTATGTAGATACTTCAGTTTCATTGAGATAACTGTTCAGAGAACAAATTATAAATACAGGCCATTATTACTGTAAGCAAAATTCTGCAAAAATAGTTAATGCTGCGATAAATTATCTAAAGAATCCAGCAGTTCCCTAGGGTTTTTTCTGTTGTGTTCACTAGACAAAATCCTAACATGAGCACTAAATAAGAAATTGTAGTTTCCAGGGATTTCTTTCCTCAGAACTTTAAACACTGTCTTTAAAAATGCATTTAACTATCCACATTAAAACGTATACCACAGACAATGATAAAAGCCTAGTATCTTTGAAAAAGAAAAAAACAAAATTGGCTGCTTTAAAAATTATTGCCCCAGGAGCTAGAATATTGGGATAATTCAGCAAATTTTGTGGCATACCAGGACACAGGCATTCCAAAAAGGAAGCTATTAAGGGATGTTTCTTCTGTTTGAGCTATGTTTTTTTAGTGGCGATCATTGTTTATTCTGCAGACATTTAAGCACTTACTGGCAGAATCATCTCCACATAGAACTGCCCATTCTCAGCCAAAATTAATCAGTCTGTCTGACTTTTCACTAAAAGAAAAAGATTCTCTGAAGACCATACTTTCCTATGAGCTATTATAAGTTTTAGGCATCAGGATAATGGGACAGAAATGTATTGAAGAGCTGAAAATTATCCTCAAATTAAAACGCTTACAGCTTAAAGCTGTAATTACAGCAAAGGTAAGGGACTCACCATGTCATGCAGACTGCTACTGGCGGCCCAGGAAGGCTGCCTGGCTAACTGCTTCCAACTGTTAATTGTGGGGAGTCCCCAAGGCTTGCTAGATTCCTTGCTTCCTTTATTTTCCCACTGTTCTGCTCAATAACTGACTTGACGGTGACAGTTCAGCTAGGGCTGGAGCCACACTGAAGCTCATACGAAATGCCTAGCTGCCCTCGCCATTCTACTCCACCCAACATGCTTAGCTCCATCAAAAGGGAGCTCAGGGAGACAAACTAGGAGTCAAGAGGGGAGGGTCTTGTCTCAGCACCATCACTGGTGAGCCGAGTGACTCTGAGCAAGTCACCCCATCTCTCCCAGTTTCAGTTACATTGACACTTAGATCAGCAACTGGTGTTCTACTGGGCAAATGCAAGCTGCAGACTTTCTTGCTTGATTTGCATGATTTAAAATCCAGACGTATATGCAAAAATCTGAATTTCTATGTTGAAAAATACCTACGGCTGATTTCTTTGATGGCTGTAACTGACTGACCAGCTGGCAGCTGCTCCTACAGAATAGGCAAGCACTCATTCCTTGTAAAGCCCAGCAGTGCCTGTTCTATGGCTAGTGTTCCATTACTCGTGCATACTTTATGGGACTTGGTCAGACAACCAACTCCAGTACTGAAACTTTGTGCTGCTAGTTCTAAATGTAGGTGACAACCTATTTCAGGCTTTCCCCCTGCCATAATCAGATAGCATAAGCACCCATTGGAAGTGTATCTGAGATTTCTCAACATTAACCAAAACCACCTTTCACTATGGGACAGTCATGCCTTTCTAAACTCTGTTTCCCAACTGTTGTCATAGATGAACCCCAAGATTTCAAAATATTGTTTTTACATACATTCATGCTTTACTTACAAGCCAGTTTTACACACCTTTTCTCAGAAATAACAACTTCTGAGGGATTTATTTACAGGCCAAACTGAATGCTAAGATTCTCCCTGACCAATGCATACATTAAAATTACATTCTTTACCATTCTTTGAGGCTTCTAACTGCTTAAAGACATCATGGGTTTCAAGGATTTTTTAAAAAGATTTATTTTTATTATTTTTTTATTGGAAAGGCGGATATACAGAGAGGAAGATCTTCCATCCGATGATTCACTCCCCAAGTGAGCACAACGGATGCTATGCCGGTCCGAAGCCAGGAGACTCTTCCAGGTCTCCCACACGGGTGCAGGGTCCCAAAGCTTTGGGCCGTCCTCAACTGCTTTCCCGGGCCACAAGCAGAGAGCTAGATGGGAAGCGGGGCTGCCGGGATTAGAACCAGCACCCATATGGGATCCCGGGCGTGCAAGGCAAGGACCTTAACCACTGTGCCACCGCGCCGGGCCGGGTTTCAAGGATTTTAACAACAAGCATCACAGGCTTCTATGTGAGATGTCATCCCCTCTGTCCTTAGTTACAACACCCAGAATTTAGAGTTTCAGTGCAACAACCTAAAGACTGCATTTTCCAGATATGCTTGGAGCTAGATGCGAGCATGTGAACAAGCTCTGTCTTATGAGATAGAAAGAAGTGTTGCCTTGGGATTCTGAGAAAAATGCTGAAAGTAAAGCAATTCAACTGGAAGGAGGCCTCATTGCCTCATCCCTTCCCTGACTAACATAGACGTAATGGCTGCAAGTTCAGGGGTTACTTTGTACCAACAGTGAATAACGTTGAGAATGAAAGCCATTCCCTTCAGTGATAGAGAAAATGACAGGAGTCTGGGTTCCTGATGTCAACAAGCTCTGTGTTGGTGTTTAATGTGAAATAAAAAAAGCGTTTCTTTAATCAAAAAATTAAATCTGGTTTTTCCTATTGGCAGCTGAGTCTAACACTAACAAAGCTCAACTCTTCTGCAGCTGGCCAATCTTACTCATAATCCCTTTCATATCCCAGCTTGATTCATTATAATCCTCCTTGTCTAAATGCCATTCATACTCACCTTGTCAGTAAAGACCTTCCCTCTTAACAGCATCAAGCCCTTAGCCCCCCAAATCACCCAGGGACCTCCCTATACCGTCCCTAGCTACTTTCCTAACCCTGGAGCTGAAATGTTTTGCTTAGCAGATCTGAATCAAAACACAGGGGTTCCCTGGAAACAATGGAAGACAACAGAGTTGGATGCAGATCAGATAAGAGCTCAACTGGGAATGGGGAAGACTTCATTTGCTTCTCAATTTTCAGGGAGGAGCTGTTGCTTTGTTGTTGCTTGGTTTTAGCCAGTGGAGCTCCCTAGGCCTGCCTTCATCCTTCTTTTGAAAAGAACTCTAAGAGTTGACTGATCTCAATATACCTTCCTTAAATCCCATCAGGCAGGAAGACGCAAGGAACGGTTTGCCTCTAACTGCTCCCTGTCTCTGCTATTCTGATCCCATTAGAGCAAAATCTATTACATCAATCTCTTTCATCATCCTTCCCTCTAATAACAGTTGCTCTGTTGCCTGCCAGCCAAGTAGAAGATCTTAAGGTCACTATCAAAAGAGTAAAATGATTCAATAGTGTCCAATGTAGAAATGTAAAGGCCAATGAGCCTCTGACCTTCATGTATTTATGCATCTCAGGGTCAATTCTCTGAAATTCCTTGAAGCCTCCCCACTTTTGAGTTGTTGAAGAGGTAATTTATTCGTGAAGTCGTTAGATCTTCCTAAAACCCTCATTAAGAACAACTTGGTTACTTGGGGTTTTCATGCAGAATACAAAAAAGCTGATGGTTTAATATTAAACATTAGGATGTCCCAACAGGTGGAAATCCAGAAAGAAAACAAGAAAATGGTAGAGACAGTCAGAGCCCAGGCCACAGGCTGAAGGCAGGTAGGCAAGCCCAGTTGTTAGACCTGATTCTCCACCCAAGCTTTAATCATTGTCAGAAAAATTAGTTAAAATTTTTTTTCAATCTATAACACAGAAACTCTAACACAATTTTTTAAAGCAGAATGGAAAATAGACCAGGCAGCTGGTTATGAGAACTCAAATGTTGCCGCCAAATGTTTTTCATTTGTTCACCTCTACCTTGCTGCTCTCCGTATATCACCTTCATGCTCCTTAGGTGGTCTACGCCATGTAGCTTTTTAAACAGTGAGCCAGGCCCAGCGGCATGGCCTACTGGCTAAGGTCCTCAGCTTGAATGGTCCTCGCCTATAGTCGCCGGTTCTAATCTCAGCGGCTCCACTTCCTCTCTATCTCTCCTCCTCTCTGTATATCTGACTTTGTACTAAAAATAAATCTTTAAAATCTTAAAAAAAATTTAAAAACAAAACAGTGAGCCACAAGGATTGAAGCACATGTTTCCTGGTAGATTGCACCAATGCAAGGTCCTTCCTACTCTGATAGAACTTTCTTGGTTCACATGCCTATCCTTGAACCAGTATCATGAATGATTGATCCAGGTCCTGGATTTGCTTCATCTGTGCAGCGAGGGAAGTCATGCTATGAGGCTAGCAAAGAAAAGGCTAAGATGGATGAGGACAGCTATAAACCAGCGTTCACTACAGGCATGCTGGCCTTGGCTCTTGGACAGTGAGCTCATGGGCAACAAAGGTGCACACAAAAGGATTTTTGCAAAATTCTTAATCAGGATGAAACCCAGTTATCTAAATGAGGACACGACAGAATAATAACAAGAAGAGGTTTGGATAAAATTCCACCCCCTCTCAGAGTATGGTCAGATTCATGGGAGCAGGCTCATGTCAGTGCACCTAGGGCATGAGGGACACTTTGGGGTCAGAGCCTGGTACTGCTCTGATAAAGACTGAAATGGACTGGAGCTGGTCTGGAAACTGAGAGACGGGCACCATCCAGTTGTCTTAAAGTCTTGGTCTGTGGGCTTCCTTGCCATCAATGTGTAGGAGACAGTGTCCAGCTGCCCAGCTTCCATCACTCACAGAATAATTCCTCGGAAAACAATAATGGTCCATCCAAGGTCATGAAATTGTCAAAACTGTGCAAACTTTACCCGAACTGCAAAATAATGAGGAAAGGAACTAGGTCAGGTGGGTAGGAGGCACACTGAAGGGCTCAATTAGGATTCTGGACGTGTTTCTTGTCATAGTTCCTTCCAAGAGATTCAACCAAGAAGCCTGAGAAAGTGAGGCTCCTGTGTGTCAGCTGAGGCTATCTAAGAGAGGGTGACAGGTGGAGGCTACTCCTGGCAAGCATCGTGACAGTCTGAATGCTTCATATCCTTGGCTGCCAGGTGTCAGGCTCCAAGCCTCTACAGCCAGGCGTGAACAGAGCAGACGGTGGGTGGCAGGCAGCACACTGAAGCCCAAAGCTGAAGCCCACACTGGATGGGGAGGGAAGGGGCCCCTAGGACTCTGGTCCTGATTCCCACCTGAGTTCAACTCTCCCATCAGCAAGCACTCGCCTCCTGCCAGGGAGCTTCAAAGGGAACTGGCAGCCAGTCTAGCGTCTGCAGCCCTTCCCGGCTGGGCCTTCTGTCCTTCCTGGAACAGATCCCCCAGTTTTCCCTAACACAAAGCAGGTCCTTCATCCCACTTTTCCACGTGGAAGCATGTATCCCATTCTCACAAACTTATTATTAATGCAGCATTCTAATTCTGACTAGTTACATCACTAGATTGGTTTTAAAAACCAGAGCAGTCTTAGTCTAAATGTGAGTACATACCACAGCAGAATGCACTACTATTTCTTATCTAAATATTTATTCCCTGTCATGCTTGAAGGGGGTTATGTTTCCAAAATCTCTTGTAAATTCAAATTATTCAATACAGACATTGATCAGAACAATTAAGCACTCATTGACACTTAAGTTGAATATATTTAGATATTAGACTGAAGCAGCATGTTCACCCAAGAACTGATCATTCAGTAGTGTGGACTTGGTAGAGGCACTTGGGACTGTCCTTACCCCTTCCCTAAGGCCAACATGAGCATTCTCTGCCCGGTTCTGAGCTCAGGAATCAGCCTGTTTGTCAGAGTATCATGAGCAAATGAGGTCAAGACTGAGGAGACAACTAAAGGACACACTTGGGTGTGTCAGACATGCCTCACCTCAATCAAGTGAACAGGCTTCTAAGAACCATATCCAGGCTTAATCACACACTCCTGCTGCTTCCCAAGACTGAACCCCCTTGGTTCATGATATGCCTTTTGCCCCAGTTCCTCAAGCTAGAAGTTCTTCCTTCTTGCCAAGTTCCTGAGGCCTTGTGTTGTCTACCAGCAACAAGACCTTTCCAAATGTCCCCTCAGTGTTTCTTCCTCATCACCTCATTGCTTACTGCCACTCAGTCACATTCCTTTCATGTCTTCTAAGTTAGGTTGAAGCACCTGTCTTGCCAATTACAACGTGCTATAGGATTCTATGTTCTACCCACCCAGCTATATCTTTCCTGCTCTTCCTCAAAGCTGGCCAGGGCCTGCCCCACCTATGCCTGAAGATTCTGGAAATATAGGCATTACAATACAAAATAATAAACTGATTTATTAAACTAAGAAATACTTACACAGCAAAAGTCATCAAAGTGAAGAGAAAACCAATGAAATGGTAGAAAAGATTTGCAAACAACACACCATACAATGGATTAACATGGAGATTATATAAGGAGCTCAATAAACTTAACACCAAATACATGAAAGGAGTCCATTAAGCGATGTGCAATGGATCTGAGTAGACTTTTCTCAGAGGAATCAAAGTATATGAAAGAAATGCATGGAAAAATACTCAATATTATTGGCAAAACCCCACCGTAAAGTATCATCTCACTCAATTGGAATGACTTTACACACACACACACACACACACACACATATATATATATTTACAGATACACATATTTATATTTATGGACTGGAGTCCAGAACCCAAGGCATGGGAAATTTAGAGGAAGCTCCTGACTCCTGGCTTTGGATCAGCTCAGCTAAAGCCATAAAAGCCATTTGGGGAGGGAAGTAACCGATGAAAGATCTCTCTCTCTCTCTCTCTTTTTTTTTTTTTTTTTTTTTTTGCTGTCTTCTGGGTTCATGGCTATCCTCCTCCCTATAAATTTGTTTTTCAAACAAAAATAAAATAAATATTTTTTTTAAAATGCATTGCTGGTAAGGATGGAGGAAAAAGAGTGACCCATCAGTAGAGCCATTATGAGAATAATATGGAAGATCTCCAAAAGTATAAAAACAGATTTGCATGTGACCTACCTAGGATGCCTCTAGGTATACTTCTAAAGGAAATGAAATGGACATATCAAAGAGAAAGCTACACTCCCATCTCCATTTTTTACAATTCTTAATAACCAAAGTATGAAATCAACCTAGACATCTATCTGTACATGAATGAATTTTTAAAATATACACAAAAGAAGATTTCAGTCATAACATTGATGGAATCCTGATATTTGCGGTGAAGTTGGCTGTACCTGGAGATCTTTGTGTTAAGTGAAGACAGACAGACACAGAAAGATCAATACCACACGTCCTGTTTCATAGAATTGAAAGAACAGCAGGGTATCTGAACTTAGAACGGTGATTGCTAGAGGCTGGGAGACTAGAGGAGGGATGGATGGAAGGGTTGTTAACAGTGAAACACAGACAGAAGGAACAATTTCCAGTGTTCCACAGCTATAGTTCAATGTAGTGTATTACACACTGAGTAAGGAACTAGAAGACACGGGTCAGCCCGAAGTAAAACCTGAAGAAATGCAATCTCTAGTAGCCCGATTTGCTTAATTTATGCTGTGCACATTACTCAAATATTGCACTGTGCCCCATAAAAATGGACAAGTGTTGCATGTTAACGGAAATTAAAAGAAATTCTGAGAAAGAATTTAGATTCAGCTTATCCTTGTGGTTCATACATACAAAGGTTTCTACCTTTCAGAGGAGACAAAAATTTAAACACAACATTCTTAAAAAGGTTGCTGTTGACTTAGAAGAAGACACTTTTTGGTAACCCTCAATTAGCAAAGTTGCATGACAATATCTTCAAATAAATAATACAATCCCAAAAGGTCAATTTAATGAGAAATTGATGGACTCTTACACAGAAGACTTAAAACAAATGCTGAATGACCTGGCAGTATAGTCCTCTTAAAATGGAAAAACCAGATTTTATTACATAGTAAACCTTTCCAAAACAGTTGTTCAAAAAGAATTGCACTGTGGGAGGGGACTTTGTCCTGAAGATTCCTCTTATCCTTACTGGCTTCATCACATCCTCAAGACTGAATACCCTCCACAGCAAAAGGAAACAGGACTGCTTGAGGAGCAGGGATTCAGGGGTCTCTGCAGCAACTCTGAACCCTGGAATCAGGCAAGCTTTGTGCCAACAGCTGACTCTACTTCCTTCTGCAAAGATTATTGAAATATGAACTAGTCAGGAAAGCAATGGAGCTATTTGCAAGTTTAACAATGTTAAACTTGCTATGCAATTGACTTAGAATTAAATTGAAATAGTATATTAAGGGTGCACAGCTCAACCTTACACCATGAAAACTGGATTGTGTGGAAAACACCAGTGAACATAGGAACAGATTCTTCTCTTTGGTATCCAGAAAAGAACCCAGCCTGGTCAACACCTTGAATTTGGTTTTGTGAGAAGCTGAACAGAGACCATAATTAAACCTACAAAGACTTGTTGCCTATGCAACTGCTGGTGATTTTAAAGTTAGTATGTGTGTGACATTTGCTGTGGGAGCAATGAGAAGTTAATAACTATACAGCATCCAACTCTAACCAGTGAGTGGGAAGACAGAGTAGTGATTCTGGTAAGCAGCCTGAAGACAGAGAGAGGCCCGTGTGAATGAGAGATGGCAGGTGGCCTGGTCAGTACACCTGTACTTACTACACGGAGAGGCAATGATGTAACTGGGCTGGTCATCATGGCAGGGACTCTGTGCACAGGATGCAAGTTTTGCATAGTGTTTCTATATGGAAAGAAGTATATAGAGACTTGTTTGCCTAATTCTGAATTTATAAGCAGAATTTTTTAAAAAGTAACCGTTCCTGGGGTCCAATCAATGAGATCAATATCCTTCAGCATCACACCAAAAGAGGGTTGTTTGTGACTTTTCTTTCTTTTCTTTAATCCTGCATATGCAAAATTCAACATGACACATACACGCAATTTCTCAATGTTACCTCGATTTAAGTTACAATTATTGCCACTTTTAACTTCTCCCCAGAATAAACTGACTATTCCCAAATGACTCAACAAATGCCTCTATTAATGCAGCTTAGATATAAAGAGCCTTATCAGCCACCAAAACCTTCCACTAAAAACTGAAGGTGGTCAAAGACAAGCAAGATGCCATCCCTTCTCTAAAGAAAGTTCAGGAGATGCACTATGGAAGGTCCAACACAAGAAAATATTCACCCACCAAGCTGCCCCAAGTGTGCAGAAGCAACCAGACACTGGAAACTGAAAGATGAATAGCTTGCTGAGATCCAAAGTGTCAGTACACTTTGAAAGAATGAATGAGAAAGAAAGAATGAGAAACTCTGTCACAGCTTTCCGGAGACCCTGTGCATTTCATTTATCAGCTTTGAAATAGACTTCTAGATACCAAAATGGTAGAGAAGTGTGAGGGATAAACTTAATAAGTAGAAAACCCTGGTAGGAAAACAACACAGGTGTTACAAATTTCATCTGCACACAGCTTAGTCTAATCAAGAGAAAAATCAATCAGAAAGCAATGGATTTGTGTTTTCTTGATGCCATTCGCTCTACAGCCAACCCAGCAAGGTAGGAACTAGAGTTTGTTTTTCTCACTTGCTATATTAATTTATTAGTGTAAATTTACACCTGTCAACATGGATTTACAGCAGGGAAATTACCCAACACAAATATGAAAGGCTTCAAGGACATGCAGTTAGGAACTTGAAACACTTTAACTGCTCTAACACTTGCTAATGTATTTCAGCTCCATTTATAGGAAAAGATAAATGGCCAGGGTTCTATGCATTTCCAGCAACCTGCCAGGGTGTTGACATTGCAAGAAACAACCAAGGATTAAGCAACAGTCCGTGATGAAGTGGTCAGGTGTCTTTCGCTCTGAATTCGTTGAGAGTACTATGAATCCACAGGCCGTGGGGGGATGACTTCTAATGTCCCACCAACCTGAATTCATAGACTGAGCCTTTTGTCTCCTAGCTGTGAGCACAGTCAGCTCAGCTCACTCCCAATGGCACCTGCTTTGCAAAATAGGGGTGTGATGATCAGGTCAGATGCAGCAGGGTCTGACACGGGCATTGCTGAGCAAACAGCCACCCCACCCCAGTTCTCTCAGAAGACAATGGATTATACACACTCAGCTCCTCCTGGGAAGCTTCCTCAAGGAGTTGAGCTGTGAGCATGACCCTGAGTGGCAAGAAGGAGCTGGACAAATAGTCTGACAAAAAGCACCTTCCATTGGAGAAATGACTTGAGCAGCGATAGCTGACCTAACTTAACTCAGCACCTAAGATCCAACCTTCAAATGCTGCCTCATCATGAACACCCTTCATGGCAATGTGAGAGCAATTATGTACAAACAATCCAGCTTCAAACCCCAGGACTACTGCAAATTAGAGGGCAGACACAGAACCGTAGGAACAGTATTTAGGACAGAGTCATAGTTTAGTGGAAGAATGTTCCCCAAAATGACATGGAAGGGCACCCTGGGCTATTTGCTTGTTTGCCCAGAACCATGCATGACACTAACAGTCAGCAGAGTCGGCCCAGCCATGTCTCCCAACATTTAAACAAACACAGGGTGGGTAACCATTTCCATGTGTGCATGGCTCCATCTTACAGAGCCATGGAAAGCAATCTCATTTACTTTTACAGTTAAGTATTTAAAAGCTATTTTCTTTTCACATCCAATGTCTTCTTGGCTGAAGGCAAGCCAGGAGAGCCTGAAAAACAATTTAGAATGATGTGTAAAGTAGTTACATTTTCCAACAAGTCTGGGTACTCAATTATCCCACCCCTATTAATCACTCTTAGTGGCATTTAATGGATAATAGTCTCAGTCCCATGCCCCACTTCAGCTGGAGGAGAGCAAGTGGTGTCCAAATGGCGACATGCCCACCCCAGGAGCCAAACGCACACCCCAGCCCCCACGCTGCATCCTGGCAGCAGCGGCTGTCACCTTCACTGCCATTCAAAAGCAGCTTTGTGTCCCCTCTAATTGGCAGCCAGCAAGGTTCATGTTATCAGAAAACTGAAGCAATTGATTCCCTTCTATTTCTGTTGAGATCAGTGGAACAATGTGTAATTGAGGTTAGACAAAGTAACCTAAGGGGGGTAGGAAAAGGCTTAAGAGAAAGCGAAAAGGCACAAATGGACATTATCCTGATTGCTTAAACAGAATAGTGACTTAATCGATGAAAAGAAAATTATAAACAATTGTAATTTTTAAAAGCCAGAGAATAAAAAATGAAAGCATGTGGAGTTGCTAAAAAGCTCCTTTTCAATGCCATGTGTGCAGGTGTTTCATCATGTGTGAGTGACTGCAGTTGACTCTGAGCAAGGCTCCCCACCTAGGCTCTTGTCTCCCACCACCTACATACAATATCCACAGCCGTCCTTACTATGTTGCCGCATCCTGTCACTTCTCTGCCCAGGATCCTCTAGTGGCGTCCAAGCTCCTTCATGATGCTAGAGAGGCTTCTGCACAGGCCAGCTCCATGCCTTCCTGGCTCTAATCCAACACCCAGCCAGCTCCCACTCTGGTTTGTACCTGCTGACCCCTCCCCCTGCCAACCCATGCAGGCTTTGTCTCCATTCAAGTGTCCATTCGTGTAAACCATTTACCGCCATACCCGCTATGGAAGCTCCATCATCTCTTCCCTGTTGGTCTTGCGCCCCTGTTCTCCTAAGCAGTCCATTGCACTGGGCTATTAACAGGGCTACTTGTCAGCGTCTCTCACTGTCCCATTTGAATATTACCCACAAGTTGGGGGATGGTGTAGGGTGTAGATTCTCCAAAAATACTGCATAAAAGAGGGAGGAAATGTGAGAGAAGGGGAGAGGATTCTTCTTAAGACTCCAATGTTTGTCAATGCTCCCAAAAGAACTGGAAATAGGAATAGTTTGGATAGCAAGTGATCCTCTCTGCAGATACACCTGCTAGAGACAGGAACACCAAGGAAAGAGACCTGAACTGACATCCCAACTCCATCACGAACGATCTTTCTGACTTTGAACCTTACACCTCTTGGTACCTTAAACACCCACAGATGTTGCACTAAACACTGGGGATACCTAGGGAAAAAAACTGATAAGAGGAATAAATAATTTACTTTCTATCAGAAATAACTGTGTAAAAATATCATCACAAATGCATTAGCTCTCTGTCCTCTACACCTTCTACAACACCCTCATAGCAGTTCTATATGCCTGAAAAATGCACCAGGACCAGCAAAAGAATGAATGGATGCTATGAGTCTAAGGAAATAGTACCAAGCAATTAAAACAAGGCAGGTAAAAGCACTTTCAAACTAGCAGCACAGCACACAAAAGTCCAGGGGCAGTTATCACTGCCTTTTTTAGCACTCATGACAGAGCCACATAACCAGGGACTCCAAGGTGCAGAATAAGTCATGTGAAGATGAATTCAGCATCAGATGACAAGGGGTTTCCCAAGTGCTGACCTTGGCTCTCAGGGTACAGGTGCCTGATGTCAGGATATTGACGGGTCCCCGGCATCAGGAAGGGCCCCTGATACACAGTAGCAAGAGATTTCTTCATTATAGGAGAGGAGATGAAAGCAGGTCATATCATGTGTGGACTTCTGTGATCAGCTTTCTTCCTGCTATGGGGCCACAATCAAGCCTGGAAGAATGGAACAACTGATACACAAGAATAGCACCCACGTAATGGGAGAACTCCTTTACATTCCTGAATGATCTCCCTAAGGTGCACGGGAAAGCAGGAAAAGGAGCCAACATTTCTCCAAGTTTCTGCAACATACTGAGCCTTGGAAGATATGACACAATATCCGATCATTCCATCCTCACCACATCTAAGAAGGCTTTATCATGGCCACTTCTTGAAAAGACTTGGAATCTGGAAGCTATTGAGAGTTCTCCTAAACCAGAAATAGTGTTTGATCCCAACTCTGTACAACACAAAAGAAGAAAGGCATCCTTTGACCTTTTTTGTAGAAAACTACAACTTGCAGTGTTTTCACTGGCATTCTTTTAAACTGATATTCACACTCACGTTGAGACAAATAAAATAGCATTCTCAATCTCATGGATCACAGAAGCAGCTGAGGTCCAGAGGAATTCAGTATGAGCCAAAAGCTGCATGGGCAGGGGTTGGCATCCTGGCATGGCAGCTAAGATGCCATTTGGGAGGCCCTGAATTCAAGTCTCACCTCTGCTTCTGATTCAGTTTCCTACCTTAGGAGGAAGCCAGCAGCAGTTCAAGTGTTTGGGTCTCTGCTGCATACATGGGTGACATACATGGATGACCCAGACGGAGTTCTGGATTCTAATTTCAACCTGGCCCAATCCCAGCCATTGCTGGCACTTGGGGAGGGAACAAGTATACGAAAAGTGTGTGTGTGTGTGTGTGTGTGTGTGAGACTCTGCTCTTGAAATCAATAAAAATGAATAAATAATTTTTTTAAATCTATCAGAGCCAAAAAGTGACAATCCTAGGCCTTGGTGCCATATCCCCAGTTCCAAGAACAAAAGTCTTTCCATAAGAGATGACTCCCTTGGTTTCAGAAAAGGACTGCAGAGAAACTACACGTACTTTCCCCAAGAGCTGGGTGAGAACAAAGGACCCACCTAGAACCCTTAAGCTCCCATGCATCCCCCATGTAAGAGAAGCCACCAATCCTCAAAGCCTGAGTGGCTCAATCCTCCAGAACTTCAGTCCTCCTGAAGTAAATAAGGGTCCATGTTCTTCCTGGCGAGAATGGGCCGAGGGATCAGGGTTGCTCAGCCACATGAACAGCCATGCCTATCACTCCCTACCAACACAGTCAATATAAAAACTTACTTATGGCTGTGTGGTAACTCAAGGTGAGAAGCCAGAGAAGATGGCCTTATGCCCCCAGAAACCAGGACCATGTTATAAAATATAATTTGCTGTTGCCGCATGTTCTTCTGAAGCATACATACATTGATAGACAAAAAGGCATTTGCCCGAAAATGCATTCTGATGTGCCATGGGGGATGACATCATGTCAGGTGTGTGTTTAAACACTGTGGATCCCCAGGACTGGCATGTGAGAGTGGGCAGGACCCCAGGCGTTTCACAGCTCATGCTGGACAGGAGAGAAGTTCATCAGCCATCCAGAGCTTAGCCCGACAGAACACAGCTCCAGCATGGGCAGGAATACTGTGTGGTTCCCTGCATCCAAGCCCACAACGCCCACTCCAGTGAGTCAGGGATGTAGTACAGCCTTCATTTCCTGGTTTCCTGGAGACACTGTGGTGCAAAGCTGTACCCCTCAGCAGAGCTCCAGTTCACTTCTGCTGCGGAAACTGCCTCTTGAGGACAAGGAAGATGGAGATGAACGGGGCAGATCTAAGACTGAGAAAAAAATACCTGCTACAAGTAACATCTGCTTTGCCTACAATACTGGGACTCTGCTGTGGGCGAGAAGCTGGGACCTGAGGAAAAGCCCCGCTCAGGATCTGAAGCAGGTGTGTGTTAAACCTTGGCCAACAGAACCATCTGATTCTGTCTCAATGCAGCAACGATCACCTCTCCTACCAAGCAGCTGCCCCAGAGCCTCCCACCTATTTTAAGCCTAATATTGTGTCCTAGAAACCATTCTGAATGTCAGCATTTTTCGAGAACACTGGGTCACAGAAGGCAATTCAAAATATTTCCCATGTTGAGAACCTATAAGAGAACTCTTATTGGAGAAACAAAAAGAGAATAATAATTTAAAAGTTCAAATGTTTCATCCTGATGGCTAGACTTTACTGTTGGTTATTGCACTGGACAGGATGAATAGAAGCCAGAGAACAGTGCACGAGAGCTAGACAGAAGAGAAGCCAGCAGAATCTATTACACCTGCAGCAGGAGCTGTACAGCCGGGGCCAGGAAGGGTTTCTATCTGGTCACACCATGACATTGGGGTCTGCACAAGATTGATGCTTTAAATAAGGCTCCCATTTGGAGAGCACCCCAGCAATGCATGCACCTGCCTCAGAGCCTGGCGAGCTCCAGGTCTCCAACACCAGGGATCTATGTCATGCTTTCCCATGCTTGTGGCTTCCGGCCACCTCCGGTTCCTGCAGCCAGTACCTTTTCAACTGCCCTGTGACCCACTCAGACAGGCATCCCACCGTGGTGCCTTGCTGCTGTACCTGCACGCCCCTGACTTGCTGCTCATCAAGCCTCCCTCTTCTCTCACAGGCAGTTTCCAGATCTCCACCTCTAAGGTGGGGTGGGACAACTGCCTGTTACAGGACAACCACGTCCCTCCAGCTCACCAACTCCAGACTCAACCTAGTCATCCTCACTGTCTTTATTCCCCAAAACTGCATGGCACAGCCATCCTGGGCAAGAGCTCCCCTCTCCCCGAAGCCCTGCCCTTTCCCCAGTTGTCCACAATTCAAACTTTGCTAAAGCTTCTTCTCTGTACTGCCTGTCTCCAGATGCCCTGACACCAGTTCACCCTTCAAACCATGCCCAGACTATCAAGTAAACAATCACTAGCATTCCATCCCAGGCCAGGATGAGCGCCACTAACAGCACTGGCAGTCCCAGTGCCTCTTTTTATTTATCCTTTTTCGCAGTAGCTAATTTATTTTGCTTTTTCCCATTTTTTATTATTGCTATAGTTATATGATACAGTTGCATAAGCCCTGGGATTTCCTTTATCTCCTCCTGAAATCTGCTCTTCCCCACACACTGATTTCCCCTGTATCATTACGATAGTATAATTCTTCATAAACAAAAGTCCATCATTGTGAGAACGGAAAACGTCAGAGAGTCCAACATCTTATTGTCTAGATATATTTAACAGTTTCATTGGAAGTTCATCTTTGATCTGAATGTAGAAATGCATTCTGCATTGTATCCTCACATCTGGATATGATAGTCTCCATTATACAGTTACTACACATCCCCTTAAAAGCCACAATACAAAATCAACAATAGGAAGAAAAACAGAAATTTACAATGCCATGAAGTAAATGACATGCTATTGAATGACGAATGTGTCGCTGAAGAAACGAAAAAACTCAAGAAGCCTCTTAAAGAAAATAATGCTACTGTATGATCTAAGACTCAGCGAAGAAGTTAATGAAAAAACACTTTGAAGCCATTAAAGCAAAAACATCAAAATTCATAAGATGTAGTTTCTGCTGATCTTTGTTGGTGAGATGTGTCTCTTGTAGGCAACAAATAACTGTTTGTTTTTTAATCTAGTCTTCTAATCTATGGCATTTGATTGATGAGTTTAATTCATTTACAGTCAGGATTAATTTGAATAGGTGGTAATTTGGTCCTATCATTTGTAAGGCAGGTCTAGAAGAGGCATAATCTTTCAGCTTTTCTTTCATTTTCAAAGACAAAGGAAAGCTTTGCTGGGTACATTATTCTGGGTCGGCAATTTTCTGCTTTTACAATCTGGAATATGTCACTCAATTCTCTTCTGGCCTATAGAGTTTCCTGTGAGAGGTCAGTATGATTACCATTCCTCTATATGTCAATTGATTTTTCACATGCACATTTAAGGATCTTTTCCTGATGTTCAGTTGACAAGAGCTTGATTATCATATGTCATGGTGAAGATTGCTTTTGGTCAATCCAGTTGGGAGTTCTGTGCCCCTCCTGTTTCCCAATTCTTTATTCAGATTAGGGAAGTTTTCCTTTGTTATTTAATTAAACACATTTTCAAACCAGTTTCTCTTCTTGTGCCTTTAGGAATTCCCATAACTCTTATATTTGGCCTTTTAATAGTGTCTCTTATTTCTTGAATACTTTTTATTTTTAGCTTGACCCAGTTCTGCCTCCATCTTTTTTATTGTTTCCCCATTGTGACAGGAAATATCTTCCAATTCTGAGATTCTTTCTTCTGCCTCCTTCATTCTATTATGGAGACTTTCCACTGAACTCTTAGTTTCCTCTATTGCTTCCTTGATTTCCAAAAATTTGGCTTGATTTTGTTTCAGTGATGATATTTCCTGTGTGACATACTCCTTAAATTCCTTGAAATCCTGTATGTGCTTCTCATTGATGATAAAAAGCTTTATAATGAGTTTTCTGAATTCTCTATCCCCCATTTTCTCAATGTCTTCCTCAGTTAACTCTGAACATGGCAAAGGCTTTTTTCCTTTTTGGAGGAGTCCTCAGCAAAATTCATTGTGCCTCTGCTCTTCTTTTATTCTTGGTCATTATACTTCTGGTTAGCAGATTCTTCTCCTCAGAGCACCACAGTCTACAATTCTATTTTACTTACTGTTGTTGGTGCCTGGTTCTTTGTTTACAGTCACTTGTGCCATCCTTCCAACTAGTTCAGATCAAGGCTCTTTTATTAGACTTGCACCACACTCTCCATAGCCCCAGCTCCTAGTTCACCACTTTCCACTTTCTGTGATCCCAGGCTGAGGTTGCCCCATTATCTGTACAATCTTTCTCTCATTTCTCATTCAAGCAGTTCCCAGGATTAGGCAGACATTAAGTGTCCTAAATAGCTAGGTTGCTGGTGGTGCAGATCACGCTGGAACCTGCTGACGTTTAGGTCTGAGGACCACAGGGACCTATTTTGAGTTGTAAGATGCCAAAGTTGGTATTTTTTTTTGGTGTGGGATCAATGCAATGCACTAAGCTGGAAGTGAGTTTGCTCCTAGCTCAGCACATATGCAGCACATAAGCACTTGCAGTCTCAAAGCCTTTGCCACAATGTACAAAATAAAGCCTGGTGTACCACTTGTAGAGTGCTTGTCTGCTGGCCATTAGGTCTGGGGTCTACCCAGACGTATTTTGTGTAGAACCTATAGGATGCCCTGTCTCTGCTCCTGGTCAAATAAAACAAATCAGCAGGATGGGCAGTTCTTGGGGTTCACCTCCTGAGCTCCCAATAAACTCCCACTTGGCTACTGGTGGAGCTCTGGCCACTGGGTGGAACTCAGATCACCACTCACTGACTGTTGCTGGGTTATCTGATCACTGTAACAGCACACTGATGTCTCTGCTGCTTTCCTGTGTTGGTCAGACTCCAGGTGCCCCTCTACCATTGGTCTGTCCTCTCCTGCTTCCTGAAATGTACCCTCTCTGCATCACCCTGGCTAATGTTTCTCTGTTTAAACATGTCCTTACCCTATTTTCCACCCACACACACACACACACTGCCTTTTTATAGTTTTTTATAGTAAGAAAAAAGTTTTTATTTATTTGAAATGCAGAGTTACAGCAAGAGATATCTTTCATCTGCTAGTTCAAATGGCAGCAATATCCAGAACTGAACCAGACTAAAGCCAGAAGCTAGGAGTTTCTTCTGTGTCTGCTATGTGGGCGCAAGGGTATACTTGGGCTGTCCTCTGGTTCTTTCCCAATTGCACTGGCAGACAGCTGAATTGGAAATGGAATAGCTAAGACTTGGGCCAGTGCCTGAATGGGATGCCAGCAATACAGGCTGTGACTTCACACACCCCAATCTCTTGAAGCATGTCTTGACCATGTAAATCTTCAGTTTCCTTTCACATTGAGTCTGATGAATCGGAGGCTTGTTGGCCCAGTAAGGCGCTTGCTCTTGTTTCTCTACAAGTTTTATAAGACTACACATGGCCTAGTCTGCAGAGTGGCCCAAGGCATTCGCACCAGAGCAGTCTTCCATCAGCCAAATACCCAGCCCCATACACGCAAATTAGCCCTGAGACCACAATAACTTAGGAACTTGTAGCCTGAAGAACCAAGCCACAGACTAAATGTCTACTGCTTGCAGCCACTGATGGGTGGGGTGGTTTGCTAAGAGGCACTACTGTGGCAACAAAGAATCAATGTGACAGTGTACAGCACAAGTCATCACAAAGGGTGTCCTGCAAGCTAGCTCACAGCTGACACCTCCCTCCCACACCAAGGCTCCCACCTTCCTGCCTGCAATGTTGACATGTCCTCAGGATAGCAGATAAGAAAGGCCTTCTCTGCAGACTGGCCCAACTCCACACCAGCTGAGCAGATGGTGACTAACCAGATTTTGCACCCAGCACTGTTAGTAGTTGGTCAGCACTGACACCCTTGCCTTACCGCCCGCACTGGTGACAGAGCTGGTGGCTTCCGTAACAGTCGAGGTTTTACAGCGCAGACTTAGTATTTCGGAAAATGAGCTGCCAAAGTCCAAATATGAATCTTTCTTCTGCACTGATCAGCAGAAAGCTTTGGGGCAGTTGCTCCAATTGGCCTCACTTCCAGATGTGGTGTGTGTGTGTCTGTGTGTGTGTGTGTGTGTGTGTGTGTGTGTGTGTGTCTGTGTGGGGGGGGGCAGGGAAGAAGAGGGTGCAGGAAAGATGGCTAAAGCCAGAGCAGTCCTAGAGACACAATGAAGGGGATGCTAAGGTGAGGACAGCGGAGAAGGAGAAGCAGCTGGGCAGTACCAGTTTTCTAACAACAGCTGTACTTCCTCTCCCTACCTTCAAGATAAATGTCCTCAGTCCAACCCTGTCCAGCAGGAGCAAAAGGAGGCCATGAAAAAAGGGACAAAAAGAAACTGGATTTGAAAACACAAACTCTATGATGACAGCAAATGACTTCGTCTCTATTTTCTAGGATTAAACAGGAGTCATGATGTTATTCCATATAATCATACAGAAAGAAACAGGACAGACAGGTGACAGGTGGGGACAATGGCAGGTACACAACCTCACCCCACCACCCGAGAGTCAGGTCCCATTGTCACCCCAATTCGTTCCCTTGCCCAGCTACATTTTATCTTCCTCCTGCTGCTTTATTATTTAACCACTGTTACATATTTTCTTCAATGTCTAGCCTCCATTCTCCACAGTTCAAATAGAAGGCCCACAGGGACCAAGTCTCCAGGAGCAGAGGACTTCAGAAGGTTTTCTGATCTACCTCCAGCCTTCAGAAATACATAGCCACAGGTAGGCACTCAGTAAACAACAGCAGAGATGGAGGGAGAAAGGGACAGGAGTCATGAACACTTTACATTCTGGGTAAACAAACTTCCTGTTATAAAAATCCAGGCCATTGCAAGAGAAAGAATCTCCGCAGAACTCGAACTGTGGCAATGCAGCAAGGTGGAGGAATCCACCATGAGGGGAGGGTTTGGGGAGGGGTGAGGGGAATCCCAGTACCTATAAAACTGTGTCATGTTTTTTTTGGGGGGGGGGCCCAGTGCGGTGGCACAGTGGTTAAAGGTCCTCGCCTTGCACGCCCGGGATCCCATATGGGCGCTGGTTCTAATCCTGGCAGCCCCGCTTCCCTTCCAGCTCCCTGCCTGTGGCCCGGGAAAGCAGTTGAGGATGGCCCAAAGCTTTGGGACCCTGCACCTGCGTGAGAGACCCGGAAGAGGCTCCTGGCCTCGGATTGGCATAGCATCGGCCGTTGCGCTCACTTGGGGAGTGAATCATCGGACGGAAGATCTTCCTCTCTGTCTCTCCTCTCTGTATATCCGCCTTTCCAATAAAAATAAAATAAATCTTTAAAAAAAATTTTTTTTAAAAAACTGTGACACATAATGCAATGTAATTAATTAAAAAAAAAGATTCAGGCCAGCAAAGAGACGATATTTCTTTGGGTACCCATGGATTGATAGAAAGAATTTCAATCCAGGAAAAGAAAACCAATTATATGGTTCCATGTGTTCTAAAAAAGCATTCAATAATCATAAAACTTCTTCAACCCCAAATTTGTGTGTTCTCTGCCTGATAATTAATTCATTCTTAAAATTTCCAGGTGTTCATTTATTCATCATACAGAAAATCAATCAAAGGTTATAAAAACCCTAAGCTGTTTAAACCTTTAAATGTATTTCTTTATATAATTAAGAAGTTGGATAACATGATTTTTCTGGTTGCTTTTTCAGTTCTATAAGTTAATGCTCATTAGGAAATTTTCAATTTCTGGTTTCAGGTTCTCTTCTAAGAAATTACAATATTCACTAAACATAATCTCAAAACTAAGTAACTATAGCAAACAAAGCACTAGGGCTGGTTCCTCGAGGGACTCAGTGAGCATGTTTTGATTTGCTACAGAAAGGCCAGCTTCAATGGCAAAAACCAGATTGAAAAGCACGCATCTGCCAACATTAATTTTGAATGTGTAAATTAGATGCCTTCGGCCAGGGCTTTCTATGGCCAGGGGTATCAGCCTCCACAAAGCAGGCCCTGCTGTGAGCCACAGGCACAGTCTGGGAGCACAGGTGCTCCAGGCCCTAGGAATCACCCGGAGTGGATGGGGACACGAGGACTCTGACCCACCTCCTATCCATCCTTATGATTCATTTGTATCATAGCAGATTTCTTAGTCACAGTATTTTATTTGCAACTAACAGAAACACTCTTAGTAAGGTCATAGTAGACAAAAGGATTTCTTTTTAATAAAGGCACAAAGCTGTCTTGTAAAATCTAGGGCAAGGATGCATCTGGTCTCACATAAGAGGACAAAAGCCAGCAGGGCCAAAGCCATCATGCTCTTGGTATTTCTCTGCTCTGTGCATCTTCCTCAGGTTTCTAGCACTGCAGACTTTGTGGTTATTGGGCCACTACCCAGTCGGTTTATAGCCTTTTAGATCAAGCCACATGCAGATGCTAAAAGCATCTTTCTCTAACCAGTCTAATCTCCTGATAAACAGACTCTGATGAGCCCAGATTGGCCAAGTAACTTCCTCTATTCAACTCAGCTTCAGCAGAGCCAGCCAGCCATTTTACAGTGCAAATGTAACTGAAGATTTCTTCTATGTGTGAAGATGGATATAGTGGTGAGGGCGTGCCACAGCACGCCACCATTGTCCAAGTCCTCCAGGACTCTGTTAGGAGAGAGGCTCCTCCCACGAGCACATGTCAGAGTTGACTGCTGACCCAGGACCTGGGCGTAGATGCCACAACAACACCAACAGTTGAGCTGCTACTCACAACCCAGACTCCACTCCCGTCACCACACTCAGAGCCTGGGCCTTTCCACCAAAGCAGAGCCACATCCAGCTTCGGGCTTGGATGGGTTAGTGAGGAGGAAGAGGGAAGATGAGCGTTTTGCATGTAACTGTGTTTCCTATGCCAAGTTAGCACGGACTCAGCAGCCTCAGAAAATACAGATGTACTCCCACAGCATCCTGTAGCTCACGAGTGCCACACAGAGAGGTCTCAGCAAACTAAATGTCAGGTGTCAGCAGGATCGTGGCCCTTCCCAAAGGTTCAGGAGAGATATGGTCCCTTGGCTTTCCTAGCATCCAAGCTGCCCACACTCCCTGACAGCTCTTCAAAATCAGCAAGGTTCCTACTCCCTGACCATTCCCCATCACTCACCATTCTCTGGCCACAGTCTAAAAGGTTTTCTGATTTTTAAGAGCCTTTGAGACTAGACAGGACCCACTGAGATAACCTGGAAAAGTCCTTCCATCTCAAGACCCTCATTTCAACCACATCTTCACTGCTCTTTGTCCCACAAAGGGGACCACACTTACAGATGCTGGTCAGCAGGGTGTGGATGCTGAATCAATGTTCTGACTACAATAGAAGGGAATTTGCAATTGCAAATTTTTACAGGTTTCTCTTTTAGACATTTTTCTCATTTGTTTAAGTCTCATGTTCTTTACCAAGATTTCATTCATTAATTAATTCTTAATGGAGATATACAATCTATCATGCAAGGAAATGTAAGATTTTTGATATTACCTACAAGGCCTTAACAACATTTGATTGGGATGAGTACCAAATATCTTTAATCGCTAATTATCTTAACTGTAAAAAAAAAAGTACCAAGTATTGACCTTTACTCAATTACTTTCACAAGCGTTTTAAGTCCCTGGGTTCATTAAATCTTCACAAAGATCTGACAAAAAGGAGTGGTACGATCTCCATCTTAGAAGTGAATGAAGCATTGATCAATTAACTGTCTAAAGGGTGACAGACAGAAATGGAGTCACATGCCCAGTTCCAGAGCCTCCACTCTCTCCTTGGTGCCCGAGTCAGTGAAGAGTCTGTACTCAGAGCCTGCTCTCCCACAGCTGGAAGCCACCGAGGCTCATTAGCAGCAGCAGCCACCCTCCTGCAGTGGCCGGGTGACAAGGTGCGTACCATGACCAGGGCCTTGAGTTACAGGTGCTGTTTTGTTTTTGTTTGTTTGTAATCTAGATTTTCCCTTAACCCTGCTCAATCTCTTCACAGCCAAATGGACCCTGCACAGACAGATGGGCAGAGCACTGAGAAGCACACAGAGGCAAAAAGAAGAAACAGCGGCAGCATTGGTTTCCGTGTCCTCATCCATAGAAACGGACAGCGTCTAAGGGACTTCACCAACCCCAAGTCATTGCTTCAAAACTAAATGCATTCATTTATGTGAAGCACTTAGGACAATGTCACCAGAAGCAGCATCATCCTGACCACTGCTAGCCCATCATCATCATCACCATCTCTACCAGCACCATCATCATCACAACCAAAATTTCAGACTAAAAGCAATGACTTACAGGTCAAAACCCAAAATTTTCTTGTCTTTATTTTAAAAATTTATTTGTTTTATTGGGAAGTCAGATATACAGAGAGGAGAAGAGACAGAGAGGAAGATCTTCCGTCCATTGATTCACTCCCCAAGCGGTCACAACAGCCATAACTGAGCCAATCCGAAGCCAGGAGCCCAGAGCCTCTTCCGGGTCTCCCACACGGAAGCAGGGCCCCAAGGCTATGACTGCTTTCCAGGCCACAAGCGGGGAGCTGAATGGGAAGCAGGGCCACCGGGATATGAACCGGCACCCCTATGGGATCCAGCACATGCAAGGCGGAGACTTCAACCTCTAGGCTACCACCACAGGCCCAGGCCCAAAACCTTCTGCACAGCAGGAGCTCCAAGATATGATTGGAAAATTACTGGCAGGCGTGTTTAGCCTTCTTTGGTCTCAAGTATTAGAACTGGTAAGAAAACACACACTCTTGCTTTGTTTCCTTTTGCTTTTATTTCTTCCTTATGATTTTAGAGACATTTACTCCTTAAAGTTTTTTGCTTCTCTTAGGAACCCAAAAAAATTCAGTGCCCAGCCCATCCACTGTTGTAAGTTTCATCTAACAAAAAATAAAATAAAAAATAAAAAAGTAACATTGAACTCTATTAGAAACATTTTGGGGAAAAAACCAATCCTGCCCTTTTTGTAAGCAACTACAAAACACCTGATGCCACATAGACTTCTGAACTATTTTATCACAAGCTGAATCTGTTTTCAGCGGCAGTGTGTTTCATTCCCGCACCTTCCCATCTCTGTCAGGCACCTTTTCCACTTCAACTTGCCTCTCACATGTGTTCTTTGAACATTTTGCTTGAGCTTTTATTTTGTTTCCCCTCATCATCTCCCATGGTCTTCAATTTTTTCTGGTTTTTCTTTTACACATCGGGCCAACTGTTCCCATTTCTTTGCTTGGGCTCCCCATCTCCCTCCTCAATCCTTCCAGCACCTCTCATGCTGACTCCCTCTGTTCCATATGCTGTCCTGTCATCCTTCCCCTTTGGAGCTAGACAAAAAGGGTTTGGCTAAAGCTGCTCATCAGCCTCTTCTTGTCAGTACACAGTTGTTTCACCAAAGAGGGTTGAGACAATTCTGACCCTTCTTTATCCCCCGATATCTCCAGAATTCCATTGCCCTGCTATGCTGCATTCCAATTCCTCCTCTGCAGGGCTCCTATCTCAGAACCATCTCACATCCTCTCCACTTCCTTGTCTTCATCCTTGACCCTTCAGTGGGAGCCCATAGTAACTCTCACAAAGATTTGCAGCACAATCCTCTCTGCTTTGCTTATAATGTAATTCATTTTCTTGAAGCTCACTATGGGAGTTGACTATTTCTTGGAAGGTACAGCCCTGGGTACAGAGGTCAAGTCAGAACTATGCAAGGCATGCAGGGACAATGACAAGTCTTGGAAGGCACGTGAGGAATGGATAGCACATGGGGCTTGGAGCCAAAGAGTCATGGCTTCAGAAAAACTCTTCCATTAAGACCATATTTGAAAAAAAAGGTGTGTTTAACCTCCCTGGATCTACATAACCTCCAAACCATGGGAGTCCAATTACAGTTGCTGTTTCCAATCATCTTTGCTGCATAACAAACTATATATATTCAATGGCATGACATATCAAGCACTTTATCATGCTCATGGATTGCATAGGACACAGTGGAACAGCCATCTCCAATATACAATATCCAGGGCCTCCATAAGGAGATGCAAACAGCTGGGGTCAGAACAAGTGGGGTTGGAAAGTCATGTTCAAGATAGCATCCGCATCCACCTGTCTGAGGACTTTCCCTCGTGGCCTGGGATCCCTCACAGCATGGCAGCCTCAAGACAGTAGGATTTTTTTCACTTGGTGACTGGGAACTCCATAGTGTGTTAATCCTGTTTTCACAAGTCAGAAGCATATCGTATCCTAGCCTGGAAGTCACAGAGTATCCCACCCATTCAGCTGGTCAAAGGAGTGGTCAGCTCAATCACAGTCAAGGGAGAAGACTGAGGAGTCACACTTGAGGCAGTGCTATCATGTGGCTTGAATTTCACTCAAGGGTATGTGGTAACTGGAGGGTAGGTACCTGTGACAGCACTGTTAGGAGGCACTATGTAATCTTTAAGAGATGGGATCTGATGGGGTACCCTAGGGTGGTTGGGGTGTACTCCTGGAAGGTACAGCCCTTTGAGTTCCCCCTGGAAAGCTGTCATCAAAGATGTGATGCTGGCTCCTCCCCTTACTCTGCCTCCTGTCTTAAGCTAGAATAACTTGTTGGTTCCCACTCCCCCTCCTGCCATCGCTGTGTGTCATAAGTCAATCCAGCCAAGAGACAGCCTTCATTGAGCCTGTACTGCTCCAATTGGGCTTTCAGCCTCCCAAGGTATGAGACAAATAAATCCTTTCTCTTATTAAGTAGCTTATCTCAGCTGTTTCATTTTGGAAGCACAAGACTTACTGATACCCAAGGAAGTGGCAAGGCAAGACTGTAGAACAGGCAGAACAGGATGTTTCTGCGACCACCCTGGAAAGCACAATATCCCACATCCCTACATTTCCCTCTGGCTAGAAAAATCTGATTTCAAGTTTTACCAGGCTTCTCAGTAGATGTTAAATGAAAACTGAGCCTCTGCTAGCTGGATGTCAACTTGAGCTGCATGAGAGGGGGGATTTCGTACATATGACACAGCAGGAAGAGAATGCCTAACCACTCTGTTCAAGCATCACGCTGTATGTTACAGATTGAAGTCTTGTAAAGACAGAAGAGATGCAAACACAGGAAAAGTCACTGAAGGCCAGGGAGAACATGAAGAAGCAGAACTGATTTTACTGATTCCTAATTGCTCACATCTCATTTAATCTTACAACACTCCACAGCCAATATATAAAGCACCTTCTTTGTTCTGCAGACTATGAAGCTGAGCCTCCCAGGGGTTAAAGAAATCGACTCAGGGTCCCATGACTGGCTCTGTCAGTCATACAGTCTTCAGTAGAGGCAAAGCACTAAGTTGAACTGGGTTTGAAGAATGTTGAGGGTTGTCTATGTAGACTTCTTCATAACTAAGACCGATTCCTTTGTGTAGGGCACAGATCATGCACATAAAGTCAAGAAATGGCCAGGGAGGCAAGCTGCATAAGGAAGGCACTGGCAGGGTTTGGAAAGGGCTCCTGTCTGCTCCATTGGAGGAGGAAAGGTGCTATCAAGATGCAGAAGGTCATGAGCTGCACCCAGGTCAGCAACCACCCCCACGAAAGGACACGTACCCTGTCTCATCACTGAAGGAGGACATTTGTCTCTCTCAGCATTTGTCAGACTCCATGATGCCTCCCAAATGCAGATGGCCCTGCCTAATCTTCTTGTAAATCACTTGCAGCAATGGGGTATAAAGACCTGGTTCCTGGTCATTACCATGCAAATTACCATTGTGGTTTAGAATTGCGTATTTACAAAATACTTGACAGTAATTTAGTGGCTACTATTCTTCATCCACAAAGAGAAAATGGGTAATAACCAGCATGATTTTCATTTACTAAATGAAGATAGAGTGCACTAAAGCAAAGATAGGTGTTAATACCATAATTTCAAGTTTTCATAAAATCCCTGGAACCACACATGCTCCACTATCACTTCACTTTTTTAAATTGTTTTTAAATTTGTAGAATATTGATGTGATTCTTTAGCATTTAACAATATAATATATTTCTGCCTCCAGTTTGAATTCTAGGCTATGATATTTAAATCTCTCCTGTTGTAACACAGAATCCAGAAGGAACTAAACTAGAAGAGAAGAGACCTCGGCCCAAGACACAAGCCATTGTTCCTTTAAGCTTCAACTTCGCCCAATACATCCCAGTTGACCAGCCTCTGTGAGAAGAGCCCTAAGCACTGCAACAGTAAACAATCTAAGGAAAACAAGGGTTGGTAGGGAGTAGAACCAGAGCCTGCCAAATGTTGGCATCACACCTAGGCTCCACTGTGTAACGAACAAGCGTGCTGCTGGCCACAGACATGAGCACCAGAAGCATGCACTGGCACTAGGGAGTGCCCATCAACATTTTAATCCAAGACTTGAATGAGAGAGCCCCTCCAGGAGGTCAGGGTGTGGCCTCTGATGACAGGATCTGGGTGCTAAGACCCACTGACTGTGACAGCCGCTATGCCGCTGACCTGTTCTCCTTTGCCCCTCCACCATACATATATCCCTCTCACTTCAGCACATTAATGGGCATTGATGAGCAGCTACTTGTCAGCCAAGTCACTTAACTCATGGACCAAGAGCAACCTCATTGTCTCTCAGATCTGAGGGTAACAACCCCACACAGCTAAAGAGATTCTGGCTTATGCTGCAGTCCTTCATTCCTCAGGACATAGGTCAATGGATTAACAATGACAAAGCTACATACTCCCAATTTACTATGCCTGTTTTCCTATCTTTTATCTTCACAACCGTGTATATTGACTGTGTACAACACGATGTTTTGAAGTCAATATAAACTGTAGAAAGACTAAGTCTAGCTAACTAACATGTGCATCACCTCACTAAGCATCATTTTTGTAATAGAAGTGTACATTCACTCTGTTAGCAGTTTTCAAAAATGTAATAGTTACATTTCTTGAACTTACTCCTCCAGGTGAACTGAAAATTTGCACCCATTCACCAGCATCCACCTGCTCAGTACCTTTCAACTCCAGTCCTGAGTAGTCCCCTCTCCACTTTGCATCTTTACTATAAATATTATTAGACTCCACAGAGAAGCAAGGTCTGGGAACACCATGGCTGTACCAGGCACCTACTAAGCCTTAGTCACTCTGCTAAGAATTTCACACACTTCCACTCTAAAGCCTCACAACACTTTTAACAAGTACCTAATAATATTCCTCCTGTTTCGATGATGAGAAAAGGCAAGCTTCTCTGAAATGCAGCATGTCACTAGCAGGTGACAGAGTGGCACCCATGCCCAGAGATCTTAAACCGTGCTGGTGGCCCTATGCCAGTTACTTATGTAAGAATAACCATCTGCTCAGTCAAGGGTCGCATTATCCAGAAGCAGACAGCAGGATGAGGCACTCTGAGTAAGTCAAATGAAGAACACAAATGATTGCCATTTTTTAGCCCAAGGTTTTGTTAAGATGAGCTATTCATAGACTGGAATAATTACAGAGCAGCATAAAACACAGTGCCACTGGACAGTCCACCAGACCCTCAACATCCTATAAAGAAACAAGATCTATCCAAGAAGGCACAAATTCAGAAATTCCCTTTTAGTGTGCGTGCATTTACTCCTTACCTGGTCAGACTGCAGATCCCCTGAGCAGTCAGTAAAGCTCCCTCCATCACTGCCTGGAAACACTGAAAGTCAGACCTCAGCACAGCTATCAACCCTAACAGGCCGCAGGTAATCTTAGACTTTAAACAGTTAGACCTGTGGTCGATAGCCCAGCCATGTCTATGGTTTCATGAGCATGACCATGACAACAAGAATGAGAGAGGCAGATCGTCTGTGGCAGGACTTCAGAGATGAGACTTGACCCACACCACCCCTTTCTAACCAGCTTGCCCACTCTCTTCCTGGCTCGTGGCAATCCAGCATTCACTCTTGTCCCCCCAACTTTATCGCCTTCCTCACACTGCTTTTTGCCTTCTCTTCGTCATTAGGGCTGTTCATCAAAGGGTCTCCGGCCTCCATCATACCACATGCCAAGTGTCACACCTTCCACCAACACCCAGACAGAGAAAGATCAGTTACTGTTAATTACAGATGCTTTCTGTCAGAATTGGCCAGATTTTCAAAAGAGTCTCAACAGCAGAGCTCCCAAATGCCAGCCACAAGCCTGGTAATGGGCCATGCAAATTGAATACTTAGTGGGTCTGTGTGAATTCTGTTCCGGGGACTGCCTTTGAAAATTTAGCCCCATAACTCCAAAGCATTTGTACCATCGTCATCTGTCATCATTAGCAACAATGCTTGACTTGATGCTCAACATTCTTATTAACCATGCAATTATGAATGCAGACAATGTTTAATCACTTTTACAAAAATACAGCTGTGTTGTTGGGGAGCTGTCACTTACTGCTCCTTAATGATTGATTTTTTAACCACAGAGACTGTTTTTACCAGAACAGAAGATGAACTAAAAAGCATTTGTTATTGGTCATTACAAGGTATTAAAATGGAAAACCTTTACAAGCCATGCCCTGCCTTGATGTAGTC
Organism: Ochotona curzoniae; assembly: GCF_017591425.1. NCBI lineage: Eukaryota > Metazoa > Chordata > Mammalia > Lagomorpha > Ochotonidae > Ochotona > Ochotona curzoniae. The sequence continues at coordinate 19,970,480 of NW_024464918.1, read as the reverse complement.
ATATGCCTGCAACAACCTTGCCAATACAGGGAAGGGAAAAAAAAAAATTATTCCTCCATGCCTCTGCACGGAGCTTGAGCTGAGGAGGGGAGGGATGCAAAGAGAAATTAAGCAAGAAACATCTCTTTTTGCTGTAACAAAACATTGATTACCTTTTAGAGTAGCAATAATTTACCACAAATAATTACCTCAGCCATTGTCCAGCTTGTTTAAGGGCTGACTGAGTGATGGGACCCAATCGATCGTGCAGTTGGTGAATAATGGGATATTTTGAAAACGTATGGCTGTTTCTGTAAACCTCCCCCGCATCGGAAGACACTAATTCCTTTTTCACGTTGCAGAGTTAATCAAACGCCAGCTGAAGCATCATTTCACGACCAAGCTTTGCTGCACCTTGGATGCAGAGAGCAGGGCTCTGCTCCACCGGGGACTCCCACGTGCCCCGTGAGGCTGCACGCTGCCTGTCTGTGAGGTGCCAAGTTTCAGACTCTGTCTAGACACTGAAACACCCGACTGCTCCATGCCCTGCCCTCCCTGGCTTCAAGTTCTGGTGTTGGCTGTGTCCGTGCCTGCAGCTTTCTGCTTCCTCGCACACTGAGCAGCCTCCAAGGTCCAGGCCTCCCAAAGAAGGCTTTTAAAGTAACAACTGCTCCTTCTTGTTCACTGGCCTGTCTGTAACCCAGGTCATCTCTGAAATGACTGCACTGGTTCTTTTCAAAAACATGGTTGGTCACAAATGTAGTATGTATCTGTTTCAGAAAACACAGAGGAGCACATGTTAGAGATTCAGAGCCATGAGTTCTGCTAGCTTCTCTATCTGCTTCCAGTGTTTATCCCATGAACATCTGCTTCCAGCTGCATGGCCTTGGGGGTTACCTGTCTTCCTCTACAAAACAACGCAATCTACTACACAAAGGACTGTGAAGATTGAGAACATTAGTACTTGCAGAGAACATAGAGGACTTTCAGATCAAGAGAAACAGTAGCAGGGCCATTCAGAAGAGAAAGGCAGCATGGCTAACCAGTAAGCATTGTAAAAACATTTAAATCCCACCTAAGGTTGATGCTGCAGCCCCAGGGACCCATCCTTGCAATCCCCTGCCTGTGTCAATCACAAGCAGAAAACTCCCCACAAGTGAGAGTCAAACAAGAACAGGGGTATGTTCGGTACAGTTCTTCGGGAGAGCTGTGGAAAACTATGAATCGCAAGTCTCGTTCCAGGACGCCAGAGCCCGGGGGGAGTCGGGGAGGCAGCAGGGAAACATTAGTGGTTCATTCAGGGTCCTCTTGTGACCCCCGCCATGCTGCCACGATCGAAGAACTCTGCTTTCAAAGATGATGCTAAACATCCCGTGACTCCAAGAGAACAAGAGTGAAGTCAGAGTCCTCCAGGCATCACTGTGCAGTGCGGAGGTGGAGTCATAGTTCCTTCAGGCATCGATTAACTCTGTCTGTGCTACACACAATGCACCTTGAAAGAGGTTATAAGTAAATCCAAGGAATGATCTGGCAAAGGAAATGTCACATGAGGATTACGGGGGGATAACTGTGACGCTAACAAATCATAGAGATACACTGGAAATACAGGGCCTGTTTCTTTGGATTGCCAATGTCTTTCTATAGTTAAAACTAAATTAAAACGGAAACTTTGAATTGAAATTGTGCAAGGAAATATCTCTGAGGACTCTGTGATATAAACTGTGCTTTGTCCTGCAGAAAACCATTGTTTTTGAAGCTTGTTAGATCATCCCACTGAAAGTCAGCTAAAGTGGCAGTCATGACCTCAAGTTCCCTAACAGGGATGCCAAAATCTGACATTTGAGTGATTAACTGACTTCATTTACATTTATGTCATTTGCATATTGTACACATATGCAAGTCAATATATGTATAACTACATATATCCGTGCATGAAATACATATTATTCAAACACATGCTTACATCAATGAATGTATCCTAATTATCAGCTTTGCAAGCTATATAGGAAAACCCACATTTTGAATGTAAGTAGTAACAGAGTTTAAGGGTAAACACTTTGATCTCACATGTAAATAATTATTAAACAAGCATTTAAAGAATAGTTTGAAGGGATAGCCATACACCGAGCCCACCTGGAACGTCCCTGTGAGTCCATCCACCCCATTCACAAGAATGAACACACAGAAGCATCAACATTCTAAACAGTTACTCCATCACTTAACCTCCAAATGTGTCTTGTGCATTGAGAGTCAGCTGTGAGTTTCGAATTGTGGCCATGCTTCCCTTCCCGGAGCAGAGGGTGGGAGTGAGGAGTAGCCTCTCGAGTCAAAGTGCCACTGCTGAGCCCGGAAAGTCTGTGACTTGGCCCAGCCAAAGGGACATGGTGAGGGCAGCAGAGTCCCACCCATTCATCGCACGGAGACCCTGAAAGCCACACTGGGGGTGACGGGGTCACAGGATGAAAAGAGACCTGGGTGCTAACTCACCAGTGGATTGACAGCTATCCACAAGCCAATGAAAAGTATATCTGTGAACTGTCTGGATCCCTATTTTTGAGCTCTTAAAATGAGAGGAGATCCTTACAAAGACTGTGATATAAATCCTGCATCCAGCCCTATGACATCGGATTCAAAAGCTCTTTGGTGATGGTTTTTATTAAAACAGTTTGTTGCGACTGATCTAAAACACGTATAACTCAGAACTATATGTGGAAGGCGTTCTATGTTACAGCTGACAGAAACACGAACACAGTATAAATGCATAATGTTTCTTACTCAGTATTTTCTTAATTCCATAAAAAAGTAAATGTGGACTTCAATAATTTGTGTTAATGGTTTCAGAAGTGAACATCTCAGTTCCTATTCTCTCTTGGTTGGAGCACAACATCCTCACTGCAGGTGCACGTGTGATGTGTAACACTCATGGGCTCCCTGGGCGTTTCCACAGGCTTGCTCTTATACAGCATTAATTTTATGAAACATAAGTGGTCCATATTCTAATGCCCCTGCCATATGAACTGTCACATAAAATGCAGCACACCTGCAAGCAGATGCCTTTTATGGGACAAGGTTCTCTGAGGGAAACACCACCATGCCAGGATCCAGGAAACCCAGCAGCAATGCCAAGGACTCTCTGATGGCACTCAGAGGTGCTAGAAAGTTCCCCAACGACAAGCAAGGCAGGGAAAGCAATCAGCAGACAGAAGTGCAGCTTGGCCCATGAGTTTCTCCTTCACAGCCATTTTTTTCTAACTAGGTCCTCAACTCCAGACTGATTCACGGCCTCTTTGGGTCTCAGTTTTGTCATCCGCAAGTCATAAATAGGAAGAACAAAACGAAACTTCCACCAAAGTGTTGTCACTCCCTTATAAAGGACCTTTGTTATGTGTGGGTACTTGAAAGATCCAAAATCCCCAGGATTGCACAAGGAAATCCAATAACTAATCATCAGGAAAGCCACCATGGCCATGGCCCTTGAGCTGTGCCTGGGATACAAAGACGAATTCAGGGACCTGGGAATATGATTGAACCCACAGAGCCACCACTGGGAAATGGAGTTTCCAGGAGTAATTGCTGCAATGGGAGCTGTAAACCTTTGATGAGCATCTCCAACAACGGTTCACTTAATGCTTCACTCAGGCAGGAACTGACCAATAGGAGTCCGGCAATCAGGACCCCCTGAGATCATTCATTAAGTACTCCTGGAAACCTCATTACTCCCTGGAACCTTAATACCAGAACCAACCTCACGCTTAGATGGTAGAAAATGTTGTATCACATCTGCTTCTACAGACTCCTAGTGTACCCAAGACTCACCTTCAAACACTGGGGACCAACAGACATGGGAGGGAAGCCACCTTCTCTGTTACCATGAGGTCTGTGTCACCTCACAGAATCAAACCTGAGCACTGTTCTGTGAATGAATAAGGTCAGCGATGGTGTGTGCATAAGCAGGCCTGCATTTCCTTCTTTCAGTAACTACTGCTGGTTCACAATTTTGTTTCTTTAATGTCCACAGGGGGTTTTAATGCTGGCATTAGCCTGGCACCGTGGCACATTTGTATTGTCTCCAGCAGGGTGTTTGAGGACATGAGCAAAGATGCGCAGATCAAATCACAGGAATGTGACCTTTTGCTCCTCATCACTACTGTATGTGGAGCATACAGCTTCTCCAAGCTTCTTCTCCCTCCAAGCTTCTCTCCTGCATCTCTACACAAAGCATCCAGGTCACTGCGAGCTGAGGTCACCCATCGGGCTGCACCACACGGGAACTCACCCTTCGGTCTCATCATGTTCAGGTCTGTGCAGCCATCACAGAGCACAGAACGCAGATTCCACCGAAAGCCGGCAGCAGAGGCCACCGTGTGATCTGGCCAGCCTGCTGCAGCACATGCCCTGAGAGGAAGTGACATCAGCCGAGCCAGAAGCTGGCCCCCTCCTTTGCTCTCTGTGGCACTATTCCCAACAGTCCAGACTTGAATTAGGCACACACACAGGCAAATAGACAAAGAAAATATGGTAGATATGCATAGTGGGAAATGATTCAGCCATGGGGTCCAAAGGCCTTAGGGAAAACAACACCATCACCAGCTCCCTCAAGTACAAGTGCAGCTTTGAAATGAGTACTTCAGCCAGCTTTGCAGACAGCTCCTCACAGCCACAGCAACAGACCCTTAGCAATGCCCATGTTAGCACAACTTGTAACAATGGCGTAAATCACCTCCGAAGAACATTACTGATAAGACGAGCCTTTCCAAACTACCCAGGACACCTTTTGAGCTAATTAAAACTAGATGGTGGATGTGGTTCTTTTATTGTTCACAGCATTACAGCTCAGATCATCCCACAGTGAGTGGTTTTACTTCAGTAATAGCCACGATCTGACATAGAGTTTAGCAATTACCACATCAGACTTTATCTACTGGTAACAAGTGGTTTGGAAGATACTGCCGCGGATGCATTAATTTCCACCTGCTAATAAAGTTCCCTGTTATAAAATGCAAAAACATATTAACCTGTCTAATAGAATAGGAGAAACACATATATTCTTCTTACACAACAATGATGCACCAGCACTTCATTTCCATTCTGAAACTTAAGTGGGTAAAGTGTCTTAAAAGAATGGAAACTAACAAGCTATAATCTCCAGTGAACACAGTAACGTAGCCAAGCACTAACACATTTTCCTGGGAGTAATCACAGCTACTGCAGTTTATACACTTTGCTATTACCACTCTGTTTGCTATTAACAATGCGAGACCACTCACTGCCGAAGCTGAGCCCTGCATTGGAAGAGCACAGGCATGTCATGTTCTCTGCAGAATTTAGGGCGGCCACTGCCAGCTCAGTGAACTCGTAGAGCAGCCAGCCCACATGGACTGATGGAAACATTTGATAAAGATGTAGATGTGACTGATGACAGGCAGCATTCCTGGGGCACTGTGCCTGGCACAGAGGATGCGCCATCTATAAAGGTGAGGGCAGAAGCTCCATTAATTTGCTCAAGGGCAGGAAGCTCTCCATTGCCAACTTGAGGATCTGTCCTGCAGACACTGGGCCCTTCTATGCCCGCTCTTCTGTCCCAGAGTATGTTCCAGATCCATCTCCGCCTCGGAGGGAGGAAATCCAAAGTTGGGGCGCCTCGGGGTCCCTCTGATCAACACCCCTAACATTGACTCCCTTCCCTGTCCTGACACACACGGTGTGATCTCACAGCACTCTCCCCAGGCTGGGCACAGCATCTGGCCCTGTCTGTCTCTTCCCTTTCTTCCTCCAGGTTCCCCACTGGGTTGTTGCTCTTACAGGATGTCAGACATCAAGATGCTACAGTTGTGAAAATCTCAGTGGAAAAGTGAATCACGTGATGAAAACTATCATCTATGATTCTGTTCTCCCTTGTCTTGAAGGACTCATCCACACTTGTCAACTCTTGATGAAAGCAATGCATTGCTGTGAGCTGAAGTTAGATTCCCTGCCATCTTTGGGAAGCCCCACTGCCCTCCTGGAATAAAAAGCAAAGAAGTGTCTGTGATCTAATGTAATACCAAGCAAAATAAGTATTGCAACCTTCTAGAGTTAAAACAGTGGTCATATGGCTATGGCCACTACCAGGGCAACTGAGACTATGTGGACACAAAGGGCCTGGGCCCTAGGCTGAAACCTTGCTCAGGGGAGACCTTGCTCAGAGGACAAGGTGAGTTGGCACTCACCTTGGATCAGCACCTGAAGGTCTGCTCATACCCTCCAGCTCAACTCTCCTGGGGCATGTGGCATTCATGCCTACAACACAGGCCTGGTTGGAGGTCTAGTAAACAGTCATACAGTAAGCAGAATTTATAGACCAAACACATGCATAAATGGTAGGATATGTGTGTGCTGCCACCACACTGGCCCCTCGAGCCTGGCACAAACTCCAATGGGGACCCAGAGTGGATGTGTGCAGATCGGATCTGTACATTGGGTAACAAACACTCCTTTGTTACAACATGAGTCACATACAGTGTAGAAACACAAGCACTTTTAACACTACAATGTTGGGAAAGATGGGTGCCTTTTGGGAAGCTGATACTCACACAGAACAGTCTCTGGGCCTCTGGACAATGCCAGGACACACCAGAGTTGGGTTCCTACTTCTACTCCAGGGCTCAGCATGTGCACAGAGTGGAACCATCCATGTGCTATGCCTCTGAAGATGAACACATCAAGGTGATGACAGTTTCCAGTTGCATCCAAAACACATGCTAAAGATGTCTCTCTAGAACTACTATGGCAACCTTCATTTCTTTGTTGATCCAGATGAAATTTCACCCTATTTTGTTCATCATTCTGTTCTTCATCAATGGCAGGTCACACTGGGAAAGCAGCTAGAGGACCCCAGGCGAAGAGGCAGAAGTGGAGGTGGCAGGGCCTGGCAGAAATCCCACCAGTGAGGCTTTGCAATGTGTGACCTCCAACTTCACACACTTGGCCTCCCACACTCAGCCTCTTCTTGGAGCTTTCATAGCCCTTTCATTCTGGAATCCAATTCCAGAGTTTATGGCCTCCCAGGTTTTATGATCCTTCCCAGGAAGGCTCTCTCCGGCTATTAATATGTATTACAGATCTCCTTGCAAGAACGATGGTTCTTGTGGAAGGCAGGCATGTTTTATGTAATGCACACACAGCTGGAATGGGAACTTTCAACGAATGCGAGCAGCATTTCACGTTTTTTGGTGTATGAATGTGATGAATCCTGAAGAGGCTCTAACAGTTGTTCCTGTCTGTTCTACTGAGTTTGAAGAATGGGGACAAAGACAAAAGAAGTTATTCAAACTGTAATTCTCCACTTCAGATGGTTCTCAATTGTTTTCTTGTGACTTTTGAAGGCACTGTGGATCTGAACTCATAGCCCATCAACAGTTCATTTGCCTAAATTTAGTTCTTCAGTGAAAATAGACACAACAGCAAATATAGCAATAAAAGAACCCTTTGGTCAATTTTTCTCAAACCAAAATGCCTGCTTACTTTATTTCCCATTATTACTCTTGCAAAGCTCATTTCTTTAATTTACCATCTAACCACTCAGTCTATCATTAAGGAGAATGTTAAAAGCCCACAGATACAAACAGTGTTGCCCTGACTTTACCCCGTGAAATGTGTCTGTCGGCTGGCATTGTGGCATAACAAGGTAAACTGCCACCTGCAATGCCAACAATCCATTTGTGCTGGTTCAAGCCCTGCTATTCCACTTTTAGAATTGCTTCCTTCTAATAGACCTGGAAAGCAGTGCAAGATGGCATGAACTCCTGGGCCTCTGCCATCTACCTGTTAGACCCAGATGACTTCTAGATTCTTGCCTTAGATCAGACCAAACCCCAGCCATTGTGGCCATTTGCAGAATAAAGCAACAAATTAAAGATTTCCCCTCACCCACAACTTTAAAATACATAAATAAATACACACACACATATGTATATAAATGAGTGTTTGTCAATCAAAGTCTCTTCCAACATTCACCCAGGAAAAGAGGCTAAACTCCATAGAGTTCACCCATCTTCCCCAGAGCAGAACTGGACACCACTTTCTAAGCTTACCCTTTAAATCTTCCACATGGTACAGGCACAAGGATTTTGCCCACATATTAAAACCAGCCTATTTTAAAATAAAACAAGCAAAGACTCTTAACATGAGAGCTTCCTAGTATCTTACAAAGGATCTATCTTGAGATAAACAGAATCCATGAATACCTTCCCCAGTAAGTCCTTTCCTGCCTTTCTCTGCTTCCTGAGTCCAATCTATCAAGAATGCCTCAAAAAGACCTTAAGAATCTTAACACACAGGATCAAGGTCATGGCAAATGTACTGTCCACAATGGATTTAGATCAGTGTATTTTAAAGCAGAACATTTCTGAAATCCGTGTATGTATTTTACATGGCACACATTTCCCAGGAATTGTTCATACACATCCAGGGGGTGGGCCTACAACACTGCCTTCCTGTCACTTCTGTCTAAAGGGCTCAGCAGACAGCTGCTTGTAGCAGCCACAGGAGAAGGCGAGATGCTCAACCCGTGTTGGCACAGTCCTCAGAAGATGGAGTGGACTCCAAATAGGTCGGGGGTGCTCATGAGTCCTGCCAAGGCCACCACGGCATGGGCATTCAAGTTGGTGAAAAAGAAAAAGTTTCTTTCTGGCCCAAGCTTTCTCTTGCCTCCTCCCAGCACCACAGTTTCACCATGAAACCATCAGGGTTCAAAGTCAAGGCCACTATGGCCTGGGAGCCATGATTATTGAAGATGAGGTTCAGTTGCAATCTTTCCTTTTACAAGCAACACATTAACTTATGTTTTATAAAACCATAGTCTGGAATTACAGTCAGCATTCACACTGCCAACAGTCCCCACCCCACCATCTTGACTCCTACAGAATCTTACCTACAACAGGGACCCTCCCTGACAAGTATGGTTCCCGAGACAAGTTAAATTTTTCTTACTCTGTTCCCCCTGTCCAGCTTGTTAATTTCATGCAGAAAACTGAATGGGGCGGGGGAGGGAGCTCAACAAAACAACTATCCACAGAAGAACATCCCAGGGTGTCTAAGTGGGGGTGGGCGAGGCCCCTCCCAGCAGTCCTTAATGCTGGTGAGTGTAAGCAGCATGTCATGCATGAATTATTGTCACAAGCTTGCTACCCTGGCAGCAGGAACACATCTTTCTCTGCAAATAACAGGCTCCTGCAGCTAACCAGCATCACCAAGAGGAAGATGCTTCAAAGCAGAGGGCAGAGACCTCACCTGATTTCCCTGGGCATGGCTGATGAAAACCCAAGGAAAATGCCATTCCACCCTCACCCCAGATGAGTCCTCCAACACACTGTGCGGCCTGATTGTGTGGGTAGTTCCACAGCACTGACCAGACCCCACAGATACCTAACAGTGAGTAACATCCAAGCCACCCCTCCCAGTCCCAATTGTCAGGCCTATGCCCAGGCAGGAAATGAAACAGGCTGGCTTTCTTATTTCTTCTAAGTAAATATTCCAAATAACTAGTATTTCTTTCAAAACACCAGGAGGAGCAGAGTTTAGGAAATTCTCTTTGTAACTGCCTTCAGAGCAGCTGCAAAAGGAGAGGGATGGAGTGAGAGTGGGCAAGAGGAATAAATTTCATCCCCCATAGGATTCATAGTGGCACTTTCACTGTGGTATTGAGAGATGGTCGCAGTTATCTCCCTCATTTGTAAGTTTTCTGTGTATAACGCACCTTCCCACTGTTTCTGGACATACTGCCAGTACCCCGACTCTCCTGTTCCTCCTCAGCCTTTATTTGCACCTGCTTCTGAAAGCCACATTTGCTCCAACAGGCTCTTGGTGTTCAATCTACTCCTTGGAGCAGGTGCAGTCAGAGTTGAGTCTAGAGCATCAGATGGAAGGCTGAACTGTGCAATCTCCTTAGACGTGTTAGTGTCCCTATCTCAGTGGGCAACACAAAAAAGGCCAATTTCCCATCCCAGCTACACGATCTGTGCGGACTAGCAGAGGGAACCTGTCCCTTGCAGTGCTCCATTGCCTGAGGCTGACCCCAACCCATCTTAACATTTACCCCTACGCCCATGGGGGCATTGAGAGTGGAATCCCCTTCTAGAAGACACACAGGTCACTTCTGAATACGTTTTGGTTGTCTAAGTGAGTCACGTGAGTGAGAGCAGAATCTGCTGTGTCCCTGCAGAAACACCCAACATGGGCTCACAGTCATTCAATGTATCACAAATGACTCATCTCTCTTCTCTTCTTTCTCCTCCCTTCTCTCATACACAGAGAGAGAGAGAGAGAGAAAGAGAGAGAGGAATAGGCACACAGTCTTTCTATCTTAAAAAGGCACTATTCCTTATTCCTCACTTGTAAAATCGCCGCTTAAGGCCCTGGAGGTCACACATGGTTCTGTCTCTGTGGCAGTCCCAGGCTCTTCTGTCACAGTGAGGGATAGCCTCCATAACAGCCACTTCTCCAATTCCATCCTAAGCCCTTACTTGAAAACCACAGGAGCCGTGCTTCTAATTGGGCTTTCATTAGAGAAGAATGAGGCATAAAGAAAGGCAAATGACCTGTAGTCGTTTGTTAGAGGACATCATTCCAGTGACAGTTTCCGAGCCCTGCTCAGATAGTTTCAATTGCCCTTCCCAACCATGGGTAAAGGAATGCTGACAACACATATTTCTCTCTGTCAAAACATTTTCCTTCCTCTGCAAGCTGTAAACTGAGTGTTGTGTCACCCATGAGCAGCACCACAGCGTCCTTCCTATTACTTTCAAACCGAAGCGGCACGTGCCTCACGAGATGGGTGTGAGGTGGGCCAAGATCCAAGCTGAAGAGAAAAGGGCTTACAGAGTCGGCCTGCCAAGATGGCGCTGTGCTCTGCAGGCCCCAGTGCTGCGCCTCAGAACAAGACAGGCTGGTCCCATCCCGACGCATACAGAGCTGTCTGGATTTCTGCTTTATGGGAAGTCACCTGGGGTATTCCACGAGCCCTGACCTCCATTGAAAAATGAAGCTTTGGATCACATTCGAGAAACATATTCCATAAGACTGGAATTAATTATAAGCACCAGGATCCCACCTGAGTGCCACTTTGTGTCCCGGCTGCTCCACTTCCCATCAAGCTCCCTGCCGTGGCCTGGGAAAGCAGTGGAGAATGACTCAAAACTGTGAGACCCTGTACCAGCAGGGGGGACCAGGAAGAGGCTCTTGGTTCCTGGCTTTGTATTGCCTCAGCTTAGCAGTTGCAAACATTTGGGGAGTGAGCCAGTAAATGAAAGATCTTTCTGTCTCTCCTCCTCTCTGTAAATCTGCCTTTTCAATAAAAATGAATGAATCCTAAATAATAATAACAATAATAATAATAATAAAAGACTGGACTTACTTATTCTTCCTGGCCAGGTAAGCAGAAAACAAAGAGGGCACAGAATTGTACGCAAGCATGAGGCGTAGAACGGCCACGGCACCTGCCTTTACCCAGCACAGGAAAAGCACAGGGAATGAAACTAGATGCTCACTGGCAACAGCTCAGCATCCCCCAGGAAGATGCTGGCCGTGTTGGAACCATCTCCAATGGTCCCCTTCCAGGGACAGAAATGTAGAATAAACAAGGCTTTGGGGAAAGGAAATGCACAGCCCCAAGTCACGGCCTCAGGCTGCAAGACACACACTGTATCAAGGCCACATCACTTGCAGGAAACAAATTCTGAAGCAGAGTGGAAACCTTGAACGTTAAGTTCAGTGAACACTCACTAGCCCAAGGTTCAGATTCACATGGCTACTATTAAAGCTTGTAGGAGCGCCCGGCACAATAGCGTACTGGTTAAAGGCCTCGCCTTGCACATGCTGGGATCCCATATGGGCACCAGTTCTAATCCCAGTAGCCCCATTTCCCATCCAGCTCCCTTCTTGTGGCCTGGGAAAGCAGTTGAGGATGGTCCAAGGCCTTCATACCCTGCACCTGCATGGGAGACCTGGAAGAGCTCCTGGCTCCTGGCTTTGGATTGACTCAGCTCCAGCCATTGCGGCTACTTGGGGAGTGAACCATCAGACGGAAGATCTTCCTCTCTGTCTCTCCTCCTCTCTGTATATCTGCCTTTCCAATAAGAATAATAAATAAATCTTAAAAAAAAAAAAAGCTTGTAGGAGAAGTAAGGCCCTGAAAATGGCAATGTGGCCCATAAAATGTCAGGCAGTCACAGGATCGCCAATGGGCAGCTCCCCGGGCTCCCAAGGAGCAGGGTGTTCACCAGTCACTCAAACTGCTCCCACCTCCTACCATCCACCACCAGCCTACCAGGATCCCTTGCCCTTTTTTTTTTTTTAACTTACTTTCATCCATTTTCCAATGGTCAGACGTGCTCTGTGTTGACTTAGGAGTAAACGCCTTTGCTGGAATCCATGACGATGCCAGTCTGCTGGGCATCACAGAAGTGGGCTTTTTATCTCTCTGACTGCTATCACTTTCAAGAGGATTGCTGTATAATTGCAATGTATCTTATTCTCCCTAAAATTATCAAAATTGTATATAGCTTGGCCATATGCTTCCCTTATCTGGATTAACTAACTTCACCATCACACTTTTAAGCTAGGCTATATCAGAGCAGTGCCTTATACCTGCCCTGCATACACAAACAGAAGATGGCCAAAGGGGGGTGCTTGTGTGGGTTTTTTAAAAATTCTCTTATGATAGGAATAATTGGGTAGTAACTAGTTGGAGGTACAGAAGAAGGCAGCCACTCAAAGTCTGTGTCTGTGGCTTCAGCTGACTTGGGCCCTCAAGGAAAGATAAATTAATTAAGGCAGAAGAGTGTAAAGGGCATGGATTACAAATGCAGCTGACCCTGTTTATCCCTTGGGAATTGGTTCCAAGCCCTCCAAAATGTACCAAATTCCACAGGTGTTCATAAATGAAATAGTGTCACTTAAAAAAAACTTCAGGCACATCTTTCTGTATGTTTATATCATCTCTACATTACTTGTAATAACTAACACAATGTAAATGCTATGTAAATGCTATGTAAATAGTTGTTACATGGTATTGCTTACAGAATAATGAAGAGAGAGAAAACCTGTACACATTCAGTGCTGATGAAGCCAGAAGCATATTTCTAAGCTATGTTCAGTTTCAATCATTTCTTTCAAAGACTTCTGATCCACAGTGGAATGCATGACCAGAGGGCTGACCATGTAAAAGTTGTAAGTAAATGCTCAGAAAAAGAGTTTTAAATAACCTCTTTCCTCACCAAAACTATCTGTCTCTGTCATACCCCAAGAAACATTTCCTAATTCCCAAAATGCCAGCCATCCTAGTGAGCATCCCATCTGTAACACTATCCACGCTTTAACACAGGACCATGCTAAGAGAGTTCACGGCCACAGAATTTACCTCCTTTACTTCGTGGAGCTAGAGATGCAAGTTTTAGGGGAAAACTAGATCCGTTGACCTGACAACGGAAATTCTCCAGAGAGAAGACAATTCGAGGCACGGAGGGGTGCCCGCAGTGCCTGGGAAAGGCACACTTATCTGTTCCAGAGCCAGGAGGGAGTCCTACAGTGCAGCAACACTGGCTCCAGCACGGAGAGTTGAGATTTGTGTTGTTCCTATATGTTCAGAGCCTTGTCTAGAATGGAGCAAACTGCCTCTGGAACAGGTGTCCTCTGGCTCTCTCCAATTCTACTCAAAGTTTGGAGGACATTATGACAAAAAGAATGAATGGGAAGAGAGTGTAGTCTGTCAGTCTGGAGCTTTGACAATGTGGATGGCTTCCTTAAGGTCTACATTTCTTGAATATCAAGTGAGGACTTCTGCAAATGACAAGTAATGTACTAAATTGGTCAATTCTCTGCCCAAAAAACCCACAGGCATGCAAGAGGCTTGGGATAAGCTACCCTTAGTCCCCATTTCATGGGTGACCCATTGCTAGTTCCTAAGTATTTCAAGTTGAGGGCAGTATGATTCATCTCCCCTCTTTCAATTCTTCCCATGTTTACCGGGTAACACAGTGGCAGGCCATTGCTCTCCTCTAAGAGAACACTTAGTCACTGTTAATGGGCCACAGCTGGCATTTCAGGCCATACTGAATCACCAAGTTGAAGCTGCCTGGCTGTTTGAGCATGGGCGATAGAAGGGCAAGGTACCTGTAGTTGTCAGCCACACCCTTAGGGCTGGAAATGGCTCTAGCAGCTCACATTAAAAACAGAGACACCAACGATGACGATAAATGGACCAGCAGGTCCCAATTTCAGGCCTCCCTGCCCTGCTGGCCACGTGTGGACAGTCACTACCTGAAGGAGGGCTACATCAGGTACTCTGCACACGGTGACTGTCAAGCCTCACCATGTCCTTTCGCTAAGGATATCTGAAGATGAGGCATGAAGAAAGGTAGAAGACACACATAGAGCCAGCAGAGGCAACAGGATAAAGGAAGCCACAAACGGAAGTCACAAGGCAAGAGGCACCGGGAGAGAGAAGTCAGACTGTGGACTCTGAAGGAGAAAGCAACAGCAAACATGACAGAGGGACAGTGACCCAAAGGTGAGACTCAGGACAACGGGATGTGAGCCCTATTTTACTGTTGCATGCATCTAACACAAAGGCATTGCACTTCTTTTTCAGGCCCTCCTGGTAGACAACTGAGATGGCTCTTCCTTTTCCCCATCCTGATGCCCGCATCCAATAACAGGGATGTCACCCCCAGTGTGGGAGCAACATGACGTGACTGCAGGCTAACTGCAAAGCCTGAATCAAATTCTCTGCAATGGCCATGAAGGAGCCCCAGATCTTCCTGGTTAAGACAGAGTGAGGCGTGTCTGATCCACAGGTCACATAAAGCCCTTAGAATCATTGCCCTGCCAAGGCAACTGCAGGAGGGACTACAGATTCAACAATCCCCAGCAAGCTAATTTTTAAGCTGATAATACATATGGCATGCAAATGATACTATATACATATCCCAAAGGCACTTGGGAAAAGAAAGGTTCCTTACCCCTGCTAAGGAAACATTATGGACATTAGGAAAAAAAGAACAAAAACTCAGAATCAAATCTGAACAAAGTAGAGGCTCCAATTCAGGAATCTTTCAAAGAAAGCACACATAAAGGCTCTCTCAGCAAACGTCTTAGATTTCCAAAGCTGAATGCTGTCTGAGGAAACCACTCTACCCTGCCAGTAAAGCCTGGAAGCGTTATGTAAGCAGGCAAACCTCCCTGTGCTCCACACTTGGGTCACTTGGGCACACGGAAATTTCAATTTCACATAATTGCTGTGGATCACAATGCAGTTTTCTCTCTTTTTTTTTCAACCATTTAAACATCATTCTATGCTCTCGGCAGCAGATTTGACACACAGAGCAGAGTTCCTTGTCCCTGTCTTACAAAATCAAAGGTGATAAGGGGATGTGTGTGTGTGCACATGGGTGTACAAAGTGTACGCCAAGTGGCATGGAAGGGGGTTCCAATGCAGAAGTTCCTAAATGCTCTGTGGGGTGATCTCATTACAGAAGCCTGTGGCTTCCCAAGGTGAGTGTGTGCAGGTGCAAACATCATTCAGATCAGCTCCCCGGGGACAGGGCAACGCCACGTGCATTTTTTATTTTCCTTTCTTGCCTTACAAAGAGTTTCACATTCAGTTTAGTTTTCTGTCAACTGAACGCCGTTTAACGAGTTTGTTAAAAGCCGTCTCATTATGTGACAGTTGTCCCTTGAATACTAACTAATGATACAAAGATTCCAGAACCTTCAGATCAATATACTTTGAACAGAGCATTAAAATATTACTTGTCATTGGCGTTTGGTCTCTTTTAGAAAAGTTAAAACCTGGAAACCATTTCCTACTTTTAAAAGTGTCTTCTTAAAATTACCAAAAAAAAAAAAACCCTCAAGTCATGCTAGCAAAATGTTTGTTAATGACGACACACTGGAAACTTCAAGCACTCAATCACATTTTGGAGCCCTACACTTAAAGTGAAGTCAAAAGCTAAATGAATTTTTTATTTGTCTTTTTCAAGATTTATTTGTTTTTATTGGAAAGTCGGACATACAAAGAAAAGGAGATACAGAAAGGAAGCCCTTCTATCCACTGGTTCACTCCCGTAGCTGCAACAGCTGGAGCTGAGCTGATCCAAAGCCAGGAGCCAGGAGCCTCTTCCAGGTCTCCCTCGTGGGTGCAGTGTCCCAAGACTTTGTGCCATCCTCGACTGCTTTCCCAGGCCACAAACAAGGAGCTCGATGGGAAATGGGGCCGCCAGGATTAGAACCAGCACCCATATGGGATCCTGGTGTTTGCAAGGTGAGGACTTTAGCCACTAGGCTACTGCACTGGACCCAAAAGTTAAATGAATTTTTGGCTATGCTTCCACAGATGGTTGGCATGACCCGCGGTGAAAGACAGAGCCCCACACAGCACTCGGCACTGCAACGTCTCGTACAGATAAATGCGACTCAGCAACATGAAGGAAGGACTCGGGTTTATGTTTTACTTTCAGTAATTTTACCTCTACCCTCAGTTTGCAAAGGGCATACCTAGAGCATTTTCTACAAAGCATTCAACAAAATAAGCTGGGTTCACCCAAATGTTGCCAAAACCTCTCATTTTTTTTTTCCTTTGTACTTCTGTCACTGCACTTCCCTCCATTTTCTGGAAGCACACATACACAGATGTACCCATATACACAGGCGTACCCATATACACGGGCGTAGCCATATACACAGGAGTACCCATATACACGGGCGTATCATTATACACGGGCGTATCCATATACATGGGCGTGCCCATATACACAGATGTACCCATATACACAGGTGTACCCATATACACAGGCGTACCCATATACACAGGCGTACCCATATACACAGGTGTACCCATATACACAGATGTTCTCATATGCACAGGTGTACCAATATACACAGGTGTACCCATATACACAGGTGTACCCATATACACAGGCGTACCCATATACACAGGCGTACCCATATACACAGGTTACCCATATACACAGGCGTACCCATATACACAGGTTACCCATATACACAGGCGTACCCATATACACAGGCGTACCCATATACACAGATGTTCTCATATGCACAGGTGTACCAATATACACAGGTGTACCCATATACACAGGTGTACCCATATACACAGGTGTACCCATATACACAGGTGTACCCATATACACAGGCGTACCCATATACACAGGTGTACCCGTATACACAGGCGTACCCATATACACAGGCGTACCCATATACACAGGTTACCCATATACACAGGTGTACCCATATACACAGATGTTCTCATATGCACAGGTGTACCAATATACACAGGTGTACCCATATACACAGGTGTACCCATATACACAGGCGTACCCATATACACAGGTGTACCCGTATACACAGGCATACCCATATACACATACAAATATATCCACAGGCACATACACATAAAAACCTTCTTCCTGGGCTCATCAACCTATTGTGAAACTTTCTCAGAAAACTTTTCTTAGTTCCACTTTCCCTTCACTCATGCATCATGCAGAGAAACCAGACACACAGCATACCCCAGATGATGCAGTATTTGTGGAAGACAAGCAAGAACGTGGAAGACCATGTGCCCCAAGGGCACAGACATCTCCACAGAATTATCGCCAACAGTGACACTCACAGACCTGGGACAGTGGCATGCAGAGGGTCATGTTAAGCTGGCCAACCAGAATTTGGTTTCAGACAAACTGAGAGCTAGAACAAGTGCTCTGACCAGTGTCCTGCATATGTGGCTATGTGAGAGATACACGCCCACCTTATACTGTACCTGCTACACCACCCACGGAACCCGAGCGGCAGCCCAGAGTGGATCCTTGAGCCTGATCCTGAGAAACAGTCACCATGGAAGGCCAGGGAAGCCCACTGTCCTGTAGGGAAGCGGTGGCAGCCATGACCACTCCTTGGAGGGCAGCTGGCCTCTGCCCTCGTCTCAAACAGGAATAGTGCAGCCAGAACCTCTTCAAAACAGACATCAGACCACGTCACTCCCTGTCACAACCCCCACAGCCTGTCAGCTTTCCTAAAGACACAGCTCCAGGGGGCTCCCTGACCTCCTGCATCTGGGGATGCAGAGTGTGCAGGAGAGTGAAGGCAAGGTCCTCTCCAGCTTGCTGCATGCTAGGGCTCTGTGGTCTGTGGCTCTTCACCTGGGCCTCCTCCATTCACCCCCTTCCCTCGGCCAACCCTGGGACACTGTACTAACCTTGCTGCTTCTCTCAGACACTAAGCACATCAAACCTCGCTCTAAACCACCCACTTTGATTTTGTTTGGTTTCCTGTCTGAACTCTGTCCACATGAAGCCTCTAAGGACTTCCAAATGATTTGCTCATCTCTGCTTCCCATTCCACCCTCATCCTATAAACCCATTCTCATCTATTTCATCCTATGCAACTCTTCCTTTCCTCCACTACCTAAATGCCCCAGTTGTCCTTGCCTGGGTCATCTCCTTCCCATCCCACTTCAAGACCACCCCCTTTCAACCACTCAGGGAAAGGTCCCTGCGGACCCCCTCCCACCACACACCCTTTCATCGCTGCAACACTCCCTTCTCTTTGTAATTAGCATCTAGTATCTGTAACTATTTGTTTTCTGCTTATTTAATTTCTGTTTCATTGGTACGAACATTGTGAAATAACAGAAATCTTGCTTCTCTTCTTAACTGGTCTAAACTCAGAACTCGGTACCCTTTCTGATACATACAAATGACAATGCAAGACTATTTTCCATAAAACTCGATAGCTTCTAACAGGCCCCCACTACTACAGAAGGAGTGCAATAAGCTGCAAAACAATAGGTTCTTGGTTCTGCTGTTTCACATGCAGCTCAAGTCATCCATCAATGGTGAGAGGTGAGGGTGCTGAAGCTGGGGGCACCCTCAGATGCCTAGGCCAGGGCCTGGCAGGCAGACCACTATGGCCACCAAGGTTTCTTGGCAGTATCTGGGGCAATGCCCACAGTGGGGCCACATATCTGTACTCACTACCCATCAATAGAACAGCTTCTGCAAAGCCAAGCCCTGCAGCTCGCATCGGTCCACAGCCTCCAGCCTTCTTTC
Source organism: Ochotona curzoniae (assembly GCF_017591425.1). NCBI lineage: Eukaryota > Metazoa > Chordata > Mammalia > Lagomorpha > Ochotonidae > Ochotona > Ochotona curzoniae. The sequence goes on along the minus strand of NW_024464918.1, from coordinate 19,951,401 downwards.
CACCAGCTGACAAGCGAGGTGGCTGCAGATCTGCCCAATGAGATGACTAGCCACAGTCCCACATCCGCGAGGGAGGAGTCACCAGGTGAACACGGTGGCTCGTGAAGGAAGAGTTCCATTCCTGGTGACCAGACACCTCTGCTGAGCTGGGAGCACAATCTCTCAGCAGCCACAGCTCTCCTCTCAAGTCTGCACCCACACGCCTGAGCTCACCTGGCTTAAACAGAGCCTCTTTGGGCATGGCTGTCACCTTGTCTGGATAGCACAAGGTGATTCTGAGAAAAGGAAAACAAATGGGGAGTTTTGGCTCAGTGCTGAGGGAGCCCACTCAGCTCTCAGCGTTTCAGCATTCCCCCGTGAATCCTGTTTAACAGTGATTGCTTCAGCAAGCATTGCTGCACTGCATTAAGTTGGATCAATCCATCGCGTAGTCCCCAGTCTACAGATGCGTGCTGCAGTGAACTTTCCGAAATGATTCACTAAACCCATCTTCTCCTCAAAAACTACATCTTGAGAGTACAAGATCTATCTTTTCTTGAGGAGCACCTGGAGCTGCAGCCAAAAACAGCCTCCTTTTAGCCTAATCCTCCCAGATTCTCCTTTCTTTCCAAGAGCTCCCATTGGAGCGGGAAGGGAAACTCACCTTGCACCCAAGCTGTGGCTGGCAATGTGACATCTGACCCCTTGCAGTCCCTGTTGCCATGCCCACAGAACATCCAAGCAATGCCTGCCAGAGGGCATTAAGGAAGAGGAGCAGAGGTAATGTTTCCAGCACTTAGCCTTGAGAATATACACACTTACCACAGGCCCCATGTCTGCACCACAGCCAGCCAGGAGGAAAGAGGCCAGAGGTAGGCAAGGGTGCTGATGAGGGAGCCAGGCCAGGACACCCCTGTGCCAGGCTCCCATCTGTTTCAAATCAGAGTTAGTTCCCTACGGCCACCTCAGTGAGACTGGATTTTTCACCTGAGCCAAGTGAAGTTGCTAGAACAACTTGGGCCACTTCCTGTCTAAGGCAGTCCAGCTGCAGTGCACTTGCACACGTGGAAGGGGCAGGACAGTGACAGCTGCTGTTACCCAGTGGAACAGGCCACACTCCAAAGCTTGTGGGCAGGATAAACAAGGCTTCATTTTGCTTTGCTTTCTTTTCTTTGGCTTGTCACCACAGCCAGGCACATAGCTCTGGTCAGCCATGACTCCCACAAGTTCTAGAGAGGCTGTCCGTTGTAGTGAGCAGAACTATTCAAGACTCCTCTGAGCTATAAGAGAGACAGTTTGGAGGGGCAAGAGTCGGGGAGGGAAGGAAGAAACCATGGCTCTCCCAAGCTCTGCCTCTGTGGCCCTCATCTCACGGGCACCTTTGGGACACAGGCCATGTCCTTGGCCTCTGTGCGTGAGCAATTGATACCCACCTTTAAATGACGAAGGAGGGGCTTTTCCTGTGGTTGCCACACTTGGCCTGGCCCAGAGAGAAAGAAGCCCACTGGGACAGCTGATTCTGCAGTCACCGCCCCGGCATGGGATGGCAACCACCCTTCATCTGAGGAGGGATTGGAAGAAAATCTCATGTACACAACACGCCCATCCTACAAATGCATGGAAGGTCTCACCACGTCACTTGGCACTTCATCAGTACAGACCCCCTAAGGAATTCCAGGTCTAACGGAATGCACGTCTTCCTGTCTCTCCAGTTTTGGTTTTTTTAGGATCAGAGCTGTGAGCACAGATACTGGGGAAATGAAATCATTTTTGAGGGAAGTTAGAGTCTTGGTTCCTTCAAGCTGCACACATGGATTCTTCTTGAGCCCTGGGGATCAGAACTCCCTCCAAAGGCTCTGGAAAGAACCCACTTCCCAGCCTCTTCCATATTCTGGAACCATATTCCTGGGACCATGGTTCATTCTCCTATCTTTAAAGCCAAGAGTAAAACATCTCGAGAAGGTGTCATGTGGCCTCTGCATTTCTAGTCACATCTCTTCTCTTTCCTCACACACATAGGCACCAGTGATCTCATTCAAATCTCCCCCATCTTTAGGGTCCTGACTATAACAGCTAAAAAATTTATTTGGCCATGCAGGGACTACAAGTGTTCCAAGACAGGTCCCTGGAAAACTCCGTAGGCCATTATTCATCCTACCACAGAGGATAACAGCATTCAAAGAAAGAAACCTCAGCCTTGCTCAAAGTCAAATAAGAGAAGCCTCTGCAAGACCACTCACTGTGGAAAACTCTACAATTCAATCACCCAAATCAGCCCCAAACCAGCACTGTTTTTCTAGTTCTTCTCCATAGGTTACAAAAGCTCACTACACCAGCTGCCTGTGGAGTCAGAGACAACAGGTGCACAGCTCAGCCAGGGAGACCTATGGGAAATTCAGTGTCTGAAAAGGAAGAAGCAACAGCTGTAGCATATATCCTTGGAAGGAAAGCCAGCAAGGCCTGCAGAGGTGTAGTCCAGATGTGTGTGAGTCATTAATTCCTAGGGAGTGATCTTGGGCGAATCACTTGCCCTGTTTCTCTGAATCAAATAAGAGAATGCAGACGACCAAGGCCAGTGCACCACTGGTACTCAACAAGCATTAGCTGCAACATTCTTTCAGTCTCACCTTATTAGATGTTTCTGTCAACTCTGTAGGGAACAGGAATCCTCTGCCAAAACACATAATGCACATGGTCACTGTCCTGTGTGCCTGTCCACGGGCACAGTCCGAGAAGAGCCAGTGGGATCAAGTGATTCCAACAGCTGACAGGAAGCAAACCATGCTGTTGACCACCATCCCCACACGTTGGCCACAGTGCAGTGCCTCCCCAGGCCACTGGGACAACAGTCAGGCCCCACATCCCCTCTGACTCCCAGGATTGGCAGGAGAACTGCTTAGAGACCAGACCTAGCCTAGTGTCCTTGTATCCATGAGCAGCACACACAGCTCAAGGCAGGAGTGCACCCACTACACAGTTTTAAATTAGGTCCAGAAAGAACACAGGTGAAATGGCCACCCCAGAGAGCTATTACTCTACTGGAAGGAGGATGATTCGGACGTTCTTTCTGTTTACCAGTGGCTGGGTTTGGGCTGAATGGGCACCCATGGAGGATGAATGAAAAACCTAGTTCTGTCCCTTGTAATGGCATGCCTTTACTGTGCTCTTGTGTTAAGCTTCATCTGGAACTCTCTAGGAATATTTTCTACATGATCATCTGAAACATGGGGAGTGTCACTGAGTCAGCAAGACTTGGTAATTACTTATTTCCATCACTGATGCAAAATACAACCTCTGCCATTTACCTGCAGTAATGCAGGGGCATTGGATCCCTACAGCTGAGGGACTGAGGGACAGGAAGTCGGCTGGGGGGGAGGGGCAGGAGCAGAAGCTTAGCACGGGAGGAGCAAGGGAGGGAACAGCCTGGCCAGGAACAGACCCAGCAGCCAGGGACACAGGGCTAAGCAGAGAGGGGCAGTCAGACGAAGATGCAGGATGACAAGGGCTCAGTGGGGTTGCTGGTGCTTTTCTGCAAGTCAAAAACTGTGGTCAGAGCTGTGGGGCTTTGGGAAGAGTACCGAGAGGACCCCAGGACACCACAGAAGCAGGGTTCTCAGAAGGAGCGGAGCAGTGAGTTCAGAGATCTGGTGGTGTGCCTCACAGTGACCCGACAGAGCAGTGTGGGATGCAATGGCTGAGATTCCAATGTGGAACAGCACTCCTTTTATCACAGGGAATTCGCTCACCAAGCACTCTGATTCTGTTGTTGGGAATGGTGAGACAGGTAAGGGAATTAAGATGCCACTCGGGCCCAGCGCGGTGGCACAGTGGTTAAGGTCCTCGCCTTGCACACCCCGGGATCCCATATGGGCACCGGTTCTATCCCAGCGGCCCCGCTTCCCATCCAGCTCCCTGCCTGTGGCCCAGGAAAGCAGTCGAGGACGGCCCAAAGCTTTGGGACCCTGCACCCGCGTGGGAGACCCGGAAGAGGCTCCTGGCTTCGGATCGGCATAGCATCGGCCGTTGTGCTCACTTGGGGAGTAAATCATCGGACGGAAGATCTTCCTCTCTGTCTCTCTTCTCTGTATATCCGCCTTTCCAATAAAAAAAATAATAAAAAATAAATCTTTAAAAAAAAAAAGATGCCACTTACAGGGATGCCCGTGGAGGAACAGCACTTCTGGGGCCTCCTCTGATTTATCGTGTTAGCCTGGAGGAGGAGAGAGAACGGGCCGAGCGGACTGCAGCGTAAGGAATGTTTTGCTTCAAAGGATGCTGTGGCTCATTTTCCTGCTGCTGTACCTGCTGCCAGTGAGAGGGCTCCCGGCTGACAACTTCCCTTCTGATTTATAGGAAAGGTCATTTAATCCCAAGCAAGCGCTTTGCTGAATATTAAAGCTTCTCCATCCATCCCACCCTTTTCTCTCCCCCATTTATGAGTTCTGTGTGGAACTGAAGATTGAATTTACAGCAAGAGCAAGCGAAGGAAAAAAGTCACATGAGTGTTGCTTTAAGATGCTTTTTTTTTTAGCAAGAATACGTAACACAATGACTCCCAGGGTTGGCTTGAATATGATGACACTGTATGTTTGTCAACCACATAGTTTAATGCTCATGGAAGCATTTAGGAAACACTATTTTTCAGTAATATTTTTTACTAAAAAAAAAATGGAGAGAGAACTTGGATCTTGAAAAATAAAATTCTAGTAAGGAGTAACAACTCCAGGTTGATTTATGAGTTTTACACTGCTTTTATTTAACCTTGGTTCAAGCTTTAAAAATCCAGCCCATAATTACTACCAAAAATTATTAGTTTTTTTAAAGTGTACTGCTTCAAATGTAAACAATGGCCTATTTTCCTTGAGAATTCACGACATCATTTGCAATTACTGTAGACTCAGGCAATCGGGTTCTTTACAGGTAGGGCAGCAACAAGATGAACCACCAACAGGGGAATCAGAAAAGAAATGAACAGAAAGAGAGATATTGACGTTCCTCAATAGGGACACAGCATCAGGAAGTCTGAGCGTTAATAACAGCAGAGGAAGCATGATACTTGCCCTCAGAAAATTCTGCTGCTGTGTCCAAAACCTCCCTCTCTACAGCCCTTTCTATATTAAACTAGTCCATCACACCTGCCAAGAGACCAAGGTGAACTCACAAGGTCATTCGGGATCTTTGACTCTGTGCTTGTCCAGCAGCGAAGTCACCAAGGAGTAGGTTCTACCACTGGGACCTGCAAAGGAGGCCTGGCACAGTGGGCACAGTCACAGGTGGGGTCAACAGCTCTGCCCCCAGGAGGCTTGGAAAGAAGAAGCAAACCCAAGCTTGCCACAGAATCTCAAGGCAGCTGCAGACTGCCCATAGCTCAGGCTGCCACTGCTATCATGCCTCTCTAAGTTCTAAAGGCTTATTTTAAATTCAAATTACTCTTCTCAAAATTAAATGGAGCCGGGTTTGAAAACCAAATTTCATGAAACACTGCATTCCATGACAATGTTTCACCCTGGACAAATGTGTTCCCTCTACCTTCCCAGGATCCCATCCCATCAGTGTAAGTCAGTCCTGCAATTCTATTAAGTCCCTGATTTGTCTTGCGTTTGACATATCCACTTAGCTGGTATATTAGCTAACCTGGAGGTGGTGGGGGGAATATTTCCCTGAGGCTCTGCCTGCCTTTGTTAATAAATCCTTGTGGTTTTGTCTTTGATATCTGTCCTGATGGTTTGTTCATTTAGACCTCAGAAGACCCTGTGAATTCTGGGGTCATTTCATCCTCCTAACGACGCAGGTTACTTTGACAATCTGTTCAGTTTTCACATGCACTGATTCACGTTAATTCCCCAGCACCTGAGAACTTCAGACGACCTCTAAGGTACGAGCCCCTGTCATGTTTAACTTGTTCTTCAGTCGCCTCCCATGACTGACAGATACACACTTACATACATACATGTAAGTATATGTATTATACCTCCAGCCGCAGCCAAATCATCAATTGACACCAGGTTTCGGAATGCTACAGTGCACACGGCTGGCTGCACAGGAGGCCTCCACCCTGTCTCGTTCTCTCAAGTTTGAGCTTGAAAGTGGCTCAGCATCAACAGCTGGCTCAAACAGGGCCCTGTACCTCTTCCCGTGCAGAATGATTGGGATCTACAGATAGGGTTGCTATCTCGCCAAAGGGAACACAAAGACATCTGTGTGCGAGGCCACTACCGAGGTCCTTGTTTCTCTATGTCCACTCTTTCCTTAACCCCGTTTCCTTAAGACCGCCCGACATATTACGGGCCTGCCTTCCTTCAGCTATGTAACAACACAAACACATAGAAAGCTGGCATTTTCTCTTTCAGTGCTCTGTGTAACCAAACAAGAAAAGACATTATGAATGGTCTTGTGAGCAGGGCATCTTAACAGCTCCCAAATCCAAGTTACCATGGAATATATTCCCAACAAAGCTCTACTTCCAGGAAGCACATCTGATCATAGATATCATAAGTATGTGTTGTTTGACATATCATCCAAGTAACTGTAGTTATAGTGGGTTGGTAACTCACTCTAGAAGAAAATATTCATAAGCTACAGCCTTGAGGTCCTAGAAAAATTTCTGAAATTTAAATTCATAAGGTGCTTATTTTGTTCCAGGGAAGTATGATGAAGTGAAAACTTCAAAATGACAATATATTACATCATAATATATTTCTTTGTAGAAGTAAAACAGAAATATGATTGTGAGGGCAAGAAGAAAAGATATAAGATTTCCCACTGTCAAAAATGAGTTTCATAATGCATTTTTGAAGCAGATGAGAGTAAGAATCAAATTATTGTGGAATTCAAATTCTTTGGATAAATTCAGAGAGCAATCTAAAAAGTTTTAACATGTCAATATTTACTACACTAGGATTCTACACTTTGGAACATTTAAATGTATAATTAAATTTTAAAGCTCAAAAACACGGAAGAAAATATTTGAAATAAAAACTACATTATGTAAAATCAAGTATTTGTTACTGAGAAGAAAAAAGGATCAGGGCAGATTGCACAGCTCCCTGCACGAAGGTGCCTGTGGATTGCCACTGACAGCTAGGAGAGAGGTCAGAGCACTTCAGTCTTTTGGTCTAGAAGATGAAATAAACTTACATTAGATGTTTGTCTGACACACAATTCAATATGAGTATGAATCATTTGAAAAAGCTATCCACCTGGGAACCTAACCTTGTCAAATCAGGGAAAGCTGGTCATCTTCCCAGAGGCATGAGCCATCGTCCCTGCACACCCTCAAACCAGCCGGAGAGAACACACAGTCCTTGCCCTCTCACCCCTTCTCCATCATCCCAGAGGGGATCTACGGTCTGCATCCAGGTTGACTTCGTCAGGACCTTGGAACTGGCAGGAATGATTAGCCGTTTCCATAAAACTTCCCTGCCACTCTGACCTCCACTGAGATGCCATCGGCCTCGCTGTCCCTCAGCAGCCACACTGGAATGCAGTGCGGAGTCCACAATCCTGTCGGAGCCTCAAACGGCCCCATCATGCCCTCGGAGTCCTTCTCAGTTTCATCACAGAACATGTGGCGGCCAGCTGCTTCCACTGCCACTGCACTGTACATGGGAGCACTTGGGCACTGCTGTGTTCTTAACTGAGTCTCTTCAAACCTCGCATGTTGAGGCTAACCTATGGTACTTCTACTTAGATACAAGATCTTTGCAGAAATAGACAACGTAAACCAACTGCAGATTGGATGAGGCTTAATCAATATAATTGATATCCTTAAAAAAAGGATATTGAGGGCCCAGCGTGGTAGCCTAACAGCTAAAGTCCTCACCTTGTATGCGTCAGGATCCCATATGGGTGCTGGTTCTAATCCCAGCAGCCCCAATTCCCACCCAGCTCCCTGCTTGTGGCCTGGGAAAGCAGTCGAGGACGGCCCAAAGCCTTGGGACCCTGAACTACCATGGGAGACCTGGAAGAGGCTCCTAGCTCCTGGCTGCAGACTGCCTCAACTCTGGCCATTGTAGCACTTGGGGAGTGAATCAGCAAACAGATCTTCATCTGTTTCTCCTACTCTCTGTGCATCTGACTTTCGCAATAAAAATTATAAACTAAATTTTAAAAAAAGAAAGAAAAGAATATTGAGATGCTTACAGACTATAAAAGGAAGACTGTCTGAAGACATGAGAGAAGACAGGCATGTGCAAGCCAAGGAGCGAGATCTCAAAAGAAACTCTCAGGGCCTTCAGAACCATGAGGAGATATGTTCCTGCTGTGTAAGCCACCTAATGGAGCCATGGGATTTGTGTTATTTCATAATTGTCACCCTAAACGTGCAGCTTCTCTCCTTCCCTTGCGGTGGGACCTGGAGCACATGGCGTGCCGTCTCAAGGGGGACCCCGGTCAGTCAACAAGCGACAGCGCATGCGGACGCAGCTGCTCTCTGACACCTGCAATGGAAATGCAGCATCCGTGGCCACTTTGCTCTTCTATCCCACCATGCACTGCTGTCCACTGTGGCCAACAGAGGGCCATGTGCATGTCAGCTTGACCCACTTCCTCCTTGGGCACCCTTTTGCTCAGTTCACACTCTGCTGGGCAATTATCAAGGCCTGGGGCTTGCCCTATTCTTATCTGAATGGAGTGTATTTGTGTTGTAATTGTGTTCAACCAAAGTCTGATTGCTTTTCTCTTACTTGTTTTGAATCTGCACATTCTTCTTGTCTCTTAATCTTAGTGACAGCAGTATTCCTTTTTCCTGGAATCCCATGGCCGTGCGGGAAGGGGAGAGGCCTGCAGTGAGTGGACGCAGGCACTGGTAAGAAGGGCTGGTGCAGACACCCGCTCAAGTAGCAGGCAACTGAGGCAGGGATCAACACACCATAGCTTAAAGCATTATTACGAAAACAAAATAAAAGGCCTGGTTGCCTAAAATTAGTGAAAATAAACAGGTAAATTAAGCAAATTGGCCATTCAGTGAATTGCCTTTCAACCAATTAACCCAGAAGGGACATAATTGGTAATAAAGGAGGAATGAAATTTAATGAAGATTTAGTCATTGCCCCTGGGGTGACCTAACCATTGCAAATGTTAATGTTGGATGCCATTGTAAACAAGCCTTTTAAAGTTTAAAGATCACTTTTAAAGCCACTTGGTGAGTGGTCAGAGTGTAGAGAGCATAAATGCATGCCACAAGACAAATGAGTGGGGAAAAAAAACAGCTGTCCTAATGTTACACAAATGGGTTCCAGTGGCCTGGGATAAATTTCCAGTGACAGCATCATGCATGATTCAAAGTGTGCAGTGTCTCAAACAACTGCGACGGAAGTGAAGGTGACACATCTCACAAAACTGCATCAGAGAACTCAAGGAATGGCACTCACAAAGATGAAGGCATGCATGCCACAGACAGATGAGAAAGGCAGCGACAAAATCAGAGTGGACACGGCACGTGCAAAATTCACATAACTTTGACTAATATGGTTTTAAACATGCAGCACCTCTGAATTAAACATAAAAACTCAATTTTTGAGTGGTTCATCTGTAGCTCTAATGGTTTACTGGTTCAAGTTGGAAAAGCGTGTTTTTAACTTCTTGCTGGGAAAAATAGAAAAATGCAGCCATTTATAGACAAGTGCTGAAAGCAGGCCATTAGTAAGAAAGGCCATCCTTGTGAGCCCAACAAGGCACACAGCCTAGCCTTGAGAGCCAAGAGGTTGAGAAAAAAACACACACAGGCTAAGAAGAGAGAAAAGGAAGCTATGAACAGGCATGGACAGAGTTCTGAGCATCAAGAGAGCCAATGATGAAAACTAAAGGCAGCTATGAATGGAGTCAAGTAGGGTAAAGACGAGGCTGCAGACGGCACAACTGGGGGGTGTCCGTTTTTGCACCCTCAGCTGAGAGTGGAAGGAAGAACGGCGAGGCAGTTACTACAGCAATGCTGACACCTGGATAGACAATGGCTAGGACCCAGGAAGCCCAAGGACCAGTAGGCCCTAGTGAGGACTGCATCATTTTGACTCTGAGTGTATAGTTTCATTTGCTGAAGTATCAGAGAAGCCACTGAAGTGGCTCAGGTGTTGCAGTGAAATAACCCAACTTGCATTTTCAAATCGCCATCCTGATGCTGGCAGGAACGGCAAAAGAGCCAAAGTGTATAAGGATGACATAACTGGAGGCCACTCTCTGGTCCTTGGTGAGAACAGTGGGAATGAATACAAGTTCAAGCACCCAAGAGAGGAAGGGTCCTGATGGGTCCCGCACTGCCAGCACGGGGTTGCATCTCACCGGGACAGGGAACTGGGGGGGAACCAGCCCAGGAGGGGCAAAGCACAGGACGAAGGTGAGTGAGGCTTCTTCCGCTTGTGTCTGTCTTCCATGGCAACTGGACAGCAGCCTGCTAACTCCCTGCTTATCACAGGTATGGAAACATCACTGCTCCAATGCTGCACAAACAAAGGAAAATTCCAGGACACCTGGTACAATCACCCACATCTGCACCACTAAGGCGGGGTGCAGGACAATTTCCACCTCCTGTTTTGGAAGAAAGGAGATTTGTTATTATTACTTATTTGATGATACAATTCCATAGGCTCTGGGATTTCTCTTTCCCCTTTCCCAAATCCCAGCTCTTCACTATCATTTCTCCTACATAATTACAATAGTGTAGTCCTTCATAAACAGTCATAAGTCCATCATTCTTGTATCTAAGTGTATCCTGACATTGTAAGTATGGCCAATGGCAGAGAGTCCAGCGTCCTATTGTCAAGATACATTTAACAGTTTCACTGGGAGTCCATCTTTGATTTGGAAGTAGAGATGCACACTGCATTGTATCCTTACATCTGGATATGACAGTCTCTACAACAGTTACAATACATCCCCTTAAATGAAAAGCCACAAAACTAAATCAACAACAGAGTGAAAAATAGAAAATTAACAACACCATGGAGTTAAACAAACATGCTACTGAATGACCAATGCATCATTGAAGAAATGAAAATGAAAACCAGAAACCTTCTTGTAGAAAACGATGCTGCTTTATGACCTCTGTGGTCTTTATCATTTCTTGCTTCTTATTCGTTTTTCTTTTTTAATAAGTCCTCAAGATGCATTAGATCATTTATTTGAGATAACTCAATTTTTGTAAAAACTTGATGTTATAAGTATCCCTTTCAATGCCGTTTTTGCTACATCTCATGGGTGTTGATATTTTTGGTTTTATTGCTTCAAAAAATATTTTTTTAATTTCTTCAAAGCAGGAGTGTTAGCCCGGAGAACCCCGGGACAGGCATAGAGTCTCTAGGTGGCATGAGAATAGCCGCCCCAGACTCATTTAAGTGGAGTTGACCAATCAGAAGACAACACATACCTTTACATCAAGCCCCGTCATCACCACTGCTTACAGAATGCAAGGCTCAGTGCAGGTGCAACTTCAGCAGCTGTGAACCCTAGCTACCTCACGGACCAATGAACCTCGCCCAGGAGCAGATTTCAATAAACTGGCTTTACCATCAATCTGGTCTCAGAAGTCCCACAGTTTCAGTGCGGTTTTGTATCTAACAAGGAGGTCACTACCAGCATATGGAAGTAACCCTGCAGTCACAGCCACCTGATGGAGCTTTGTTGGAGACCTGTCCGTCAAGAGGCTGGCCCTGGATTCTAGAACCCAGGGAAAGACCCTGACACATGAAACCACGAGTTTCATTAGACAAGGTCTGCACACTTCCCATAATCCTGGGGTGTAGGATCTCTCTTCTGAAGAGAAGGATGGCTTTCCTGTAGAACTTCAGAACATGAGAACAAAGTCGTGCTTGTTATCTGTCCCACCAGCCTCTGCTGGGGTCCAACATGGTCCCTCAATTAAGGAGATTGCAGTAGAGCAAGAACCTTCTCTGAAATACTGAAGCCCACGGGCAGCGAGCCAGCACAGGCGATAGGGCCAAGCTCCCACCCACCTCTGACCTTGTCAGCCCACAGATCAGCCAATTAAGCACCCTAGGCACCTTCCCCAACACGTGCACAGTGTGACAGGCAAGGAGGTCACCATGGATACATTTGCCTGAGCTATTTGTATTGAACAGATTGCTAGAGGCAGTTTTGTTTTTTCTGGTCTCATTCTATGTGTGTAATGCCAATTAGATAAACATGGAGGGAAATCAAAGCAGAAACTACCTGCCCCTGCTGGGTTTAATCTCATTAGTGCAAAGTCAAGGGCTGAGTCCTGAGAGGGCTCCGACAGCCACTGAGACGGCAGCGAGGGTGCTAGGATCCCCCACATCCTGCTAAGAACACCGATCTGCAACCCACTCCCACAGACGTCATCAGGATCCTGCCGATCATGAGACCTGGTCTGGTCCTGGGTGGCATTAGGCATCTACCTACATAAACAGCGAGGAGACTGCCATGACAGATTGCAAACGTCAAATCCACGGTGTAAGATATGGTGTCGGGCACTGTACGGACGAGCGTGTGTTCTCCAGGGCTCATTAGGAGACCTAACGGGCAGTGCTGACCAGAGCTCAGGCCTTACGTAATCCTCCAGCCCCGGCCTTACTCAGACCAATCAAAACAAGGCCAGCTATAAATTCGCCAGCAACACTGGACAGCTCCCATACAAAATGCAAAATGGAGCAGTCTGTTTAATTTTTCAGCCTCACGCTCCACGTAAGATGAAGGGCTTGAGCAGCAGCTTGCGAGAACACAGCAAGGGGCTGGCCCTTGGAGAAGCCTCCTGTGGCAGGGCAAGTCCCTCCTCCCTCCACAAAGGCCGATACATGTCAGCCACAACCACAGGCCTGGTGCAGCCAAGCCTGGGAATGTTCCCCAGTGCCACGCTGGCACAAGCCCTGTGGGTCAGGGGCCCACTGACCTATGCATGCTGGCGTTCCAAGGCTGTAGCCCCAATCCCATTTCACCTTCACCATAAGCAGAAGCAGGCCCTGTACCATTACAGGCGGTGCAGAAAATAAGGCACAGAGGACATACCCAGCATTCCTGACCAGCTCTTGCTAACTGTCCACTGACTGACTATTCCACAGACCCACAAATATCTGTCTAGAAGGCACTGAGCATGGATAACAAGCCCTTACCAGGTGCATGCCTTTGCCTACCCAGAAACAAGAAAAGGACACATGGCCCCAGCCCTTGCTGAGCAATCTTTCAGATCAGGCAGTGTTTAACATAGGATTGGAGCTGGGTCTTAGGAGGCTTCTGAATCCCTTAAGACAATACACAGCAAAGGGGGGCTGCACATATGCATGTAAGTTGTGCACGGTGGGTTATCATGCGTGTACGTGGTAGGTGTGGAAGCTCTACAGGTGTCAGGGACTGTGTGCATGTGTGAGTGAGTTGTGCAAGGGGGAGCAGTTATGCATGCTGAGGGTTGTCAGCATGTGAGTTGTGCATGCATGTCGGGGTTGTGTACCTGTGAGCTCTACATGAGGTCATGCATGTGTGGATGTACAAGTATGCAAGTTGCACATGGGTCTATGTGGGTAGCGCATGGGGATTGATTGGTTGCGTGTGGACTGTGCTTGAGGAGGGATACACGTGTGTGTGTGTGTGTGTGTGTGTGTGTGTGTGTAACTCCTTAGACTGGCTGTGTAGCTCCCATAAGATTTTCTACCTCTGCGGCTTGTGTAAGGGTAGAAACCCCTTATGAGACTTTAAGATCCTACTCAGCAAAGCCAGACCACAACCAATCTTTCCAGGTGATGAAGACCCCATAAGGCAGGACACTGAAGGGAGCAGGAAGATTCCAGATATTTGACTCAGGTAGAAGGGGCTAGCCAACAGTCACTATAAAATCACAACCAAGGCATTTTTGCTTCTCATGTTACACTCTCCATGCAATCAGGAACAAAAGCAAGGCAAACAGCCCTGTCTGACACTCAGGGTAGCTGTGAGGGTCTGAGGCTGTGATACTGGTCAAGTGACAGGGCAATGGAACACCCGCAATAGTCACTGATTCACCTGATTTGATAATCTTGAGAAGTGTCGTGACCGGCAAAGACTCTGCCCGGCCTGAAAAAAACTGCAAGGACTGAGAGAGGAGGGTCAACCGGTGGCCTGACAGGAATATAGGGGCATGAAGTAGACAGGGCCCTAGGTGCCCACGGACCACCCCACAAGACGGGCCCTCGGACAGCAGGGCCCAGACCCCCATCCCCTCCTAAATCCTGCTCGCTTGCTTGTGCCTCTGTCACTTCTTGTTTGTGTTCTCATTCTGTTGTTCTCCATTTAATTATAGGCTAAAAATAGTTTGCAATTCAATGAGCAGATCCAGGAACAGTGAGCAACAAGAGATAATGCCTCTGTGTGAAATAATATCCATGTCACAAGGCGGCTGTCTGAGCAAAATAAATGGGCCAGCAAGGCAGCTCTCAGCACCGGAAACAACATCCCGCAGGGCTGCCAGGGGCTCAGGAGTTTACGTCATGAAGGCAGGACTCTGTTGGGATGACACGTGCCATGTGCCCTAGCTCCCCACACCAGCTTCAAGTGGGTAGGAACCTACCGCAACATGGTCCAACATCTCTGCTCTGCGGCCTTGCATTGCTCCCAAACAGGACTGACGCTGAGTGACATGGTGTGACAGTCCCCATGGGTTCTCTGCCAGATTGCTGGATGTAAAAGGATCTTGAATTGGGGGTCACAGCAGTTGAATGTCATCAGGATGCTCCCTGGGTGTGTGTGTTCATGAGAAAGTTCCATGATGGCCAGAGCAGGTCAGACAGCCCAGATTATGACAATGGACCCCGGCTCTAGGACTGCCACAGTTTAACAGAGGAAAGAAGTGAGATGGGGCTTGGGGTGGGACTCCATGACTAAGTCCCTACAGCCCACAGGAAGACTTGGCTTTCTCAAGGTCACCAAAACAATGCTATAATTTCTAAAGCACTTTTAAAGGACTTATTTTAATTTTAGTCTTAAAGGCAAAGCTACAGAGAGGAGAGACAGAGAGGTCCTCCATCCACAATGGTCAGAGCTGGGCCAATCTGAAGCCAAGAAGCAGAAGCAACCTCTGGGTCTCCTACATGGGTACATGTTCTCAAGGACTTGGGCCGTCCTCCACTGCCTTCCCAGGCCATAAGCAGGGAGTTGGATGGGAAGCAGAGCAGCCGGGACAGTAACAAGTGCCTACATGGGATGCTGGCGCTACAGGCGGAGGCTTAGCCTGCTCCGCCATGATGCAGGCCCCTCTAAAGCATTGTTAAAGCAATGAAGAGACTGTTCTCCCCTTCCTTCCTCTTCCCACATTCTGAGGGGCGATGACTTAACTGGGGTGTGCCTGAGCACTTTCATTTCACCTGCACATCACTTTTCGTTCTTCCTAGAAACAGCCAACCATCTGTTCATCAACTGAATGATGGATCAACTGTGCTATCATTTTGCATGTATGTGTTACATGCGTACACACACACCCAACCCATATGTGCAACAAGACTTCAAGGCATGCATGGAAAACGCATGCCATGAGAAAAACATGCAGATTCCAAAATAATCTTGTTCTTTAATTCTATTTTTCCACGACTGGTTGAAACTCCCTTGTATGTGTATCCATATATATGATATATGCAGCTTTGTCACAATGCATCATATAGTGAGATACATACTAACTTGCAGCCTGACATGAGGATATGGAGTAAACCGACACACTTTTCCATATATAATTTAGTGATAGTAGTGTGTTCATTTGTATTATAAAGAATATATATGAGTGATACACAAATAAATCATAAATGCCCAAAGTCTGAAGTCCTGACTTACTTGCTAAGGTGTCCAGATTAATGACAAATGGTGTCTTTCCTAAATGTGTACTGGTCCTTTCCTCTCACAGCTCACAGGAATGCATGGACATGTGCCCACCCTGAAATTAAAGTGACCCCAAGGCAGCCAGTGTGAGAGCAACACTGTTGGTTTCCCCAGTGACTGTCAGAGGAGGGTGATGGAAGAGGACAAAGCCTAATGAGGTTTGGATTGATGAGCAGAACAAGATGTCTGGAGGCCCTGCATCTCCCAAGAACTGGAGCGGGAGCCGGAATGGTGGGGCAGGGCAGGGCCAGTGCTGGGGGGCAACCACCCCGCATCTCTCGCACAGGTGCCACAGCTGTGGGAGCGAGGATGGCTGTGTCCACACAGCCTCTGAGACGAACGCGGCCAGAGGCCATGTTTCTCCTACCTCGCCCGGGGCACCCTTTTCTCAATGTTTGATACATGTAGATATTTTCTACCAAGTAATACTAAGAGGAAAGTGCCTTCAGCACAAGGCTCAGAGGTTCCTGCTGGGACTGTTCCGGTGGCAAGGCATTAGAAAAATCTGTCGTGCCATGCTCTTTGATGGGAAAATGGACCTTGTGTAGGTGAACCATGCAGCAGGTGCCTGGTGAGTAATCACGAGCTTAAAGGGACGGGGGTAGTTTTTGTATCAGAACACTGTGCGACCAAGTACATTCTACATGGGGCCAAGGAGGATCCTCAAAAGCCTCCAAGGTCCTTCGACAATTCCACATGGTGCAAACCCATCACAGACTTGAGCTCAACAAGAACAAGACCATATCACATTGATGTAACCACACAGAGGGCTCTCTCCACACACAACTGCAAAATAATTCCTCAGGAAGCGCCAGAGAGCTGGAAGTCTCAAAACCCCCAGTTAATACTATGAATCCTTTTCTTGGAAATAGAGAATAAATGGTATGATTTGTTAAATAAAAGAAAATTTACCCAGCATGCAGCATTTGGGAAGCACAATCCTTCAGAATGCTTTTGGGAGAAGAGAGACAGCAGTCATGCTGGGGTCCCGGTGGCTCCCCAGTGGGAAGTACCAGCAAGCAGGGGCGTCAAGGTAATAAGCGTGGCAGCCACAGCACTTTCTAAGCCCTTGCTCTGAGTCAGCAGTACTGGGTGTATTCAACACATGTTAAACACGTAATGGACGCAGACTAGAGAACCAATGTGAATCATCATTAACCAACTTAACTGCCATGATAGCTTTGTGAGGCACAGAGGAGTTCAGGAACTGGGCCAAGATTACACAGCCAGCAAGTGTCAGAGCCCGTCTGACTCCAGGGGCATCCTTCAACACATCCTACGACCTCACAGGGTCACCTATTAATAGTAAACTTGTGTCTGGGTCTCAGCATGCTGCAATGCCTTCAAAGGGCAAACTGAGAGTGACTGTACAAGAACTACTTCTTTAAAAAACAAAAAACCCTTACTTCCTAGTCCACATGACTGTTCCCTAGAGCACCATCTTCCAGGACAGGAATGCTGAGAATAATGGCGAATCAGAGTTGAAGCCATGCCCTCGGAGCCCCCAGGTGGATTCAAGCTCGGCGTTCAGTGTTCCACCAGCAGCAGCTTCAGCCGCTGCTCAAACGTAGTAAGAACACGCGGAGGTTGCACTTGACGCGCACCGCACATGGCCCCCTTTTGTATTCTGCACTTCTCTCATCTGCAGCAATGATCTTGAAATAGAAAATGCACGTGCTCACTGGGGAGCTGACAGAAATTAATTCCCACCAATTTTGCCAACGACTGTCACTCACGTGAACGTGTAAAGGACCGTTCTGTCACTGCGCAGACACATCATTAAATGTTGCTGTGAACGGAGACAGATAGCCCACTGCTGTTTCATGCGATGCTAGTCTTAAGGGAAATCAAATCTTGCTTAGCCATGTCATAGTTGTGTAACAGCCCTTAAAACCCAGCTGTGTGCCATGTTCCTTTGCGTGGCTACGTGCGACCCATGAGCTCCCCAGACCAGGTGCGCGAACACCCTCTTTCTGGGCTCGATTCTGTGACAGCAGCTCCCATTCCAGCTCATCAGCCTCACAGACAAAGGTCAGAGAGTGCAACTCCCAGTCATGTCTTTTGGCTTACCTTCTGCATCTCATGTTGCTATGCAAACAGTACATTCTTGATGAATGATGACTGAGAGAATCAATTATTTGTACCACAGACAGATCAATAACCTACTGCTCCTTCCCCAGAGCTGTGGCACTGACTGCTGCAGGTTTGTGTTCTGCTGATTCAGTGTGGCCCTGTATTTTTCTTGTTTAGGCATCGTTGGCTCAACTCAAGACAAGGAACACCTAGCGTCTTATTTCTGTGCACCATATGACAGTTGCCTAAAAATATTATCTGGGAGTAGATGAGAGCAGACAGTCATCTGTATAATAACTACTCTGGGTTTTCTGAACCACTTAATCTGGCTACAGCTCACAAGACATGAGCTGACCAGACAAGAGCAAACCATCACAAGAGGACAAAATCCTACATGTTGACTGATGGCCTCAACCACCAACGTAGGGAGATAAATTCTGACTGCCAAGTCTCCGGGAACTCAAGGGAGTCTGTTGAGGCAGATGGGTCACTGTTTTAGGGAAGCTGGGTCACAAAGGATAGGTACAGAACAGGTGGACCTGGACATTGTCCACCTCTTCTGCTTATTCCACAGGACACAGGGGAAGCAGAAGGCTTGGCCCAATCACAGTAAATCCAGATCCTGTGAACATCACAAAGAAACACTTCAGGGTTTCCCTGCTGAATGACCAGCAGAGGACTTCCCTCCGACAGCAGAACAGGGACTGCCGGGACTGTGGTGTGATTGCAGAACTCTGCTTCTGTGCTTCCCACGTGGATATTAATTGATCATGTACAAACACCATTCAGAATTACTACCAAGATCCCAAACATCTGTCATACTCTAACCGTGATAGAAGTTTGGCCAATAAAGGCTGCCTGATCACAGAATGTGCACCTTAGGAGTTGAGTCTCAGAATATTTATGCTAAAAAAAATGAGCAGCGCACACACATTCTCTCAGAGATCTCATGCTCCCAGTAAATGACTCCGGCATCATCTCCACCTCTCCCAGGACTCAGAGTGAAAGAAAATCACGAGCAATGGTGACTCTATATTACTTCATCCAACAAAAGCAACAGTCTCCCCTAGGAAACATGACAGGCTATATCTTGATATTATCCACCACGTTTGTTTTGCTTTGTTTTTGTATATGTATCTTGCCAGTTGTAGAAACCCCACGTAGATGCCATCACGAGTTGCTCACAACACGGACACACTCTTCCGTGGCTCTCATCCATATCACCTGCCCCTGTGCACAGGGAATCATTCTCACATCTGAGGAATCTCTTTTCTCCAGCTGCAGGTCCACCACAAGCTAGGGACAATTGTGACGGGAACTGCAGGCAAGCCTGGAGGCCGGCACGTGGAACCGTGGAGGAACATGAGCCCTAGAATCTGGCTGAGGTTAGCAGTAGCTCAACTCACTCTCCTGCCAGCACAATGAAAGTTCAACAGTTAATTAGCAGGATGGCTTCTGAACCTCAGGGGAATCTTAATAGACAGAACTCATTAAAATCAATACTCACATGGTCATTGTGAGAACAAACAGGAAGCTCCAGATAAATCTTAAGATGGTAAAACAAGAAAGGATCAGTTTTGGTTGCACCAACCTTGCTCACGAGCTCTGCAGCAAACGTCTTCTAATAGGAGACCGGGGCGCCAGGAGGGGCGCAGGCCTCGGGCAGCCTGCCCGGGCCATCTTCCGAGGCTCTGGGCAGAGGGCTCCCAGCCAGCCTGAGCGATTAGACCCTGAAAAGGAAGAAAGTTTCAGTTAGTTCCGTGGCTCCGAGCCCTTGGGAAGTGGATTGAATCTCTGGGCCTGAGCTTTTTCATCTGAAAGAGTAAAACCAAAGCTGAGCTCTGGAACTTCTCTCTTGCATCACATCTCAGACTCGGGTGGAGACAAGATGCAGGTTCAAACAGAGGCTCGAGCGATGGGGATCCCACTTCTACACAAAGTCTCTTGCTCTGCTTTCCTGTAAAACATGGCAGTGTGTCATGCTGTGTTCATTAGTAGCCCACCTGGCTTAGTGTTAGTGAGTGACCGGCAACAGAAATACAGAGTTTGGTTTCAAAATTATGTTCCACGACGTGCTAAAAGGAAACTTCAATCATGCCCCAAACTTGACTGTCCACTGTATTCTGTTTTCTCTGCAGACTGTTACGGCATTGTTCTTTACAGGGCTGGGTCTAATCCCCCCAACAGGAGATAAATCAGCCCAGCACCAGAGTCACTCGTGGCTGACCCAGCACTATAGTTCTTTTCCTCCGTAACTTACTCATGTATCCTAGGCCAGCCCAGGATAGCTCTCCACGACCATGAGACAGGGCGGTAAGAAAGGAATAGGGCCCATGCTGGCTGCAGGCAGCAGAATAAAAGCTGTTTCTATTTTACTGTACTGTTCATTTTTTTATTCTTCCATGTCATGGTAAAACACTTAACTGGTTTTAAGAGAAACACTCTAAAGTGTTAAGTCTTCTTGCCATTTGAGTTTAGTGTTGCGGACACTAACATTGATTTCTTTCTCTTTTTTTAAGATGAATTTATTTAATTATTTGAAAAAGCAGAGAGACAAAGATAGATATAGTTCATCTGCCACTTTACTCCCCTACGCCCATGGTAGCCAGGTCTCCTGTGTGGGCAGCAGTGGCCCCAGCACATGGCCCATCACCCACTGCCTGACTTCCCACGGGCTGGATGTTCCCCACCCGTGACCCAGCTCTTTTCTGACCCCATACTGTGTTCTCCATCCATAATTCATCTTGGGTCCTTGGCTTAGTCAGATGCCTTTCCTGTCTAGAAGCATGTCTGAGCTTGCCATGTGGTGAGGGCGATCATGCCTCACAGAAAGGCTGCAGGCCGACTCAGGCCAGCAGCATGCTGAAGGAAGCAGAGGAAGAAAGGGGCACAGCAACGGCTGGCCTCTGCAAGCCCTCAGCGCCCCGGGCAGGCCTGGGAAGGAGGCCAGAATCACTCCCCGGGGAGGAGGCCCCAGCTCACACCTTCCATCATCTTCAGAGATGCTGTGACCTCAAAGAGAGCTGAGCAAGTGTGTCCACTTCCATCCATAAAACGATTCTGTGTCATTTTCTCTTATTTAAGCAAGTGGGCCTTAAGATAAACCACCTCTTGTAAAAACTCGACTTGGCTCTCATTTGAGGCTTCTTGTCTCCTGGTGCCAACAGCCATGCTCGTAGCTCTCCTCTGAACACACCTTGTAGATTTGCTGTATTTCTTTTCTCTCTTACCCTCGTGCTTTCCCTCCCACCCTCTTTTCTTTCTCTTGAACTGCACATATTTGAGTTCTATCAGAATACACAGTGAGAACCACACCTCTAGGCTCTCTTGCCTAAGCTGATGCTAAGCACTTCCAAGACTTCTACTCCAAGACACCTTGAAAGCAGCCACAAGGACGAGCTTCATCAGCCTGTGGTGCCTGTGTTCCCTTTACAGCTGGGTTTCAGAAGCAGCTGGCTCTTGCAAGCCCACAAGCCTGGGAATTTCTGGAAACCCTCTCTCCTCGTTCACTTGTGCTTGCCTTAGTCTGCTCCTTTCTTAGCTGGCCAAGCACAGTCAACATGCCACCACAGTTTTGCATTTTAAACTCTTTCTAAGGTTGCAAATGTCTCAGGTGAATGTCTTGCTTTCTAAGTTATGGCCCCCAACACTGACTAAAACGCTCTATAATGGGGTAATGGGAGCCACCATCCTTCTGGCCTCTGGTAAGTTCCTTGGCCATTCTTTGACCAGCTTCTGAATGATGCTTCCTCTGTTGTAGCTTTGCTATGCCAGTGCCATCCTTCTAAGTCCAGATCATTCCATTAAATGAGATGTTAGGTGACACCACGAGGACAAAAATCTCAATTTCCAAGCAGGAGTCTGGGTCACATAAGATGCCCTCTGCCTTTAAGCGGGTGCACCTTGCTCCTGTCACTCCTGAGATGAGCCAACAGCAATTCATCACACCAGGTGCTGTGACAGTTACAGCAGGAAGAAGGGACCAGCTGGTCTACGTCTTCACATTTCTGCCCAGAGGAAGCTCGTCCTCAGCCTCCTCCTCTTCCCCTGCCTAACCATGTCCCTCAAGATTGCATCACCAGGTGCTGTGTGCCCCTTTCGGTATGGATACCAAGTTCCCTCAGCTATTCATCACCAGCAGCAACAGCCTTGCAATTCACAGCATTGAAGGCAAACTCCTCAGAGTTGTAAAAGGTACCCAAAGTCAAAATGAACACAACAGAACTTTACTTACTGAAAACCTACAACTCAGCCCTTCGGTCATCTTCCTGGAGGATCAACACTCATTGCTACGCATGGACTCCATGGGAGAAGGCAAGAGGGAAGTACTTCCTCTTCGCACAGGATTCACGTGCCCATCCTACATGAAGGACAAGGCTCTTGGAGGATTCCTGGCAACTCCAGAGCTATGAATGAGGACACCTTTACTGACAGTCCTGAGATCCACTCAAACTGCACGGCAGCCAATGACAAGCTCCCAGAGTGCTTCTCTTACAACGTCCAGGCCAAGACCACGTGGGCTCCACATATCCTGATGGGGCTGGACAGAACCACTTCCGGGTGTGCTATCACACCAACGTTGCAGATGAACTGCTGGACTCACTGACAAATATCTTCTATGTAACTGTAAGAAAAATGGCTTACTGCTTTCTTACATGCTTTTTCATGTTTCTCCAAAGTCCTGTGAAAGTATTACTTTTAAATGTTTAGGGAATTCCATAGACAAATTCACAGTTATTCAGCAAGCAGCCAGTTTATTTGGCCCCTCAGTGGATTCCCAGCTGAGCAGGTGAGACCACACTAGGCTACAATACTTTAGGCCTCTTATACTAGGGCAGCACCGAATAAAAAGGTGAAAGTTTGGGTGCTGGGTCTCTAGGGTAAAGTCTTAGGAAAGGGAATTTCTCCAGGATATGCTCCCCAAAACTGCCCAGGATAGTGGATGAAGCTGGAGTCAGGTACGACGCATCTCAAATTGATGTGCTGAGCACCAACACCCACAGTTTAACACTCCTGCCCATCTTAGCCCAAATTGTGCCACCATTATCAAAGCTGAGCCATTTTAAAGTGATGCTCACTCAGTCAAAAGAAGCACTTAGAAGGCTTTCTATGGCATGTTCTTAAAAAGCACACAATGCCAACAGCACCTCCCCATCACTTCTGTCTCACCACTGAACCCATTTAGCCTTGAACTTGCCAACTAATCAAGCAAATTCTGAAGTTTATAGCCATCTTCTTTGATCCCTCCCATCACCAACCAGCCTCTGGGCTGCCAGCCAGCAGGATGGCCAGAAACAAGAAGGGTCATTTCCTGAGGTGAACATGCAAAGCTTTTCAAAGCGACCATGGGTGGCCGCCTGAGCCTCCAGCCCACTCTTCCTGTTTTTCATGCTGGACTCTGTGTGTCCCCGGCCAGCGGGTGACAGGGCTGAGGTCCCTGCAGCTGCTTCTGCCCGTGGGGCCTCTGCTGCCCCATCCTCTCCCAGCACCTTCTCTGTGGGACACACTGACACAACGCCAGGACCCTTTGAAAAACCACTGCCGCCGTGTTCCAATCTTGGGGGCCAAAGAACACACCCCTTTATTCCCACTCCCCCAGTCCCTATGAACTCTGACATGCTAGAGTGCAGGCCTCACCTGTGACATCTCCATGAGACTTTTGAATGGAATATTATAACTAAAGAAAAAAATCTTGTTAACATTTTCTCAGTTCTGCAATCTATTTTTCTCTAGATTTTTGCTGTGGAGGACGACAGGGGTAAATACTCACCCCCATCTGGTCCTTCCAAAACAAGGGCACACATGTTTGCGTTGTACGCATTAGAGACAAGAAACTCAGCCCTCGGGAACTTGTCCAAGGGGTCCACACCCTGACGTGGGCCTGCAGTGCCAGCATCCCATGTGGGTGCCAAGTTGAGTCCTGGCTGCTCCCTGCTAACACCTGGTAAATCAGCAGAGGATGGCCCAAGTGCCTGTGCCCTACACTCACATGGGAGAGCCAGATGAAGTTGTTTGAATCTGACTACTTAGTATACGGAACTGTTGGTTGTTTCTTTGGGTGCAGGGACACTGTGAAATATCCCCAAATACCACTTGCACCACAGTCTGAGAGAGTTTGAGAAACTCATCCTCAAAAGTTTGAAGTAAAGGAAACATAAAGCACACAGCATTCTAAACAGATGTGGCCCTCCCTTTTGTTAAAAGGGAAAATGTCCTATGTCAGTGCTACTGAACTACAGAGTGAGTATTACACACCAAAAAACAACTCTACTGATACACTGAAGCCAAGCTACAAAGAACAGGAGAGAATACACACACACACACACACACACACACACTTTCATCTCTAGGAGAAAAGTAATTAGATGCATTCTCCATATTTGAATCTGATGAATAAACCAATGAGATAAATGCCAACTTCCAGTGCTTTATAGCAGAGAAATCAATGAGAAAATAGCTTGACTGTGGAGAACAGGTGCCAGAAGCTACAGCAGCCGCAGCCCTCCCTGGCTCCTGAGGCCTGTTTCTGCCCCTTACTTCTCTCAAGGTCACTGCTGCAGGCTTCAGGAAGCTGTAACCATGACCCCTGAGGAGTGATTAGATTTCACTGCTCTATGCTGCGCTGCTCCCGACCAACAAGGCCTGGATTGTGAGTGTCAATCACGGAGGCGACCTTGGACACTGGGAAGCTAAAGCATCATTTCTGCCCCCATGTCACCACTCCACTTCCGCTCTGCCGCCCAGAGCTTGTGCTCCCCAAACACTGGTCACGCTCAGGACCCTCTTGACCTCTGTGAATCCTAAACGTATGTGACAATCTTTATCTTCAAAGAGCTTCACAACCGTCAAATTCAGTTCCAGGTCATAGTCAGGGAAATGGGTAGAAATGTTCGACATCATTAGATAACCCAACCCCTGCTTCTTCAGGCGAAGGGGAAAAAATCAATAAAAGAATAGCATAGGAAATAGCTTGCCTGGGTTTGTACGCATTCTTACAGAAGTGGGGAAATGTGGGTGTAGCATCTACCTCTTTTCCATAACATATTTATTACAAGCACAAACACACGCTAAGTGTTTAAACAAGGCTAAACACACAGCCCCATGCCATCCCACTGCTCTCGGTGATCAACGCCCTCCTGCCCTTCCACATCTTGCAGACAGACGGAGATGCCCACATGCAGCAGGTCAAACCGCATGGGACAGGAACCTTTCCGGGTGGGAGGAGCCAGCGGTAAACAAACCATTCCTGGGACGTCCACTGGAAGGAGAGCCAGCCTGATCTGATAGACACAGATGTGGGGAGTGCGCCCTCTGGTGGCAGCTGCTCAGTATGCAGGTCAGGACTTGGGAGCCAATAAAGGCCTAGGAGTTGGAACTGGGGATGCTTCCATAAGGAAAGTTTTTCAATTAGGAATCTTTCACAAAAGTGATTGGGGTCCCATTGTCCCAGAAACACCAAACTCCCACGTTCTCTGGAAGCTGTGCTTCTGGGAAGCATGTCGTGTCTGCTTCTAAGACCTCTGGCCCTCATGCCAGCTTAGAGAGCCTTGCAGGTACTGGGGACACCCTTCCCCACCACGTCTACCTAAAACACTGCTTCGATGCCTCTTATTTCCCCCTCTTTTTAAAAATAAACACAACATGAGCACAAAAAGGTCTCACACAGGGGGCACTCAACAAACACAAGTTCGTCTTCTTACTCACAATAGCCCTTAACAGTAGATTAACCAAGAAACTCCTCTTAATATTTGAAACTAACTGAACATTTACCATATAATACACTTTCCTAATTGCTTTATATGTGTTACTTTATTTCCTTCTGACCTCTGTCAGAGGTGGGTGTAATTTCCATCCTTCTCCTACACGTTAGCATACTGTGGCACAGAAGAGAGTCACTGGCCCAAGGCCCTGAGCTCAGCATCCTGCAGGGAATTTAACTCAGCCCGGCTGTGTGCAGAGCTCAGGCCCAGCCAGGACTCACCCTGACCCAGCAGCCTCCCAAACGCTCCTGTCCGTGAAGGCAGAAAGAAGCTGCACCTGGAGTGGGCTGAGCTGGACGGTAGGACACAGCTCCCGGTGCTGCTGCGTGGGTGACAGCGGAGCCCAAGGAACGGCAGCATGCAAATGTGTCATTCCACTCGGTCACAATGTGGCTGTTCTATGTCCAAATTACTACATGGCTGAATTAGCGCAGTACTACAGCTGAATTATTACATTACTGAAAAACCTCCTTTCTTACACATGGTAATACATTGCTGTATGTAGTTCTGCCTGAACCTTTTAATTTTTCCATGTTTTCTAAAAGAAAAACAAGATGTGAACTCATTTCCCAATGCATATTTATCAGAGAAAGTTTCATGCTTAAATGATGTAATCCAGCATTTACAGTCATTACCTTGAGAAAAATATTGATTTTGGTTGTAAATGCCTAGGATTAAAAGCATTAATGAGGGTTTAAAATGTATTTGTTTTACTCCATCATGATCTGATTAACCACAGCTTTAAAAGACATTCAATTGTATATATTTTAATTCATGAAACCGGAGTCTCCCATTAGAGCTGGAGAAGTATGTATAATTCAGAAATATCTGTCAGTTTGGATACACGTGGGCTACCTCCTCCTGACATTTCCTACTGGCAAGTTGTCAAAATAAGACCTGTTAGGGGCTCAGTCCCAACAAGTTTGCGTGCAGCAGGCATAGGTGGCACCAGGCCTGTGGGTCACGCGCCTCAGTTCTCCTGGAATTGCAGACACGAACGGGCAACACATGCTGATGCGAGACATCCTACATCACGTGCTCCTTCCCCTCAGACCTCATCAGCCCACATCCCTCTGTCATCGAGAGCGTGCATGGCCCACAGCAGAAACCTGCCAGTACATGCCACCTGCTGCCTTCCTATTAGCAGGCAGCAAGATCAACAAGGCAGAAATCAACATGCCACCTACTCCTACCAGGTACTCTTCTCACAGCAGCTCCCAAAGCAGCTGCCTTATCCTGACCTCAGGGACACGGGCACACTGCAGAGAGCACGTGGCATCCCAGACGCTAGTCCTACCCCAACTCACACAAAAACAAGGTTCCCTTTCAGTGGTGACGTAATGGAAGTTAACACTGTGGAAATGAAAAAGATAAATGTGTACCGCACAACAGTGAGTTCCCTACTCGTGTCACCAGAACCCACCTCCTGGAGGCCGTCCCTTCCATATCCATCCAGAAATGCTCCAGATGCCTTTTCCTTCTATGACAGAGGCAAGCCAACAGTGGACTCGGCTGTCAGGTACTAGCTGCCCACACAAGAGCACATTCCCCAGACACACGGGCCATTCCGGAGTGCTGGTCCCTGCTCAAGGGTCTTTTGAAGGCCATCTTGCCTTGGGACATGGGACAAATCTAACTGCAGAGGCAACGATGGGGCCTTTCCTTAGACCATAACCCTCTGTATTTAAGAAGATAGCAATGGTTCTGAGGGTCTTGGCCAGTTCAGTGCTGTGGCTACAGTCACGCGACCCTGGTGTGAGTCCCAGCTGCATCACTAACACACTGTGTGAGCTCCAATAAGTCACTTGACTCTCGGCGCCTCCATGCCTTTGTCTGTGACCTATGAGCGACGGCAACATGATGTGCTTTGTAGGGTTGACACAAGGATTTAATGACTTCGTGTGTCCAAAGTGCTCCCTACAGTGTCCAGCAGATTGCAAGAACACTAAAATGCCTGTTGGGGTGGGCACTGGGCTACATCAGGGATGCCCATAGTCCATGGCCAAGGACATGAGCTGAGACCATGTCCTGTCTCTACTGCTGATTCTGCTTCCTGCTAGTGCACACCCCAGCAGGCAGCAGCAGGGCATGGCAGCAAGTACTTGGAACCCTCCCATCCATGTGGGAGAGCCAGACGGAATCCCCATCTCATCCAGCCTCATCCAGCTTCAGCCTCATCCAGCCCTGGTGGTGCCAAACATTTTGGGTTGTGAACTCACAATCTCAATCTCTCTCTCTCTCTCTCTCTCTCTCTCTCTCTCTCTCTCTCTCTCTCTGCCTTTCAAATGAAAAATTAAATGAATGACCTCTAAAATGCATATTAAATAAGTCAAAGTGCCCTGTGTCTCTCCTTGGAAAAATGTACTCCCTGCACATCCCGCCTTTCT
This sequence comes from Ochotona curzoniae, assembly GCF_017591425.1. Classification (NCBI taxonomy): domain Eukaryota; kingdom Metazoa; phylum Chordata; class Mammalia; order Lagomorpha; family Ochotonidae; genus Ochotona; species Ochotona curzoniae. The sequence continues at coordinate 19,923,395 of NW_024464918.1, read as the reverse complement.
GAATACTAGATCTGCACGTAGACACACAGCTTGCCAAGTCAATCACTTCATTGTATGGGTAAAATTTCACTTTAAAACCTCAGTACTTGAATTTCAAATTAAGTGTAGGGTCTATCATTATTGTTGTGATGATAGTTCACCTTAAAATGGGAAATATCTCTACAAAGAAATCTTTATTCCTTTTGAGTCAGTGAAAAGTTATTTATTATGTATTAAATTTTTGCTGCTGCAAAGCAATAGCAGATTGATGAGCTGTTGGGAGCTGAATTATTCTCCAGGTTGAAAGATGCCTTGGGCTGTGTTCATCTTCCAGCCCCAAACTAAAGCAGACAGAGGACAGCCTTGCCGCATGATCCCCGTCCCAGCACAGCCCAGCCCACGCCAGCTCACATTCGGTGCAAGCAGAAATCTTTGCTGCAGAATGGAACAGAGTCAAGTTTTCCTCCCCAGGTTGTCTTCATCCATCCTGTTCTTGACCTTCAGGTTCCTCGTGTTAAGATTAAAGCCTCAAACCACATGTTAGGCCACATAAAAGCCCACCAGCCACCATGACAAATTCTCATATCGGACAGGCCAGGAATTCCTCATCTGAAAATCCACATTCCACAATGCTCCAAACTCCAGCACTCTGGCAATCCTGACATGATGCCACAAGTAGGAAAACCCTACATGTGACCCGGAAGAGCAGGCTGCAGTCAAAAGGCAGGTGCACTGACCATGCCGTGGTAAGCTCCCTCTAATTTCTGAGAACAAAGCTGCACATGAGAGATCAATGAAGGCTGCATTTGGACTTGGGTCCCATCTGCAATGTACCCTACTCTGTATATGCAAGGGTTTCACAACTCAGAAAACAGAAAATTTCTGGTTCCAAGCATTTCAGATGTCCCTTGTACCCACATGGGCATGGGTCCTGGCACGTGCCTTCCTCAGCACTATGTGGTCACTGAGAGCAGCCACTGGCATCACTCGTCACTCTGGAATAAACTGCAGTCTCCAGCAAGTGTTCAGGGCCAGCCACGGAAACCAAATGACGGATACCTCCCAGCTGCCAATCAAAGGACGGATACCTCCCAGCTGCCAATCAAAGGACAGATACCTCCCAGTTCCCAATCAAAGGACGGATACCTCCCAGCTGCCAATCAACAGTTCCCACAGAAAAGTGATGCTTATGCATCCTGATTTATGTAGCACTCTGCTAAACCAGAGGATGCGAAAGAAGACAGACATGCCACGTGCTTCAAGGCGGCCTGTCTTCTTCTGGGAGGGACAGATCAAACAAGCTACCTGGATAGGATAACATGTTCACAAATTAAATGATGAGACCAAATGAAAATGTGTGGAGAAAAACTAACTTCAGAACAGTTTCTCAAGACTAGCTCACTGGTTCACCACCCGGGGTGCTTGGAAACATTTTAATCCACACCCCAGATGAACTAAATAATATCTGAGGGCCAGATCAGGAATGAGATTTTAAAGTTCTCCCAAGTGACTCTAGAATATTGTCAAAATTGAGAACCATTGTCTTATAAGGTGGGCAAAAATGACAGAATTACAAACACTTAAGAGCCTTTTTTCTAACAAAGATTTATTTGTTTTTATTTGAAAGGCAGATTTACAGAGATAAGGCCTTCCGTCCACTCGTTCACGCCCCAAATGACTACAACGGCCAGCTCTGAGCGGCTCCAACGCCAGGACCAATGCCAAGAGCCTCTTCCAGGTCTCCCATGTGAATGCAGGGTCCTGATGACTTGGGCCGTCCTCTGCTGCCTTCCCAGGCCACAAGCTGGATTGAAGGTGGAGCAGCCAGGACATGAACCAGTGCCCATATGGGATGCTGGCACCTCAGGGTGGAGGATTAGCCTGTTCAGCCCCAGTACCAACCTCTAGTTCCTTTCTCGGTCACATTTAACATCTAGGTACTGACTGGAGGCCTTCCAGAAAGCTCTAAGCTCTGCATACTTGAACTTGCTCATCTGTACAGTGGGTAATATCATCACCTTCTGTGATGACTGAGTTAACAAAGCTGGGGCAAACCCCTAAACTGCAGCGGCAGGCACTGCTTCCACCTGCTGGGGCTTTACTTGTTACGGCACTGGGCCCCTTGCAGGGGATTCGAGTTTCCCAAGGAGCTCTGGCTGCAAGGGAGGCACCGGTGCCTCTGCAGGCTCTCCCAGGGTCTTCAAGAACCTAAGATTTAACTTTAGATATTCCCCCTGTTGCTTGCAATTACCCTCATCCAGCACCATTTTTTCACAATTCCCTCGAAGAGGAAGAACTAGCAAGCTCTGCCCTGAAGAACAAAGAGGCCACGAGAATACCCTGGCGCGGTGAGACCCTCAGAGGACAGGCCTCTGCCCGACACCTGCTCTCCCCACAGCATCTGCAGCATTAACTTTCCTGACTTAGCCCTCCCCTCTCCCACTCAGCTCCCACTGCCAAGGGACCCGCTCCTTTGGTTCCAAGAAACAGCAAGTGTCTGTTTCCCTTCTGGACCTCCAAATAAAACCGCGGGACAGCACGCGCCTTTTCCCAGCATGCAATGTATACACTAAAAAATGATGACATGTGCTTATTTCTATACAACGTCCAACTTACTCATCTACAGGAGAGTAATGACAAGAATGATTGAGTCTGCTAAAAAACAGATTGCTACCTGTGGTAGAGGTACCCAAACACACATCTCTCTGACAAAACTACGAGCCAGTCTCAACTGACGGCACGCTGAGTTTCAGCAATAGCAGATACAAGAAAATGACATTCCTATAAAAAGATGATTATGGACACTTTGGGGCTGACACAGAAAAGTTGGTTTGTGTTCAAATCAGTTACATGTCTGACAACTCCAAGACGTGTGTCCAGAGTCTCACAGCTTTACTCAGTGACCTGCAGCCCAGGGGTAACTACGTGACAGCTGATTGACGCGCCTTTTGCCTCATCCCTCTTGGCTCTGTATTTAAGGACGACTCTTAGTGTCAGCAGGGTAGAGTAGGTGAAACAGAATCACTAGAAGGTGTATCCACGTGCCTGCTGCCACAACTGTGGCAGACAATTCAGATATGTGCATTACTGAGTCAGGAGCCAGTCAAGCACAGCACTACTTTCACAATTGATCATAAAAGGAGAGGGGAGGAAATACGGTAACAGGGTCATGCTGGCTGACATGGACTTACAAATCCACACAACACAACATTGGTCATCTGAAAACAGCTGGCACGGGCACACACAGATTCAGAAAATGCAAATTTACGCAATATCTTCTCCTTCCTCTCTTTCTCTCCCTCCTGGACTTACCTCTTCCACCAAACAAGGCTCAATGCTCCCTGATGCAGAAATCATATCCCAAAGCGATAAAGCCTTATCCAACTCCCCAACAGAGACTGGGGGGAAACATCAGAAACAGAGCCCACCATCGGCCCCTAAGACCTTCTCTTCAGGTGGTACACTCAGCAACACCAGCAAAACAAGCAAACACACAAACACAGTGAGCAAAATGACATTGTTCAAATTGCAACAAAATGTCTACAGAAGCTCAGAATCAAAATTTAGCTTTTCCACTAAAGCATTTAATTGATTGTTGCAAGTCAAAAACAAAACAGGCATTCTATGCTTAATTGATTTCAACTCCCCATCTTCAGATGATTATAAAATGGCAGATCCTGTTTTTGAATACCAACGTGACAAACACAACAGGTGCAGGTGGACAGCCCGGCGGTGGTGAGCACCTGTCAGCACGCGGGAATCAGACATGGGTAGGAGGTCCCCATTTCAGGCCCTTCCATCACTGCATCGATTTCTGTCTGGAGGATGAGCTTGGCAAATGGTTGCCTCTGGGCAAATATTACAGAGTCAAATGGAAAGAGACAGTGTCTGCCAAAAGACCTGAGCATCCTCGGGCAAGGATCAGCACCCCACGCTCACGCACTAGTGAGCATGCATAAGCTCATGGCCTAATTGTGCAAAGCGGATTTTGTATTTTGGGAACTGAGGCTCCAGGAGTGAGGCGCCCATGTGTACGCATTTAAGGGAGCTCGGCTACCCAAGAGACTTTCTGGGAAACTTTCTAAAGAAAAAATCTATTGTTTACAAACTATCAGCAGGAAATGTGTTGCATACTAGCAAATTCAGCAAAGATCCCAGTTCATCCTGAGCCTAGGCCCTGGGACACACCCAAGGACAGGCACAAAAGCTTGGGAAATACGCTGACAGTTCAGTTGCCTGCTTCTAAAATGGAACATCCCCTAGTCACAGGACAGGCCTCTGTGAAGTTCCATGCCCATCCTTGGCCCAAATACAGTTTCTGCTACAGTTTCAGAGAGAATGTAAAGATTCTGGCACAGTTTTTATAAAGCCAGTGTATAATCCCATGACAATAACCTAGGGAAGTAAGTAGAATGGCAGGCAAATTTCTAACAAGTTACCAGTAACACAGACTTGCTAAAGGCCACAGAGTCAAACTTCCATGGAGGTGGAGGGGCAGGTTCCCTTCACACACACACACACACACACACACACACACACACACACACACACACACACACACACACAGAAAGAGAGAGAAGCAGCACCCAGGAGCAGCATTTCCATGCCCCTGCCAAGCTCCATTCGTCCTGTTCTACATTGGGTTTCCAGCTAAAATTTCAGTAAAATCTGCAAGCAACAAAGCAGCTGGGAGGAAGCATATTGGCTTAAGAAGTTCTACTTGGGTTTTCACCTGCTCAACAGGAGTAAATGAAGGAAAGCAGTAACAACAGACAGTGTGCACACACGGGTGGTGTCACACCACTGGAAAGGCCAAGCAATTTGTCACACGTAATTGCAAGGAATCTGAAAACAACCTGCGCTTGGCTCGTTATTCTCTCAATTTGTCAACTTGCTGGAAACTGAGACCAGAGAGACAAGGGTTTCCTGAACATGACAGACACTTCAAGAGTCCATGCCTAAAACCAGGCCTCTCACCACAAACTTCATGGTCCTGGGACAGCATGCTGCTTTCCATAACCATGGGATTAAGGGTCCAGCTGTTCCACTTCTGACACCACTCCCTGCTAATGTCCCTGGGAAGACAGTGGAAGACAGCCCAAGTGGACTTCCACACACCTGGCATCAGGCTGCCTGGTACCAGCCGTTGTGGCACTTGGAAAGTAAGCCAGTAGATAAAAGATCTCTCTTTCTCTCTCTCCTCTCTCTCCCAATTGCAAATAAAATAGACAAACAAAAAAAGAAATTATAAGTGGATATGGGCTCCCGGGGTAATAACTTTCTTCTATCTTAATCAGTAAATGAGTTAATCTCACAGCACCACTCCAAAAATAGATCTGTGCTCTGACTATACAGCTTGGAATGGACATCTGCACCCAAGTTACTGTGACTTGGGCTAGCAGAGCACACCTAGCACGCAGACCACCTGTAGCTAACAGATGAATCTGTTCAGCAGCTGCGAGCTCTGCCCACTCGGGGGTGTATTAGAGCCGAGGACTGAAGGGGCAGTCTTCCTGTGCATGCAGGGTAAACACCTTGGCAAAGGAAGCAGTGTGTGAGCCACTGATGGTCAGACAGAGTGAAAGGAGGTGCACGAGGTGAGGGGAAGACAGGAGTATGGCCACTGTGCATGTAATTCAGGTGCTTTCCTAATCAGGACAGGTCACCTGATCCCAGAGCTGTTTGCTTGGGCACCAGACATGGAGTTCATGAAAGGACCCGGGGAGCAGGCATTAGTCTGTGGATGCTGAACACCCATACAACAAACCATGGGGACCTGGCCCAGAGCCTTGTGGGTTCAGCCAGCATGCTGGCCATGCTGTTGGACAGGCCAGAAAGACCAGGCTGCAGCAGTCAAGACAGAGCCTCACTCTCTCGCCTTGGTCATTAGAACAGGGGCGACACACAGCAGGAGGAGTGTGCTGGCCACCAATTAGCTGAATTAGGAGGCCGTGTGACTTAAGATCAGAAGGAAAGGTGAGGTACAGCCTGGAAGGGACAGAACATCAAAGGACCCTCCAGCCATCAGGGGCTTCACCTTCTGACTGGGACCGGGCCACTCCCATGACCTAAGTCTTCATTTCTGGGACTACTGAAATCCTGGCCTCCGCCCACAATGCCAGCTGAACACCAGCAACAGCAGTTTGACATCTTACTGCACATTGAGTTCTACTGCCAATGCCACGATTATCGCAATCTTTTCCTTCAGCAAACCTCTCTTACAGCAGCGTGTGCTGTTCTCCGTCACCACAGGCCACACGACGAACTTGGGTGGCCAGGCCATGGGAGGCATTTTGGACAAACAACATTCAGCAAAGTCCCAGACACCACTCCATGCCCTGGACACACAACCCTGACAGGAACTTGAATAATGAAGCACACCAGCCCTGTTCGATTTCCCGGGTCACTAAACCACCGTGGGGAACTGGGCTATGATGGGGAAGACTTCCAGCTCCTGCTGGTCAGAGGATCTTAGTTTTTACTATAATATTCACCTAGAGGCACCAGTTGACCCAATAGCCTACACCTGAAACGCACTGACTACGGCTAACATCCACAAGCCTTCATACCTGAAACATACAAAGACTGCTTGGCAAGAACACGCCCAGAACTGTGTAATCTAAATTCGCTAAGATTTTTAAGTTGGCTTTAGTCATAAATAAACAGTACAGAATTCACAATATGTTTGTTATTAGGTATCTTTTAAACAACTTTGAGAATTTATGCAGTAAGCTTACAAGATTTTAGCAAAATTCATTATACACTTAATGCTTATATATATATATGTATTTCAATAAGCTTGTTAGCATTAAAATAAATGTTTTTTCTTTCTATTTTTAAGCTTGCAAGTTAGCACTTGATACTTCAGACTCCAAGCTGTAAGCTTTGATATTGCGGTTCTGCTTAGGAAGAGGCTTCCTATTTTAAAAAGTGAGTGAATGTGTGTCTGTGGGTACATATGCTTTCCTGTGTCATGACTTGCTGCTCTGTAGGTCTGAGGATGTGCTAAGCCATGTTGCTGCAGTGCGGCTCTCTGGGGGTACAGGGTACGGCTCAGAACAAGCCCAGCCATTTACCTGTCATTAAAGTGCATCATCTTGGTATCTGTGAGGACTGGGAAGGCAGGAGGTGGCCTGTCTCTGTGACAACATGACAGTTTTCCTTCCAAATGGAGGATGAGCAGGCCTGGGACACAGGCAGGCCAGCTCAAGAGCTCAGGAAAATACACACCATTCGGTGGGTTAATCATTTATAAAATATTTTCCCATCTTTACATGGAATTCAATGAAAAAATTATTGTCTCATTGAAAGTGATATCACATTTAAGGGCTAAGAGCTGTTTAACAGCTTAATTCTACAGGTTTTGCTTTTCTTATTTCGTTACTTGGGAAATAAGCTGCAGAGCTGGAGTGTTCGCTAAGCGAGTTAATCCTACACGTTGCCCACATATCAGTGTTCTCCCTTTATGTGAAAGCCCCATTAGGTGACAAGGTGTAACTCCTGGCACACACATGCACACCTGCACATCAGCAGCACAGTCCTTGCACGTCCTCCAAGGTCTGAGCCAAGCCCTCCAGGGTGACCCTGCACATACACACCTCTCATACAATCACACTGAGAAATTAGGCACAACAGTAAGAATATTATAGAATAAAGCTGCCAGCATTACCAATTCTACGCTATGGCGCCACTGCTAAGGAAAAAAATATGCGTTCCTTGAATGAAGACAAGCAGAGATCGTACCACATTACCCAGAATGGTGCACAATTTACAACTTCTGAATAATTCGTTTCTCAAATTTTCCATGATTATTTTTGCACAAAGGGGTAGGCATTTGGCCTGACACTTCAAACAACAGATGATCAACAGGAAGCCTTTTTCAGAGTTTGTGTTTCAGCTCAGCTCCTCTCAATTCCAACTTTCTGCTAAAGTGAACACTGAGAAACAGCACCTGAGGGAGCAAATAGTTGGGTACTTGGCACTACGTGGGAGACCCTAGACTGACTCGCTGCCGCTTGCACTGTTTCTCGCCCGGCCTCTGCTGCTGTACTTGGAAATCGAATCTGTGAATCTTGCTCACTCACTCTCTCCCTCTCAAATAAACTACAAACAATTATCAATTGCAACATTAATCATAGCTTACTGAAATCCATGAATAATGAACAAACTACCTCATAATATGTTTCATAAAACTTCCAGTTCAGGGCCTGCCATAAAGGCCTAGTAGCTAAATCCTGACCTTGCATGCACCGGGATCCCATATTGGTACCAGTTGGCATCCCAGCTGCTCCACTTCCCATCCAGCTTCCTGCTTGTGGCCTGGGAAAGCAGTGGAGGACAGCCTAAAGCCTTGGGACCCTGCACTCACATGGGAGACCTGGAAGAAGCTCCTGGCTCCTGGCTTTGGATTGGCTCAGCTCTAGCGGTAGCAGCCACTTAGGGAATGAACTAGCAGGCAGATCTTTGTCTCTGTGTCTCCTTCTCTCTATAAATCTGTCTTTCCAATAAAATAAATCTTTTTAAAAAAAATAAACTTCCAGTTTGTGTGTGTTGTGTATATACACACTTTGCCTGGTAGCAATTTCCTGGTTCCAATGCCATGCCCATGTGTTCCTCCAGCTTCCTAATGGAATTCAGGCACGGCAGGAGGGCCATGGTGCACGCCCACAGGAGCAGACAGAAGTTCAGGGTTGGCCTACACCCATAAACTGACCTCTAGAGAACACATTCTATGGTAGACATGCGGGCGGCTCTGTTCAACTGCATTGGTAGAATCATTTTCTGTCCCTTGAGGCAGGGCTGAGGTTGGTATACAAACACATATTAATTCTTGCAAGACTGACAGTGATCTACTTTGCTCTCTGATGGAGCTGATTAGCAATGTCTATTAAAACGAGAACGCAGCCCCACCAGTCCCTGTTGGTCTTCACCTTGCCTGGCATTGCTGCAGTGACCTTTGATAAAATGCAATGACATCATTGCATTGCCTGAATGATTTTGTGTTCAGGTTCTATTGTTAAAACAAAACACTGGTTTTTCACAAAATGAAATAAAAATGTTCTTCATCCTACCTGAACAGAAGGTCAGCTTTCTAAAGGCACCCGTAAAAGGATTCGGGCAGAGAGCTGAAAGAAGGTATGTTTAAGACCAAATAAAAATTGAATTCCTATAATCATAAAGCAAGAGTGAAACTTCAGCCTCCAGGCACTCAGAGATCCAAGGCAAAGGGTGAGTATTTCAACGTGAAATCCCATTTGTGAAGATATCCAGCTAAGCCATGTAGCCACGTGGGTAATAAATGCAACTTCAAAAGCCCATCAAAGGACAATTGTTACAAGTCAACAACTTCTTACTACTGGTCTTACACACATGCATATACATGCATGTGCACACGCATACAAACACACACACATTCACTGGGCCCCAAAAACACTTAGGAGCTGTGCTCTGAGTCACACAGCATGTTCCGTAGCCCATGGATCTAAAAAACAAGAAAAGACCCAAGAAAGACATTCTAACTGATGTCTCCAATATCACAAATAAATACTTTGAACAGACTACCTAAAATAAATATCAAGACTTTAAATCTACCCATTTTGCTCTTCTCAAAAACAAAATTGGTTAAAGCTAGAAGTTTGGAGAAAACTGTAGTCTCATTCAGAGCTTACTGTGATACGGCATTTTAATTTGAAAGGGAAAATAATTCATGAGAATCTGCTGAGAAACTATTAGAATCACCTTTTTAAAGGCTCCATAAAAACGTCTAGTTATAAGGTACACTTTTTTAAAAAGCATTTTTCCTACACCAACAAAAACTAGTTAGAAAATATATTGGAATAATAACTTATATTTATAATAGCAACAGAAGCACAATTTCTAGCAATGTTCTAAAGAACAAATGGATATAATTTTTATGAAAAAAAACCACAAAATTTGCTAACAAATGTTAAAAAAAAAAAAGGAAAATAAAGATCAAAGCATGTACCCCTTTGGAAAAAAAAAGATAGTCTTGCAAAGATACAAATTATTTGAAAATCAATTTAAAACTTGGCCTGGGGCCTGGCACAATGGCTCACTGGCTAAATCCTCACCTTGCAACTGCCTGGATCCCATATGGGCACTGGTTCATGTCCCAAGCTGATCCACTTCCCATCCAGCTCCCTGCTTGTGGCCTGGGAAGGCAGTAGAGGACAGTCCAAAGCCTTGGGACCCTGTACCCGGTGGAAGACCCTGAAGAAGCTCTTGGCCATTGATTGGTTCAGCTCCAGCTCTTGTGGCCACTTGGTGGACAAGCAAGTAGAAGATCTTTCTTTTTGTCTCTCCTTTTCTCCATAAATCTGATCTACCTTTCCAATAAAAATAATTTTTTTTAAAAAATAAACTTTAGTGTGACTTCAATCAAAACCACAGAGAGATTTAATTTCTTCTAGTTCTGCAAAAATATTTACAGCATATAGATGAATAAGCAGGCATAAAATGAATAATAACAACCTTAACAAATAATAGAAATGATAAAACTACTTTAATTAAAACAAAAAAAGAACGCTTTGCAGGGTATGTTATCCTAGGCTGACAATTTTTTTCTTTTAGAATCTGGAATATGTCACTCCATTCTCTTCTTGCCTGTAGAGTTTCCTGTGAGAGATCTCCTGTGAGCTTAATTGGCCTTCCTTTATATGTCAATTGATGTTTTTCACGTGCACATTTAAGGATCTTTTCCTTATGTTCAATTGAAGAGAGCTTGAAAATGAAATAAAATTCTTCCATAGTAAAGAAAAGCTAAAAGAATTTGCCTCTTCCAAACCTGCTCTACAAATGATACTTCAAGATGTTCTCTTGACAGAGAAGAGGAATAACGCCTACCAAAACCAAAGGCAAACGGGAAGAACATCCCAGTAAAATGACAACAGAAAACTAAATCAATGAACAATCCATTCCTAAAATTACAGGACCAAAGTACCACCTATGTATATTTAACTCTGAATGTAAATTGCTTAAGCTCAATCAAACATCATAGATTAGTAGACTGGATTAAAAAACAAAACCCATCTGTTTATTGTCGGGAGGAGACACACTCCAACAAAGATCAGTGGAAACTCTATCACATGGGTTTTGTTGTTTTCTGTTGGTTTCATCTCTTCAAAACACTTTCTTCTGATTAAATCATTCAATGACTCGTAGATCATACAGTGGCATCATTTTCTTCAAGAAGGTTCTTGATTTTCACTTCTTCAGCTACACGTTAGTCATTTAATACCATGTTGTTTAACTTCTTGGTGTTGTTAATTTCTTTTTTCTTCCGGAAGTTGATTTTGTTTTGTGGCTCTTCATTTAAGGGAAGGTAAAGTAGTTGTGTAATGGAGACTGTCATATCTAGTAACATGTCATTTAACTTCATGGCATTGTAAATTTCTATTTTTCTTTCTATTGTTGATTCCGTATCATGACTTTTCATTTAAGGGAATGTACAGTAGTTATGTAATGGAGACTAACAACCAGATGTGAGGATGCAGTGTGGTCGGCATCTCTGTTTCCAGACAAAGATGGACTTACAGTGAAACTGTTTATATTATATTTTGACAATAGGATTCTGGACTCTCTGCCATTGTCCATGCCTGCAATGATGAACATATGACTGAATATGAAGAACTATATGTTAATAATGATATATAGGAACTGGGGGGGGGAGGGAATTGGAAAGGGGATAGGAGAATATGGAACTGTATCGTAAAATGATAGCAATAATAATAAAATGTGAAAAAAAATAAAACTACAATGATTTGAGAAAATAAATAAATAAATAAAACAAAAAAAAAACACTTTTAAAAGCTACAATTATGAAATTTGCCAATAGCACTGAGATCGGCAACACAGATACAAACTCTACTGCACAGAACAGAGTAATTCAAAAGAAATACAACAAGAGACATATATAAAACTTTCTAATAACATTTTAAGAAGCAAAAATAAAAGTTGAAATAAATCCTAATATTACGTTTATTGATTACATAACATTAATATAAGATTTATTAAAGTATATTTTATTTTATGCGAATATCATCATTTATAAAGTTTTTTATCTTTTTATTTTAATGAGACACACACACAGTCATACACCAGAAAAGAAAGAGCGAGAGATCTTCTATCCCCTGGTCCATTCCCCAAATGACCACAACCATCGGTGCTAGTCCAGCAAAAGTAGGAACCCAGAGCTCCACTTCAACTCTCATATGGGCAGCAGGAGCCCAAATCCACGGGCCATCTCTTGTTGGTCTCCCAGACACGGCAGCAGGGAGCTGGATCAGAAGTGGAGTAGCTGGTTCTTAAACTAGAGCTCTGATATGAAACACCAGCACTGCCAGCTGCGGCTCTATTCAACGTGCCATCTAAACACTGTGATTTTAATAATGCTACAATCTAAATACTATCATTTTAATATATCAGATTTGCACTCCTTTAATATTGTTTTTCTGAGCACTCAGCACATCTCAGCATGACTTCACCGTACTCAGCACCTCAGGAGCCACAGGCATTGAGTGACACCACAGTGGGAATGCTAGCATGTAGAAGCTTAATGCGTAATAAAGGAAGCACCATAAAGCAAATACATGCCATTAAAACAATTTTCCTTTGGTTAAAGGATGAAATTGTCACTTATGTCTCTCACACAATAAACCACATAAACCCTAAGAAGATAGAAATCAAATGCTTCAAAAATTCAAAACTTAAAACTTAATCATAATATTTAACCCTACCAAATTAGAAAGAAAGGTCACAAACCTTAGGCAAAACCAAAAGTTCCAAATCATGTGATCAATAGATTTATTTATTTAAAAAATTTCAAACCTTGTACCATCATTATGGCACAGGTGGTAAAGGTATAATTCGGGACCACAGCATTCCACATCTGATTCCTGAGCATCAGTTACGTTTCAGCTACTCCACTTCCCACCTAGCTCCCTGCTAAAGTACCCAGGACGGTCATGAATCGTGGTCTAAAGCCTTGGGGACCTGCAACCCATGGGAGAAAGCCCAAGAGTTCTGGTTCCTGACCAGCCAGGCTCACTCCCAGTTGCTGCAGCTCTCTGGATAGTAAAGACATATCCATCATCTCCCTTCCTCTCCTCCTTCCCTTCTTCCACCTCTGTCTCTGCTTCTCTGTCCATCACACAGCCTTTCAAATAAATACATCTCAGGAAGCATTCTAAAATGTGTTCATATCTAAAATCAAAAGACTATGAGTAGAAACAAATATATGCTTCAGATATGATACACAGTATTTTAATAATTTTGTGGCACTCACAAAGCATGAAGCCTAACGGACAGACAAGGCCACAGGAACAGAAAATGTAGATAATAATGTCAACAAAAATGAACAAATGAGGAGAGCAGGCCACTGCACAGAGAACCAGACGATGAAACTGTAAACAAGCAGGACCAGTGCCCGTCCCCCCCCCCCCCCATGTAACAGCAGAGTCCGTCCCGTCTGTCCTAACTTTCCTCTTCTTGCCACAGCCATTTCAGGCGTGAGCATGCTATCACCTCTTCTACCGTTTGCCAAAACAGAAATTATATATCTATGTATAAATAGATTTGAAAATGACTATACTCACGGTAATGCATGAGTTCTTTGGTGCTTAAAGAATTTTGAAAGATAGAAAGAAGCAAAAACAATTGAGGTGTAGCCGAGTGGAAAGGACCTTGGGCACGTGGAATACTGTGAAGGAATGAAAACGAACAGGCGACACAAAGGCAAGCGAGTCGTGCTTCCCAAAGCCTCACAACAATGAGCATAAAGGTGACCTCGGATGTTCAGCTGCTACTGTGACATGTAACAACAACAACAACACAAAGAACAGTGATGCAAGAGATCATTTTCAGCATTCACAGTTGCAATTGGTGAAGACAGTGAAACGGTGCACAGACACTAATACTGCTCCTACCTTGTACGTTGTGTGTGCTGGTCCCATCGAGTCCCTATGATAACTCTAGCATGTAACAATTACTAATACCCCTATTTTATTGAGTAGCTATTTGAGCAACAGAGGGCTGAGTAATTATTTCAGGAACACATCATAAGAATTTAGTAAGAAAGCTATTAATTACTGTCCTGCCTATAGAAAACTTACCACATTCTACACAACAGGCCAGATCTTCACTAACAGGTAATGCATGCTTACTGTGTTAATAGCACATGGGCTTAAAACAGGTCCAATGTATATCAGCACTGAGTTCCATTTTACACGCTACATCAAAATTTGTTAGATTGCAGAATTACTTACTCATGCCAAGATATATGCAAAGTGAGGTCAGATGACTCTACAAAATTAAGTTCAAGCTTTCTTATGTAAGTTTTTATAGAAGTTCACACTTGTTCCACCTTTCCTCAAAGGGTCACAAAAATTTGCATATAACGATAAGTTTGTATCTAATGATATGAACCTTCATAAGTAGCCAAGTCTACAATCAGAAACACAAGTACAGGTATGGTGCAGTAGCCTAACGGCAAAAGTCCTCGCCTTGCACGTGCCAGGATCTGATATAGACGCTGGTTCTAATCCTGGTGTTCCAACTTTCCATCCAGCTCCCTACTTGTGGCCTGGGAAAGCAGTCTGGGACGGCCCAAAGCTTTGGTACCCTGCACCCAGGCAGGAGACCCGAAAGAGGCTCTTGGTTCCTGGCTTTGGATTGGTGCAGCCCGGCCATTGTGGCTACTTGAGGAGTAAATCAACGAATGGAAGATCTTCCTCTCTGTCTCTCCTCCTCTCTGTATATCTCACTTTCCAATAAAAATAAATAAATCTTAAAAAAAAGAAAAAAAGAAAAAAGAAACCCAAGTACTGGGTGTCATGCAAAGGTTCAGTGGCTAAATCTTCGCCTTACTTGCCAGGATCCCGTATGGGCACCAGTTTGTCTCCCAGCTGCTCCACTTCCCATGCAGCCCATGACTTGTTACCCAGAAAAGCAGTCAAGGATGGCCCAAAGCCTTGGGACCCTGCACTACCACAGGAGACCCAGAAGAAGCTCCTGGCTCCTGGTTTCAAATGGGCTCAGTTCTGGCCATTGCAGCTACTTGGGGAGTGAACCAGCAGACAGAAGATCTTTCTGTCTCCCCTTCTCTCTGCAGATCTACCTTTCCAATAAGAATAAACAAGTCTTTAAAAATAATAATAAACACAAAAACACCCATTATTAGTATTGGTGAAATAATCAGTGTATTTTTTTTTCTCTCTGTTTCAGGAGGGAAAAAAAGGGAAGCAAAAAGATTATGCCATTTAGGAAGAGAACATGATTCAGATAGCATCTTGTGAAACAAGGAGATGTAAAAAGAAGGGCATGTGTCCACCAGCCCCTTGGACTTAGAGAGGAGGGTGTAGGGAGGAAGAGAAGGAATCAGGAGATCAAGATTTCCAGGCATGTTCTCTTACATTAGGTCACAGAAAAGACTTGATGTTCATTAAGATGAGCAGAAAACTCAAAGTAAAAAGCAGTGGTGGCCACATCTCCATTGGAGATGGAGACTGCCCTGTGGAACACGCGAGCACATCCCTTGGCGATGCATGCCGCCCTGTGGTTCAGACAGGGAGCAACGACCCACAGCAGGGAGAAGGGACAACCGTCTGAACTGAGGGTCCATCCACTCTGTGGTTCCATGTGGAGTGGAAGGGCCTGGACACCCACATATACTACAGTATTGGACAATGAAGGTCAAGGCTGATCCATCTAAGGATTGTCTCTGAGAGCGTGTTCTGATGGGGATGATAGGACCCTGGGACTTGAAGCTACAGAGCAGGTTACGTGGCTTGGGGACCAGGTAGTGCTAGGCCAGAGAGCTCTGATCAAGCTGTGGAGTAGTCAGGTTGACAGAATCCATCACAAATTTACCAGCCAGGGTCCATGGCTATGCCCCAGAAACTAGGAGACGAGTGGCAAGGGTGAAGTGCTACACACACTGAAAGTGCTAGAGTCCTACCCTAAACACCGCACCCCCAGACTCCACCTTGCAGACAAGAGAGGAGAAAATGTGGGTGGAGTTAGCGTTTATCAGGAAAAGTCTACCACCGATTTAAACAATTCATGTTTTACACTTTGTGTTGTTATGTTCAGAGGGCGTCTCCGGAAGAAGAGGTAAAACCTATTCTCTCTTCTTCTCAGCCTTCTGGCTACGCTTCCACTTCTGCACTTGGCACAGCATCAGTAAAAATGGCCCCCACAGCCACAGGCTCTGTACTTGTGGATCAAAAAAAATTACATTACTGTGCACTGTTTTCTTGTCATTACTTTCTGAACAACACAATTATTTCTACAGCCTTTCCATGTATCAGGTGTTATGAGTAATATAGTGGTAATTTGAAGGACACAAGAAGATATGCATGAGCTATAAGTCAACACCACACCAATATACAGAAAGGAATTGAGCATAATCCAACCAATCATCCAACATTCTGGTTGGCACGAAACACAAACCACCCAATCCAACTTAGATGGCGGCCCTTACAAATCATCCAATCCACTTAATTTCAACCATACCATAAGCCAATCAGCTAGCAAGCATGTCTGCAGAAGCAAACACCTGCAGCTAGCTGTGCTGGAAACTTAGTCAAGGAACCAAAATGAAGCCACATCTTCCCACTGCTACAGCGTGTTATCATCCAGTTGTACCTTGTTACAACCTTTGTACAATTTTGTTGTGAACCTGAAGCTGCTCTACAAATTTGTCTTTTAAAAATACCTTTAGGGGCTGATGCTGTAGCAAAACCCGTGAAGCTTCTGCCTGTGTTGTTGGCGTCCCATATTGGCAATGATTCCCATCCTGGCTGCTCCACTTCCCACCCAGCTCCCTGCTGATGCCCTGGGAAAGCAGTAGAGGATGGTGCAAGTCCTTGGGAACCTGCACCCATGTGGAAAACCTGGAGGAATTTTTTGGCTTCAGACCTGACTTATCTAGCCATTTGGGGAGTGGATCAACAGATATAAGATCTCGCTCTGTTTCTCCGTCTCTCTTTCTGTATTTTTGCCTTTCAAATAAATAGGGGAAAAAAATCCTTGCAAGTTAAATGTTTCTGAAAAATAGCACCTTAACAAAGTGATGATAAAAACTGTACATTTGGTAGTTATAGTATATGAATAAGTTAAATGGATGATGCCAGTGTCACAGACACAGAAAAAGTGTGAACATTCTTTTAACCCATACTACATGTCAAGCCAAATATTATTATTCACATTTGGAATATCACTAGCTAACAACGTGCATTACAAACTCAAGGGAATCTATTACCCACCAAAACCAAAGGCAAATGTGAAGAACATCCCAGTAAAATAACAACAGAAGCTAAATCAATGAACAACCCATTGCTAAAATTACAGGAACAAATTACCACCCATTCATATTAACCCTGAATGTAAATGGCTTAAACTCATCAATCAAACATCATAGATTAGTAGACTGGATCTAAAAAAATCTATTTGTTGCCTACAGAAAACACATTTCACCAACAAAGATCAGTGGAAACTATATCTCATGGATTTTGATTTTTTAAAATAGTTTCATCTCTTCAAAATACCTTCTTTCTCATTAAATTCTTCACGTAATTCATAGATCATACTGTAGCATCATTTTCTTCAAGAAGGTTCTTGATTTTCTTTTTCATCTCCTCAGTGACACATTAGTCTTTCAGTGGTATGTTATTTAACCTCACTGTGTTGTTAATTTCTTTTTTTCTTCTTGTTGTTGATTTTGTTTTTGTGTTTTCATTTAAGGGGATGTATAATAACTGTGTAATGGAGACTATCATATCTAGCAGCATGTGATTTAACTTCATGGCATTGTAAATTTCTATTTTTCTTCCTGATGTTGATTTTGTTCTATGGCTTTTCATTTAAGGGGATGTATAGCACTGTGTAATGGAGACTATCATATCCAGACATGAGAACACAATGCAGTATGTATCTCTACTTCCAGACAAAGAAGGACTCCCAATGAAACTGTTTACTATATCTTGATAATAGGAGGCTGGACTCTCTGCCATTGTCCGTGCCTGCAATGATGGATATATGACTGTTAATGCAGAACTATACCTTAGTGATAATATAGGGGAACTCAGTTGGGGAGGGAACTTGGAGAGGGACTAAGGGAAATCCCAGGGCCTGTTGAACCGTATCATAAAATGATAATAACAATAACAAAGAAGTTTAAAAAATTCCAGAAATGAGGCAAAATGTTTAAACCATGTTTTCTAAGAATCTACTAACTGTAATAAAGAAAAACTAAAAAAGGAAAAAAGAGTTTTTAATATAATTGGTACTTTGAGAGGAAATTAAGTTGATTTATATAAATGCCCAGAGCTGCCAGGAAAAATGGGGAAATAATTGAAGAACAAATGCAATGAACAGAAAATAATGACCAATTCTATATTCATCACTTTAAATGTAAATGATATAAGTATGTCAATTTTAATAGGAAGTGATTATCTGAGCTTATAAGAGCAACAAAAATAATGGCTAATTATATGATGTCTATTGAAACATATTTTAAAGGCAACAAATCAATGATGTTACACCTTGTGACAATTTTGTATGTGACTTATAATCTGTACATTTTCTTCGAGGAGAAGAGCCCTGTGGTTTCCTGCCCGCTGCTTCTCTGACTCCGTTTGTTAAGATTCTTGCTTTTAATTTTTCTGCCCAAAATGGAATTCTGTAGGTATGTTTCTACCTCATTATGCTTCCCTCCGCCATTCCCTTCACTAGGAATGGTCTGTCTTTGTCATTTCTTCAGGGCTTGCTCCATGACTGTCTCCAGGTCATACACGGATGCTGTTTTTTCAACAGGCCTTTGCTCATCCCTTTGCAAATCTTAACCACCACCTTCCCACCCAGGTCCCTTCCTTGCTTCCCATCCCCATAGGTAGACACCATCTGACATTCCAATCGCTTACTTTTTGGTTTCTAGTGTCTATATCCACCATGATAAAACTCTGTAAAGTTGGTTTTACTTGCATTTAGAACAAAGACACAAATTCACATCTGGCGTGTGTGGCATGGCGCAGTCCTAGCTCACAGAGCTCTTGCTGCAGGGATGAATGAAGAATGGGAGTGCCCGGGAGAGCTGGGAGCTACAAACCCGAGCTGCTCAGTGAATCGACATAGCAACTCATTAATCGCTGAGCACAGACTGAACTCCAGCAAACCCTCGGAGGGGCCATGGACAGAACCAAGTCAGACTGGACATGAGGTCTCTTTTGTCTTGCCCCAGTGCCCACCGGTCATGAGTTGGAGCCAGTCTGTGCCAGCTCCTAAGAGACCAGAGTTGTATTCTTGAACATGAAAGGTGAGAGGGATACACTCTGCCACTCCCTCTGGCGAGGTCCAGGTCTGGGTTCTTATGTTAGACTTCTACCATTGTGTCTGTAGCCCCAGCTCCTGGCTCACCACTCTCCACCTCCTGTGATCCCAGGCTGAGGTGGCACCGTCGTCTGTACAACCTTTCTCCCACTTCCAGTTGGAGCATGTCCCAGGATTAGAGAGACACCAGGTATCCTATATAACTAGATTACTGGTGGTGGTAATCTTGCTGGAACCTATTGGCCATTAGGTCTGAGGGCCACATGGACCTATTTTGGCCTGTACAATGCCAAAGTCAGTATTATTTTCCCTGTGAAACCAGTGCAATGCACTGAGTTCAGTGAATTTGCACCCAGCACTGCACACGTGCAGCTCACTGTTGTCCCTGCAGTTTTAAAGTTTTTCTACCCTGTACAAAATGGTGCCTGATGTGCCACTAGAGTTCTTGATCTGCTGACCATCAGGTGTGAGGGCTACACAGACCTATCTTGGATGGAACCTGTAGGATGCCATGTCACTGCAGTTCACTGAGCTAGAAATGAATTCCCTCCCAGCATAGTGCATATGCAGCACTGCCCTACAGTCTTTGCCTCCCTAAACAAAATGGTGCCCAATTTGGCTCTAGGAGCAGTTGGGCTATGAAATCTACCCTGTTCCCACACCGCCTGTCTGGGACGTGCTGTTCTGTCTCTGCTCCTTGTCAAATCAAACAGACCAGCAAGATGGACAATTCTTTGTCTGGGTTCACCTCTGGAGCTACGGATGAACGTCCTTTCCCATCTTGTTGGTGGTGGAGTCCAGATCACCGCTCGCTGAACGCTGCTGGAGTATCAGTCACTGCAACACCACACTGTTGTGTCCGCTGCTTTCCTGTGTCAGTCTCCAGGTTCCCCTCTGCTGTAGTTCTGGTCTCTCCTATTTCCTGGAATGTGCCCTCTCTGCTTCACGCTAACGTTTCTCTATTTAAATGTGTCCTTATCCTATTCTGCCATCTTGATTCCTGGCATACTATTTTTCGTAGTATGACCATTTAGATTCCCACCAGTTGGGATCCACATGTTAACACATGTGGAAACTAGATACATAAGCGTGTGGTGAGATTTTCAAAGGGGTGTTTGGATGGAAGAGATTGGTCCATTGACAAGTAGGGGAGACAGGCGACTTCTGAAATCATTCAGTGCATCCCTGCTTTTCCTGTCACTCATGCTCCTCTGGTCCTTTGCCACCCGCCTCCCCACATACACACTTTGGTGCATATTCCAGACAAGGCCATTGCTTCAAGCCTGGGAGCCTGTGGTTGAGCTGGCTCTTCTTTCTCCTCAAATGCTCTTCTCCAAGATGTCTGTATGGCTGACTCTCTCATGAAATTTCATCTTCCTCCAGGAGGCTACCTACCTGCACCCCACTTCTGTCCCTCTTAGTTCCTAAGCTATTAACTACAGTCTGTTAACACTGATGTAACAGACTTGTTATTTTTGGTGGTTTGTTGCCACCTGCTCAGATATAAACATCGGAACTGCAAGGAACTTTGCCTTGTGTACTTATGTAACTGCAGTCCCTGGGAAGTTCCTGACACGGAGCTAGCACTTAATAGTCTCTGGATTACTTTCTGGAAGAAATGGGGAAAAACTAGAGCAGCTCAGGGAACAAGACTGGGATAAAAAACTAGAAAGCCCAACAAAAGGTGTGGTAGGGAGAAAATCACTGGCCACATCCAGGGTTTGGGGAGAGAGAAGGCTTGTGTTTGCAGAAGTGAGCTCTGGGAAAGGAGGCTGGGATGTCAACGCAGCTTTGATTAAAGTTAAAAGGAGGAATTACGGTTCAGTGGATGGGATTTATTACTCCTGAGGAATTCAGGAGAAGCCAAAAGATAGCAATTTAACTTGGATATCAAAGGTGGAAGTGTGTGGGTGCTAATCATTTATAAGCTAAAAGTTCAGGGTTTGAGGAAGAGTCTAGGAAAGACAAAAGGGCATTTAAGGAGAATGCTGACAAGCAGTGCCTGCAAAGAACTGTGCTTCACATATTTACACCTGAACTGTCACCAAAAACAGTAATGGCACGATTGAGTGCTTTAATTAAATCTGAGCTGTGCTGACCAGACAATGTGAAAATGTAAGTGTTATGGTGCTTCAGTGAAATATGATTTGTGTCTGAAATTTCCTCACTCTCTGGCTGCTCACTGGGCTTGTGTATGCTGGACCATGCCAGAGGTTGTGTCTGGGTGATGGTAGAGGCTGCATTCTAGACAGGATATCTCCAAGGATGTTAGACACAGGATCAAGGGCAGGCCAGAGTCAAGGGCATGAAGAAGCACAGCAATGTGCGCACACACACACACACACACTCACACACACACACACTCTGTCTTTCCATTCAGGACCAGTGAGGGCTTTATTTTATACTATTCCTGTTTGCCTTTCGGAACTTAGTTCAGTGATACATAAACTCTTGAAATTGATACTACTAATACTTGGGGGTGGCTGGTTGTGTCTTTTGTGGAGGGTGCAAGGAAGATGAGCTTTGGAAGTGAATTGCAATAGTTCTCTTTCCCCTGCCACCCTAGACTGGAAAGAACAGGCAGACCCAGGACTACTTAGTGCGGTCACCTGGTTGATCATGTATGCCTGCTTGGTCATCAATGTTTTATGTCTTCTTACCAAGGAAAGAGTTGTCTATAAAGACGACTCACATTGATTTTGGGTGGGGGGGGGTGAGAAAAAAGTAAACCTCTGTCAGCATTTTTATATTCTTGTTTAGATAAATATGGGGCATTTCTAGTAGGCCGAAGAGTTCCAGTTGTCTCGAGACTCAGGCATTTGGGAGGAGTGGAGAATGAAGGAATCGAAAGATGAGGTGAGATAGCACAGCTGTGCATAGCTAAAGCTTCCTCCTTTAGTTATTCAGATAATTCCTTCTGCATTGGCTCACCCTAATAAGTTAATGATTGCTGTAACACTATCAGGCAAAGTCTTTTGAAAACTGCACCCACTTCTCTCTCCAGCCCTGAATCTCACTGATGAGCTTTGATTACTGGCTTCCATCCCCATCTTGTTTGCTTTTGATTGCTGCCAGAATGGATACACAGTTATTTTCTGTAAACTCTAGAGCAGATCTCAAATAACCTAATTAGTGTCGAGGTTAATTAATAGTCAGAAAATTGGACTTACAAAGGACAGATATGTATACAGTGTCATTAAACACTGAAGGCTGGAAGCTGAAAGAGGAAACTAAGGATCTAGGAAGCATGTGTTGATGTATTTATGCGCTTATTGAAAGATTGCATACTTACCCTGATGTGTCTCATTGTGAAGAACATTCTGGAAACAGCCAAGACCTCTTCATAGTGAGATGCTGCGAGAATTTGTTCTTCAGTGTGTTGGTGAGATGGAACTTTAAAGCTCAGAATGCATGGTATCATGCTTTCTCTGATCCCAACACCTATGAAGGGATAAAAGAGACTGACTTAGATGCTATCAGAGGGTTAAAAACCAAGCAGATGCATCCTCTGACGATTGATATTCACAGGACTAAAAAAACACCAGCAGGAGAAAGAAATATTTGAATATTTGCTGTGCTGAAATGAAAATAGATAGGATTTATAATGATACTCAATTCAAATCTATTGCCAAGTGAATATCACTTATTACTTTTGTTAGTTGGCCAAATAAAAATTGTGACACAACAATGACTCAGAAGTCTGGATTTCATCGTGATAATTCCAAACAAAGAAGATGCACTAACATGCAAAAGGGACCAGTTTGTAGTTCTCTAATTTCAACCTTTTTTTGGAAGGGAAAGAAAAGAACAAATGTTCTCTGACCCTTTTGCATGGTCAAGCTTCTTCTCATGTAAAACTTGATTTATTGCCATTTCTTTAGGGTTTCCCACTTAGTTTCCAATTTATTTGTCTGCCAAACCACAGTCAAAACAACGCAACCATAACAATGGAGGAAAATAAAGAGCAGACACTAGAAGATGTCCCCGCATCTGAGGTTCTGGTGGCGAATGTTGATTAGAGATTCGGGAAAACAGAAGCAGAAGGAAGCTCAGCATTAAAAGGATATTGTGGCAATTTCAGAGAAATCCTTCCGTGTGTTGAGTAATGTTATGGTCAGTTGACTCACACAGAAAGAACACCAGAACACTGTAGCTAGAGCTCTGGTCCCAGAGTGTGTGAGGGGAAGATTGGCCAGAAAGACAGCAGGTGCAAAGAGAAGGAAGCTCTGGGAAGACTCAGGAAGCCAGGATGAGATTTCATTTTTCTATCCAATCCAGTTTCTAGGTACAGCTTTGTTTTGTGATAAGGAGAATGAAAACATGTTTCTGGTTGTCAGACCAAACTCTTCACCAGAAAACAAGTCACCCTGGATCCTAACAACTGAGAGACAGCAGAGCGTAGTGGGGACACCTGCTGCCCCTTGCCTTGTTATGGCTCTCATGCCGGAAGCTGAAGCTCTGCATCTTTTGAATGAGGAGTTTGGGGAGGGCAGAATGCCATGACTGCTGGGTGTTGGTGTTCTGTCTTCTTTCCACCTCTGATGGCATGTCCATAGAGATATTCATGTCTTTACTTTGCTCTTCTGTAATTCAATTCTTACTTCAGTTCAGGGCATTTATCAGGGCCCACTACCTGCTATTTCTGTTGACTGGTTATTAAACTCCTCCAGGTGGGCCTTGGCCCATGTGGAATGCCAGCTTAGCACTATACCACTGTGCAGATTTCTCACTTCTCTTTTTAATGACTGGCTTTATTAGATGTTTATGAACTTTATTGAACTTTCAATGATTATAATTAGTTTCATTGCTTTTCTCTCTTTTCTATTTCATTGAGTTCTGCTTTAATTCTTATTATTTCCTTTCCTTTACTTTCTTTGGACTTAAGTCGATTTTACTTTACAATATTTTCCAATGAAAGCTTGGATTATGCATTTTGGAACTTCCTTCAGTTCTAGTATGCTTACTGCCATTTCTAAATGGTATTTTAAAATTTAGTTCAAAAAAATTTTTATCTCCTTTGAGATGTTTTCATTGATCCATATGCTATTTACAAGTATGTTATTAACCTCCAAATGTTTATCTTCCCTTTATCAATTTCTTGTTCGATTCCATTGTGGTTGGAGAGAAGATACCATATGATTTCTGTTTTTATTTTGTAGAGCTGTAAGTATCAGGGCCCAGAATGTAGTCGATCTTGGTGAATGTTTTATATGAACTTCAGAGGAAAGTGAATTTTTCTATTTCTAGGTGAAAAAGTACATAGATTTCAATTGTACCATGTCCAATACTGGTGGAGTTGCATTCAACTATATCCTTGTTGGTTTTCTGCTGATTACATCTATCCATTTCTGAGAGAGAGATGTTCAAATCCCCTTCCATAATAGCAAGTTCATACACTCCTCCTTGCAGTTCTACTACTTTTTGTCGTGCACATTTTAATGCTCTGTTAGGTGCATATACATTAAATATTGTGGTGTCTTGGAGATTCAACCCATTTATCATTAGACAGCTCCCTTCTCTATTCCTGATAACATTCTTTGCTTCCTGGTTTGTTCCATGTAAAATCAACATAGCCACTTTGGTTAATCTGGCAAGGTACATGTAACTCCTCTTTACAATCTACATGTGTGTTTATGTTGAAAGTGATTCTCTTACTGGAAACATATATTTGGTCTTGCTTTTGGGGTCCTATGTGTCTTAGTATGTCTGGGCCTTTGACACCCAGAGGAATTATGGATTTATTTTGATTAGCACAACTGTGTTCACTGCTGTTCTTTATTGTTTGCCATTGTTGTTTGTTTTTAATTTTTCCTCCATCATCACTCATGGGTTCAGTTCCCAAATGCCTGAGATATTACCTAGGGTCAGATGCAAAAGCTGAGAATTCAGTTTTGGTCCTGCACGTGGGCTGCAATGACCCAACTGCTTTGAACTATCATCACAATCTCCCAGAATGTGGGAGATTGTTCTGGTGGGAGCTGGAGTCCAGATCCAGAGCTGGGAACTAAAGCCAGGCCCTTGGATATGGGTGGGACATGAGCATCTTAACCAGTAAGAGCAATGTCTAGTTCACTCAAATGGCTTAATGAACACTTGCTATGATTCTTTTCTCTCATATCTTATAGGTTTTTGGTTTATTTTTTTTAAATGTTGCACTAGGGTTTCCAGTATATATTTACAGCTAATTCAAATCCACTATCAAATACTACTATGCCTATTCACGAATGGTATAAGTATCTTACCTAATAATCCTAATCCTCTTGCCCTCTGTTTGATTGCTGAATCCCCTAATTTCTCTAAGTATGAGCATACACAAACATACATACGAACATAATACACACACATCCATAGCCAATAAACATCCATAGCCAAACCCCAAACACATTGGTGCCACTGTTACTTTGAACAATTACTGAGAATGAAAAACAAGAAACATTAAAGTTTTCACTTGACATTCACTTATTCCTTCTCAGATACTTGACTTTCACTTATGTTGATCCATGTTTTTGATGTTGCCATTTTCCTTCTCCTAAAGAACATCTTTCAATAATTTTCTTAGGGTAGCTCTACTGACAAGTGAAATTCTTCTGCTTTTGTTTGTACAACAAAAGATTTAGTTCTCTTTTAATTGTGAAAGATTATTTAACAGAAACTCGATTCATTATAAATACAAGGACTATATAATGAATAGTGATGGTATCTGATAACTGTTATCTACCATAAACTAATTATATAAATATAAAATGTAACCACTTGTAGATACCAAATTAACATGGAATGTTAATAAAATTTGTTAATATGAAATGTTAAACTATATTTTATATTAACCTGATAAACTCTACTCTGCTATGTTTTTGTTTCTAGGGATTCTTTTGAGAGATCTACTGCTAATCTCCTTTTTCCTTTACAGCAGTTTTTCAAAACTCCATTTAAAAGCTTTTTGTTTTGATTTTCTCTAATTTTAATATGACATGTACAGAGGATTTGTGGCCACGAGAGTGGGAAGAGTATGACCTTCTGTCCCATTTATTCGGCTTTGGTATTTCTAAACATATGAAGTCTATGGTTTGTTGTCTTCTATTAATTTGGAAATGTTTTGAGCCATATTACTTAAAATATTTCTTCTTCGGCCAGATGCAATAGCCTAGGCTAATGTCCTTGCCTTGCATGTGCTGGGATCCCAGATGGGCACTGGTTCATGTTCCAGCTGCTCCACTTCCCTTCCACTTCCCTTCCTGTGGCCTGGGAAAGCAGTAGAGCACAGACCAAGGCCTTGGGACACTGAACCTGCATGAGAGACCAAGAGGAAGCTCCTGGTTCCTGGCTTTGGATTGGCTGAGCTCTGACCATTGTGCCCACGTGGGGAGTGGATCAGAAGATAGAAGATCTTTCTCTCCATAAATCTGACTTTCCAATAAAAATAAAATCTAAATATATATTCTTATCTTTGCTTTTTCTTTTTTTGACTTCAGGAACTCTAACTGCATTTGTTATCTCTGAACCTATTTGTAATTGGTCACAGTTCTTGATACTCTTATTTTTCATTTATGTTTTCGTTTGCATTTCAGTATGGGGAGCTTCTGCTGTCCTATCACCAGCTCAGGAATTCTTTCCTCAACCATGTTGAGTTTACTGATGAGCCTATCAAAGCCATTCTTCATTTATATTTCATTGCTAGCATTTCCCTTTGATATTTTGCTAGAGTTTCCATTTCTCTACTTGTATCACCATTTGTCCTTTTTTCATGACTCTCAGGGTGAGAAAATTTCCTTCTTGCAGTAACAACAGCCACCCAGGGCCCAGCGTGGTGGCCTAGAGACTAAAGGCCTTGCCTTGCACATGCCAGGATCTCATATGGGCGCCGGTTCTAATCCCAGCAACCCCACTTCCCATCCAGCTCCCTGCCTGTGTCCTGGGAAAGCAGTGGAGGATAGCCCAAAGCCTTAGGAACCTGGAAGTAGCTCCTGGCTTCGGATTGGCTCCGCTCCAGCCACTGGCAGCCACTTGGGGAGTGAATCATCAGACAGAAAATCTTCCTCTTTGTCTCTCCTCCTCTCTGCATATCTGACTTTGCAATAAAAATAAAATATAAATCTATGGGTGAACCATAGAAACTACTGATTAGAGATAGGATTTTTACAGGAACTCGACAGAGTTTATTCATCTTGCTGGACTGAATATAATGCCTGCTGCCTCCCCCTCCACTCTTGGATTCTATGAATTTGACTATTTCAGACACCTCATACAGGTGGAATCATGCCACATTCTCCTTTCTGTGACTGCCCTGTTTTACTTAGCATAATGCCTTCAAGGTGTTGAGAACTAGAGTTAGCAAAGAAAAATGAACTTTTTTTTCTTAATCCCACAGGGTTCATCCATGTTGTCAGTTATTACAGAAATTCCTGCTTTTTAAAAGCTGGCAGTATTTCAATGCATGCATTCACCATGTTCTTAAAAATCCATTCATTTGTTGATGGATACCTAGGCTGTTTCCCCATCTTGGCAACTGTGAACAGTATTCTCATGAATACAAGGAGGCTATGGTATGAATATGATTTGTTCCCCTACAAATGCATACAGGCATTTAATCACCAGTCATGTGTTAATGGTTAAGACAGTAGAAATGTAATCCCTCTATGGCGCATAGCAGTGGGGCCTTTGGGAAGTGAGCAGATGACATGAGGCCATTAGGGTAGAGTCCCCTGTTGGAACCTGCTGGCTTTCCAAAACGAGGAGCAGGAACTCGCACAGACCAGTGCACACCAGAGTCACAATGGGACAAACCCAAAGGGGCCATCACCCAAAGATGTGACACTCTGCTTGCACTTTTACCCTCCAGAACCATGAGCAAAAATAAATATCCTTTCCTTAGAGTAGGATATCTCAGATATTTCTGCTCAGTAATGAAAATCTGACTCATGCAGCAATATTCCTGACAAAGTGGGACCAATTCTACTTAAAAATACAGAGGCTCCTTTGGAACTGGATGGGGCTGGAGGGGGTGGGGGGCGGCGGGGGAGTCTGGAACAGTGGAAGCAGAGCATCAGGAGAGATTCTGGGCAGGCTCAGGAGACGTGAAGACAGCAGAGACCCTGTCTGGGAGGCTGTGACTGGAATGCTGATAAACATGGGGACAGTGAAGGCCTTGGTTGACACAGATGAGGATCTCATCGCAAATTTGCTGAAGGCCATGCTTGTTAGACCATGGCAAAGAACTTAGCTGCATTGAATACACGCCCCAGGATACGATGAAAGCCTGAATTTAAAAGCGTTGGACTAATTCATCAAGAAGAGCCTTCAGAGCAGCAAAGCATTTGGGCTGCTTCCTGGCTACTTTTCATTATTTCAGGTGAAGAACTTTTTTCTTACCAAGTTAGCTTGCCTCATGTATTTCATTACAACTATGAAAAGCTGAGTAACACAGGAATGCTGACAATTTCAATTCTTCTGAATGAATATTCAGAAAGGGAATTCCTGGGCCATAGGACCGTTCTAATTTTCCAAGGAGTCTTTTTGCTTTCCACAAAGTGCTTTTTGCAGCGCTTTGCACTGTGCCCACAGGGGGCGAGGGTTCTAATTCCTGCATAACCTTGACAACACCTGTGCTTTTGATGCCAGTCATCCAGAAAGTTGACATCTCATTACAAACTTGATTTCCATTTCCCTGATGATTTACGAATGTGGTCATGTGCACATCTATTTTGAAAAAAATTCTATTCATATCTCTTAACTCCATTTAAAAATAGTTATCAGGTTTTATTCTGATTTTTTTTTTTTTTTTTTTTTTTTTACTGCTGAGTTGTTGGAGTTCTTCCCACGTGGCTTAGAGATGAACTCTTCTTTACACATACAGTGTGCAAAATCTGTTCCTCTTGTGCAGACTGGCTTTCTACCCCTTGGCTGTTTCCTTGCTCTGAACCTATTTTGTATTTCTATACAGATTCATTTTAATTTTTGCTTTTGTTCACTCTCCTCTTGAGATCAGACCCCATAAACCATTGTCAAGACCAACTTCATGAACTTTTTACTCACGTTTTATTTTAAGGAAATAAACTACACTTGTTTATGGGGTATAATGTGATGTCTGGGCACACGTACACTGGCAGATGATAACATCTGAATAATCAGCATATCCATCACATTGTATACTTATCGCTTCTTAGTGCTAACAACACTTCAAATATGCCCTTAGCAATTTTGGAATACACAAAATGTCTTTAACTGTCATTGTGATGCTGTGCCTCCTGAAATTTTCTAACCTTTGGCCAACACTTCTCCTTTCCTCCTTCCAGGTCCCCTTGCCTCAGTCTCTGATAACCACCATCCCACTCTATTTCCATGACTGCAACTCTTAGAGTCCACATAGAAGTGGTGTTATGTTTCTTGTTTTGTGCCTAGCTTAAAGTTGCTTCATAATGTCTTTATTCATTCATGTTGGTATAAATGAAAGAATATCCTTTTTCAGGTTGAATAGGGTTCCATTTTATACACATTTTTGAATCATTCACAGTTGACGAGCACTTCCGTTGTTTCCACAGTTCAGCTACAGTCAGCATGGGAGCACAGGCACCTATGTAGCAGACCAATTTCATCCCCTCGGACACGTATGAACACTGGATTGCTAGATGGTACAGAAATCCTATTTTTAGCTTTCCAAGGAATTCTTACATTGTTTTTCATAATGGCCAGATCAATTTATACTGTCAGTGTAAAGAGGTTTTCTTTACTCAACATCCTCACCAACACTTGGTATCTTCCATCTTCTTGATTAAAAAGTAATTTTATTAGACATAAAATGGTAACATTGCGGATTTGATTTATATTCCCCTGATGATTAGTGAGGTTGAGCAGTCTTTCATATACCTGGTGGACATTTGTATCTTTGAGAAATGTCAAAGTTGCCTTAGCAACTTTCCATTTCTCTGAGCCATCCTCTACTACTTTCCCAGGCCACAAACAGGAAGCTAGAAGGGAAGCAGATGGCTGGGACACAAACTGTTATCCATATGGGATCCCAGTGTGTGCAAGGTGAGGATTTTAGCCACTAGGCTTCTACCCTGAGCCCTGGAGCAGGGACTCTTAAAAAGAGAAGATTCATCTTACACCCATCCCTGGCAGCACCTTCAAAACAGCTGGCCCATTTGGCCAGAGCCTCAGGCCTGAGTACCCTCATGGTGGTATGTTACCAGGGAGCGGTTGGTGCCACCCATTTCCCCTGCTCACGCCGTGGCTGGCACCATCTCTACTAAGCTCTTTAACATCTCCCATCCTGCTATTGGGATGCCCTTACCTCGCCCAGCCTGCAGAGACCGAGCCACCTACCATGTCAGTGAAGACTTCTCTAATTAGAACTACTTTCTGTTTTCTCCTCCTCAACTCCCTACTGTAGCTACAGCTAACACCAAAGCACAGAGCACTGGTTCGTCCTTTACAAGTTTTACAGTTCCTCAATAACCCTTGAATGTCTAAAACATCTGAACACATAGCGAATGAGGAAAAGATCCACATTTGTTGGCTCTGATTAGCCACTTCTTTTATTACATACTGTTGAAATGTGCAATAATGTCACACTTAATGGAATGAAAATTCGCCTGCAAGATCTCTCAGTGTTTGTATACATGTGTTTACATAACTACATAATACATCAGAGTAACTGAAAAACGCCAACATGGACAAATGAAATTAAGACAGATTTATTTTTGTGCAGAAAAAAATAAATAACTTTGAAATTCATGCATAAGTTTCCCATAATATGCACCTTACACAAATTTTTAAAAGTCATGTGCGTGCACAGATCAAGAAAAATTAAGCAAAATAAATGTAATACCATTAAAAATGTTTAATTTTTAAATACCCTCATTTATGTTTAAACATAATTTTATTTTAAAAAAGATTATCATGTCTCTTCCCCACATGTTTCACCTATTTCACATTTTAATTTGTATGACTGGCTCTGAACTGTTCAGCTAACAGCAGCATAGTCCCAAGGCTGCAGCGGATAAATAATAGAACAGAATCAGAGAGCTAGAAGGTGATACAGGAGATCATTAGGGGCAACTGCCTTATTTCAAAGAAGAAATCCAGGGCTGGCATTGTCCCCAGCAAGGTGAACAGCTGCCTGAAGTGATGGCATTCCACATCACTGGGTTTGAGTGCTGTCTGCTCACCTTAGAAAGAGCCCCCTATTGGAAGAGCCGGCAGGGGGAACATAGGGGGGTCTCCTTGCCGGACAGCTACTCCCACTGGAGAGTGTGGGCTGGGATGGGGACAGACCAGACTAAGCAGGGCTACAATACCTGTGAGCCTCATGTGGATTAGATCAGGGAAAAGCCAGGCTGGGCTGATTATTCCTACTGGTGCAAGCATAAATTAGAGTGGGTGAGGGTTGTTTGGGCTTAGCTGCAGCATCAGCTGGCAGAAGCTGGCACTGGGGGCTAATTCTGTCAAGTCAAACCACAGAATCACCTGAAGAACACATAAACTGGGAGTGAGAAGCCTGGGAGGGAAACAGTGGGCTCCTCCCTCTTGGGTTACCACTCCCACGGGAGGGCATGAAAACTAGGACAGGGCCTGGGGTGGCTAGACAGAGAGGCACTCAACAACATCCGTGAGGGCTGGATAGTTGAGCTGGTTAGATGGAACTAAGCTTCAATACGCATTGACATGTACGAGAGCCAAATGAGATATGAGACAAACTGGACTACTGCTATACATACTGGCAAACCAGGGTAGGAGGCAGGTCTGGTGGGGGTTATTGTGGGTGGCCCTGACTAGGCTGCAGCTCCCACTGGTTTATGTGAGGGCCGAGTATGTGCTGGGCAGAACCAGGCTGGACTGCAACACCTATTGGTTACAATGAAAGTCGGGGCTGAAAACAGAACCAACCCAGTGATTGCAACCACCAGCTGATCAGGGCGATCGACTGTGCCAGGCCCTGTGCTTGCTAGAACACACAAGAATCTGGTCTGGGAATACCTCAAAGTTTCTTTGGAGATCTCCCCAATCGAAATGCCGGACTCAGAACCCTAACCAAGAAAAGACAGAAGACAGAGCAAGTCAATCAACCATCTCAGCTATATGTTGGCAGCTAAATACAGGGCAAATGGAGACTCTATGATGGACTATGTCAATCAGTGGATTCTTCAAAGACCTCATAGTGCTTGGAGTGGCAAGATTGGCAGTGATTCATAACTGGTGAACTATCAAAACCACTTGAGCAAGACCCTCAGAGCATGACCCACATCCAGGACTTGGGGTGGGTGGGAAACTGGTGGGCTTTTCCCTCAATATCCCCCTTTAGCTCAGCGACATGAAGGAAACAATATGGAAAAAAATAGTCTTCACCACTTCCCTATAGCGCTTGAACCTCTTTACTCTAATTAATTATGTAAAGATTATCAAAAATACAATTAAAAAAAAAGAAGAAACAGCCCCCTAATAATAAGCCTGGGAAAGCAGTGGAGGATGGTCAAAAGTACTTTCATCCTTGCTACCCGTGTGGGAGACCCAGATGAAGCACCAGGCTCCTAGCTTCAGCATGAACCAGCCCAGACCATTGTAGCCATTTGACGGATGAACCAGCAGGTAAAAGATTTCTCTCTCTGCCTCTCTCTCTTTATCTATTTCTATCTCCTTAAAATAAATATTTTAAAATAAGAGCAGATCAAAATCCAAAAGAGATTAAGAGGCTCACCCAACACCACAGTATCGGGATTTAGAATCCCAGTTGTCTAGATCCTTACGCATCAGTAGGTACTAGGTACACACGAGGTCTGGGGTGAGTGTGACACAATCCCGCCATACAATTGTCTATCTACTGAAATGGCACGTGATGATATTAACCCTCCTAACTGGTCCCAAAGAAAAAACATACATCCTGTTCACAACTACTTTAACCTGCAGAGAAAACTGTTTGTAGGTCATTTGGCTTTCCTGTAGTTCTGATGTTTCCTTGTAGAAACTCTTGCAGCACAAAAGATGTTGGACTACCCTGTTGGTTCTAAGAGGCTGCCTCAAGGGGGAACCAATTTAATAATCATAAATTTGCATCACAGAGTGTGTCACCAGAAAGGGTTTTGACTTTTGTTTTCCTTTCTCTTAACAAAACATGAGTTAGCATCAACGCGTGCACGCTTGGACCCACTGAGTAGCATGCAGAGGAGCCTGCAGTGACTAGAGACCACAGGCTTGTAAACTCACATCAGGAATGCATGTGGCTGAGAGGAAATGCCAGGCTCAGATTCACCAGCACTGCTATGTGTGTGTTCTCCTGTTTTTTTTCAACTAAGCTGCTGCAGAGGAACAGAGAGGGTAATCCTGATTCTTTCACCTTAAGGCATAAGCATTACTAGGTCTTGCAAACCAGAGCAAGTTTCCGACGGCTTCCACAATTGGGCTGCCTGTCTGCCTCCCACCCAGTGCTGTTGAAATCCACTTCACCATTAGTGACCTTAGGCCACTTTGTCCCCAGCTTCCTTTTCCTCTGTCACTGGTCAGCCCAGGAGACAATGGCGGCTGATCCCATGAGGATGAGAGCAAGGAAGAATGAAAACCATGGACCAGCCCTTGAGTTTAGACTTCGGCTGCCTCTGACTTTGTCTTCCTTCCAACTGTTCCACTTTCATGCATCAAATAAAGACATTCTAGAGTTTTTTCAAACATGTTCCCTTAAGGTTTTTTTTTTTTTTCCAAAATGAAGCCTAGCTTGAAACATCTCTTTTCGTGCATGCTCCCTGGGAAGGCTGGACAATTTCCAGGGCTGCCTGTGCTTGAACAGTCCCTGTTCCATTTTCCCCTCAGCAATATCCATCCCCACACACCATGCAGGCAGCTGAGACATGCAAACCTGCATTTGGGTGGAGTTTGAAGGAAAGCAGCCATGGACAGAGCTTTGATTCTTTACCTCCAAACAACAAACAACAGGTCTGCAGAAAGTTGCCACCAACCTGAGGGGTGTCCAGAGCAAAAACCTTCATAGGCCTCTTACACTTCAGAAAGTTGTCTTTTCCTCACTGTTTGCTTTTCTTTCCTTTTCAGTTCCAAGGGAAGACTAAGCTATCACATTTCCTGCCCAAAATTGTGTTCTTGGTCTCAGAAGCAATGCCTCGGTAGCACCTCACCCCACTCTGGAGTTTATCTCTACTTGCCTGCATCAGAACTTTGGACTTCATGGATTTCAAAGACATCCCTTGGATTTTTCTCACTTTAAGATTTTCTTCTTATTTTTTCCACATAATCTTAAAACACAGTCCCTTTTGTTTCTGAGACTCAAGCACAGAAACACAGGGAACGAGGAAGCAAATGGAGAAACGTTCCCACAGGTATATACTGCACTGACGGGAGATCCATACAGCGCCGACCCCTTCTTTCTGCTCTTACATTTCATGTACAGGGAATCATACGACGTGTGGCCCTGCGTGGTCAGTTTCTGTTCACGTGGCATATTTTGCATTCTTCTATGTTGTGGCATGTATCAATGTGCCATTCCTATGAATAGCTGAGTAATATTTTGTCAAATAACTGTGTTACATTTTTTATTTATTCGCTCATCAACTGATGATCATGTAAGCTATTTCCACTCTTGTGGCCTTCTTGAAGGTTTTGTTCAACGTTCTGGTGGATACATGTTTTCATTTGATTAAGTGTACTGTCTGAGGGAGAGTTGCAGGACGATGAGCTCCATGTTACGCCATCTGAGACTCGTGGAGCTGTTTCCCAGGGCGTGCGCATCCATCCCAACCTCCACCTCCACACTGACACCTCCTACAGCCTTCCTGAATCAGCCCACTTGGTGGGTGCTAATCAGCACTTCCATATGGTTTGTATTACATCCCCTGGCGGTCCAGGATGGTGAGCAGCTCTTAACCTGCCCATATGTCATTTGTCCAGCTCTGCTGCAAGAGAAGTATCCATTCAGAGTCTTACCCACTTTTGATCAGGTTAATTGCCTTTTCATTACGTATTCTAGAAACACAATGATTCTTCACATATTCTAGATTAGAATCCTATATCTGATGTGTGACTTACAAAATTGCCTTCCATACTGTGAGTTGCCCTTCCCCGTCCCTAAAGTTATCTTCCCAGGCATAAATGCTTTTTGATTTTGATGGTGTCACACATACCACCACCAAAATCAGTGTAAGTAGCCACTCAATGAACTTGAAACGATGTAAAGCCAGAAGTTCACCATCTGAATACTCTTAATCAGGAATCAGTTCAATCAATGATTGCTAGGAAAAAAAAAGGAAAAAATGCCTACACCCCAGGGTGATCTGTGAACAGCACTTTACATCAGTAGAGTTCATATCACAGGAGTATAGCTTTCTCTGCCTCAGAATCTGTGTTTGAAGTCTGATAAATCTGAAAAGGAGTCCAACGGAAGCTGTCAGACACAGACCAAGATGGACATTTACCCAGAAGAGCTGAGCCCAATCAGGCCTGCTTATTGAAGCCACTGTTTTTCCAAAGTGCAGGTTTCGCACAGTGTGAAAAGGACTTCAATACAGGATATGCCATTTGGGGGAAAATGCTACCAAAATCTAATGGGAAAGTTGATTTTCAAATATATCTGCCTCGTGAGGCTAAGTCTAAGGCGCAATTTTCCTAAACCTGAATCAGTTAAATGAGTAGGTTGATATCAATGAAACAATGAACAGTCCAGATTCTCTTAGGCCAGGTAACTAACATGTGATTTCGGCCAACAGCACTGTCAAGAATTTTATCCACAGAGGACAAGACCTGAAATGGATTTAACCAGTGTAAGGTACATGGCAACTCAGGGACAGGACATTGTGCTCTAGCATTGCCTTTAGTAAACAGATCAATGTTCACAGCACTTACTGCGTTACAGGGAATAGCAGGGAAGGCAGCGAGGACTAGAACCACTGGCTCTGCCACCTGAGTCCAAGGAATCTCTCCCTATCGCAGCAGCCTTCATCATGCAAGAGCCCTATCCACATGCAACTGCTCACAACCTGACTGGAGGAATTAAGCCTGCCATGTGACACAGGTGACTGTGTGCTTCCTGAGCAGGCAGGCAGACAACTCAGTGCCACTGGCAGGCTTCCTGCCCACCCTTGGAATTCCAGCCATATATTTTGTCAGTAGCCAAAATATTCTAGAAAGTATACCTGATAATATCAGGAAAATTCCTTTGATTGGATGGCAGTTTTGGTTGCCAAATCTTTTTTAGAGCAAAAATTCTTTTCTCCATCCAGCCAAAAATGAAACAGAAAAAGCAAGCTACACACTCAGCTCTAAAATCCTAGTCCCTGGGAACCTCTGCAGGGGAAGGAAGAATTATGAGTGTTGACACTGAAGAGCATCTTTACTTTCCCAACAACACCTTCGGGGTCTTCAGAAAATTATGCCTTAACTTCTTGACTGTGTTCACAAGAAAATATCAGGGCTGTTGGCAGAGCAAAAATTGCTACATTGGAGTAATAACACCTTGGGCTCCTGCAACTCTGCCAAACTTCAAGGATGTTTGAGAATACGTCTTTTGTCTGCCTGCACGCCCCGAGAGCAAGAAATTACTCTACTTATAAAGACTCAGAACATGAAACACACACTGTCTTAACAACACAAGCAATTTTTTTTTTTTTACTTTTTTCTTCTAGAGAGAAAGATAAGGCTTTCTAATCCACCGACTCATTCCCCCAAACGCCTGTAGAAACTAGGCCAGGCTGAAGCTGAGAGCTGAGAATTCACCCCAGGTCTCCCGTGTGGGTAACAGGATCCTAACTTCCCGATCCAGCTTCCTGCCTCCCAGGTCTGCATTAGCAGGAAGCTGGAATCAGAATGGAAGACAAGCATTCTGACAGGGGCTATGCTGGTCCCAACTGCCAGGTCCAACGTTCATCCCGTGCGTCTGACTACTTTACACCTTGTTGTTTCTAGACTTTCTGACTTCTACTCCGTCTCTTTCCCTGCTACCACTTTCCCAGGCCTCCCAGTTGGGAAAATACTCATGGAGACTGCATGTCTGCTCCATAGGCTGTTGTGGCTGTCCCTCCAGTGAGCGCTTCCCTCAAGGACTTGACAGTTTGGGAGAGGCCATCTTCCCAGGCCTCTTGCTCAGACAAACTCATTAGGTTCTCATCTCTGTAGCCTTCAGCCAAAGGCCCCAGAGACCTATAGTCAGCAGCATTGCATGTGTCTAACACACACACACACACACACACACACTTGCCCAGAAATGTCTTTTTCCTGAATAACATCTCTCTGCCTCTTCTTTCTAGAACCAACCTGGATATTTCTGGGAGTTGTAGTTATCGCCTATCCTTGTCCTGGGGCCAGCAAAGGGCAGTTTGGAGTCGGCAGTGGCCTGGTACTTGCTATAATGTCTTAGGAAGCAAAACCCTTCACACAGAGATCTATTCTCACCTCTGCAGGTTCAGGGAAGTTTCTCAGGACACCAGTCCATCCACATGTCCAGTACCCAACACCACTAACATGACAGGCAAGAACTCTAAAGTCAGACAGTTCCAAGTCTGGGTTCTGCCTCTAGCATTGTCAATCATGTAACCCTAATGGCATAATGTCCAGGAGCCTCCATGTCATCTGAAAGACTGACACTTCTACTGCCACACCTTGCAGTGAGGATTAACAAAGATGACGGGTATAAAGCCCTAATTACACCGCCTAACCAAATGGGGGCAACCCAGTGAGTAGCTGTGATCTTTACGGCACAGAGAATGACCACCAAGACCATCACAGGCACACGTAGCTGTGCTTCCCACAGGCACACAGATCACTCCAGATACAGCGCTGCTTCTGGGCTCTCTCCATCTCAGGAGACTGCCCAAGGTAGAAATTCAATCATTTCAACCACATTGAATAATAAAAACCTCCCAGGTCAACTTGGATAAACTGAATAAGCACACCTAAGCATGTACCCTCTTTTATCCCAAAAAGCAATTATTGGGCACCTATTGGGTATAAAGTTTGATGTTCCTGGGAAAGCTCAGATGGATAAATCTTGCTTTTCTCAAGGTGTACAGTTATGTGCGGAGCTGAGAAATTGAACACAGCCCAAGGCACAGGTTCTCTGTGAGTCTCGTCCAGGCTCCCAACAGAGCACATAAAAGAGGGGTCTCAGCACTCCTCGCCCTCCAAACCCAGCCCCTCCTTACGGAACTTTCTGCTTGCCCCCTATGAATGGGTTAGGGTCAGGGTTCCAAACATCTGGGATCTTACACTCATGTTCTTCTGTGCACCTTGACTCACAGAGGCCGGGAACAGCCAGTCCAGGACACCTCCATTCATACACCTGCATTTTTCTAGGTGTCCAACAGGTCTCCAGCCCAGACCTCTGTGGTCCTTTGCAGCATGACTCGTGACAAAGGAGAAGTTTGCACATTCTCTGCAAATTTCGAGTATCTTAGGAGGCAATAAAACAAAAGCTGAGCATGACAAGATCGTTCAAGGACATGGACGGAGCTGGAGAGCATAAGGACTCCCCTTGACGACTCAGCCAGGCGACAACCAGGTCCTGACTGACGGTGTCCCGCAGAGCTCAGCTCCCTCCTAGCAGCCTGTGAGGGAGCTGGCTCTCCTTTCTCCACTCCTGGTGAGGCTGCAAATGCCAGCCTCCATTTGGACTGGCTACACGCCTCAGTTGGCACCCACGGTCAAAAAGGCCATAGACAGCTCCTCTCTGGCCTGCTGAGCTACTCCTGGGGTCTAGGGACAGGGGACAGGGGGAGCAGGGAGGAGGAGGAGTGTGGACAGCAGCAGCTGGCACTCCTCCCTGACTCTCTCCCACCTCATCAGCCTCCGGATCTGTAGTCACCAGCCTGGAAAACCCCTCCAGTGACAGCTGGTGGCCCTGTCAAGAAGTGGAAGCATCTTCATTGGTTTCAATCTCCAGGCCAGGAGTCTCCGGCCAAACCCCACCCACACCCTGTCACCTACAACACCTTACATTAGGTGCACCCCAAGACTCCCTTCAAAGACCCATTGCTTTATCACTCCATGTCAGAGGCTCCCATTTTTCCACCAGTATTCAGAATAAGACCCTAGCTGCCCGGCTGAAAAGACCTTACACTGTGACTTGCCTTCACCCACACCCAAGTGTCCCCCACTGTGCACCCCCCATGTTCTGTATGTGGAGGCTTTCATGCTGAAGTCTCTTGAGTTCCATGAACATAACATTCATAACCCCCAGTCATGTCCCCCAAGTCCTTGTACAAAGTGTTCCTATGACTCTAACACATGCTGAAGCTGTGAGTTTTCATCCTCCTGCCTAGGAGACCACTCTGGAGTTTACTTTCAATGCCACTTCCTCTTGGACCTCGTTGTTCCCTGCTGCCACTCTCCAGGATGGAGTGGGAAGGGTCTGAGTTGAGGTTCCAAAGCACCTTCCACCTCCCATAGATTATGCCGCACTGCACTGGGCTATGCCTGTTATTTATTTCTCTGCATTGATTAGCACTCCTCACATACACTCAATAAGTCACGCTCCCTGGGAACAAGACTCCATTATTCACATCACAGACACATCCCCTGTCATGGCATGGTACCTGCCACATGAGCACGCAGTCTGCTGAATGTGTGAATGATGAAGCAAACTGGCATCAGAAGCAAGTGAAGGACTTCCTGCAACCAAGGCAGAACCTGGATTGAGAACAGGTTTACCACATCAATTCAGCTCTTTGCTTTATCGCTCAGGGAACTGGAGCCCAGGAAAGTCACATGATTGCCTGCTGACAGCCTGACTCCTGACCTACGTGTCCCAGCTCTTACAAACACCCCCAAATCCAAGAATCCACCTTAATGAAACAGTTTCATCTCTTTGCACAGAATCTTTAAGCTCTGGCCTCAAATCAGGCTACAATTCCTGGGCACAAGGGCAGTGCTCTCTACAAGAAAACTCCTTCTGACTCAGGTCAGCTGGGAAGACCTTATTATGACTGACTTGCTGCTCTTTCAGGTTCTTCTCCCTCAGCATCTAGTGGAAGCGCTGGGATAGCTAAGGGGTGACACCAGCCCAGCAGCCTTAAAACTCCTTTATGGCTGAACACAATATACAGCAACAAGATCTAGGGCTCTCCCTCTACGATCACTCCCATCCTATTGATGTATGATAGTACTGTTATCCGTAGGACAATAGCTAACAAATTCATCACACCACATATGCCTCTTGTGAAGATTTATTTTAATGCTATCTTCTAATCCCAATTGCTGTAAATTAGTAAGATGGAGTGAAATGGTTTTTGCAAATAACCCATCTGGAAGTGAAATTCAGCCCCCAGATTCTCTCTATGCTGCACTGACCAGAGCACATGGTCGGGGGGTGGTAGGGATGGGGGCGTGGGGGGACAGCACCTGTGACATGGGGCAGAGGGCAAACATCAGAGACCCTGAGGGCAAGCATCAGTGGCCAAGGGGCTCTCCGCACACCTACTAAGGAATAAATCAGCAACATTACTACTGCCCAGTGAACACAGTGGCAGATCATAAAATCACTGCTCTTAACAGTTACCCAGGATCACTCAGGCCCATTTCCTGGCCTCTGGGATTGCAAGAAAGGATGGTTAAAATTTGTAATATAAAAACAAAGAAGTCAACAAACAACAACAAAAACACACACACTAGTTTCTGTTTTCAAAAAAATACGCCCTACTCAAGACTTTCCCTGAGTTCAAAAGAACTTGGCTTCCATCTGTGGATCAAAGCTCTCCCGGCTTCATGCAAAAAGTAGCAGCACACCCACATGACCAGGCCTGGCCCTGGCAAGGAGAGGCCCTTGTCTTCCGTCTGCTGGTCACCCCTGGCCACTCAGGAGAAAACAATGCTGAGTACTCTTAATCACGTCCTGCTCTCCAGCTGAGGAAGAAAGAGACCAATCCTGCCTCCAGAAATATCTTGAAAACAACAGATGTTTGCACGGTTAATACCATATTCAAGGAACTCTCCACTGAGAGAATTCACAGCCAGTGCAACAGCTACATTGATCAGTTACACAGAGAGAACAATAGAATTGTAATTCTTCAGAATAAAAAAAAAAGCTTTGCAAATAAATAAGTCTGAGATGCCAATTATTCCACTTTCCTCTCCTTTATTTAAATTAACCAATCTACATTCTCTCAAACAGTACCACAAGCAAACTTATTTTGCAAAAACTTAATTTGCAGATTTTAAGCTAGGAGGACTGCATACTTTTAGAACCATATAGAACTGCATCTAATTACAGATGATACAATTTTCTGTGACCCAAAGATCTCCGTCAGTAGAGCCTGCACATCCCTTCACTTAAGCAGCACACAGCTCTGTGGGGCTGCTGCAAAAGGATGCTGAGCCCACTGTGGGCCACTTCAAGTCCAGCTCTGCCCTGGGGCAGCTCCTACCATACCCCCTGCATCTAGGTGCTGGCTGCCAAGAAGCTGGGCTGGCTTCCCATGCCTGTGCACCTGGCCTCTGCTGGCAGCACTCGTGCTGCACAGAGCTGACCTGCCTGCCTCCGAGTATGGAACTGTGCATGCTCCCTGGGAACACAGCAAATAACCCCTTTCCCTCAGCGGGTCTTTCGTCTCATGCTGACTCCCGGCTCTCCATGCTAACTCTTTTGGGGCACAGCAGGTTTTTGAAGCAGTGCCAGCAAGGGAATTCTGACAGCTGGGGCTTTGTCTCTTTATTGCATCCTGTTCATCCCTGTATCATTGTGAAGTCATTGAAAGCCCATAGAAGGCAGGCTGGATGACCATCCATCCCTATTAAGAAACAGGCAACTGGGTGTGGCATGGGGAGCGGGGGTCTGGCTTGGCCCAGGTCACCTGGCTCAGGTCCATGAGCCCACGTAGGAGAATTGGTCCTCTTCAGTGCAGAGGATGGAGTGTGGGACGACAGACCATGGTGCACATACAGGACATTGGGGCCTGCAGAGAATATCTGGTACCACAGCAGAGAATGGGGAACAGAACATATGGACAACTACCCAGGCCAAATGATGACAGCAAATAACTGGGTGAATGGCCAACTGTGTCAGCCAATGGACATTGGAGGGGATTCCTCACCC
Source organism: Ochotona curzoniae (assembly GCF_017591425.1). NCBI lineage: Eukaryota > Metazoa > Chordata > Mammalia > Lagomorpha > Ochotonidae > Ochotona > Ochotona curzoniae. The sequence continues at coordinate 19,881,055 of NW_024464918.1, read as the reverse complement.
ATAGATTGACGAGATTGACGAGATTGACAGCATTTCAGAACTACCACATCCGCCTGGGCAGAACCCTCACAGCATGCACCACATTGTGACCCTGGGTTGATACTGGGTGGCCTTTCCCCATCCTCGAGTACTGGGATGGCTGGGAAGCTGGGTATGGTCTTTCCCCTTATCTCTCACCTTCCCCCAGAAATGGGAAGAAGAGGGCCCGGCGTGGTGGCGCAAGTGGCTAAGGTCCTCACCTAGCACGCCCGGGATCCCATATGGGCACCGGTTCTATCCCGGCAGCCCCGCTTCCCTTCCAGCTCCCTGCCTGTGGCCTGGGAAAGCAGTCGAGGACGGCCCAAAGCTTTGGGACCCTGTACCCGCGTGGGAGACCCGGAAGAGGCTCCTGGCTTCGGATCGGCATAGTATCGGCCCGTTGTGCTCACTTGGGGAGTGAATCATCGGACGGAAGATCTTCCTCTCTGTCTCTCCTCTCTGTATATCCGCCTTTCCAATGAAAAAATAATAAAAATAAATCTTTAAAAAAAAAAAGAAATGGGAAGAAGAAATAGAGAGTTTGGAAGCAATGATCACAGCCACTTCCCCCTAACCCTAGATCCTTCCCACCCTGATTAACTATGTAAACATCATCTAAAACAAATAAATAAATATAAATAATAATAATTACTTTTTTAATGAAAGGAAAAAAAGAAACAGGCAAGTCCAAAAGATGCTGATGAACCTGTTTTGATGATTTAGTTGGTCATCCATCCATCCATCCACCCAGAGGAGGAACTGCCTGACTCCTTTATTCTGGTAATAAGTGGATTCGCTGCTTGAGGATCACATGTTGCTCCGGACCATCCAACAGCTTATATAGAACTGGAAACAATGCCCCGAAAATTCTCAGTGGATGTGGTATGAATTAACTTGACATGCACACTTTAAAGTCACCTTGGAGGCTCTGCTTGCCTTTCCATTTTCACAGTGGCACTCCAGCTTGCTCTGCTGTCCCTAAGAATTTAGACCTGGTAAATGAACACTGGAAAAAGACAGCAAGGCAATAAGCTTGTCTCCCCATGTTAGGAGGAACACAATGAAACTGATGAAAACCCATCACTAAGGCAAAAAGATGACCTGTTTTGCAAAGGCCCCAATGGGAAGACATCCCTCCTTATTCTAAATGTGCCTAACTTCTCAGTAAATTGTTTAAAAACACCTAACCATTCATCCACAAGTATCTTCTCATGGCCTAATAAACATTGGGCCCTTCAGCCATAGTCAAGGCTTTCAGGAAACACACATTGTAGCTTTTGAAAAAGTTGGAGGGTAAATCCAATACTGCATGATAAATGCTCTCACGCCTGCAGAATCCTGCAGAGAGGTCTGCAACTTATTCCACAAGAGTCACAGAAGGCTCCCCAAAACTAAAAGTGCTTTGCTTGACTTGCTGGCTAGCAGAGTAAAACACAGCCAATCAAAGAAAAGGAAGGATCAGTGAAGACAAAGGATTACTCTTTTCTCAACTGGAGAACAAAGAGACTCAAACCTGTTCAGGCTGAGAAGAGATTTGATGTGCCTGGAACAGGGTTTGAAATGTGACATTGGCATAAAAGTGGAGCTGAGCGAGCTAGGCAGCCACATGATTGTGAAAGGCCTAACATGCTTCTTTAAGAAGAGCAGCCTTCATCCTTTCGGAGTCACAGACGACTCTAAGGCATGGAGTAGCCGTAGGCTCCCACACCTTGGAACTATCAGTGTGGTGGCATGATAGAAAGTATATTGCAGAGGGCACCAGCAAGCCAAGAAGGAAGAAGGAACATGGTAGGATGATCTAGCACGTGACTGACGAAGCAGTCGCAGTAACAAACAGAACAGATTTAACAGGGAGAGTGCTAGAGGCCACAGGTACCCACCTAATCCAGGAAGCAGGTTCAACAGCAACAGACAAGGGTTGAGCAGAGCGGAGATCCCCAGGGTGACACCAAGATCATATGACCAGGGAGAGACAGCCACACTCACTCAGCCTTCCACAATGGCTGAAGAGGGTATAGCCATACTAAGTTCAGCTGCTGTGTGATATGAGAAAGAACCCATGGCAATTTTTGCTGAAGACATTAAAAAAGATCCTGTGGGACAACAAGAAATGAAACAGCGCCATTGCTTAAGGCAGCCATGCAGAGCCGCCAGTTGCTGGCAGTGAGCCACCGTCTTGCCATGTCAAGGTAGAGAGAAATGACTACATGTTCCACCACACACAGATCTAACTGAGAGAGAATTCTAGTCACTGCCTTTAACTTCAGCCTGGTAAGCTTCAACTGGGGTCTGAGCAACTGCCAAGCTTCAAGCAGGAAAGAGCTACCACTTTCCCCAGGCCCCACTCCCTCAGAGCACCACACCAGGCAGCTCAAGGTGAAGCAGTGTGCCTCTGTTCCCTGCCCCCAGCATCTGAATCAGCAGCAGGAGGATGCCATTTCCTCGGGGGTGCCAGCGGAGTTGATGGCAACCTGACTCATTGATGACAAGGCCCGAGGGACAACCTTGCAGTCCACACTGACCTTGCGTCCAGCTGGAGTGCTAGCAGGGCACAGGTACCCACCTAACCCATGAAGGGAGAACACCATGGCCTGTTTTGCACTCCCCCACAAGGCTCCCTGCAGCTAGCTGGGAGCAAATGCTAGCTGTTATGGCCCATGCAGGCTCAAGTAAGGGATTTTATCTGAGGAATAAACCTGGGGCTGCAGCCACCAGTGACTTGTCTGGTTGAAGGTTTTGCAGCAAGGGCTGTCCACTAAAGTCTGTGAGGTGCTTTCTGCCTCACCTTCTCCCTTTGTCCTGGTTGACTGTACCCAGACCGCCAACAAGCAGTACTCTCTGGGAACACCTGGGCTCTCTGCCTGGCCAGAGCAGGTTCATGGGGTTCAGGGTAGAGGCCCTGCCCTTGTGACTGAGGCCTGCATGCTATGAGTGTGGCAACTCTAGAGCACAGCAGAAGAGGAGGGGTCTCTGGGGCAGTCACTGAGTCTGGCTTCAGAGGTTCCAAGTCCCCTAAGCATGTGGAATGCATCATGGCAGAGAGTTCGGTGCTCACACTGAGGACCACACCGATCGTCTGTGCAGTTCATGCCCCTGTGTGGGTGCAATGTGTAGTCGCTGTGGGTTTACCCCGGGCCTCAGTCACCTTGGCTGAGAGGAGGGTAGGCAGCAACCACACCATCCAGTGTGGTCACACCTTCCATTCTGCTGACAACAGAGATCTACTGCATGAACCTAAGTGTCAGCCTGAACTCCTGCAGCACCCCCAAGCACTGACCTGAGCTCCTTAGCTTCGCCCAGCACATAACGCTGAATACCCATTGAAGCCACAGAAGCATGTGCCAAAGATAAAAACCAACAGAGGAGAAAACCAACAAGTGGTGCCACTAATGCCTAGAAATAAACTAAGAAGATGCAGGTAGTTTTTAAAGCAAAACCACCCTGATAAGACGCAGAGGGGAGGCCCTGAGATTAACACTGGGAAGACTGAGATGTGGTGTATTGTCAGAGGGAAAGTAGCCCACAAGGAAATGTGGCAATCACTAGTACAAGAGGTGCATTGCTCAGTCCTGGCTTTCACTACACCAACTGAAACAGGACGTAGGGCAAGCATAGCTCTTCTGAAGACGGGAGTGCAAGCATAGGTCTGTGCCTTCTAACCCTCTGCCTTCAGAAAGAAGGAGAGTAGACCAGATGGTGCTACTGGAGGCTTTAACACCTGAACTATGCCTTGCTCAGGTTGTCTTCTACACAATTATCCCCAAATAAAAACAATGGGGATGAAAGGAGTAATGGGTTGGAGCAGCACTGAGGCACAGTAGGTAAAGCCACCACTTGTAGTATCAGCATCCCATACCACCATCCCACTTGACTGGACCCCAGTTCAAGTCCCAGTTACTCCATTTTCAGTCCAGTTCCCACTAATATGTTTTAAAAAGGCAGAAGGAAGCCCAAGTAGTTGGGAACCTGTACCCATGTGGGAGACACAAAGAGTTTGGACAAAGCTCCAAACTCTTGGCTTCAGACCAACCCCGCTCCAGCCACTGAGGCCATCTAGGAAACACAAACAGTTCGACTATCTATTTACAGTGACTGGAACTATGAATGACCTACTTAAACGGCCATCAGTGGAAGCATTTTCCAGGTGTTTGTAAATACACACAAGTCTGCAAGGGTTCTTCCCAGTCAGCACCCTGGACAACAGCAGAAACCCAGGTGGCATATGCAGACATGGCAGTGGCTGCACAGGTTCCATCTGCTGCCTAATCCCCACCCAGGGTCAGAACGTTGGAAAGCTGGGGCCAGTACTGTGGAGCAGTGAGTTAAACTTTCCCCTGAAATCAGTATACCAAGTTGGAGAGTGGGTTTCAGTCACAACTGCTCTGTTTCCAATCCAGCTCGCTGCTAATTTCCCTGGGGAAGCAATGAAAGATGGTAAACACGCTTGGCGCTCCCTGGCCACTCACACGGGTGACTCACACGGGGCTCCAGAGTCTCGGTTTCAGCCCTGGCCATGGTGGCCGTTTGCACAGTGAATCCTCAGTGGATGGAGGATCCTCCCGTTCCCTCTCTCTATCACTGTCTGTATCTCTCACTCTCTCTTTAACTCTGCCTTTTTAATAATAACGAAATCTTTCAAACGTGGGCAGTTAGAAGGCTGAGCTGCCTCCAAAATGCTGGGCCCAGCCTACTGAGTGATGTTCCATTGATGAGCTCCCTGCAGTGCCTTGGCAGCGGCTCTCCACACTGCATTTCCTCCTGTTAGACGGGGACATTAACGGTGTGGTTGCTGAGAAGGTTAAATGAGGATATGCAGATACAGACACATAAACACACCACTTCCTTGTTCTCCAACAGTCTGCTCCTATTATTTTCATTGTCAAAATCAAAGCAGTACATTTTGGATCTGCGTATCCCATCAGTTACAAAATTAATTTAATGGTGAAAAACATCCCCCTTCTATGTAAAGCATTTTTATTTCCTTTGTGTTTTATTTTAGGAGTCTGTATGCCACTTGTTCATGCTGGTACATGCTGTCTCTGTTGGAATACCTGAATTTCTGCCTTAATAGTTGCCAAGGATTTTATTCTGGGGGCAGTTTATATAAAGAACAGCAAGGAATTGGGTGTGAATATGAGTTCCTGCTGTTAAGTAAAAAAAAAAAAAAAAGGCTGGGACAGGTTTTTAGCTCTAAGCCCCATTTCCTTGTTCATGGAAGGATTTCTCTAAGACTTCAAATGAGATCAACTTTCTCTTTCCCTCATGAAGTTCATCATTTATGCTAATATGCGTTTTAAGAATGAAAGGTTAGGGCCCGGCGTAATAGCATAGTGGTTAAAGTTCTCGCCTTGCACACCCGGGATCCCATATGAGCAGGGGTTCCAATCCCGGCAGCCCCACTTCCCATCCAGCTCCCTGCTTGTGGCCTGGGAAAGCAGTCGAGAACGGCCCAAGGGCTTGGGACCCTGCACCCATGTGGGAGACCTAGAAGAGCTCCTGGCTCCCAGCTTCAGATCGGCGCAGCACTAGCCATTACGGTCATTTGGGGAATGAATCATCGGACGGAAGATCTTTCTCTGTCTCTCTCCCTCTCTGTATATCCACCTTTCAAATAAAAATAAATAAATCTTTAAAAAAAAAAAGAATGAAAGGTTAGAAATGATTAATGCCAGTCCTCCCATGGTGGCAAACCATCATTGCTATCTTTTGTACAAATTACACATGAGATGCCCTCTCCCAGGGCAGTGCTAACCAGTAGAATTCACCCAGGACTGAACGCAGATCTGAAGCTCAGCATCAAAGCCAGGGATCTCCCAATCGAGTATCTATGGGGATAATCCATACCACAGAACTGAGAGAAGCACCCAGAGACAAGGAGAGGACATGGGGATTATGGCATGCAAGACAGTGTGTCCTCACCAAGTGGGCGATGTTAACGAGTCTTGGTTTACTCCAATGATCTCTACACGAGAATGCAAGTTCAGCATTAAGTTCCTTTAAACACACACATTCGCAGGCAGACATCACACACACACACACACGCACACACAGTAGACCAAACAAAATGTTTTAGTCCAAATTCAACACATGGGCCACCAGGCTGCAGCTTCTGATTCACAAACCACTGACACCAGCACACAGCCAACCCAACAGGACCCCAGCGAGCAGCCACCCGGGGAGTCACTGTCTTTCTTGCCAGCCAAAACTGGCTCTCCTCGCCTTTACTTCAATCAGCCAAGATCAACAGGATAAGTTTAAAGGAAGAAAGATAAGAATAAGTTTAAAGACAATTTGGAAAGAATCTGTAGGAGAAATAAAGTTGCCTGGGCTATTTCTCTCCAGGAAGAGATTTTTAGAACTCCTCACAAGATTTTCTTGAATGTTTCTTTACAAGAACCATGCCCCTTAGTCTAGAAAGGGCTTCTTGTGTCATTGGATCAAGAACAAAAGAAATATGTCTCTCTCAATTCAGGAGCCCCTCCCCCACAGCGACCAGCTGACCTGGGCACCCAGGGTGCTGGAAAGTGGCTGGCTCTCCAGCCCGCTGACATGTGGCAGCACAGGTGCAGCCCAGAGCTGCAGCAGGATTCTGTCAGGCATTACCAGGACAAGCCCAGGCCTGATGGGGACTCCCCTGACAGTCTGGGTGGGAGGCAGGATCTGTCACTGTTGGGCTGCTGTGGCTGAGCCACTGTCTGTGGCAAGTGCTGACACCGGATGCCTGAATAGGGGCTCAGTCAAGCAGGCATTTGTCACGGAAGAAGCTCCGACTCATATTTCACGGGGCCATCAGAGGCGGCAGGACGGGACTGAGGTGACTCATCACTGGAATATTAGCCATGCTGCTTTTCACACAACGACAGCTGGGCTGCGGCCAGGAGCGCTCTTGGGAGACAGCAAATGTTGAAAGACGTGGGGGTGAGGTGGGCTGGGGGAGCGGTGCCCTGCCCAGTCCCCCTGCTTCAGGGCATGGAGCTGCAACACCCCCAGGAGGCTTGGAAAGGAAGGAGCACAGGTGGCTGTGCCAGGCTAGGAGGAAGGGACACACTTGAAGGTGATTAGATCCCAAAGGCGGAACTGGTTGGGTTTTCCTAAGATCCAGGCCCTGGGCCTTTGGTTTCAAGACCCTACTGAGCAGAAGTGAACTCTTTAGAAGGCCAAAGAAAAGCCATTTATCTCCCCCACCATTGCTGCTCCACCACACATCCTATGATGCTTGCCTCTTTGCTCAGTGAGTCTGACCGGATAGAAAGACAAATGGAAACTCCTGCGAACTTGGCATTGTCCCTGAAGTTTCACATAGAAATGAGCTCTTTATAATGATGTTGGCATGACGATCCGTGGGGATTCCTGCCAACTGTCTGACCCCATTCACTATGTTGTCCCCACAATCCTGCTCCAAAACCCACCCTACATGGAAGTAACTTTCTTTAGTTCCTTTGAGAAACTTGAAACTAAGCTGAAAGCAAGAAGATAAAGCCTTTCTCAGAGAAAACATGACTCTTTCAAAAATAGGTATTTTTGCATGATTCGCAGCTCTACTGTCATACAGCTACAAACTGTGCAACATACAAACCAGATAACTGTTCAAACACAGGCATCCAGGTGTGGTAGCACTGATAACACCAAGACAAAAACACCAAGATGGACTGAATGCTTACTGTGTAATGAGCTTCCCCCTAAACATTACTGACTCTTCACATAACCAGAGATGAAAATGTTATTCTCCAATGGGAATAATCGTATTCCAACAGCAGGAGAGGAAAGCCAGATCCCGGAGGCTTGATTAAACTGCCTGAGCACGGACCTGTGTTAAGGAAGATTTGTATCCCCAAAACTTTTGCAGATATTGAAACTCTGATATCTTAATGTTTGGTGTAAAGGCGGACACTTGACCTAATTGTAGTAGCTAGGAGATGGGGCCCATCAGAGATCTACTGGGGGGGGCATGAGCTTAGAAGGTGATGCTCAGTAGCAGGTTGGTTGGCTGAGCTTAGATTCTGCAGAATTGCTGTCTCTGTTTGCTGGCTAACTATGTCACTGTTTCCCTACATCCACCATGACCAACAGCTATCAAACTATGGGGCTACTCAATCCTAAACTGTAACCTCCAGCTATAAGAAGACACCTCTTTCTCAAGTTCTTCTCAGATATGTTAGATAAAGTATCAACAACAAAGTACTAATACAAAGGCAGGCTTGGAGTTACAAGTAAACAGATCCATGCACGTAGTACTAAAATTACATATTGATTACAGTTGCTAAGGAATATTGGGGAAATAGTTCAACTTAAATTGAAAATTCCTTTATTTAATCTTGTTAAATATGTAAACAATACCTGCCAAATAATAAGAGAAAAAGATGACTGCCCTAATAGAAAGTCAGACCAAAAAAAAAACAATCATAAATTTGAAAGTGACCAAAAAGATATGCAACATCTTACCAATAATCAAACAATTGAAATTTAGAATAGCATGTTATCCAATCTTTTTCCTATTAAACTGGCAAATTTCTCACAAAGTTATCACATCCAGTATGGTTGAAGTCACCCCTGAAGACGGTTTCTGTCCTTTCTGGTAAAACATGCCTATAGACCCTGTGGTCCTCTTTCCGTCAACTAGAAGGGGTATATATCCCTTCCTTTTGGAATCCGAGTGGGACTGTGACTATTTGGCCAGTAGAGTACGAAAATAGTGACAGCAAGTGACCTCCAAGCTCAAGACACCAGTGCACCACAGCTGTCCTGAGGAACAAAAATGCAGCTTCCTGTTGGTGAAAATCAGCTGTTCCAGGAAGAGCTTTTCTCTGACTGAAGAACTCAGGCTCTCTGCAGGTAAGCCCGCCTCTAGCAAACAGAGACTGGAAAGCCTGGGCCCATGAACTTCCTGCAAATTCACCAACAAAATTAAGCCATGCCTCCTCGCCTAGCAGAGCATAAGAAAGGGTGAGAAAGTTCACAGAATTCTGGCCCTCTTCCTGATGTGACTCTTAAATGAATGAGAATCTGAAAGTCCAAAAGAAAAAGCTTTTGAGGACTGAAAAATCGCAGAAAGAAAAATTGCACTGAACACTGGGTTTTTTATGGATTAGCTAATTTCCAAATGTTCATGTATTTGTGAAATGTGTGTATGCTGCATTTAATGTCAACAATTTAAAATTATTAATTTTAAGTTTGTGCTACCAATCCAGAATTGAGTATTACATAAACAAAGTCTTCTGAAAGTTCAACTCCACTTCTTATGGTAATGTGTCCCTGTTGGAGACTGTCAGCTCCTGGGAAATGCAGGTTCTCTCACTTGACTGCTTTCTGTAGAAATTAGCGCACATTTACAAAAGATTTCCCATAGATGCATGCATGGAAAAACAAAAAATAAATCTCACTGGCTCTTTAACAGAGAACTCAGGGGAAAAGAAAATACATACAACCCAATTTACAAATAATTGTTTCAACCATTCATGTATATGTGAGTCTAGGTGGACAGGAAAAGATTTTTCCATAGACCAAGCCTGGGCACGGCTCAGCTGTAAATCACAGTTTGAGATGCCTGAATCCCGCGTCAGTTTTCCTGGTTTGAGCCTGGCTCTGTGCTTCAGATCTGGCTTCATGCTGATGTCTGCCCTTGGAGGCAGCATGGGTGCCTGATACACACGGGACTGACCCAAGCTCAGTTCCAGGCTCCTGCCTTCAGCCTGGCCATGCTCTAGCTATTGTGGATATGTAAGGAGGGAAACAGCAGATGGAAAATCTCTCTCTCTCTCTCTGTCTCTCTTCCTTTCAAATGAGAAATGAGTAAAAATAAACAAATATACACATTTTTGAAAAAAACAAGAATGTTCTTCATCTCTGTATCAGGATGGGGCACTACATGTGAGGACAAGGAGGACAGCCTGGAGGAAGTGAGATGGGAACCAGACAGAAGAAGAGGAAGGCAGACCTGAGGCTTGGAGGGCAAGGACAGGCCAGGGTTTTCATCTCTACCCCTCTCCTTCCACCCCTGCTACTGAGGCCAGTTCTCCTGACCTACAACAGCCCAAACCATCACTAGAAACAAGTGGGAAGCTAGAGAAAGCTAGAAGGACAAAACAAGAGGCCTTTGTTATGGGGGAAGTGAGGAGAAGGAATGGTCCAGGGGTGTCCCCATGGCGAGCATGGCCACAGACGCCCTACCTGCATGAGGCTCATTCATGACTGAATGGATCAGAGCTCTCACACATTGTGTGTTCAGTGCAGTAACTAAAAACTGAAGTGAACCAAGTTTCAATTCCAAGGCTGCCTTTGCCTCTTCCTGTCTGGGAGAGCCCGAGCATATTTATTGAACCTCTGCCTGGTACACAGTGATCTCTCGCGTAACATCTGCAACCTCAGCAAAACACTGTGGAAGCACATACCCAGAGACATGGAGTGCCAAGGACCCAACGCTGCCCAGACCTCCTTCTCTGCAGGACCCAGTGCCTATGCATACAACCCCTGGGCGTTTCAGGATGCACCACTGCCGCACCACTGCCTTACTCAGTGTTGCCCTTTCTGGGGCTACCCTCACTGCCAATGACTGGTCAATCTGAAGTTCCTTCCAACCAGCTTGGAATAACTGCAAAGGGTCATTCTAGCTGCATGCCCTACCAGCACCTACCCCCCAACCTTCCCAGCACCCTTCCCAAACAGACCACACAGCCAATGGGCTTGTCCTCTGGCAATCCTGCTTCTGCCTCCTCCCCACCTCAGGTGTTGGGCCAAGGACATTTCCAAACAAATGACCAGTGCTCCAAACTCACCTTCGAGTCTGGTTCCTGACATGGAATTTGTCCCAAGGTCCAAAGACCTGGGTGGAGGATGTGAACTTGAGCAAAGTGGAAACAGAGCCTCAGCTCCAACCTACAGAACACCATAACGGCTCCCCACCACAAAGACTTCTGCTGCGATTTGGACAAGCCCTCTTATCGAAGCCAGGCTTTTCATTGGCAAGACGGTGCAAGCCCAGAAGTCTAAGCAAACCAGGCCCCGGGATGCAGTCCTCAGCCTGAGAGGAACAGATCTCACATCTACAAAGCCTCTCCTAAGCCCTTCTCACTGGTGTTTGTCAGTCTTTCCGGCAGCCTACAGCAAGACGCAGAGCATCCTTAGGCGGACGACCCACCGACCAGGAGGAGAGACTAAAGGGGTCCCAGAGCTGGCTTTCTCAGACTGAGAACTCTCTGCTGAAAACCATGACTAATTTTTAATTTGCTGAGAATTCTCTTCTTCTTTAGAAAAGAAGCTGGTTTTCTAGAATCTCAACAGGCTGAAACATTTTCAGTTGAGTATTCCCATTCACTCTGTCTTTATCAGCCTCATTTTGAATAGTGTGCCTGGGTTCCGCAACATCAACTGAATTGACCTGATGTCCATGTAAACAATGAAGGGTGCCCAGCGCAACAGAGTTCCTCGTTGTCAGCTGGCTCATGTTCTGTGCCTGCTGAGGGATTACAGATGCCTCTTGTACTGTGCTGGTCACTGAGTGACACACGCTGGGCTGTCTGGCCTCAACCTGACTTGGCAGTGAGAGCTCCTGATCCTCAGAGTGATGCCCACCTGCAGCACTGCTCACAACGGGCTCAGGTTAAATCATTTCGGGAAAAAACAGGAGGGGATAAACGGAAACCCACCTTAACCGCAGAGGGAGCCATTTCCTCCATTTTCAGTAGCTGACTTATTTTCTTAAGCATTTCACGCGTTGCTGAAATGCATGCCACATCTACGGCTGCCAACAAGCCCCAGGATTATACAACATGTCACATTCATGCCACTTCCTGCCATGCTGGTCACCAGGGTGTGGCATTGCTGCCCTGTGAAGCAACGGCATTCATTCGGAATGCACTGTGTTTTCATACTGCTTCCAACCATCCTGCTCATGGCAGAGAGGCAGCTTTGATGAAGACACTGCATTGAAGAGAAGGTAGCAGAAAGGAGGGAGAGAGATTAGCAGCTCAAAAGCTTTGAAAATGTTTATTTCACTGAAATGATAACACGCCTTATCTACCCTCTTTAGACATTGCTGATCACATTATTTCCAGATGAAACATCAGTCAGTAGGAGTCTGGTTTTTTGTTTTCTCCCCATGCTGGTGAAGTTTTTTTGCAGGGATTCTGTAAAGGAAAGTCCTGTCTCTCACAGTGCTTCTAGGCAAAGCATTGAAGTACAACCCCACTGAATCAAAGTGACAGCTAGCAGGCACCCCGAATCACCGGGCTCTGAGTTCTTTCAGGACTTGAATACAACTGTCAATTATGAAGGTCTCTTTGTAGGCCAGAGGAGGAACAACAAATTCAAGGTCTAAATCAAACTGGCAAAGAAACATAGCTTCCTTTTCACATCTGATAGCAGTATCCCATGGCAGATTCAAGAATGAAGGGAAATTCAGTAATAGGGAGGAAATCAGCAAAGCAATTATAAAAGAAATTATCAAGACTGTGTTTAACAAAAAGGTCTCTCCATCCTTGTGCATTCGTAAGTTTCTTCATTGAGTTTTGTGATTTGATCACATTTAGTTCCACATCTCTGCATTCATTTTCTGTAGATGCCAGACTGATTTCTAAAACTCAGTAGAGTCAGCACTGGGCTCATGATTTTGCCTTTACCCTGAAAACCACTTAGCTTCCTGTACCTTTCAATGGAGCATACCATCAATATGTCCAAATGTACCTGGCAAACCAGAACAACAACACACGAAAGTGTGGTTATAAAACCACAAAGACCCTTCAAAAAAACTATAGGAGATAGTGATAAGCACATAGATAGCAGATAGCATATGTTTGTGGATCAGAAAATTCAATGTTATTCAAATGTCCATACTACTGAAAGAAATCTACAGACTCAACGTAATCCCCATCAGGAGTGTATCCATACACACACACACACACACACAAAGATGAGAAAGGGGGAAAATGGGAAATTACATCACTAGAAAGGATCTTTGGAAAAAGTAAAAGATAAGGGTCTTTATTAGGTGAAAGGAAATGGGTAAGAGTAAAAAGATAGCTGTGGGGTTTAACACACGGTCTCTCCAGCCCTTACTAACATGTAAACAGGAGGTTCATAGTTGGAGACAGATCAAGGGAGTTCATCTCCACACTGATTTCTATTTAAGCTCATCCTCCTTCACTACAGTATTTTCTCTTATTAAACTGACTTGGATTTTAGTTATATTCCCAGCCGTCAGCAGCTCAGCCAATTACAACAACAAAATCAAAAACATAATAATCAACTGTGTTCTACGTTGTTTGCAAATATGTTGAAAAAGTGTGATCCTCCAAATTGATGTTTTTAACCTGTGCTTCCCTTCCTCCCATTCCTAGAAGTACAACCATCCACAGGCAGTTAGACCAAGGAACTACACCGTGTGCAAGGCCACATCTTATCTCCATAAACAGGAACAATGTCATAAACTGGAACAGGCTCTTAAGAGGAAATGTCCACTTCAGGATAATGTGGGACATACATTACTGATTCCCTGATTCGACTGGGAAAGGTTTATGAGAGTGTATTTTGCCTCCAGAAGACCAACTAGCAAGATTGTGCAAAAGCTTTTGGTTAAAGGACAGAGCCCTGAAAGGACTCTCAGTACTTGAGCAAGCTGCCCCAAGACAGCTGATCGCAGCAAGGAGTAGGGGTTTATCAACCAGGGAACTCTGCTTCCAGGGAGTTTATTTCTTGTGAGTGACCCCTGCTGCTTGGGTTTTATGTGTGGGCAGTCATCCTTTACATGCCAATACAATTGTCAGGCATTTTCCTCTGTGCATACTTATATAATGAGTAATTTCTGTTGCAGGGTGACCTCACGAGCCCAAGACCTCATTTTGTTTCAATTTGTGCCAATGAAACGCTTGACAAATTCTTCTTTCTGGAGTCATATGTAACTTTGGGTTTGAGTCTGAAGCCTTGCTACTCTTCCGCCAAGGACAAATCTGGCTGCAGGTTGGTCCACGTCCTCCACAGAGGCGGCGACTGCAGGACCTGCTTGCCAGGGGGCACGGAGGCCGGGCTGGAGGCTGGGACTGCTGAGATGCTGATTCAGTTTGAGGTGTTGTGATTCTGGAATGGATCACAACATAGTGGAAGGTTTAAAATCGCCTAACGGAGAACAAAGCTTACTTTGAAACAGGGAAGTTCACAGACACATAACATGCACATAATCACTCTCAAAAGGATTCTTGAACTGTGAGCCACTCCTTGTACTCCCCAGTGCAAATCTTTTCACATTTCTACTTGGAACTTTTGTTCTATGAGAGATCCAAGCAGAAGGATGTTTCTGCTCATGCTCTTGTTAAATGCTGAGATTCTCCTGTGAGAATTCTGTCATCTCTTCTGTGAACTCTGATGAGAAGCCAGTTTTGCACATTGTTGATCAAAACTACCAGTCTTTAGCCCAAGCATAATGAATTCCAGTAGGAGACATGCCCGTCCAAACACCACATAACTGTGCTGGCACTGCTTGGCCTAGCTGCCATGTGTTCATCCTCTCTCTGCCTAAAATTATTTAAGCTTCACCTGTTCCCATCTCAAATTACCCTGTAATTGCCTTTCATATTATGGGTTATATCAGCAGTGTCAACCACACCAACTGGCTTCCAGACATTGGGGACGGGATATTAGCCAACCTTTTTCCTCCCCTCATATGCTCCAACTGGTGTTTACAAAATTACTTAAGGAAAGTCAAGTGTTTCCTAGACACAGAAATTTAGTAAGGGAGTTATCTAATGTACTCTTCAGCACTAAGTGCTTCTCAAAGCCACAAAACTTTACTTTTAAAAAAAATCAAGTTATTTTAGATTTCTAAGACATGCCTGTATAATTTGCTTGTCACTTTCCAAGGGCAAATATCAAAATTACATAATGGCCATTTACACATTATATTAGAGACTTTTGTCTAAGCTATTTGAAAATTAAAAGCTACTCTCAAACTTACCAAATCCACTTACAGAAATTTCACACATTATTCATAATCATTCATGAATTCCTCCATGCAGGCTTCAAAATCAAGTCATCAGTGCCCTATTCTGTGTTCCTACTTTCCACAGAGGGGAAGAAAAAAAAATACACTTTAAGATCCTGCGCAATCAGGCCCCTCTGCTTACATATTTGTTATGTACACTACTTTAAGCTGATGTCTGAAGTCTTCAAAGGAACTCAGAATCACAGAAGCAGTGAGTACAGGGTTAAACTTTGCACCCTGACACCTTTAATTCCCAAGGCCTGGGTTCCAATGTGGTCTTTCTGAACTTGGACAACCTAATCTTTAAAAACAAGAACAAACAAACTTCACTTCCAACAGAACGGTGGAACAGATACTATCAGCCACACCTCTAACGACATGAAAAAAAACACTGAATAATGGGTAAAAAGCATTTGTGGGATTCATCACAAGTTGGTAAAGAAACACGACCTCTTCAGAAGAGGAATACTGTGAACACCGCACACCAAGAGTGAGCAGAGCTCTGGGGCGGTTTCTCTTTGGAGGTCAGCAGACCAGCCCAAGCTTTGAGCTTCCATTGACAGCTATTCCACGTCCAGGAGAGAGGAAGCACCTAGAGCTGCCTACAGGCAACAGACAGAGCCTACAGCACACACAGACAAAATAGTCCATGAAAATAACAATGAATACATTAAATTGTGGAGTACAAATGGTAAGGTCTAATGTACTCCAATAGCATATCCAACAGGAACGAAAGGGAGAATGGATAAGGATCTCACAAAAATGAAAACAACAGAGCTCAGTTTCCAGAAGCCAAATGGGTGTCCAGAGGGTAAAGATCTTCCAAATAGACAGACATATAGTACTAACACTACAAGGAAATGTGAGCGCAGTGACGAGAAGGGATTTACTAAAATATGAAAGAGTGAAAATACAGCTTACTTACAAAAGATCTATTATTAAACTCATTAAACGTACGGTGAACCCTGCAATGCCAACAACAAAAGACAGAATACAGCATAGTGCACGTAACTATTAAAGCTCTTCTGAAACAATCATGGATGAAAAGTAAAACACAATTAAAAACTAAGTTTGTCAATGTAGACTCTAACCCTAAATAATGTACTTGAAGCATAAATCAAAAGGTATGACAATAGGAATACCTGAAAACATGAAATGAAATAGTGCAAAAAGAACAGGACAGGAGCAGGCGCTGTGGTGCAGCGATTTAAGACCAAATTCCATGCCAAGGTGCTAGTTCAGGTAGTCCTGGCTACTCCACCGCCAGCCCAGATTCCAGCTAACGTGCCTAGAAAAAAGTAAATGACGGCTCAAGCACTTGAGCTGCTCTGAACCACACAGGAGGTCCAGACGGGGTGCCATAATCCCGACTTTTCCTCAACACAACATGGCATAAACATGAGCAAATCTAAACAACTACATAAGACAATAATAGTATTATTTGAATTGAAAGTTTAAAATAAAAAATTACTAAAACAGAGACCAACAATGTAGAATAAGTCAGACCGGAGATAATGAAATGTAGTAACACTCATACTTATGCATCATTGTAGAGGAGAATGGGTATTCATTTTAGTCTATTCTAAGTATGCACAGTTAGGTTACCTGCTAAACAATTATAACGTAAAATTATAAAACAGGAAAGAGAAAATGGAAAAAATAAAAGAAAAAGTGAATTATTCCTAAAGAAATTAAGAACAGTGGGCCTGGCGTGGTTGCCTAGCAGCTAAAAGTGATTATCTTGCACGCACCACAATCCCATATGGGTGCCGGTTCTAATCCCAGCAGCCCCACTTCTCATCTAGCTCAATGCTTGAGGTATGGGAAAGCAGGAGAGGAGAGTCCAAAGCCTTGGGACACTGCATCTGTATGGAGACCCAGAAGAGGCTTTGGATCCGCCCAGCTACGGCTGTTGCAGCCACTTGGGAAGTGAATCAATGAACGGAAGATCTTCTTCTCTGTCTTTCTTCCTCTCTGTATATCTGGCATTCAATTAAAAATAAATAAGTATTTTTTAAGAAAGAAATTAAGAACAGTAGAAAAAGGAAAAACATGGAAAAGGTAAGATAAACAAAAGGCACAAAATATGTAGTTAGAAACAAAAATGAGCCATAGAAAAGGTGTAATGTCAAGATATCCACACCAAAGTGTCTGTGATACTGGCCAATGTCACTTCACAGGGATCAGACATCCTGAAGCACTTTTGTTAGAAACAAGGAAAAGCTGAAAATTAATTAGCTAATTGTCTCACTTGAGAATTTCATAAAAAGAATTTCGCCCATACCAAAAAAGTAGCTGAAGGAAATAAAATATATTAGATCAGAAATTAACCAACAGAAAATAAAATCAACATGGCCAAGACCGATTTACAGAAAAAATACAGCAGACAAACCTAACAAGGTTTACTGTGGGAAAGAGAAGGCAGAAGCTGCGGCACCAATAGGCTAATCCTGAGCCAGCAAGTGCTGCCATTTCATGTGGGCACCAGTTTGTGTTCCGGCTGCTTCACTTCCCATCTAGCTCCCTGCTTGTGGCCTGGGAAAGCAGCAGAGGAAGACCCAAGTCCTTGGGACCCTGTGCCCATTCCACCCATTCAGGGGACCTGGAGGAAGCTCCTGGCTCCTGACTTCTGATTGGCTGAGCTCCTGCTATTGTGTCCTCGTAGACAGTTAAACAGTAGACAGAAGACCTTTCTCTGTCTCTCCTTCTCTCTGTAAATTCTGCCTTTCTAAATTAAAAAAAAAAAAAAGAACATCTTCAAAAAGAAAAGGTAGAAATAATAGTAATCTGAACAAAAAAGGAATATGAAATTCCTAATGAAATCAGAGACAGAATAAAAGAATAATATGAAAAAGAAGTTTGTGCTCACCATTATGTAAATGGAGATAGAATTGTTAAGCACACAGAAAATGTACAACACATCAAAGTGACTCAAAAATATGCAGTAAATCAGATTGTTTAACAATTAAACAAGTCGTATCACTAGATTAAAAGCTCCCAAGGATGGTTAATCTATTCCTAATAGCACGGATTAAGGAATATAGAGAAAAGCTCAGTGCCTACCTGAGATCAACAGCTCCCCCAATGGAGAGCCACAGCTGGAACAGGGCTTGCATGTGGATGGGCCAGCGCCACGTTTATATAATGGACAAACTCCACAATGAAGGGCCACCTTTAACACCCTCACTGGAGAGACCTTCGAGAACATCACAGTGAGTCCTTCTAAGCCTTAGGGAAGGGTACTCACTTCGAACCCAGACAATTGCCAAGGATAGCCACACTTTCGAGTTCTCTATAACCTTATCCTAGTTGACCGATTTGGGAAAGTTTTTTTCAAATATTTCCTCTGTTGGACTCTGGTCAAGGAGGACTACTGGGGAAAGTCTGTTTTTTCTGGGATTTTTTTTTTTAATTGGGAAGGCAGATATATAGAGAGACAGAGATACAGAGAGAAAAATCTTCTAACTGCTGGTTCATTCCCCAAGTAGTCACAATGACCAGAACTGAGCCAATCTAAAGCCAGGAGCCAGGAGCTTCTTCCAGGTCTCCCATACGAGTTCAAGGTCCCAAGGCTTTGGGTAATTCTCTGCTGCTTTCCAAGGCCACAAGCAGGGAGCTAGATGGATAGTGGAAGTCAGGACATGAACCACCTCCCATGTGGAATCCTGGCACATGCAAGGCAAGGATTTAGCCACTAGGCCATCATGTCATGCCCAGGACTCATTCATTTTTTTTTTAAAGATTTATTTATTTATTGGAAAGTCAGATATACAGAGAGGAGGAGAGACAGAGAGGAAGATCTTCCGTCCAATCATTCACTCCCCAAGTGAGCGCAACGGCCGATGCTATACCTATCCGAAGCCAGGATCCAGGAACCTCTTCCGGGTCTCCCACACGGGTGCCGGGTCCCAAAGCTTTGGGCCGTCCTCGACTGCTTTCCCAGGCCACAAGCAGGGAGCTGGATGGGAAGTGGAGCTGCCGGGATTAGAACCAGTGCCCATATGGGATCCTGGGGCACATTCAAGGCGAAGACTTTAGCCACTGAGCCACGCTACCGGGCCCGACTCATTCATTTTTAAAGAGAATAAAATATATTCTAACAAAATACAAGATAAGTAAGTCTACACACATTGTAACATAAGCCCTGTGAGAGTGAAAAGAGAACATTTTCCCAATGTTCCCAATGTCAATGGATCTAGCAAAACTCACTGATGACAAAGACATAAAGGAGAACATAGATAAGGAATGAAGGAATGTCAGACCAATTTCACTCAAAATTACATACACTAAATACCTAAAATAATCATTAGCAAATAAACTTCCTCCCTATGAAAAGGTATTGGGAAACAATTAAGCTATTTTTCACAGAAATGCAAGGTTAACTTAATAGCAGAAAAAATGTTAGAATAAATGGGGAAAAGGCTGCCACAGGTCAAGTTCACCAAAAGCAGAGAGGGAGATGGAGATTGGGGATGAGCAGGTTATCAGAAACCAACACCTGTGAAAGAAGGGGGGAAAGATTAGGAAAGGACAGAGAGATAGGTCAAATCAAAACTCAGACCTAAAAATCTCACTCAACCATGAAGGAGCCCCATTAGTGTCTGCCACAGGCCAGGCGAGGAGGGTCTACCCTCACCTAGCTCACTGCATGCAGCCTCTTCTTGGAAGGACACGGCATGGGGCAGGTGGTTGTAAGAATGCAGGCTGAGGGATGTGAGGGCGATCTGGCTGTGACCTCTGTCACCCCATTGATCGCCAGGGTTGATTCGGCTGATCTGGCTGGCTAGGCGGGTGTCGCCTTTCTCCCTCACCACCCAGGTGCGACCATCCCCGCTAGAGGAGGATATAGGGTATCCGAGTAGCTGCGCTCCCCTGCTAGAACCTCCAAACAAGCTCTCAAGAACGCAGGCTGAGTGAATTCTGCAGAGTAAATGTAGCACTACTATTTCCCAGTGCATCTGTTGAGGGGTATCTGCGTTACTTTCAAGTCTTGGTTACTGTGAACTGTGCTGCAAGGCCTTTCAGGTAGCTCTCTTGAATGTAAATTTCATTTTATTTGCATACAATACTCAGCCATAAAAAAAATGAAATCTTTTTCAATCGCATCAAATGGTTCATTACGCTTAGGGAAGTAACTCAGTCCCAAAAGGGAAAATATAATATGTTCTCTCTAAGACAAAATATGAAAGGTATAATGTACATGTGTGTATATAAATATGTATATTTATTTACATGTATATGAACTGCATATAAGAATAGCATACCACGAAGTAATGGTACTACACAGTGTGAGTCTGTACTCCCAAATAAAGGTAGGACTCCCAATGAAACTTTAAAATATACATCTACATTATGACACTATGTTCTCTGACTTTTCCTATATTTTCATGTCATGATGTATTTGTCAGAAAGTTAAGCTTGTAATCATGAACAGAGGGACTGTGCCTCCGTGACAACATGGAGACAAACAGTAGGAGGAGGAAGCAGAGAAGGAAGCAGGGGAAGGGGAGGGATGATCCCCTATGCCTATAAAACTACATTGTGAAACCTAATATATTCTTCTTGTGTTTGTTCTTGTGAAAGAAAATCAGGTATTACTGGGTGAAATCTTACAAATGACTGTATTGTGGACCAGTGAGTTAGACTGCAGCAGCATTCCCCGTGAGCACCAGTTTAGGTCCTGCTGCTCCACCTCTAATCTAGCTCCCTGCTGGTGCTCCTGGCAAAGCAGCAGAAGATGGCACAGTCCTTGGGCCCCTGAACCCACATGCCAGACTCAGAGCAAGCTCGTGGACTCAACCTGGCTCAGCCCTGGGTGTTGCAGCCGTTTGGAGAGTGAACCAGAAGACAGAAGATCTCTCATTGTCTTCCCCCTTTTCTGTAACATTGCCTTTAAAATAAATAAAATAAATCTTTTATTTTAAAAAAAACTACATTGTGAAAAATAATAAAATAATAAAGAAAGCAGGCTAACGCGGCCCTCTGCTGGCCACATAACCTTCAGATCTCCTTGAAATGGAACAGGCGGCAAGGTGCCATGTCCATCATACTCCTCTACGGATGAAGGAAAACATCTTCAATCTAAGTCTGCCTCACTTTCGCCATCAAACTGAGAAAACTTCTTTAATGAGAACAAAATAGCCTACAACAGGATCATACATGATTATAACAGTGAAACTAGAGACAATTGCATTAAAACCAGGAAATACTCAAAGGTAAGTACTAACTCCATTACTATTTACCACTGCACCACAGATCTGAACCAGCACATTTGGAAAGAAAAATAAACAGAATGTTTCCAGCACTGGAAGAAAGGAAATGTTCTGTTATTCTTTATAGATGATTTGATTTTCTATGCCTAAATCCCAAGAGAATCAGAAGAATCTTTAGTTTAGCAAACTAGACGAACATAAATCTGTTTCACAATGGTTGCGAAGACATAAGGTTCCTAGAAATAAATGTAGTAAGAGATGTCTCAGCACTTGGCATGTACTTTTTCATAATATGCACCTTTTCATGAATTTTTAAGATTGCTTTTATCTGTGGATTTCAATTTTTTGTACCATAATAAGTTAATTTTTTTATTTCACTTCCTCAAATTTTTAAAATGTTGTTGTATATGCTACAATCCTGCAGTTTATTCCTGCCCACTTACAACTCATTCCCAGCTACACCAAGGAGGGATGTGTGCAGTAATTCATGATAGTATGTGTCATCGTGAGGCAGGGAAGGAAATAACCCCCAGGAACTATGACAGTATACTGAGAGATAAACTGTACAGCTTTCAGTCAGTGAAATACTGTACAGAAGAAGAAAATAATTAACTATATGTAGCTCCATCAACCATGGGCTCATCTCAAATATCTATAAACCTCAGCATAATTGTGGAAGAAAATGACTCCCCATCCCCTATCTATCCATGTCTCTGTCTCAAAGGTACTGGAAATGCTGCTCATTTAAAGCCAACCAGGATCCATATGGGTTTGTGGTGACGCCACTTACAACATCTCCCAGATATATCTCCCTTCGCTTTGACACCTCATCAGGATTGGATCAAATTATCATCATGTTCCCATCAATATCATAAGGTTCCTGTGACATTATCTGATGATGTTGGGGAAAATTATATAAGTTATCTTCTGTCTTTTTTCTTTAAAGATTTATTTATTTATTGGAAAGTCAGATATACAGAGAGGAGGAGAGACAGAGAGGAAGATCTTCCGTCCAATCATTCACTCCCCAAGTGAGCACAATGGCCGATACTATGCCGATCCAAAGCCAGGATCCAGGAACTTCTTCTGGGTATCCCACGCAGGTGCAGGGTCCCAAAGCTTTGGGCCATCCTCGACTGCTTTCCCAGGCCACAAGCAGGGAGCTGGATGGGAAGTGGAGCTGCCAGGATTAGAACCAGCGCCCATATGGGATCCCCGCACATTGAAGGCAAGGACTTCAGCTGCTAGACCACGCCACCAGGCCCAAGTTATCTTCTCTTAATCCAACATAAGACTTATCAGTGTTAGAGTATACTTGATAAAGTCTTATGTTGGAAGAGTGAGATTCTAAGATTCATTGAGGGTAACTGTTGCACCTGAACAGTTAACATGCCCACGTCCCGTATCCCCATGTCTGGCTCAAGTGCCAGTTCTGCTACTGATTCTAATCTCCTGGAAGGAGTAGGTGATGGTTCAAGTGGCTGAGTCCCTGTCAGCCACACAGGAGACCTGAACTGAGTTCCCACATGCCAGCTTGGGCCTGGCCCTGACAACTGCCGTCACCCGGGGAGTAGACCAACAAATGCAATCTACCAGTCTCTCTACCAAAGAAAAAGCCAATATTTAACGGTAAGCTTGTTTTTAATACACATGACTCATGTATGTTTAAGACCTTTCTTGTTACAACACATATAGCATGTAGATGTTCAACAATGTACTAACGTGTCTCATCAACTATAATGCTAGAACCAGGATGAGCCTGGAGCACCCTGCTCAGGAAACTGAAGCATGGATTAAAAAGGGGAGCAAGCCAGACATGAAGGACGTAGGAGGCAGAGGACATGAGATGTGAAGAAGTGTGCTGAGCTATAGGACTAGCAGAGGCTCTGTGTTCTGCAGTGGGAAAAGGGTGAACTCAGGTGAAGAACCCAGTCACTGCAGGGCCTGCCAGGCAGCCTGGCCTGCAGCTGGGAGCCCTCTAGGAGAGGTCTGAGAGACAGGGGTTGGTGCAGGCCAGAGTGGAGAGTGAAACCGGAAAGAGCTGCGGAGCAGATCAGCCCCCCACACAGGAGGCAAGACAGCCATAAGCCCAAAAGACCAGAATGCCAAGCACAGCACTTGTACGTCAGTTGGTCATAGAACTTTAAATCCTCAACCCCGTGTAGCCATGAGGGAAGGAAAAACAGACAAGCAATAATGAAATGTGTTCAGTAAGGCAGAAGTCTGAAGGAAAACAGAATGCACAGGTTGCATATCACAAACTAGACTTTGTAAATATGTTCTGATTGGTGCGAGCACATAAACAGACACACATTTAGACTCCTCATCGACATTTGAAATCCAGATTTCTAACCAGAGTCGAAACAGCATTTGGTAGCACAGGGCCTACAATGCCAAGGGTCAATAATCCACTGCACACATCGGGGTGGCAGCCCCTTGGGTCCCCCACCCATGTTATCTGCTGTCTCCTCTGCTAAGCTGGTTTGTATCCTCCATGGAACAAGAGTGGACTGTACATAAAATGAGTCATCTTTAGTTGTGGGGGGAGAGGAGAAGTCCAGCCTTTTATCCTAAAAACTGGACACTTTGGAATGAAAGGGTTCTATCCCATTCTGCCAGCTTGTTGGATGGCTTTAATTTAACGTGCCTATATCCATCATCTCCAGCTCCATGAGAGCAACACAAAGCAGTGATCACACACAGTTCCATTTGCAGAAGTCCAATAACCCTTAGCGATGGGTGCGTTTTCCTTGTGATTATTTTTATTGACCTGCTCCATGGGGGACTGTCACCAGGACTACAAGCTGGGGACCCGACACAGGAAGATGTAAGCAGCCACCAGTAGCACAGCTGTAGTGGGTACAGGGACAAAGGTACTGTTGGTCCCAGCCATCACTGGGCTCCTTCTGGCCTTGTTCAATTATTTTTTAAAAAATAGTACGGTGTTTTTGACTTACCATAACTGCTCACAGTTGCGGGGGCAGTGCAACATTTCTGATCTTCTCCACTTCAGCTCTGTGTGACTTTGGGGCTCCCTACCTCTGTACTCTCACAACAACACCATTGCACTATAGAACTGCAGTCACCCACTGTGCTTTATAACACTGAGAATGCCCTCCTTCTGCCTCTCTCCGACATGGTACCCCTTCCTCAGCCTTCCTCTAGCCCCTCACTCCTGCCAGGTCCCGGTAATTACTCTTCTATTCAGGGTTGTTTGGACTTCCCTGTTTGAGGCAGAATTTGTGGTATTGGATTATTGTATACAACATAGTGTCTTCCAGCCTTATTCATTCTGCTACAAGAAACTTGCTAAAAAAAAAAAAAAAAAAAAAACAAAGCAAGCAAACTTGGCCGAGTCACCACACCTCTAACGAACCTGTTCACTCATCCATAAAGCAAGAATAAGAGTCCAGCACGATAGCTCACTGGCTAAATCCCCAACTTGCAAGCTCCATGATTCCATATGGGTACTGTTCTATGTCCTAGCTGCTCCACTCCCTTTCCAGCTTCCTGCTTGTCGCCTGAGAAAGCAGTCGAGGACAGCCCAAAGTCTTGGGACCCTGTACACATGTGGGAGACTCAGAAGAAGTTCCTGGCTCCTGGCTGCAGATCAGCTCAGCTCTGGTCATTGCAGCCATTTGGGGAGGCTTTCTGTCTATCTCCTGTCTGTAAATCTGATCTGCTATTCCAATAAAAATAAGTAAATCTTTTTAAAATATGACAATAAGAAAAGGTGAGTCAGCTAACTGCGAGGAATAATGAAAAATCCAAAGAAAGGAAGAGTGAGAATACAATACAACACTGCTTTACACATGTGCTTGGTTAATCAACATGAGTGTGAAGTTTCGCATGATGCTTTGCACCGAGGCCAGAGTCACTTGAGAGCCACAGACAGCAGATGCTATACTGCTCAGACCTTCAACCCTTCAGACAGTGAGCCCAAGAACCCTTGTTCCTGTCCCAGTTATAGTTCACAGCCCTGGCTGATCTATTCAAACTGGAAGAAAGAACAGCAAAAGCAGACCCTGGCTTTACACTGAGACAGCAGGGACTGGCTGGCATTTGCTCAGCACTGGCCCATTGCCCAGTTCCCACCACATTTAGTTCCACAGCTACACATCAGCTAAACATGCAAAGTATTTGCAAGACAAAGCACCAGTTCTCACTCTTGATGTTGGGTTTCTCATGTTCTGGAAAGTCTTGAGACATCGATTTTGGGTGTGGGGCTGGTAGCAGTCACATATCCAGTCTAAGGTCTGTCACAGAACGTTCTTTCTTTAAGGTCCCAAAATCTGCTGTTACTCAGAACAAAGTCATGAAAGGCAGTCTGCAGTGAGACCACAACCTAGCCAGGACCACCAAAAAAGCAACAGGAATTTTAGAAAGACAGTTCCTGTTCGGATTTTCAAGGAGTGATGCATTTTTCAGCCAAGATATTTCAAGTGCTCTCTTTACATAACCAACACACATTACCAACACACATTTAAATAATCCTTATTCTTAATTCTCTGTTGCATTCCATAAATTGACATCATATATCCTACTAACAATTAGCATTTTTAAATATTCTATTAGTGTCTGGCACATGTAAAAGAACATACATCAAACATAATGTCATAAAGTGCAGTTATGAAACTAGCATACACGAATGCCCTGTATTGTGGCTGATTCTTTAGCGCGGTAGGTTCAACCACCACCCATGGTGCTGGCAGCCCACATCAGCGTCGGCTGGAGTCTCAACTGCTCCATTTCCAATCCTGCTCACTGTTAATAGGAAAGCAGCAGAAGCTAGCTCAAGTTACACAGGTCTCTGCCCCTACATGGAAGACCCTGGGTCCTGACTTCAGCTTGGCCATTTTGGCCATTTGGGGAGTGAACCAACAGATTAAAGATAATCTCCCTCTCTCTGTGTCTGCCTCTCTCTAACTCTGCCTTGCAAATATACCAATCAGTTTAAAAATTGAACTACCTGAAGAGCTAGAATGGCTTATGTAATAAAAGTAAAAGAAAAAAAAAAACTACTCGAGGATTCTGCAATGCCTGAAGGCCACCATTCCAAACACAGGGATGCAGAGCAAGACGTCACGCAAGGGGACTTCTCTCACACCCACGTTTCCTTCCCCTACCCATTCTAGGAGCATGTGAATGTGGAAAGAAAGTTTGCAAAGAGAAGTTTCTATCAAAGGAACAGCTCTCTGTCGGTGGCCTTGGGAAAGCTTGGATGGGCTGACTAGGGAGATATCTTTAGGCAAGAAGTCACGCTGTACTCAGCACCCGCCTCCTTTGTATATTAGGATAACAAACAAAAACCTCGTGAGAATCCCAATCCTAAAACCCTGGAATCTCCAAGTTCAAACACCACAAGCTGAGAAGCAAGCTGAAAACACAGCTCAGGGGCTGTCGCTCACAGTTCTGACTTGCTTTGTGAACTGCTCTCCAGCAGATACGTCCAGCCAGCTTTCAGAGATAACACTGACACCTGAGCCTGGCTCTGCTTCCACTCATCCTCAGCCTCTGGTTCCACCTGCGGAGGCCAACACCCTGTGATCGGTTCTCAGAGAGGAGTCTCAGGAACCCAGGCCTGAGCTCTAAGCAGCTTAGCACCGGTCCTGCTCCCAGGCCTGGTTGTCACAGAGGACAACCCACAGCACCCCGCTTCGGCCTCCTGGGGTGCACAGATCCTAAGGATGAGAGGGATCCAGTGCCCCCACTGCATCCTGTGACCCAGAGAAATTCATCACCCTGCTGGGTTTTCTACTTCCTCATACAAGCATGAGGGAGCTAGACCCCTTCCAACGCTACAATTCTGAAAGTGCCCTTGATACTAATATCCCATCTAAATATGTAAAAAGACACTTGTGATTCCCCAAAGTTTCCGGGGAAAGGATGTCTCTGGAGTGTGCCTTCCAGCCTCTTCTCACTCAATTCTCTAACCTCAGTGCCAGGACCACTTCTCGACCTGTTTGGCTAAGATGAGTGTAACGTAAGTACCAGGCTGTTTGTGAACTCCCTTTGGGATTAGAAACAAATAGTCCTCCGACCTGAACCAATGTCTACAACAACAAAAAGTGAAGCAAAAACTCTCTCTCTTTCCCTGTCTTCCTCTCCTTCCTTCTCTCCCTCTCTCTCTTTTCCCTCTATAGCCCCACCCCCCGAAAAGAACCCAGGTTGCCCTCTGTTCCCCTGACTTGCCTGATGGTCAGGCAGTGTCTCCTCTGAGGCTGAGCCCTCTCTATGTGTGGAGAACATTTGCAATCTTGTTCCAAACAAGCAATCTGCTCTCAAGGCCCTTCCATTTCAGGTCTTTTTAATTCTACTGAGAGAACCTGTTCTTATGAGCCTATTCTTAGAAGTGTGAAACCTTTTTCACAATGAAGAAAATCCTTGAACATATTTTAGAAAAAAAAAACAGATTTTTAAAGACTTTTACAGAGCAGTTAACTTATAGAGCGTCTCACACATCAGGTTTAAACTGGTGCACATTATTCCAAAAAGGTACCTGTCCCTTCATCCCTTATCTTTCTTCTCCATCGCCCTAACTTGAGACAAATCACAGGATGCCAAGTATTCCCATGGGGCCTCTGTCCCGGTGTGTGAGGACAGAGAGCCAGGTAACTACAAACATCTCTTACTCTAAATTGTCATACGTTTATCTCTGAATAACTTTTCCCCAACCACAAAAATATCAAGTCAGTCCACATCAATGTTGAGCCACTCATGGTAATAATTAAATTTAAAAAAGGATGAGTCCAAAATAAAAGTTGGTTGTTTCACAGTAGCAACGTCGGGGGAAGATATTTGAATCTAACCTGCACAGAA
Organism: Ochotona curzoniae; assembly: GCF_017591425.1. NCBI lineage: Eukaryota > Metazoa > Chordata > Mammalia > Lagomorpha > Ochotonidae > Ochotona > Ochotona curzoniae. The sequence continues at coordinate 19,853,038 of NW_024464918.1, read as the reverse complement.
AACTTGAAAGGCAACTGAAGTGATAAAGCCCCCTGAGGGCCAGTGTCTCAGGGCAGCAGCGCACGCGCCCCTCCTTCTCTCCAACCCCCGCACAGCAGGCAGCTGCATCCTGTTCCCAACTCCCCTGCTGCCCTCTCTGTCCTTTCTCTTCCTGCTCAGGGTCCTGGACGAGCTTTTCTGCCAGTTTTAGCACTCTACCTCTTCCAAACCTGGCCTTTCTGACCTCCTTTTCACCTGAGCTCTATCCACTGATACTGTCAGCCAGGCCCACCCAACTTCTGAAGGCCAAAGGTCCTTTCTGTTCAGTGGAGTAGGAGGGGAAAGCGTGGAATGTGCACCAGGTCATAAGGAAGCTGAGTGGCCGGGTACAGTTCATGGACACGCAGCACTATTTCCTTCTGTGAACCTTCCCGTACAGACAGGGCATGCAAACTGATGAGACATGGATACAAAGTACTGACTCAAAAAAAATAAATAAATAAATAAATAAAAAACACCTGCAGCAGCCACAGGAATAAGGGCCCACATTCCTCCTGCCGGTGGTATAGGTCAAAGGCTTTGCACCTGGAAGGGCCCGTTCCAACCAAAGAGGGGAAGGGAGCAGCACCAGTCAGTGCCAGCTTCCTGACCTTGCATTCTAGTCACAGTCTAGATCCCCCAAGACCAGCAGACAGGAGGCAGCCCCTGCTCCTCCACTCAAACAGCTGAGTGCCTATACTGATTCTCTCCTATCGAAATACCAAGGGGACTTCTGTATTTCACCCTGAGACAATTGATACTAACAGATGTAAAAGGGAAAAAGGCAAGAAAAAAGGTGTAGATGTTTCCTTCTTGGAATCTTTGGGACTGACAGAGACAATAATAATGAGACAAAGTTGACATCAGCTGTCAGGAAATGAAAATCACAAAGCAAAACTGCTTCATACTCATTTAACAATGAAAATTTCTGTTAAAAAATATACTTAACAAATATTAATGAGGATGTGGGAAAACTGTAAGCTTCATGCGCTGTGAGTGAGAGTCAAATGTTGCAGCCATTTAGAAAACAGAAGCTCAGAATTACCTTAGGGCTCCAGCAGTTCCACTGTCATGTAGACACTGAAGAAGCAAAAACATTGACACAAAAATGCATACAAGAATACTCACACTTACATTATTAATTATGTGGGTTTTTTAAGTGGAAGAGGAGGCACCACTGCATAGTGGACATCTGCAATGGTGGCATCTCATAAGGGTACCAGTTCAAATCCTGGCTATTTCATTTCTAATTCAACTCCCCGTTAATGTGCCTGAGAAGGCAGTTGGATATGGCCCTTGCCCTCATGTGAAGGACCAGGAAGAAGCTCCAGGTTCCTGACTTCAGTCTGGCCAAATATATATTTATAACATATTCTTATATGTTTGTGACATCATTGTGATATTATATATATTTAAGTATATTATATGTATATATTTTTGATATATACAGATACATGTGTATTGTGATATAGAAGATATATTTACTTAAAATATTATGTATATATTATATATATTACATACTTCAAATGTTCCTTGAGTGACAACTGAAGGAATAAAATGTAATACATCCATTCAATGGAATACCATACAGCAAAATTACAAAGTTTCCATATGTGCTACAACACAGATGAACTTTAAAACATCAAGCAATTCTACAGGTGGACTAAGATGAGGCAGCAGGAAAACTTGTTACTGAGTCAAGGTGAAATCGGGATCCAGCTCCAGGTGAGGGGACTCCCGCTTCCACACTGCAGATTATAGAATAACATTGAAATTGGACTCTGACTCAGATGTTTTCTTTTGTCTGTATTTTCTAAGTTTTCTATGAGAACATGAAAACTTTCATAAAAAAAAAAACAGAAATACTAGGATACTAGTTTTTATAACCCATTCTTTGCCTTCCTTCTCTATCTGTAAATTGTAAGATAAATGTTCTAAAAATTACCCCACTTCCACCGTGTGTCGAGAGAAAGACCACTTGAAAGGAAATTTAGATGGCTCGTATATCTGTGATTTGATCTGAAAGGTAAGGGAGCCCTGCAGCTTGGCTGATGGCCTGGAGAGTTGCCTTTCACTGTGGAGCAAGAAGCAAGGGAAGGCCTGGCTGGGGAGGTGAGCAGCAAGCAAAGTCTCAAACTGTAGTGAGCTAGTTAATATTTTGTCCCCTACAGAAGTTATTTTATTTATTCATTCATGTTAAACTTACATTTAGAAGTTCAGAAATTATATTAAAATCAAAGTGGATCAAAGAGCCAGATGTTGCAGGCAGGATAACTGGGTGATGAGCTCCGTGCCTTGCTCAATGGGAAGTAACTGCTCTCACATTAGCTTCACAGGGTTTAAACAACCATTTCATTATATTTTTTTTCTACACTGATTAAATTTTCTCGGCATTTCTAATGCATCATTACATCTGCCTTGCATTTAGATAATGCACAGCACTGCTGCCCATTAAAAAGTCCCGATTCTCTTTCATCACCTTAATAAATCTGGTTTGGCTTTATTTGCATGAAGCTTGAAAAAGGAGTGATCCGTTCGCTCTCTTATGAACAGCACACCTTGGCAGGAAACATTCCTCCTACCACTTGACTAAAATCAGTTACTTAGAGAAGTGTAAGTGGACTCCTGAGCCAGCCACTAAAAGTGTTTGGGGTGAAAGAAAATGTGTAGTGCAAATGATGCGTTGGAGCGATTATCTCTCTTTCCGAGACTGCCGAGGGGTAGATACGGTAACCATGGAACCATCGAAGTACTTTGTTTCTTTTTCCGAAATATACAGCCTGAGGAATTTTAATAAACAACATCAAGAATAAGAAACATGGGTTTTAGCCTTCTGCTTCTCCATGCGCATTTGTCCTCCACACGTACACACTCAGAACACTGTAGCCCTTACCCAAGCAAATGGACTGTAAAGTAATCTCAGGAAGAGATTAGCCAAGATGGAAAGCCCTGCTAGGGTATCAAGTATGCCAGCAATCACTTACAAAAACTCACACTGTGCTAAGTTCTCTGGGGAACTCTTTTAAGCATTGCAAACAAATGGATCATGCTGGTGGACCATTATGCAATGACATTGATTCCACCTTTTGAACTGAGGGCTTTGAGACCTGAAACTCAAAACCACTTCACAGGTGCCCTTGGAAATCAGAAAGGAGCATGAAGTCCTAAACAGCTGCAGCCAAGGTGGTACACTCCACATCTGCAAGGAAGATTCTGACATTGGGCTGCAGTGCATATGGCACCTTTCATTTAGCTGTCGTGATGAAATAAAGCATTGCAATGACACATTCCATGTTCCAAAGCTCCCTTTATAGCCCAGTGACTCACTGTCCAATTCTATGTTGCTTTTCATTCTCCCAAACATAAGCCACCAGTTTTACTTCCATAGTGGGGGAAAAACTACCATGTAGCTTATATTTTTCCAAACCCACGTTCAAAACCCTCTGCCTTGCCCTACTGCATATCTCTGCCTCGGTTTCTCCCTCTGCACCCTGGGTTCCTGAGCACCACAAGGGGGCCTCTGTGTACATGTGAATCCACAGTCCCCTCCACCTGTTTCACATCGATGCCTCCTCATTCATCAGTGAGGATCACAATCCCAGCACCTGCTAGGCCAGTGGCCTGTGATGGGCAAAGCAGTGAACAAATGATGTGTTCTTCGAAAATAAAACCTGTTGTATCAAAAGGAGCCTGGCTCTGAAACTAGCCAAGCAGATAACTAAGAAATCTGAAAAGCATGAAAAGCCTGAAAGTTATTATGAGAGTGATAAGATAGTTTTTCCTGATAGGAAAATAATTCCAGATGAGAAGAGCTAGGACTACTACCTGCGCTTTCTGGCTGATCCGCCTTCAGCCCCAAGACTTTCATTTCAATGGGACAGGTGATTATGGGTTCTGATTCCACATGTATCATTTTCTTAGCTCTCACCTCCTTTCTAGAATGTGGCATCTTCTGTTTTAAAAATTTTATCTTTACTCCAATCTGCTAGAGTAACAAGTTCTTTTATTTGTTCTTGCTCAAATTACCCAGTGGCCAAAGCTCTCATTTCAACACAATTGATTTCATCTACCTGTGACAAGGAAAGAAATAGAACTGATCAATATCCCCAGAGGCGGGACTGACTGATGGCCAGACAAATGTAACTCACTTTAGAAAAGGCAGTCACGTTCTCACATCTCAGAATGTAGGGCCATGCACTACTTGAACCTTTCTTTGTTCCTGAATGGAGCCATGTTTTCAGGTATCACTCTAAATACACACGGTTGTCAAGCCTATTCCTCTTATATCTACAATACCTTTTAATTCTAAGTTCTACTGTAGATAGGGATGAAAAAAATGTTGGTAATTATTCTAAAGAAAATTACAAATACATAAGTTCAATTTTATTCAACTTTTAAAAACTATATGATTATTGTACACATCTTAGGTAGAATTCTGTTGGCCTAGCACGTGGCATTAGGCAATATAAGGTTGTGCAAATCATCACAACTTTCCTGCCTGTTAGCTTCGGAGTGGTTCCATGACTGGTAGCATTAGCATCGCTTGAAAGCTTGCTGAATTCTCTGACTCCATCTCAGGCTGACACAACTCAAAAGCCTGGAAATGGGACCCAGCAATCTGAAATTTGACAGTCCTTTGGATGATTCTGACAGGGGTCAAAATCAGAGAAGAGGGGATGGCACCATGGCTCAACAGTCTAATCCTCCAGCTTCAAGCGCCAACATCCCTAATGGGCAGCAGTTTGTGTCCAGCTCCCTGCTTATGGCCTGAGAAAGCAGTAGAAGATGGCCCAAGTCCTTAGGACCCAGCATCCATGTTGGGAACCTAACACCCATGTGAGAGACCCAAAAGAGGCTCCTGGCTTCACATGGGCTGAGCTCCGGCCACTGTGGGCATCTGGGAGTGAACCAGCACATGGAGGATCGTTCTCTCTGTCTTTCCTTCTCTCTATAAATCTTTCAAATGAAAATTAGTAAACTTTTATTTTAAAAACTCTGAGAACCACTGGTTTAGACCAACAAGTCTTCAAGCTGTCATCGACTGCTTGGGATTATTGATGACTGGGCGACCTGAAAACACACACCCAGCTGCAGGCACTGATCCCCACCAGGCCCAGGAGCTCACAGGAGAGAACACAGCTCCCCCATGGGTGTCAGGCCAGAGGGCTGAGAACCGCCTCTTCAAGGAACATCAGCACAAAGCTGGAAGTTGGGGCCATGGGGCAGACTGAGATTAGAGTATCAGTGGAATGTGTCCCTCCTGCCCTAAGTTTGCCTGCAACTCTGCACTTCATGTGGACAGGAACAGATGGGAGTAGCAGATTGGCCAGAGAACCACCAGGTGATTTTATCTAGTGCATACACAGGACACAAACAACAGTGAGACCAGCCACTAGCTGCTGCAGAATGAAAGCAGGGAGGCAGCTGGCTTCCCGGAAGCTCTTTATCTCAAGGGCCCAGGAGAGGAGAGCAAACTGCAAAGGGCACAGCTCACATTAAGCCAAGCCCCTGGGGACTCAGCACACTGAGCTCACCATCCACGAGGTACAACTAATTTGATCAAGTAAAGCCATAAACATGAAAGTTATTACTGTACACACATCTCATAGAAGTAATACGGTCTAAAATTCGAATACCTCCCTTGAAAATATTATCAGCTTCTTAGCCCTCTGTCCCAGCATCAAATACACCTGAAAGAACTCCCAACTGCGGAAAAATCCCACTGTCCACACACTCTATTTCCTCACTGCTAAGTGTTTTTAGAGAAAATCACTCTTGCCGCTCCTCCCCCTAGATGTATGGCTCAGTACTCAAGTGGACCTCAGGAGTAACCCGCAGTTCAACCATGCATTCCAAGAAAACATGCCTCTTAGCTGAGCTTCACACTTTCTCCTTCCCCCATCAAACGTTACATCCTTCAGAGAGAAAACAATACAGCCAGATGAGGACCACTCTGCTGAAGCACTTGCACCTGCCATCAACTCTTTTTCCTCCACCTGTAATGTGCACTGTGGCCCTAACTTGTCCCAGGCACGCTGACGCTAGAGCCAGCCCCTCCACACACACTGGATTCCACTCCAGGACTCGGTGACTCTCAATGCCTTTACATGATCAAGGTATCTCCCCTGCCAGGTAAGTGTCAATGCTGTTATAAATGTAGTGCTCTCACCGGTGTTATTGTCATCAGAACACAAGGTGGCTGCGGTATTTTACATCACAAAAAATAATCCTTTGATCTACTGTCCTCTCCTTTCACAGAAAAGTTGTTCATGTCTCTCACCTTCTCTACTACGACCACATTTTCTTCTGCGACACTTTGTACAAAGGGACATCAAGATCACCACCCACCTCTCTATCTTAACCAATTTCACATTTTCCTCCTTTTGTTCAATTTCAGAGAAGCCTCTGTCACAGTTAAATATCTCCTAGATGTGAGGACACAACTGCAGTCATGAGCCCTCCTCTTGGACCACCCACTCTCTGCCGAGGTGATGCCACCCAGGGCTGTCTCCCGCGGTACCCTCGTGTCATATGTTCAGATGCAAGCACTCAGTCTGAGAACGCCTGAGAGCCACTGCCAACTTTCTGTGATTCCAGTTCCCCCTGGCCCAGTCAGATGGGATACCATTTGAGTCCCACAAAACACTGAACATCAAAAAATTAATGAAATCCCTTACAAGTCATCTTATCTTCCCCATTGGGCCATGAGTAATTATAAAAAATAGAATTATTGGACCCTAAAAATCAATCTTCATATCTTCTAATTGAAGATACCTTTTTTACAAGATTCTACTATGGGTTAAACAAATAAAGCACAAACTAGGTGCTCAATAAACACTCATTCCTTCGCCTTCTCAGAAAGTCAGTCTCAAAGAAAATGTTATCTTTGGCCAAGGTGATCAGGAGAAGCTTTGAGAGTCAGCATTACACTGTATTTTTGAAAACCAGCCAGGATTTTAAAAATAATCATAAATAAAGACATGAAAAAAAGACAAGGAGGTAAATATGGAAAGAAGTAACTACATCAAATTGCCTGGGGCATAGAGTTGAGATGTGCCTAATTTGGGAAGGTTCATAGAACTCTCATCAGCCCTCCAAAGACTTGCACTTCTGACATGGAACTCCAGGCGCAGGGCAAACAACTGGCTCTTTGACACAGCCTGGCCAGGGTCTATGGCCGTGGCACTCTCTCCTTCTCAGCTTCTGTCCTGACATCTCAGCCACTTCTAAGATCTTTCCCAGGTCACTTTCATTGTTTCTGTTCTCTGCCGTACACTAGTCCCAGCTCTCAGGGTAGCCCTGAACCATCAACAACCACACTCCGAGTCCCAAAGCACAGAGGGCAGAAGAAGCTGGAGCACTGTCCTGGGTGTGAGAGGGACAATGTCTGATCTGCAGTTCACACATGTGCAGGAAGACTGAACATCTGGAATTCAGTTAACTAAGGGCCAGCATTGGGTTGCCACTTGAGACATCTGCATCCCATTTAGTGTGGGTTCAAGGTCCAGGTGTTGTACTTCTGGTCCAGCTTCCTGCTGATATGTTTGGAAAGCAGCAGCTGATGGTAGCCTCCCATGTGGGAGACCCTGATGAAGTTCCCAGCTCCCGTCTTCCAACCAGCAAGTGGAAGATATTCTGTCTCTCTATCTCTCTCTCCTTTCCTCCCTTCCTGTCACTCTGCCTTTCAATAATTTCCTAATTCATTTACATTTATTGGGTACAGATGCACAATGAGAGTGAGCCTCCGGAATAGAAGAGGAGCAGTAAGTGGAGGGAAGCAGCGAGGAGCAGGGGAGCAAGGAAGATGACTTCAGCACACAGGCTTGGTGTGTGCTGCCTAGTTTAAGTCTTAATTCTCTAAATTCATCTACTTGAAAGGCAGAAAGAGGAAAGAAGACAGCACTGCCATGTACTAGTTCACTCTCCAACTGCCTTCAACAGCTGGGGCTGGGCCAAGTCAAAGCCAGAAGCCAGGAACTCAACCCAGGTCTCACACATGGCAGGCAGGGCCCATCACCTGCTGCTCATGGGTGCAACAGCTGGAACTCAAACCCAGGCATCCCAAATGGATGCTTGACAGAGAGCCAGGCCAAACGACCACCCCTACATGAAGGCGTACACAAATAAATACTGCAATATGTTGTAATTTCCTGACCAAATGCTTATAGTTTCAATTTGATTTTGTAAATGAAACTGTTATTACGACAGACCAAACCAGGCAAACAGCACTATTTACTACCTGGTTTTTGCTGTGTACCAGAAGATCCCCTTCACTGCAGCGGGGCTGTGAGTGGACAGAACTGATTTCACCTGGAACAGAAACATTCCTGCACAGCTAGAAATGCAACCCACCAAGCCTAGAAAACAGTCAGGGTTTTTTTTTTCCAGCCTTGAATAAAGGGATTTTCAGCTTTCACATCTCAGAATAAAGCACTTGGCCTTCCAGGCTCAAGCTAAGCTCCAGCAGGAATCCAGAGACATTTCCACAAGAACACCCTGGATTTCATCAGCCGTGGTTAGAAGTAGGTTCTATGGCTATTGTGCTTAGTATTTGGTCTCTTTGTATAGCTGTCTAAAATCCAGGCTAAATAGTGGGCTGTATTGAAATGATAAGAAACCTTAGCAAGGATTATTTTTTTTTCAAGCAAGGAATGGGGCAAAGAGAAAGAAACAGAGAGAAGGTGTCTTCATAAGGTGTTGCCTGCATGTTCCATCTGTGTTTATTTATCTGATTATAGTTTCCGGTAAGTTTTACACAAACCGTATACCACGCAAGGCACTCATTTAAAGTAAGCAAGCCAGAATGACCACAGTAGTGTAACATCACAACTACTTTTTGGAACATTTTCTTCACACCAAAGAGAAGCCCAGAACACATTAGCAATCATTCCTAAGTACTTTTTACTTGTATAAATACATTGTACACAATCTCCCTCTGCAAATAAACAAAGCAACATAACTGTAACAAAAAAGAAAAAAAAGAAAGATTATCCCAGCACAACCCAATAGAACAAGTCAAAAGCCATTCTTCTAACTAGACACTGACCTGCGGCCAGCCCTGGGCTGCAGCCGGCTCTGGGAGGAACTTCCCTTATTCCGTGGAACAAGTTTCAGAACGACTCCAATGGAGCCCTACTCCTCCAAGTCATCCAAACAATTAAAATGACTGAAAAGAAAATAACTTAGTCCCCTTTTAAATGTTTATTTTCACTTATTTAAACTGCAGAATTAGCAAGAGGGAGAGGAAGAAGCAGAGATAAGAGAGAGAGAGAATCTTCTATGCACATGTTCCTTCCCCTGAGGACTGCAGAGGTCACAACTGCAGGTAACACACAAGTTACCGCCTGTCCTTGTCCCTCCCAGCAGCACTGTGCCAGCTGGCATCACAGCCGACCTGACCCAGTTAAGGATCTGACTACCAGCTTTAAAATAAAGGAATGGTTCTCATTGCCCCCATCAGACCCTTCACTCTCCCTGGTCCTAATCACAAATGGCCAAGGTGTCTCCTAGGCCCACACAGGTGGCCCCACCCTTCTCATCCAGGGCATCCTCAACCCAGAGCAGGAAGCAGTGGCTGCACCTGCCCAGCATCCTTGATACTTCGGATCTCATCCTGAACTGTGGGCTGCACTGCATGGTCAATCGGTCAGCATGTTCAGGGGCCGAGCGGCACAGAGCAATGCATCATGTCATTCCTGCCCTAGCAGCCTTCAAGTTCACACAATGCAAGCATCCTGTCCCTGCCGTGGTGAGTGACAGCCCCATGGCATTACAAAACTGTCCTTGGCATCACTCCCCAGTGGGACCTTCAGTGGCACTCCTTCCCTCCACTGGGTGAAATCCAGGCATCACAGGCCAGGCAGGTGCATCCCGCACAGAGCCGCTTAGGTCTCCCTCCAACGATCACAGGTTCCTGCATCAAGAATTTAAACCTACTCCTGGGTGCAAGGTTTCCTGCCAGGAGGCTCTTGGTCATGCCTGTTTGGAAGACTGGCAAATAGAAAAATGGCTAGAAAAATCCCTCTTTACCCCAGCAGGACAGACTCCCACGGAGAACCTGATGAACTTACAAACAACTTATTTTGTCAGAGACAAGGGTGCACAGCAGCTGACTGACAGTGGTAACTGGAAACTGACTTCTCAGTCTTGAGATAGTCCCTCCCACTAATCATCATGAAAACAAACAAGGATGCCCAGGGGTTGACTGCCTTGCTGTGAGACACGCATGGCAGCACTGCATCAAAGCTCACTAACCTCACAACATGATGTGAATGACTCACAAGTCAGCATTTAAAAACTTCCCAAACAAATCCCAATTTAGCTTTGTCTTTGGAATCGCAAAAGAAAATCTCAACTTAATGATCTCTTTGGAATTTCAAAAACAATTTCTAATTTAACCTTTTCCCTGAAATTTCTAACTGAAGAGATGCTCAAATAAAAATCAGAAAAACTAACAACAGGAGGGTTAAGGAGGCCTGGGACTATGACCAGCCATTCCAGAGTGTGGGACCAACGAATTAGGTCTTTTGCATGTCCCTAAGTCACTTTCCACTTCCAGGAATAAAGACTTATTCCTTTGACCAGAAAAAAAAAAAAAACAAGCCATAGCCAACAGGCAAGTTAGCCTGAGACAGGCCTTGGAACTGATGCTGAAGTTGATTTCTTGCCACCGTGTATTAAGTTCTGACAATTCATTACATACTTGAAACAAATGAGTAACTCACTACATAGACCTTTACAGCTGTGGAGCCACATTTGACATCTGAGTGGCAGAAGTGTATCAGAAGTGGGACAGAGTACTGAGACACACACCTGACATGCAAAAACGGTCTGAAGACAGATTTGTTGGAATACACGCACAGACCTCAGAGCCACAGCCTCAGTGAATGCGCTTCAGAAACCAACACTCGTTCTAGACTTTATCCTGGAGAACTGTTTTGACAGAACTTGAAGAAAAATAGTGAGATTTTCACTATCAGTCCATGCATGCTGTAACAAGCGACAGGGGAGCTGTTGTGGCAGGGCTGAGCCCATGAACAAGCGCTTTTTTCTATCTGCCATCCACATTGTGTGAACTTCAGATTTAGCATAACTCATATTCATTTTTAACCCTGTATTCCTAATAGTTCTGTAGTTCAGTATCACTTCCTGTTTTCCATTTCTAGTGATCATTCAGACAAAATCCTCTAGACTTTTAAAACTTAAACTCTGCTTTTGAGAACTAGCTTGTACCATGCCACAACAACGCCAACTAACATCACAACTCGGTACTTAGTCGCTTTCACTGCTAAATCTGTGTGTGCATTCTTCAAAATTTTCCCACGTGTGCTGCCTAGAGACTTAGAAAACTGAGATCTTGGCAAATCAGACCTTAGAAGAGATGGGAGGGGAAACACAGTGGCTGGCACAGGTTCAGCGTGTGAGCCCACACGGAACTTCGAACACTGGGAGTAGCTCAGGCTCCCATTTCGTGTTCAGTGGTAGAAATATTTGCTTTTATATGTATTCTCCAATGCCTACTCTGATAACTTTTCCAAATATGAAGGCTTTTCATTTTCTAACCAAACAGTTACATTTTTTTTACACACACATAACACACACAAATGTCGTAAGTTGCATCCTATCTGCTGCCCCTTGACGCCACGCCAGTCCATAGCTTTTCTCTGGTGTAAGGTTTACCTAACACAATGCAGCCCAGTCCAGCTATTCAGCAGGAAAAGTGGGCACCTGCACCCCCAAGGATCCATGGGGACAAGCCATCTCTTGAGCCAGATACCAATCAGTGTTCCTTGAGAATCTTGGTTTCTGAAAGGGTCAGTGCAGGACTCAGGGCAGGATTCCTTGAGCAGTTTTCCCATATTGGTGCAAGAAGACCCATTCAAAAGAAAAGCAGCAGCCAAGAAGCAAAGACACATCTCAAGACCCACAATCCGGAAGCTGCACACAAGCCACACTTATGAAATCAAAGACAACCATGAGAGAGGCAGTCATGGGAGAATGCAGCATATTGGGAAGTATCAGGGCAGACAGCAAGAGGGAGCAAGAGCCAAAGGCATGGACAGAGCCCAGAAGAAGCAAGGAGAACTGCTGGGTGACCCGGGGTGGGTGGGGGCCAATCCCTCAGTGCTGGAGAAACAGTACAGATCGACCCCACTGCACTATTTTTGGCTAGACTGGTACACACCCAACTGGAAGGTTCAAGGGTAAATGCTTAGCGCCTGTACCTTACCACCCCACAGCTTCTCTCAGCCAGTCCACCAATATTGAGCAGACAGGCAGCTCTTGCTGTCCGAAGAAGCAAGCAAGCTCCGGCCCCATGGGCGGCAGTGAAGCATGTGACAGTCAAATGGCAGAGGCATGAAAAAACTGTGCTGTTAGAAGCACCTCTAGAACGGGTCTTGAAGTTGCACGCACAATCTCAGCAGCTCTGCTCAAGTACAGTTCCCACCTGTGCCACCATACTATGTGATTATGATCTTCTTGGAATCAGCCAGTTCACACCAGACCCTGTAGCCAATGCCTGGAGCTCTAATTAGTGACAAACACCTGTGGCTTTGTTAACTTGAAAACTGCACACACAGACTAATGACCAGCAGTGTGACACATTAGTCCTGGAACAGACACACCTGTCTCATCACAGGTTCTTGTATCTATCCTGATAAGCACCAGGCACTGAGAAGGCAGGACTTCCTCAATGCCACAGGATCGATGTGAAGGCATAGCTGGAGGGAAACGCTGGGAAGAACCTCTCACATAACACATCACTGATGTCTGGCCAACTGCACCAAGGATAACATTCCCAGAAGTTTTTCATGTTCACATCTCCACCTGCCACTCTGGAACACGACACACGGGATCTGGAGCAAATCTGAATGCTTTGCTTGATTCTAGGGCTAATGTTCCTAGGGAGAAATCACATCCAGACACTGAAGGCAACATAATGGGAACCCCAGGGAGAGCCTTCCTTGCTCCTCCACAGGAGATGCAGGACCAAGGCCTTCCATGAAACAACTCCCAATGAAACTGTTAACTCTATCTTGACGCTAGAATGCTGGACTTTCTACCGTTGTCCAGATCTACAGGTCATGATACACTCAAACAGCAGAATGATGGACTGTGACTGCTGCTGAAAAGACTATATTACTGTCATAACATGAGGGAAACAGTTCGGGGTTGGGGAGAAGGGGGGGAGCAAGGGGAAATCCCTGAGCCCATAGAATTGTACCATGAAAAATAAAAATTAAAACAACAACAATAGCAAAAATTCCTGTGGTTCAATGCCTGCAGGGTACAGGGCCTGGAGGCTACAAGTCCCATGTCCCATCCTTGGAAACACCATCATCTCATCTAGACACTCAGCAGTCACTGGTCCAGATCCTCCCCAGAGAGCCCTGGTCATCTGGTGCCAGGAAAATGCAATGAAAAATCTAAGGATCAGGAAAAACACAACAACACCATTCTCCGTGTCCCCATTTCTTTAATTGTCTAGGAAATTGGGTCATTTAAAAGAATAACAATAAAGAACATCAAGGGAGAAAAAAAAAGCTACAGAAAACACATGGGTTAGATAGCTCTCCCATATATGGTTTTTCTTTGAACAAAACACCACCATACACCAGCAGGCAGACCAGTTAGAAGACAGTACAGGCTTCCCAGCACAGCCCTGGGAGGGCTAGACACCAACTCCCAAACGCAGAGGGACGGCCTGACTGCACTCAGAGAACCTTCAGTTACCAAAGACAAAACTGACATTTCGTAAAGAGAAAGCCACTTCAAACTAGAGAGTGGCCATTGTTAGACAAAATAGTCTCCAGAGAAATTTCTATCAGATCTGCACATCATTTTGTCAATTAGCAACTTTCCCTGTGCAAATCCCGCTTCTCAGTCCCCATCGGTGCTCAGAACTAACGGAATCATTCTTCCCTCCCTTCCTTCCACACTCCCCACAATAGTGGGATTTACAAGGCTGTCTATGTCACAAGTGTTTTTGTGCCTGCATGACTGTGAGAGATTTATTGATTAATTTTGAAAATTAATTCTGAATATGCTGCGAACTATTGCCTCGTACTTTGAAAATGATCCCTGACGGCTTAATGAGAACACAAGTCCAAACTCAGAAGAACTGAAAAAGACAGTGCTCGCTTCGGCAGCACATATACTAGAACTGAAAAAGACAGACTCCTTAAACTCCAAACTCACAAAACATATAAATCTGTGGTTCTTTGTATTGAAGAGGGAGACTCTACTTTCCAGAAGTGTCCCTGCTGGGTTCCTTTAAATAAAAATTTCCCTTGGAGCATTTAAAATAGATTTAGCATCTCCAAATATTCAAGTGACAAATATTTTTCTACATAAACAGCTGTTGCACAAAGCAAAGCAAACCTTCACATATGTTTCCCTCCAAACCAAATCATTTACATTTGAATGGACCAAAAACCAAAGAAATAATCTTGTTAGAAGAGTTTGTGGCCAGCATTATGGTTCAGTGGGCGTGGCTGCCACGTGCAATGCCAGCATCCCATATGGGCACTGGTTCAGGCTCCAGCTGTTCCACTTATGATTCAGAGCCCTGCTAACTATTTGGGAAGGCACTGGGAGATGGTCCTAGTACTTGGACCCTTGTGATCACGTGAAAGGCCTCTGGAGCTGCGGCTCCTGACAGAGCCTGGATCAGCCTGTAGCCACTTGCAGAGTGAATCAGTGTATGGAGGAGCTCTCTCCATGCTGTGTGTTTCTCCCTTTCTCTCTGCAACTCTGCCTTTCAAATCATTCAATCAATCTTGAAGAAAAATGAGGCAGAAGAGGAAGAGGGTTCATTTATCTCGGCAAGAGGCCCGGTGGCAGGATATGGTCAGCTGCTGTGTTGCAGAGTAGCTGGGAGTGGCGTGAAGAAGATGCTGATGGCTCCCTCCCTGGGCAGCAGAGCTTCATGCTGACAGTTTACAGGGAACACATGGGCCCGAGAGCAGGTCCAGTGAAATCAGCGCATGCTGCTGTGGCAAACGTGCCATTCCTGGGTGAGGCCATAGGATACACAGTGATACAAGGCACTGTGTGGATCCAACAGAGTGCATCTACAGAGACAACACCACAGACCCTGCTGTCCCAGCAGGAGAGCCAGAAAACTCATTAGGTCCATCATATCACATGCGGTGAGGAGCCAGCAAACTTGATCAATGCATACGGACAGAACCAAATAAACGGCTCAAGCCAGAGAAAGCAAGGGCTATTAGCAGAAATCTGCATCTCTGGCCTCAGCCTAGGAGTTGAGGTGAAGGCAGGACCTGCAGCAGCGGCTGACAGTACATGAGCACAACGCTACAGTCAACAAGCCATGACAGTGAAGCCTGGCGTCTGCGGCTTACAGAAAAAGCACAAAAGATGCAACACTTCACACTCAACAGTTGACTCGGGGCACATACCATGTGGGAGTGACTGAGCAGAACATGGTGAAAAAGCAAGGAGCCTGGCTGAGGAGGAGCCTGCGCCTGCAAATCTGACAAGTAACACTGGAGAGCCACTGGCCGGAAGTACCTGCTTTTCAGGTCAGTCCATGGCTCCTGACGCCCACTCACAGCGTATCCTCGGGCTAAAAGCCCATCCCCAGAGGCCCTGCACATCTGAGTGAAATGCAAGGGAAGAGCCAGAGAGCCACAGCTCACCCCCAGGCATGGAGACTGACTGAGTAACAGAATACTCATGGACCATGCATGTAAACAAACACACAAGCACAACTGGAATGAATTGTGCGCTGAAAGATCAGGGGCATCAAGGCAGCAGCCTGCAGACTGGGATTTTTGTAAAGTCAATATTGAGTTTCACAACTAGGAATCCATGAAGAGAGAACAAACTGTGGAAAAACAAACAATTTGATGGTGACTGGATTGATACAAGCTCCTGGATACAAAAAAAAAAAAGAATCAGTTTCTCAGACAAACAAGCTAAAGCTAGCACAAGCACCAAGAATATTACAAACCTAAGGACAGACGCCTGTCACACACACACACACACACACACACACACACACACACACCCACCCACCCTCAGATCAGGTGTCTTGTCCTGTTTCATTGAGCATGACTGGGTTCAATGTTTCTTAGGGGGAGCCTGGTGGTAAGGGGTGTGACCAAGTCTACAGGAAGGACCCCCGCCAAGAGGTGGAGCCTGTCCCCCTCAAGTAAGACTGTGTGCGTGTCCAGTACACGGCTCATCCACTGTGCCACGTAATCACAGCACACAGTGTGCAACCCAGAGAGGAGAATTGAAAGTTGTAAAGTAGTGATTTGTGTGCCTGTCTCTCTCTCTCTCTCTCTCTCTCACACACACACACACACACACACAAAATCCAACAGCTGACGAGGAAGTGAGCATAGCAAATCCCATGGAAAGCTGGGCCTGGGTGGGCCGGGGGCCCAGCCTGAGGACTGTAGAGACAGCTCAGGCTGGGAAAGCTGATTGAGCCACCATTAGAGACGGCAACTGGGGCAGGGGGGTGCCTTTCCACATCCCGGGGCCGAGTCCTCTGTGGCCCAGGGGTTCTTTGCTTTTTGTTCTTACACTCACAGAGACGATCTGCACACCCCAGTTACTACCGTTGGACTGGATTCCTTGGTTAGTAACTGCCTTACCTCCTCAAAGCAGCTGGCGACACTGACTGACCAGCCCTCTTCACAGCTCCTCCCTCCTCGCTCCCCGACAGGAGCTGCTCTGCTTTGTCTCCTACTGCCCAGTGCTCTCGGCCTTTCCAGCAGACAACTGATGAAGACATGTCTGGAACGACGAAATAAGAGGAAGCCCCGCTAAATCTTCTGTTTAAAACTGTGTAAAAATCCTATAATCCTATTTTTTTTATTCTTTGAGGTTTTATTTCAGAACATATAACATCACAAACTTGAACACATGGAGTTCCCACGTACTCTCTCCCCACTTTAACATACTAGTATCATTGTCACAGTGATGAAGAGTGCCAAGCTATGAACTGTAAGAAAATGCCACTACATGTAAATATGTGTGTGTATATATATGTGTGTGCAGGTGTGTAAAATGTATACCGCATGATATACAAAAGCAGGTGTACACCTGCAGTTAATACCCCTGCATTGCACACTGAGGACCTCAGAGGCTCCAATTCTGCATGGCAGCTCCCTGCCGAAGCAGAACCAGGTGAGCAGAGGTGAAAGGTCAAGTCACTGGGCTCCTGCCCCCTGTGTGGGAGACCCTCACTGCATTCCCAACTCCTAGCCTCAACTCCAGTCCAACCTGGTCACTAGGCATCTGAGGAACAAACACACAGGTTAGAGTCAGTCTCTCGCACTCCTTCTCTCTCTATATTTTTCTATCCTCTGCATGTGTGTGTATCTGTGTCTACAATTATGTCTCTCTCTCTGCCTCTAAAAGTATATATATGCTACATATGTGTGTATGCATGTATGTATATATACATGTGTGCATACACAATAAAATACAGCCATTCCTATATGTTACATCAATACAATAACAAAGAGCACATGGATAGATTAAGGGATAAGGGATGTTAAGATTATAATGTCCACTGCTTCATGTTATAGATGAAGTACAGAAGCAAGGACTCCATGGCTTTGCCCACAGTGACTAGCCCACTCAGGGCAGAAATGGGGCGAGGTCACCTGACTCCTCACCCAGCCCTCTTCCCAGACCCCTTGATTCAGAACAACTGTTGCAACACCGCAAGGGGTAAAGGGCCAGATGGCCCCTGGGGACTGAAGGACACCCAGTCTGTAAGTTCCCATGCTCTCAGAGGACACCCCGCCCTGCCCCTCCTTCAGCAGAGCCTACACCCCGGCTCTCTCCTCCCCTTGGCCTTTGCCTGGAAGACACTGGAAGCAGATGTTCTGAAATGAGAGAGGGGGCCCAAGGCCTTCACTTTGACCAGCTTATGGAGACTCGACCAGCCCTCTCTGGAGTGGAAAAGATGGCAGCCAAGGTGTGGCAGTCTCAGGAAATCACCCCAGCAAGAAACTAGAGTACACTATAAGTCACAGTGTTAACTGAAGCCGGGTGTGAAATATGTTAAAATTAGAAAAAGTGGTGACAGATATAATATTAACAGAAAATGTGCCAAATTATTTCATTAGAATATTGCTATGAAGTGACATATTTCAACAGAGTGAAACTTTGTTCAATGTTTCCAGTGCTTAATTTGTTTTTAAAGGTGCACGTGTGTGTATGTAATCAGGGCTTGTGTGTCTCCATCTATGGATGGTGTGTATCTACATATATAAAGGGAATTTCAAAAGTTCTTGGGAAATGGAATCAAAAACTGTTTGTTTGAGTGCCAGAAGCTTTGAAATCAATACATATGAGGGGATTAAAAAAAACTCATGGAAAGTATGCATTATGAAAACATTATGCATGATTTTCATAAATTCTGGCACTAAAAAAATTTATCTTTTAATTCCATTTTTCTCCAGTTTGAAGTTGGCTTGTGCTGATGTGTACAGAGAGGGAAAGAAAGAAAACCGGTGGAGCGTCAGCGAAGAATTTCATTTGAACGCAGAGAAATAAAAGTCCTGTGGCTCCTTCACCAGGCATCTGCCACTTAGCGATAGCATTTCCAAATTGTAAGTTCAGCTTTTTTAAAGGCTAAAATGAATCTCTTTGAAAGCACATAAAAGCCTGAAGTTATGAAAGACTAAAGACTTTATATGGATCCTTATTTAACTATAAATATTTAGCTATAACCATGTGTGGTTCTATGGGACCATATCTATACCTATGTAACTACATAGACAATCATATAAACAAAGTTCCTGGAAAAATTACATCTTCTTGAAATTCTATTTTCTAGGAACTTTTCGAAGTCCTTTAGTTATAAATAAACACACAACAACAACAGCATATAACACAAAATCTTCATGTGTTCTAACTTAACTGTTAGTATACCAAAAGGAAAGAGCCCATGTTCAGACTTCTCTGTGGAGGACAAAATAACAAAAGGAAGAGGGGGCCACTGAACCACAGCTCGGACCAAAGGGTTACATTGAACCAGAAATTCCTGAACCAATGTGCTGTGCACACTTCAGGGTCAGCCCACAGCAGAGCCTGGGCAGCCCGAGACTGCCACATGCCAGGGGACATCAACCATGCCCTGGAAGAGCACTGCCCACAGCCAGAGTGAAGCCAGGCTACAATATACTCTCACAGCAGTGTTCATGGGCGGGCACCTTGCAAGCCTTAGCACCCCGTAACTGGTCCTGCAGCCCACAAACGGCACTCTCACATTCAAGTCCAAGTGGTTTCCAGGGGCTTGCATTGTGCTGCACAAAGTTAGGCTGCTACTTGCAATGTCAGCATTCTTTGTGGGAGCCTCTGTAAGAAGCCCTGATGGCATTTTCCTGATTGCTGTCATTGGCCTGACTTAGAGCTGGCTATTGTGGTTATTTAGAAAATGAAATAGTGGATAGAAGATATCTTTTTCTTCCTCTCCCTGCTTGTCCCTCTCCTCCTCTTTCTCTGTCTATCCATCTTTTTCTATTATGCCTTTCAAATAAATCTTTTTTTTTTTTTTTTGCTATGTATGGTTTTATTTCACTTGCAAGGCAGAGTTACAGACAAGGGGAGAAACAGAGAACAGCAATGAGCAAGAGAGAGACAGAGGTCTTCCACCTGCTGGTTCAGTCCTCAGATGGCTGCAATGGCCAGGGCTCAGCCAGACTGAAACCATACCTGTTCAGATCTTCCACAGGCATGCAGGGTCCCAGGCACTTGGGCCTTCTCCTGCTACTTTCCCAGGAGCATCAGCAGAGAGCTGGACTGGACGTGTAACAGCCACGACTTGGTCTGGGACCCATATGGGACGTCAGCTTAACCATAAAGAAATAAACCTTTACAAGAAGTTATTTCAAGCCCAGTGCCATGGCTCAGTGGCTAAATCCTCACCTTGCATGTGCCAGAATCCCATATAGGCACTAGTTCATGTCCTGGCTGCCCCACTTCCCATCCAGCTCCCTGCTTGCGGCCTGGGAAAGTAGCAGACGAGGACCCAAAACCTTAGGATGTTTCGCTCTCATGGGAAACCCAGAAGAAGCTCCTTCCTGGCTTCTGGTTCCTGGCTTCAGATCAGCTCAGCTCTGGCCATTGTGGCCACTCAAGGAGGGAACCAGTAGGCTGAAGATCTCTCTGTCTCTCCTTCTCTCTGTATATCCGCCTTTCCAATAAAATAAATAAATCCTTTTTAAAAGAAATCCTTTCCCAGAGTCACCCTCTCTGGCTTGCACATGGAAGGTCCCAGTTTGTAGACGTCCTTGCCCACAGCTCCTGGCATGGCCTGAGCTCTCTGGACATGTTAAATGGCTTCTCAGCTCTCTTTCCACTTCAAGATCTGCTACTCAAGTCTCTATTTGCCAGTTAGGGACCCTGAGGTCTTTCCCTGCACCCTCACACTTTTCTTTTGTTGTTTTTTTGTTGTTTTGTTGTTCCCAAGATTTATTAATTTTTATTGGAGATGCAGATATACAGAGAGTAGAGACAGAAAAATCTTGTGCCCAACGATTCTCTCCCCAAGGGCCGCAACGGCTGGAGCTGAGCCAATCTGAAGCCAGGAGTTTCCTCCTCTGGGTCTCCCACACGGGTGCAGGGTCCCAAGGCCTTGTCCACCCTCGACTATTTTCCTAGGTCTGAAGCACAGAGGTGGGTGGAAAGTGGGGCAGCCGCGACACAAACCAGTGCCCATTTGGGATCCCAATGTAAGCGAGGCGAGGATTTTAGCCACAAGGCGACTACGCTGGGCCCCCTCATGCTTCTCTTTTATGATCGAACTCTCTACCCTCCACGGCCTGCCACGTGAGGAGACCAGCAGTATAAACCCAGCAGACCCATCTCTGCAGGTGCTGCAGGGAGTCCCAGTCTGCAGACAGTGGCTACATGAGAGCCATGCACAGTAGCATCACTCCTGGCCTCCCAGATGAATGTTCTCAACCCCCACACACAGCAGGATGCTTCTGGAAGCAGCAGACATGTCCCTCAGTCCTTGGAGATGCGCACTGACACTCCAGCTCAAGCAGAGTCCTCGGCCTCTGGAAAGCAGTGTGCTGGCTCTCCTGTGCAGCTCTTAATGTCTTTACCTCTTGTCAGCCCACTGATCTGTTTATGAGCTGCAGAACGCTCAGGGTCAGATGTCAGCTCCTCCACTCTGCTGCTTTTGCAGAGTTTTCAGTAAATCCTCAGGGCCTGTTTGGACAACTGCAGGAATCTTCCCCGCAAGATTCCCAAGGGCCACTCTCCTAAAATGAACTGGCTGTGTCCGACACAGACTAATTTGCAGCCAGAGGAAAAAAAAAACAAAAACAAACAAAAAGTGCTGTGCCTCTTCACGCTGAGTCCTCACCACATCAGCCGCTGGGAGGCAGTATTCACTGTCTGTCTAGTAACCCGGGGCAGCTCCACCGAGATGACGGACCTACCTTTGAACTGGAGTTACCCTCAGCAGCCTGCAGAGGAACAGTGCCTGGCACCCAATGCAAGCTCAATGAATAACTGTGCAAGTTAGGAAGCCATTAAACTGCTTTAGAAGTTTAGCCCAAATTATTTGGCACTGTCAATGCCATTGGTCCCATGACCTCAGAGTCTCCCTGTGGAAAATGGAGATTATAATTCTGCCCTGCCCTCTTGATTTAAGCTTTAGTGACAAATAAATACTAATTCCAATGTGCTATATGGGACACTCCTTCATATTCTTCCCAGGCCTACTGGTAAATATGCAGACCAAGGAATTTTTATAACTTGTGAGATCATCAAAAGGGACAGGGTAGGGGGTGGGAATGTGGGAAGTGAAGAGCTGGGCCTTCAGGCAATGGACAAGCTGGCAGAAGCAACCATGAGGACCAGAGCAGCGACCACAGATCACTCTGTGGAGAGCCTTCACAGCAGCAGCGACGCCCTCTGTGCCTTGGCTCGGGGACTGCTTCTTGTCTCCAGCAGCTGCCATGACACCAACCACAGTCAGACACCCTTGGAAGGCCCACACACCTCAGGAAACAGGCAGTCTGACTGAAGCAACCACTGTGCAAATGCATCTATCACCTGTCTCCCCCTCGAAGGATCCCAAGGGATGCCTCGTGAGAAGTCACAGTGTGATTGGAATTAAAAATTCAGAGCTTAAGACCAAATAGAGGACTCCCTTCACTGGTCATTTATGAGAATACTAAATGGTATCTTTGCACATTGAGAATACAAAACTCAGGGGAATTAAAAAGTTTAGGAGTCTAGGGAGGCATCTGATCTGAACCTGAAGATTTAAAATTAACAAGTAAAGATGGAGAAGAAGAGATTTCTAGACAAAGACAAGCATGTGCCAAAGCCCTGTGGTATGAGACCAGAGCCTTCTCATGGAGCAGAAGGGCTGTGCACACGCGGAGTGGTACCACAAAATGGTGGTAGAGAGTTAGGGCACCTGCTGGGGGTCTCTGGTTGTGAGCCTCAAAAATCAGCTTTGCTTTACATGTCTGAATATGGAAAGTTGGTTCGTGTGTTTTTTTCTTTTTTCTTTTTTTTTTCCATTACACTATAGAACTGACAGACGTTCACAGCATGTAGCGCAAATCTATGCTAACAGTCATCTCTCCAGGGAAGTTTCGATGGGCCCAGAGCTGAAAGAGCTTGGGAATTACTGGAGAGTTGGGGGAGGATGCGGCATTCACACTCTGGCAAGTCTGTCTGGAAATAGAGAGCGAGAAAGGAAGAGTTGCTCAAGGATGTGGATGCAAGGTCCTCAAAAGGTTCTTTTAAAATCCAGAAGCCTGGGGGTGTCAGACCCACAAGAGTGAGGTTGCAGAGATGAGCAGAGGCGCTGTGGTTAGCACAGGCCTTTGGGGGGGCACAGCCCAAGCGGAAGCACTGCTGTGAGCAGTGAGGAAGGGCAGCACCTCCAGCGCACAGTGAGAGCACTGCGGGCACAGATGCAGAGTGGTCCTCTCGGGGAAGTGGTGAACAGGCTCTGTCCCCCGTGACGGTATCTATGCTGTCTTTGAGGTAGGTCTTCCTAAGCGATAAGTGGGAGGTGAGCAAAAAGAGGTAGGAAATTAGAACAAAGTAGAGAAGTTTTGACTAAGTCACCACAGAGAGTGGGAGAGCAAGGAACACAAACCACACTAGTGAAGCCAGCAGATGGAGGGACCTGACCCAGAACTGCATCTGTAATCCCAAATTCTGGGTGTGAGTGTTTCCTGGCATCCCAGGAAAGGCCCATTGGCATTCTGTCAACACATGGCAGCGCTTGTCATGTTTCAGCATTTCTGTATCCTCAGACCTCAGTACCAAGCATAGCTGTGCCTTCCCACTACCACAACCTGGTTTCTCGTCTGAGAAACTCAGCAAGTTTCATGATTTAAGTCCAGGTTTGAGAAACAAGCAGTTCAGCCGGAACAAGGTATGAGTGTGCTTATGGCAAACACCTGGGGGGAAGCACGATACTGAATTCATCTTGTTTATTTGTAGCTTTTCTCTTCCCCAATTTCATACCTCTTTGTCATACTTTACTAAGTAAACATATTGTATCCACCTTAAGTTTCCTTTTTGGAAGGAAGGAAAGCAATCAATAACAGAACCTAAAGCACTGCCTTTATTAAAACTATGAGCATGGCAGATACAGCTGTGTACACCGAGTGTGCATGGAAACGGAAGACGGAGCAACATCTGCTGAAACTTCTTGTGGAAGCAAAAAACAATATGAACCCCGGCTGACTTTCCAAGAGAGACAATTACAATTGGACATTTTATAATAAACAATGGTATATTTATCTAGTGTTTCTAAAATAACTAAAATATTTCACTAATTTTTTTTCAACTAGAAGCAAGAAAAATTATAACCCAAGATACTCATAAAATGCCGAATTTCAAAGAAATGAAAAGGACTTTCATTTATTACAAATAGTACCTTTTTATTATATAAAATCTATAGTAAGTATTTCTATATTCTCAAAATAACTACCTCAGAGACCAGCATCGTGGCGCAGCAGTAAAGCTGCCACATGCAATGCAGGCATTCCATCGGGCATCAGCGCAAGTCCCAGATGCTCTGTGTCCCACCCAGCTCCCTGTCAAAGGCCTGGGAAACGCAGCAGCAGATAGCCCACGTGACCGTGGCAGCCAAGTCTAGGACCAGACAGAAGCTACGAGCCAGGAACTCCACCCTGATTTCCCAAGCTGGTGGCAGGAGCACAAGTACCTAGGCCACCTTCCCACTGCCTTCCCAGTGCATTGCCAGGAAGCTGGATCAGAGGAGGAGCAGTCAGGACTTAACCTGCACTGCAATATGGGATGCTGGTATCGCAAGCAGTGACTCAACCCACTGTGCCACAATGCCTTCTCCAAAATTTGTTTTTAAAGATTTGATCAATGAGAAGCCGGCACCATGGTTTAACTGGCTGATTCTCTACCTTATAAGCACCAACATTCCACATGGGTGCTGGTTCGTGTCCCAGCTGCTCTACTTCCCATGCAGCTCCCTGCTTATGCCCCAGGAAAGCTGCGGAAGATGACCCAAAGTCTTCAGACCCTGCACCCATGTGCAAGACAAGGAAGAAGCTCCTGGCTCCTGGCTTCAGATCGGTTCAGCTCCAGCCATTGTGCCCAAACTCAAGGATCTTTCCTTTTTTAAAAAATATATTTATTTCTTTGAAAGTAAGAGTTACAAAGAAATGGGGAAAGACAGGGCAAGAAAGAGCTTTCATCTGCTGGTTCACCCCGCAAAGAGCACAGGGGTTGGCCAGGCCAAAACAGGAGCCAAGAACATCACCCAGGTGTGTCAGACACTTTACCTTCCCAGGTGCGTCAGCAAGAGGCTAGACTGGAAGTGGAGCATCTAGGACTTCAATCAGCACACACACGATGCCGGCACTCAGGGGGCAGCTTAACCTGTTTACCCTTCAGTCCCAGCCCTACAGTACCTTCAGCTTACAATAGAAAGCACAGTGGGTGATCTGCTTAGCCTGGCTCTTGGACCTACAAACAAAACCAATTTCTACACAATTCTTTTCCAAACTTTGTCCTCAAACATGAGTGTGTTTTCAAACTTTTTTTAACTTGAAGGTTTATACTAGCACTGAAACATACAAATGTTTAACATATTTTACTCATAGATGTTAACTTAGGCAAAACTTCTCTTCAAATTTGTCAGTTTTTTTTTCTTTTTAATCTCAACCCTGGAAAACAAACAAAACCCACCACAGTAATTTGTGGATAATTAAAATCTGGAGCACTACAAAAAAAATCTATTTCTATTCCTCATTTTATAAAGTGAAAGACACATCTTTGTGTTCTGTGAGGAAAGAAGTATTGCAACAGCATTGTATAATGATTGTATAATCACATGCATATGATTATATATAATTGTATACTTCTTATGAGTTCAACAAGAATTCATCAGAGTAAAACTACTAAAAATGCTCTTATTTGGGACAGGTTTGATGGCATATCGAGCTAATCCTCCACCTGCAAGCATCAATATCTCACATGGATGCCAGTCCCTGTCCTGGCCACTTCATTTCCAATTGCGTTCTCTGCCGATGGTCTGGAAAAGCTGCAGAGGATACTCTAAGACCTTGGAACACTGTACCCAAGTGGGAAGCCAGGAAGAAGTTCCTGGTTCCTGCTTCAGATCAGCTCAGCTCCATCATTGCAACCATGGAAGACCTCTCTCTGTCTCTCCTCTCTGTGAAAAAAAAAAAATCTGCCTTTCAAATAAAAATAAATGAATCTTCTAAAAATGATCTCATTTATAATTTGACTTAAACAGTTTTATGCTTTGACTGAACAATTTATGAAAATGATAATTTATTAGGACTTAAAATTAATACAGGAAATTTAGAAAGTTTATCTCATGAGAACTTAAGTCTGTCTCATAAAACTGTAAACATTTCTACATTATGACAAGATTGAGAAGACACGGTTGTTTAATTCAAATGCTTGCTCTTATCCCGCATCCTGATAACCAAGGCCACATTTTCCTTTGCAGAGCCTCAAATACAAAAAGAAAGATGTTTTCTCAAAAGAATTAAAATGTCTTCGAAAGAGCAAATGTTTGTCTTAAGGGAGCTAATTTAAAGCATCAAGAGTTAAAAGCTCTTCTTTCTGGAAGGTCTTGAATGTTCATTTTTATTCACACTTATGCTGCCTATCAACCCATGAACCAAAGAACTCGGGTAGACTTGGAGTCGCCTAGTAACACAGTTCACCCCTCTCCCATTCACAAGCGTCTCCTGCAGCCACAGCCCCATCCATGTCATAAGGGCCTCCCGAGCGGCCACTGTGGTCACATCTCTTTGAAGAATAAACATGCAGATGTGCACACAGGGGACAAAATTCGTCCAAGGAAAACGTGCAAGCTTTCCTGTCAAGGAACTAAAGAGAAGATGGCTAACTCTGGGCCAAAGCAAAAGACTCAGTCACACAGTCACACAGTCAAATCAGCAGCCACCTCTACTCTGCAGGAGACAAGAGCGAGCTACACTGACACATGCATGTTCCACTTGAAGACCAGTTCCCGGGATCTGGATCTGCCTGTCTTCTACCCTGTAACCAGTCAAGACTTTGGGAAGAAGACCAAGGAAAACAAGTACAAAATCTATGAAATTAGCACAGACCTAGGAACCACAGTTAAGTTTAACTGAACATTGCTACATAACCTGAGCTCAATTCAGTTCTCAGCTTACTCCATAGCAGGTTGGTTGTTGGGTCATGGAACCTCACTTGGTGTCTCAAGTATTTACAGGAGGACTGCATGGAGGGTCCAGTATATGGCACAGGGAGACCTGACCACATGTTCCAGCTGAGATGGTCCAGGATGCCAAGCCCACTGGCAACACAAAGTCAGGATCACTTACCCGTGCGGCATCTCAAAGTTTAGGGTCAAGATAAGACATGTGGAGGTCTGGGAGTAGTTCCACTGGTTGCGAGGATGGCGCTGATGGAGACAGCTCAGCACCACAACCCAGGGAGCTCCCGGAGGCCTCGTTATCCTATCTTTACACGACAGGCAGAAGCACCGCTGAAGCAGGTTCCCTGTGCTCTGGTGTGGCACATGTGAGTCTGAAAGCAATGCTGCCACAGGGTGATCTCGGACCATGTTGTGGCTGAGAACTACATTGCTTGGCGCGTCGGCATTTCTAGCGGTATGGCTTCTCTTCCTCCTCTCGCCCCCTCTCTGGATACAGCATCTTAACCCTTAAAACTTTCCTGCCCATGGGTTACTACCACCTGTTGTCACAGAACCCCCGACGCATGCAAAGGTTAAGTTACCAATTCCTCTTTCAAATATGTACACAATTACAGGTCTTTCCCTAGCACAGCTACAAGCTAGGACAAGATCCAAGGAAAGATCCTCAAGGGTAAATGAGAAGCTTCAGATACAAGTGTTTCTCGTTGATTCTTCACTGTTTTCTCATGCACTCAATTCCCACATACAGTAAGGAGTATGGAAACAGTGGCCTGCTGCCTCTGAGGAAGAAGAGCGAGATACAGCCTGCTCCTCAAAGCAGGTCAATCAAGAGCCTTTCCTAGTTGCCTCCATGCTTCCCCCACACACCTGGGAAATTCACCTCACAGTGACACACCAAATGGTCTTGTTTCAACAGTCTAGAGGCTCCTTTCTTTGGGCCCACACCCATTTGCTCGGATTTATCAGGATGGGGTAATGCTTTTGGACACACCTCCAGTGAACAGCCGTGCCTCCCTCCCCATGTTGTGCCACCTTCTGGCTTTTTCCTTCTGCTGTCACACGCTGTCTTTCAGCCAGGAATACTTGCTGAATTCTTGGAGATGATCCTTTCGGAGGTGGACAAGTTTGAGCTGAGTCCTTTCTTCTAAATAACATGATTTATTTATTTCAAAGGCAGAGAGAGAGAATAAAAGTCCTCTCCACCGGTTTCCTCTCCAAACGCCCACTAGAGCTGGGTCAAGGTGTAGCCAGGAGGCAGGAGCTGCACTCTGCTCTCCCACATGGATGGTGAGGACCCTAGTATTTAACCATCACCAGCTGGATGCAAATGTGAGGCTAGTGATTTATGAACCCTTGATTCAGTTTTTTTCATGGGATGTGTGTGTGTGTGACAGAGAGAGAGAGAGAGAGAGAGAGAAAGGCATAAGCTGTGCATGTGTTATTGCATATTACTCAACTGAGCCAAAGTTCCTGGAAGTCCTGTAAGCTAGACAGCAGCCAGACACCATCAACGAGACAAGAAGACTGATTCACATGCTTTCCTATGAAGGGACAGCATGGCACTCAAGACAGAGGCAGCAGCACTGTCTGTCGCCACGAGAGATTAAACAGCAACTTCCTTCTCTGTCCACTCTGCTGAACAGCAATGAAGATCCTAAGAACTCTGAGCATCAACTGTGTAAAAGGCTGTGCCGATGAGAACATGAGGAAGCTGTGTTCTCAGCCCTTGGGGAGCTTCTGCCCAGGGAAAGAGCAGCCAGAAGAGGGACTGGATTGAGGTGGCGACTGTCCTGGGCAGGGCGTGTGGCCACAGCAGTACTCAGTGCCCCTGAGAGTGGCTGAGCCAGTATTGTTCACGAACACACAAGAGTCTCCCCTGTTCTTCTATCACAGGGAATGTAGGTCAAACCAAGTCACCTGGCACCAGCTCCTTCTAGAGCAACAAGGAAGGTGGATGTGTTTCTTCCTGGGGTGCTGTTAGGCCTGCCCCCAGCACCATGGTTGGCAGCAAGCGGCTCCTGGATGGCCATGCTGGGAAGCATCGGGGCACATGCTCCCACCTGGGGATGCCCTTGACCACAGCACCTCCGTGGACAGTATGTTGGTGTTCTGAAAAGTGTGCTCCTTTTCCACACGTCCCGGGGAGGCGGGAGCCGGGCCCCTGCTCTCACAGGGAGTTAGGTCAGTCCCTTAGCGGTCCTTCCTCAGAGCGGTCCCCTGTTCGTCTTGGGACTCTGCTGTCACTAGCTGGAAATGGCTGACAGTGTCCCACGCTCCCACTGTGCACAAGGCCCAGCAAACTGGGGAGAAGTACTGAGGCATCTGTCAAACTGTGAGAGCAATCTCCCGCAGGGACGAGCAGTCATCTCGCCAGACCGAGGGACCTCAAAATGGGGCTGCATGAGCGCGTGAGTGTGGCCGTGTACGTGTGTGCCTACGCCTGAGTGTGTGCATGTGACTGGGTGTCTATGTGTCCGTATGCATGTGTACATGTTTCTGTATGTGAGAAAGCGTGAATGTAGTCATGGGCATAGGCAGCCCACACAGATTCTGAGCGTGAAATGCCTTCCCCTAGGGAGTACAAAGCAGTTTGTGAATTGACTAGAATTTTGACCTCTATAAACCTTTTCTTAGAGCACTCAACCCTTCCCATAAGAGCTTTATAGGTTGGCGTTAAAGTGAGTCCCGTGGGTCTGCTGGTGACCCATGGGGTCAGCTTTGGCCCTTCCTTCTGAGCTCCTTCGTGGAAAGGCCTTGCACCCCATCACCTAATCCCTGGGCCTGCAGGGTGGGGGTCTCTCTGCAGTACCAGGGATCCCCCATGGAGCGGCAGGTGCCTGACAACTCCCAGCCCCCACCTGCCCGTGCAGTGGTGAAGAGTGCCCCACAAGCAGGGAGCACTCCAGGACTCTCAATACTGACAGACTGTGTCATTGTTCTGTAATTCGCATCTCTTTTTGTAATGCCTGAAACGTGTAACAGGGATCTATGTAACTGGCTTACTGAGGCCTGTCAACTCATTAGGTTCAATTTTTTTTTTTTTTGCCAGTTCACTATTGCTAGATATCTCATTCCTTCATATCATCTTGACCTAATCTATTAAGTGTTCAGATACTGGTTTATACACAGCATCCAGTGCCTTCCTGACACTTAATCCTCTCTTTAGAACCCAGTACGGTTTCTCATTCCAAGCTTCTGTGTGCACCTGCATCCCCACCCCTCAAAACAGGCCAGAGCCTTAGCTTGGCAAATGGAGGGTGGGCATGGGCTATTCGGTCTGGCTCCCATCCCCTCCATCTCTCCCACTGAAATGGGCCTGAAGGGCAGGGGCATCATAGCCAAGGCTCTCCCAGCCCCCTGAGGAAGGCTGCAGGTGCCAGAGCGAGACACAGTAAGGATCTGTCCCTGCATGCACTCGGCGCTGCTGGCTGGAGCGGAGGGCGGTTCCCTGGGCCCAAAGCTGCCGGGCCCCGCCTGCCACCGGCCCTGGTGAAGCAGCCATCCCAGTTCCAGTGACACAGATCTGTGCCTGCAAAGCCAAAGCCCGGCACATGCGGCTACAACGGTGTCCCAAGTGACACATTAAGACAAGTGCCCTGTTTCTCAAGCATTGATGTTTCAAGAACATAAATCTCCCCTGCATTCCTGGCTGCCCAGTGCCAAGGTCCTAACCAGTACAGAGCCAGCCAGAGAACAGGCTGCCCTGACATCAAGTCTGGCCACCTTGGCGATGACTCTGCATCAGTGCTGCTTAAAGGCTGGTCCAGCCACATCACTCAGAGGGACTAGGCCTCCTCTAGGCCCACGGCGTGATTCACATCCTCCAGGGTGCTGGGGATCTCGCCTTGGCTGCAGTACCCTGAGCCACGCTGTCGATCTGCATGCTGAGTACTCCTGCCCTATTCCTAGCTCAGGATGGCTAGACAGTGACCGTCCTTTGAAACAGTGCTTAGCCACCACCAGGACAAAACCACGGCAGGGTGCCCAAAAGGGAGTGCCCATACGAGAGAAAGAAGAGGTTGTATCTCCCTCTCTCTCCTTCAGGAATCTGAAAAGTTCAGGTCGTAAACCCCGTCAGACCACTGCTTGGTTTTTATCAGTAAGATTTTATCGGGACAAAGCTTTGCCCCTTTAAACAATAGTATATTATTCCTGGGTGCTTTCAAATTGTAAGAGCAGCATTAAGTAGCGACATCTGAGGCCTACGCTGCCTAAAATGTGGACTATTAGGGTTCGCCTCCCATGACAGACAGTCCCTGTTCCAGAAATCCATAAAAAGGAGGACAGGGCCACAGGCTTCCACATCAGCGTTCAGGGCAACGCGGCTCTGTGTCCCCTCCTCCCAGGTTTCTCCCAAATTCCTTGGCAGGGTTCAAATTCCCTCTGAAAGGGGTAGACCTTCAAGTCGCTTGTTGGTCATGGGAGGGCAGCAATAACTTGGAGCCAGCTCAGATGCATCTCCCAAGAAGACTGTGCAGATCCCACAAAGCGAGGAGCCTGGCAGGGAGGACCATCCACCGTGCATCTGGCTGCTGCGACAGCCCCCGAGGGGGCCAAGGGAGCAGGCAAAAGAGTTGCCAAACCAGCGGGGTCTCTTATGCCCAAGAGTGCTGAAGCCTGTTTCCCTAAAGCTTCAAAGTACAGAAAGCATCATAAATACATGGAGGAAACTTCCACAAACAAAACCTTCCGGCCTTTGAACGCATTGTAAGTGAGGCTCGTCACGCGGCAGGAAAGTGGGCTGCGGTGCTTGGGGTGGAAGCATGAATCTCCAGAAAGAAGCTCCTTGTAACACGGTGTTAACAAAACATGGTCTTTTCACTTCAGACAGCTGGAAGGAGGCAAGGGCTGCAGCCTGAACCCATGGTTACAATGGTGCCTCGTACGTGTCGCCACTGCCACCTGCTGGTCACCGGGTTCACTGCATGTTCCTTGCCCAAGGCCACATTCCCCAGAGTCCCCAAGTTTTACAGCACAGATCCGGCGTCTCTAAAGAGCTTCACAAATTACAAGGAGCCCAGGCCAAGCTGACTTAGGACTGACTGGTACGGCTGAATGTGCCTCTCTGAGGCCACTGCTTAGCCAGACTGGAAAGGCCAGCGGTACTTCCAACACTAACCTTTGGCTCCAAAACTAGAGAATGCCCAACCAGCCAACGGAGGTTCGTGTGCAGGAAGCCCAGCGTGAGGAGGCCAGGCAGCAAGCACACGGGGGCCTGAAGGAGAAATGGGCGATGAGTCTGGCCGTCTCTACCTCAACAGAAACCCTCCCAGTGCTCAAATCCCTGGCTCCTAATTTGAAAAATACTCCCTCCACAGACTTTAGGACAATAGACATGCCTGAGATGTGTCTGTAATTTTAATGTGCATGACCCTTAGATGTTTCTCATCATTTGACGATACATTAAGCTGGTCTGGTGCAGGACAGCCTTCAGAGGGTTAGCTGCAGGAGGAGCAGCTGGCATGTGGGCTACCAGGTGCAGTTGAGGATGAGGGCAAAGCCTGCAATGAGCTCCTGCCCCACCTAGTGGTTTCACAGAATAACGCTGTTGGGAGATCTACTGAGATTCCTAGAACTGGGATGGATAGGAGACAAGGTGTGAGGGGTGTGTGATATTCAGGGCCTATCCATCTCAATGTGCATTGCCAGAAACGCCCAGGGTTCAGTACAATGGCTCAGTGGCTAAATACTCACCTTGCAAGCACCAGCATCCCATATGGGCACTTGTCCATGTCCCAGCTGCCCCTGCTTCTTGCTAGAAAAGCAGTAGAGGATGGACCAAAGTTTTGGGACCCTTCACCATGTGGGAGACATGGAAGAAGCTCCTGGCTTCTAATCGGCTCAGCTCCAGCCACTGCAGCCACCTGGGGAGTGAATCAACTGATGGAAGATCTTTCTCTCTGTCTCTCCTCTCTGTAAATCTGAACTGCCTTTCCAATCAAATAAATCTTTGAGAGAGAGAGAGAGAGACTGAGAAACATCCATAGGTGAAGAAGTTAGACATACATGGCCTGACAGGTCAGTGTGTAAATATGAAAAATCTACCAGCTACCAACATCAATGAATTTTACCGCACTAGTACTTTTAAGATTTATTTTTATTGGAATGTCAGATATTAGAGAGGAGAGATAGAAAGATCTTCCACCCACTGGCTCATTCCCCAAGTGGTCACAATGGCTAGAGGTAAGCTGATCCAAAGTCAGAAGCCAGGAGTTTCTGGGTCTCCCACACCATCCTATACAGCAACTGTCCCAAAATATACCAATATTTACTCTTCTGCATATGCTCAAGCAAACCTGGCAATTGACTTCAATTAATGTATGGGTTTACATTCAGTAAATAATAATTAAATGCATATCTCAGGCCAGGGACTGTGCTTGATGCTAAATGCAAACATGAAGACGAAATGACTGCCCTCAGAAGTTTAGCAAGGAAATAAGAAAGTCATCAGTCTATACCATGACTTCATACCATAGAATTCTGAAGCAAATGCACAGATCCAACTGTACGTTACTAAAATGGGTAACACAAGCAACTGCCAAGAAGCTCTTTGAGGCTTGCCTTAAGAAATTTCCAAATATCTGGCCTACTCTGCTTCCTAGGAAATGCAGGAAACAGAGTCTGTCAGTACACACCATGAATCCATTCCTGGGGCATTAACTTACATTAACTGAGCTGACCACTACTAATGCAAGACCCAGAAATGCAATTTGCTTGTTTAAATTGAACTATGGCACTGTCAGACAGATCATGGACAAAGGGCTTGAGATGACAGCTCATTGAAGACGGGTCTGTCCACGTGTTCTCGATCTTGGAGACAGAAGAGAATTTGAGTTCAGGATCGAGTCTGGGGAGTGTGTGAGAATGTGTGGTGACTTCAGGCTAGACAACAACCGGCCACCTGAGTGGTTAAGACAGCACTTACCCTACCCTGGCCAACATAGCAGATTGCTTTCTCTGCTGACCAAAATACTCCCTCTTTCTTTATATATCAATATTACTCACTTATATATAGCTTTCTGACAGCAAATTAAGGACAAAATTTAAGTAACTCACAATTACCTCCTAGGATTTAGCCACTGAACTACCGTGTTGGGCCCCTTAACTGACATCTTAACTGTAAGGCCAAATGCCTACGTCTAAACCTATCTTCTAATTCCATTTTTCTTTGTAAAATTAAAATTTCATTTTATTTAAAAGAAACAGAGAGGCACTAAAATGTGCAATGTAAGCAACCCAAGTAGCAAATTTATTGTTGCTCCAATACGCTCCCCTACAAGTAATTCCGTTTTCCCGCAAACTGTACGAAGTACCCGTGTGTTCCTATGCACTTCAAACAGAACAGGCAAAAGGCCATTACCAAAAGGCTGTCACCATACTTTGTGTTCCAACATAACAGGCCACAGCCTACTTTTATGTTAATTAATAGCTGATTTCAGCCAATCACAGGCAGCCAGCTGAGAAGGCAACGCCCTAATAAGGCCAGTGTTTCATCACATCAGATGCAAATGAGAGAAGGCAGCCACACGGGTGCTTCTCCAGTCAGCTTCCAGAGTTTGCAGAACTCACTGGCTCCCTGCCCAGCTGCTGGACAGTGCTCTGGGAACTGCAACTGGTTTCGAGAGCTGTTCCAGTTAAGATTTGTTCTTTGATCAAACTCAGCTGAAACTTGTGCATGTGTGTGCACACACACGTGTCTATGTGTGTGTCTCCTTGTGACCTAGAAGTTCTTCAATGATTCGTGCAAGCATGATGTCATATTCAAATACATTTCAGTCGAGCACTGAAAATAACTAAAAAGTAATTTACACGCTGGCAACAGTCTCTTGCAAAAAAAGACATAATGAAGGAAAACACAGCATAAGAAAACATATAGTCAAAATTCTCAAAAGTCCTTTCATCTCACTGCACTTGCTCTCTCAATTTCTCACACCTATCAACAACGTCCCTCGCTCGCTCCATTTCCTCCCACCTTCTCCGCTGACACCCAGTCACCCTCAGTCCTGCCGCCTCTGTAGTCTCTAAGCAGAGTGAGAGCAGCAGCTACGCTTCCCAGCGGAGGCCAAGGAGAGTGTGCTGGATCCCGCCGGCCATCACTGACTGCACCCGCCCATGCACAGTATTTTATGTAACGGAGTGACCCCTCCACAGACCTTCAAATTACTTACATTCTTTATAGTGTGCAATTTTCCACAAGGAAAACTATTTTTCCTATACATCACTCCTTATTGGTTACACAACACCCTATTTTAGAAGTCATGTGTAATTCCATCACCATTTTAGCCTGCATAAATAAATAAAGTACCAATAAAAACCTCTGTTTAATAATCTCCAGTTACGCCCTTAAAAATTATGTTCTAGAAATAAATGTGTTGCACTTGGCTCAGTATGAACATTCTAAGATCTCAATACAGACGCCCACACCGCTTTACAGAACAGGTACAATCTCATTCCCACCTGGTCTGCGAATGCCCTTCTCCTTGAACTCGTACCAGCCAAAAGCCACTAGGTCTCTTCTGTTTTTATTCTCTCAAAATTGAAATTTGAGAAATAATATATTCTTTTGGATGCATTAGTTCCTTCAATCAGCACTGGCTTGACCTGAGGCAGCATGTATTAAATCCTGTATTATAAGTTACACAGTTAAAGTTTTCAAGGTGACCTTATGTCCCCTATTGTCAAGCTGATGCCTTACCTGCTTTTGGAAAAGGGAAGAATAGAAGTGAACACATTCTCCAAGTTCTTGATGAGCATCTCAAAACTGTTCCAGGGACAAGAACAGAAACTTGCCTCATGTTAGAAAAACCATGTAGAAAATGTCACTTATTATAGAAGAAAAATAATGGAAAGGAGTTTAGAATGAAAGTGCTTCAGCCTCACACACGGGAAGGACTTGTACTGCATGACTACACTGGCAGTCTTCCATGAGCCATGCGCCCTGACATCCAGGCCTCATACAGTCCTCCCCACCGACAGCTCTGAGCTTAGCCTCATATCCAGCTTTGACCAAAGGAGAACCAGGGACTCTGATGTGGCAGAACCTTTGCGGACAACCTGTCCTCTGAGATTTGGCCACTGCCAAATCAAGTGTCTCAGATAAAAGATCACAAGGCAAGAGAGATTCTTTAATCATCCCAGCTACTGCAAGTGAGACACCAGGCACCTCAGGACAGCCATGTCAGACCAGCTGGTCTTCTCCCTTGGGACAGCTGACTATCAACAACTGATGGAGCTCAGATGAGGAAAATACAAAGACCATGCAGACAAATGAGTAGACCATGCAGCCATTAGTCTGTGTGTCACACAGCTGCTCACACCCAAGCCAACCCCTTCATTCAACACTGTGCTCGTGTGGTAATTAAAAACATAAAGAATACGTCTGTAAGATTGGGGGGGGGCACAAAGGAAGAAGTTCTCCACTTCAGGTTGTCAGAGACTTCAGAGGATAGCAATTCTGTGAGTTTTGTCTTGAAAGATAACCCAGCAGACAGGACATTCCAAATGGTGGAGGAAACATCGAAGACACAGAGATAAGACACTGAACCCGCACAGGACGTCATGCGGCAAGAACACAGGTGAGATGCTTCGGGTAAGCAAGGCATGAAACTCACATAACAATTCGTAGGAGTGATTGCCAAGTATTCCATGGGACAGTTGACCAGTGCTGTCAGATCTACACTATTCTGTCTCTCTAGAATGTTGCATACTTTCCTGCAGCATCTAAACGCATCATTTCAATGTGACGAAGTGGTGAGGTATCAAATGGGAAGAAGGGTCCAGCAGTGTCAGAGCCTCTCTCACCTGGGGAATCTCCACTGAGATTCCACTGAGTAAATTCCTTAGTCCGGGTTTAATATCTGAATCATCAGAAAACTCAACAACAATTATTCAAATTGTTCACATAATTACAGGAACCAAGTATGACTTAACCCATCAAAAAATTGACAGAATTTGGGAAAAGGACTTGGGGACATGAATGACATCCCTAACGAGCAGCAGCAGCCATTAGGTGTGTACGAGTTGCAGAGACAAACTACCGGGAAAAAAGTGAACCACCAGCACCTAACCCTTAGGTCAAGAGAAATTCAACGACTATTAACTCTGTCGAGTTCAATTCCACAAAAAAAGGAGAGGAGAGGAGAGGAGAGGAGAGGGGAGGGGAGGGGAGGGGAGGGGAGGGGAGGAGAGGAGAGGAGAGGGGAGGGGAGGGGAGGGGAGGGGAGGGGAGGGGAGGGGAGGAGAGGGAGGGAGGGAGGGAGGGAGGGAGGGAGGGAGGAAGGAAGAAAGAAGGAAGGAAGGAAGGAAGGAAGGAAGGAAGGAAGGAAGGAAGGAAGGAAGGAAGGAAGGAAGGAAGGAAGAAGGAAGGAAGGAAGGAAGGAAGAAAGAAAGAAAGAAAGAAAGAAAGAAAGAAAGAAAGAAAGAAAGAAAGAAAGAAAGAAAGAAAGAAAGAAAGAAAGAAAGAAAGAAAGAAAGAAAGAAAGAAAGAAACGAAATTTTTACTTTAATAAGAATATAATGTGGGTGGGCACAGCCACTTGTGGTGGGTTAACTGTGAGCGCTGGCTCAAGTACCAGCTACCTGCTCCCGATGCAGCTCCCCGCCAATGTGCCTGGGAACACAATGGAAACTGCTCCAAGTGCATGAGCTTTTACTGCTCAAGTGGGAGACCACCCAGCTGGTTCTGCCTGACCCCACCCCAGGCATTACAGCCATGTGAAGCAGCAGATGGAATATCTCTCTCTCACTCTGTTTACCCACTCCTATTTCTTTCCCTCTGTTTTCTCTGTAACTCTACCTTTCAAGTAAATAAATAAATCTTTCTAAAAAAAAAAGTTCATCAGGGCCTGGTGCAGTAGCCTAGTGGCTAAAGCATTCACCTTGCACATACCAGGATCCCATATGAAGCTAGTTTGTATCCTGGAGGCCCTGCTTCCCATCCAGCTCCCTGCTAATGGCCTGGGAAAGCAGCGGAGGGTGATCCAAAGCCTTGGAACCCTTTTCCCACTGGGAGACACAGAAGAAGCTCCTGGCTCCTGGCTTTGCATAGGAGCAGCTCCAGCCGTTGCAGCCGCTTGGGGAGTAAATCAGCAGATGGAAGATCTTCCTCTCCTTTTCTCCTCATGTATGTATATCGGACTTTCCAATAAGAATAAATAAAAATTCTTTAAAGTTAATCAAAAGTGTATTTTAAAAATATTGTAAGATCTCTCTCCAACTCTTTCAAATAAATAAATATTTTTGAAATAATAGCATAATGTAAAAATCTAAACAATGTGAAAACAATCAGAATTGAATTTGCAGACAGCCACGCCGGTAACAGCTGTCTAGTTATCTGCAGTGTGTGGTATATAGTACACATAGTATATAGAAGTGTAACTCCAAGCTTTGTCTGGGAGGACATTGGAGCTGGCCCTCCACACGCTGCGGTCACTAACTGACCTCAGGACACACAGCCTCCTGACCTCACCGCTGCTGGTGTTTACACAGGCTATGATAAGGAACCACAGACTATGCCACAAAGTTACTGCGGGTCAGTAGGACAGGAGTCAGCAGTTAATCGATGACAGAGGAAAACACAGTGAATGCAAAGAAACCCACCTTCTCAAGATAATCAAAGGCCCAACTCACGCAGCCTCATAAAATACACACGCACACCCCGCATCACACCACACCATGTCACACACCCCACCAGGTCAGACTAAATGATGCCTGCCTGTTACATAAACCTTACGTTTATACTGCTATCCTCTAGACAGGACTTGCTAAGTGATGGAAACAGATGACTGATTGCATTCAATCCACATGCAAAGCAGCCCAGGGAGATGGCTGGCGTCTGTTAGGCCCACCGAGACAGTCCCCTGCTCTGCTACGTCAGGGATGGCACCGCTCTCTGCAGCCACACCATCTACATGTGAGCCAAGCCAGGGAGCCAAAACTGCAACCAGAAACAGTAAAGGCATATCACCCACGCAGCTATCAATCTGAATTGTTTGGTTGTAGTTAAGCTTTAAATTACAGACTATGACTATTTAAAACTTTCCTAGATCAATAAATCACTCAAAAGAGAACCCTCATCTCCAGGGGTCAGACATCAATATGCAAGATGAAAGAGAAAAAATATTAAATTAAAAGGAAACCTCAAATCAGCACATTTCATTTTTGAAAAGCTTTAATTATAACAAAATTCTCCCATAAACTGGGGCTAAATCTAATTCCTACAATTTCTACTCAATGGCACCTTCTAGAAATACATATGATTAATGTGATCCACCTGGTTTTGTGTATACTCAAAACTATGTTTTATTCTTGTAACACTTCATATCTCTTAACAAGATCTCATTTCAACTTTTATCTTTATATATAATGGTTTTATCAAAAATTAAGTTATATATCCTTTAAATAAGTAATTTCTAATTAGTTTGTAATGAACTCTTCATCAACAAATACTTTTAAGCACATAATCAAACACATATGTACTTAAGAATTACACATAAGTCATTTTGCTAGTAGTGTAACATTCCATAAGAAATACACAAAAGTGACAAAGATTTAGAGATGACAGAAAAATTAGCTCTTTTTTTAAGAATATTTATTTTTATTGGAAAGGCAGATTTACAGAGAGGAGGAGAGAGAGCGAGAATGATCTTCCATCTGCTGGTTCACTCCCCAAGTGGCTGCAATGGCCAGAGCCTAGCTGATCAGAAGCCAGGAGCCTCCTCCGGGTCTCTCACATGGGTGCAGGGTCCCAAGACTCAGGACCATCCTCTGCTGCTTCCCCAGGCCACAAGCAGGGAGCTGGAAGGGAAGTGGAACAGCCAGGACACAAACTGGCATCCATATGGGATCTTGATGAGTGCAAGGTGAAGACTTTAGTCAATAGGCTACCGAGCCAGACCCAATACATATCTCTTATTTCATCAGCATCCATTTCAGATTTACTTTAACTTATTTTCAGAGGATATAGTAACTAGAAGGAAATTATGGCTAGGAACAAACACCATTTAAAAAATCAACGAAGCAAACAGTTGACCATTAGAAAAGATAAACTGACAAACCTTTAGGTAGAAGAAAAAAAAGAATATTGAAACAAAAATAATACATGAAGAATAAGACATTACAATTGGTATTACAGAAACACCCAAGACTGGGGAACAGGTATTTGACACTGGCCTTGCAATCTTACACCTTAGATATAAGATAAAAGATAAACAGGCCTGTAACCAAGTTGCCTCTGCACAGCAGAGAAAACAATTAGCAAAATGAAGAGGCAATGTAAGGACCGGAGGGGGGGGCGGGGCAGGGGGGGTTGCCTGTGAGCCACTTATGACAAAGGGCTAATACACATAATACTGCATGGCTCATGTCAGTACAACAAGACATGTAACACACAGGGAAAGAACCTGAACAGTTACTTCTCCAAAAAGGAACCCAAAATTGGCTAGCAGCTAAGCAAAATATGTCCAATCCTACTAATGTGAGAAATGCAAATCTAAGCCACTATCAAATAATACCTTAATCCAATTAAGACATCCGTTACCCTAAAATGAAACAAACAAAAAATAAACTCCGAAACAAGAGACAAATGTTGATGACCCTGAGGAGTAACGGGAACCCTTGTATTGTGTGTAAGATGGTAGGCTGGTGTAGCTATTACGTAAAACAGTATAGAGGACGCTCCCTCAACACGGTATCCTAGCTGCTAAAGTCCTCACCTTGCATGTGCCAGGATCCCATATGGGCACCGGTTCTAATCCCAGTAGCCCCATTTCCCATCCAGCTCCCTGCCTGTGACCTGGGAAAGCAGTAGAGGATGGCCCAAAGCCTTTGGACCCTGCACCCATATGGGAGACCCGGAAGAGGCTCCTGGCTCCTGGCTTCAGATTGGTGCAGCTCCAGCCATTGCGGCCACTTCGGGAGGAACCAGCGTACAGAAGATCTCTGTGTCTCCTCCTCTCTGTATATCTCACTTTCCAATAAAAATATTGTAGAACTAGAATAAACATTGTGGAGGATGCTAAAGAAGCTAAAGAAAGAATTATCAAATGGCCCAGCAATCCCTCTCCTGGATATAGAGCCACAGTAAACGAATCACCACGTTATATAAAGATCTGTGTGTTCTCACAGTCACTCCAGCACTGTTCACAACAGCCACACTCCGGAAACAACCTGAGCATCCAGTGATGGATGAAGGAAGGAACAAACTAGAAGGAGATAATAAGCAGATGTAGATTAGAAATACAAGGAAGCTCATGTGTGGGATCAATAAATCTGGAGACAGTTGAACATAAAGATTACAGCTAAGGAAATTGTATTGTATATGAGATTCACACCCAATCAGTGTTAAATTTTAGTTGCTGTTATTACAAAAGTTTTGAAAATGAGTAACTGTATGTGAAGGCTATCACTTGCTTAACTATATTAACCTTTTGACTCTATTATGAATCTCATTACATCACATTATATGCTTTGAAAATACTCAATAAAGTTTACTAAACATAAGATTGTATTTTTCTTTAAAACTGCTGAAAGAACAGACTTCAAATGTTCTCACCATTGAAACATGATGAAGTGATGGGTAAGTTAATGAGTTTAATTAAATCTTTCTGTAATATGTACTTATATAAAAATATCACAGTTATCCATCAACATTCCCGGCACTTGTCACTTTAAAGAAATGAATGAAGCTATGACTTAGGAAGTAAAAAATATCTCTAAACCTCAAAGTTACCCTCATAAAAACATTAAGGTATTTTTAGACAAAGACAGTCTTGAAAAACCTTTCCTTCTATGCATATCAAAAGGAGAATGGAAGATAGCAAAATGAAAGTAATTCCAAGAAACAGAAGGCATGAGGCACAGCATGTAGGAAACCAAAAAGGAAGGGGCAACAGAAATTCCAAGAAAGACATGGAAGAAAAGCCACAGGATGACAGCTGTAGATCTACAAAAAGCCAATCCATGGCCATAACTGCATAAACACTGAAGGAGAAACGAAGCATTTGCATATTTATCCTGAGATAACAGCAGCAAAGACTGAACACACAGCATATGGAACACACACCTGATCCTTCACAGCAGGAAGGGAACAGACAATATCTAAAATAGAAAAATCAAGGAACAACCCTATGGATGTGGAATTCAGGAAAAGGGGGTGAGTGACAAATGAAGCAATCTCTAGGGAAAAGAAATCAAGAGGAAATGGGCGGAATTAGAAAATGTTATTTTTGTTTTATTCATTTTTAAGCCATACACAGTGTTTTTCTCTCTCTTTCTTTCTTTCTCTCTCTCTCTCTCTCTCTCTCTCTCTCTCTCTCTCTCACACACACACACACACACACACAATACAGTGGAGGCTAATAATGCCAGCAGTTTGTCCCTACAACTCAAAGAACTGCAGACCAAGCAGTGACCGTACTTTATTTTGGAGATCACCATTTTATACAAGAAAACAAACAGATCCCATTTCAACAGCAAGGCTTCACAGAGCTTTGGAAATCAAGAAGTGTCCTAGAACACTGCAGAATACAGAGAACAGCTTGGCCCATCTCAAAGAGTCCATAAAGACATGTCACCTAACAAGAGTACATATAGACTGTCCACTCTAGAATCCTTGCCCTGCACCAGCAGAGCTCGCCATGTTGCCCATTTGGGAAAACTGAGGCTCCTGGGTTCACCATTCAGTACAACACACAGCACCAAGACCCAGGAATCTATACTTTCCCAATTAGCTCTGGTGGTCTTATGTTGTAAGTGCTCTGGCTTTGAATAACAATTTGAGTGTTCTCTTCTTAAGTCCAATGAATTAAGGGTAGAGCTGGCCAACTTGTGGAAAGACCAAGGCTAACATCATTGGCTGACCCCCATTTCCGAGCACTGTCCAGCCACCAAATCAGCAGTGAGCCCCAAGCAGTACACAGGGAGCAGGAGGTTCTAGAAACCAGAGCTAAAATGATCCAGGATTCCACCTAAACTAACCCTGAATCTACTGCACACAGAGCAGACTGGGCCTTGCTGGTAGAGTTGTGGGTCAGGCCACCACCAACAATGCTGGCATCCCATATGGGCTCCAATTCATGTCCTGACTGCTTACTTCTGATCCCTGCCTAACGTGCGCCTGAGAAAGCAGCAAAAGATGACCCACGTACTTGGGGTCCTGCATCCTCATGCAAGACCCAGAAGTTCCTTGCTCCTGGCTCTGGGCCAGCCTAGCTCCAGCCATTGACATCATCTGCAGAGTGGACCAGAGGCGGTAAGATCTCCATCAATTATCTTTTCCTCCCTCTTTCTCTGGAACTCTGCCTTTCAAATAAATTAATCTTTAAAGAAACAAATTGGGCCTTGTTCCCTTAACATGCACTCTAAGGAAGGATGATATCTGCCCTCATTTCATGAAATTTTAGCTCATCCTTTCACACATTCTTTAATTTTAATTCCATCTAATCCAAGTAAGAATAATTGGGAGGGGTAGGGAGGAGAGGGAACAGAATCGGCATCGTGGTAGAGCAGTTCAAGCTCTACCTGCAGCCCCAACATCTCATATGGGCACCAGCTCAAGGTCCTGGCTGTTCCACCTCAATCCAGCGCCCTCCTAATTAGCCTGGGAAAGCGGCAGAAGACAGTCCAAGTAGTTGGGCCCCGCACCCACGTGGGAGACCTGCAAGACAGACCAGGCTTCCAGCTTAAGCCTGGCCAAGCCCTGGCCATTGAGGCCATTTGGTAAGTCAGTCAGCAGCTGGAAGATCTCTATCTCCTCTTCTCTCTGACTTCCTAATAAGTAAATAAATAAATCCAGAAAAAAAAAAAGTCACCAGCAGGAAAGGTGAAGCACAGAGTAGTCCCTCACAAGTCTGCTTTCCTCCTAACACTAGCACTCCCTTCAAGAGGACTTCAAGCTGCCAGCTTGACTTGCCCAGGTGGATTCTGAGGTTGTGTAATTAAAGGTTTGGGGAACCTGGTGTCACTCCTAGAGTTTAAATTTGTTTACACAGATCCAGGGGCTTGG
Source organism: Ochotona curzoniae (assembly GCF_017591425.1). Taxonomy (NCBI): domain Eukaryota; kingdom Metazoa; phylum Chordata; class Mammalia; order Lagomorpha; family Ochotonidae; genus Ochotona; species Ochotona curzoniae. Next base: position 19,809,326 of record NW_024464918.1, on the reverse strand, counting down.
GCTCCAAGTAAAGTATTCATTCTTCTTGTCATTTCTTTGATAATATTTATGTGTGGCAGCATCAGATGCAAGGATTAGTAGGTCTTAATCATCTTCCATGAAGCTGGTTCAGACAAGTTAGTTGTTCGTTTGGGGTTCATAACATGAGTTTACAACTGCTGTAGGTTTTTACAAGTATCCCTTTGACCACAGCACTAGGATGACTCTTCTCAGGTCTCGGGCACTCATGAATAGATGAGGACTTCCCAGTGTGACATCTTTCCTTTCAAGCACCTGTACTGAGATTAGTAACTATTTCAGTAAAAAAGTCGTTTTTAAACCATCTGAGTTTTCTCCTCTTTCATGTTTAGACAAGGCCGACAGGTAGTACTCCACACTATTTATCAGCACTATGCTCCCATCACTCCACTTTGCTTGCTGTCTAATACAATAAGTGCATCAGTATTTTTATGCCTTAAATACATAAATAGATGTCTCACTGGAATAGAATCAGTTGAGATTGCTTCAAAAGGGGGATTTTCCAGGCATTTGAGTCAGCTGTTGTGATGCTGTGATTAGTGCTTGGTTTGGATCCCAGCTTGTGATCCATCTTCCTGTTCATGGTGCCCTGGGAGGCAGAAGGTGGTGGCACAAGCTCTTGTGTCCTTTCCACCCAGGCGGGACAGCCAAACTGAATTCCAGGTTGCTTTCAGCCTGGTCCAGTTCCAAGCATTGCAGGCACTTGTTGAATGAACCAGATGCAAATCATTTCAAAATTAAATTTGCCTACTAAGGGTCCAATTTACAATTCTTTGATTCCATCCCGAAATGTCCGATGATTCCAAAGCATCATACAACTTAATGGTCTGTGGGAAAATGAAAATAAGCAGACGAGGACTTCCGTGCAGGGTACGCAGACTCGGCTGACATTCACAGCCTTGGATGGCCTTAAACATGGGCTGTCCACAATTTATCAGCAGCCCCGTTGCATTTGCTTCTCAGGTGCCATTTGCATTCACATTCAACGGTTTCCAAAAAGTCAATGAAAATGTGAGCGTCACCCTACCACCCTCTGAATCCTTGAGTAATTCTTATGATTTGATTAAGTATCCTGCCTTGAAACTCGCCTGAAGATACTCAAATGATGCAGATGTGAGTAGTAGCATGGAGGGCAGGGTACAGGAACGTAGGTGAAGGGAGACAAGCATTTCAACTCTGCGCAGCTTAATCTCATAAGGTATGCTCAATTATAGTCCAGACTTTGCTGTTGCCTAAAATCGCACATCCAACATGTGTACACAACTCACTCTCCTGCTCCCCTTTCCTTGCCACTCCCCCAATTCCTCAGTCTCCCATTCTGGACCTCTCATTTCCTGCTTCACATGCCCCCGACACCCTGATTCTTAATATTAAAAAAAAATTAGCCACTGCAACACTTTCACATCATCTTCTAAATTTAAAATGCTTTCTCAGATGTTCACTCTGTAATATGTGCTTTTAACACCTTGTCTCAACTTAGTAGTAAAAATAAAAATAACATAGAACATCAAGATCACACATAAAAATGCTTCCAACTTGCAGGAGAACAACACAAACATAATCACTTTGGCTTTCATCTCTGGCACAGATCTTCAATGCCCGAGTTATAAAAATACCAGGGAGACAAAAAGAAGCGCGGCAGGCGAGCCGCCTCCAAGCCCAGGATCAACTGACCCAGGGCTCTGCAGAGCTCTGCTCACCTGCTGCTTCCTTCCGACAGCGCTGACAAAATCAGCCACTCCTAAGTTGCTACACACTCCTTGGGGGCTGTTTGAGACAGACACCAGCCCTTCAAAGCAATGTACCATCACTCCTCCACATTGAAAAAAACATCTCCCCTTGTTTGGATCAAAAGCCTGCAAAGTGTTTCAAGTGCAGAGCGAAGCAGTAGGAGATGGCCTGAAGAACCTTGCCTCCACCACAAGCAACAAAGATTGAGCTAAGTCACATAGTTCAGACTAAAATATGATCATTTTCCATCAAAAGAAAGAAAGAGAAAGAAAGACTAGAAAAGAAAAAACTTGCACGGATACATTTAGAAACTCCGACATCCACAATAAAAACTGAAACATACCACAGGCACAAACAACATCCCGATGACTGCTTATTGCTTCCATTATCGAACTGTTAACATCAGACACACGATCTGCCAGCAGCTTTACCCACAACAGCAGACACTTTTCTTGGTAGCATCATGGACTAAAGGAGTTAGATGTGAGTACTCACTGGGAGTCCACGGCCAAACATCCAGGTGCACCTGACTCCAGGAATGAGGCAGGACGCACAAGAGGCTGTGACAAGCCTGAGAGACATGGAAACAATCATGCCTGTCCCATCGGGCGGGTCACATGTCTGCTGCACAGAAGCAATGTGCTTGAAGAGAAGCCAGAGGTGCTGGCGCTCTAACAGGCTAAGTCTCTGCCTGTGGTGCTGGCGGCCCCATGAGAGCTGCTTCAATCACTAAGCAGATTGCAAAGGGAAATGTTAGTCCACAGGTTAGCGGCCAGTGCGCCTAGTCTGAAGAAACTGTTCACACCCCCCAACACCACCAGGGGACAGCAAGCCTGTGTCTGTGACAAAGGTGAGGCGCAAAGCACCACCTAGGGGGGTTCCACCCCCTACCTTCCTTCAGACAGTGAGTGGAAACTGAGGCACACAGGACGAGAGGCAGTGGGACTCTTCTATCACCAGCCGCCTCTGCAGAAACACACCTGGCCTTGTGCTTACAGATCATCAAGCAAACAGCAGCTCGGAATGCTCAAAGGACAGCACTGTGGAGGCCACAATTCAACCATGTCAGACAGCTATAACCCCAGGATGGACTGTCACCCTGCTCATGCTAGGAGAAAGGCTGGGGTATTCATCTTCTAAGGCCCACAACAACAGCCCCTTGCTAGGAGTCGGGGCATATTTTGGCGCTGCTCTAGAAGTGGACAGTGAGGGAGGCACTGCACACCTCCCATTGTTCCTTCTTCCCACTAAGTTTCTCCAGGAGACGCTACTGTAGGCTTGGGCATGCGGCCTGGTCATCCAATCTTCTAAGGATTTTAATTAAGTATAGATAAGCTGTTGGGAGGATGCAAGGAGAACCAAGTTATTCAGGTCTAGACTGCAGATGAAAGGATCTGAATATGGTCAAGCTGATGCTAGAGCTGATGCTAGAGCTGAAGGTAAAATAGTGGTTTAGGTAGCAAAAACTTCCTCTAGGACCAGTGCCATGCTGTAGCAAGTTAAGCTAATGGTTACTGCACTAGCATCCAAGATGTGCACTCTTTCAGCTGCTCCACTTCTGGTTCAGCTCCCTGCTGATGAACCTCGGAAAGCAAAAAAGGCTGGCCCAAGTGCTTGGACTCTTGCATGTTCGTGGGAGACCTGGAAGAAGCTCCTGGATGCTGGCTGCAGCCTGGCCCAGCCCTGGCCCTTAGGTCATCTGGGGAATGACCCTGTTGACAAAAGACCTCCTTATCTGTATCTGTATCTGTATATCTCTCTCTCTAACTCTGCCTTTCAAATAAATATGAGAGAGAGAGAGAAGAAAAATAAAGGAAGTAGCCACAGGGCATCTACTGTGACTTCCCAGAGTCAGAATGTGCACAATGAGTGAGACAACTGGCCTGCGAATCACAATCACCACTGATGAGCCAAACAGGGAATGGTGCAACACTAAAGTCCCAGCTCTCTCAGCAGCAGCCAAGACCAGGTGAAGTCACCCTCGTGGAACTGGCCGTCCCTGCTCCTTCAGGTCAGCATGAAAATGGTTCATAATTATCAATCAAAAACATGTCCTTGAGATTTTTACCTGTTAAAAGAACTTAACAGAGATGAAGTTACACCAAGTAAGAGCTCTTCGGCTTTTTCAAAAGCTTTAAAGAAAAACATCATGAAAATTCTATGTGAAGTGGTAAGTTGTCTCATTACCATGGTATTTTCCATAAAGATTTCAACATGAAAATGTTGGCAAGACAAGACTTAGTTCATTAAAACATACTGGACTGCTGAAGAGTGGAACATAAAGATGGCTGTGTAATAAATTAATAATAAAAAAAGTATAGCCGGAGGCAGTACAGTGGCTCAATAGGCCAGATCAGTTCCTCATGCCAATTCTAATCCCGGCTGCTCCTCTTCCAACTCATCTCCCTGCTCATGGCCTGAGAATGCACAGGAGGATGGTCCAAAGCCTTGGGCCCCTGCACCATATGGGAGACCCAGAGGAGGCTCCTGGATCCTGGCTCAGCTCAGCTCTGGCCTTTGTGGCCATTTGGGAAATGAACCAATAGACTGACTATCCTTTCTCTCTCTCTCCTTCTCTCTGTGAATACACCTTCCAAATAAACAAACAAAAAAATAAAATCTTAAAAAAAAAAACCTAGGCAATTACTGTCATAGAATTTGAGTAAAAGATAAAGATTTGGGGCACAAGTTGTGGCCTTGAAGATACAGTCACTAACTGCAACGCCGACATGCCAGCTGAGAGCTGGTTCATGTTTCGGCTGCTCCACATCTCATCCAGCTCCATGCTGGAAACCTGAGAGCAGCAGCAGACAGAGGTCCAAATGCCTGGGCTCCACTGTCCACATGGGAGCCCTGGTGGACACTGTGGCTCCTGGCTTGAACCTGGCCCAGCCCCAGCTGTTGAGGCCATTGGGTAGTCAGTGAGCCAGAAGATGGAAGATCTCTGTCTCTCCTTCTCTCTGTAACATTAATTTTCAAATAAATATTCCCAAAAAATGAAGATTTGCTTTTGGACATGATATTTAATGTTACAGCAACTATTACTCAGCAGTGAGGTAAGAAGAAATCCCAAGTATCCTGAAACTTTATAACATTCAAATGCCAGAAAACTAAAATATGTAAAGGCTGACAAATTTGTACTTCAAATCAGTACCGTCTTTCATGAAGAATTCGTGCTGCAGGAACAACGAGACTTGATATATAAAGATGGCTAAGTGAATGTATTTTGTTTCTTTTTCTTCTTATTATTCTTCATTTTGAAGGCAGAGACAGTAAGGGGAAAGCAGCTCCCATTTGCTGATCCACTCTCCAAAAGCCCAGAATGGCTAGACGGGGGCAGGTCTCCCAGAGGTGGCAGGAAGCCAGTTAAGTAGGCCATACCACATCCCCCTTAGCAGTAAGCTGGAGTCCAGAGCTAGAGCTTGATAGTGGATTCAACACTGTGATTATGGGAGGTGGCATCTTGGCGGCAAGGCCAAACACCTTTCTCATGAGTCTCCTTTGTAACTCAAGAAAAACAGACTGCAATCTCTTAGTCACATTTTCCTATCAACAAGTTTATTCTCTACTTCTTCTAAGTTAAAAGATTTTTGAACACTTTAACAAATTAAAAGCAACAATCAAGAGAGAATAGAGAAAAATGGGACAGCATTATGGCACACTAGATTAAGCCACAAAATGCCAGCATCCCACATCGGTACCCATTTAGAAACCTAGCTGTTCCAATTGCAGCACAACTCCCTGCCAACGTAGCTGGGCAAGCAGTGGAATGTGACCCACATGCCCAGGGTCCTGCACCAATGTGGCAGAGCTGGCTGGAGCTCCAAGCCGCAGGCTGCCTGGTTCCATCCCAGTCACTGTGGCCATGTGGGGAGCGAACCAGCAGATGGAAGCTCTCTCACTCACTCTTTGCTTCTGCCTCTGTAACTCCGCCTTTGAAGTAAATAAATATATCTTTTAAAATAGGCAGGGGATAAAATGTTATTTAGATGGTTCTGGATGCAACTCCAAAGATTTTTAAAATGTGTAGAATATATGTACAACTCCTGAATCTGCTCACCCTGCTTGGGACACCCTCCCTTTGAATTTATGTCAGCTGATGTTTTTGTTAAATCAAGGAATGACTCCGGAGGGTCTGGATGCTCTGAGAATTGAAGGCTATCAGTGTGAGAAGCCTAGCAGGTGGAAGATGAGACCTGCTCCTCACCGGAACCACCTTGGGCCTCTCTTCTTCCCTGCTGCCTCCTGGGTAAAAGGGGCTTTGTACACCTGACTCTTGGCCATGTGTGTTTGGAACATGCATTTTTCAATGGGAGCTCCAAGGACACAAATGAGCAAATGCTATCATTGAGAAAGGCAATCCAGACCTAGAACACAGAATGTCAGGGACCGTGTCTCCAGCAAGCACGGCTGGACACCACCGACATAACACGAAGACAAGCGGCAGTTACTGTGGAGGGAATGGTTAGGCTTTAAGAGTAAAACCCGTACGTGACAGTGTGTCCTTGCTCTCCAAAGGCAGTGTGCGCATTTTAAAATTCAGCACATGGCAGGGACCAAGGCTCCTCTCTGCTGCTACTGGTTCTGGGGCATGTTGACAGTGTGAGAGAACACCACTCAACATTCACTCCCTGCTAAAAGTTTCAATAAGAGTGGCAAGACCCACCATTGACATCCTGTTTCAGGTTCTGCCACAGAATCTGCGTGGGATTGCTATCAGAATTTTTTAAACTGAACAATCAGCAACCTGGCTTACATGGAAATTAGGCTGTCCTTGCAAGAATTAGCAAATGAAAAAGAGAAATTTGGGGGATTTGTTTTTCAAATAAAGAGCAAACCAGTTGAAACAGGAAAAGGACAGGAGAAATCTATAACCCAACTATTAACCTTACTTGATGCCCTAATAGGCCAAAAGCACTACCAACAGATATACAATGCCCATTAACAAATATTAATTCTAGGATCATTCCTATATTGCACCATTTTCTTTTCCAAAATTCAACAATATATCTGAGACCTCTTTATTCCATAACCTAATTCCAAACATAGTGTGCTATAAATTCCTCCACAGATTTTTTTTTTTGCTCTCATTGCTTATTCATAGATACCTAAATAATTAAATAAAAGAGCTCAGCATTAGCCTGGGGACGTGCACTGCTTCCTTCAGGGTGTTTGTGTGCTCATGTGTGTGTGTTGTGCATCGTGGAAACTCTACACTTACATCAAGTAATGCTGCAAAAACTTCAGACAACAAGCACTCAGGCTACTCTTGGTTCGACTTTGAAAGGTTGTTCTGACAGCTCTAATTGTGGCCTGCACAATCACAGTCAGGGAACTGAAACTGTATTTCAAAGACTAACCCTCAGGAATTGATTTATTAAATATTAAATGTGAGCATAAGCATATCATACATTTTACATAGAATATTTTGGCACCAACATGATTTCCTCGCTGTTAGCACAGGTCAGCCCAATCCCCTACTACTGTCCGCCCTCCACTGTGCACCACGCCTGCATCTTTTTGTTGAAACCAGCAAGTTAATTGCAAGAGCCTCTCCGCAGCAAAGCCCCGCTGGCATGTATTATACCCTTCTTTCTGAATGATATCACAAAAGTGAGATAGGTTAAGAAAGAAAAAATAATTTTCTTCATAGGAAAACTCCACTGGAGCTTTTATTCACTCCTGACAGGAATTCATCACACTTTAAGGGTAATCTCCTGGGCTCCAAAGGTAAAATCAGTTTGCACTCCCCACTCCGACGAGAGGTGTATGTGACATGGCTTCTAAAGTGATAAATTAAGAAACGAATGATTAGAGCACAAAGAATTAAAATAAACATTTTAGTCTATCACATGCATATAAAACACCACAGTTGCTGCAGCCTTCCTTACAACGATCTAAATGGAATTAAAAGATTTACTAGACTACTGATGCCTACCACTGTAATTAAAGTCAAATTAAAGTAACAGATCATGTGCCTGGGATTAACATTCTATTTATTTCTAGTAGACAATTATAGCTACAAAAGGAGTATTAACTGGATGGTTGCATCGTACAAAGTTGGCTTTTTCTTTTTAAGAAATATTTAGTTAAGGAACAAGTATCTGCTAAAATATCCTGTCAATTTTTCCAATGTAAAACCCAAAATATGGGAAAAAACCCAAGTGGATTTAAATTAACACAGTGGTAGAGCTGTGCCAAAGGTGCCAAAGTCACAGCCCCCTGTGGATGCAGGCTCTCTGAGTGCACTTCCCAGGGGCTCGGCAAGTCCACCTGGTTCCGAAGCACAGTCCAGATCTTTCAGTGCCATAACTCAGGTTCCCCATGCTTGAAAAAAAAAACAACTATACGTTTATAATACAACTAAGAGGTATGTTACTTACTGGAGCATCCTCCAGAAAACTCAGCAGGACAGTTTGGATGAGGTAGGATACATGATGAAAGAAGAAATAAGTGGAAAGTTTGACTAGTTTCACTAACAAAAGCAAAAGAGGAACACACACAAAAAAAGAAGTGCTGATCACACCTGCCTTTTTCAGTATTTCCTAATGGAATTCTAACATCAGTGTCCTCTTTTGAAACTTTTCTCAGTCCACTGGGCTCTGTGAAGAAGGTATACGGAAAGTGAATACTTGGTCTCAAAGTAACAATGTGGTTAGCTGCTATTATCTCCACAATTAGAACAATGCCTGACACCTACAAGTGGTAAACATTTATCTGCTGGATGAATGCGAAGAATGAATTACAAAATGAAGAAACTTGTGGTCTGGTTAAATCAGAGGATGCAGAGGATCAATGCTGAGGTCAAAGAATGACAAGAGTTGAACAGTCTGAACAAGGTGGAGCAAGGCAGGCAGGATAGAAGTTATTTTCAGGTCACTTTTAATAAGTGATCTCCGGGAACAGGGCGATCGCTGAGAAGGTGGGCGAGGAGCCTGGGGGCCATGGTGCCAACATCACAGCTGCCTGGCGACAGAGACTGCAAAATGCAGGAGGACTGAACACCCAACGTCGCTTCACTCAGAAAGTCAGCCTTGTCCTGACCGAGCCATGTATTTTTTCTACATCTTCATCAAGTTTACTCAAATTTTGTTTCAGCTCCCCTTTCCCTTCTTATGGTTCCCTTACATCTTTTAGCCAGTATCATATTTGGGCATCCTGGTAAAGTTCTACCAGAATTGTACCTGCAGGATTATCCAGGACATCACAAGTATACAAAGCAGTTTAGCATGCAGCTCTGAAAGCAGAGCAGGCGATCAGAGGGGCTTCAAAGATCCCAGAAGCCCGAGTGCAAATGCTGGTTCCGCAATCCACTTGCTATGACTGACAATTTCCTCAAACCTCACAAAAAAGAAGAAAGCAAAAAATAAAAGCCTCAGCTTCTCCACTTGTAAAACATATACAATAGAATATACTGCACAAAATTCTTTATGAAAATTAAATCAAATAATAAACTTTACAAAAGTTATACAGCTGCAAGTTCATTCCGCAAAAGCCCACAACAGATTAGATTTGGCCTACAGTTAGTTGTTTGGCTCAGTGGAAGGAAAGCAGCTCACTGCTTCCTGGAGGTCAGACACGGTGCATGGTCTCATGGCTCCCAGCTGGCCAGACTCTCCCTTGCCCTTCTTCTTGCCTGTTAGCCACTTGACAAACAGCGTTACGGAGTAGGGGTTCAGGGGGATCATCTGCTGCTGACTTCGCTCCCTAGATGCTCACCAGAACCATCACTGGAGAGACCGACGTCAAGAACCCAGAACTGCATCGAGGACTCACACGGGTGGCAGGAACCCCAGTACTTGAGCCACTTTCCTCTGCCTGCTGCTTGCATTAGCAGGAAGCTGGACCAGAAGCATACAACAGCTGTGACCCAAGGAGCAGCTCAACCCACTGCACCGAAACACCTTCCCCTATTAGATCACAATGACAGCACAACTACGTTTACACTTCCTTGAATCTTTCATGCTGTTATCGCACACATTTTACATACTTAACAACTTAATACTATTTTTGCTTCAAGCAATTGTTTTTAAAGAATGTTCAGGTGGGGCCCAGTGCGACAGTGTAGTGGTTAAAGTCCCCACCTTGCATGCACTGGGATCCCATATGGGTGCTGGTTCTAATCCTGGCAGCCATGCTTCCCATCTAGCTCCCTCCTTGTGGCCTGGGAAAGCAGTCGAGGATGGCCCAAAGCCTTAGGACCCTGCCCCTGCATGGGAGACCCAGAAGAGCTTCTGGCTCCTGGCTTCGGATTGGCTCAGCTTCAGCTGTTGTGGTCACTTGGGGAGTGAACCATCAGACAGAAGATCTTCCTCTCTGTCTTTCCTCCTCTCTGTACATCCGCCTTTCCAATAAAAAAAAAAAAGGAATGTTCAAGTGAAAGAAAAACTGTTCCTATTAACTATATCGAAATGTTCACTATTGACTATATCAAAATAGGGTTTTACATTACTTCACACTGTATCTGATGGCTTTGTATATCATTTACAATGCTTTTTTTTTTTTAACAGTGAAACACAATGCCACTTCCTGCTGATGGTTCCAATTTCCATCTGGTATCATTTTCCTTCCTTCTTAACACCCTTGAAAATTTCTTGTTGTGCAGGCCTGGGAGGCTAGACATGAATTCTTTTTTGTTTAGAAGTCTTCACTTTCAAAAAATAATTAAAAGGTGTTTATTCGTTTTCATCGATGTGAAAGCACAGGGAAATCATGCACTTACTGGCTCACTACCCAAACATTCGCAGCATCAGGGCTGGGCCAGGTGAAAGCCGGAAAGCTGGGATTTCATCGGAATCTCCCACGTGGCTGGCAGGGGCCAAGCACTTGGGCCACCAACCTGCTGCCTCCAAGGCACAATGGCAGGAAACCAGATTAGAGACAGAGCAGCAAGGATCAAACCAGCACTCTGATACAGAATGCAAACACCCCAAGTGACAGCTCAAGCCACTGCACCACAGCACTGACTTCGTGCCCTGGATGATGCAAGATTATTATTTTTTTTAATTATTTATTTTTATTGCAAAGTTAGAAATAGAGGAGAAGAGACAGAGAAGAAGATATTTCACCTGTTGATTCACTCCCCAAGCAGTTACAATGGGGGGCTGAGCAGATCTGAAGTCAGGGACTGTGAGCCATAAGCCTCCTCAGGGTCTCCCACACCAGTGCAGGGTCCCAAAGCTTTGGGTCATTGTCGACTGCCTTCCAAGGCCACAGGCAGGGAGCTGGATGGAAAGCAGGGCTGCCAGGATTAGAACCGGCGCCCATATGGGATCCCAGTGCATTCAAGGCGAGGACTTTAGCCGCTGACCTACCGCACCTGCCCTGATACAAGATTTAACTGAATAAAATTCCGGGCCGATTTTTTTTTTTCAGGAAACATTAAAAAGCCTTCTTGTGTCTTCTAGTATGTACTATTCCTGAAAAGGTTAGCTGTTCTGTGTCCACTACATGTGTGTAGTGTGTTCTTTAGTTGCCCTGGGCTTTGACGATTTGTCACCTTTGCTGCCCTTAGTCTGATTGCTAAAGCATGGCTCTGTTTTCTTCATGCTTGCGATCTGTGGAGTTTCTGCACCTGAGTATTGCTATTTTAATCAAATCTGGCTAATTTTTGGCCACTATCTCTTGAAATTTTCTATTTATTTTCCCTTCTCATCAGAGTAAGTCAGCCACTGAGTACAGACTCATAGATCACCGGAGCGTATCTGTCTCTCAGTGTTTACATTTGGTGTTTCTATAGATACATTCTCAAATTCATTAATCTTTTTCTTCCTTTCTGTTCAATCTTTTCAATCTTGTCCAATTAATTATTTCAAACATGCTTCATCCAGTTATAGAGTTTCTACTAGTTGCATGCATATCTACATTTTACATTTCTATATTATTAGATAATGTCCCCTTGACAAGCACCCTATTGCTGCCCACTACACTCACCCCTAACATACTGATCTATGAGCTGCAACACCTGATTAACTTGTAGGTCTGTCTGTAGAATTCTCTCTTGCATGCTGGTAAAACGTTCCTCTTCTCAGGACTTTGTTTCCACCTGTTGTGGACACTCTGGATCCGTTTTCTCCTTGAGCAGAGGAGTAAGATTTTGTTCCAACAGTCAGATCAATCCACACACCTGGAGACCTGACTTCACCCTTTCTTAGGGTGGATCTATCTTGCCCTTGCTCCTGCAGCTAACCACTTAGTACCATAATTAAAGCATGTCCTCTTTGAGATTTCAATGAAAAGCCTGAGGTTTACATTAAATTTCAACTCGATCCCCGTGTCTGCTTGCTGGTATTCACCTTTGAGCTTCTTAGTAGTCTCAATCACTCCTACAGAATTAATGAGTCAGACAAGAATTTCAGGAAAAGTTTTATGGAAAATTTAGGGCTCTCGCTGATACCAGTCAGATCACACAGACGTACTCAGACACACACAATGTACATAGATACACACACACAGTTTCTGGTCACTCAACATTTCCAAGCTCTGTTTTCAGGTCTGCTTACACTCTGTTAGACACTGGGAAGTGTCCTAAGGATAAAAATCATACAAAACAAGTGTCATTCAACTCTGGAGGGTGTCACCTTACAATAAAATTCAAAGTTCTGATCACCTCAGTTCACTCACACATTTGCATTTTGTTTTTGCTTTCTTCTTTTTATATTCTGACCAGAACTTGAATTCTTTTATTTGTGAGAGGATTATTTTGACACAAATTACTTTCCAAACCTAAGATTTTGGTTTTTCAGAATGATGAGTCATCCCAAGTCTTCCATTTCTCGTCTCCAATCATTTCACTTTCCCCATTAGCACCTCCACCACCTCACTCAAAGCCATCATTCTCTCCCCACTGTGCTGTCTCTGGCACTTAACACCTCCTCCTGTCTAAGAGTTCTCCAAACAGCCCAGGGACCACTTTAAACGCTAAAACAGGTCGTGTTGCTCTCTAGCTCCTGTGCTTAAGGCTCTACACACACACACACACACACACACACACACACACACACACACAAAAGGAATCCCAGATAATACCAGCCAGATCAGATTCAAGTTCACTGTGCCCCCGCAACTATGGTCTTGATTAGATCTGCCGTTTTTCAATTCAAGCCCATGTAGTTTGACCTAATTACCTCCTCACTGCAGCATTACAGAACTTCCCACTACATGCTCTGTTTTTGAACCCCTCCCAGGTTACAACAATGATAATAACTTGTCTAGTACTTGTTAACAGCACTTTTGAAACCTTAATTATCACAAGAGTATCTTAACTAAGCAGGTTTATAAAAGCACTCCAAAAACTTCAGTCTTCTACATTACTAATATTATTAATAATGAAACTATGAAAATCTTTGGCAAATGATGACAAATAAATCAGCAAAAAACTAATCAAGTTTTAAATTCAAATAATATTTTAACCAACTAGCAGTAATAAACACATTATCCAAAATGACCGATATCATTAGTAATTTAAATGTCTTTAAAAAGTGAAATTAAGCATTATGATTACAAATGCAAACATTTAATTTTAAGTGATACACATTACTATGTCCCCATCAACACAGACACTAGCTCAGGATGGTGATAAACACTCTAAAAAGTAACTAAGTCAATTATTATAATCAAAGTTGAAGGGCAGGGATTTGGACCAGCAGCTGAGATGCTCCTTATAGCACAACCACACGTGGTAAAAGAGTGCCTGAGTCCAAGTTCTACCAAAACTCCCCATTGCAGCCGACGAACATTCAGGTGGCAGCAAGTGATAACTCAAGAGAGCTGGGTCCCTGCCTACCCTGGGAGAACGAAACTGAGTCCCTGGCCACTCCCTCCAGCTGACCCAGCTCTGCTGTTGGGGAGAAAACCAGACTGAAGCATGTCTGCGCTTGCACTTGCGCGTGCACTCTGTGTGTGTGTGTGTGTGTGTGTGTGTGTGTAAGCACACAGACTGACTGATTGATATCCATATCTGACTGCCTCTCTGACTCTCAAGTGAATTAAATAACTTTAAGAAGTACTTAAAATTTTAATAACCAGAGGTAAGTAAAGCAGCACCATAGACTAGAGAAGACAAAATATAGTCCGCCTGTTACAAGATGAGTAACTGGGCTGACATGGAGGCGTAGCCAGCTACTCCTTGCCTATAGTGCCAGCATCCCATGTGGGCATTGGTTCATGTCCCAGCTGCTCCACTTCTAATCTAGCTTACTGGTTTCCTGCCTAAGGCCCAGGAAAACAGCAAAGAGTGGCTTAAGTCTTGGGACCCCTACATCTACAGGTGGTGACCCCCAAGAAATTCCTTAGTTCCTGGCTACAAATCAGCTTAGCTCTGGTCATTATAGCCATTTGGAGAGTGAACCAAGAGATGGAAGATGTCCCTCTGTCTGTTTCTCCTTCTCTTTATAAAATCTGCCTTTCAAATAAAAATAAATAAATATTAAAGAGAAAGAGAAAGGGAGAGGGAAAGGGAAGGGAAGAAAAGGGGAAAAGGAAAGGAAAACAATTCAGTAAAAATAAAATTACAGGGCCAGTGCACTGGATCAATTGGCTAATCCTTCCCCCTCAAATGTTGGGATCCCAGATGGATGCCAATTTCTGTCCTGTTGCTCCATTTCCCATCAGCTCCCTGCTTGTGGCCTTGGAAAGTAGCAGAGGACGGCCCAATGCCTCAGGACCCTGCAACCACATGGTAGACCCGGAAGCAGCTCTGGCTCCTAGCATCAGATGGGCTCATCTCCAGCTATGGCAGCCACGTGGGGAGTGAACCAGAGGATGAAAACAACTTCTATTGCTCTCTCCTCTCTGTAAATCTGCCTTTCAAATAAAAATAGACATTTTTAAAATATGTAAAATAAGAGATCAATAAAAACATTTTGAAAAAGTAACTGGCTTTTTTTTTTTTGGTGGGTAAGACCTTTGTTTCCACATTATTATTATTGTTATTGTTTTTTCCTGCATCTGGGGTAATGTGAAAGAAAAAGGGAGATGCCTCACCCAATCTCCCACCCATCCCAGATTGCTGATGTGGGGCATGCTCCGAGGGTCCTGCCCGAGTGGTTTTGATAGCTCAACAGTTCTGAATTGCCGCCAGTCTCGCCATTCCAAGCATGATGAAATGTCTCCAGAATCCACTGGCTGACATAGTTCACTTTAGAGTCTCTGTCTGCCCAGATTTTCACTACCAACACATGGCTGGGCTAGTTGAATGATTTGTTCCATCCGCCGTTCTCTGTTGTGGTACTGGGTATCCTCTGCAGGTTCCTATGGTCTGCCATATCCTCCCTGTGCACCTGGATATGCTGTCCACTGCTCCACCTGAGCCTCTGAGGGGCCTCAGCTTTGACACTTGTACTCCATGGTCAGACCATGGAACCTGCACTTCTCTTCATGGTTGGGATTCTGAGTCGGGCAGTTTGGGGAGATCCCCAAAGAATCTTCGTCTGAAGTAATCCCAGATCCGATTCTTGCACATGCTTGCCTGTACAGGGTCCAGCACAGTCTGTTGCCTCAATCATTTTATGCATATGCTTGTGGTTGCAATTGCTGGATCAATTTTGTTTCCAGCCCTGACTTCCACACTAACCAATGGGTGTTGCAGTCCAGCCTGACTCTTCTGCCCAGCACACACTCAGCCCTCACACAAACTAATGGGAGCTGCAACCTAGTCGGAGCAACCCGCAATAACTCCCATCAGGTCTGCCTCCTGACCTGGTTCCCATGTTTGCCAGTATGTACAGTACACTGATTCAGTCTGTCCCACATCCCATTCAGCTCTCATACATGTGAATGGGCATTGAGGCCTAGTTCAACCTAACCGGCCCCTCATCCAGCCCATGCACATGCTGGCGGGTGCTGTTCTGTATAGCCACCACTGCCCCAGTCCTGGTTTTCATGCTCTCCAGTGGAGTGATAACCAAAGAGGGAGTTGCCCCCTATTTCCCTACCGGGTCACTCCTGGAATATGCACTCTCCAGGTGGTTCTGCAGTTCGACTTGACACAATCAGCCCCCAGAGCCAGCATCAGCCAGCTGATGCTGTGAAATGTCTTTTCCTAAAGAACACTTTATGAATTTCCAAGAACACTATATTTTTTAAACTCTGAAGTGTTCAAAAAGTCATAATACATTGCATTTAAAAGATAAAATCAGAAATTACTTTAAAAAGTCAACACAACCAGTGGATTCTGGAGAGATTTCATCGTGCTTGGAATAGTGAGATTGGCAACAATTCAGAACTGCTGCTGAACTATCAAAACCATTTGAGAAGCGCCCTCGTAGCATGCCCCACATCAGGGGCCCTGAGATGGGAGGGGAGGCTGGGTGAGGCATCTCCCTTTTTCTGCCCCCTTTCCCAGATACAGAAAACAAAAAGAGAGACAGAGAGAGAGGGAATGTGGAAACAATGGTCTTACCCAATCTTCTGCAGCCCTCGACCCTTTGCACCCTAATCAACTATGTAAAGATTATCAAAATAAGATAATAAAAAAATCAACACAAAACAAAAAAAAATGGAAAAGGAAGGAAAAGCTCTTTTTTTTTTTAAGATTCACTCAATTTGAGATGAGAATTCACAGAGAGAGAGAAGGAGGGAAGGAAGGTGGAAGGGAGGGAGAGAGAGCGAGTGAGAGAATATCTTCCAACTATTGATTCACTCCCCAAATTGTCACAATGGCCGGAGCTGGGCCAATCCTATCCAAAACCAGGAGCCAGGAGTTTCTTCTGGGCATCCCACCTGAGTACAGGTGCCCAAAGACCTGAGTCATCTCTGTTGCTTTCCCAGGTCATTGGCAGGAACTGGTTCAGAAGAGTAACAGCCAGGACTTGAACCGCCACCCATACTGGATGCCAGTGTTGCAGGCGGATGATTAGCTTGCTCGGTCATCATGTCGGCCCCCTAAAGTAAAATTCTGGTATAAAAATGATGTTTTCTGTAAGAATTATCTTTTTCAAAAAAAACGATAGCTCAGAAAAATAGTAAAGTACAATCTGAAAAATAACAAAAAATTTACTGTGGAGTAATTTTAACCCATTTAAGAAACCATTATATATTATTATCTACTATTCCTTCATTACACCAAGCAACCCTTTGATATTAGGCATTTTCAATTATAAATTAGCTAACTTTTCTTCAATCAAAAAGTCAAAATGTAAACCAAAAGCCAGCTTTTCTTAATACTATAAAACAACTAGTGTACAGCATCCCACCACAGCGATCAGTGTTCTGTCATCAGCACGACAGCTGTCCAAACAGGACGGACCCAGGTCAAGAGCAAACACAGAAATGAGTATGAACATGACCACTAGCTGACACTTCCACTCACACACGCACTCACACACGCAGAAATTCATCAAGCTTACCTTCGAACTGCACCTACGCTTTTCCTTACACTTTGACATGGGACACAGGAAATTCTGGAAGTCATAAACAAAAACTAAATGAAGCTCTCTCTTCTTGACAAAATACACACATAGCTGCAGTAGATTTAAGTTAGACATAAATATACACTGCATGCATGTCTCCTGTTCTACACAAAATCTCAGTATAAATTTCCCAGCAGAGGTTGGGGCATTTGTTCTCTCAAACTGAAGGCTTCACCACTGAAAAAGATTCAAATAACCCTAGTTAGAGAAGTTCGTTCTTAGAATATGAGAGTTGTGCTATAGATCTCCTCCAGCTACCTATATATGACAACTTCAACAAAATCAATTTACCATAGCCAACAAACCTGTTTAGTGAATATTAAAAGAACAAAACTTATTCAGTTGGACTGCCCATGCAAATATTAATAAAAAAATCTCATACACCTCATTTTTTAAATTTTTCATACTTTTTTATTTGAAAGGCAAATTTACAGAAAGAGTCAAAGAGAAAGGTCTTTCATCTACTGATTTACTCCTCAAAAGGCCACGACAGCCAGAGCTACGCTGATCCAAAGCCAGGAGCCAGGAGCTTTTTCTGGGTTTCGCACGTGGCTGCAGGGGCCCAAGGATTTAGGCCATCCTTTGTTACTTTCCCTGTCCATAAACAGAGCCGGATCCGAAGCAGAGAAGCCAGAACTCCACCCAGTGCCCATACGGAATGTCAGCATTGCATGTGGAGGATTAGCCTGCGGAGCCAGCATATCAGCCTTCCATGCTCTTCTTTAAAAATCTGGCCAAGTTCAAGGTTAGTCCCTTAAGTATATTGGAAGTTTCCATAATTATTTTATGAAATGAGTAAGCTGTGTCTAGACTTTCTGATCATCATTATTTTCTTCTACAGCTTGTTTCAAATTGTAAAGTTCATGTACAAGATTGCAAATTGATGCTCTATTTTTGGTCTACTTCAAAATTATCCACAAACATTCATGGAAATGCTATTGCTTCAATGAGGCACCATTTAATTCCAGGTCAGTAACCAATCATATTTAAAATTTTGGATTTGTAAAACTGTATTTAGAGGCACATTTTAAAAAGAAAACAAAACAGCATAAAGTCTTGCTTTTTGCTGAGTCCATGACACTGTTTTGTTCTTATGATGGCCATTTGTTGTATATCCTTTTTGCTGGACAAGATCAGTAGCAATCCAGAATCTTCCTCTGACAGTAAAGCTTTCCAAAAGAACTAAAGTGCAGGACAACTTCACTTGGTCTGGTCAGCTGAAAATGAGTAAACTAGCACCATTGAAACAGACTAAATTTTAACACTGTTAATTAGCAGTTCCATTTTCCTGAGCTTGCGTCTGTTCTTGGGCATTTGCTTGGGATATAAGCCGTTCTCCAGGAGGTGCTCCTTGCTGAGGCGAATCTGAGCGCCGTGCTGCAGCTGGAACGAGCACAGAGCTCGCAGCGGACGGAGTAAAGCCTGTGGAGAAAAGAGCCCAGAGTTGTGTGGATGGTCACAACACTCCCGGAGCAGAGGTCCTGCGCCTCTTCACACCTGCTGGCCTTGAACTGGGAAAAGCAACAGACAATCTAATAAGTACACACGGCGTCTAAATAAATAATGCCTTAAAATTCACACCTCACATTCCACTAAGGTCTTCTAGTAAAATGATATAAATACTGATTTCCATTAGGCAATAAAATCTGAGCTTAGTTTTAGACATTAATTTATTCAAACACCATGAAAATTTACTGCCATTAAAATTCTTTGTAACAGACAGGCACAAGGAAGGAGTCCTTTCAATACAAAGACAAGCACAATCAATTAGTTAATTCAGTTTCAATCACAACCCACACCAAGCTTCCTGCAGTGGTAAAAAGTAGACCAGAGGAGCAACGGGTGTTTTGTCACGTAACCTTTTTGCCACCATGACTGCCAGTGTTAACCCTCCAATCAGAATTGCAGTGCAGAGCCAGTTCAGATGTGTGAACAGGAGCTTTAAGTCCACAGAAGACTCCTTCCAGAACCAACAAATATTATATGCTTCCAGAGTTAAAGGACATTACAGTCTTCCCTCAAGACTTGAACTTCCCGTCAGGTCCTCGATCTGATGTTGTCTGATGGTAAAATTTGACATGAACAGAATGGGAAATGCAGAGAATACACACACAACACACTGAAACAACAGCACAGGCCTTCATAGTTCTTGTAACATCTGAAACAAGAATAATGCTTTTACTCAGAAATGCTAGCCGGATGGCCAGATGCATAGGAGTGTGCGCAGCAGGAAGCATCTGAGAATACAAGCTAGGCACTTGGAACAGCAATCTAGAGTCCCTTGTGAGTTCTTCAGGGGGAACAGAGAAAACAAAACCGATCAGACCCAGAACAAAGTCTGCTCACACAATTCAATACCTTCCCCTCAAAGCCTATTTCTTCCAAAACAAGTCTCTAACTCTGGTGCTTTCATTCGTTTAGGGTAGGAGAGGAAAGTACAGCTCAGTGCTGTCTTCAAGGATTCGTTAGCATGCTTCACTCTTGAGATCATTTGGTTCTCTTTAGACAACTAATCCAGGTACTCTGAACTTTATCTAGCATCAAAATTTCCATTATGGAGACAGTACAGTCATCCCAGCACTGAGGAAGTGAGCAGGCAAAGGCAGAGAGGAGTAGTCAAGTTATGCCCTGGTACACACACGTGTTCTTGTGTGTGTTTCTGTGTGCTGACTTCATGCTTGTATTAACCTGTGAGTTTTCTTCCTGGGTTACATTTATCAAAATTTTCAACTATTAGAACATCATAACAATTTAAGTTTGAGTTAGCTATTTGTTTTCCTATCAACATAAGGTTTCTGGACTCTACTGTAGCATAGAAGGTAAGCTGCAGCCTGAAACGGTAGCCAATCCATATGAGTGTCCAGGTGGAGTCCCAGCTGCTCTGCTTAGGATCCACCTTCCTGCTGATGCACCTGGGAGAGCCAGACGATGGAGAACCTGTGTGTTTGGGACTGCGTGTGTGCACACACACATGCACGCACATGCACCTCTCTATAACTCTCAAATCAGTACATTTTTCAAAAAGAACCACAAATGTTTCAAAAAACACTGAAAACAAAAAAAAACTGACTTTCTTAGAAAGTAAATAAAAAGAATAAGTGAAGACTATAACTTCTTCATTCATATTCATTGCATATTTTCTTCTAAAATGTTTCCTTTTGACATTCTAAGTAAGGATGAAAAAGATAATGAGAAATTTAGTTCACCTATTTCAATAAAAACAAGGTTTAAAAATTGCTATATAAAATTATTTTAATTAAAAAGAAAAAAAGAGAACTTGAGCATAACACACTTTCAAAAAAAAAAAAAAAGAAAAAAATGGAAGAAAAATCTAACCCAGAAAATTTTATTTAATGTTGTGCTACTTAAATGCAATTTAACATGCTATAAGTGCTGTTTACACAGCTCAGAATGAATATTTCAATAATACAATCTGGAAAGTTAAACTAATACAGAAAAACACTAGAGGGAAAAAAAGTTTAGGAGAACCTAAGTTTCTATCACAAATACCGTCTACTTATCATTTGAGTTAGAAATGTAATAAATTAATTAAGCATGTCTAAATTTTGTAGATAAATTATAACCAAATTCTTGGTTTATTTCCTTTTATAAACATACCTCTCGTATATTATCATTTTTCTCCAGAATGGAAAGGGCAACAGCTGCACACTCTAGCGTAGAAAGGCATCTATTGGTTGGTTGCATCCGAATTACATACTGACTAGAAATGTCAGTTTTTAACTGCACCTGCAACCAAAAACAAAATAATACAATGTTATTGGACTTTAAACTTAAAATTATAAAGAGTGCTTCTTGAAAAGTAATTACTCTTTTCTACAATTGGCCATTAACCTGACTATTATTTAGATACAATATCCTTTTGCCATGCTTGTTAAATTGTAGAAAGAAATAATTATACATAAAATTAACAAAATAATATACAACCAGAATATACACAGACTAGTACATATCCCAAGTAAAAAGACTAATGCCTCCAGTCCTGGGGAAAAAAACTGAACAAACATATTACAGAAAATAGAAAAATGACAAATACATGGGGAAAAAAACTCAACAAGGACACACAGATAAATCAGCAAGACAAACACAACCAAATAGGATGAAGAGCAAATGTAACTTCCACATTCTGTAGGAGAGTTGGCACAGCAGTCCTTTTAGAGAACTGACTATCTGCTCAATACTATGGTTTGTTTCACTATTTCTTGGCATAAACTGACAGTATTCTGTACTGGCTTCTGTAAGCTGACACCACACGCACACAGGCACACAGGCACACAGGGTGTGAACAGCCCTAGGTAGCACACTACACACACACTTCTCAGAGATAGCACTTTCACTGAAACCTGAAGGTTGCGGCTCATTGTATAAAAAAGTGAATGTGAATCTTTTGGGCTTTCAATTCCTATTAGTTAAACAGAACTCAAGCTATTTCATACTTACAAAATTCAATTAAAAACTCATACTCTGATCAGAATCATAGCTGAGGATATCTGAGTAGGTAATAATTTCAATTTTGACCATAAACTATGTGAATGTGAGAATTGGAAATAGTCTAAAATCTAGTCTTAATTCATAGCAACTTAACAAATTTGGCATCCTCTTTTATTTAGTTTTGTCAAAATCATGTGAGTCTCCAATCACTTCACTACCCGCAGCACCTTGTCCCCCAGCTCCTCCCCTGCCGCATCTCACGCAGCCCCCACGACAAAAACACACCTCCCTCTGCACTTTGTTCAAGAATTCTCTCCAAAAACTTGGATCCTTACTTTCTTCAGGGAAAGGATTTAAAGAAGTTTGCTATTTCAGGGAGTTCATTTCTCACTAAGGGAAAACCCAGAATTAAAAATTTACCATGCTGGAAGACTACAGAATATCTTTCACAAACCCTCTAGAAATTACAGAGCAGCCAGCCGGACACAGGACACTGTCCTGAGGCACCCTGCCACACGCTCCAAGGCAGCTGCGTGTTACTGAGCTCTCCCCATGGCTCATGTCACACTTCGTGCTCGTCTACCTTCCTTCCACTTGATTCACTGAGAAGCTGTGTGAGAGCACAAAGGAACCTGTTAATGTAACTTTTTTCTTTTTTAAGATTTATTTATTTTTATTACAAAGTCAGATATACAGAGAGGAGGAGAGATAGACAGGAAGAACTTCAGTCCGATGATTCACTCCCCAAGTGACCACAATGGCCGGTGTTGTGCCAGTCCGGAGCCAGGAGCCAGGAACTTCTTCCAGGTCTCCCACACGGGTGCAGGGTCCCAAAGCCTTAGGCCATCCTCGACTGCTTTCCCAGGCCACGAGCAGGGAGCTGGATGGGAAGTGGAGCAGCCGGAATTGGAACCGGCACCCACATGGGATCCCAACGCGTTCAAGAGGAGCACTTTGGCCACTAGGCCACTCTGCCAGGCCCTAATGTAGCTTCTTAAAAAGTCACAGGCAGCATCATAGCAAGTCATTTGTGAGAGGCACTTTGTTTTCTTAAGTAACAATATAAGAAAATTAAAGGGTAAAATAAACATATGATGCAACTACAGTATAAAGAGCAGTTATTGAAAAACCAGCATGAACCTGACAACTAATACCAATTTTTAGTTTCTTAGTTGCCTCCACTTTTTCCTCATGCCCATGAAATCATACAGCTGATTCCAATACTGTCAAAAACGTATTTTTCACCTATCAACACTCAGATTACATATACATACCATGCTAATTTGCAAATCTGGGAAGCCTGCTGACTCAAATGATGCCTTGGCAATTTGGATTTTCCCCGAAGTTTGTTATCTGTACGTACAGCTTACGTGTTCTTAAAGGAACACCTAAGTCAGGCATCCTACGGGTTCCATCCAAAACAGATCCATGTGGCCCTCAGACATAATTGCCAGGAGGCTCCAGCAAGACCAGCACCACTGCCAACCCAGTGACTTAGGACAGCTGGTGTCTCCATAATCCCAGGCACTGCTCAAACCAGGAGTGAGGAAAAGGCTGTGCAGGCAAAGGTGCAGCCATAGCACAGGATCACTAGAGTTAGCAAGTGGTGAGGCAGAATGGGGGCTATGAAGGCCATGGTGGATGCCTAGCGCAAGAACCTGACACTGAAACTCACTGGAGGGAATGGCCCAAGTAAGTACAAACTGGCTACTGCAGTTAGTAAAACCGCCCTGCAGAGCAGTGTGAAACACAGTTTAGAAAGCAGCCCTAAGGAAAGCAACTGCTAATCAGAATAGCAATGACAAACAGCAAAACAAGAGCCAAGACACAGTGAATATTACAGAAGACTCTCCTGCAAAGAAAAAATAAAGCCTTTGACAAGCTCAGAGTTAACTAAGGAAGACATCAAGGAAATTCAGAAAACAATGGCATTACCCCCCCCCCAAAAAAAAACAACTGCAGTGAGGAGCCCTCACCTCCTCCTCACCCCATTAAAATGGCTATCTTCCAAGAAATAAAAAATAAAAAAGCTGGCAAGGATGTGAAACAAAAGGTACTCTTACACGCTGCTGGTGGAAATATGAACTGGTACAACTACTTTAAAAGACAGTACTTACATTTCTCAGGAACTAAAAACAGGTCTATTATAAGACCCAACTATCCACTCTTGGAAACATATCCGTAAGAAACAAAATCACTGTATGGAAGAATTGCCTACACCCCCATGTTTTATAGCTGGTCAGCTCACAGTAGCTAAAATATGGAATAAATTTAGATGTCCATCAACTGCTGACAGGATAAATAAAATGCAGCCCATATAATAACAAAGTATCTGTCAGATAAAAAACAAATGAAATCCTAACATGTGCAACAAAATGGATTCCAGTACAGAAGATTATGCTAAATAATTCAGACTGATTCAGATAAATCTATTTTGCTTATTTGTGGTAGTTATACATACAGTATAAAAACTGTCCTATCAGTCACATACAGCTATAAGCAGTGCTCCACTGACTCACGCCCCGTAATGACAATGCACTCTTATCTCACTTTAAAAAGAAATCATGGGAGGAATAGTAAGAAGTCTTGCTGTTGGTTGTCAGTGTGATCAGAAAAAAAATTCACTTCTCTGATACTGGGATGCATTTCTTGGCATATATATATCGTATTTAAAAGCAAAATAGCTTTTAAAAATAGAACTTATTCTTCCTCATTAACAAATTTTAGTACAGAAAGTAGTAATGGCTGGATCTTACCTATTCATAATATCAGTGAATACAAGTATCTGATGAACAATGCTATAGAAACTGACTTTTCTATCAGTTTCTGAAAATGGATTCGTCCAAGTGGAGGGTACTTACATATCTAAACTTCTTCACATTGGGTTACATCCCCTTATACATTTTGGTAGAAACCTAAATATTTAGGATTTTACAAACAGACTCACTAGTCTTTCCTATATAATATGAAAGTTAAAACGTCTTGTGAATCACACATTAATTCAAATGAAACCCCATCTAACAGCAGTTTTACTGATTTTAATGCTGCAATATCTTCACAGTTACAGTAAACAGTATCTTGGCCTACATGTGGAATAAAACATATATAGAGATACTTTAAAAATCAGACACTTTGGTCCAAGACATTTGAAATTCATGTGTAGTTTTTTCACAACATACATTTTCTTTGAACTTTCAGAAAAATTTCAAACTACACCGTAACTTCATTTGCTTAACAAAACATTTATTTTAAAATTTACATGAAAATAGACACGAGACAGCTGAATAGTATCTTATAGCCACTTTACGGTATATAGCAGCCAGTTCTGTGTATAAACAAAAAATGAAATGTCAATGAAGTAGTCACAGGATGTGGTTAAGAACATGCATGGTAACATATTGATTACTCAATACCATGTCAATTAATTCCATAATGCTGTAAATTGTTGTTGATGTGCTGGGGTTTTCAATTGATCAGGATGATATTCTGCCAGCTCTACCTTAGACCAGAGATGGTTTCCCCAACAAACTGTTGAATTTGTCTGGACAACAAGATGCTGGACTCTATGCTTGGTATATGTTTGCAATGAAAGAATCTCGACTTAATTTGATCTGTAATACTACAACAAAATGGAGGAATCCACCATGGGGGGAGGGTACGGGAAAGGGTTGGGGGAAATCCCAGAGCTTATGAAACTGTGTCACATAATGCAACATAATTAATAAAAAAAAATTACAAGTTAAAATGTATGTTGTTTCATTCAGTTAAAAAACTTTGTGTCCTATAACCTTAGAAAATAATGTACCTGAGTTGGGAGACAAAAAAAAAAAAAGCACAGAAAGTAAGGGCATGCAATTTGGAGTTGACTGCACTTGAATTTTAATCCACACAGTAATTCATGACACCAAGTAAGTGTCTGGAACTCTCAAAGCTTAAAACATTAACAACCTACGAAAGAGACTGGCTCCAAGGAACTAACCTATGAAGTGCTTAGCAATGCCTGGCACACAGCAGGCACCAACACAGCAGAGACCAAGGGACACCACTGCAGCTGCTGCACAGCAGGAGGGAGGAAGGAGGGATGGCTGCTGACCCTCCCTCAACTCAGCCTTTCTGCACAGAGTGAGACAGGTTAGGACAGAGCCAAGAGAATACCAACGTGCAGGAGGCTGCAGGAAGAAAACCTCCACAGTAGGCTGAGAAAAGGCATCCAAGAAATCAGGTAAAGAACAGAATGAAGGCGTTATAAAACATCAGAGGAAAGAGAAGAGTTACTTTGCCAGATAAATATTAACTGGAGTTAAAGCCCTAGTTTCTGAAAAAGATTCAAATATTGTTACCAAAGACATAGTTACAGACACAGAAATTTTCAGTTCTGTATCCTTTCACCCTCTAAGGACAAGCTGTGAACATCATTTAGGTGTGTAATATTCACAGAAGTAATTAGAGGTTCCACCTCTATCTTTAGATACATGTTTAAAACATTCCCACACAATATTATGCAACAGAAACAACAAGGCAGAAACTCATACTGATTTCTGAAAATCAGTCCGAAAATAAAAAATTTTTATTTCTTGGATGTTGATTAAATGTTTATCTTCTCCTCCAACCAATTATTGAAATATGCCCTTAGATTCCTCTACCACTGCAGATGGAATGCATGTTTGATTTTATAAAACCAAAAGTGTTAGAAAGACAAATAGAAGTAGTGGGCAACAATACATTTATATGCTCCTTTCAACAATACACACTATAAGACACTTACATTATAAAAAAATTACACATTGCAATAAAAAAAATTACAGGTTATAAATACCAGACCTTTTGTAAAACACCATGGCTTATTGATAACACACAGTTTGATTCTTTATGTACAACTGACTAGATACAGAATATAATAAATGTTCACACATCAGAGTGTGGACAAAGTCTCTATTTTTTAAAATACATTTTATTTGTACCGTTAAGTTATATAATGAAATGTCATGGGACAGAGACAGGCAATTAAAATGCTACCAGATGCGAGCAAATGATCATATAAATCAGTTTACAGATAATCATTGTTTTGGAGAATCAAGAGGGCAGGAAAAAACTAAGGACAGGTTTAAACACAGGAAGAAACATTAGCCAGGGTGAAGCAGGAAACAGGGGAGGACAGAACAACAGCACAGAGGCACATGGGGACGGGACACGGAAAGCAGTGGACACAGTGGGAAAGCACGGGAAAGCGGTGTTGCAGTGATCAGATAACCCAGGGCATTCAGACAGCGGCGATCTGATTTCCACCAGTGGCCAGAATTCCACCAGCAACCAGGTGGGAAGGGTAGTTTGTGGGGGAACTCAGGAGGTGAGCCCAGACAAAGAACTGCCCGTTGTGCTGGTTTGTTTGATTTGACCAGGAGCAGAGACAGAGCAGCAGATCTCAAAAAGCAGCGCAGAACCAGGGTAGATTTCACAGCCTAACCCCCCTTATCCCCCAGTAAAAGTGATCGGGCATGATTGTGCATAGTGAAGCAAAGCCTATGGGGACAGGACTGCACACGCTCTAAGTTGGGAGCAAACTTATTTCTGGCTCAGTACATTGCAATGACATGGCATCCTAGAGGTTCCATCCAAAATAGGTCAGGATAGCTCCCAGACCTAATAGCAAGAAGATCAAGAACTCTACAAGCGGCACATCTGGCACCATGTTGTACAATGTGGCAAAGGCTTTGAAACTGCAGGGACAACAGTGAGCTGCACATGTGCTCAGCTGGGAGCAAACTCAGTGCATTGCACTGATCCCACATCAAAAATAGTATCAACTTTGCCATCTTACAACTAAAAACAGGTCCGTGTGGCCCTCAGACCTAATAGCCAGGAGGTTCCAGCAAGGTCAGCACCAGCAGCAACCTAGCTATTTAGGACATCTGGTGCCTCCCTAACCCTGGGAGCTGTTTGAACTGGAAGTGGAACAAAGGTTGTACAGACAATAGTGCAACCTCAGCACAGGAGGTGGTGAATACTGCACCAGGAGCTGGGGCTAAGGAGCCTATGGGGGAGCTCTAACAAAAGAGCACAGGTCTGAAATTCACTGGAAGGATGGCACAAGTAACTGAAAACAAAGGACCAGGCACCAACCACAATAAATAAAATCAAGTTGTAAAGATTTTTTTTTTTTCCATTGGAAAGGCGGATATACAGAGAGGAGAGACAGAGAGGAAGATCTTCCGTCCGATGATTCACTCCCCAAGTGAGCGCAATGGGCCGATACTATGCCTATCCGAAGCCAGGAGCCTCTTCCGGGTCTCCCACGCGGGTGCAGGTTCCCAAAGCCTTGGGCTGTCCTCGACTGCTTTCCCTGGCCACAGGCAGGGAGCTGGAAGGGAAGCGGGGCTGCCAGGATTAGAACCGGCGCCCACATGGGATCCCGGGCGTGCAAGGCGAGGACCCTTAACCACTTGCGCCACCACGCCAGGCCCATAAAATCAAGTTGTAGACCTGTGGGTGACACAGCTTAGAAATCTGCCCTGAGGAATAGAATCTGATAACATAGTGTTTTTAATTTCTTTTCTTCTTCCTGTTGTTGATGTTGTTTTGCAGCTTTTCATTTAAGGGGATATAACGTAACTGTGTAATGGAGACTTTCATATCCAGATGTGAGGATACAACGTAGTATGCATCTCTGCTTCCAGATGAAAATGGACTTCCAATGAAACTTGACAATAGGATGCTGGACTCTGCCATTGTCCATGCCCGCAATGATGGACATATGACTGTGTATGAAGAACTATTCTATAGCAATGTTGTAGGCAGGCTCAGTGAGTGGGGAGAGAATTGGGGAGGGGATAAGGGAAATCCCAGGGCCTATGGAACTGTATCATAAAAATGATAATAATAAAAAGAAGTAAGTTTTTTTTAAAAAAAGACCTCATCCACAGAACCATAACCATACTGAATTCTACATTCTTACTAGCTAATTTCAAGAGATATTATACTTATTAATATGAAGTTTAGAAATACTAATTGTATAACATTGTAGTATTATGAATCTCCCATCATATTTTAGAAATCAGTATCTAGGAACCACACAAACACTACTGTAAAGCAGTTTCACAGAACATGAGTTTGCTATAACTGAAGCTGAACTAAATTATAAAAGTGCTTGCAGTGCTCAGCAAATATTTCACTGCAGGTCACTCTACAGGTACTAATTAGGACATTTGACAAAACGTAAGTGAAATACCTTCATTCAAGAAATTTAAAATTATTGGGGATTCAACACAAAGAAAAGAAAAACCCTTTCTCAACTACCTTGTACTCCTGAAAGAAATATATGCAAAAAGATAATCAATACAATACGTAGATAATAGTTTGTTGATGCTATGAAAATAGCTCAAAGGAAAGCCTAATGTTATACAAGCATACAAGGAAAGCAATTACATGAAACACAACTGTAAACCGGACCTGAACAGGTACTTAGACTAGCAGTAAAGACACCTACATGCCCTAGCAGTGTACCTGAGTTCAATTTCCAACCCCAGTTCCTGCCTACTTCTTCTTGCCAGTGCAAAGCCTGGGGGGCAGCAGCTAACAGCTGAAGGACTTAGGTCTGGCCAACCACACAGGAAATTGAATTTTTTTTCTTTTTGTTTTTATTATATTTTGACAATCTTTATATAGCTAATTAGGGTAAAAAGGTTCAAGGGCTACAGGAAAGTGGGTAAGACTATTATTTCCATATTGAGGAAACTGAATTCCATTCCCAACTCCTGGTTTCAGCCCCAGCCTACACAGGTATCTGGGAATGAACCCACAGATGCAACCATCCCTCTCCCTGTCCCTGTCATGCACTTGAGTAAGCAGCGGAAGATGGTCGGAGCACCAGGGTCCTGCCACTCACATGGGAGCTAGAGGGTCTGTCTCTGGCATCAGTGCAGCCAGGCTGATGCGGCTGCATGGGGAGGAGGAAAGCAGCAGATAGAAGCTCCCTCTCTGTAACTCTGAGAGAGAGAGAGAGAGATGTTCCCTGATTGATTTAAGGTCAATGTCAAATCTAGTATTACCCTTCTACTTATTCCCCTAAGAGACTTTCTTATCCTAACTTGTGAGAAATAGTCTAGCCTATGAATGTATATGAAAAGTATGACAAATAAGGCACGGGGTGTAAAGCTGACACAAGGGCCTATGCTGTGGATGACAGAGATATCTAGTTCTCCAGTTCACAGAGATGATGCTCGATTTTGCTTAGGAAAAAAAAAAAAAAAAAAGAAATTGGAAAGCCCCAGTTAGTCAAAAAAGTAACTACTTACCCCTTTGTATCTCTAAGTCACAGCATTAGGATGTGCCAGGAGCTATCCTAAGACGCTGCGTGTGTTACCTCACTTATTCTAAAAGCCAAACTGGAATTAAATGTTGTTGTTATTATTACCCCCACTTGATAAACCTTACACCAGTTGGCCTGTCCCCCACATTTTATTGTCCAACTACAGGAAAGTTCCAAACCATTTCATCTGCCATCTTGTAATTCACAATTTATGATCTCAAAGGTTCTTAGATTTCAAATTCTTTTAAATTTCTATGAGTCTTTGAAGCTTGATGTACCATGTTTTTAGACAAAAGCAATCCTAAGAATGTAAACCAATTATCAACAAAATGCAAAATCCTGATATATCAAGTTCTGTATCTAAATTAGGTGAATAACTCTAATTAAAGATCACATAAATCCATAAATTAAAGAATTTTTTTTAATTCCCTAGAACAGGTTGAATAACACAAGAGAAACATATTGAAGGTTAAATGTGAAATTCTACAGGGTAAGAAATGCTTTCAACGGCCCGTTGTGGTGGCCTAGTGGCTAAAGTCCTTGCCTTGAACACACCAGGATCCCATATGGGAGCTGATTCTGATCCCGGCAACTCCACTTCCCATCCAGCTCCCTGCTTGGGCCTGGGAAAGTAGTCGAGGATGGCCCAAGGCCTTAGGACCCTGCACCTGCGTGGGAGACCTGGCAGAAGTTCCTGGCTCCTGGCTCCCAGCTTTGGATCAGCTCAGCACCGGCCATTGTGGTCACTTGGGACGTGAATCATCAGACAGAATATCTTCCTCTCTGTCTCTTCTCCTCTCTATATATCTGACTTTGTAATAAAAATAAATATACCTTTAAAAAAAATAAATTTTAGGGCCCGGTGGCGTGGCCTAGCAGCTAAAGTCCTCACCTTGCACGCGCCCTGGGATCCCATATGGGTGCCAGTTGTAATCCGGGTGGCCCTGCTTCCCATCCAGCTCCCTGCCTGTGGCCTGGGAAAGCAGTTGAGGATGGCCCAAAGCTTTGGGACCCTGCACCCGTGTGGGAGACCCGGAAGAAGTTCCTGGATCCTGGCTTCGGATTGGCATAGCATTGGCCGTTGTGCTCACCTGGGGAGTGAATCATTGGACGGAAGATCTTCCTCTCTATCTCTCCTCTTCTCTATATACTGACTTTCCAATAAATAAATAAATCTTTAAAAATAAATAAATAAATAAATAAATTTTTAAAAGTCTTCAAGTTCATGTAACAATTTTATCAAATATAAGACTCCATTAGTAATGTCTACATCTAATTAAGGAGTCTTTAAAGCTTTATTTATCTCAGCAGCGCAGAGTGAGAGTCCGTGTGCCCTCAGCCACGAGCTCACTCTCCAAATGCCTTCAGCAGCCAGACAGGTCAGGACTGGGTTTGGAGCTGGAGACAGGACCATCAACGCCAGGGTGGGGGCAGGAGCCCACCTGAGCCATCCCCACTGTTTCCCAGGCTCGGCCCTGGCAGCAAGCTAGACTCAGGAGTGAGAGGCAACATGCAACCATGCATGCTGAGCCAGTAAAAAAGCACCCTAACTGGCTTCTTAACACCAGGCCAAAAGCCTGTCCTGAAAGATTTTTTAAATATGCATTATTTTCTCTGACTAAATCCATTTATATTTGTTTATATTTCATTATTAGTATGGCAAGCTATTAGACAGTCAAGTCTTTTTAGAGCCATCTGTTCCCACTATCCAATCGCCATCACTCCACGATGGAGGCAGTTTTGCCCACCACTCCCTATGCTACAGAATTAAACCAGCTGCCTAACTATGCCAAAGAAGTCTGCTAGGAAAACAGCTCTTCTTTCTCTCAATTAATTGTGTCTGCTGGATCAATTTAATATGGTGTTTCTCCAGCATTACCTCTGCCAAATGTGACAGCTGTTCCAAGAGACACCACAGTGTGAATGACGCTGCTCACAGCCTACTCTCAACTGTGACTGTGCAAGACATCTCTGAATAATAGACTTCTCTAAAAGAACGTAAACAATGAGAGACTTAACACTTGTCAGTAAGTGATACAGCTCACTAAAAGTTGCAGTAACTGATTATACAAATATGAAGTTGCCTCAAATTGCTAAATGCCTTCAGAGACGACCAGAAGCCCATAAGACCAAAGGTGTCAAGGCACTATTTCATAGGTAAACAAAGTGTCTTATAAGCTTCCCTAACAGAATAGTTGAGGCAACCAGAATAACCAAAAAAATTACTAGTGATCAAATGAAGACACAACTGCCGTTAGCTTAAACTTCTGACCTCAAACATTCAGAAAACATGTACAAACTTTTAGACAAGCAAGAAAATAAATTATTCTAGCTTAGCACTAATGAAAATGTTGTCAAAACCAATCATTAAAAAAAAACCTGGAACTTCAATGAAACCAAAACCTTACTCTTTCAAATCAATATTAAAATTGCAAAGGCAAGAAATAGATTAGGAGAAAATGTTTGTAATACACACTCATAAATCTAAGAATCTGCAAAATATATTTAAAGTTGCAATTCAACAATAAACAACCCCTACTTCAAAAACAGGAAAGGACAGACACTTCACACAGAAGAAATACAGATGGCAAATAAAATACAAAAAGATGTTCCACATCACTAACCACAAAAGAACTATAAATGCCAATTAAAAACAGTGAGAAACCACTACACTGCCATCACAATGGCTAGAATTCAAAACACTGACCAGTGTCGCCAAGGACACAGAACAATCAGAACCATGTTGACACCACACTGATGGGGACCAAAATGATGCAACTACTTCAGACAAGTGCATGGCAGTCCTCTTCTAGAGCTAAATAAAACACACAGAAATGCCACTCCTAGATATGTGCACAAAGAAATAGAAAACATAGGACATAAAAAGGCTTGTTAAATAATGTTCGAGGAGCTTTGCTCTGCCTATTTGCTGTTCAGAAATATGATTACTAGCAAATGTCCTTCCTCTCCAAGCTACAAGTGACCTCTCTCCATGACTCCTCACTATAGGTTTTCTAACTGCTTAAAACTCTCCAGAAAAAAATAAATACCTCCTTAAAATCTCACACAATTCCATCTACTTCCATCTCCTTCCGTTTCTTCACAAACCACTCAAAGCGGCTTTCTGCTTTGACTTTGTCCTTCTGTGCCTTCCCAGAGCCACACTGCGGGGTTTCTAACCCACCTGTCCCTTAACACGGCAAGGCAGCAATGATCATCCTGGGAGCAAAGTTAGCAGGTTCTTTCAGTCATCATTCCAGCTGTTCTCAGTGGCCACCCAAATCTGTGACACCCTCTTTGCTTGCTCCCAAGAGACAAAACTCCCTAGCTTTCCTTTAGCTTCTCTGGATACAGAGCCTAAGCCCCCTCTATGGTTTCACATCTTTTCCCTGACCATCAGGGCATTAAGTTCAAGATACTTTGCATCCACCCTGGAGCTCCTCGGTGTGGTACTAGGCTCCCCTACTGACCGGCTTCCTGCCAGTGCAAACCCCAGGTGACAGCCATGATGGCTCAGTTATTTTGGGGCTCTGTAACTCTTGTGGGAGACTAGACTACAGCTCCTCAGCCACTGTAAGCATCTGGGGAGTGAACCAGCACATGGAAGCTTTTCTCCAATTGCTGCAGGTATACACTCACTCTCACTTTTTCTCTCTTGCTCTAACTCCCAAATACATAAATACATTTTTAAACAAATACACACAACAAACCTTTAAAGCCCAATCTTAAATACTCTTCTTTGTACTTCATATTCTCATTCTAGAAAATAATCAGGCTTCACATACCACCCACATAGGATGCCTGACTGAATCCAGTCACTTTTCTCAACTCCAGATAGAAAATTATTAATTTAAAGAAATCCTGATTCTCAGTAGTTCATAGGGAGAAACACATGAAGTTCACAGAAGAAACACATGAAAACAAAGGCAGCACAGATTCTACAACTGATCAAGAGTTGAGGATTCCTGTTGAGGAAGGAGCATCCCTAACAAAGAGCTCAGCAGTCCTTCCAGCAGGCTCAACTGCAGTCTGCACTGATGAAAACGAAAACATGGGGCATGCGTGAGTCCAGGCTGTTCAACAGAGTGACCAACACCACACACCACACAGCGCTTTAGTGCCACTAACATGGCTGTTAACAGGCAAAATCACTTCATTTGCTAAACAAAGTAAAAAGGGTGACACCATGATGATTCCATTTTGAGAAAAAAAAAAATCCAAGCCAGTGAGTGGAGCTTTCATGATCTACTTTTTAAGAGCAGGAATTTTCAAGGCCCTTGACCTTACAATATTACTTGAATTTGTTACAGGCTGCTGCCATCTCCTAAAAATAAGCACTCTAGTAAATCTTAACATAGGAAAAGATGTTTAATAGGTTCATTCCATCACAATCTGTACTCTGAAAGACAACATACCTATTATTACAGGAATTACTGATCATGGAATTCAGTATGGGGGATTCATATTACAGAATGCTAATGAAAAGTCAGATCTTACTAGGAACCACATAGTAGCCTAGTAGCTAAAGTTTGCCTTAAACGTGCCCCAGGATCCCATATGGGCACCAGTTCTGTCCCAGCAGATCCACTTCCCTTCCAGCTCCCTGCTTGAGGCCTGGGAAAGAAGTTAAGGACGGCCCAAAGCCTTGGGAAGCTACAGCCAAGTGGGAGACCTGGAAGAAGCTATTGGCTGCTGGCTTCAGATTGGCTCAGCTCCGGCCTTGCAGCTACTTGGGGAATGAACCAGCAGATGGGAGTTCTTTCTCTCTGTCTCTCCTTCTCTCTGTGGATCTTTCCAATAAAAATTAGAAAAAAAAATTTAAGATCTATTTTTATTTTTTTTTTATTGGAAAGGTGGATATACAAAGAGGAGAGACAGAGAGGAAGATCTTCCGTCCGATGATTTACTCCCCAAGTGAGCGCAACGGCCGATGCTATGCCGATCCGCAGCCAGGAGACTCTTCCAGGTCTCCCACGCGGGTGCAGGGTCCCAAGGCTTTGGGCTGTCCTCGACTGCTTTCCTGGGCCACAGGCAGGGAGCTGGAAGGGAAGCGGGGCTGCCGGGATAGAACCGGCGCCCATATGGGATCCCGGGTGTGCAAGGCGAGGACCTTAACCACTTGCGCCACCACGCCGGGCCCAAAAAAAATTTTAAAACAAAAGAATACAAAATTATTTTCTTCATAATACCTGATTATCTTCATATTGCAAAAATTTTCCCAGTATTATAAAATGAAAAAAATAAAATAAAATGAGTCCTTTCTACTCTGAAGAGGATCATTTCTATCAGTGTGTGAAAGCTGCTACCTTTGAGCTTTCAGCACTCAAACTCTAGAAAATTATTTCCTAGGAATCTCTTAGATTGAGAACAAAGGAAAATACATACACTAATTTTAATCTATTCTTGAGGACTGATTGTTTTTGGAAAGATAATAATAAAAGCAATCAATTCAGTGAATGCCAAGAAAAAGTAGGCAAAGAACTTATTTTGAATTCTAAGCATTTAAAAACAAAACATTTCATGCCAGATATAAATCACTCCTAACAATCTAAGCTAAATATAAAAGAAACTTCACACACTGACGAATGATTTTTAAAATACCCAAACTGCACATGAAATGTATTTGCCTTGGAGGTCCGTACCCACACATCTGTGCGTGCTACATGCACATTAGCCGTCTAGGCATTAGTTTATCTCTGCACAGTCGACGAGCACATTCCCAGGAATGGTCAGTGTTCCTCTCCTCCTCCAGAACACCTGCTGAGGACCTGGCTGAACGGAAGGCTCTGAGCAGCTCAGAGGTGGAACCTCAGAACCCGCATCCACAGTCACAAGTTGCACAGACAACAGCATGAGAGAGAAGCCATGGCACGTGGCTTCCCATTCTGCTCCGGCACAGCTAAGCCTGGCTTTCCACCTGCACAGGAAGGGAGGGCCAGATGATCCAGACTGGCAGGGGACGGCAGCTACCTTGCCATAGGAAGGAAAGCAGAACGCTCTGAACAATCCTGGCCAAGCTCTGTAGCATGCACGAAGGTGGACTCTGTCAACCAGCAGACCTTGGAAAGATTTTTTTCAACCCTGGAGCATGAAACTGACAATGTCTCAGAACTATCAAAACAACTCAAGAACACCCCTGGAACACTGTTCCCCACACTGGGGTCTCTACAGGGTCATCAAAGGACTGTCCTCCACCCGGAATACTGATAAAATTTGACAGCAAGGAGTAGCCCTCTCTCTCTTCTCCTTTGCAGACTGAAATGGTCCCACCCACCTTCTTCCATACCTGACCCTACCCACCCTGATCGGAGGCCCATATGTGCATGCATTCCTCTCAACTATGTAAACAATGTTAAAAATAAAATAAAACAAAATACCTCAGCCAGTGAGTGTTCACAAAAGTCCTGTGCTTATCAAGTGAGAAATGCAGCTTTAGAGGACATTTTAAAAACGGCAGAGGAAAGATATGAAAATACTCCAAGGAAATATGCTTATGAAGAAAGCCAGGAGCCTCTATAAACTCTTCCAAATTCACCTTGGACTTACTCCTAGCAAATGTCAGGGTCTTACACACAGAATTCTCCGAAGGAAGAGATTCACTGCCAAATGGTCTGGACAGATTAGAATTCCAGATTCAGAGAAGGCCAAATTGTAGAGCGTTTAATTTACAACTCTATCATCCCTCGACTATATAAGCAAGCACATGCAGTTACTTCCTTATTAGGAGGAAAAACAACAATCTGTTTCCTTTCTGAGATTTTTTTTGTCCCACATATTTGAAGCAAAAACTTTTACACGACTACAGAAAGTGAATTGATCAATTAACAACAACAGCTAAAGCCAAGCCTATGCAATGTATCAGGGATGCTGAGGAGGGTCTGGCAAAGAAAATTGCACTTCGAATAAAACCCCAATTAACAGAGTAAATAATTTATAATTTGGGGTAAAAACTGATTTAAGTTTTCTTTCCAGATTTTTACTTTTTGCTACCAGAAAATCAGTATTCATTTGGTTTATTAACTTGAACGTACAACGAAGGTAGAGCAGGCAACCACTGACACACAGCGAACTGATGTTTCTCATACACTGCCTCCAGTGTCTAATAGTCCAGGGAACAAAAGTAAGCACAGATGGCAGTGAAAATCTGGGCAAACGGACACTCTAAGGTGAACTATGTCAGCCAGTGGATTCTGGAGACATTTCAATGTGCTTGGAATGGCGAGACTGACAGCAATTCAGAACTGTTGAACTATCAAAACCACTTCAGCAGGACCCTCGGAGCATGCCCCACATCAGGGACCTGGGATGGGTGGGAGGCTGGATGGGACTTCTCCCTCTTTCTTTTCCCTTACCCCAGATATAGAAAAAAATAATAACAATAATAATAACGTGGAAACAATGGCCTTATGCACTCTCCTGTAGCCACTGACCCTTTGTGCCCTAATCAACTATGTAAAGATTGTCAAAATAAAATAATTTCAGCTAAAATAAAGTCAGCACAGATAAGACAACTGAAAACTGATCTACCATATAACCCAGCTATCCCACTTCTGGGAATCGATCCAATAGATACGAAATCTGCATATGAAAACATGATCTATAATCCCATATTTATTTTGCAATCTACAATAGCAAAGACATGGAAACAACCCAAACGCCCATTGAAGGAGGAATGGATAAAGAAACTGTGCTACATCTCCTCTATGGAATACTACCCAGCCTTTAAAAAGAATGAAGCTCTATCATTTGCAACAACATGGTCCCAACTAGAGACCACTATGCTCAGTGAAATAAGCCAGTCCCAAAAGAACAAATACCATATGATACACAGCAATCTTTATGCAAAATACAAGATCAATAGGTATATATGTAAACATGTATACAACATATTCATCTAGAGGAATGGTATAATGGAGACTAGCTCACTGAGAAAGGAAGATACAGCACAGTATGTCTCTATACCTACAATGTCATGATACACTTAAACAGAAAATGATGGACTTGTGATTGTTGCTGAAGGACTGTCCTACTGTAATAGCATAGTGGAAAACAGTGGAGAATAGGGAGAATGCAGAGGGTAGAATGGAAATTCTTGCACCTATGGAACTATCATGAAAAATAAAAATTAAAAAAGGGAAAAATAAGCACAAAAGGAAATGCAATTAATAAGCCTAATAATAACAGTTTAAATGTTTATATACCTAAAAACCTAAAAATGTTTATATACCTAAAATGTATTCATAGGCTAGCCATTCATAACTTTATTCAAAATATTAATCAATGCTCTCGTTACCACTCAGTAAAATCAGAAAAACAAAACAGTAACCAAAAATGTTACATCTGAGAACTTAAAAAGGATAATTCATGGATAGAAATAAATCATGATACTTATAAAGTCATAGCAATACCACAGGCATTCTAAAACCTCATCCCAGAATGAAAGGATATAAAGAAACCATACCAAGAAGAAAGATGACCAAATTCCTTCCCTGTATCTATCATTAAACAAAGAACTCACTAATTTTAACAGTGGAAATCAGTACCTGTCTTGGCTCTGCCATTATAATAAATGAGCACGGATCCACAGGCTTAGCAAACATATTAACTTCCCCAGTTCTAAAGGGTCAGAAGTCTACAACAAGGATACCAGCATGGATAGTGTTCTGGTAAGAGTGTCCAGCTTACTAAGAAAAGGAAAAAGCAAGGTCAGGGAGCCCATTCAAACACACAGCAGCAAGCCTCTAGGACAGGCACTAATACCATCATAAGAGCTCCGCTCTCGAGGTCCCATCTCTAAATATCAACACCCTGTGCACTTGAGGGTCAGAGTCCAGCGTGGGAGTAAGGGGAGGATCTAACCCAATCCACAGACGTTATTACAGCACAAATCTTACAAAGTCACAGAGAAGGGCTCTGCGGCGTGGCCTAGTGGCTAAAGTCCTCACCTTGAACGCACCCCAGGATCCCATATGGGCGCCGGTTCTAACCCCGGCAACTCCACTTCCCATCCAGCTCCCTGCTTGTGGCCTGGGAAAGCAGTTGAGGATGGCCCAAAGCCTTGGGACCCTACACCCATGTGGGATACCTGGAAGAAGTTCCTGGATCTCGGCTTCAGATCGGCATAGCACCAGCCGTTGCGCTCACTTGGGGAGTGAATTATCAGACGCAACATCTTCCTCTCTGTCTCTCCTCCTCTCTGTATATCTGACTTTCCAATAAAAATAAATAAATCTTCAAAAAAAATTAAAAAACAAATCAAAGTCACAGAGAAACAAAAATAAAATATAAGGTCACAAAAAACTGATTAAGTGTGAATAGAACAATCAATTCAGTAAGTTCTTTTCAAAAACACTAGTTACCCACATGCAAAAGAGTTAAATAGACCCTATCTCTCAACACACATGAAAATCAACCAAATACAGAGCAAAGACTTCAGGCGTAAGAACCGAAAGTTTAAAACCTCTAGACAAAAACATCACGTCATTGGTCTAGGTGAAGATTTTATAAATAAACTTGAAACCTTCTACACATCAAAAAAGCAACAAAGTGAAAAGACAACTTCCAAAAAAATATAGAGTATTTGCCAATTATGACAAAAAATAGTTCACATCAAGAACACACAAAAAACATATTTTAGCTAAAAAACACAAGTACCTTGATTTTTGAAAAGACATTTCTCAAAACAAGACATACAACAGGTTATCAGCCCATGAAAAAAGAATCTCCACATGAAAAATTATAAGGGAAACGGAAATCAAAACAGTCAGAGGTCACTTCAAAACTCAGAAACCACAAATGTCGGCATGGATGTCAAAATAAGGAAACATACGGCTACTGCAAATGTAAGTTGGTATAACCACTAAGAAGAGCAAAACGAAGTTTTCTCAAAATTAAAAACAGAACTAACATATGCTCCAGCACTTCCACTGGGTACGTATTCAAAGGAAACAGGTTGGAAAATCATCTGACATCTATGTTCACTACAGCAACACTCACAACAGTCAAATACGGATACAATCCAAGTACCCACCAACTGACAAATGGACAAAAAAAATTTATATATGCACAACGGAGCATACGCAGGCATTAAAATATGAAATCCTATCATCTGCAACAACATCAGAGAATCTGGAGGTAATATATTAAGGGAAATTGGGCACATATCTATACCATATTACATCACATATACAGATTCTAAAAAGTTCACCTCCCGAGTTATGGTGCAGAACAGTGGCTACAACAGGCTGGGTGTAATAGCCATTTAAAAAGCTCAGTAAAGGAAGTATATGTGTGTATGTATCTAGGATTAGAAACAAAAAAGAACACATCTGGGTGAAACTCAGGATTTCAAAATGTGCATATGTAATGGCAACCAATCTGTTTACTTAGAGGAAAAAACAGAATTCCCTAGAGAAATATAAAAGTTACTAAAACTGACCCAAACGTAAGTGGAAATCTTCACGGATTTCCACAGAAGCATTTTAAAGGATTTAACGCTACCTTTTCTTAAGTGATTGGAACCAAGTGCTTTCACCAATGCGTTCCATCTAATTTTTACGTAACAAGAAATTCTAATACTTAAAAAATTACTTCAGGCCACAGGAAAAAAATATTTAAACTGCTCCAATTAATCTTCAAAATTTGTGTTAATTCAGGACCCAAACCTACTCAAAAAAATACAAGAAAAATATTAAAATTCAACATCATTAAATAAAGTGTAAGCTTCAGCAATTTATCAAAGTTTTGACTGTCGACTCAGCAGAATTCACTCCAGGGACACCAGAGGGTTCAGTAATGAAAAGCCAGTCATCACAACTAAGCACATCAAAAAGCTGAAAGCCAAATCACAGTGTTATAATTAGGAATGACAAAAAAATATATCATGTCAGTCCTACTAAGAATTAATAATTGAGTAATCAAATAAAAACATTTAAAACTTTAATGCTTAACAAAAAACACTCATACACATAGAAAGACTTCTCAGATTAAATGTTAAGGAGTTTCAATAAAGCCAATATATAGCAAAGCTTGATACCAGGAATTAAAGAGAAATGACAAATCTAAACTTTTCTAATTACATGAATGTAAATATAAGCACACACAAGCTAGCTCAGACACATGCTCACACAAACATTATCCAATTTACATAGAAAAAAGAATATGTATAGCCCTTCTCAGAAAACAGAAACAATATACATAATCACAAATTTGTACTATCTATTAAAATATTGGTTTACCTGTTTGGGAAGACGGAACAAGGAATTCTTATAGAAAATATCCTTCGCCTGGCTCCATGTACCATCAATGATGATGATTGTGGACGGATAAACAGGACAGTCTAACATAAACTCTTCCAAATCAGTAGCTTCCGCCCCTGGATACAACACTAACGTACCAGACCTCCGACAAACAGCAGAAAGTTCAGGATCTCTAAAAATAAACATTTTTACATGTATCTTCATTAGCTTGTGGGGGCCAAAAGAAATTAATTTCATCACCAAATTTCCTAGTAACATTTTCCCTCTGCGATATCATGTAACTTATTGGACAAGGCACATTTCTGCCACCATACTCAAAGCTTCCCAACCTTCAGGACTGCTCTCCACCAAAAGTCCCCTCTGCATAACTGTTTCCAATTGCCCTACCAGCAGATTTACCTGTCCTCGCTGAAGCGACGGCCGACTTGGACTTTACACTTGTCCTTAGGGAGGCACGCTGCCAGCAGAGGAACCGTCCGCAACACTTTGCTTTCCTTTCAATTAGAACACAGATTCTTATTGAAATATATTCTTAAAAAACCTCAATGATCAACATCTGATTCATCACTTCATATGTAACTTCCACTAACCTTTCAGTAAAGACCACAGTTTAACCTTCAAATGAAGGTAAATTTTCTCAATTTATTCCTAGTAAGCATCCTGCAGTATAGCTTTTCATTCTTTTCAGGTATTTTAGTGATCAAACAGCAATTTATACAATGCCTACGACTATTTAAAATGTACCTGTGTTTAACTAAATTACTTACTTCTGATAAGCTTTTTAGTTCAACAGTAACTATATTTTGTACTATGTCAGTTTGAACATAACTGCCCAGATGTATATGCTTAGAAATAAAGGAAGTGGAGGCCAGTGTGATGGCTCAGCAGGCTAATCCTTCACCCACAAGCACCAGGATCCAACATGGGGATGGGGTCATGTCCCAGCTGCTCCATTTCCCATCCAGCTCCCTGCTTGTAGCCTACGAAAACAGTGAAGGATCACCCAAAGCCATGCAACCCTGCACCCATCTGGGAAACCTGAAGAAGTTTCTGGCTCCTGGCTTTGGATCGGCGCAACACCGGCCATTGTGGCCACTTGGGGAGTAAATCAACAGATGGAAGATCTTCCTCTCTGTCTCTCCTCCTCTCTGTATATCTGACTTTCCAGTAAAAAATAAAAATAAATCTTTAAAAAAAATGACTATTCCTTTTTCATAAGCCTGAATGGATATGATATCCTGAGTTCCTGAACACTGGACGAGTTTTAACTCAGTTTACAATAAAACCTCTTAACAGCATGCAATGACTCATCTGGTATGAGCCATACCTGCTTTTCTGCACTCTACCCCCACTCTGCTACTGCATTCACACACACGAGCCCATGTACAACTCTAACCAGAGTCAGAAAATATTAAGGAGTCCTTTTATGCGTCCGGCACAATGGCTCAATGGCTAAATCCTCACTTTGTAAGTGCCAGGATCTCAGACGGGTGCTGGTTCATGTCCCAACTGCTCCACTTCCCTTCTAGCTACTTGCTAGTTGCCTGGGAAAACAGCAAAACATAACCCAAAGCCTCGGGATCCTGCACACACATGGGAGACCCCAAAGAAGCTCCTGGCTCCAGCCGTTGCAGCCACTTGGGGAGTGAACTGACACGTGGAAGATCTTTCTTTCCATCTCTCTTCTCTCCATAAATCTCATCTGTCTTTCCAATAAAAATTTAAAATTTTGTAATAAAGCCCCTTTTATGTAAATAGCATTTATTATAAAATATACATGTTTCTTCTATTCACCTAAAGGCAATCAGAATTTTATCTGTACAATGACTTTGTAAGACTGAAGTGCCAGAGTTATTTCTACTTTAGCAAGAAGGAAATACAGCCTAGGACCAAATTCAAAAAAACTGCTTATTCACAGCTATTTATTTTCTTAGCTGCTTATTCACAAAAATTCTTATTTCCTTTATCCAAGATTATTATAATTTTAGCTTTCTATAAAAGAAATATCTTTCCTTAAAACATATGCTTAAAATATGAAAGAAAATTTTTCCCCCAAAGGCAAAAAATGTATTTCCAGGAGCAGGCACTGTAGCAGGTTTAGCCACCATATGAAATGCCAACATTACATGCTAGTTCGTACCTTTGCTACTCAACTTCCAATCCAGCTCCCTGCAAACGTGTCTCGAAGTGAAGCAGCAGATGGTGGCTCACGCACTCGGGAGGCCAGAGGGCGGTCCTAGCTGCTGGCTCCAGCTTCACCTGGCTTCTGCTATTTGGACATTTTGGAAGGGAACCCACAGATGCAGGATGGAAGGTTTTATCTCTTTGTCCTACCCTCCCTGTACCTTTTCTCTCTGTCACTCTTTCAAATAAATAAATCCTCTAAGAAATGCGTTTTCAGCAAGAATTAAGAGCAGGGGAGATGAGGACTTTTATCTGGTAATTACAAAATCTTACCTCTGCAGGATGCTGAATTATGTACAAGTGAGTAGAGATGTGGAGAGGGTGAACTGGTAGAAATGGACACAAACACACTTTCTGAGGTCGGCTGAAGAGTAAAAAGGGGGAAAAAATTACAAATTTTTTAAATACAGTGATACATACTCCTACTTGAACATATCAAGAAGTTTTGTCAAGACCACCTTCTTTTCAAAAAAAAAATCAAGACAACATTTAATCAGACTTCAGACATGAGAATTTGGGAAAAGATTCAAGAAAATTATTTACTATGCATATAAATCAAAGTATAATGAAAAGGTCTCAGTTACCCCTAGTGGGAAAATGTTAATGTCACCATGGTCCACTTAGAGACTTAAA
Source organism: Ochotona curzoniae (assembly GCF_017591425.1). Lineage (NCBI taxonomy): Eukaryota > Metazoa > Chordata > Mammalia > Lagomorpha > Ochotonidae > Ochotona > Ochotona curzoniae. The sequence goes on along the minus strand of NW_024464918.1, from coordinate 19,765,338 downwards.
AACCACTGTTGCATTCTAGAGCAAGCACAAGTCAAACACAAGCCTACCAATTCTACGCAATCTGAAGTTGGAGGAGCAATAGGATAATAAAATCTTGGAATGTAATTACCATTTAGAAAAAAACTGTAATTAAACTCTACCATCAGTCAATACAGAAGCTTTCCAACTGTATACAAAATCCCAAAGAGAGCTGGACAGGATTGCCCTTGTCTAGAAATATACACCCAGTGTTTCCGCCTTACTCATTGAACTTCCTTTTGCTCCTGCCTACTCCGTTTTCATTTTGCTTAGCTGGTGTTTCACTATGATTTAAATAACTGCTGCACTTAGGAAAAACATATAGACTGGATAGCAGAGTCTGCCTCCCCCTTCAGTCCTCCCAACTGGGGTCATCTCATCCTAGGGAAACAGTGAGCACTCCCTGTGTTCTTCCCAAGGAATCACAAATAAACACAGATATTTAGCTATTCTAACTACTACACTGGGAGTGAGTGTTTTTAATATAAAAGCTGAAGGCAAAGACCCAGACATTATGGAAATAAAAGTTTTGCCACAGACTGACATATCACTACATCTGTACACAAGTCAATGCTATATGAAGAGGGACTTGCACCAGCATACTTACTACCACACAACTGACCACCGTCAACACTTTTCCTCGTATTTAATGATGTGCAGTCATAGCCTGAGATGGAAAATGTTTATGTTCATAAACTACAAAGTTCAGATAAATTGGCTCAAACACCTGTTATAGCTACCGACGCCTGCAACACACTGTGAGTCTCGTGGTTACTGACACGCTCTACTGACACGCTCCCTCAGGCAGAGCTGGAAGTGTGCTGCACTACAGGACCCCATCCCACTTCCCCACTGAACCTGGGTGGACAAGTGACTCGGCTCAAGGACAATCAAAACACCAGCTTTCAGTGACCTTTGATTGCTGTGCCCACACTACGCTTCCTCTGAGGAAATGCAAGAGTAAACACAACAGAACAACCCAGTGACTCACAGTGCTGAGAGGCAAATGAAGGTCAGCTAGGAGACAGGCTGCTTGTGGCAGGCATTCACCTGAGGAGGAGGGAGCCCACATTCTCCATCAGAGAACACGGGTTCAAATCCTGGCTCTTCCTTTCCACAAATGCAGACCTTGGGAGGCAGAGGCGACGACTGGAGAGTAACTGGGCTCCTGTCACTCACAGAAGACATCTAGAGCCTGCACGTGATCATTCCCGCCCAGTGTAACACTCCCTTCCGACTTGCCGTGAGGCTGTTCCAAACCCCCATCCTGGGGGTAGCATTATGACGCAATAGCAACCCTACCGCACCTGCAGTGCTGCCATCCCAGCTGGCTGCCAGCCCAGTCCCATTTCTTCACTTGAGAACCAGCTCCCTGATAATGCACCTGGGAAGGCAGTGGGAATGCAGCCCAGGGACATGGGCATGTGCCACCCATGGGGGAGACCTGAATGCAGTTCCAGGGTCCCAACTTCAGCCCTGGCCCAGCCCCAGTTGTTGTGAGCATTTGGAAAATAAATCAGCAGGTGTGGTACACTTACTCACTCACATTCTCCCTATCTCTCAAATAAACAAAAAGAAATTAAAATAAGCATCTAAAAAAAAAGATTTTTCATTCAGGAAAAGGATGATCACACTGAGGTATAAATTCTAAAAACCTCTGATTCTGATTTTTTTAAGTTTCTTACAAGTATAAACTGGGGCTGACAGTTTATCAGACTAGTCCTCTGCCTGCAGCGTCGGCACCCCCTATAAGCACCAGTTCAAGTCCCAGCCGCACCACTTTTAACCCAGCTCCCTTCTAATGGCCTAAGAAAGCAGCAAAGGAGGTCACAGATCTGTGTGCCACTGCACCCATGTGGGAGACCCAGAAGTTCCTGGCTCCCAGCTTCCCAGCAGGCCAGCACAGAACACTGCAGCCATTTGGGGACTGAACCAGCAGACAGAAGCTCTCCCTCCTTCTGTCTCTCCCTCTCTCTTTTTGTAACTCTGACATTCAAGTAAAAAAAAATTTTTTTTGAAGTACAAATCCAAAAAATAGAAAAAGAATAGAAAAATCAAGTAAAAACTGCTGTTTGTCTAATATAATACTATCCCAATGTATGGGGAAGAACTCCACTTCAATTGTGATAACACCACTTACACGCGCCCTGAGCAAATATTCCACAAACACTAACATGATAGCATCCTGTGCTGCCACAGCAACATTTTACCTAAAAGACCGACTTCTAATCTTCGGCAGATGAACCATCACCCATTATGCCATGTCTTCACAATGTACCTCACTCATCATTGACTGTTACACAGAATTCATAACTACACCTAGTGTAACTTCAGTCCACATGGGCGATTTTTTTTTATAATAATACAAAACCTCAGTAAGACTAAAGTTCCTTAGTAGTATCACAAAGCCACTTAAACCAATTTATGCAAGTTGCCCTTTTTAAATACTTCACAAAAATACTTTATCTCTAACAGACTTATTGCTGAATTTGTCAGACTAATTTTTCAAAATAATAAATGGAAGCATTGCAGCCTCTCAAAGCACACCTTATTAAATCTAAATAAGTAAACACAATTTTACAGAAACCAAGTTACCTTCATAGCTAGGAACCATCAAGAACATTCACCAAGCCTGCTCCCCAAGCCCAGGGAAAAGTCAGCTGTCTGGAACTGAATACACACCTAGCCCACCCCCCTACAACCAATTAGGCCAAAACTCAGCACAGTACTTGGCTACCTTGGACGTGTCATTTCTGCTCCAGGACTCTCCTTGTTTGTTACTTCCAAGGCTGAAGTCACTGTCTTCGATTTGAACCATTTGCACTTCCTTCACATTTTGCCCATACTTCCGTTTACCACCTGACCACATCATGTGACAACGTTTTATTTTCACACATGGGTCTTCCTGCTAAACAGAGAACCCTCGGGAGTAAGCTTTTCACATAAGTCTGGATCCCCAAGTCCAGGACTAACACACATCGGTTTCCATCACAATCGTCACTAAGTCTGAAAACCTGCACTGCTAACATTTCCAGGTGGAGCTGGTGTTGCTCCTCAGTGACCAACGTGGGGAGGAAGGTGGGACGATGAGTTTGCCATATGCATCCCCAGAGGGCACCTTAGTGTTTTTTCAAGGGACTTGAATTTGTTTCTATCTAAATCGTTTCCACTTACTATTTCTGTCCGCAACTGAGGAAGGAAAAGTGAGGTGCACTTCTGTGAGAGAAAGCCCTACACTCCTTTAGAAGTAGCATTCAAAAAATAATAAAGCTGTGGGCCAAGGGCTAGCCAGACCTTTCCCTCTGCATAAGAATCTGACCTTCCCTTAACTAACCAGCACTGTTGCCCTGGCAACTTGATAACTACATTGCTAGGCAACAGTGCATGTGACTGAAATGACCCCTGGCTGGCTGGCTGCACATGGATTGAAGAACTGTGAAGATCTGACATGGATGCCGTGCCGTAGCCTTCCCTAATTTGATTAGAACCCACAAATTCGCTGTTGAGTATGGAGCAAGACTCCGAGCTAGAGGGCTGCAGGGCTCTGACAGAACAGGACACTCCTGGCTCCTGTCCCTGGTGCGTGGCCTGGAGCAGTGCCACACGCTGGTGTCTCCAGGTCTCACCAGTGTGTTCTGCCTGGCAGCGGCAGGGCATTCCTGAAGTCACCCACCTCTTGCTGCACCCTGGCTCTCTGGGCTGAGCATCTGTCCAGCACCTCTGTGAATGGGACCTCTCTGATGAGGGCTCCCTGCTGAGAAGGTGGGCTGCAGGAGGGACGGCAAGGCCTCCCAGCCTCCCTTCTCACCGCCATCCATCCCAGCACCCAGCACCTTTCCATTTCCTCCGACCTTCTCCCTGGATGCCCTCTACTCCAGCACAACGTCCCCATTCCTTCGTATTTCTATCTTGCCTTCATGTCTTCTCTAGCACTTAAGTAATCAGCTTGTGCTATAAATGAAATCCAAAGTGTCAGACTTTCCTTTGTTATACATGGGAATCAATTTGATAAGCAATTGTACATAAGAGACAAACATATTTACGGAACAAAATATTTGCTGAGGAAAAACACAGCTAAGCATTTTAAGTGTAAACACCATACTGTGATTTGATCTAGAACTAATTACTTTAGCTTATGTTTTGATATACCCATCAGTTATTACCTATTTATTTCAAAATTATTAACCTAATTCTTTCACTTGGTTCAAACTAATGAAACTATAGCTCTTCAAAAACAGTTCACCAGTTCAACTGGTCACCTCTCTTATGCAGACGCGAGTCACTTTAGGACATGAGTTCGTGCTTGTCACCCGCCTCTTAGTGTCTCTCCTACTTCGCTCTGAGAGCACAGCGATGGTGACTAAGTGCACCTGTCCGTCCACTGTTTGCCCAACCAGCGGTGAATGTAGTTACTGCTCTCTTCATTCTAAAGTCATTCTGAAGCAACAGCAAAAAGTCTCCCTTTACTCAACTTTTGTCGAGGTTTACGTATTTCACATCAAAAATAGACTAAACAACATAAATGCAATAAATTTCCATACAAATATTTGCTGCACTCCTTAAGTGCCAGATGTTAGACGTGTAGGACAGTAAGGCAGACATGATAATCTCCCTCATGGAGCTTATTTGCTCTCACTGTGCAAGAAAGAACTCTGCCAAAGTTCCTTCCTTGGTGTGAGCAGGTAGAGCTCAGTGCCAGCATGCCATACAGACACTGGTTGCTGGCTGCTGGACCAGAGTGGCCTGGACCGCTCTGGCTATTGCAGCTATTTAGAGAGTCAACCAGCAGACACAAGATGTCTCTTGCTCACTTTCTTTCTCTGCCCCCACCTATCATTCCATCTCCCCTCTCTCTAACTATACCTTTAAAATGAGAAATCTTACCAAAAAATCTTTTCTTTTTAGGAACTATAATCTCCATAAGACTACATAACTACATATATATAGCTACATGTGAAAAAAGATTCTTTTAAAATAACAAGATTTTTGGGCCCGGCGCAGTGGCGCAGTGGTTAAGGTCCTCGCCTTGCACGCCCTGGAATCCCATATGGGCGCCGGTTCTATCCCGGCAGCCCCGCTTCCCTTCCAGCTCCCTGCCCGTGGCCCGGGAAAGCAGTCGAAGACGGCCCAAAGCCTTGGGACCCTGCACTCGCGTGGGAGACCCGGAAGAGGCTCCTGGCTTCAGATCGGCACAGCATCGGCCGTTGTGCTCACTTGAGGAGTGAATCATCGGACGGAAGATCTTCCTCTCTGTCTCTCCTCTCTGTATATCCACCTTTCCAATAAAAGAAATAATAAAAATAAATCTTTAAAATAACAAGATTTCATTTTCAAGTAAAGAGCTACTTCTAGAACTTATATATACCTGAGAAATAAAAAATAACACTGAAGGGATAGAATTGCAGCAGGATAAGCCACTGTGCGCTGCACTGGCATTCTATACCACAGTACATACAGCGTTCAAGTCCCAGGTACTCAGATTCAGACCCAGCCTTGTGCTGCTGTGCTTGCATAGGCAGTGAAAGACTGCTCAGGTCCTGGAAGTGGGAGTGCAGGAGACAGGCCCAACCTCCTGGCTTCAGCCTGGACCAGGCCTGGCTGTTAAAGCCAACCAAGAGGGAACCAGCACAGGAACACACATTCTGGCTTTCCTTTCTCCATCACTCTGTCACTCAAATTAAAGATGTATTTATTTTTATTGGAAAGTCAGATATACAGAGAGGAGGAGAGACAGAGAAGAAGATCTTCCATCCGATGATTCACTCCCCAAGTGAGCACAACAGCTGGAGCTGAGCCAATCCGAAGCCAGGAGCCAGGAGCTTCCTCTATGTCTCCCACATGGGTGCAGGGTCCCAAGGCTTTGGGCCATCCTCAACTGCTTTCCCAGGCCACAGGCAGGGAGCTGGATGGGAAGCAGGGCCACCGGGATTAGAACCAGCACCCATATAGGATCCTGACGCATTCAAGGTGAGTACTTTAGCTGCTAGGCCACGCCACAGGGCCCTGTAAACTTCCTTTAACAAATGCTTTTCCATTCATTAAAGTTCACATTGTTTAAAATCCATGCAACCCAATTAGTGTTAATTATATTCTTAAAATATAAATGGACCTTCAAACAGTTTATCTAAGAGACTTCTATGAAACCAGCTTTTTCTCCTTTGCTCATTACGGTTGCAGGAAGAAGTAGATAGGAGCCTGTCAGGCGAAGATGGCCTGGCTTCTGAGTGAATGCTGTGCCACCAGGGTCATCTACTAAGCTGGGCACACCACCTCTGCCCACATTTGAGCTCATCAGGTCAGACCTGACATACTACCAGATGTAAGAGAAACTTCTCTGAGAAGCTTGATGAAAGTTCTTAGTAACATTACCTGAAAGCTTTTTTCTCACAGCACTGATTCTAACCAAGACAATCTCACATAAGCAAATTCAAGATTAATGAATAAATTTACCTTTTTTGAAGCATTTTTTAACCTGCTAAACATATGTAGAACTAGAAAATGTGTGCATCTCAAATTATCTAGCACACAAAAAAATCCTGTAGTCCCAACAGAGTGAAGTATCAAACAAGAACAAGCCTCAGAGTTGTGCACTGGAGTAGCTGAATATAGCACCACATGACACATAAAAATGACAACTTTTTAATTTTAAAACAGGTTTTGAAAAACTAGATACCACAGTGCCCTCTGCTGTTACTTAAAGAAAAACAATCTGTAAGATAAACCATCGTTTTAAATTTCTGAAACCACATATTTAACACAACTTACAAAAAGAGAAATCATTTTGTTAATACAGATTACAACGAACACTCATCTCATACAAAAAACTAGGTGACACCAGCCACGTCTAGGTGCTGTAAGAATAAATGATGTAGTATCCTCCAAAACTGCTTTTCTCCCGAGATTTCAGGTACAACTGTTTCCAGGGTGCAAGGAGGATAAACAGAGAAAGTCACTGTAAATTTTAAAAGAAAGCAAGCATCTTGGGGTTGGCACGGTGGTACAGCACGCTAATCCTGTGTCCGCTAGCATCAAGCAGCATGCCATATGGATGCTGATGGGCACTGGTTCGAGTCTCAGCTGCTCCACTTCCCATCCAGCTCCCTGCTTATGACGTAGAAAGCACCCAGAGGACGGCCCAAAGCCTTGGGAACCTGCACCCACATAAGACCAGGAGGGAGCGCCTCACCCCCAGCCTCAGAGTTGCTCAACTTGGAACATGACAGCCACTTGAGAATGAACCGGCCTATAAAAACCTCTCCCTCCGACTCTACTGCTCGTTCTGTAAGATCTGCCTTTCAAATAAAAGTTTCAAAAAGCAAACATCTACCTTTACAGGACACTTTGAGAGACCTCCACTCCAGAAGGCATGCCTAGAGCAGAGTACACATGATCAAGCTCATTTCAACTGCATTCACACTTCTCCACAGGCTCCATAATCTCATCCTAACATGAGAACTTCAAACAGTTATACAGCTGACAGTAACAGGGAAGTCTGTTATAATGCAAAAAACGACAACCCACGCATACTAATGATATTCAAGATGATCATGGAAATTCATATTCAAAAAAAATGCATGGGTTTTAAACTTCCTTGCAACCAAGATAAGCTTATCTTTTAATTCCACTTTTCTATGAACTTCAGACATATCTTAGAATTACATTATGCTGCAAAATCGAAAAATGTCAGCGAAGCTCCATCATGCTAGCATTATGTAGCAAAACTTTTCATCTGAGAGCTAGACAGATACCTGCGTCTGCTAAGTTTTTTTTTTTTTTTTTTTGGATTTATTTATTTATTGGAAAGTCAGATATACAGAGAGGAGGAGAGATAGAGAGGAAGATCATCCATCTGATGGTTCACTCCCCAAGTGAGCACAACGGCCGGTGCTATGCTGATCTGAAGCCAGGATCCAGGAACTTCTTCCGGGTATCCCACGTGGGTGCAGGGTCCCAAGGCTTTGGGCTGTCCTCAACTGCTTTCCCAGGCCACAAGCAGGGAGCTGGATGGGAAGCAGGGCCACCGGGATTAGAACCAGCACCCATATGGGATCCTGGGGCGCGTTCAAGGCGAGGATTTTAGCCGCTAGGCCACACTGCCGAGCCCAAAGTTCTTTATTTTTAATACTTACTTTTGTGTATACTTTATAAGCGACATTATATATATAACAAACATAGATGAATTTAGTTAAGTATGTTTACCTACTTTCTGGAGTAATCCACCACAGAATGTGAGCAATCCCTAACACTGGCCTACTTCTTCCTAGAGGATCCATTTTGAAGAAGTCAGGGAGTGAGCTTGCAGCTACAGAAGCCTTGAGAGCAGGTGCCTGTGTCCACAGAGCTGCTGTGGGCCGGCAGCTACAGCAAGTCCTCCTCCCCCTCACGGCCCCCCAGGGGATTCCGGAGAGTGACAGGCCAACTGACAGTAAGATCTTAACCATCAACTCACACCACATTTTATTCTGTCCTTTTCCAGATACATAAAGAAATACAGAACACAGCAAATCATTCCCTTAGTAGTAAATTAAGATAATCACTCCTGTGCCAATCTTGCTTCACACTTACATCATTGGTATTAAATATCACTTAATATACTTTTTTACTCCCAGTAGATTATAATTTTTAAATAAAACAATTTCTTGATCATTTTTGTATGATCCCAGATGTGTACTTACAGGGTACTGGATACTGATACCAAATTTTAAAAAGCAAATGAATGAAGAATACACACATGATTTATCAAATGAACCTCCAGAATCTTGTATCACAAATTCTTCTTCTGGCCAGGAGTCCAAAATTAAAGTAGAGAATGACACGCAAGACCACATTTCTAGAAAGCATTTTCATTTTGTTCACTCTCACATATCTTCCCTTATCTAAAAATTTCCTACATTTAAAATATTGATTTATATAGCTGTTTTTGATCATTTCTCCTATTTTTATAGAAACATCCATTTCTTGAAAGAAAAATGAGAATTTTTATGCTACAAAATAAAGGACAATATATGATACAGTTTAGGCTAGTGGTACTTAACAACACAAGAACATACAAGACTGCTATGAATAAGACAGTAATTTTAATAATCCCTCCCAAAAAAGTTGTAATCAATTACAGTTAAGTGAATACTATTGAAAAGTCTCAGGATGACAAAACTCCCAACCTGAGGCAATTTACTTACAGCAGCCCGCAGCATTAAAGCATGTGGGGAAAAAAATTAAGACTTATTTTTATATGAGAGGCTGATTTACACAGAGAAGGAGAGATAAAAATAGAGAAAATACAAAGAAAGAGAAAGAGACACAGAGAAAGAATCAAAAAGATAAAGAAACAGAGAGATAAAAAAGAGAGACAAAGGAGACAGAGCTGAGACACTTTGATGTGTGACCCCATGTGACTGTCCTAGACCCCATCTGAGGATGGACAGACAGACTCCAGAATCTAAAGAGAACAACACCAAAGCACTCTTCAAGTTCTACACTGTAAAGTAGCTGAGGAAAACTAGATACGTGCTTACAGATTCCACAAGAAATAGGAGCACCCAGCCCAAAAGAAGCTAACAAAATGTTGGAGGAAACTGTCAGACAGGAATCAAATTTGGAAGACAGCAGAATGAACAAGAAATGGTTTCATTTGAGTTGGACCTTGAGAGAGTGTGGGATTTCAGATGGAAGTGGCAAGGGTTTGTCCTATAAAAATGGAACACAAGGGGTCTGCACTGTGGTACAACAGGTTAAGCCCCCACTGCAATGCTGGCATCTCACACAGTGCCAATCCACTTCCAATCCAGCTCCCTGCAAGTGTCCCTGGAAAAGCAGCAGACAACCCGAATGCCTGGCACCCTGCCACCCACATGCAAGATCTCAACGGACTTCCTGGCTCCTGGTTTCTACTCGGCCAAGCCGCAACCACTGCAGCCAGTGGGGAAATGGAACATGTCAAAGATCTCTCTCCCTCTCTTCCTCTCTCCAAAACTGTTCCAACCGAATGAAATAAATAAATCTCTTACAGAACAGGACACAGGAACAAAGGCTAGCACAAAATAAATTTATTTCCAGGGAACAGTCTGGAGAAGCTGGAGAAGAGAACCCACAAAGTGAAGAAATGAGCCTAACCCTGCCCTGGAGGACTTCACCCGTTACACTGCAGAGTCGGTACTGCTATCTCCACCAGAAATAGAAGCATGGACAATCTCCGGGACAGCAATAAAATGAACAGACCCAGATGTTAATAGAATACACTTTGCTGAAAGGGAACTGGATAGATGACAAAAATAGAGGCTGAAAACCATTTCAATTAGTACAGGGCCGTAAAGCCTCACGGCAGAGCACCAGTATGAGACAAACCAGTTAAGAATAGCTAATCCCACCTCCCCTGGGAGGCACCAAGCACAAGCCCCTCTCTGTGCCCCCAAGCCATATTACTCATGCTATATGGCAATTACTGTGCTTCTCCCTTAAATCTCTCATGACAAATGCCAAGTTTCATTCATCTTTTAATACTCCCAGCACCTGGCTTGCTAAAAGAAGAAATAACAAGTGTTTCCAGAATAAAATACCCACGTATGTTCACTCAGTAGTGAGATGCAACTGCAGGAGACTGCTCCCAAGCCACATCTGATGCAAGGCCACAGTAACAACCTGCACCACTCAGCCACACTGCCTGCTGCTTCCCAGAGAAGGCACTACTGACCTGACCAAGCCCATCCACATTCCACACCGCCGACTGAGCCCCGTTTGCTGGAAGCTGAGGTCACCAGTGGTGACAGAGGCTTTATCTGGCTGTTTCCTCCAAGTTAGGCACACATACATACTTACAAAACACAATGTAGGCTGCAGTGAGCTCAAGGGTGTCAGTTGTAATTGACACATTGGTTACTCAACACCAAGTCAACTAATTCCATAACATTACAAACTGTTACTGATGTAATGTCGGGGCTCTTAATTGATTGGGATGATATTCTGCCAGCTCTACCTTCAGACCAGAGATGGTCTCCCCAGGAAACCGTTGAATTTGTCTGGACAATAAGATGCTGGACTTTATGCTTGGTAGATGCTTGCAATGAAAGAATCTCAACTGAATTTGAACTGTGGTAATGCAACAAGGTGGAGGAATCCACCATGAAGGGGGCGGTTTGGGGATGGGTGGGGGGGAATCCCAGTGCCTATAAAACTGTGTCATATAATGCAATGTAATCAATTTTAAAAAAAGAAAGGATTTCCATATGCTCCATTACACATTTTTGTAATGTGCAACTTTTTCTATTTAGCATATACCTCTTTTATATTAGAAAAAAAAACTTAAGGAGCATCAGCTGGATGTCATGTAAACAATTGTCCAACAACATGAGTTTCAAATCTTTCTCACCAAAAAGCTGTTTCACATCTTTCCAGGCAGATGAGCTCATAGCATGCTACAACACCAGTCACACACCTCTAGTACAACACATTATGTGAGACAAATTCACTCAGAATTTTGGTAGGAAAAGTTAATCAGAAGGGACTCAAAACCAGGTTAAGTGTTTTTTTTTATGGGGCCAGCACTGTGCCACAATCAGTTAAGCCACCATTCCATATGAGAGCTGATTGCACTCCCATGTCTGGATTGCTCTACTGCCAAACCAGCTCCCCACTACCGCACTTGGGAAAGCAACCAAAGGCAACCCCAGTGTTTGGCCCCTGCACCCCCACACAGGAGACCCAGCTGGAATCTCAAGCTCCTGGCCTTAGGCTGGTCCAGCAGCCCCACCACCAACTGTTGCAGCCATTCAGGGAGTGGTAAGCAGGTCAAAGTCCCAGGATCTTGCTCTTGCCCTCTTTCATTCTGTCTCTCTCTCTCTCTCTAATTCTACCTTTCAAATAAACAAATCTGTTGTTAATATTTTATATGCATTTAATATTTTAAACTACTTAGGTAAGTGCTTATCATGAATGTTCAATGTCCACTATGCCTTCAAGAATTCACCCTTCTGGGGTGATGGCAGAATGAGTGATTCAAGGGGAAAAATCAGCCTCCTCTGGCAGGGGAAGGCTATGCACAAACACCACAAGGATCGCATTAAGTTAACTTTACTTTCAACATAGAGTCATCGGGCCCGGTGCCATGGCCTAGCAGTTAAAATCCTTGCCTTGAATGTGCCATATGGGTGCTGGTTCTAATCCCGGCTGCTCCACTTTCCATCCAGCTCCCTGCTTGTGGCCTGGGAAAGCAGCAGAGGATGGCTCAATGCCTTGGGACCCTGCACCCGCGTGGGAGACCCAGAAGAGCTCCTGGCTTCTGGCTTCGGATTGGCTCAGCTCCAGCCATTGTGGTCACTTGGGGAGTGAGTCACTGGTGGAAGATCTTCCTCTCTGTCTCTCCTCCTCTCTGTATATCCGCCTTTCCAATAAAAAAATAAATCTTTAAAAAATATCTGGAATTTAAATAAATTTTCAAATTTTCTATATTAACTTGAACTTAATTTTCTTTCATAAATTATGGAAAAACACTCTGAGTGTCCCAAAGCTTAATACAGCTTTCCTGAGTGTTTGTTATGTAGGGTACTGATTTGGCTGCCCATTTGGGTTGCTTGAGCCTCCTAAAGACACTGTTTATACTTGGGGAAATCTAGTGCACAGATGTTCAGCAACTACACAAGGCCAGTGTGTGAACCCAGGGAGTCTAACTGTGCAGCCTGTTCACTACAGTTAGTCTGCCAAAAGCTCTTAAACAGAAACAACTCCAAAAAAAACACACACAAATGGACAAGACGTGTGTAGAAAGATGTTTAACATCATTAGTCATTAGCGGAGTACAAGTCAAAACCACAAGGAGTCATCCCTTCAATCTACCAGGATGTCTACAATTGATTTTTAAAAAGGACATTAATGAGAGCCAGAAAACATGTGAAAAAACAAGCTGCTTCCTAACTGCTGGTGAGGTTGGAAAATGGTACAACCAGGGTCGGACAGAACCACCGCATGATGCCACAAGCCCACTCCTAGATAGATACACATCCAAAACTAGGCAAGATCCAGAAGAGCAAGGACACACCGATGCGCACAGCAGCCTCACCTGCAGGGGATAAGGTCCATCTGGATGGATGGCGCACAAACAGGATGAGGCACGTACATTCAATCCAGACATTACAAGAATGCAACTTTGATGGATACTACAAGAGATGGACTTCGATAATCTTATGTTCAAATAATCCAATCATTTTTTTAATTTAGCTTCCCATACATATTATGAATGAACCACTTCAAAGAATACACATATTTTTATACTAATGGGAAAAATTCACTAACTTTCTGTTGGACACACAATACTTTTGATACATACAAAAGGTTAACATTTCAGAATATCTAAATTATTACCAGAGAAATTAACACCAATAATCTACTTAACAAAACAGCTCACTTTCTAATTCTGACTGTTGATACCAATTCAACAATTTAAATTATTCTAATCTACTTACCATGAGAATTCACATTTTTTTTTTTACTTTTTCCTACGGAACTTGCCAATGACTGACCTCCCTACTCAAACAGAGAAACAGGCACATTTTTTCAGATGTACTTACTTATTTTAGCTACTTATTTGAAAGGCAAGCTGACCAAAAAAAGGAGCGACACAGAGAGTATGCAAGCTTCCACTCACTGGTTCGTTGTAGTGAACAAGACGTCAAGGAACTCCACTCTGCCATTCCACCTGGGTGCTCAGGACCCAAGTACTTGGGACACCGTCCAGTGCCTGGGCACACACCCGGAGGAGGCCAGGTGCGAAGCAGAGCACGAGGAACACAAGTCAGCACTCTGACATGGGATCCTGGCACCACCAGCTGCAGCTTAACTCACTGAGACAGCACCAGCCCCACACACACCACAGCAGTTCGTCAGCTCAGCCCCTCTGGCCTTCCCAAGACCAGCAGCTCGCTGCGGCCTCATCACACCTTCTCCGCAAGCAGTCCTCCTACTTGGCTTCTTTCTTGGAGAAACACAAAAGCAAGCACACAAACCAAAGCCCAACAGAGAAAAACAATTACCATAAATAATTTCTTCCAGTCTCTCCCTAGGGACAAGTAAGGAGGCGTCAACAGCATCTGATCACGGGCAGAGAAAGCAGCCAGGTCACACAGCTGAAGGACAAAAAAGCGGAGCCACCTTTGCGGCATGATGAGTTATGCCACTTTCTGCAACATCAACTTCCTACATGGTCACCAATCCGAATACCAGCTGCTCTCCTTCGCATCCAGCTCTCTACTAATTCACCTGGGAGAGCAGCCAAAAGTGGCCCATGTGCTTGGGTCCCTGTCTCTCACGTGGGAGACACAGATGACACTTCAGCCTCCAGCCTTCAACCTGGCCCAGCCCTGGCCCGTTGCAGCCACTTAGGAAATGATCCAGCAGATGGAACACATCTCTCTCTCTCTCCTCTCTCTCTTCCTCTTTCCCTCCCTCCCTCTCTTTCAAATACTCAATTTTTTTGACAAAAAGTAACAATTCTTCATTCCAAAAGTAACAACACCCATGGCCAAAGAAAAAGAAATCTACAGATTAGAGGAAAGCAGAGAAACATCTCACTGCAAGCACTTGCCATAGGCAGCAAAGACACAAAGCCAGACTACTCAGTCCGCATCATTCCTTCTCCGAGCAGGAGTCACCTGGCCTCGACGGTCTATACCAGGGAGCACCACTGCTCAAAACACAGAACTTCCTTGCCTGTGAGATCAAATATGCATGCAAAAGCACTTCCTCTTTAAATGATAGCAAATTTTAAACTAGACTATTTCTGAATATATTCTCCAACTACATAAGCAGTAACAGAACCATAAATCATTAATTCAGAGCAAATGAACTTATGGAATTACTATGCTTTGATGCTCTCTGAAAAAAACTATTTTTCAGGGGGTAATAGCATAATTCTTATTTGGGAGAAAAAATCAAATATTTGCAAAGCTCTAATGTGTTTTTCAAAACTGGTCACTCCTCTTTGGAGACTTCATTAAGGTAAAGGGAAAAACTTCCCTCTTGACATACACCATCTTTGCTCATCTGTGAAGATATAATTAGCCTACACAGTGATTTGTAAATCAGTTAGCTTCTCACATATATTATGAATGAACCACTTCAAAGACTAAAATATTTTTCCACACTAACAGGAAAGACAAATTAGCTGAATAATTTTCTCTTGGAAATATGATATTTTTGCAATGTAAAAAAAAGTTAAACTGGGCCTGGCACAAAAGCCTAGTGGCTAAAATCCTCGCCCTGGGAAAGCAGTAGAGGACAGCCCAAAGCTTTGGAATCTTGGACCCACATTGGAGACCCAGAAGAGGCTCCTGGTCCCTGGCTTCGGACTGACCCAACCCTGGCCACTGCAGCCACTTGGAGAGTGAACCAGCGGACAGAAGATCTCTCTCTCTCTCTCTCTCTCTCTCTCTGTAAATCTGACTTTCCAATAAAAAATAAATAAGTCTTTTTTTAAAAAAGTTAAACTTTCAGAATATCTAAACTTCTAAAACAAAAATTATCAGAATCTACTTAATTTTATATTCAACATAACAGTCTGCTTCATAACTATTGATACAAATTCTACAGTTCCAATTATTCTAAATTAACTACCTTGGGAACAACCATCTCTCACTTTTTCCTACCAAACCTGCCAAGTGATCCACCCTGCTGCTCAGTCACACCAAACCACAGGGATGCCTCGTGAGACAGACCCAGGATGAAACACCAGTGAGCTCAGCAGGATGGTGCGAGCCTGCCGAAGGCCCAGCCAACACCAAGTTCAGCCAACCACTGCCCAGGAAGGCTCTCTGCACGCCAGACCTCTCCATTTTCGGGGAGCCCAAGTCTGCGTGTTGACTAAAATGTGTCACTTGTCAAGTATTAGCAAGCAACATTAAAGCTGGCAGACCCACTCCACAACAAAAGATTAGTAGATGCATTAGTGTTAACACCAAACTATTGCACATCATTTTGGAACAGTTTTCTACCAGTTAAAATAAACAAAATGTACAGTATGTCAAAAGGAAAAAAGAGTTTTCAAAAAGCAGAAAATTTCACTAGAAATAAAAAATGTAAAATTTTCAAATGAATTATCAACTCAAGTACTGATTAAATGCAAACAAAAAAAGCTAACATATAGCAAACCAATACTCATTTATAAGTCAAATCATAAATGTAGACTCTACACAAAAGATTAATGCTTAAATTACATGATAATTAGCTTTTTTTTCATAGACTCAAACTATATTATAAACCCAGCAGGGTGGGCCTGGCACCGTGGCCTAGTGACTAAAGTCCTTGCCTTGAACGTGCCAGGATCCCATATGGGTGCTGGTTCTAATCCTGGCAGTCCCGCTTCCCATCCAGCTCCCTGCTTGTGACCTAGGAAAGCAGTTGAGGACGGCCCAAAGCCTTGGGACTCTGCACCCGCATGGGAGACCCGGAAGAGGCTCCTGGCTCCTGGCTTCGGATTGGCTCAGCTCCAGCCGTTGCAGTCACTTGGGGAGTGAATCATCAGACAGAAGATCTTCCTCTCTGTCTCTTCTCCTCTCTACACATCTTACCTTCCAATTAAAATACATCTTAAAAAAAACAGCATGGTAATTGAGCCTTGGGTTTACATCACAAACACTTTTCTTTCAGCATTCGACTGGGATCCCTCTGGAGAGGATCCCTTAAAATGTGACTTTCCTAACTTGTCCAGAAAGCTTATTTAAATGAACTGTATTTACCTATGCTTTTGTCCAGATACACAGATGTCACAAATGATCCACCCTCCTCAAACGTTTGCTGAGTGTCAACTTACAACAGAATTAGATTCCAATAAACCCCCCTGGGACAAATGTAAGTTAAAAGTGCATTTCATATACCCGACCTCTGGAACAACACAGCGTAGCAACATAGCCCGCTGCAAGGTCTACCAGTTGTTTACCCCAGAAATGTCACCACTGACTGGAAGTTGTGGCTAGCTGCTGCCAACCAAAAACAGAAAAAAATAATGTGAGCAAAGGGAAAGAACAAAATTCAAAACGTCAAGTTCAGTTACTACTGAAAACAAAAAATCATAAAATGAACCATTACAACTCAGGCGCACGCACACACCCAGGGCACCCAGAAATGACACAAGCCTCCTTTCATTCAAGGTGCCATCCTCCATGGCACAAAAAGCCAGCCCTTGGGAACGGTCCACAGGGGGCGAGGACGGCACCTACCAGCTGCCCTGCTCCCCTTCCTGGGATCTTCCTTGGCCTTCAATCTCAACTCCAGCTAATCTCAACTCCTCCTAAGCTAGCCAGCAGTCAGGCACTGCAGCCCATCCCCTCCCATCACTGCTTTTACTCTCGGTCTGTAACCACAGGTCTGTGCCAGGCCACATCCAGGACAGTGGTCCCCATAAGCTCAGAGTTGGGGCAAAAACGTCCAGTTGTCTGAATGTCCCAACTAGCCTGGCATCACACAGCACAACACAGCATGCACAGCTTTGGTGAGGCAGCATAAACCAGCTACTGCACTGCCAGTCCCCCAAAACGTCATTAAACTTGGCAGGGCACAAAATATTTGATAAGAAATGTTACTGACTGATACATTTACTAATGTTTTTTATCGTAAGTGTATGCTCTTTAAAAAGTGTATTATCTAAAAAAAAATGACCATAACACACATGTCCTGTCCTGCCAGCAGCAGTCTTGTATGTCTCGTGTTGACCACCTCACAACGCCACATCCAATGACTGACCTGTGAGACCCAGCCTGTGTGGGTCCACTCTGAGACGGACACACAACAGCCCGATCTACAAATACTGACAACAACGTGTCGTGTATGTGTGCTGGTACACTAGTCCACCGTCTGCATTACAGACAGCGGCAACGCCAACAGGGACACAGACGCCACTGCTCTGTCCACACACAGCTCAACACTCCACCCCGACCTGCTACCCGGCGGTACAGGGCTGCTGCTCAGAGAGGTCTGTGTCAGGGAAGCAGGGGTGCAGGTGGCCACAGTCACCAGCCTCGCTAAGATCACCACAGGGGAGTCCACAGACTCAGAAGAAGAACCCTCTAATCAGGATGGGAAGCCCAACACTACAGACAGAGCACGCGGTGGACAGAGAAGTCTGACACACCTAAGTGGAAGAGAATGTTTCCAGCAGTCAGCTCTGGAATGACGTCAAGAGCCGGATCTCAAAGTCCACGGTCACAGATCCACAGATCCGTGGAGTCAGTTCAGCGGTGACCCCGTCAGGTACAGACAACCCAGGCCAGTACAGGGCCTCTGCAGTGAGGGACAGAGCCAGCCCCCCAGCAGCTAACCTGGGCAGGGCGAGAAGACAAATGGCAGGTGGCTGGCGCTGGATCTGAGCAGCACACCATCAAGGCAAACTACCAAAGCCAGAGCTTCCCTCGCAGGCTCGCTAACTGCACTTGGGCTGCCCACTAAACCCACGGCTCCAAGCCTGCCAGCTCCTTCAGCAAGCAGCACGCAGCCACGTCAAGTTCTGCCACGAGCTCGGGAGCCAAGGGGAGTGAAGACCCACCCACGCCACCTGCCCAGTACTGCCACAGTCTCATCGTTTAAAAGCGAACAGTGCCATCAACTCCAGAAATGGTTTCAAGAAATCAGTAAAATGCCATTTATAAAATATGGAAGTCACAGTCCGTGTTTAGGGCCACCATCTGCAATGCCAACATCTTGCATGGAGTACTGTGAGGTGCCAGTAGCTCACGACTTCTCCTGACATGAGCCTGCAGGCGTGTCGGCAAGGGCAGCGCTGCACACGCAGTATCTGCAGGTACCACCCAGTTTTACACACTCGCACGCTGGGGGACAGTGGAGCCCAGGCCAGGTTTCCCAGCACAAGCCCAACCCCGGGGGCAGCCGCAGCCCACCGGCTCTCCCTTCCCGTCCGTTTCACGGGGCTGTTCAACTGCGCCCGGGACCGAAGCACCCGCGTGGCCGCCACCGCCAGGGCCACCGCTTCCCTAAGGCGCCCAGCCGGCAGCACGGGGCACGCCACGCGGACACGGGGCTAATTCCTGCGGGACGCAGCCCCACCCCCGGGCCGCCGCTTCCGTCAGCGCCCGCCCCCGGCTCCGCGGTCACCTGCAGCGGCCGCACTCGGGCCTCCGCTCGGCCGGCTCCACCGGCAGCTCCCACAGCCCGTCCGCCTCGGCGCCGCCCTCCCCGTCCGCGGGCGGCGAGCTCGAGGCCCCGGCGCTGGGGCGCCCGGGTGTAGACGGCTCCATGGCGGGCGCCTCTGGTCGGGCCGCGGCATGGAACCTTCGGGGCCGCCGGGGGGCGCCGCGCGCTGGAGAAACCAGCTCGCGACGCGCCTGGCCGTGCACGCACGTACGCCACGGAAGAGGGGGCGTGTCTCCGAGCCCCCCCCTTGATGAGGGGACGAAACAAGCACATTGGTCAGTGCCGAGTTGCGGGACGAGCCCATTGGTCAGTGCCGAGTTGCGGGGCAAGCCCATTGGTCAGTGCCGAGTTGGGGGGCGGTTCTTTTCCGAACCGATACCCGGAAGTGTGGGCGCGGAGGCCATACAGGTGAGGTCGCTCAGAAAGCGCCTCTTAGAACATTCCCTGTGTGACCGTGAGCGCCCACCGGGACCCCAGCAAGTCGGTGCCGGCGTTCTCAGGCTTCCCGCGGCGGCTCCGTTTCTTACGTGGGGCCCTGGGTGTGCACGGCAGGAGCCAGTCTTGAGCTTGCAGTTAATTCTCGACTCCAGTCGTGACTTTTAATGTGTACCTGGCACTAGCCAGGGAAGCCGAATGGCCCCTACGCCTGCAACCGTCCTCCCGGCAGCAAGCTCCTCGTCGGTTTTGTCCCCCAGCTTGTTTGCCTGGAGGAGGTTGAGCGGCTAAAGCTACCACCTCGTCCGTGCCCGGGGTGTTCGCAGAGGGAGGGATTGAGTGTCCTGCATGCCCAGCAGAGTGGGCTTTCAGTGTTGGATGAACTTTGATGTCACGGGAATAAGATTTGACGTTTGTTGTTGGCGTTCTTTTTCTGTGGGTGCTTACACTACACGCGGGGTCTTCCAGGTCTGTTTGCCTGAAATGGGTATCACAAGTAGCTGTTGGCAGGTGCCTTTCTTGCCGCACTCTAAAGGGGCACTGTGTCCGTGGCCTGGTTCCCTGTAATGAATGAATCCGAATCAAACCTCAGCAGGTCCCATGTGGTCATGTTACCAGAGAATTTTACTCTCAGCTTTGGCTGCATGGTATCAACCCCAGAGCTTGTATTTTAATGCCAGACGGGAGAACTTGTCTTCCTTCTCTTCCTGCCCAACCTGCTCTTACTTATTGCTACATAAAGTGTCTGCTTGCCTGGAAGGATGACATTGTCACTGAAAATGTTTAACGGGGCGGGGTGGTGGAATAACACAGTTATCTGTAATACTAAGTAAGACACTTATCCACGGGGGAAGGGAAGACAGCAGGAGGAAAAGCAGGAGCAGACACGGCGAAGGGATCCTTCAAGAGATGCAGGCGGACGGTTCTGTATGTGGCAGCCCCACCTACCCACCCCTCATCAAGGAAGCCAAAGCGGAGCACAGGTCTAGACTTACAGTGTCATTCTATATGTCAAGCTAACCAAGAAGGTTAAAGGCCCCATCCTGACGGACGTGCCTGGAGGATACTCTGGGTGTGTCTGACCCCACCGAGCACCCTGATCTAATACAGTATCTGTTGGGCATCCCATTTAAGCCGGCAACTAAGTCAGAAGTCCCAATCCTATCCGTGTATATGTCTGAGATTCATTTATTTGAAAGGCAGAATTGCAAAGAGAGACAGTTTCCATCTGCTGGCTTACTCCATGAACAGCACACAGTGGAGCTGAGCCAGTCAGAAGGCAGGAGTCAGGAGCTCCTTTAGGCTCTCCCACGCTGCAGCACTTGGGCCATCTCCTGCTGTTTTCCCAAGCACATGAACAGAGAGCTGGGTCAGAAATGGGGCAGCCAGGTCACCACAGGAGGCTTACCCTGCTGTGCCATGGTGCCAGCCATGAAAGTTCGCCTCTGTTTAAATATCATTAGAAGAAAATGTTGCAAAAGCAATTAGTGATGTTCAGCTTTCCAAGGCCTGGTTCCTTTGTCAGCAGAGCAGCGTGAAGGTCCTTGAGCAGAGAGGACCCAGTGTAGCTCAGTGGCTTCCTGCGAGGCACAGCCCTGTCACTGTGCGTGAGCTCTGATGGGGGCCTTGTGGAGACCCCCAGGGCAGGAACTGCCTTTGCAGATCCTCCTGCTGTGAGCTCAGCCCCTGACAAGCCTCAGAAGGATGCCTGAGTTCAGCCCGAGACTAGGCTATGGCCCCTCACACCATCCTTAAGTTACAAAATCCCAGTACCAGGGGGCCCGCAGAGATCACCTCCCATAACCTCACAGTTAGAACCAAAGACCTTTCATGCGTTTTCATAAAGGTGCTGACAACATAAGTAGAACTAAGTCCATGGCACCGCTGCTCCTGCCTGTCCTTGCCCTGCTGAGTGCAACACCGTCCTACACTTTTCTGTAGAGGAAGGTGATGAAAGTGAGAGCCTCTGGTTTGTATCCATGGAGAAAACTGAACAAGGTCTCCAAAACACAGCAACGCAGAAACTGGGTCCGTTTCCTTCTTTTAAAACCGGTGGCTGCCTAAGAGAATCTCCTCCCATTCGTGAACTCAACACTGAAGTATGTATGGGTAATGAAGAATTGTGTCCTCAGGTTACTGTTAAATGGCTTTTTAAAAATGAGATTAATGCAAACACTGAGGCTGTGTTTTACAGGTGAAGCCAAAAGACTGATGACAAATGTATAGGCTAAAATTAAAAAAGAATCATGGGAAACAGGATTTTGCCTGACCGATAAGGCACTGAGTAGTATTTCATCAATTAGGATGGGGAAGACTGGGATAAACAATGTGTTCTGGTGGCAAATACGATACCAAGAATACTGTGTTGTCCTCGTGACATTTAAAGGGCCAACACTGAAATCAAGTAAAGAAATCAAGCTTATCATTGGAAATAACACTCAGGAGTATTAGCAAAGTGTAAGAAACAGAAAATTCAGCTTTACATTAATGTTAGTATTATTAAAAGTGCTTTTGAGGGGCCACTGCTATGGCATGCCACGTTAAGCTGCCACCTGTGACTCTGGCATCACATGGGTACTGGTTCAAGTCCCAGCTGCTCCCTGTTAATGTGCAGCAGGTGGCACCCATGTGGGAGACCTAGAAGAAGCTCCTGGATGCTGGTTTTGGCTTGGACCAACCCTTGTCATCACACCCATTAAAGGAGTGAGCTAGCAGATAGAAAATTTATCTCTCTGTGTAATTCTGCCTTGAAATAAATAAATAAATCTCTTTCAAAAATACTTCTGATTAAAATGAACAGGAATTCAACACTAGAAACAATTGCTATTTGATTGATTTCAGAAGATGACAGCAAATAAAATAAACCAGTATTATTTCAGGTTAACTTTCACTATAGCCAGACTAGCCCCACAACATCTTTGCTTTTTAAAAGCTACTCTATACGTATTTATCTACTTATTTGTTTGAATAGAAGAACTGGCATGGTGGTATGCATTCCATATGGGCACCAATATCCCATATGTGTGTCAATTCTTGCCATGGCTACTCTACTTCTGATCCAGCTCCCTGGGAACGCAGTGAAGTATGGCCCAAGGCCTTGGGCTCCTCTACCACATAGCAAGCCTGGAAGAAGCTTCCAGCTGCCAGCTGTGGCCTGGCCTAGCCCTGGCCCTTAGCACCATGTAGGCAGTGAACCAGATGATACAGGATCTATCCTTCTGCCTCTCCCTCATATAACTGTTTCAAGTTAAATGGAACAAATCTGAAGAAAGGAAGGGAGGAAGGGAGGAAGGGAGGAAGGGAGGAAAGGAGGGAGGAAGAGAAAGAAAGAAAGAAAGAAAGAAAGAAAGAAAGAAAGAAAGAAAGAAAGAAAGAAAGAAAGAAAGAAAGAAAGAAAGAAAGAAAGAAAGAAAGAAAGAAAGAAAGAAAGAAAGAAAGAAAGAAAAAGGAAGGAAGGAAGAAAAGAAAAGAAAAGAAAAGAAAAGAAAAGAAAAGAAAAGAAAAGAAAAGAAAAGAAAAAAGAAAAGAAAAGGGAAGAGAAAAGAAAAGAAAAGAAAGAAAGGGAAATAGGTCTTTTGTCTGATGGCTAATTCTCTAAATGGTTGCAACAGCCAAGGATGGTCAGGCCAAAGTCAGGATGCAGGAATTCCATCTGGGTGTGTCACATCGGTGCCTGAACCATCACCAGCTGGTTCCCAGGTGCATTAATGGGAAGCTGGTTGGGAACCAAAACAGCCAGGATGTACATGGAACTTTGATACAGAATCCTTGAGCCATAGGCAGCAGCTTAACCCCATTTGCCGCAACACGGGTCCCAGCACAGATCTCTTCAACTCCCTTTCCTTATGGTGCAGATTTGCAAGACATACATCCGGGGCACAAGGATGACCACTGTTTCTATTACAAATGTCTGTTTTTAGTGGAGCAAATGGAGATAAGGAAATCTGAAAGTTCTCCAAACAAACGTAAATCACAAACAGCATTGGTGTGATGGAGTAAAAGTAAAATCTGAATTCTAAATAATCTTCAAATGTCATTCTGAGAGCATCCTAGCAATTCCCACCGAAAGACCCAGTCATGGCCTTCGCACTGACAATGCCTTTGCAGCATGTGGCACTGGCATCCGTGTTCTATTGACTCCAGGCCACAGCAGCGTCCTGCTGCTGCTTCGGAAAACACCATTTGCATTTATACAGCATTCTGCAATTTATGAAGTCCTCTCACCAACATGACTTAATTTTGTTCTCTCTACACCAAAAAAAGAAAAAAGACACAGACACATTTTGTCATGTGTTTGAGAGGATGAGGAAAATGGGCAGCCTCCGGAGACAAGAGCGTCTCGTCTAAATTCATGTAGCTATTTTAAGTGACTAGGCTAGGCTTAAAGCAATTCTTCAAACTCCCGCACTATCTCTCTTTATCACAACGTCTCTTCCATTCTTCCCACTGCTTACCTATTAATAGTTTCCACATTTTTTGTGAGGAACAAAATTGGAGGCAACAGAGCTAAATGAATGATTTGACATCATGAAATTACATCAAGGGAGCTAAGATTAGAATTTTTTTATTTCCTGCATTGCTGTTTCTTAACTCATCTATTAAACATTCATTGATGATTCAGCTAGACATTTTACACCACTGTTTCTTGCAGTCATAACTATATAAATTTCTATGAGTGAAAGACTATGAGAAAAATATCCTTGCCATACCTTGTTTAAAAAATATTTATGGTTTCGTTTTTTATCCCTTTTATTTTGTATATTCAAATTTCCGTTGTATGGACATCTTTTTAAAACTTTCTTGCAAAAGGAAGTTTAAAGATCATAAAATTATTAAAGCAGATGTGGTCATTACCTAAAAGAAGAGGAAGCTTAAGGGGGAAAAAAAACCTAAATACACAAATAATGTTTGAGTATCAGATGTTAGAGTGTTTGCGTGCACTCGCCATGACCGTCAGACGTGGGAAGTTTTAGGGTTTACCTCTTGGACACAAGCTCTGCACAAAGCCCCTATTCATTGAAAATGCCATTCTACGACCATAGGATGAGTGATTTCTTTTGTTGATTTTAGAAAAAGTGGCAGTGCAGTACAAAAATGACCCAGAGAACACTAACCTGAAATGTTTCTTTTCTGAGTAACATACTTGTCTTCTAAATTATCAATTTGAAAAAAAAAAAAGTCAATTCATTCTTTTTTAAGATTTATTTATTGTTATTGGAAGACAAATATACAGAAGAAAGATCTTTCATGTGCTGATTCACTCCCCAATTGGCTGCAACGGCCAGGGCTGACCTGATCTATAACCAAGAACCAGGAGCTTCTTCTGGGTTGCCCACTTGGGTGCAGGGTACCAAGGTTTTGAGCCATCCTCGATTGCTTTCCCAAACCACAAGCATTGAGCTGGAGGGGAAATGAGGCCTCCGGGACATTTGCCCATGTGAGACCCTAGTGCATACAAGGCAAGGACTTTAGCTGCTAGGCTACAGCACTGGGATCAAAAATAATTCATTCTTTCATTCATTTGATAACTTTTTAAAATTGCTTCAACCTATTTGAGAGGGAGAGAGAACATGTTACTCTTGTTCATTGGTTCAGTCACCAAGAGATGCAGTGTCTAGGACCGGGCCCAGACAAAGCTAGAAGCCTAAGGCTTTTGAGTACCAGATCCAGAACTAGATTTCAACATAACAGATAGGTGTAACTAATTCAGGTCCAAAGGATTTAATTGTAGTCTGAATTTGACTTGTTCTGTGCCCTTGGAAAAATCACTCACCTACTAAAAACACTGGCCATGGCTGATAGTACTTAAAAAAAGCTTAGTATCTGAAGTCCGAAAAGATCCAAGTTCTCTAAATTATTCTAAATTATTCTATATAATTTTAATCTAAATAATTGTATATAATTTTCTGATATAAGGCTATACAATATTCTCATAGATGAATGGATGAATTGTGTCCTGGAGACTAACACACCAGGAAGTGAAGATACATTGCAGTATGTGGCTCTACTCCCGAATAAAAAGAGGAACCCCGAATGAAACTATTAAATATGCCTCAACAATGGGATACTAGATGTTGCACGCTTGCCAATTCTTACAATGCCATGATGCACTTGAATAGCAGGATACTGGATTCATGATTGCTGCTAAAAGACTGTTCTATGGTGGTATTATCGGGGAAAATGACTGTGAGGAACAGATGGGGGGGAGGCAGGGAGGCGCAGAGGGGCCTCCCTATACCTACAGGACCATACCATGCAAATAATAATAACAATAAAAGTATTTTAAGAAGACAACAGAATCCATGATGAATCCATAACTGCCAGAAAGGAATTTAGAGCATGCATTTTAATGAGATACAAATATTGTTATCCTGAGATTCTGTAATTCCTAAACAGACTAAGCTATACTATGAGTGCTGGTTATCTGGCTGGATAAGAGCTATGTGGACTATTTTGGGTCCTGGACTACAATGTTTTCAAAGCAAACATGACAGAAGTCAGCATGAGTGCTGCTTTGGGTGATTTGGGAAAGCTGGGCCACCAGCTTCTAGTTTTGACCCACTCTCTTGGCCCCAGGCATGCCAAGCCCTCCTCCCAAAAACAAAAAAGCTTTTGATTCTCTACCCAGCTCTGAACTCTAGAAACAATCTCATCTCAAGATTGAAAATCCCTATGTTCTTTCTTAGTGTGTTTTTCTGTATTTCCTGAATTCTTTTTAACAAGCAAGTGAAAGCAGTTGTAGAAATCGTTACGGGATGTAACGCTCACTAGTTATACACGAGGGTGATTCCGCAGTGAAGGCTAACCCTGCTTTGACATGTCTTGCGTCCTTGTTCTAATTCCCAACCTCATAACCTCGACCTCTCTCTCGTCCCACCTCCTACAGGAGAGGTCCTAGTCCTTCACTGAGCGCTGCCTCCTGTCATTCTCATTTGTGGAACTGGGTCCCTGCGACCTGCTAGCTTACTTCCTTTCTTTGTTTCTTTGTTTCTTTCTTTTTAAATTTATATTTATGGAAAGACAGATTTACACCAAGAAGGAGAGGGACAGAGAGAGATGCTATATTTGCTGGTTCACTCCCCAAGTGGCAGCAATGGGAGGAGCTCAGCCGATCCAAAGCCAGGAGCAAGGAATCTCCTCCAGGTCTCCCATGTGGGTGCAGGGTCCTAAGGCTTTGGGCCAACCTGCACTGCTTTCCCAGGCCACACGCAGGGAGTTGGAAGGGAAGTGGAGCAGCTGGGACACGAACTGGCACCCATATGGGATTCCAGCACTTGAAGGGAGAGGATTGGCTAATTGAGCCACCAGGCCATGGCTTACCTTCTATATTCCACATGCCATGACAACATGCAACTTTCAGGTTACCTAGTTGCACCTTCTTGAACCCTCCTGATGGCAATCACTTTATGTGATCCCAACTATCATCTTCTCCCTGGAATCCAAGTTTTACAGCTCTAGGGCAGATTTCTAAATGATATCCCTTGGGAAAATTTAGTTCATAGGGCCCGGCACCGTGGCCTAGTGGCTAAAGTCCTCACCTTGAACGTGCCAGGATCCCATATGAGTGCCGGTTCTAATCCCGGCAGCTCTACTTCCCATCCAACTCCCTGCTTGTGGCCTGGGAAAGCAGTTGAGGATGGCCCAAAGCTTTGGGACCCTGCACCCATGTGGGAGACCCGGAAGAAGTTCCTGGATCCTGGCTTCGGATAGGCATAGCACCGGCCGTTGTGCTCACCTGGGGAGTGAATCATCGGATGGAAGATCTTCCTCTCTGTCTGTCCTCCTCTCTGTATATCTGACTTTCCAATAAATAAATAAATCTTAAAAAAAAAATTAGTTCATTAACAAATTCACATTACCGTTTCTAATGCTTAGAATGTTTAGACTTTAATTTCTTCAGGCTGGACACATGCGCTCCATTTTGCCACAGTCTCCAACATCCCCTACCATGTGAAAGATTTGTTTTATTTATTTGACAAGCAGAGTTTAAAAGAGAGGCAAAAACAGACAAACAGGAAAAGAGAGAGACAGAGCTCTTCTATCCACAAGCCCCAACTGCCGAGACTGGACCAGACTGAAGCCAGGAGCTTCTTCTGGGTCTCCCACAGGGGTGCAGGTGTCCAAGAACATGGGCCAGCTTCTGCTGCTTTCTCAGGCACCTTAGCAGGAAGCTGTGATGGAAATGGAGCAGCTAAGATGGGATTGGTTGGGTATGCATCTGGGATGCCAGCATGGCAGGCAGTGGCCATACCTGCTACACCAGAAAGCCAACTCATATTAAGCCTGCCCCTCCAGGGATCTGATGGTCTGCCTGGGACTTTGAGTCACTATTACAGCAGCGCCCAGTATCACCTACTTACCCAGGACCGCAACATGACATCTCATTCCAAGTCACTTGTCCTGGTAGTTCCAGCTCCTTGTACAAAATGACAACATCAGGAGAGGTGGGAAGGATAGCTCTTTGGCTGCTAATCTCAAATTACGGACGTAATTACAACTTCCCTCCAAATCACTGCTGCTCTTTTGAGATATTTAATAAGTAAACTCAGCTGAAAAGGGAGAGCAAGTAGTCCAGATTTGCATAAAGTAGCCATTCTGATAACTACTGGTGTGAGCATTAATGGCGCATCATGACGAGTTCGAAACCACTATCAGGGGGTTGCACGTTCGTCACCTCACCTTTCATCGTGCTGAAGGTCGGAGGCCTTACACAGGTGCGTCACACCCACCCCCACTGAGGATGCATCCGTGTATTCCAGATGGCTTTTGTGTGGAATGTGTAGAGTAGGGAATAGCATGTCATATAAGTTTGCGGGAAATCTGGTGAGAGTCCCGATGGATAAAAAGAAGACCGAACGGGTTAAGAAGTGAGCAAGAGTAGGAGAAACGCAGAAAGGCAGGATGGGAAGCCAATAAATAATTCACCAAAAGTGGACTAGTGTGTCTCTTATAGACATCACCTCCAGCTCACTCTGTCTGAAGTTGAGTGGTGAAGGACTTAATATCACAGGGGAACAGGCGATACAGTTGAGACGTAAAGCCAGGTCCGTGACTCAGACATTCGTGCCATTCTCATAACTCAGGCCTCTCCAAAGTGACTTATTTTAAGCAGTGTAGCGAACATTTCCAGTGAAGCCAATTCAATAGGAGTTCCACACACGAGTTGAATGAATAGATAAAGACAATCCTGCCAGTGAGGTAAGCACTGTGCTTTCCTTTTTTCATAGATGAGAAAATCAAGAGTCAGTGAAGGAAAAACACCATGTCCTTGCTGTGTGCTCCGGGCAGTAGGGCCCCACACCTCTGGCTCTGGACATCTTGTGCCAAGGCAGGTTAGGGAGCACCAGGGTGCAGTTGGTGCCTAACAGCTCTGTGTGTGAAGAGTATTCTGAGTCCCATTCCCTGTGCAGGGCAGGAAGGCTTCAGAGTCGGGGATCTGCCCCCTTGCCTGGTGTACTGACCGGACTGGGTCTGGCAACACCCGCTTGTACACTGTTGTGGGAAGCTGGTTTTAGGCACAGCCCTTCCCCCTAGGGACACAGGGAACCTGCTTCTAGGATAGGTTGTTTTTGACCTTGTCCCTTTGACTGGTGGAGGCGGGGCAGGCGGGAGTCCCCAGCCGCACCTAATCTATCCCGACAGCACTTTCAGGGTCACTGATTGGACATGCATTTTGCCTTTAATTATTTACCAAACGTAGCTGACCCAGCCAGCACTTACCTTCATGTCCTTTTCTCAGAATTCAGGTAGGAATAGGAGCGCTAGCCTTCTTGAATGAAGTTGATCGTTAAACCCCAAAACTGTATTGTGGTGTTGCCTTGCATAATTTACTAGGGATTTCATGCTTAAGCGGTGCACCAAATAGGTAAACGGTTCCAGTGAAGGATCCATTCACAACATCCCAGACACAGCAATGGACTTGACAAGGAAGATGCCTCCAGCTGGGAGGGGAAGAGGAACTCAGAGAAACCCTTCCAGTTATACTCATTATTCGAAGGAAAGGACAGATCCTTAACTAACCATGCTCACTGATCTTGAGCAAAAAGCTTCATTCTGAAGAAAACTTCTATATAAAAAGTGATAAGAGATTAGGCCCGGCACGATAGTGTAGTGGTTAAAGTCCCCACCTTGCACATGCCAGGATCCATATGGGCACCAGTTCTAATCCCGGCAGCCCTGCTTCCCTGCCTGTGGCCTGGGAAAGCAGTCGAGGATAGCCCAAAACCTTGGGACCCTGCACCCACATGGGAGACCCGGAGGAGCTCCTGGCTCCTGGCTTCAGATCGGCACAGCACCAGCCATTGCAGTCACTTGGGAAGTAACTCATCAGATGGAAGATCTTCCTCTCTGTATATCCGCCTTTCCAATAAAAGTGAATAAATAAAAATTTTTTAAAAAGTGATGAGATCAAAGAATGTCTTTCCTCTAAGTTATTACATCTTTTTCACTACTGCACAATGTTATTTTTATTTATAAAATGAATGTGATTATTAAGTATAATAATAATAAGGTTAGAATATATGCACATGGTCTTATAACTATTCCTATAAATAATTGCCTCAAAATTCTTTTTCATTTTCTAATTAAATTTTAGCTATAATTTATTTGGGATGTAAAAAAGATGCGTTTTTATATGTTTGTTTATACACAGAAAGGAAGAGACAGTGAGATTTTGCATGCACTGATTCACTCCCCAAATAGCCATGATGGCTGAGGCTGTGCCAAGATGAAGCCAGGAGCCCAGAGCTTCTTCTGGGTCTCCCATGTGTGTACAGGGGCCCAAGCATTGGGACCATCTTGTTCTACTTTCCCAGATGTATTAACAGGGAGCTAGATTGGAAGTAAAGCGGTCAGTTTTGAATCAGAGTTCAAATGGGGGCGCAGGCAGTGGTTTGGCCTGCATTGCCACAAAACTGCCCCTAGAATTTTCTTTATTCTTAGAAAGATTGAGTAGTGTTTTGCTCTATCAGGTGAAGGCCTGCTCCTATAAAGCGGCTACTGACCTGAGAACCTTCCTGTTTTTATTCCATCTCCTCCTAAAACTAAACCAAAGAAGATAGGGAAAAAAAGTGGGGGAGGTTAGTCAAAGAAGTTTTTCCAGAAATGGTTGGTCTATAACAATACCTCTTTCTAGCGTGATATCATAATCAGGGCGTCCGTAATAATTTATTGCTCCAATGGATCCTTGCAGATGTGGATGCGTGACCCAAATGACACGTTGCTGATGGTCGTACTCACAAAGACCCAGAGGACAGGACACTCACCCTGGGGGAGATTTATTTTTTCTCTCCTTCCCCGTGTTTTGCATCCTTTCTTTTTCCTTCCTCCCTTCCGTTTATTTCTTTAGATGGATGCCCTTTAACTGAACTTCTAAATGAAACTAATATCCCTAGGAAGGAAGAGGTGCCATGCTTTCTCACTATAGTTCACATTACGTTTACATTTTAGCCTTGTGTATCAGGCGCTTTTGCGGGACCCTTTGTTATTTGGAATCAGTGGGTGGTGTTCTTAGAAACCACAGCCCAAGTGGAGAATTTCAGCACAGGGAGATGAGTCCCAGAGCCACCGCGACAGAAAAGAGAAGTGATGCATGGAAGGGAGTAAGAAAAAGAGTAAAATTGACTTTCTCGAAGGCGGTTAAAGCTGCAGGCCACTGAAACTCACCTGCTAGCCAGCTCCGGCAGCTGAGTAAAAAGTGTTGGGTAACCATGCTGAGAGCCACACTCCCTAAGAGAAAGAGAAGGTAACAGCATGGAATGAGAGAAGATAGAAAAAAAGATCCGATGGCATTCAGCTAGAATTCTAGCTGTGTGAACCCAGAAAGAGTAACAAGCACATTTCATAGTTAACTGAGGTTTTTCTCTGTAATTGTAAACAACACTGGAGTGCATGTGTGTTCTCCTGGTTTCTGTTCGCTGGTTTGAAGAGCAGCAGCAATTGTGTCCAAAGAAACTGTGGTATACCTAATGGACAGTTCTACTTAGCCTTACCTCCAAAGAGGATCCGGCCATCCAGAAGAGCAGGGGTGAAGTCAGAGGGCATGAAGTGAAGTAAAATAAGCTAGACACAGAAGGAAAAGTGCTGTGTGATCTCACGGGTGGAATCCTGAATGTGTAGACAGCAGAGAGGGTGTGGGAGGCGAAGAATGGGTCCAAGGGTAAAGTTGAACCCAGCAGGCTGCGTGGGGATGAAGACCTACTGTGGTGAGCATACATAACCCATGTACTGCAGTCTGAAATTCTTCTCAGAGAGGAGGCTTTAGGAGCCATCACCACAATAAATAAATAGCATAAAGACATATTTTATTTTGACAAGTATGCCGTCTCTTGCTATATACATGTACTTTAGGATATGCAATAAAAGTTTAAATACATAAAAGAACAGTAGTGTAAAATAGCAGGGATATAACATACTGTTGGGCCAAAAACATGTAGGAATCTATGAGCAGTCTTCAAGAAGCTTATGGAAAATTCCCACTACCTTCTAATTTCATACTGACACCAACTATTTAAAATACCATCCTAATATGTTTGTCAACCAAAGCACAAGGAAGCAGATGTGAGAAAGAGCCAAGGAAATGACTCCAGGTGGTGACTGCAGTCCACAGGGAGGAATGAACAAGAGCAGAATAAGGAAGGATGTAAATACAACACAGGGGTGTGTTTGTGTGGTGTAAACATACATGCATTTACTTGCTCTTCTACCTTAATTTCCTTAGGAGACATAAAGTAATAATCATAAAAATGCATTGCTGTATATAGAAGGTACATAGATGTTATAAATGTAAAATTTCTGTCAATGATGCCATAGAAGGGAACAGATGAAGCTATGTAGTAGCAATGGTTGTATGTCTCACTGAGAACAAATTAGAACAAATCTGAATATTAGCTGTCTCTTGACCCTTTAAGCCCACATTGTTTAACACACATGTGCGCCACATACTATCAGCTTTTGCATATGAAACAGAAATCATCTAATCGATCTCAATTGCTATAAAAGAACAGCAAAATTAAATACTCCCAAAGAATACAATATACTATCCAAGGGCATGTTCTATTTCTTGGTGTGTTTTAATTCATCTGAGTATTTTTCAGTCATTTCAAAGACCTTGTATTATTTTATTAATCTTACCAATGCATCTTAAAGATTTTTAACAACACTTTCATTAGAATTCTTATACTCTGTTTAGTCTAGCATAAGATAAGCCCAGGCATTCCACCATTGGCTATGTAATCTCGGGCTTTTCAACCTCTTTGGAGGTCAGTTTCCTCATAACCCACAGCAAATGCCGCCAGATGTGAATGGGACTTCTTGCACAGAGCTGGCGTGTGGCGTGGGGGATGTAGCGCCCCCGTGGGCCTTTAGCCACTGACACACAAGACAAAACTCTTACCCTCCAGTTTGGGAACATTTCAAGAGAAAATATACATTATTTACATTGAACCAACATGTTCTCGAGTATTTGCAGTTCTTATTTTTTTTTTTTTAATTGGAAAGGCAGAAATACAGAGAGGAGGAGGAGAAACAGAGAGGAAGATCGTCCATCAAATGATTCACTTCCCAAGTGACCACAATAGCTGGTGCTGGGCCGATCTGAAGCCAGGAGCCAGGAGCCTCTTCCAGGTCTCCCACATGGGTACAGGGTCCCAAAGTCTTGGGCCATCCTCGACTGCTTTCCCAGGCCACAAGCAGGGAGCTGGATGGAAAGCAGGGCCGCCAGGATTAGAACCGGCACCCATATGGGATCCTGGCACGTGCAAGGTGAGAACTTTAACCACTACGCTATCGTGCCAAGCCCTGCAGCTGTTATTGTTATCAATGAGCTATTCTGGGTGTCCGGACGAGTTTTTGTTTTCTATGGACCTAGAATTTTTTAATCATACTTGACAAAAAATTGCAATGCGTTAAATACCGGCTTCCAAATGGGAAATATTGACTATAATTTAATTATTGAATCATCATTATAACTTCAGTGAGAAGGGAAAAGCTGTGATTATCCAATGACTGATGTTCTGCCATTTAATAATATCATAGGATCTAATCAGGTAACAGCTATTGGAGATATCTCTTGTGAAGGAAGTAGGTGAATTTCAGAGAAGTTAACTTCTCTGTGATAAACAGCCAGGTCCGTCTGTTTCAAAAACCCTTTTTTTTTTTTTTTTTTTTGCTAGCCTAGGGAGCCACATAATTTTCTCCTACATTCATCAGCTCAGCACATCGTGCCCCTGAGGGCTGTGTCTGCTGCAGATCCGGCTGACTGCCTCACCACCAGTCGCTCTACACCACGGCTCAGACCTCAGCTTTGTTCCTCCCCGCTCGCTCAGAGGGTGGGCAGCCTTTGGATTTAAGGGAAGCTGGGCCTCCCTCAAGGCCTCTCCAAATGTCAGCTTTGATCATTTCATTCGCTTTACCAATCACTAGTCTAGGCATGAGCACACAAACCAATTTGTCCAATGAGACACGACCAGAGCTAAAAGAAGTTTCTAGCAGCTGATCAAAATAGATCCTTAGAAGAAAATTACTCCTTTTCTTCCGCTGGATGACATAGCATCTTTCATCATCTGTGGTCATAAGCCAAGAGCAGGCCTCACAGCAAGAATCAACAGGCTGAAGATAACAGAGTAAAAACCAGAAGAGGCTTGAGCCCTTAATGATACCCTTCAAGTGCCCTGCACGTTCCTCTCAGACACAGCCTGGGCCGCACAAATGATACTTTGGCTTTGGTTTGGTTTCCCATACTGCGCGCAATGCGCTGAACACCGTGTGATAGGTGGGAAACATTGGAAAAATCAAAAATAAGCAGGTTACAAAAAAAAAAAAAAAAAACGGGGAGAACCCTGTGCCTGTTCTTCGGTTTTGCTCTGCAGACTTACTTAGGAAACAGTCGTCTCAGAACTATGTACTTGTGGCTGGCACTGTGGCACAGCTGACTAAGCTGCTGTTTGTCACGCCAGCATCCCATATTGAAGTGTAGACTCAAGTCCCTGCGACTCTAAAAATGTGGGCACCTGCCGCCCAAGTGAGAGACACAGGTAAAATTCTTGCCCCTTGGCTGTAGTCTGCCCCAGCCCAGACCAGTGCAGCCATTTGGGAAGATGGAGGCTTCCTCTTTGTCTCTAATTCCCCGTCATTCTGCCTTTTTTTTTTTTTCTTTAATGACTTTTACAAAATTACAACTATTCACCTTTTAAAAACAGAAAAACTGCTAGGGGCCAACCCAGAGAGAGGCATAGTAAGGTGAGCTTCCACCTGCAGTGTCAGCATTCCATATGGGTGCTGGTTCGAGTTCTGGCAGCTCCAATTCCAATCCAGCTCTGTGCTAATGTGCCTGGGAAAGTAGTGGAAGATGGCCCAAATCCTTGGGCTCTTGTATCCACATTAGAGACTGGCAAGAAGCTTCTGGCTTTTGGCATCAGACTAGCGCCATTTCAGCAGCTGTGGCTATTCGGGGAGCGAACCAGCAGATGGAATCTCTCTATATCTCTTCTTTCTCTGTAAATCCAGCTTTCAAATGAAAATAAATAAATATTTCTTAAATGTCTGGACTGGCTGCTTCATTATTAGGAGGAAAGCAGCAAGGAATAAGACAAGGTATGGGGTGCTGGTGACGGTGCCAGTTTTGCTGAATGCGGAAAGGCCATTTTTTTGTCCTCTGGGCATGCGTCCTAGAGCAGGCAGGTGCCAGAGTGTCCATCACTGAATCCCCACTTCAGGTCGACTTCACCGGCACCAATAGATGTTCAACTCTAGTCAACATGAATAATGAAAATGCTTCAGGCAGCTTAAGCGCAGAGTACCTACTTGGCATTGTCAATCATATTACTTTTGTTTTTACTTCTTTTCCCCCTTCCCTTGGAAGTTCAAAGGGACTTTGGCTTAAAAGTATATAATTACGAGATTTCGCGTGTGAGAGCTTTTGTCCATGGTGTAATCATTTGGGATCTATTCAGGGGTTAAGTAGAGGAGCTGCCTTTTCTTTTTTTTTTTAAGAGTTATTTATTTATTTATTTAAAGAGTTATTTATTTTTATTGCAAAGTCAGATATACAGAGAGGAGGAGACACAGAGAGGAAGATCTGCTGTCTGATGATTCACTCCCCAGGTGACCACAATGGCCGGTGCTGTGCTAATCTGAAGCCAGGAGCCAGGAACTTCTTTCCGGGTCTCCCACGCGGGTGCAGGGTCCCAAGGCTTTGAGCCATCCTCGACTGCTTTCCCAGGCCACAAGCAGGGAGCTGGATGGGGAGTGGAGCTGCTGGGATTAGAACCGGCGTCCATATGGGATCCTGGTGCATTCAAGGAGAGGACCTTAGTCACTCGGCTGTCGTGCTGGGCCCCAGGACCTGGCTGTTCTTACCATCTGCTTAGCCCTGCCTCCTTCTTAAGGTGGAGCCTACTAGGTATGAATAAGGTATTGCATCAGTGAATAAATGTTACTGTGCATAGTAGATATAGATTTTGATTCATGTATTCATTCACTCTTGTTCCTGTTGAACAGCCTATGAAACAGCCATGACAAAGTAGACAGATAATTACAGGAAAGACTCAGGTGTTATACTAGAAGGCATGCCCACAGTGCTGCAGGAGAGCAGAGAGGGTAACTGTAAAACTGCATTTCAGACAGAAGGGACAGTATGACCTTGTGACCATGGCACACCACCTATTGTCAGGAAGGAAGAGCCAACACTGCATTATTTGCACCCTCGCCTTCCAATGCTATTTCCTGGAACTACTATTGTGGTTGCGTGAAGCAATTTCGTTTTGGACGCATGACCTCTGGTCATGATGTACAAAGAGGACAGATAGGCAATAATGAGCCATAGGCGAGCTGAAAATGCTGACTTAACCCATGGGGCAAAGAGACTATAGATACATGAAAGACGATTGACTGTGACAATCAACCAGTATTAGGACGAAAAGCAAATCAGCTCCCTGAAACAGATAGTGGAGGCCTGTTAATAGGCTCTTCTGTTCAGCAAGGACCTTCTTTCGATCTTCCGTTTTCCTGCCTACCTCTCTAACCTGTTTCCTGCTGTGTACTTTAGGACAAGTTGCCTTTCCCCTCCCCGATCAGGCATCAGCCACTGTTTGGGCCTGAGTAAAGTGTCAGATTAGACACCCAGGACACAGAGGGCCTCGCACTTGGTTCTTGATTTCACAGTTGGAAAAAACCTAAATATTCAAAGGCAGAAGTACAGTTGGAATAATCTTTGGTATGCCTGAAAAAGATATGACTTTGCAATCCTTAAGTTCTCCTTGTATGTGAAGAAAATAATTCAGAAGGAAATGCACAGGGGGAAATCCACCCAATCTGATGATAAACAATAAAAGCACACCAAAATAATCTTAGCGTCTATGAGAATGAAGAAGCCTGAGAACGATTCAGACATTTTGTAAACAGGCAACCTTGAGCTAGTCATTAAGTCGCTCTGAGCCGGTTTCCGATACACAAGAATGGAATAATAATAGTAGCTACTTGCATGGGGTCCCAGGGTTGATTAAATCAGGGAGTTGATATAAAATAACTGGTGCTGTGCTAGCTCCTAGTCAGTGGTCAGCAAATGCCACCTGCTCTTACTGTACCATGCTAACAAAAAGCAAACACATGTCAACTATGGGCATGGAAACTGAATAATGATGTTATAGCTGAGAAATATGACTGCGGCTGATTTTTATTTCTTTCCTTATACTTTTCTATTTCCTCTATAATGTCTACAGTGGCGATGGCTTACCTTTATAATAAGAAAAAAAAACATTTTTAACAATTATAATTTTTAAAAAGTTAAATATTTCCAGGCTGTTTTTAAAAATCAATTATTTCACATTTTAAAATTAGAAGCACTAGAATTTATTCAATTGTAGCATACATTATCATGTCATTTAAACTGCCTGCTCAGAGGCCGGTGTTCAGCTCAGCTGTCGCTCTGCTTCCATCTCGTGGCAGTGTGTCTGGGGTTTGATACCCACCTCCGGCTCCTGGCTCCGGCTTCCTCCCTCTGTGGACCTGGCATCCACGAGGAAGACATTATAACGTGCCAGGATTTTGCCTTTGACCTCACCCCACATGGTTCTTGCAGGTATTTGGGACGTGAATCATCAGGTAAAAGATTTTTTCTCTCTCTCTCAATCTTTCCCCTTCCCTCCTCTTTCTCACCCCCTACCTTACAAAAACCATCGAAACAATTTTTTTTCCCCAAAAACATGTTTTGTATCATGATCTGGTGCACATACTTGTAAGTAATCAGTCTTGAACAGATAACTGCTGTAAGACATCGGGGGCATAGAGTAAATAAAACAGAAACTGCCGCCCTGAGGGCGCTGGCGGGACCCGCCGTGACACAGGTCGTGCCCTTGCACTGCTGCTGAGTGTGTCCTGAGCTGCAGGGTCTTGCCTGCCTCCCACTGCTTGTCAACCCTCTTTCGTCCTCACACTCTAGTGTCTTCATTCAACCCTACCCCGGCCCCCATGGCCTGGCTGTCTTTAAACCGGCCATGTGGCCTCCCCGACTTTGCACTATTCTTTCTGTCTGGCAGGCTCCTGAAGTGCCTATTTCTGGGGATCCCTATGGGGAACCTCCTTGGCTCCCCTTTAGAGACTTCTAACCCCTGATAAGCTATACACCGTTCCTTGCCACCTCCAAGAACAGTCTCTATTGTACAAAGTTATCTTGTTTATTATGTGTCTTTCTCCAGACATCTCACTCCCTAAGAAACTGCATTTAGTAACTGATATTGCAAACCGAAATAAAGGTTTCACAAAAGAACACTTATCTTACTATGATGTAATTGCTCTGACAGTTTCTTACAAATACTGGTCTTACGCCTCTAGACGGATCTCATGATCCACTCATGGATAGTGACCCGCACTCTAAGTTATATTGCTTTGATGTGCACTGACTGTGTATCTTGTCCTTTTTGCTTCATAGTATGTTGCATGTGTGGATGGGCCTATCTGTTGAGCTGGATGGGAAGCGGGGCCGCCGGGACTAGAACCGGTGCCCATATGGGATCCCAGCGCATTCAAGGAGAGAACTTTAGCCACTAGGTCACCGCGCCGGGCCCTCTGTTTACTCTGTTCCATTCTGAGCGTCCCACCAGGCAAAGAGGAGTCAGGGCTGTCTTACTGCTGCTTCTTGCACCTGCCACATGACTATAGCAAATCCACGTCACGTGCAAGCAGAAGTGAACGGGAGTGGGAACTGTAAGCAGGAGTTAACCACCAGATAACAAGCAGAAATGCAGACGGAAGCAGACTGACCCGTGGGAGCAAAAACTGAATTCCAGTTCTAACTACAGACATTCCATTACACACTTACTTTTGTGGTAAGCCTTTGTATTTTGAGACTAACGCTAACTAAATAGCACATGATCAATCAGAGTAAACCATTCAAATACTTCAGTAAGTAAACCTTACAAAGGTGCTCCTGGAGAAGCGGAGGAATGAACTTTGTAGTCCAGAGTTAAGGGAGCGAGGACGGCTGTTTGCTTTTGTCAAGCCTCAGGTCCCTCGGCCACTCTGCCAACTTCTGCTCTGTGCAAATGTGACTTAGTCACACGTGAAGCGCTCTTCCCTCTTGACTAACAGGAGGAAGGACAGTCTGGGGGATATCAGGAAGATGCTTTCAAGGGCAAGTTGAACTCGCCGAGTCATCGTTCTCTCTTTGCTGTCCCCACTTGGAGGAGGTTTAGGTGCAACAGGCCCGGTCCCTGCGCACACCCAGTCTTGCTGTTTCCCCTGCTAGTGCATGTCATTGCTCCAGGACTCCTTTTGTGTTAAAAAAAAAAAAAAATGCCCTCTGAGTTTCAAGTTTGAGCAGTTTGCTGGGCCAGTTTAACCAGACTCGACATTGCAGATGGGGATGAAAACCAACTCCACTGGGAAATAGAGTGTGTGTTGTGGTGTCTTCGCTTCTCACATCTGTGAAAATATTCAAACACCCAGATAGCACAGATAACTGTGATTTAGCCTGGGAAAGTAGGAGACTGTTCTTCAGGAAAGTTTGGGTCGAGGTGGTTGTTATGGTATAGCAGACCAAGCTACTGCTTGGATCATCACATCCAAGTCAAATACTTTTGTATACGGTGCTTGAATTGTTGATTTTTTAAAAAATACAGGGTAGCATATACAGCCTAGTATGTACAGCCATCCACGTGGCTCTCCTCTCTGTGTAATTCTGACTTTCAAATAAATACATAAATCTTAAAAAGCTTATTCTGCAAGTAAGTTTAATTCTACTGAACCAAAGTGAAGCAAGCAATGCATTTAATTAATTTAGTGTATAGAGGCTTGTTATACCCTGTGCATGTTTAGGCTAAATTAGGGAAACATGTTTTAATCTAACCCAATATTGAATATTTCTTTCAGTTAATTTTATTTAACCTAATTACCAGAAATATTACAGAAGCAATAAAGCTTTTAATGAGATGTTTCATAAGAAGGGGAATTGTGCCTTTTAATCCTTCAAATAGCCAGTTTATTTCGTTATTTCATTTATAATGAAAGTAAACTATCTCTGAAATTTTATAAAGCTCTATGTTAAAGTAAGGTTCTCTATCCTTGTCATTTTATAACGTCTTTTTGGGGGGCACTCAAGAATTTCACAACTATCTTATGGTATGTGTTTATAATGACATCTCCTAAATAGACAAGCAGATGAGCCAAAAGATTCAAACTAGATTCTCCATGACTCGGACAGTCCTCAAATAATTTTCAGGAAAATTATTTAAACATAAACTTCTGAGGGTGGGCATTGGTGGAGCTGCAGGTTGTGCCCCAATTTAGGATGCCAACATTCCACTTTGGAGTGGCACTTGTAGCCCCAGCTCCCTGCTAGTTCAAGCACGAGGACGTTGGTAGCCTGTGTGTGCACACCCTCACGTGCACTTTCTCCCTATCTAACCTATCAAACAAATAGAAAAGCAAGTTTTAGACACACAAAGTTTGGGGGCAGGCACTGTACAGCGGGTTAAGTCACCATGTGGGCACCCTCTTTCCATCTCAGAGTGTCCAGTGTAAGTCCCGGTTACTCCATTTCCAATCCAACCCCTGCCAATGTGCCTGAGAAGCAGCAGGTGACGACTCGAATGCATGAGTTCCTGCTGCCCGGGGAGACCAGGATGGAGTTCTCGGCTCACGGCTTTGGTCTGGCGCAGTGCTGGCTATTGCAAACATGTGGAGGGTGACCCAGCAAATGGAAGCTCTCCTTTTCTCCACCTCCCTCACTTTTTCTTTTTCTATAACTTTACCTGTCAAATATACAAGTACGTTTTATTTTATTTATTTGAAAGTTACAATTACAGAGAGGGAGAGACTGAGAGGGAGGTCTTCCATCTGCTGATGCACTTTCCAAACAGC
This sequence comes from Ochotona curzoniae, assembly GCF_017591425.1. Taxonomy (NCBI): domain Eukaryota; kingdom Metazoa; phylum Chordata; class Mammalia; order Lagomorpha; family Ochotonidae; genus Ochotona; species Ochotona curzoniae. The sequence goes on along the minus strand of NW_024464918.1, from coordinate 19,724,403 downwards.
TGCAACAGCTGGAGCTAGACGACTTCGAAGACGGGAGTTGTGAGTTTTTCCTAGGCTCCTAGGTAGGTGCAGGAGCCTGAGCACTTGGGTCATCTCTCAGTGCTTCTCCAGGTGCATTATTAGGGAGCTTGATAGGAAGTGGAGCCACCAGAACTCTAAACGGTATCCACCTGGAATACCAGTGCCATAGGAGACTTCATCCACTATGCTACGGCGCTGGCCCCTAAAATAAGTCTTTGAAATAAAACAACACAAAAATTTTAAACTCTAAGAGCATCATACAGAAATGAAATCACATGGCTATTTTTCCAAGAGTTCTCAACAGTAGGTTCTTTGAGATAAAATTTTGGGCATTCAGATACAAAAAAAACATGCCTACCATACAAAACGCACTCCTTGCCTTTAACCCAGTGCTATTATCGCTTGCATTTCTGATCATCTTGGAGACAAGGAGTAGTCATCCAAGTCACATTGGAAGTCCTACACCGAGACTCTGGTTTCCTTCCCAGACAGAACATAAACAAGCCAGCAGCTTTCTGGTAATTCTGCCATTACCACCTCAGTCTCCTTTCTTAGAAGATGTGCCTGTAAAAACAATCTAACCAGAAGTGCTGTGACAAAAGGCAGAAGTACAACATTAGTAAATGCCATATACCAAGGATATCTGACCACAGAGTTTGCAATGTCCCTTCATTTACTGATGAAGTGTATTGTGAGAACACAGGCCAGAAACACAGAATCAGTATTTTGTATACAATTCAGAATTTTTATACAACTTGGCGCTTCTGTATATCCCCAAATAGCTTGGTCCCAGATAAGGTTGTTTTCTATTTCATGGTTTGCTCTCAGGTTTGTGTTAGTAAAAGACTACATTTCAGGTAGCCCACTACTTTTATTATTTTTCCCCTCAGTAACTCCTTCAAAGTAGTGTGTTCTGAAAGATAGGCCAACCACATTTATCTAATCATTACATATCTTATAAATAAATACATTATAGATATATATACACATATGTGTGTCACACTGCAACCTGTGAATGAAATCACTATGTGTTAATTATTAAAAGACATATATATAAATAAATAAGTATGATTTTCAGATTTTTAACATTATTTTTTCAACGGCAGAGAAACAGACCTTGGATCTGCAGGGTCACTCCCCAGATGCCTGAAATGGGGCAGGGCAGGATAAAGCTAAAAACCAGAACGGCAACCCAGGCATCTGTCCAGAGTTCTTAGCACTGTTTTCCAGGGTCTGCAAGAACAGGAAGCTGGAGCCAGGAGCCACAGCCAAACACAGAACCCAGGCACCCTGCTGTGGGGCTTGACAACCTTCACAGGTGGTTCAGCCATTAGCTTAATCACCTTCCTTGAGTGTGATATTGCAAATGAGTCATAAGCAGAAAGAAAAAAAAAAAAACCTTTTATTGAAGTGTACTGGAAAAAATATGTGAACACAGGTGATCTGTTACTCTGGCAGTGTTCTCGCACACCTTAAGGGCAATGGGAATTGTGTGTCAAGCAAACAGCAGATATTCATCAAATTCCTGGTTGTCTGGTTACACTTCTTAATAATGAAAAATAGAAATACTGGTTCTTTTAGGTAGTGTGTGTTCTGCTCATATAAATTTATATTGAGGTTACTAACGACATTCTGGGACATCGCCAGAAGAATGTTTGCAGTTTAGGGTAAAGCAAGATCTTGAGGAATCCAGAAAACTGGGATTAGCTGCAGGAAACACCCAGCAGCCCTCTTTAGCAAGGCATCTTACTGCGTGCTCACGGCACATTCCCTGAGAATACCTGCGCTATCTCCATCTTTATCATCACGCCTTTCACAGGCTCCAATAAAGAACTTGCTAGGGACCCTTCTTGATCACCTCATAAGGTTTTCTTGCAGTGGCACGTGAGACAGACCTGCAGCAACAAGGAAAGTGTAATTTGCTAAGCACCTATTTAAGTTTCTGCTTAATGAATCAGTTCCCAAATCCAAGCAAATGATTCCGTTAATTTGAAGGCAGCTGATATGGTTCAACAAATTGTTCTGGATTAAAAGTGCCGCACGTATCTTTTTCTCCCCACGGACACCATTCTACCCTGCAAGGCAATTCAAGAATCTTTTCTAATGCAACTATAATTCTATTCTGGGCCTTTGATGGATTACAGAACAGAGGGCTGACTGATCAGTGAAACAAGCATGGACGACCTACAGGGCGACCTAAGATGCATACAACGCAAGTGCTGGCAGCAGACGAGAGCTAACTGAGAGAAGCCCTTATTTTGAAAAGAGCGTGTGACTATGTTGAGATTAAAAGAGGAATACTGTGGGATTGGACTTGCAGCCGAATTTGACATTCTCCCACATGACAAGGTTAAAAACAACAAAGAATTTCCAGATGCATCATCCTACTCACTGACAAACATAACCCAGGAGAACACGTTAGTATCTTTTCAAAGTTGATATCTGGTCCTTATAGCATCTGATCTCCTTTTACAATCAATTCAATTAAGCCAAGAAGTTTGTTAGCATTCTATCAAGCTTGTCCAAATTGAAGTTTAATTATATCAAATTTGTCCCTATTGTAAATCAAATTATAGCCAATAGCCCAAGGGGAAAAATGAATGTGACATTTGGGGACTAAGCCAATGTCTACTTGGATTAAATAAGATGTGTCACAAATCAGCGTGAGAATATATGGAAGAAGGTCTATTCCAGGAACTGTATAAGATTAGAATGATTCTCCTTCTAATAGACCCTTTTGGATTTTAAAATATATACGACTATGCTGTCTATTCCAAAAGGGAAATGGACTTTTTGTGTGTGTGCGTGAAGCAGAGTGTCAGAACACTCCCTTCCTTCAGTCAATGCCCACGTGCCCTCAACAGCGGCAGCTTGGTCCAGGCTGGGAACTGGGAGCCGGGAACTCTGCTCAGGTCTCTCCCATGGTAGCAAGAACCCAGTTCTCTGAGGCACCTAACACCTCCTGCCTCTCAGGTCTGCACTGGTGAGGAGTCTGAGTCCGGAGCAGAGGCTGCTGTTGAACCCAGGTTCTCTGATGGTGGACATGGGCATTGGAACGAGTAGCTTAGTCATCAGGCAGTCTACTTCTGTCCCAGGGGGTGACATTATTAAAAATTAAAATTAACGTGTACAATGAAATATTATAGTCAGGTAACAACATGATCTATTGATGAAGTCCTATTCTTAAAACAGTAAAACAGTATTTTTAAAACACTAATGCCATCCTAGCCCTCAGGCTTGTGAGCTGAGCAACCAGAAATAACTCATCTAATCAAGTATTTATTGGAGACAAATACACACCAAAAAAGCCAAATCAAAAATTACATTTCATTGTGTGCCATCACACACTATTTAATACAGTCATTAGTGGTTCCGAAATTCAAAAAGGGCAAATTGGAGTACAGAGGAAACTAACACTAAATTCCTTTTTGCTTTTGAGTCTGGAGGCTTTTACTGATCCTAGGACCAGCTTACATACAGCAGCCGTATGAATTATTCAGTGCAACCTATTTTAGACCCAACATTTAGAAATATCTTCAACTGAATGTATTATTACTATGGGTGGGATTAAAATGATCGACTCAACTCTGACGGCAAAGGGACAGATGGCTTTGACTTATGATGGGACTATGTCCCTGTCACACTCACTGTAAGTGGAAACCATGGTAAGTCAAAGATGGAATCACTACCCCTACTCTATGGAACTCTTAGCTTAGCAACACAATGTGGGTAGGGCATACTCAGTTTATGGTCATAACTGAATGGCTGTGTTTATTTTTATTATTTTTATTTTGCTGCTGCTCAGCACTGAAGAGAGGATCATACCTCAGATCCCTATTATGGGAAAATATCAGACGTCAAATGTCTAAGTAAGGTTGTTCTGATCTGGGTTGCTGGTGTTGCAAGCGGCAGCTTAACCCACCACACTATGCTGTCAGCATATTTTATATGGAATGTATATTGTTTTCTCATCATCATCAAACTGAAAACTCTAAATCAAAGCATCAAAAGCCAGATAACTCTTGCAGAATTATTTCTGATTAAAGGTAGCATCATCAAGAGGTCTGATACACACATGAAACCACAGACAGGGGAGATGCAGGTGTAAATAAGCGGTGGAAGAACACAGTGACAATGGTGCTTCCCTAGTCCACAGCTGAGACCCTGGCTCCAGCTCCGTACTAATGCTGAGACCCTGGCTCCAGCTCCGTACTAATGCTGAGACCCTGGCTCCAGCTCCGTACTAATGCTGAGACCCTGGCTCCAGCTCCGTACTAATGCTGAGACCCTGGCTCCAGCTCCACACTAATGCTGAGACCCTGGCTCCAGCTCCACACTAATGCTGAGACCCTGGCTCCAGCTCCGTACAAATGCTGAGACCCTGGCTCCAGCTCCATACTAATGCTGAGACCCTGGCTCCAGCTCCGTACAAATGCTGAGACCCTGGCTCCAGCTCCACACTAATGCTGAGACCCTGGCTCCAGCTCCATACTAATGCTGAGACCCTGGCTCCAGCTCCGTACTAATGCTGAGACCCTGGCTCCAGCTCCATACTAATGCAGCTCCCTGCCCGCCCTGCCCTCCCTTTCTTCTGTGCATCTTCCTTTCAATAAGGGGTTACCTCAGGCAACGGGATCCCTCGGAGCAGTCTTCTGGACAAACACAAAATCAACAAAAAGCACCTGACTAATAAAGCGTCAATGCCATAAACAGAATGCTGGACACACAAGACAACGATTGCATTTTGATCTGGTCCCATTCCACTGACCTGAATCCCAGGTTGCTGTGGCAACATGCCTGGCCCACCTCAAATAGACAGTACGGATGAAGGGATGTAGTAAGAGAAAGAGCACTCAATAAACGCTCCATCATAAGTATACTCATGGGTAAATGCAGGCTTGCCTGCCCTTGGGAATTAATGGCAATTTGGGGGAGAGGGGATAAAAGCATTTGTTAATTTGTTAAGATAATTTTTGATCATTTATCTCTTTAAATGGATAGATGGTGATCCTTTAAAATTTGTAGAGAGATTGTAACACACAACTTCTCTTTTGCTTTTTCATGCCTTCCAGGAAGAGCAGTTGCAAAAGTGTGCTCTCCTCACTACACTTTATTTGAGCTAATATTAAAGTTAATTTTCATCTACTTAGGATAATCAGCTCTCAGCACAATAAACTGGAAAAAGTAAGACAAATCAGATAAATTGGGTAGCTAAAATTTGACTAGACGAACCCCATAGAGAAGATAACCAAATTTCAACCTACATGCAAGGCATTTAGCTCCAGGAAGACATGTCCTGTTCTTTTCCTGCTAGTCTTAGAAATGTTTCCACAAGTCCTCTGCGTTTCCCCAGCATCTAACCTAATGCTATCCAAATCTGCTCATAACCAAATCGTATCCAGAAGGGCATACAGGCTCTTGTGTTGGTACAAACAGCCCCTCTCAGGACAATTGACCTGAGCTGGCAAGTTGAAGCAGAGCAGAGCCGTGGAGCAGCTGTGTTCATGGAGCAACGGTGGCCTGCAGAGGCACAGGGGTGGCAGTGCTCAGAGAAGAACAGTGGAGCAGCTGTGTGTTGATGGAGGGACATGGGCTCCCAGAGCCACTGGGGTGGCAGTGTCCAGACAAGAATTTTGTTTCGATTATTTTTTAAAATAATGATTACATGGTTGATCAGGGTAGGAAGAATTGAAGTTTAGGAAAAATTGAGTGAATTCATTGCTTCCAAGTTTGCTATTTCTTCTTGTTGTTCCTGGGGGAAGGGGAGAGACAAAGGGGAAAATAACTCATGACTTTCCACACGTTCCAGCACCCAGGGATGAGCAACCACCACCTCACATCAGAGTCTCAGTGTGTACACATTCTGAGGGTTCTGGCCAAGTGGCCTGGATAGTTCTGAAATGCTGCCGACTTTACTGCCCTGAGCATAATGTCACCCTCTCACTGTCCACTGGCTCTGTTCACCAAGATTTTTTGATGTCATTGTTTGCCCAGGGTAGTTGTCCAGTTATTTCTGTTCTTCTTCTGCTACAGCACCAAATGTGCCGCCACACTCCGCTTTTACAACAGGGCCTGTGTCCATTGCTTCACCTTCTTCACTAAGTAGGGCATGTTCTTGCAGGTGAGGCCAAGCACCCGGGACAGGTGTCCCAGCATCACCTAATCCCCAACCCCTGGGGCTCAAAAACCCAGCACCCACCTCGCAGGTGGGCTCCAGGACCCAGGTCAGGCAACCTGAGCCCCGCCAGATCCCCTACCCCTGAGGCTCAAGAACCTGGTAACCACCTAGTAGGAGGGCCTTGGGACCTGGGCCAGGAGACTCAAGCCCCGCCAGAATTCCCAACCACCAGGATTCACAAAACCAACACCCACCTAAAAGGTGGGCCCCAGGATCTGGGCCAAGTAACCCACACCCCACCGGTTCCCCAGTCCCGGGGCTCAGGAACCCACCCCTCACCACAAAGTTGGGTCCCATGACCCTAGCCAAGTTCCCCGAGCTTTTCTTGTTGTTTCTACCAAAACTCTGATGGTTAAAATCGTCCTCATGAATTCCAGGGCTGACAGTCTGGTTCCAGGGCCTGCCCACTGTCCTGGAATCCCTTTGCCTGATAGAGGCTAATGAGCCCATCATGACGATGAATCAGTCCTGTGTCCTGCTCAGTGTGAGTCACAGCAAAGTGCCTGAGCACAGCCAGGAATCCATCAGTGTTACGCCACCGCCTCCGCTCCTTTGTTGCTCTTCCTCTGGGGGAGTTAAATTTTCTGTGCAAACTCGGTAGTGGATCGGATAGGAAGACCTTGCTCTTTCTGTGGCCTAGGGACCTGCACTAGTCACTCCCAGCTCAGCTGTGGGCATGAGGGCTCAAGCTGCTTGTGGGGCAGCCTAAGGATCTCTGTTCAGGGATAGACAAGCACTTTTTCAGGGAAAATAGACTTCCTTCTCTAGTCGTGAAAGAACAGCTGCTGCCCTATCACTCTTCCCCAGCCTGTAACCTAGGCCAGGTTCACCTTGGGGATGACGCCTTAACGCCCGAGTGGAGGGAACATTATAAATACAAAATATTAACTACACTTATTTATCTTCAAGCTCATTAACATTAACTAGAGAGATTTCAGTGAGGTGACCTAAGTTAGCCTTTATTTAATGCTTTAAATTTTATTAGTCTTATTTACAAACATTTGCAATATCATTGCCATTCATTAATTGCAATAATAGAGTCATAGAACGGCAAACTTCCTTGTTTAAAGTCACACAGCAATGATCTTAGGGTTTTAATGATCTGGGATTGATTTAAAATTAGGTAAAAGTGAATAAGTAAACAAAGTGACATGGCAGTAGCATTTTGTACAATCATGAAGATCCCATTTGGGACGCCTGCACTCTGCAACCAAGCATGGCCCCACTCCGGATTCCAGCACCCTGCTCATTTACAGCCTGAGTGGCACAAGTAGTTGGGTCGCTGACATCCATGTAAATGATCCGGTTCCTGGCTTTATCCTAGACTGGCTCCTGCTGCTGTGGGCCTAGGGGGCGGGAACGAGAAGATGCAAGATTGGGTCCTTCTCTCTCTCGTAAATAAAAGAAGCAATTCAGAGTTAAAGTTACACAGCATGCCGGCAGGAAGGATTTCTAGCTCAGGCTTCTCTGACGGTGCCAACGACAGGCTGAAGGGCTGTGAGCCGCAGCTGGACACCAGGCACTGCGCTGGTCACCGAGGTGCATGTTCAGGCCTCACAGCAATCCTGTTGCTAGGTGTTAGCATCATTATTTATGCTTTACAAGTCAGAACTGGTCCTTCACACAAATCCAATCCTTAGCCCAAGATTGCACATTTATCTAAAGCTTCGGGAATTGGAGGACACACGCAGAATAGTCCCCTCCTCCAAAATATAAAGCAGATGGCTTCGGATTGGCTCAGCTCCAGCCATTGCGGTCACCTGGGGAGTGAACCATCGGCCTGAAGATCTTCCTCTCTGTTTCTCCTCATCTCTGTATATCCGTCTTTCCAATAAAATAAATAAATCTTTAAAAAAAATACTATATAATAGTAACTAGAGGGCCTGGTGCAACAGCTCAATTGGTTAATCCTTCCCCTTCAAGTACTGGGATCCCATATGGATACCAAACCGTGTCCGGGTTTCTTCACTTCCTGTCCAGCTCCCTGCTTGCGGCCTGGGAAAGCAGTCGAGGACAGCCCAAAGTCCTGGGACCCTGAACCCATGTGGGAGACCTGGAAGAAGCTCCTAGCTTCTGGTTTCAGATAAGCTCAGTTCTTGGTTTTACAACCATTCAGGGAGTGAACAAGTAGATGGAAGATTTTTCTTTCTGTCCTTCCTTCTCTCTGTAAATCTACCTTTCTAATAAAAATAAATAAATCTTTAAATAAAAACAATAACTGGAACATTTGGATGAAAGTATGAAACACTGTTTTTAGGTTATGAAAAGGTACTACAGGACTCGCATTGTGGTACGCCTGGTTCAGCAGCCACCTCCAATGCTGAATTCCATGTTTGAGTGCCTGTTGCAGTCCTGGCTGCTCCACTTCCAATCTAGTTCCACGCTAATGTGCCTGGGAAGGCAGCTCAAGATAACCAAAGCAGTTGTGTCCCTGCTGCCCATGTGAGAACGCTGGATGGAGTTCTTGGCTGCTGGCTTCTGCCTGGCCCAGACATGGCTGCCACGGTCCTTAGGAACGGCTGGCTCTTCTATTCTGTCTTACTCTCTCACTCTCTCTGCAACTCTGCCTTTCAAACAAATACAAACACATCTTTATAAAAAGTCACCGCAAAAACAAACAATACAACGCCTGTGTGAACAGACACACAAATGTCTATTTATTATTCAAACATAAAGATACTGGCATGCCTGTAAATATTCTATCGGAACATGCCTGTTTTCCAAGAGAATGGCATCTGTCTAATAGTAGATGTACTGGCATGAATGTTTACTTATCCAAAACAAGGTTTTTAGAGATTTGCAACTAGGTAGTGGTGGGAGAAAGCCCACAAACAGAACTGGCTATGTGACATGATTCTTTCCTTATGGTTAGGCCTTAGGGCAGTTAGGAAAGAAGCCAGACAGGCAGAATCCAGGTATGTTTGCCATAGTGAGAGCAGGACCTTCTCCCATAAAGCATTTCATTTAGCATCCAAGAATCGTTATTTTACCAGATCATTCCCTTCTCTAACTCTCCTCACGTACCTCCCACAATGAATGAGCCTTCTCTTCCTTTTCGCTGTCTCTAAGCCACATGAGGTGTGTTCAGATCTTGGCACAGGCCGTTTCACTCTCTTGGTCTGAGCCACTGTCACAGACAAGGCTTGTTTTCATGGAAAGCCCTTCCTCAGCCTCATCTTCTGAAGACTTAACTTCAGTGACACCCTGCACTGCAAAACTATTCCCGACGAAGCTGAGACTTTCTCTGCTTAAGAACGATGCCTGGAAGTAGTGCTGCGGTGCAGTGGTGTAAGCCAGCATTGCAACACTGGCATCCTGTGTCTGAGCATCGGTGCCAGCTGCTCCACTTCCTAGGCAGCTCCCTGCTAAGGCGCCTGGGAAGGCGGTGTGACGGCCCAAGTGCCAGGCCTCTGTCGCTCGCAGAGAGCTCCTGGCTCCTAACTTAAATCTAGCCCAGCTTGGCCAGCTGCGGAGCGTGTCTTCCTCTCTCTGTCACTCTGTCTTTCAAACAAGACGAAGAACTGGCCTTTCACTCCACTGTCTCCCGTTTGTCCTGCCGTTTCTTCACGTTGGGCTGCGTGTGTTCCTTCCGGCCTTCACTTCCTGACGTGACCCTCCCACTCGGCCGGATGGCTGGCTCCATGAATGCAGCCATTCTCCAACACTTGTCTGAAACTTTCCAAATTTGTGCTTTTTCTTAGGCATTGCGAGTGCTGAGGTCTCAGTTGAGTGCCAAAGCATTTCCTTTACCATTTTATGAGCTTTCCTGTTCTATAATAGTTTCCTCCCACGGTTCTGGGTGTCCTCAACTGCCTTCCCAGGTCACAATCAGGGAGCTGGATGGGAAGCAGGCTGCCGGGATTAGAACCAGCAGCCATATGGGATCCCAAGGCAAGGATTTTAGCTGCTAGGCTACCGCGCTGGGCCCTAACTATGCATTCTTAATTGAGCTGCCGGGATTAAGAGTCCTTCCTTGTCTCCAAAGCACTTCAACTTCCTGGACTAGTCCATAAGCTTGTCTGCTGTATCTGCAAGCATCAGGGCTCCTGTCTAGCTAAAAAGCTCTAGCAAGCAGCAAGTTATTCTTCCAATTGTCTTAAAATCTAGGATAGAACTGAGAGGGTTTTTGTTGTTGTTTTAAATTTATTTACAATGCATGCTGTTTGGGAGTGTTCTGATTCCATCTTAAAAATTTGACTTACAAAACAAACAAGATCACATTGTTGTTTTGCAAAAGTATTTTAAAATACACATATGCAAACAACAGGTATTTCACAAGCAGATTAGACAGTTTCTTATTCTCCAGGAAAGGGTAGAAAACTAGCAGAGTTTAAAGCCCTGCAGTAATGAGAAGACTTGTGCTAAGATCTCTCAGTCTTCTGTGTGTCCACTGGTTCACTTCCCCAGTGGCCACAACAGCCAGAGCTGAGCTGATCTGAAACCAGGAGCCAGAAGCCTCTTCCACTCTCCCGGTCGGCCCAAAGCCTTGAGACCCTGCAAACACATGAGAAGAGGTTCCAGGCTCCTGGCTTCAGATCGGCTCAGCTCCGGCCGTTGCAGTCACTTGGGAAATGAATCAATGGACAGAAGATCTTCCTCTCTGTGTGTTTGCCTTTCCAATAAAAATAAACAAACGTTTTTAAAAAATAAAATTCCAGGGTCCGGCGCGGTGGCGCAGTGGTTAAGGTCCTCGCCTTGCATGCCCCAGGATCCTATATGGGCGCCGGTTCTAATCCCGGCAGCCCCACTTCCCTTCCAGCTCCCTGCCTGTGACCCGGGAAAGCAGTCGAGGATGGCCCAAAGCTTTGGGACCCTGCACCCACGTGAGAGACCCAGAAGAGGCTCCTGGCTGCGGATTGGCATAGCATCGGCCATTGCGCTCATTTGGGGAGTGAATCATCGGATGGAAGATCTTCCTTTCTCTGTCTCTCCTCTCTGTATATCCGCCTTTCCAATAAAAAAAATAAAATAAATCTTTAAAAAAATAAAATAAAATAAAATTCCAGTAGTTAGTGTAGTTAAAACTGTTAAAACCGGAATGTAAACAATAGCCTAATCTTGAGTTAGTAAAGATGAGAAAGAAACCAGTGTGGTGTCTTTTCTCTTTGGGAGAAACCAAAAGTGTACAAAAGATATTCTGTGAGTCTGCAAACTTCTGCTGAGGCATCACTTTCACAACAGATGCTGCGGTCACACTCTACATGAAAAGTAGTCTCTTCTGAGAAGGAAGGGAGGAAGGGAGGAAGGGAGGAAGGGAGGAAGGAAGGAAGGAAGGAAGGAAGGAAGGAAGGAAGGAAGGAAGGAAGGAAGGGATTAAGGAAGGAGGTAGGGAGGGAGGGAGGGAAGGAAGGAGGGAAAGGAGAAGGGGAAGGGATTAAGGGAGGAAGGGAGGGAAGGAAGGAGGGAAGGAGTGAGTGAGTTAAGGGAGGAAGGGAGGGAGGGAAGCAAGGAGGGAGGGAGGGAGGCAGGAAGCTAGCTGCCCCCAAGCCCTAGCCTTAGCTAACCCGTCTGACCAGCGTGCCCCTAGGCTCCTGGCCCCCAGGCATCCGTCTAGCTCTGAATTCCATGCAGAGTTAGCTACTGATAAAGTAATTGTTACTCCTGGCAAAGTCCACAAAGTCCAGAGATAAAGCTCCTCACACCTACCCTGAAGTTTTATTTTCAAACACAACCCTTCACATCTCAACTCTCACTCCTCAGTTTCTGAGCTTTACCTGAGTTTAAATGCAATTGGCTCACTCCCGATGTCCCATTAGCCATCATTTTGTGGTTTGTTATACTTCTCCTGGTGACTGGTGCAAGAGCGGTTCACTACCACAGGCATTTCAGTGTCTTCTGCCTTGCATTTCATCCGAAGCCAGCCAGTCACTCCCTCAGCTTTTTTTAAAGCTAAACTTTTGCCAAGTGACCCACTTCTGATCTTTAAGATATGGTAGTTTTCTGGGTGGCTTTCTAGAAAGAATTTTTTCCTCTCTGACAAAGTAAAAGTAGAAACTCATCAGAAAGTCCTTTCTTTCCTACCCTTTCCCTATATTGTTAAGTGAGCCTAAGAGAATGGACCCTGGAGTGGTGTCGGGTGGCTGCCCTCCATCCGGGGTGCTGAGGCCTTTGGGAGGCTGGGTGTGGCTTCTCTCCTTGTCTCTCCCCTTCCCCCAGATTCAGGAAGGGAAGAAAGAGAATGTGGAAATGGTGATCTCACCCACCTTCCGGTAGCCCTTGACCCTAATCACCTTAATCAACTTTGTAAAAATCATCAAAAATTAAAAAAAATGCTAATTTTAAAAAGAATAAACAACACCTGAAAGTTTTTAAACAATAAAAAAATAACCCAGCAAAATTGACTTTTCTGAGGACAATCTGTGTCCACAACAGATGAGCTATTGTTCATCTTGCAACAATCGTTAATGTATAACATGACTACATGTCTTTACTGTTCAAGAGTATTGATGACATAGTGTGTTGTGTACAGCCTGACACTGCAAAAAAAAAGGCAATAATTTAAAGATCTTGATTGGCATGTTTTCATTTCTATTTTCCTGTAACATTTTTTAAAAAGATTTATTTATTTTTATTGCAAAGTCAGATATACAGAGAGGAGAGACAGAGAGGAAGATCTTCCGTCCAATGATTCACTCCCTAAGTGACTGCAACAGCTGGTGCTGTGTCGCGCCCACGTGTCTTATTGTCCCGCAATAAGACGCAGACGCGAGTGAAGCCTTCTGCGGTAAAGTTTATTGCGCGCACAAAGATGAGGAAGAGGAAGGGGGGCGGACCCCGGCAGTCTTTCTGCTCTTATGTGCTGACTGGCCCCGCCTCCGCCGATGATAGGTCAGCGTCATGATCACGCAGGGTCCTGGGCGACCGGATTCGTCAGTCCCCAGTGTTCACGCGCCGGCCACGCCGCAGCTCACTGCGCATGCGCTAGGCTACGTGACACGCACGAAGGTGTGGCTTCTCCGGCCGGCGCCATTTTAGGCACAGCATGTGGCCAGTGCATACAGATGCGGCTTGCAACATCTCTCCCCTTCTTACACAATAGAAAAAATAAGCTGGTATGGGCCTGTCTTAGGTTGTAGACTCAAGGCGCACGATCCGTCATAGGGAGGCTGCGTAGCTTGACGTAGTCCCTGTCTTAGACCGATAATTGTCTGGGTCTATCTTACCCGTCATGGGCTACAACCGCGGTGGTTGTAAAGAGCAATGTCTCGACAAGGCAGTTATAAGAGTGACTACCCTCTCGCGTGCAATGGATAAGTCCTGCGAGGTGCAAGGGCTAGTCGGGTGCATCATGCTCGAACTCAGTGCAATGCCATAATGGCCTGAGGTGCAGGAGCCATGATGTCCATGCTCTTAACTAAACCCGTTGAAGCATGCTCAACCATACCATGGGGGAGTCACCATACTGCATGGCTAGTAGGGCTTGATGTATTGCCACACGATCTCGCTGAGCGCGGTGTCTCAGATGACACAGGCAAAAAAGGCATAAGGCACAGCCTGCACACAAGAGCAGAATCAGCACAACCACTCCCACCCATTCCTTAATATGGGAAGTGATGTTCCAAATCCAAGTGGCCAGGGTTTCAGCAACAACAGGATCCACCCGTGTAGAATTAATCTGGACAATGGCAATTCACAACTCAGACTGTGGAATATCAAATTCTCTCGTCCAATTTCCTAAAAGATAAGAAGAAAGCTGGCAAGAAAGATTAGCAGCCGTTGAAACATTCTGAAAAGGAATGGAAGTAACACATAAACCTTGACACTGAAATTCTCAGGAAATGCTTGAAAACAAAGCGTGTCCTGTAGGGGGAATAAAAAATTACTCACATTCTCCTTAATATCATCATAAGGGAGAAAAGGCAAATCCAAAGAAGAAAAAATCAAGGAAACACTCGGGCTGAGTGGGCGGCCGGTAAGGGTCGTGGAAAAACACTCAAAACTCCTCATCGTGGCTCAGCAATCACGGTCCTCACAAGCGCCATACAGACCATTAGTTGCACCATCAGCCGTGTTTGCACTGGGCGGGGCACCATTGTCCTGTGGGATTGTAGGAGGAGTTTCTGATTGCGGGGTTGCATGAATCTTCCCCAAGTCAGATCCTGGTGTAAGCACTCCAGCGGTTGCAGAAACGTCAGAAGGCGGTGATGGACAGGAACGAGTCAATCGAGCTGGAACCCAAACCGGAACTGGGGCGTCCTGTGGAAACACACAAATGGCTCCTCGAGCCTGCCTAATAACTGGGTCTGGGCCCTTCCATTTGGACTCCAGAACATCCTTCCACTTGACCCAAGATTGCTCTTGCGCCGTGTTAAGGGAATGACGATCTGCAGCACTAAGGCCTTGCTCATCCAGCTGTAAAAAATTGATGGTGAAGAGAGCCAGGGCTAGGGTGGCCCGAGGGCTCTGACTGGCGAGGCCAAGTGATTCCCAGGTGGTTTTTTGTTTTTGTAACAATTCCTTAATAGAGCGATGAGCACGTTCGATTATCCCCTGACCTTGTGGATTATAAGGGATGCCAGTCACTAATTTGACGCCCATCTTCATGCAAAAATCACGAAATTTGGCTGAAGTATAGGCGGGACCATTATCAGTCTTAATACATTCAGGTTTACCCCACTCGGCCCATGCCTCCAAGCAGTGTTGGATTACCTGCGGGGCAGATGGCTTCACAGCAGGAGGAGCCATTAGTGTAATGGCTCCAGAGCCCTGAGGCCATGGGCCAAGCGTGGCCGGCGCAGTAGCACCGCCATTCTCTTTCTTCTCCTTTTCTGATCCTCCTCTGTTTCCTGCGGGTTGTTTGCGTCCTAAGCGCCTATCCCGCTTGTACCCTTCCTCCGCGTCGGACGTCTCCGAACTTGATGAGGAAGATACTGCTTTCAATTTCACCTCTATTTTTTGCTTCAAACCGGTTCTCCTCTCCCGCTCTGTTTCTGAGAGACTATCCTGGGCAGACTGAAGGGCTTTGTCACTCTCTCTGACCGCTCCCTTACGGAGGGCATAAACCCTCTGCAAAAATTTCACCAGAGAGATCCGTGCGCCCATGTCTATAACCAGAAGCGGTGGTTCCTATACCTCCGATTTATGCTCCTAGTCACCCGAAAGTTCTCCCTCTCAGAGCTCCTTACCTGTCTTTTGGCCGCAGTTCTGACTTCCACCCGTTCGAAACGGGAGGCCCCCTCCAGGTCCCGGGTTCCCGGCACCAGTTGTCGCGCCCACGTGTCTTATTGTCCCGCAATAAGACGCAGACGCGAGTGAAGCCTTCTGCGGTAAAGTTTATTGCGCGCACAAAGATGAGGAAGAGGAAGGGGGCGGACCCCGGCAGTCTTTCTGCTCTTATGTGCTGACTGGCCCCGCCTCCGCCGATGATAGGTCAGCGTCATGATCACGCAGGGTCCTGGGCGACCGGATTCGTCAGTCCCCAGTGTTCACGCGCCGGCCACGCCGCAGCTCACTGCGCATGCGCTAGGCTACGTGACACGCACGAAGGTGTGGCTTCTCCGGCCGGCGCCATTTTAGGCACAGCATGTGGCCAGTGCATACAGATGCGGCTTGCAACAGTGCTGTGCCTATCCGAAGTGAGGAGCCAGGACCTCTTCCGGGTCTCCCACATGGGCACAGGGTCCCAAAGCCGTGGGCCGTCCTTGACTGCTTTCCCAGGCCACAAGCAGGGAGCTGGATGGGAAGTGGGGCCACAGGGATTAGAACCAGTGTCCATATGGGATCCTGGCACGTTCAAGGCAAGGACTTTAACTGCTAGGCCACGCTGCCAGGCCCAGAGATTGGTTTTTATGAACAAAGAAGGGTTGAAAAAAAGCAGAACCAAAACAAAAACTCAGATTGACTGTTTTACTCTGTCTATGGCCATACCACCCTGAATGCACCAGATCTTGCCCCCGATCTTGTCTGATCTCAGAAGCTAAGCAGGGTCGGGCCTGGTTAGTACTTGGATGGGAGACTATTTCACTGTTGCTTTCCTTGTAACACGAAGACAGGCAGACAGAGCAGTGGCGACGTAAGTGGTTGACTCAGGCGATTTGAGGTTACCTTTCTCTGTGTAAGAATGTACGTGAAGGGGCATGGCATTACCTTGCTGATTTAAACTGGCAAGTTTGGAAAATATAGCTGCTAGTACTCTTGATTTTTCATGTCAGATAACTGTTTAATCCCATGTAAGCTGAACGCAGGCCTGGGATGACTCCAAATGGAGCCTGTTGGGTCCAGTATAGGAGATGAGTTTAAAAAAAGGGGGTGCTATAATTTTTACTTAGCAACATGAGTCACTTTAGTATTATTTGCATATTGTGAAAGTATATATATATTTTTTTTCAAAAGATTTATTTTTTAATTAGAAAGTCAGATATACAGAGAGGAGGAGAGACAGAGGGGAAGAACTTCTGTCTGATGATTCACTCCCCAAGTGAGCACCATGGCCAGAGCTGAGTCGACCTGAAATGGAGCCAGGAGCTTGATCTGGGTCTCCCTCGCGGGTGCAGGGCCCCAAGACTTTGGGCCATCCTCGACTGCTTTCCCAGGCCACAAGCAGGGAGCTGGATGGGAAGCAGAGCTGCCGGGATTAGAACCAGTGCCCATATGGAATCCTGGAGCATGCAAGTTGAGAACTTTGGCCACCAGGCTACTGCATTGGGCCCTGTAATAGTATATTTATTTTGTTTACATATATTGATTGGTAAATGTCCCTTGTTATCCTTGCAATGACTGGTAGGGAGTTCAGCAGGTTGTGTGGGAAAGTCTGCAGCAATCTCATATTTCAGTAAGAAAGGAAGGGAGGTACATCTGCATCACTGCTAACACTATGCAGACCTTATTAAGGGGAGCCATTAGTAGAGATTGCCACTCCCATGTAAATGTGGCTTTCACACTCCATACTTCCAAAAACTTTATTCAACCTCTTGCATTTACTGCTCTTCAAAAGCCAGTTTTCTTACAACTTGCATACTGTCATATTTCTACTTTGAAAAGGATCGACTTGCGACTTTGCACAAAGGTTGAAGGACACAAAGCTTTTTACTCTACCTCCCTCCTCCCTAGCACTCTTTCATTTCCAAGTCCAACACCTTCGTCTTTCCTAATCCTCCCAGTATTTCCTCCAGGACTCCTGCACTATCCCAACCGGTGTATGAAGCTGGTTCCCAGGCAGGCACTTGCAAAGGAGGGACAGGCAGTAGGGTGTGACACAGTAGGTTAGCTCAGCAACGTGGTTAGACAGTAAGAAGGCTGGGCAGGGCAAGGTTCCTGACGCAGAGCGAGGCAGCAGGACTTGGCATGCTTAAGGGACTGGGCAGGCTTTAAAGTGTTCCTGAAAGGTAGCAATTAAGGCCAGGGAAGCAGGCTAATGAGGCTGTTTGGGACGGTAGTCCACGGCCACCGCTGCAGAGGACTGTCCTCCGGTTGCAGCCTAGGAAGCTATTCAGGCGCCGTCTGTGGTCCTCGGTGTGCTCCAGCCAGCACCTCTCCCTACACAGCATTTTAGATGTGAGGGCAATTATAAAACTTTGTGTTTTTTTTTTTAAATTTTTAAAATGTCTCATTTATTTTTATTACAATGTCAGATATACAGAGAGGAGGAGAGACAGAGAGGAAGAGCTTCCATCCGATCATTTACTTCTAAAGTGGCCACAAAGGCCAGAATTGAGCTGATCCAAAGCCAGGAGCCAGGAGCTTCTTCTGAATCTCCCAAGCCAGTGCAGGGTCCCAAAGCTTTGGGCCGTCCTCAACTGTTTCCCAGGCCACAAGCAGGGAGCTGGATGGGAAGGAGCCCACTGGGATTAGAACTGGTGCCCATGTGGGATCTCAGCACGTTCAAGGCAAGGACTTTAGCTGCTAGGCTACCTCGCCAGGCCCAAAACTTCTTAATTTCTAAAAACCAATCCGACACAAGGTTTTCAATTAAAAATGAGTTGAACCGAATAAAAAGGAAGAGCCTTTATGTTCACTTAAGGTCAAAATTCACTTCAAGGGAAGGCTTGAGGAGTGAGTTCCTTTTTCTTTTTCGGGACCTGACTTGAGAGAATTATTGTTTACAGTTATTTTTGCCAAGCAATCAATGCCTCTTTATAATCTAATCCAATATCAATATCCTACACTTTTCTGAAGTGCATTCCTGAAGGTCAAAGTGACTTCCTCACCAAAACAAAAACAAACAAACAAACAAACAAAAAACAAAAACAAAGAAAGAAAGAGAGAAAGAAAAAGAAAAGGGTGACTTCCCCGGGACGGGCATGATGGCTCTAATGCTAAATCCTCATCTTGAGCCAGGCGCAGTGGGGCAGCGGTTAAGGTCCTCGCCTTGCACGCCCTGGAATCCCATATGGGCGACGGTTCTAATCCCGGCAGTCCCGCTTCCCATCCAGCTCCCTGCCTGTGGCCCAGGAAAGCTGTTGAGGATGGCCCAAGGCTTTGAGACTCGGCACTTGTGTGGGAGATCCGGAAGAGGCTCCTGGCTGCGGATTG
This sequence comes from Ochotona curzoniae, assembly GCF_017591425.1. Lineage (NCBI taxonomy): Eukaryota > Metazoa > Chordata > Mammalia > Lagomorpha > Ochotonidae > Ochotona > Ochotona curzoniae. The sequence goes on along the minus strand of NW_024464918.1, from coordinate 19,705,733 downwards.
GCATAGCATCGGCCGTTGCGCTCACTTGGGGAGTGAGTCATTGGACGGAAGATCTTCCTCTCTGTCTCTCCTCTCTGTATATCCACCTTTCCAATAAAAATAAAATAAATCTTTAAAAAAAAAAAAACAAATCCTCATCTTGCAAGCGCCAGGATCCTATATGAATGTTGGTTCATATCCCAGCAGCTCTACTTCCCATCCAGCTCCCTGCTTGTGGCTGGGGAAGCCTCAGAGGATGGCCCAAGGCCTTGGGACCCTGCACCCGCGTGGGAGACCAGGAGGAAACTCCTGGCTTTGGATTCGTTCAGCTCTGGCCATTTGGCCATTTGAGGGAGGAGTGAACCAGTGGATGGAAAATCTTTCTTTCCGGTCTCTCATTCTCTCCATAAATATGATATGCCTTTCCAATAAAAATCAAACAAATACCTCTTTTTTAAAAATGACTTCCTCAATTTCTGTATCCAATGTTTCCTCTTGATCTTTACTTCTCTTACCCTCCCCATAAGCATATCACCACTTAGCCCACCCCTAGCGTCTAAGCAACTTAAAAGAATTCAGATATCATTTTTAAAAATGCTGATTTATATGTACTTGTTTACTTAAGAGGAAGAGGAAGCGAGAGAGGAGGGCTAGGTCAAGCCAGAGCCCTTAGCCCTCTGCAGATCCTCCCCATGGGTAGCAGTGACTCCTTCACTTGATCTGTCATCTTCTGCACAAAGACGGAAGTTAGACCGGAAGAAGAGTAGCCAGGACTTAAAATGACCCTCCACCTGATATACAATACAGGTGTCCCAAGCAATGGCTTCACAAACTGGGTCCCCAAACTGGTCCCAAAATACATGCCTAAATATCTCCTATGATTTCTCAATGCCTTTCCCATGCACTGGACCCAAAAGGAGTGGACCCAGACCACAACTCATGACTAAGTGACAGTTCTTAGCTTTCTTCACCTCTCCACTGGAAATCACCTTTTTCCCTAAAATTAAGCTCTTGACCCTTGATAGATACTTCTTTGTTTTGGTTTTGTAACACTACGTGGGTGAACAAAGTAGTCAGAAAGAGTCAGGGAACTAAGGGTTCTTACCACTCAGCCCACTTGCACCTCCCAGATCCCATCAGCTCCACGCCAGTTCAAGCAGGCTGAAGCCAGGAGCCCTGAACTCCATGCAGGCCTCTCACGTCCCTGCAAAGGTCTCAGCGCTCGGAACGCCTCCCGCTCCCCATCCAAGTTCAGCAGCAGGAAGCTGCGTCAAGCCAGCACTTCAATATGGGCTGTCAGTTTGGCACAGCTGTGGCTCCACTGCCTGCTGCACCATCCCACTGGCTCCTCATGAGTGGTGCGCCTCCACTTCTACTTTTTTGAAACAGACAGTTCAGACTTTTCTTCTTTTTCAGGAGGAAAATTTTTTGAAAAAATTTCTATTGAGATTTTGAAAAATTATACTGAAGATCCAGGGAGAATCCTAAGCAAAGACATGGGTCATGCCCACTTGGAACTGCATTATAACTCACAGAAAATTACAAACACTCAAAAGTACCCTTTTAGATATTTTTCAACATTTAATTTTGGAAAAATATAAGCTCTGTGATTGAGACATTTCCATATAACAAAACGGCATTTCTTTCATCGCCCACAAGCTCCTAAGATTCAGAAAGCAAAAGACCTCAATTATTGAAAGTGTGTTATTATTTCAGATGTGCTTTAATGAAAGCAGAATTTATAAACTGTAGCTCTTTCTTTAAGGGCACTTTTGATCTAAGACCTATAATCAAAGGCTTTTCCGGGGTCCCGAGTGGACCCAGGGACAGGTTTTGTGATCTGTTGAATTTCTAGCAATTTCAGTTACAGAATTAAGAATGTTCAGAAGGCCACCTACAAAAACTTCCTTTTTGAGTCTTTTGCGATAGCGTAGTGGTTAGGGTCCTCACCTTGCACATGCCAGGATCCCATATGGACCCCGGTTCTAATTGCAGCAACCCCACTTCCCATCCAGCTCCCTGCTTGTGGCCTGGGAAAGCAGTAAAGAGAGGATGGCCCAAAGCCTTGGGAGACTGCACCTGTGTGGAAGACCCCGAAGAGCTCCTGGCTCCTGGCTCAGCTCCAGCTGCTGTGGTCACTTGGGGAGTGAATCATCGGACTGAAGATCTTGCTCTCTGTCTCTCCTCCTCTCTGTATATCTGCCTTTCCAATAAAAATGAGTAAATCTTTTTTTTAAAAAAAAACTTCCTTCTTAAAAAACCATTTTTTTCTTCCTTTACTGAATAGAAAATGAAAAGTCAGCAGGTGAAAAAGTAACTCATCCTTCGTCACTGCTGCTGTCGAGTTCCTCACAGCTGTGTTGGATGTTTTTCTCTGGAAACAGTTTTCACTTTCTGTCTGTACTTTTACTTTTAAAAAGCCTGCAGCAGCAGCAGAGCCCAGTTATGTCAAGGTAAATATGAAGCATTTTTCAGAAGCAGTGTTCTTCCTTTTCCAATCTCGAATGATCTCTCTGTTTACCCACACATTCATATTTTCCAAAGCAGCAGGAAATGTGGCGCTCTTGTGCTTACTGGAGTCTTAGTTGCCACATACTAACCTTGTGACCTAAACAGAACTCACACCAATTTAGGAAAAAAGAGGTAGGTGGGATGGATTTGAGACTCACAAAATTGGATCAGGAGGGACATTTAATTGCACTTGATCAAGGATTTCAGTGAGATTGTCCACGGAAACAAGAGCTCAATTCCTACTTCTTTTTCTTTCCTTCTTTCCTAAAACTTTCAAGTCTTGTCAATGTGCAGGGACAATGGTTCATTCTTTCCCTGCTACCTGCAGCTGAAACCCTCGGGTTCCTGCCCGAGTCAGTTACAGCAGCCAGCAAGCCTGCTGGAAGGTCCCGGCCCGACCTCACACGTGTGTGCTCTGTGCTCACACTTCACAAAATGACACACACCGTTCTCCAAACTATGTTTCCTGTCCTTCTAGCTGGGAATTGCATTGCAAAAATCACTTCTTTGTGAAAATGTGCATAAAATATTGCATAAGCCTTACCTAATATTTTTATTAATAGTTGTATGTCTGGTCCTTCTGGTTTGGATGGGAGACACGTGCTGGAATGAGAAAGAAAATGGTGTGGGATTGGAGGATGGTGTACGGAGCAGTGTGCAACCAACACGGGTTAACTGCTAGCTGCCTTTCTGAAAGGCAACTTGAAAGCATTTATCAAGTGATTAAAACTAAAAACATCGAAAGGCACATACACATCAGTTCTTTATAGAGCATATGGCACGCACATGTGTTGGAAACCACAGTCACTTAAAATGAGGCCAAAGAACTTTCTTCACTATAGGCAAGAGTGTTCTCAACTTGTTGCTTAAAAACAGGCTATAAAAAGTTATACTACTGGGTCCACTGCAATGGCCTAGTGGAAAGATCCTTTGCCTTGCAAGCACCGGGATCCCATATTGGCATTGATTCATGTCCTGGCTGCTGCACTTCCCATCCTGCTCCCTGCTTGTGTCCCGGGAAGGTTGGCCCAAATCCTTGGGACCTGGCACCCACATCGGATCAGCTCAGCTCTGGGAAGGAGGAGCTTTCTCTCTCTCTCCTTCTCTCTGTAAATCTGCCTTTCCAATGAAAAGAAATAAATATTTTAAAAAGTTATCTAACTTTTCTAAAGACAATCTGTAATACATGTAGAATGACTTACCAATAGTAATTAACTCTGTGTACATACTTTAAGTTTTTTATGTGTGTTTGTCTCCCATATTCTGCCTTTTTAAAATTTACTTATTTTTATTGGAAAGTCAGATATACAGAGAGAGGAGAGACAGAGAGGAAGATCTTATGTCTGACAGTTTACTCCCCAAGCGGCTGCAAAGGCTGGAGCTAGCCAATCTGAAGCCTGGAGCATCTTCCGGGTCTCCCACACGGGTACAGGCTCCCAAGGCTTTGGGCCATCCTCAACTGCTTTCCCAGGCCTCAAGCAGGGAGCTGGATGGGAAGAGGGGCTCCTGGGGTTAGAAACAGTGCCTATATGGGTTCCTAGCATGTACAAGGCAAGGACGTTAGTCACTAGGCCATCATGCCTGGGCCCCATATTCTGACTTTTGAGCTATTAAAATAATATACTGCTAACAAATCATTTTCTTCAAGAATTACTCTCCTACCTTGTACTTGTAAAACAGGTGATAATTTTGTTACATGATTCAAGGACTCACGTATTTTTCATGGTTTTCCTCTCTACTTCAACCTTTTGTTTTCATGGTCTTTAGTTTTGTTATCTTCAGTTTCATGGTCAAGTATTTTTCTTTGACATCACAAATTTGTCAGCTATGCTTGATCTATTTCTTATTGTATTAATGCTCTAAAATAATATTTTTGATTTGCTTCTTTTGCTCTGAGACCTTTTTCATCTTTTTATCTCATTTTCTGAGTTCTCATGTGTTGAATCTATGTTATTACAATACTATGCAAAGCTTTCACTTAATATCTTTCAGTTAGGTTCCTTTATTTGTAAAGCAGAGATGACGTACTTAAAGGACTATTGAGACTCAAATGAGCAAAGGCCTGTTACAGTGAAGGAGAGGAGTATTTAACAGTAACTTCTAGAAATAACTGTCCACTAGGTGCCTGTGGGTGGCTAACCCTCAGGATGAGCATGTGACTCCATCCAAGTATACAGAGTGCCACTCTCCCAAGCTTCAGCCGTGTTGCAATTATTTTTTTCTTAAAAGCATTATTAGAAATTATGGCTAGGGTCCCAACTCATTGGTCTTATATCTATATTTTTTTAAGGGTTTGCTTATTTTATTTTGGAAGTCAAAGTTACAGAGAGGAGAGAGAGAAGGAGCACGGGATGTTCCGTTCCATTCACTGCCTTTCACCACATATGGCCACAGCCACTCTGGGCCAGCCTAGAGTCAGGATATAAGATATTTTTCCATATCTCCCATGTTGGTAGGAACAGCGCAAACACTTGAGCCATCTTCTGCAGCTTTTCCAAAGCCATCAGCAGGGAGCTGGATTAGAAGAGGAGCAGCTTGAACAGCAACTTGTGTCCAGGCCACCACACTGGCGCCCTCAGGTGTCTATCCAAACTACCACCTTTCTGATGAATTTTGCTACAGGTGAGGTTGTTGGCAGAACACGGAGGTTTTACAGCAATATCTTTGCTGCACAGAGATCATTACAACATTCAAAGTCAACAATGAGTTCAGAATGCTAATGTGACATGGCAGCAACGCAGCCCACAGCCAGCCTAAATCACGGTGCTGCAGGCGCCCCTTACTCCTATATTCTCTCATCTATCGGACGTTTGTAATGGAGACTGAATTTCCTACTGGTGGCTACCACAGCTGAGCCATCTGGTGGAGAGGAAGTCAGGCTTGTGAGCTGCCAAAGGGGAGGAGGTAAAAATTAAAAATATATTTCAGGAAATCAGAGACCAGTTGCATAACTTATACACTTTTTGTTTCTGAGACTCTAAAGAGTCTGTTTGTTTTTAAAATTAATGAATTTGGCAGAGGGAGAGTACAAGCTTTCATCTTCTGGTTCTATTTACCAGTGCTACGAGCGGCTGGCCTCCTTCCTAACCCAAACCCCTCTCAGTTCACTTGGACTGAAGCAGAAAGCCAAGAGCTCCAGGAGCTCCAGGGAGGGCTGGATGTGGGGGCCAGGGACCCAGGGACCCAGCTCCTCGAGAAGCGCTGCGGCTTCCCAGGCTGCACACCAGCAGGAAGCTAGAACCATGGAGCTGGGCTGGGATTCATGCTTTGACACTCCAACTTGGGATACAGGCCTCTTGATCAGCTGCTTAATCCCCACACCAAACACCTGGCCACATCTGTTTTTATTTATACTGTTATTACCCCACAACTTTTATGAAACTCAACCTTGGGAGCTGGTGGTGCGGCTGTGTGTAGTGCGTTAAGCTGTTGCCTGCAGGGCTGACATCCAGATGGGCATGGGTTCAAGTTCTGACTGCTCTGCTTCTGATCCAGCTCCCTGCTAATGCTGCTGGAAAATCAGTGGTACATAACATATGTGCTTGGGCCACCTGCACAGAGGTGAGGCCTTGATGAAGCCCCTGGCTTTCCAGCCATGGCCACTGCTGCCATTTGGGGACTGAACCAGAGGATGGAAGCTCTGTCTCTGCCTTTATGATAAATAAGAAAATATTAAAAACCCAAGTTAAACAAAATAAAACAAAAAACCTCCTCCTCTTGAAGACTAGCATCAAAGATAGTCTAACTTCTCTTTGGTCTACAAGTCTCTAAAAGCACTTACCACTTAGACTTTTTAAGAGATTTTTCTGCTAGTGATAATGGGAAAGACACATAATTTCATTTTTGAAGAAAAGACTATCTTTTAAAAACATGCACATTTTCCTCTTTAGCAAATAAGAAATGAAAGCACTTGGCTTTGAGACCCCAAAACACTGAAGGACGCAATGCAATTTGAATTCAGGGATTGACTCTGTTCAGTCATTCCTGGCTTCCTGTGCCAGCAGGGACCTTTGGACAGAAGGGCGATGGACAGTGAGGGGCACTGCCAAGGCGTGCTAGACCCACCCTCAGGGCCCCCGATACGGGAGAAGCAGGCAAGGCACACTGCGACCTCTCCCCTCCACTGGTTTAGCTCATTAATCTCTCAAGGTCAGCTCCAAAAAGGCTGCACACTTGGATCAAGAAGCTTTGTGATGCCCAGGGGACATTCTACAAAGAGCAGCAGCTTGGAGGTGTTAAATAAAAGTTACAACCTTGTGTTTGCAAACTAAGCTCTTGCACCGCCTGGGCCTCAAAGGAGAGCAGAGGCTCTCACACTACAGTTGCAACCATCAAGGAGAGACTGTTTCTCTAACCTTCTGGGAGAGAAAACAGACATGTTTCCTGATAGGTCAGTTTCTGTTGGCAATATGTGAGGTGTCTGCTGGTTTCTTCTCTGCACAAAAATAACCTGAAATTTAACTGACTCATCAGTTGGGTCTTGCTGTATATGGAAAGCCACTTTGAATGACCAATCTGGCTTTTTTTTTTTCTTTTCAGTCAGTTTTTCCCTATAAAACTAACCTCTCCTGCTCACTCAATAGGAACACTTATTCTCTTTCAGGGTGCAAAGTGTTGCCGGATTCTAAAATTGAGAAGAAAATCAATGAAAGTCTGCAAGCCAACTGCTGTGCTTCAATTATTCAACAAGAGCAAAGGGGTTACCTAAGACCCCAGCCCTGGGACAGCTCTTTGGGGAAATTTTTTTTGTGTGTGTGTACATGACTTTCACTTGATTTTATCCTTGAATTCATGTCTCAACTGCATACTACAATAAAGGTTGTCCATGCTCTCAGGTTGCAGTTCCTTACCGAGGCACACGGAGTATGGAGGCAGCCTCAAGCCGAATTTGGCTACTCGAAGTGCTGTGGCCTTGGGTCCAGGATAGACGGACACAGACATCTGCGGTGGTCTCAAGCACTGCGTGGAAGTTGATTTGGACCCGATGGAGTAAATTTATGTCAAAAGCTTGGCTAACGATTAGCGAATGCTCTCTATGTGCCAACTGTTCTCTTACTTCTCAATGATAACTGAGGGAATCCATTATCCTCATTTTATAGAAAAAAGTATTGCACAAGCAGACGGAGTTACCTGTCCAAACGAGTGGTCAGGGCAGGGTTCAAACTCCAAGTCTGACCGCAAGAACTGAAATAAGGGAAGATGCACGGAGTTATAGCAATGGCAATTCCAGGCAAAGCGTTGTTGGGAAGTTACATTTCACTTTGCATGGTCAGGTGACTAGTTAATCTGAGAATCAGGAATGGATCTCAAGGCTGATGTTGTGGCGCAGCCTGATAAACTGTCTGCCATCCTGCATCTGGGTGTAAGTTCCAGGCTGGCTACTCCACTTCCAGTCTCGCTTACTGTCTGGGACCGCAGCTGAAGAAGGCCTAGATGCCAGGGTCCCTGCCTGCGACCCGCAGAGGGGACCCGCATGGATGTTGGGCTCTGCTGCAGTCATTTGGGGAGGCAAACCAGCAGATGCAGGATACGTTTGTATCCTATAAATGCTTTTCAAAGGCACTTTAAAGACAGGAATAGATCTGGTATCTTCCAATTGTTAGGTCACTTAGTTTCGTTTATTGGGCTACACCATACACTCTTCAAATCCAAAATTGAGCTGTAAGCTTTCAGCTCTGGGGTGAAGGTGCTGCTTAACATGCCAGCCTGTCAGAATTCGCGGGGTTCGGTCCCCAGTTCAGGCTTCTGAGCCATCCTGGCTTTGGTCCCCACGCAGCCCTGCTCTGCGTGACACCTGGGGTGAACCAGATCAACCTCTCTCAAAATGGACAGTTTAAAATCCACAAACGTGGTAACTTGGGGGCCAGCCACAGAATTTATGTGGGACTAACACCACGACGTAAACAATACTGATTTAGGGTCTAAAATAGAAAATTAACCTTAGGTTTTCACTTCAACATTCCAAGAGAAATGAAACGAACGGCAGTTTTAACATACAAAAACTTGAAGCACTGTTGGACCCCAGCGCTAACTCTATTTTATCTTTGCTAAATATATAAAGACAAACCCTTTCGTTCCTACTCTTTAGGAAGAGGCTAAAATACATACTGGAAATTCATTATCTGCCAGGTTCACAAATGGGAGATGGCTGTTATTCCCCTCCGCCTCCCCAAGGTAAGTTTTACTTCGAGATAAATATGTTCTACAAAAAAAGGGAAGATGACCAGCATTCCTCTCACCTAATCTTTAGTCTGCGGTCTCTGCTACCAAACAAGAATTAAGCCATTTAAAACACTATCTTTCACAGGCGGGTCCTTGTTCGCACTCCCTCAGTTGAGGCACCGCGGGCGTGTCGGAGAAGGCAGCTCCCAGCGTCGCCCACGGCGCCCGGCCGCGGGGCATGTTGGAACTTGTAGTCCGACCCGGCCTGCCAGATCTGTGGCTTTTCATTTAACGCGTCCCTCCGCTTAAACCTTTCTGGTCCCACAGCCAGAGGAAGCCGTAACTTCCAGCTTCCTTGGATAAGTCGTAGTTTACTCCCGGTTCCAGAGTCTTCCTGGGTGCTCTTCCAAACTCCTACGCCCTGTGGACTCCTTCATAAGCCTGCCAGGGATTGGGCGGCGCTCAGCGTGGGGCGGAGCCCTGCGTGGATTAGCGCTGCTGATTGGCTACCTTCGGATGAAAGAGGCGTTTCTCGGTCGGCTCGCTGAGACGCGCACTGAGGTTCAAAAGGGAGGCCTTCACCGCAGCCAGCCTTCTCGCAAGGGAAATCTCGCGATATCCGGCCGCCGGGACCCAGCGGCGGCGGAGCGTGGGGGTGGCAGGCGCTGTGGCCGGGCAGGGACGGCTGAGGCGGCCCGGCGCGCGTCCCCTGCGCTCGGTCACAGCCGGCTGACCCGGGCCCGGAGGGGCGGCGTGTGCGGAGCCTGGCCCTGCCGGCCGGTGGCCCCCGGCGCCGCACCTGGACCCCGCGCGGGCTGCGACAGGTGCGCGGATCCCCGCCCGCCCGCCGGCCCGCCCCCTCCGGACCTCGCCGGCCGGGGCTCGGGATGAGCCGCCCGCTGCGGCGGTAGAGCGGCCGCCGCCCCTGCGGTCGATCGGGCTGGAGCGAGGGAAGCCCCCGCGGCCGCCCCCCACACCCCCTGAGCCCGGGCGGGCAGGAGCTGGACGCGGCGTCCGTTGCGGATCTGAAGCGCCGTCATGAACCTGCACCAGGTGCTGACCGGGGCGGTGAACCCCGGCGACCACTGCTTCTCGGTGGGCAGCGTGGGCGACCAGCGCTTCACGGTGAGAGAGGCGGGCTCCGGCGAAGGGCAAGGGGGACAGCGGGCCTCGGCCCACGGAGGAGGCGGGAGGTGCTGCGTGGAGCGGCCGGGCGCACGGAGAGGGCTCGGAGCGCCCCAGCCGGCAGTGTCGGCGCAGGATGCCCGCCGCCCCAGAGGCCTGTCCGGGCTGCAGCGTGGAGATCGCTTGCGCGCTGCTTTCACATTTTCTTGCAAGGGGAAAGTCAAAAGTAGCCTTGTGAGTCAGGGACCGGTGGCTCCTTGAAAACTGTTACCAGCTGGTGAAAGCAGCTGAGCGCCAGGTAGCAAGGAAGGGGGTGAAAAACACCGCGCCCGTGTGTGTTTGTTTTTTCTACGCATTCACTGAGGAATAGCCAGAGCAGTATTTTATTTCTTTCTTTATTTGTAATCAGTAACTCCGACCTTGCTTTCCATGCCACACGTGACAGCTCAGCAGCAGTTCTTGAAAACTGTTTAGTGTTTTACATGGTTCGGCTTCCTGGGGTCACGGTGTCCGGCTGTGTGTCAGCGTCGCGGTGGCCATGCCCAGGTGAAGGGCTCCTGGCAGCGGCCCGGCTGCTGGGAGGAACTCTGAAACGTGTGGCCACTGATCCGATGGCCGCAGGACCGTTTTATCAGTGCTTCTAACCCTGACCCTGCCAGCCCTCAAGCATGGGTGCTGGGCAGTTTAGCTACAGGCTTGGTACTGTATCTTCAGTGAAACTCAGGTTTAAGTTGGAAGAAAGGAAACCTCTTGGATTTCCACTGTAAAAGACAATGGTCTTTTCTGCTTTTGACCCCTTTTTTTGGGCGGTGGAGAGAAGGCGCCCTTGTTGGCCTGGGCTGTGCTACTCAGCATTTCACATGGGTTAGGCATTTAAAGCCGGAATTGTAGAATTGTGCCAACCAAGCACTTTGCTGTCAAGCACAGCCGGCCCTCCCCTGCGGAGTGACTCACAGGCTCCGAGTTTGCGCTCCACACTCGGAAAGTGTCTGGAGCGGGGGGGGCACCGCAGCTGGCTGCTGGGCTCTGCTGGCCGTGTGGAGGGATAGAGACAATATTTACAGGTTTGATCGTGTTAGATTCTCTGTCATCTCTGCCAGTTCAGAGAACTCTTCCCAAGAGACCGTCTGTGTGAGCAGGGGTGGAGCTTCCAAGCACATGCAATTTGATGGTTTGGGAAGTGCCTGGACACGTTCCTCTTGAAAACTTTGGAAAATGTGTGTGTTATTTTTCAGGGGAGGTCGGCTAATGTGCCATCCTACACCCGCCTGGAGCTTTTGCCCAGTTCCACCGTGTTGAAGGCCTTCCCATAGAGCAGGCTTGAAGCTTCTCCCACCTACTGCCCTGCAGGTTTCCTGTGCCCTCTGAAAGCGTTCCTGTAGAGAAGCAGAAAAAACCCCACAGACTTGTTTTGGTTTAGCGTAATGAGATTCCAGCTCTTTGCTTTGGTGGTTAAGGGATTAGCAGTCACGTTTTTCTGAGGCAGATAATCCATCCTGACTCTTGAATGTTAACGTGATTGGTCTGTTAGGAACCGAGTTTCTTGCTCTCAGTTTTCTGGACACTTGCATACACTCTCTTGAAGTTGTCCCATTTTCTTCTTTGATGTTATAAAACAGATCTATTGTTTATGTATTGACCTTTGGCTTTTCAGATTTTGATTTCTCTACTTGGATGGGATGGCAGGAAATGATGGGGACAGCCAAGCTGTAGTGACTTCAGAATCCCTCCTTGAGATGGGGCTTGAGTCTTCCCCTTGCATTCCCCCTGGAGGGATACTTTCACCCTTTGGCGCATTTCTGCCCTCCCTAATCCAGCCTTTTGTTTGTATACCCTCCCTTGCTTGTTTGCAGGTGGCTGTTTCTTGCTTGGAAAATATATTAGGGCAGATCCGTGCCGCTGCTGTCTGATTTTAAATGGGAAGGAAATTGAATGCCAGTTCTCATTGTTCTAGATCTGAAAATGTGCAATTGCTAATACAAGCTGGTATATATATTTACTACATAAACTGGCCTCAGACTGACTTTGCCCTCAGTAAGGAGGCTTGTAGCAGGTGTCTAGACTGCCAGGCACTGTTTCAGTACAGTTCATGTATCATTAACCGGATGTGCGTCCTCTGTGGCTTCATCCCCAGCAGGGACTGTCGCTACCTGGAGCTGATTTCCAGCCTCTTCGGATTAGTTGTTTATCCATGGCTACATTCTTCTCTACTCTTTGGATTCCTCTTTTTCTCATCTCTGAGGTAAAATTGCCATAGAGCCCACTTACAGGGTTGTTTCATGATGAGGTGAAAAGTTTCAAGTTCATGGCTTAGTAGTAAGTGTGCAACTCTTCAAAGGCCGTTCCGTGACACTAAGGTTGTTCATCCTGATGCCTGATCTTGGAAAGTGCTGAGAACAGTGGTGCTGCAGGCTAATCCTCTGACCTGCGGTGCCGCCATCCAATATGGGTATGGTTCATGGGCTGCACTTCCTGTCCAGATCTCTGCTTAGGCCTGGGATGGCAGTGGGGCCCTGCACCCAGGAGGGAGACCTGAAGAAGTTCCTGGCTCCTGGCTTTAGGTCAACTCAGCTCTGGCCTTGGTGGCCATTTGGGGAGTGAACCAGCATATGGAAGACCTTGTCTCTTTGTGTAAAAATAAATAAGTCTTTTTAAAAATGCTGGTTTAAATGGGTTGTTGAAAATGATTAAAGAAGCCTAACTACAATGTATTTAACACAGGCTGGGTTTTTTAACAGCTTGAATAATTTATATTTGAATCTAAAAAATGTTAACACTTATTCAAGCATTTCATCAGTATTAGGTGAATAGCCAGGGAAACTTCAGGTATGTTTAAACCAAAATTCATTTTCCCCCCATTTGTTGGAATGCTTCTTTTTTTTTTTTTTTAAGATTTATTGGAAAGTCAGATATACAGAGATACAGAGAGGTGGAGAGACAGAGGGCAGAGGGATTCACTGTCCAATGAGTCACTCCTAAGTGGATTTATCTGCCAAAGCTGCACCAATCTGAAGCCAGGCACCCGGAGCCCAGAGCCTCTTCCAGGTCTCCCATGCAGTGCAGGGTCCCAAGGCTTTGGGCCATCCTTGACTGCTTTCACAGGCCACAAGCAGGGAGCTGGGTGGGAAGTGGAGCTGCCGGGATTAGAACCAGCACCCATATGGGATCCTGGTGTGTGCAAACAAGGACTTTAGCTGCTAGACTGCCGTGCCGGCCCTGTCCGAGTGCTGCTTTCACTGCTTTATCTTACCTTTCAATTTTAGAGTGAAAGTATTTGAACAATCTGAATTTGGTCTGTTGACAGCTTTTGTAATAATAATAAACTGTTTATAATGAATGGGTTAAAAAGAGGCACAGTTAATTAGAACCTAAATTTCTAATATTTTTGTAATGACAATATATGGTATATTTTTTTCTTTTTTTTTTTTTTGTACATTATCCCTCTCGTTTTGAAGTTGTTTTGAATGAAATGGAAATGAAGTGACTTCCCAGAGGCAGTAGGATAGGGCTTGTGCCCGGGACTCTGTTTAGTATTTTAAGCAGTTGAGCTATGGGAGGGAGAGCAAGTCAGCTACAGCTGCAGTTAGAGCTGTGCAGTGTTAGACAGCTTGGGGTGGCCAGGCGAGGGGGCCGCAGCTGGATAGGATTCAAAGCCTGCAGCTGTGAGGAAGCCGTGAGGAAGGGGGCTGAGCAGCGTCCCCCTCAGCTTTGGGTGGTACACACTTGTCAATCACGTGTGTTTCTGTAGGTGGGTCTTTTTTGGGGGCAGTGTGATTGTTATATTGGGAGGGTGGAAAACTTATGTTTCTTTGGAGTGACGAGTATGAGCTTTGTGAATGAAAGAATATAGAAGGGGAGATTTTGCTACTGTTCAAAGATGTTTATGGAGCTTATGAAGCCATTGAAAGTACTAAATTGGACTTGACAAGTTTTTGCCTATTTATAAAATATAGTGCTTTGCAGTTTTAATATACTGTTGAAATCATTTAAATAATACCAGCTCTCAGTATTGCATTTTTTTAAAAGATTTATTTTTATTATGTTTTTATTGGAAAGGCAGATATACAGAGAGGAGAGACAGAGAGGAAGATCTTCCATCCGATGATTCACTCCCCAAGTGAGCGCAATGGCCGATGCTATGCCGATCCGAAGCCAGGAGCTTCTTCAGGGTCTTCCACGCGGGTGCAGGGTCCCAAAGCTTTGGGCCGTCCTCGACTGCTTTCCCGGGCCACAGGCAGGGAGCTGGAAGGGAAGCGGGGCTGCTGGGATAGAACTGGTGCCCATATGGGATCCCGGGTGTGCAAGGCGAGGACTTAACCACTTGCGCTACCACGCCAGGCCCAGTATTGCATTTTTAAAAAAGATTTATGTGTATTTGAAAGACAGTTCCTGGGAGAAGGAGAGAGGTTTCCTTTCTGTTAATTCACTCCACAAATGACTACAATGGCTGGTACCGAGCTCATTCGAAGCTAGGAGCTTCTTCTGGGTCTCCCACGTGGGAGCAGGGTCTCAAGGCTTTGGGCCATCCTCTCTACTGCTTTCCAGGCCATAAGCAAGGAGCTGGATGGGAAGTGGAGCTGCCGGGATTAGAACCGGCGCCCATATGGGATCCTGGTGCATTTAAGGCAAGGACTTTAGCTGCTAGGCCATGGCACCGGGCCTGACCAGCAAATCTTTAGGTGGTGTCTCTGTGGGGTCATGGCTGTCCTCTGCATTCAGAGTTATTACTGGGTTTTGCTGCTTTTCTCCTGCTGCTTGCTTAATGTGCTTGCTCGCCCATCACTGCTTGGAGGATGATGTGCGTCAGCAGGTCTATTCAGTCTTGCTTTTATTCAACATTTGTCTTACTGATCATCTTCTCTTCCCGTGGCTTAGTTATACCATATGCTACTTTTTTTTTCTTTCTTTTGTTGCTTCGGTAGTTACCCACTGTCAGTGTTCTTTGCATAATTTCTTTCTTCTCTGTCTCCTTAAAAAAATGTATTTATTTGAAATGCAGAGTGAAATATCTTTCATCTGTAGGTTTATTTTTCAAATGCCTGCTGCAGACAGAGCTGGGCCAGGCCGGGAACTGGGTCTCCCGTGTGGATGATAGGAGCCTGGTTTGTGTTGGCCCCCATCTGCTGTCTTTCTGGGCATGTTAATAAGAAGCTAGACCAGAAGTGGAGAAGTGAGGGCTCAAACCTGCTCCCTTATGAAGGATGTCGGTGTCCCAAGTGGTGCCATTTTTGGCACAATGCCTGCCCCTCTTGTTCGTCCCTTAAATGTTGCTGAGCATTAGTTAGCCTTAAGTCTTCCTGCTTCATTCTACCGGCGCTTCCGAGCCTTCCGTGTGTGCCTTGGGAAGCGGCACAGAGCACGTGGTCTGCACTGCGATTAGTCGATTTTCCTTCTGAGAATGATGTCATTCAGCCAATTTTCTAAACCTCCCTTGGAGGCGCACTTTATATTTATTCTTAAACATATTATGCTTTTTTTCCTTATTAAGTTTTTTTAAATTTATTTTTTATTTTAAAACATTTCTTTGAAAGGGAGAGTTACATAGAGACGGGAGAGACGGGGATTGTCAGTCTATGGGTTTACTCCGAAGATAGTCAGTGGTGGAAGCTGGGATGATCTGGAACCAGGAACATCTTAGGAGTCTCCTCTGTGGGTGTAGGGACCCAAGGACTTGGACTGTCCTCCACTGGTTTCTCAGGACCACAGTGCTGGATGGGAAGTGGGGCAGCCAGGACTCAGCCTGGAGCCCTCATGGGATGCCAGTGCTTTGCCTTGGGCAGAGGTGGTGCTGCACCACAGCACAGGCCCCAAATGCTTACTTACTTATTCTCTTCCTTGCCTTCTTTCTCTCTCTCTCTTTCTTCCAGATTCATTTACATTTGCTTGAAAAGCAAATTTTGAGATAGAGAGAAGAGAGACAGAGAGAGGGGTCTAGATCTTGAATCCATTGTTCACTGTCTTAAGGACTGCAGCGGCTGGAGCCGGGCGTGTCTGAAGGCAAAGCCTGCAGCTTCTGGCTCTCCCCGTGGGAGCAGGGCCCAGTGACCTGAGCCTGTGCTGTACTAGTCCATCAGCAGGGAGCTGGATTGGAAGCAGGGTCCATATGGGGATGCTGGCAGCACTCCTGAGGCCTAACCTCTGTGCCACGGTGCTGGCCTTGACCCTTGTTCCTAGACTTGTAATCTGCTTTCTGCTGCATTGAGTCAAGTTCTAATGCTTCTACATCATGACTTTTAGACATCTTATGTTTGTCTTGATGTCATTCTGTTGAAGAGTCTTTTAATCCTTGTGCCCTTATTTAATATTGCTTTTCTCTGCTTAACTGTTGCTGCAGAGAGATCATTGTCAAAGGCACATTAAGATAACAGAGCTCTTCCGATGCGCTCTGTCTTTCTAGTCTCTTCTCGGTTTTTCCCTGTGCAGTGCTGCTTCCCTAAACTTTAGCTGTTATCCAGCTTTCCATTTGTATGATAGCAAATGCTTTTTTCTTTTCTTTTCTTCTTCTTTTTTTTTTACTTCTACCATGTATATATGCTCTTATAGTAACTTTTCAACTCTCCCACTCTCTCCTTTGTAAAAAAGCACTGTGTTTTTCTATGATTTTGGCTCTGCTGTATACAGTATGGGAGAAACAAACTGTGAGTAAGCAGGACTCTTGCTTTTCAGGAGCTTATGGGTGACCAGTTGCCTGTATTGATTACTGTCTTGGAATTTCATTTTATGTTTTTAGAACTGCTTTACTGTGTATAAGTAACAGATCATAAAGTTCACTCTTTTAAAGCTCATATTTTCAAAGATTTTAGTTTACTCAGAATTTTGCTTTCTTGCTACAGTTTAACTGCAGTGGACTTTTTCATTCTAGAAAGGAAGCCCCGTATCTATTAACAGTCTCTATTCACTTCTGCTCTCAGCCACTGGTAAGCACTATGCTACAGTCACTTTGCTTCATTTTCTTCCATATTTGTCACCACTGTTCTACTGTTCATATCATTCAGTCTTTTGTATTTGACTTCCTTTGCTTAGCATATATATATATGTATATATTTTTTAAAGGGATTTTAGTTGTTTGAAAAGCAAAGACACACACAGACAAAGGGTCATCTGTCTGTTGGTGCTTTTCTCATATGGCTGCAGCAGCCAGGGCTGATCCAGGCTGAAGCCAGGAGCCTGGAGCCTTGTCCAGGTTTCCCACGTGGATGCAGAGGTTCAAGGACTCGGTCTGCCCTCCACTGTTCTTCCAGGCATGTCAGCAGGGATGCTGAATCACAAATGGAGCAGCTGGGAATCAAACCAGCATCCGCATGGGATGCCCATGCTATAGACAGAAGTGTAGTAAGCAGCACCATGGCGCCTGTCTCTGTTTTTTTTTTTTTTTTTTTTTTTTTTGCATTTGTTTGTAAGGATGCACTATCATTGATATCCTCATATATTGCTGGTGGAATATACCAGCGTATCAATTATGGATGGAAATTGAAAGTAAACTTGCAATACCTCAAAATGTTAAGCATATGGGCCAGTACTGTGCTGTAGCAGGTTAAGCCACAAGCTGTAGTTCCAGGATCCCATATAGGTGCTGATTTAAGACCTGGCTGCTCCACTACCAGTCCAGCTCCCTGCTAATGTGCCTGGGAACTCAGCAGCAAATGCCCAAATTCTTGGACCCATGCTCCACGAGAGAGACCCCCAGAGGAAGCTCCTGGCTTCTGGTTTCTGTCTGGCCCAGCTCCAGCCGTGCGGCCACTTGGGGAGTGGAGTGAACCAGCACCTGGTACAAGCGTGCCTGCCTTCCTTCCTTTCTTTCAATTTGTTCATTTTTATTGGAAAGTCAGATTTACAGAGGGAATGAGAAAGATCTCCCATCCACTGGTTCACTCCTCAAGTGGCTACAGTGGCTGGAGCTGAGCTGATCCAAAGCCAGGAGCCTCTTCCTGTCTCCCATGTGGGTGCAGGGTCCCAAGGCTTTGGGCTGTCCTCTGCTACTTCCCCAGGTGACAGGCAGGGAGCTGGAGAGGAAGTGGGGCTGCTGGGACATGAACTGGGCACCCATATGACATCCCGGAGCGTGCAAGATGAGGGCTTCAACCATTAGGCTACCTTGCCAGGCCCGACCTGTCTCTTTCACATGCTCTCTCTCTTTACCTTTGTGTAAATCTGTCATTCAAATAAGTAAAAAGCTTAGTTTTGGTGGAAAGACAGACTTACAGAGAAGGAGAGACAGAAAGATGTAAAATCTGCTGGTTCACTCCCCAAATGGCTGCAGCATCTGGAGCTGAACTGATTCAAAGTCAGGAGCTTCCTCTGTGTTCCCAACACGGGTGCAGGGTGCTAAGGCTTTGCACTATCTTCTGCTTTCACAGGCCATAAGCAGGGAGCTGGATAGGGAATGGTACATAAACCAGTGCTTGCAAGGGGAGGATTAGCGAGTTGTGCCATTGTACTGGGCTCATAAAATAAAAAAATTCTTAATTAATCCTAGCGTTACCATAGGAATACATATACCCACACAAAACATGTTCATGAATGCTTGTATCAGCAGTATTCACACTAGTGACAAAGGAGTGGGAGCTCAGATGTCCAATCCAACTGAAAGTAGAGGCAGACTGCAGTAGCAAGATTGGAGGAAATCCTGCAGGCCTCCCCCTTGGCCTGGCCGACTGTGTGTGTGCTTCGTGTGCCTCCGCCTCTCGCCCTGCCCCACGCTGCAGCTGGATCTGACTCCAGTCTCTGTGTGTGCATGCAGAATAGCCAGGGAACTTTCACCTGTTTCACTTAGGTTTTCATTTTTTCTAATTCCAACCAGCAGCTAAATATATTTGGAAATTGGTAAACATTACCGGAGTGGGCTTCGTATTTCCTCCAGTAAAAGTGTGCAACCCTGAATAAAGCTCTTTTTCATTTAAAAGAAAATAAACAAACAAAAAGCTATCCAGTAGCCTTTCCTTATGTTTAATGAACAAGATGAGTTCTGGTTTTAGAACTTTGATACTCAGTGGTAATTATTATTTTTATAATTTAAGATCCCAACTTTTACAACTTTTTCTACTCCATGAAGTCTGTTAAGTTTTTTTTAGAAAAAATTATTTAAACTTAAGAAAAATTTTATTTTAAAATCTTTAAAATATTTTTTTAAATTTGTTTTATTTTTATTGCAAAGTCAGATATATAGAGAGGAGGAGAGACAGATAGGAAGATCTTCTGTCTGATGATTCACTTCCCAAGTGACCACAATGGCTAGTGCTGAGTCGATCCAAAGCCAGGAGCCAGGAGCTTCCTCCAGGTCTCCCATAGGGGTGCAGGGTCCCAAGGCTTTGAGCTGTGCTTGACTGCTTTCCCAGGCCATAAGCAGGGAGCTGGATGGGAAGTGGAGCTGCCGGGATTAGAACCTATGCCCATATGGGATTCCAGTGTGTGCAAGGCGAGGACTATAGCTGCTAGGCCACTGTGCTGGGCTTTTCTTTTTTTTTAACAACCACTTCTGGTCATTAGAATGCCACTGCTGGTGTTCTGGGGCAACAGTGATTATAGCAAGGCTAGTTGCTTTTAAAATCTTACTTCTACCTGTTGCACTGACTTCTCAGCCTCTTAAATACTGGTAACATGCTAGAGACAGAGACCGGGACAGATGGCAGAGCAGCCAAGGCGAGCTCGGCCTTGTGTGCGGGTGCATTGAAGCATCTCTGTGTACAGCAGTCCTTTCATTTCACATTTCAGTAAGATGCTGATGCAGTGCAGCCTATATGCAAAACATCTTTTACACAGTCACACAATTAGATGCAGAAGATGTCTAATTTGTTTTAAGTTCTGAGATTCAAATGATTAAAAAAATCCAGATTGAGCAAGTTTCAAAGTGCATAATATTCTGTGCCTGAGTCCTTTTTCCTTAGATGCTGAAAGAATAAAGTGGTACAAAAACAAGAAAAAGCCTTCTGCCTTCTGAGCTTCTCCATTTTGCTGGTCAGTCTTCATTCTGGGGAGTAAGGATGAAGGGGATCCCCTGTGGGGCCACATCCCAGTGGGTGAGCTGCTCCAGTGGCAAGTTGAGGCCCACGCTGCCTGATGTGAAGGGAAGGGTGTAGCTTTGCTTTTTCGTGGCTGTAAGTGCTGTCAGTGAAGAGAGGGATTGTTGACAACAATTCCTGTCTTTTCTTGTGGCTCCATATATATTCATGCAAGTTTTCAATCCGGCCCCCACCCCCCAGCCTGCCCCGCATCTCCTTTGCAAATAAATAGATGCTGAGGTGTATGGATTCTTGATGGGTAGCAAGGATTGTGTGTGTTACTGTGTTTTGCTGTGAGGTGGTCTCAGGGTTGTGGGGAGCTGCGGTGCTGAGCCACGTGCAGCTTGCATGTTTAGTTACACAGCACAGCACATGCTCATTTTTCTGTATCAGTTTTGTATCAGGCAAATTGCTGATGGAGTTTACAGTGTTTATGTTACATCTTTTACCCTAGAGTCTGTTAGTAGAGAGGCATGCTAAAGAGAAGCTTAATCATGTGGTTTCATTAGACTTGTGAAAGTTTATAGTAAGTTTTGGGTAGATTGGTTCCCTTTTCCTTTCTAAGTTTACTTGGATGAACTGCATTTTAAAAAACTGGAACTGTACTTCACAGTTATTTGTGAAGCAGAGTGTATTTAACTCACCAAAAGTCATAAGAATGTATCTTGGTGCATTTTTGTGATGCAGTCGGCCAAACAGAACTGCTTTGGTAAGCTCACCCCTGTGCACCCCAGGCTCACCCCTTTATGTGGCTCCCCAAACACTAGCCCTCAGGCGCGACTCTTCCCCTGATTTTGTATTGCCTTAGATTAGTTTTGGAAGTACAGTTATGTTTCGGTTTGTGTCTTGCTGTTGCTAGTTCAACATTGCTTGCCTCTGTGTTCTGAGCCGTTGTCATGGCCATGTGACGGTGCTTCTGAAGAGGGGCATGAGGATGAGAACTTTGTGGGAGAAATGAGTGATCAAATGTATTCTCATAATAATTTTAAGATTAGTTTTCTTGGTTTTAAAATTCTGTTTCTCAGTTGTGCAGTTTCACAAAGACTTCATCAAGAGGCTAATGGAATATGTACTTGGGTTTTCAAAGACTTATTTATTTGAAAGGTAGAGTTAGAGAGAGGGAGAGAAAGGTCTTCCATCTCCAGGTTGTCCCCAAATGGCTGCAGTGACTGGAGCTGGGATGTCCGAAACTGGGATCTGCTTCTAGGCCTCCCACGTGGGGAGCAGGGTTGGAGGTAGAACATTTAGAACTCAAGCCAGCATCCATTTGGGATGCTGGCATTGCGGGTTTTAACCACTGTGCCACACAAAAAAAGACAGAGCTTCCACCTGCTGATTCACTTCCACATGGCTGCAGTGGCCAGCAACAGCAGAGCCTGAGGGCAGAGATTTAATTTCTATCTGCACTGAGGGTGGCCTGAACCCAGTTCCCTGAGCCACTCCTGTGCTGGGCAACATCTGCATTGGAGGAAGCTGCAGCTGGAACCTGAACCAGGCTCTGAGTTTGAACCATGGATTCTGTGATGTTGAAATTCAGGAAGATTGACTTAAATTTTTTTTTTCTATGAAATAAAGGATTCCTGAGACCAGGAGGTTTGTGAACCCTTGCTTTATAAGTACCCCGTCATATGAAGTTACTGTAGTTTATTCATCCTCTTCACTATAATATCTGAGTTGGCTTTTAGATGTTTTTTCATTGATGGTGTGCTGAGTGTCCTTGTGTCCAGCGTTCACGTGAACACTTTTGGATATACATTTGTGGGTAGAGTCGCTGAGTCATAGGGTATGGTACGTTTTTAACTGTTTGTAGTTTTGTAGTCAGCAGTTGTAAGAGCGTTGGTTATTTTATATCCAAATAAGACACTTTTAATTATGGAAAAATGTTAAGGAAGGCTGTTATATTTTGACACACATGCTTTAGGCCTTGGGTGGCAGCACTTTCTTTGGTGTAGGTTATAACTTAGTTCCAGCCCACCTTTGAGGTGTTGAGCCCACTACTTGGCTGCAAATTTGCATTGCTTTATTTGTAAATGAGGTGATTATTATGTATTTTTTCTGTAAGCTTAGGTACTCTGTTTAGTCCATAGATCTGTATATAGCATTAGCTGTATTGCACAGCCTCCTGTTACAACAGAGAACATGATAAACTATCTCTCCTTAGAATTTAAGTTATGTTAATGGACATGGACCATATTTAAGGCTTTTTACTAATAATGATATATATGCTGTGAAAAAAATATATCATAATGTGATGGCAAGAAATGAGAGAATGATTGGGAAATGGAACCCGAATGTTCGGAAGAAGACGGCTAGTTGAAAGGTAGGCAGATAAACGTGATTGAGATGGAAAGAGGAGCAGACAGAAGGGCATTGTAGGGACAGAAGCCAGCTGAGCAAAGGAAAGGAGAAAGGACTGACTGGGCTGGGGTAATCGGTTAGCACACTGACCAGGCTAAGGTGTTGGGATTGTTCTCTAGGTGCAATGTCGAAAACTGTTTAAGTAATTTAAGTATGGAAAATTACTTGGTGCAGTGACATTTTTGGAAGATTGCTGTTTGTCTGGAATTGAAACAGAGGCAAAAACAGAAACAATTGCACTTAATATTTAATATTTTTGTAGCAGTGCAGTAGAGGCTTGGATCCTTGAAGGCAGTGAGGATATAGGAAGTATGCAGAGTTGGTAATCCTGTTACATTTACAGCTAGGAATTGTGAGTTGGCTGTATGTGAGAAGTAAACGAAAAAACTTTGAATGTAGAGTTTTATTTTTAAAGAAATGAACATTTTAAAAGAATCTGAGATAATATTTAATGCTGATATTCTACTGACATAGAATATATATTTAATGCTGATATTCTAATGATGTTTTTCTTGATGCTTTTCTCATTTTTATTTAATTTGTGTTTTAGGCTTATGCATCTGGATGTGACGTTGTAATCCTGGGAAGTGATTTTGAAAGACTACAAATAATTCCAGGAGCTAAGCATGGGAATATTCAAGTAGGGTGTGTAGACTGTTCAATGCAGCAAGGCAAGGTTTGTAATCACATTGTACTATGCAAGCTTGTTTTTACTATGATTCTTGTGAAAATAGTGTTTTAATTATTTTTTATTTGAAGTAGAGACTTGCTTTGTTTCAAGGACGGAGGGTCTACACGTGGCTTTTTTCAGATTTCTGAGATGTGTTTGAGAGTGCCAGGGTAATGTTCCTGGTATACTTTGGAAATAAAATGTCTATGAGTTGAGAATCCAGTAGTATCTGTAACGCTTGCTTATTTAAAGGTTGAGGGAAAGGAATGACAGTAAATCTTCATTTTGTTTTTAAATCAACTCAGAAAGAAGTAATTTGGTGCAGTGGCTCTCTGTAAAAAAGTAGTTATCTTGTAACTTCTGGGTAAACTTTGTACTGAAAGTAAGATTAGCAGATTGCACATGGAGAGATAGAGACGTCTTCCATCCACTGGTTTACTGCTTGAGTGGCTGCCTTGGACAGAGCTGTGCCAGTCCAAAGCCAGGTGTTTCCAAATCTCCACGTGTGTCAGCGGCCTCAGCACGTGGACCATCTCCTGCTGCTTTTCCAGATGCTCTAGCAGGGCATTGGATCGGAAAGTGGAGCAGTAGGGACTGCGTGAGCCCATCTGAAATGCCAGTGCTGGCTCCAGTTCTGTACTTTCACAATCATCATTGTCATAGACATCCAAATTCAGATGAGGTGAGATTAGAAATCTAAATAAGTAATTTTCAGTGAGAGCTGTCTCTTCCCAGGTTAGGATGAAGAACGTATTTGGGTTTTGATCATTATTTTAGAGGGCATATTTCCTTTTTGTTTGCTGGCAATAGTTTTTAGAAAGGGCTATTTAAAGTGTCGAAGATTTGCAGGTTCTGTTACTTGAGACCTCTGCTTTTAAGACATAAAGGTTCTTGTCCACAGTGGTACTTTAGGGCACCTTTTATTTTTCTTTGTATTATCAAATTATTGTGTTTTTTTTTTTTTTGTAATTCTTTATCTTGTCCTTGGCATGACAGTTTGTAAACTGGCTTCACCTTGACTTTTAGTCTACTGTCGGTTGTTTTGCTTTAAGGAATCCCTCTTTCTTCTAGCTGGGCAGGAGGTCAGTCACTCCCAAACATGCAGAGCCACTTTTAGTCTTTGTGTCTGTGTTTACACTATGTCCTAAAGTTGCAGACTCACTGCATTTTGCGATCCCAGTCACACCAGAAGACCCAAACGAAACATTCTCCCCAAGTCTGTCTACTGCAGGCAATGCCTGCAGCTTATGCAGTTAGAATGCTTCGAAGGGCCCTTGGAGGTTGTTTCCCATATGTATATGTTATGGTCACCCCGACCTCTTTTGTCAGTAAATCATATGGAGTTTTTCCTGTCTGTAACTATTTTATTTTTCCTCCCTGTCCTTATCACTCTATAACTTTCTGGATTTGTTTTTTCATAGAGATTTTAATCAAGCTATGTAAGTAGCTGCTATATAAACCATTGAAGGTTTATAATCCGTTGATCAAAAGAATAAATGTAAAAGAAATGAAAATAGAATATTTAAAGAATGTACCTGGGGAATTCACAAAGGAATAGATTTGACTTTTATTTTTAAAAAGTTATAGCTATACACTGGCAGAGTTTGAGCTTTGAAGGCAGATAGTTCAAAACTGCCTGTAAAAGTGTGTGGGATTTCACGCCTCGTAAGGAATGCGTTGATATATTTTTTGCTGTGAAGAAGATATTTGCTCTCTATATGTAATTTATTGTATGATGTTTTACCAATGTTGTTTCAATTCCTAAAGTAATATTATCAAGCTGGTTTCTGTATGTTTTAAATACAGACAAGGAAACTAAGATTTAAGGGAGAGTAATTTGCCGGCTACAAAGTGACTAACCTGTGTTAGGATTCTAACCCAAGTGTGATAGTCTTTGTCACTGATGTCTTCCAGTATGATTGGCTGAAATTGTGTGTTTGGATATATTGTAAATTAAACTATTTCTTTAGATTCATAAGTGAGCTAACACAGCATAGTAACTTTTCTTTTTTCTTTTTCAAAGATTGCAGCCTCCTACGGAAATATCATCTCTGTTTTTGAACCAGTTAACATACCAAAACAAAAGAAAAATTTGGTCAGTAACAATGTTTTTTAGTAATTGAAATGTCTTACATGCTAAAAGAAAGCTTGAAATCATCATGGTCGTGTACTACTTAAAATTATATGTTAAGTCTCAGTTCCATATTAGAAAATGTATTTAGTTCTTTTATTTGAGTAGAGTTAACGTAAGTCATGCCAGTCCGTTGTCTTGAAATGCCTTGCCTTCTGTATGTCTGACACTTGTAATTGATAACAAACACTGAGAACTTATTAAGTGAGATTTAGCAGTTAATGCATCGCCAGTAGCAACATCGTTGCTCTACCATACAGGCACTTTCTCATGTGTGTCCCTAAATTTGTATGTTATATTGGCAGAGTCTCAGCATATTTTGTAAACTGTCTTGTATTTATCGTGCTATATAATATGATTGTTCTTCTTTATAAAGGAAATATACTTCTAAATAGTTCTGAAAGTCAGTTTGTCAATATATTTATAATCTATTGACATGGATTTGGATTTTTGGATTTGGATTTGGACATTGTCTTGGATTTTATGGTAGATTTCATAGTTGCTTTTCCTGAGTCAGGCTTCTGAGGTTCTTTGCTTTACCCTGAAACTGATTAATATCTTATTATTATTTTTTTTTAACAATTTTATTAATCAGGGGAGAGAGCCTGATGGACTGCTCCCTTTGCGAGACAGCCTGGGACTACTTCCATGAAACCCATGCTAGGAAAATGGCCCATGGAATATCTATTTTTTTTAAAATATTTATTTTTAATTTGAAAAGTAGGTTTATAGAGAGAAGGAGAGACAAAGACTTTCCACTTGCTGGTTCACCCACCAAAGGCTGCAGTGGGTAGAGCTGAGCCAGGAGCTTCTTCAGGGTCTCCCATGCCAGTAGGTCCCAAGGCTTTGAACCATCCTCCTCAGTTTTTCAAGGCTATGAGAAGTTTAACAGCTGGGACACAAACTGGGACCTGTATGGGCTGCTAGCACTTGTAGGTGGAAAATGAGCCAATTTAGCCATTGTGCCAGACCCAATATCTATTAAAAATGTATTTATTTGAAAGTCAAAGTGACAGAGCAAGAGAGAAAAAGACAGTTTAGTTGTTGGTTCACTCCCCAAATGCTCACAGTGACTGGGATGGTCCAGAGCAAAACCAGGAACCCAGACCTCCGTCTGGGTCTCTCACATGGGTGATAGGGGCTCAAGTGTCTGGGCCATCTGCAACTGACTTTCCAGATGTTTTAGCAGGGCGTTGGATTGAAGTGGAGCAGTTGATACTTGTGCCAGCATTTTTTTTTCCATTTTTAAATTATATTTTTGACAATCTTTACATAGTTAATTAGGGTAAAAAGGTTCAAGGGCTACAGGAAAGTGGGTAAGACTATTAGTTCCATATTGTTTCCTTCATATATCTGAGGTAAAGGGGGATTTTAAGGGAGAAGCCCCACCCAGTCTCCCACCCGCCACAGGTCCCGGATGTGGGGCATGCTTTGAGGGTCTTGCTCAAATGGTCCTGGTAGTTCAACAATCATGAAATGCTGCCAGTCTTATCACTCCAAGCACGATGAGGTTGCTGAAGAGTCCATTGATTAACATAGTCCATCACAGAGTCTCCATTTACCCAGTTTTTCACTGCCAACATATAGCTGAGGTGGTTGATTGACTGTTCTGTCCTCTGTCTTTTCGTGGTTAGGGCTCTGAGTTTGGCAGTTTGATTGGGGGGATCTCCCCAAGAAACTTTGTCTGAGGTGTTCCCAGACCAGATTCTTGTGTGTTCTAGCAAGTACAGGGCCCATGTGCCAGCATTCTAATGTGCAGGTGCTACAAGGATGACATTGTGTGAGTGACTGTGTAGAGGTGTATTACTAAAGAATTAACCAGCTTTTCCCAAAAATTTATTTATTTATTTGTAAGGCAGAGATACAGACAGGATAGACAGAACAGTCTTCCATCCACTGTTTTGCTCCCCAAATGGCTGAACCCTGGGGTGGCTAGGCCAAAGCGGGAAACTTGAGCTGAGTCCCATGTGGATTCACAGGCTCGAGGACTTGTAGTCCACTGTCGTCCGGGTGCTTTCGCAGGAGCAGGACTGAATCAGCAGCCACTGGGGAAACTGGTGTTGCAGGAGGCAGCTTCACCCAGTGGAAATATGATTATCTTTTGAGAATTTTTATTTCACTCATCTCATTTTTATGGCACAGACTGGGTGCTGAGAGCATCTGTTATTTCTTTTTTTATGAATGAAGTTCCTGAAGACCCAAAGAAAGTAAGTGGCTCGACTAGTGAAATAGCTATTAAGGTCCAGGATGAGAGTGAAATTGAGTATTAATCCCTGCACACCAGTGTTTGTTCCCTACCCTGTGCTAATGGGAACATTTCTCAAGGTACTTGATACACATCTTTGAATCTTATGAGGGGGATGTGCATGGTTCTCCCTAATTCCTGTTTATGTCTATAGATTACCTAGTGAATCCGGGATTAGAGACTTGGATAGCTTCATGAATTGGTAATTGACAGCATTAAAACAATTTTAAAGGATATCACCCTACTTGGAGCACTATCTTCCAGTGAAGTGGCCAGCTTTTAAAAATAAATATTTTTATTTATTGCAATTAATGAAATCTGTAGTTTCAGAGAGTATCCTCAGACTCTAGGTCTTCATTAAAAACAGATATTTCCGAGGTTGGCAGTGTGGTACAGTGAGTTAAACTACCATCTGTGACACAGGCATTCAATATTGGATTTCTGGTTTAACTCCTGGCTATTCTACTTCTGATTGCAATTCCTGTACTTGAAAAGGCAACAGAACGTGGTCCCTAATACACAGACCTGCCTGTTGAGGCTACCTGGGGAGTGAGCCAGAAGATGGATGTTCTGTCGTACACACACAACACATAGATATTCCCTTGTATTTGTTCATTCTGGAATATCGTTTTAAACTGATGGTTACTCAAAAAAGATTCACTTCAAAATTCTGTGTCCCTTATACTGCCCTGTCAGAATGTATCACAAGTCATGTAGGTAAAGCTAGGTTCTTCTGTTTGTGTATGGATGTTCTGAACTGCAGTGTGGCATTTATTTCTTAGTGATTTTCAATCAAGTGAAAGGCCTTACAGTATATAATAAGAAAACATTACATCTCTTATTTTAACTTCCCACATTTTGGGGGGTGAGGAGGGGATGAAACATAAAAGAGAAGTTTGAGATAGAGCCAAGGAAGACACATTTGAAAGACTGCTGTCTGTAGCTATAACTAGTAATACTATCGACAGCAGCAGTGGTCTGTGATTGTAACAAGGTTATAAAGGCTTATACACTGCTGCAGTAAAGGTAGATTTTTGGACCGCCAGAGATGGATGCCTTACCCTCTCCGTCATGTCCTCTCTCTCTCTCTCTGACTGTAGTGAACCTTATGTTCTTAGAAGTGACTAATTGTGTTATAAGAATGATGAATGTGACCATATACATTTGACCAAAAAATGCTAATCATAGTTTCCTAATTGACCTTTTTTCCATTTTAGGAATTATGTAGTCAGTGGCAGAAGAGTGGCCAATTTTTTCTGGAGTCAATAGCACACAATATAACTTGGGATCCCACAGGTGAGAACATGGAAAAATTAACTGATGTGAAATGTCATTTACTTAGGCTAGGCTATTGCTTTCATTATTGTCGTATAGATCACCAGCTCTGTTCATGTGAAATTGTAGGAGAAACATAAGTAAGTATGATAGCTGGGTACCTTTTAGAATTGATACCAAAATGAAGAAAGATATACACTGCAATAAATCACAGAGTATGGTAAATGCTCTAGTGAGAAAATTGGTTTTTGGAATGAGATATTAAATCTCCTGGGTTAATTGAAGGGGTAGCCTTTTGAACTTTTGAATAGCTATATGTTAACAGTGAGGATGGGTATGTGAGTAGATAAAAGAAGTGAATTCTCAGAAGAGTAATGAGTGTATACTTAAACATCTACATGTGAGATCCCAAATCCAGTGGTGACTATTAGGATTCTGTCAATCGGGAATTACCACAGGGCTTCTTGTTTCTTGTTCTGTGCCTGTTTGGCTGAAGCAGCTGATCTGTGGATGTAAGATCCAAGAGAAGCTTTGTTCTTGTATCTGGGCTTGCTACTTGCTATCTCCCAAAATACTGCTCTGTTCTCCACATGGCCTCTTTCTCCCTGAAACCTCTGTCAGAGGAGCCTGGATGTACATGGTAGCTGGGTTCTGAGAATGAAGGTAAAAGCTTTAAGGATTCCTGTAGCTGGACAACATTGGCTTGCAGTCAAGGGATGGGAGAAATAGACTGCATCTCTTGATGACAGTTGCAACAAAGTCATGTTACAGAGGGTATGGAAACAGGGAAATGTGGTCTTGTTGGGAATTGTTTTTACCATTCTCCTGTAATGAGTAAAGACACAGAAGGAAAGCCCAAGATACATTCTAATAGGAACGAATACTCTATTGGGGTTAGGATGAGTCCCAGTGAATGGTGGTGAGGAGATACAGGAGCCATGTATTGGAGAACTCCTTTAAGGTTGTGCTAAGGAATTGGAATGTGATTTGTTTAAGGGTTATTTATTTATTTGAAAGATTTATGGGTAGAGAGGGATAGACAAAGAGAGGGAGAAAAATCTTCCATCTGGTCATTTACTTCCCAGATGGGCTCAGTGGCCTAGATTGAGCCAGAGTGAAGCTGGGAGCTAGGCACTTCATCCAGATATCCCATCTGGATATCCCATCTGGATGAAGTGGTCTGAGTGCTTGGGCCCACCCCACTGCTTTCCCAGGAATGTTAGCATGAAGCTTGGTTCAAGATGGAGCAGCCAGGATATGAACCCACACCCAGATGGGATGCAGCATTGCAGACAGGGGATTTACTTGCTATGCCACAGTGCTGTTGTTCATGCCAATGAGAGCTGGAATAGGCATTGGCCAGTTGGGCAAGGCTGCATACCTGTTGTGAATGCTGAGGCGAGGTGGGCCATGCCAGACTGGGCCACAGCACCCACTGACAAGCACAAGACCTGACGCTTGGGGCAGGCCTGCTAGGGAACTTCAGGGACACCCCTGGTAGGCCACTGCTCCCTTTGGCGAGTGTGAGACCTGGGCTGAGGGCAGACCAGGCTGAGTAGGGCTGCAACACAAGTTGGCCTGCAGGTGAACAGGATTTTGGGTGGAGGGCTGGCTTACGCTGGAGCACTGTATCCATTAGCACATGCCAGAGCCAGAATAAGTGTGGACCAGCCTGGCTTTGCCAGAGCATCCATCCATTGGCACATGTCAGGACTGCGTGTAAGTCTTTTCAGGCTAGACCACAGTACCCTCTGGCAAGCATAAGATTTGGGGCTGGGAGTGGGCCTAGTAGGGCAACTGTGGGCATTTCCTCGCTGGGCTGCTGTTTCCACTGGTGAACATGAGAGCCAAGGCTGGAGCAGGCTGGACTGGACAAGGGGACAGTACCCATTGGCATATGTGTATGCTGCGGGTGGGTGGAGGTGAGCTAAGTGTGGGTGTGTATGAGAGATGGGATGAGATAGACTAAACTGCTGCACGTGCTGGCGTGCACAGAAACTGGGACTGAGGATGGGCTTGGTGGAGGTTACTGGGGACGCCCTGACAAGGCTGCAGTTCCTTCTGGTGTATGTAAGAGCTGGTTTGGGCTAGGCTGCAGCACCCGTCAGCTTGTGTGAAAGATGGGGCTGATCAGTCAGCTGCATTCACTGGTATGCAAGTAGGCTGATGTGGGTGATGGACTGAACTATACCCCACTCTAGCTGGTGCATACAAGTTAGATCTGGGATCACTGCAGGTTGGGTTTCTTGGGGGACTCTCCAACTAGACCACCGTCCTCAAACCTTGGCCACAGGGAAACCACAGGATATGTGGTCAACCTTGGATTGCATATATGGGGACTGGGCCCCCTTAGTTGCTGATGTCTATGCAGTGGACAGTATGCCCAGATGCACATGGAGGTCAACAGTCAGCTTATTTAAGCCAGCAGACAATGGTGAGTGGCTCATTAGAGAATGGAAAGCACAATGGGTTGCAGCAAGTGGCTGGGTCTGTGGACACACTGAGGTGAACTGTTTTAATCCATAGACCCTGGAAAAATTTTCTCAACCCTGGAGCAAGGAAATGAACAATGTCTCAGAAAGAACTAGCAAAACCAGTCAAGGAACATTCTTGGAACACTCTTCCCGTGTTGGGGTCTCTAAAGTATAATCAAATGGCCATACGTCATCCCCAGGTGTTGATACAGTTTGCCAGCAGGAGGCTGCCTCTTCCCTGGCAGAAACAGGAGAAAAAGAGAAAAAATTGGAGGGCCCGACATGGCGGCCTAGCAGCTAAAGTCCTTGTCCTGAAAGCACCAGGATCCCATTGTTTTCTACTTTTGCCTATACTTATCATGGCATGATACATTTAAATCTCAGAGAAACTTACAAGTTGTACTGAAGTACTGTTGTGGAAGGAGGGGATCAAGGGAGGGAGAGTGATGATTCCCTAAATGTATGAAAGTATATTATGGAAAACAATGAAAGAAATTGTAAGCTATGAACTTTCTAAGCATGACTTTGGATTTCGTATTTTTCAGTTTGGTGTTTTACCTGGATTTCAGTTATAATTAGTACTTACTTACTACTAATGCCAGATACTCGGATATCAAAATTTTTTCTTATAATTTTATTGAAATTGGAGTATTGAAGTGCTTTTATCCCTGGGTTCACTATTATATGTTCTCCAAATCATGAGATTTTCTGTTTCAAACTTCTCTACTTCTGCCACCTATTTTATCTTCCAACTTATTACATCATGCCTGCTTTTGATCCATTCCGTACTGTGGGTTGTTTTGTAGTGAGTGTATGTTAAATTCTTAATCCGTAATGGCATATCTTAATTTCATCTTTCGTAAACTTCACAATAGAATAATTATATAAATGAAATGTCTCATTGTAGTTTCATGACTTTGAAACTTTCTCCCTGGTATTTTTGATCAGTTGTATGCCTGACATGTGCTGGAGATTTTGTACATATTATAGCTAGTCCTTACACCAACTTCTGTTTTTTTTTTTTTTTTATTATTTATTCATCCATTTGTAGGACAGAGTTACAGAGTGAGAGAGACATAAAAATATCCTTCATCTGCTAGTGTGAAGGATGCCCAAATGGCCACAATGGCCAGAACTGAGCTGATCCAAAGCCAAGAGCGAGGAGCTTCTTTCTGGTTTCACACATGGTACAGGGGCTGAAGGACTTGGGCCATCTTGTCCTGCTTCCCAGGCCATAAACAGGGAGCTGGACTGGAAGAGGAGCAGCGGGGATTGGAGCGGATACTCGTCTAGGACTCCAGTATTGCAGAGAGTGGCTTCATGTGCTATACCACAACACTGGCCCCACAAACCTCTAATTTTATAGATGAGAAAGTTGGGATCTACTGGTTGCTGGGTTAGATCAATTCACATAACCAGCTACTTGGCTTACTTAGGATTCAGACAGGGATTTCTGATCTAAAACTATGCATTTACTATAGACCTACTTTTTGAAATAATAAAGTGATAAACCCCTATAGACACAAATTTGATGTTCTTAATAAGATAAATGTCTCATTTTCTCTCCCAAATTGCATAGGTTCCATTTTTTTCTTGGTATTGATCATAGCACATCTTATCCAATTGTCAAGTTACAAAATTACAATCTGTCCTTGAAACCACTTTTTTTTTTTTTTTTTTAGTTTAGTTGATATCAAGCCTTTATAATTCTATTTTCTATCCTTTCTACTGCAATTCCTTGGTTCAGGTTCTTAGGATTTACTAGCTGAATACTATAGTTAATTAACTAGGCTTCTTTGGCTCTTGTTTTTCCTAACCTTATCTGTCTCAATTTATTTTCTAAAAAGTGCATTATCCTGGGGTCATTGCGAGGCACAGAATGCTAATATTCACCCAAAGGCACCAGCATCTCATGTGGGCACTGGATGAGGTCCTGGATGCTGCACTTAAATCTGGCTCTGCACCTGGCCTGGGAAAGCATCAAAGCATGACCCAAACCTTGCAACCCTCCGCACACTGGAGACCTGGAGGAAGCTTGAAGCTCCTGGCTCCCAGCTTTGGATCAGCTCAGCTCTGGCCATTGTGGCCATTTGGGGAATGAACCAGTGGGTGGAAGGCCTTCTCTCTTTATCTTTCCTCTCTCTGTAAAATGTGCCTTTCTTTTAAAAAATGGATTATCTGTTTAGAAAAATTCACTTTATCACGTGCAGAACTTTGTATGTGATCTCAAAGGCCTCTTCAAGTGCATCTGTTGACTGGCCTTTAGTCAAGATGGTTGGTCTGAAATACAGATCTGATTATATAACCTTTACTTTGCCACTTAAAATTCCTTTTAGGGTTGGGTATATTCGATTAGCTGGGTTCAGTTTTTTGGCACTGGCTCCCAGTGCTGACTTCCAGCCAGTTACAGACTATGGGAGGCAGAGGTGATGTTGGCATGGTGGGTTGAGTCCCTGGCAGCCACGTGGAAGGCTTTCATTGAGTTCTTCTCTCCCTGCCCTGACTAAGGCCGTGGGCATTTAGTGAATGAGCCTGCAGATGGGAGATCTCTCTCTGTAAAATAGAAAGGAAGAGAGGGAGTGATGAAATGAGGAAGGGGAAGTGGAACAGGGAAAGGAAGAGGAGATGTATTATTCTCAACTACTACTTTTTCCTTACATCATATTTCTTAATTACATTCTGGACACTTTGCAGGCCTTCCTGCCTTTATTTGTGTTAAATCTCCTCTGTGAAATGTCTGTCTCTTCTCGTGGTTACTCACGCACAACGGACCGTGTTGTGTTTAGTTACTTACTTGGACATTTTCACCACAGGTACACATAGCTTCTTTGCCTGTGGACCTTCATTACACTTTGCATGCATCTCTGTAATGTGCTTAAAACGTTTTGGTTGGATTGTAAGATTTTCGTGTCTTCCTACTGGGATGTGCACCTGTGGGAGAAGATGTGTTAACTTAGGAAGAAGTCTGTGTTTGCTTTGTTTCCGATTCTTGTGTCCTTAGTTCCTAGAACAGTGCCTCCTTGTCCAGGCTGTTTGAACAAAAATATAGCTTTTTTCTCTCTACCCCCAAATACTTTTTTATTTGACTTCATTAGAAATTGTATTCTTTGTATAGTATTATGTGATACTCGTTGAATGTAATTTAATTTGCTATTAACTACCTAGTAAATGGTGACTAATACTTTTTCAGGCAGTCGTCTTCTGACTGGTTCCAGCTGTTTGCAACTCTGGGCCAACACTAACTTGGAGAAGCCAACTGAAGAAGAAAGTCAGGACAGGACAGACCTTGACTTTGGGGGTTGGAGATGCGTTTGGCATTGCAAGTAAGCACTTAGAAGATAAAAGTGCTAATAGGCTCTGTGTGGTTTTAATTATGTTACAAATTAAAATACAGCATTTTAGTATGTAAAACTATATTATCATTAAAAAGACTTAATTACAAATATTTTCATGCCTTTTCCCATATTTTACTGATTCTTTTTTTTTAACTGTCAAAATAGCTAAAAAGAAACATAAGAAATGTAGAAGGCCTATATGAAAACCATTAAATAAAAACTTGGTGAATTATACAAAAGAAGCCAAGGGTTGCTTTTCAAGCTTTTGAATGGAAAAGTGTTCTATTCAAAGAAGCCTTATTTTCCCAAATTATAAGTTGATCATATTTTTGTTAAAGTCCCACTGGAATTTCTAATTCTGATTATAGTTCTAGATCGAGATCCCACTTGAAAGAACAGCTTGAGGAAAACCAGGGAGATTCTTAAAGAATAAAGGATTAAATATAGAATAGTAATGCTGTAATGCTATAGCTAATGAGGTATGTTCTTGTAGATAAAGTAAGAGAAAAGTTAGGGTCCAGGATTAGACTCAATGATGTGTAGAGACTTAGTATGTAGTTCTGTGTCAGGGAAAGTAAAGTTAGTCTGCCTTATGCCTGGCTCCAAAACAAATGTCTAAAGAAAATACAGTTCATGTTGTACAGTGTACAGTAAGCACCCACTGGCCACATGTTGCTATTGAGACTGCAAGTGTACCAAGTCCAAATTGAGATGAACTGTGAAATATGTAGTGGAATTCAGAAACTTAGCATGAATGAAGAATGTAAGGTATCTGTAGCAATGATTAATTGATTATGTGTTGAAATGGTAACTTTTTATACTAGGTTAAATAATTAATTTTCTTACTGCTTTAAATGTGGCTAGTAGAAATTTAAGATTATGTGATTATGTATTTGTTTACCATTTGTCATACATACTAAATCACGATTGGATGAAAAGTATTGTTTTAGAGTAAGAGAAAGGGGGGATTGTAACAAAACTTAAACAGCAGTGAATATTGAATTTAAAATCATCATAGACTTGTAAATGTAATGGACTTCTAAAAACTAATTAATAAAGATGGAGATCTACATACTTTTACAGATGAGTACAACTCCCATTACTTCTTTCTGAAAGCTTTCCTGCAGAAAGTAAGGGAAGAAGAATGGAAACTGAAGGGCTGAATATTGAAATTCAGTGGGATGGAATGTGATGGCATTGGAGAAACTGTTGATACTTTTACTCTCTTCCTTTTGTTTAGCTATGTTAGTTTTTCCCATTCAAAAAATTTTAATGGGAAATTTAAAAAAATGTTTTGTGATTAAACTGAAATTTGACAAAATTACTCTTTGTGTACAAGCAAGTTTAGTATGAGTCAATCTTCGCATGAATTTGGACATCAAAAAAGAAAAGATAGTAATGAAGGTCTTGAGAAAACTGTATGAGTAGCCAAGGGGGAGGAAGAGGGAGGGAAATGAGGCGACTGTTGCAGCAAAGGCGGGGAGTTAGCTGTGCCACCTGTAAGTGAAGCTGAGTGGCAGGATCGTGTTTGCCGCAAATCCTCTCCTAACCCGTGCCTAATCTTCATGTAATAAAGTAAATACTTCTCTAGGTCAAAGCTCTTGTAAAATGTTGAGTTGTTGTTCATGAAATGTATATTGAAATACAGGAATCTGTGAATCAGGAATGTAGATTTTCAGATTAAAAATGAGACCATTCTCACTAACATTCTATGGGAAGGAGTGCTTGAACCTTCTTGCCTTATACTGTTCCTGACAAGTCATTCCTTTTTTGATTCTTAGTGTAGATTTTTTTGTTTGTTTAAAAATTTATTTATGTATGATTTGGGACTGGTGCAGTGGCTTAACTGGCTAATCTGTTGCCTGCAAGCACCAGCATCTCATATGGGCACCAGTTCGTAACTCAGCTAGCTGCTCCACTTCTGATGCAGCGCCCTCCTGCTGCTGGGAAATCAGAGGAGGATGCCCAAAAGTCTGGGGACCCTACATCCGCACTTGTTTCTTTCCCTTTGTAGCACTTGTAGCCTGTTTCATGGCATTAGCAGTGAGTGAGCTGGTTCAGAAGAGGAGCAGCTGAGGCATGAACTGGCCCCATATGCGTTGCTGGTATTGCAGATGGCAGCTTTCTACAACACAGCATCGGCCCCTCACTCAGTATTTTTACATTTAGAGTTTGTTCTAATAACTTGTTCACTTTTTGGTTGCACTTAGACTTGACTGTGAAACTGTGTTAGAATAACATTTTCTGTTTGAAGCAATTGCTAAAGTATGATTTTGAGAATTGTGTGTTTTTCATTTTTCATTTCCCTTGCAAATTATTCCTTATCTATTTAATTTGCAGAACTGCTTCCCAAGTTCATTTAATGAAATTTTCACCAGATGGAGAATTTTTTGCCACTGCTGGGAAGGTAAATTGTGAGACTACTATAGCTATATAGTGTACTTACACTTAACTTTAAAAAACTTGAAGGACATTAACAAGCTTCATTCTTTATCTGATTTGAAGATATTTCTAGCTGATGTGTATGTTAGGCTGTATTTAAAATGTGAGGCTTAATTGGTTCCTGGGAGGTCTTTTTGTAGTGAATTCTTGAGTCTCTATGCTTTGTTACTATGTGTTGATTTCAGTACAATGTCTTCTCTCCCCGGAGTGGAACACCAGCAGTCTGCAGTGACTCCTTAGGACTCGGTGCTCTGTGAGTGCTCTGGACCACAGTGGGGCTTTGTGGCAGGGCTGGAGCTCTTCCTGTGGATTCAGGGCAAGGGTAGCTGAACAGTGGAAGGGAAACAGGGCTGCCTTCTGACCTTTCCTGCTCTTTTTTTTTTTTTTTTTGCTTTCCAAATTAGGAAGTACAAGCTTGTGCAAGCAACATTTAAACAATTATGAGCTAGTTATTTTCATTATTAATATTTTCTTCTGAAAGTCATATGATAATTTATGTAAAGGGTCCCCTTTTTAGAAATTAATAGCCTTTGTCAGTGTGCCAGTGGTGGTTTTTTTTTTTCTTTTTTAAGATTTATTTAGTATTTGTTTAAAAGAGAAGATTGCAGAAGGAGATAAGGAGGGCGTTAGAGAGAGAGACACACACAAAACAAACTTACACCCATTGGTTTATTTCCCATATGGTTGCAAAAGGGCCAATCTGAAGCCGAGAGCTTCATTGAGGAATCCCACCTGGTGCAGGGGCCCAAGCAATGGAGCTATCTTTCACTGCTTTCCAAGGCACATTAACAAGGGACTGGATAGGAAGTGGAGCAGCTGGGGCTTGAACCGGTGCCCATATGGGATGCAGATGTTGGCAGCTTCTTGTGCTGTGCTACAAACTAGCCGCAAGGAATGTTTGTTTCTTTGATATTTGACCTCAGGTAAAGGAGGCTTTAATTTCTCCCTTCATTCTTCTCCCAACAACTCCATTTCTTATAGTATATGATAGTTCACAAGCATTTTTCCTAAACTGAGAAGATTCGAGTATAACCTCAAGAAGCCTTGACAAAGGGGATTAAAAGATAAGCTTGCTTTGACGGAAAAAAATTTTTGAAATCCATACATAGGTTGTTTTTTCACATATAAATTTTTTTTGAGATTTGTTTATTTTTATTGGAAAGTCAGATGTACAGAGAGGAGGAGAGACAGAGAGGAAGATCTTTCATTCGATGATTCATTCCCCAAGTGACCACAACAGCTGGAGCTGAGCTGATCTGAAGCCAGAAGTCAGGAGCTTCTTCCGGGTCTCCCACATGGGTGCAGGGTCCCAAGGCTTTGGGCTGTCCTTGACTGCTTTCCCAGGCCACAAGCAGGGAGCTGGATGGGAAGCGGGGCTGCTGGGAATAGAACTGGCGCCCACATGGACTCCCGGTGTGTGCAAGGCGAGGACTTTAGCCGCCGTACTACCAAGCTGGTCCCTGTTGTTTCTTTTTTCTTTCTTTTTTTTGATAATATACATTTTCCATAAAATTTTTGAAGATAGTTTATATGCAAGAATTTCAAAACTTTTTGTCCCCCAAATAAACTTACTTTTTAATTACATCTTCTACAGACTTCTAAAATTCCTTTGCACACATTCATGCTCTTCGTTCTCAGCTACTAATATGAATAAAGGTGTATTGTAGTTTTTTTCTTAGTTCCTCTGTGCTTGGCCCTTCTTCCTAGCTCTAGGGGGTGACAGGTACCCATCTCTTGGAGTCATACCCCACGACCTGCCGGGTACATCACCCAGAAACCTGAACAGGAAGGAGAGGCGCCACGATCCCAGGCATCCACGCGCCATTTTCACCTCTGTAGGAAACAGTCACCACACTCTTAATTCTGACATGGATGTTTTTCTTTTTCTTTTTCCCCATAGGATGATTGTCTTTTAAAGGTTTGGTATAATGTGGAAACTTGGCGACCAGCTGTTACCTCTCCAGATACAAGTGCAGAGAAACAATCCCAAGGAGAAATTGACTTTTCTTTTGTTTATCTGGCCCATCCTCGAGCTGTAAATGGATTTTCCTGGCGTAAAACGAGTAAATATATGCCTAGGTCAGTGAATTGTTCATTTTACCCATGTGTTTTTTCTTAAAGGGAACTTACACTGGGGGCTAAAAGAGAGTGACAGAGACAGCATATCTTGTCTGCTGGTTCATTGCCCAAATGTCTACATTGGCTGAGACTGGCTAGGCTGAAGCTTGCAACGCTAAGCAGATCTCCTGTGTCGATGGCAGGAAGCTGGATTTGGGGGCCAGAGCTAGGAATCAAATCCAGACACTCAAGTATGGGACGTGAGATCTCACTCAGACTCTTAAGCTGCTAGGTCAGAAATTCACCCCACCCATGTGTTAAGAGAAAGTCGTCATTCAGACTTGGATTGCCTTAGTCACTGTGAGAGTCTGTAGCGACAG
Organism: Ochotona curzoniae; assembly: GCF_017591425.1. Classification (NCBI taxonomy): domain Eukaryota; kingdom Metazoa; phylum Chordata; class Mammalia; order Lagomorpha; family Ochotonidae; genus Ochotona; species Ochotona curzoniae. Next base: position 19,666,590 of record NW_024464918.1, on the reverse strand, counting down.
GACTTCTGAGCCCACGAAGATGAGAGTAATATGAGATAGCCCCTAGTCTTCACACTTCTGGCCAAAGATCAACTATGATTGACATCGATGAAAGTCATGTGAAAGTGTAGTAAGTGCCTTTTAGCCATGGAATTGTGTGAATTTTCTAATTCTTTTATCTCTTATCAGTCTCCCGATTGCTAGTTCTATGAATTATTTCACATCTTCTTCCTCATGTTGTACCTTCTGAATGTGTGTCTTCTCTGTTTCCTTTACTAAAAAAGTTTTCATTGGGAAGGTATAGTGTGAGTTCGTAAGCGATCTGTCTGTACTCGGCATGTTTGAGGAAAAGAGAACAGATTAATTTCTGTTAGCTGGCCCTCATGCACTCTCTTTAGTCTCCCGGCTCCCTCCTTTCTTCTCACCCTTCTCTGTTGCCCTTCTGTTCTCTTTCTCTCTCTCTCTCTCTCACACACACACACAGCTTTGCACTCAACCTCCCAAGCCAGCTTCCTTTCCATCTCTCCCACCCTCTCTCTTTCTCCTTTCCTCCCTCGGATCTTTGCTTCCCCCCTCTCCACCATCCTCAGATCAGCCCAATTCTGACCATTTTGGCTTTTGGGGAGTGAACCAGCGGATAGAATATCTCTCTAACACTGCTTTTTTAATTAGAAAAATAATCATTTAAAAAGTGATATTTATTTATCTGAAAGTCATCTCACATGTGGATAGTCTAAGATCGTGGGCCGGAATTTGTTGCCTCCTAGGCACGCTAGCAGGGAGCTGGAGCCCACATGAGCCTGCACATCAGTCAGTCTCTCCAGTGTGGGATGTGGCCATCCCAAGCAGTGGGGTAACATGCTGCACTGCAGCACCTGCCCATTGTGCTGTCAGCTGAAGGGTCATGACTTGATCATTGTCTTCATGTAAGCACAGTCTTTGATTACTGAAGTAGTAATTCTAAGTTCTGGGCGGGAAAGACACAGATTGACAAGCGTTGCTGAAATGTGGTCTGTGTAGATGAACATGCTTTTCAGTGAGACCTTAGTGTGTGCATTTGAATAATTAGACCAATATTGTAGAACGTTTGTGATACTGTATGAAATTGATGTCTTATCTATAAACTTCATTTGTAGGGCTTCAGTCTGTAATGTACTGTTGACCTGCTGCAAAGACAATGTGTGTCGTCTCTGGGTAGAGACGTTTCTACCCAATGATTGTGTGCTGTATGGAAGTGACTGCAGTCAATGGACTGAGCCAGTTAATTTAACAAACAACTGCAAGAGGACTACTTCCAGTAAAGAGCGGGTTCAGAATGCTTTAGAAGTGAGTATTGTTTAAGATATAATTTTCTCTAAGTTGTTTGGGTAAGATTTATTTTTATTTGAAAAGCAAATTTACAGAGAGAAGAAGAAACAGAGGAAGAGGTTTTCATCCACTGGTTCATTCCCCAAATGGCTGCAAAGGCCAGACTAGAACTCATTTGGGGCTGAAAACCAGGTGTTTCTCCGAGGTCTCCCACGTGGGTGTGGGATCCTAAGGCCTTGGACCGTACTCTGCTGCTTTCCCGGGCCATAAGCAGTCTGGACACTAACCAGCTCATGCGTGGGATCCTGACGCTGCAGCCAGAGGAATTGCTTGCTGTGCAACTGCACTGGCCTCTGGAATTGCCTCTACATTGCCATTTTTTTGGTAACATAGAAATAATACCATGAAAAAATCCTTTAGGATTACAGTTCTCAGAAATTGTTCCGTTTGATCAAGTTCAAACACGTATAAGAGCACAAAACTGCCTGTAGTTTTGAAGGTGATCTCTGCTTAACTGAGAATGAAGAGATGATTACATCTGAGTTAACTGAAGTAAACTAAAACCTCAGGATGCGAAGACTGTAACATTGATTTGTAAATTTTTTTTAAATGGTAGAGTGACAGAAAGAGAGGTAGGGTTAATAATCTATTGGTTCAGTCTCTGTTAACTGAAAAACTGGGGCTGGGCTAGGCTCAAACATGGTGTCTGACATGGAATGCTAGTCTTCCAAGTTGCAGCTTAATGCTGTGTATCCCTGAGTCAGTTTTCGTTGTTGGGACTAACTCAAAATGAAATAGTGATATAGATTTTTCTTATTCTCCTAGTGTTGAAAACTTACTTTTTGTGCTTTATAAGATTATGGAGAAAGTTTTAAAAAATTGGGTAATGTTATATATTGAAATACATAAATGTATTGCATGTCCACTAAACAATTAATAGAATGATTATTTGTTAAAAAAAAATAAACCAGTAAAAGAAATCCTTGACAATAAACCTGAACCCTCATTTAACTTTTAGCTCTGTTTCTTATTAGCTAGGTGACCTTGAATCTATATAATCTTAATAGATGAGAATAACAGTATTTATGCCTTCTGCTTCTTGAAGTCCAGTGACATGTCAGCATTAGTGTTTTTGTAAATTATGGGGTAGCCTAATATTATTCAGTGTTTGTGGTTACTGGGACATCTTTGTTCACAGAAATATTAAAGAAAAAACCTTTTGTAGTTTTTAAGAAAACAAAATGGCAAAGTATTATGTTAAACTTGAGGATAGTAAGTTCTGAACTTATTCTTTTTGATTCAAATGTCTGAATGAAAAATACTGAGAGGTATTTTTACATTAAAATTATATGAAATAAGATATATATAACTTTAGCAGTTATTATGTAGCCTACAGTCATGGAAATTTAACCACAGAAGTGTTAGTTTTTCTTTGTTTTTATTCACTCAGGTGAATCTGAGACATTTTCGTAGAGGTCGTAGCAGATCACTGGCGTTGGTCGCCAACACGGGGTACCTGCCACATCAACAGGATCCACACCACGTCCACAGGAACACTCCCCTGCATGCCAATGCACTTTGCCACTTTCATATTGCAGCAAGCATCAACCCGGCCACAGGTAACAAAGCATGTATTCAAAGCTTGTCTTTTAAATGGAGTAGTTTGATTTTGTAACAAATTTGTTGTATTGTGAGTTAGTCAAGTAGTCAGTCCCAGTCCCTGGCAGGTGAGTGGTACTGATGAGTCTTCATATATCACGGAGCATTCACAAGCATGAAGTAAACGCAGCGTGTTTCTGTGGAGCATACTGGCTTTGCAGCAATGCTTTCGGCACAGAATAGTCCATGAACTACTTGACTATAATTTTATTCATCAAAGTGTGGTGATACATTAAAGTGTAGAAACACTTGTAGTGGTTGTTGACTCATAGGGCTGTAGCTTACCTTCATTTACATTTTCATTTGAGTAACCCAATCTTAAATCTAAAAGAATCTGTAAAGTAAAATGAAAATGGATTTTAGGATAACTTTTATTTTAAGATTATATGGCTTTGAAACTTGTTCTAAGAGTGGTTATAATATCCAGCGTCAATTTTAAGGTCAGTGGAATAATTTATATTGTGAGAATAAAAAAAGTTTATAGTTTCACTGTAACATAAAAGACTAAAGAGTTATTGAAAAATGAACCCTAGGTTTCAGGGTGCTTTCTCCTTTACTTATTTGCGTTAAGGAGGATTTCAAAACTGAAACCTACCTTAAATGGTAGGTCTCAAAGAAACATGTAGAGCCAATGAGGATAAAGTAATATTAATAGCAGTTCAACTTTGTGGAGAATTCCTTTCCTTTAAATCTAGTCTGTTGGGATGACCTTTCTGGAAGCTCTATTTCTTAGTCAAAGCACATCTCTCAGGTTTAGCTTCAGTTCTTTGCCCACCACTAGAAACAGCCAAAGTGTAGAGCTTGTAAAAGTTTGGTCTTCCAGGCTTAACTTTTGTGTCACTTTCATGAAGATTTTTCATAAAAGTAACCGTAATAAAATTCTGTGAGATTGAGACAGAAGAGATGCAGCTTGCTTTGGCTGTGTCTCCTGAGACTCAGCATCATTGCCTTTTCCTTTGGAATGTAACAAACTCCTTTGGTTTCCCAAAGCATTCTGATCTCATTCTGAGTTCATTGAAGCTGGATATCCAGAGGTCCAACCTGTGGTTCTTGAGAGCGTTCTTCAATCCCTGGGAGTCTGGTATCCACCTGGTAACAGCGGGACTGGCAGTTCAGCCTAGTCTGTCCAGGGTGGGAACAAGAGCTAGCAGTATGATCTGCAGATACAGTGGTGATTGAAGCAGGTCTGCTCCTTCTGCCTATGAGGTATATAGTAAAGAAGGATATGTGATATAATCATGATTGGCATAATTGTGTTATTATGAGTATTTGTTTAAGGAACATGTAGTTGCGAGCAAAAGCTCTGGAATTGGATTTTTCTATCGGCTCTTAGAGCATGCCTCCGAAAGAAGGGCCAAGAAGCTTTCTGCTCTCCTCGCCATTCATGCTTGCAGTATTTTTATATCAGAATCTAGTAAGACACAAACTGTAGGAGCAGATAATCAGTTCACATTTGTTTTCTTTCTTTAAATAACTATGTTTTTTTGGGGGGGAGAATTGCTTATATATCTGGAATCCATTCCAGCTTTATTTAGTTGAACAGATACCAGCATGATCCAGATTTGATTTAATATGATTAAGTTAATACTTTTCTTTACTTCCATTATTGGGGATTGTAATTTGCCACAGATGACTGGATTTGCACTCCTGTATACTTACTCAGCACTTATATAAAAAATAATACATAGGAACATGTTTTCGTTTTTATTTTTTTGGCTGGCATTGTCGGTCTTGAATGCTTTTCTTGAGCATCAGTAGGGAACTTCAGTCTTGACACTAGTATATAAGCAATATTCGTCTTTAAATTAGGTGGGTAGGTCATTTTAAATGAGTTAGGATGCATATGCCACTCTGTTAGGTAAAAAATTGGTGCTATAAAGATACAAGTATCATTAATTCCTTTAACATGATGATGGCATTTGTTTATGTAGATAAGGTTAAAATAACAGAAACAAACTTGAATGGTAAATTAAGTAATGCTTTATGGCCTGGAATGTATATTTTTATCTCCATTAAAATAGACAAGTTAAGTCAGATTTTTAAATATGCTAACATTCATAATCACAGTGACAGGGCAAGAGCTTGGCCTTGGAGCTAAGTTGCTGGTTGAAATGCCTGTGTCCTACATGCGAATGCGTGGATTTGGCACTTGGCTCCAGCCCCTGTCTTCAGCTTCCTGCTAATCCAGTGCAATGCAGTGGAGCAGCGATGATGGCTCAGTGACGAGGTTCCTGTACCCAGGCAGGAACTCTGTCCTGAGCTTGCCAGGGGCCACTGTCTGCAGTGGGCAGTGACGAGGTTCCTGTACCCAGGCAGGAACTCTGTCCTGAGCTTGCCCAGGGCCACTGTCTCTAGTGGCAGTGAACCAGTGGAGAGAGGCTTGCTTTCTCAGAGTACCTCCTTTTTTCCGCCTCTGAAGTAAATTTTTTAAAATGAAAACTAGTGGCAAGCATTATTTTGGAAAGATTATTTATTGTTTAAAAATTTAAAGATAAATGTAATTTCATTATAAAAATATGTAGAGCAGTGGAATCTTTAGCACCAGGAATGAACCATAAAGGAAACACTGGACTCCGGGCGATAGTGCTGCGTCCGCTGTAGGCTCCTGGGGGTCACAGGTGCACAGCTTTGGCAGCACATGTTGATAATAGAGGAGGCTGCTTGTAGGGGTGGACACACAGAATTGCCTCTCTGCTGTCTTCTCAATTATTCTGTTTACGTCGAACTGCTCTAAAAATACTCTTAAATAGTGAAAGACTTTCTCAGCCAAACAAAAAATAAATAGAAGAGTCAATAATCAAAATGTGAGAAAAGATGGTTTTAATTCTAGGTGGTAAACCTTTTAATTTTGTGATTTTTTTTTTCTTTATAGACATTCCACTTCTTCCGTCTATTTCGTCTCTGAGTTTAAGTGAACATGAAGACAAGAATGGCCCTTTCGTGGTGCACTGGCTGAACAACAAAGAGCTGCATTTTACCTTGTCTATGGAAGTGTTTCTGCAGCAACTTAGAAAAAGTTTTGAACAACCATCTTCTGAGGCCAGTGCAGAAGACTGTAATCAGGCAGATGTAAAGTCTGATGAGGGTAATGATTTAACAAGAATTTCACATTTTATCCAAAATTGTGAAAGGTTTTGTGTCAGGGTAAATCTATCATTGTCAGTAACTTCAAAATATAGTGGGCGTATACAGATATGGATTAGCTCTTTAAAAATATCTGTGAAGGTGGCCAGTTACAGGTGGCTTTTTTCCACATGTTGATACTTGGATGTGGGGCTCTCCCTTCTCCAGATGTGGACACCTGCAGGACCTTGAAAGGTCTGCGTGCCAGCGGCATTGGCGGTACCTAAGAGCTTGTTAAGGTCTGCGTGCCAGCGGCATTGGTGGTACCTAGGAGCTTGCTAAGGTCTGTGTGCCAGCAGCATTGGCGGTACCTAAGAGCTTGCTAAGGTCTGTGTGCCAGCGGCAATGGCGGTACCTAAGAGCTTGTTAGAAAGGCGTCACCTGAGGCTCCAACAGACTACTGAATGAGGATGGGCAGATGAGCAGCTTTGCACTATATCATCTGCTTTCATCCTTCTGTTCCCGTGGAGAGAGGAGGGAGAAGAGAATGGGCAGAATCAGGACATGTCCCCTTCACCTTCATTCCATCCGCAAAGCCCCTGTCACTCTAAACTGGATAGCCACGTGCTCTGAAAATGCAACACGCAGTGCCCAGCTCTGCCGTGTTCTATAGTTCACAAATTCTGTGTTTTTAAAATTTTTCTTTAATTTTAGATTTTTACATAATCATTAGAAAAAAGATCGATACTGGATAGTACAGATAAATGCAAAAATTTCTATGCAGTTGGGTTTGATGAGTGTCTTTCTAGATTGCTTGTTATGTATGCACACGCAAGGGTGTTCAGAAAGCCCATGGGAAGTGTGTGTCTCAAAGGCTGCCGGGGCGGGGAGGGGGTCTCATCTTTCATAGTGAAGTAAATGTGCTCCATTTCTTTAGAGAATTGTTGCAGGTACCCATGAATACAGTCATGCTATGGATGTTCACTTTTACACAGGTGTTTTGTAGCTTGCTTTAAACATTTTATTTTTTTTAACTTTTATTTGTTAATTTATTCAAAAAGCAGAGAATGAGGCCTGGCGCTGTGGCCCAGTGGCTAAATCCTTGCCTCGTACACATATTCAGGTCTTCCATGTGGGTAGCAGGCCATCATCCCTGCCTCCAGGCACATGCGCAGGAAGCAGGGTTGGAACTGGAGGTAGAACTTGGTTCAAGACCGTGTGATAGGGAATGCATGCATCGTAAGCAGTGGCATGACCTGCTGGGCCACAGTGCCCACCCCTGCAACTTGTTTTCATTCAGAAATGGGCATTTTTAGTATTTCAAATTTAAGATGAAACGTTTAGAAATCCTCTTTTGATAGACCTTTAAATTTATTTAAATTTCCTTGCAATAATCATGAGATGACAATTTTTTTCTGTGAATTTTTTAATGAAATAGATCCTAGATGTAGAAATACAAAGTTTAAATATCAGTGCTTCCTACAAATTATCCTTCAGAAATGTTCCCCTAGTTCATACCCTTACATCCTTGCCAACACTGAATATTTTCATACTTGTGTTACTTTTTGGCCCATTAATAAGAGAAAAATGTTATCTGTTTGATACCATATTTTCTTGAGACGTATTGAACAGAGTGATTATCTTTTATTTTGGCCATTCTGTAGCTTGCCTTTTCATGCCCTTTGCTTAATTTTTTGTTTTCTTATTTATATGTCTTATCTTTTAATCTGATAACTATTCAGAGATATTCTTTCAAGAAAATCTATATTCCTCATTAGAAATTGGGGACGAAAGTGAGGACTGGTCTTCATACATACATTTGTATTAATAAATTGGTATGTAAGTTAACTTTTATTACTATGTAAAGGAAATTTGGAAATTAAGCACTAGGAATGTATTCCTTTATAATGGTTTCTTTAAGATATTAAATCAATTTTAAGTGCATTTACTTGTGTATAATTGGTATTGCATAATCACATTTGGATTAAATTTGGTATTGGGAAGAAAGTTAAAATTACATTGAAATGGTTTTTAAAATGCTGAGAGTGATAGGCCCTGTGCAAATCTCTCATTTTATTTTGAGTGAAACTGCAAACCTAAGAAGTAGTTTGTCTTACTGATGGCTGATGGAGTAGTTAACTGTAGGCTCTCTGGGTTTAGAAATCAGTTTGCTTGCTTGTTTTTTTTTTTTCTTTAAGATTTATTTATTTTTATTGCAAAGTTAGAAATACAGAGAGGAGGAGGAGAGACAGAGAAGAAGATTTTCCATCCGTTGATTCATTCCCCAAGTGACCGCGTTGGCTAGAGCTACACTGATCCTAAGCCAGGAGCCAGGAGTCAGGAGCTTCTTCCGGGTCTCCAATGCGGGTGCAGGGTCCCAAGGCTTTGTGCCGTCCTTAACTGCTTTCCCAGGCCACAAGCAGGGAGCTGTATGGGAAGTGGGGCTGCGGGGATTAGAACCTGCACCCACATGGGATCCCAGCGCATTCAAGGCGTTGACTTTAACCAGTAGGCCACAGTGCCATGCCCATGCCGTGCCATGCTTGTTTCTATTGGAATGTCAGTCTTTCTATCAATAATCCGTTGCTTCAGTCCTATAGCCCTTTTGCTGAATTAACTCCAGTGCTCTTATATTCCTGGAAAAATGTTATTTTGAAGGATACCTATTTTGATGTTTTTCAGCTTGAATGCATTTGTAAAAGTAATTCTTAATTTTAAGGAACAGTGTTGTTATAAAAGTGTGTTTAATTTGTGTATGAATTCTATTGCTCATAGAGATGGATGATGATGTTGATGAACTGAAAATAAATCATGAAAAGAAGGACTCGGGCAGTGACAAAATGGGAGCCGGCTTCAGTTTGTCCCCGTTGCCGTCCGCTGCCATCGAACATCAGATTGAAGTGCTGCTGTCAGAGTGGAGTAAAAATGCTGACATGCTTTTCAGTATTCACCCCATGGATGGGTCCTTGCTAGTCTGGCATGTGGATTGGCTGGATGAATACCAGCCTGGTATGTTTCGTCAAGTTCAGGTACTGTGCAAATCTTTGAACAGAGACTTCTTCATTTTGTAGTTACGGGTTACTGATGTCTCCTTGCGTAATTACGTATTCTAACGATTGCTTTCTTAATTGTAGGTGTCCTTTGTTTCCAGAATACCTGTAGCTTTCCCCACGGGTGACGCCAACTCGCTCTGTAAGAGCATAGTGATGTATGCGTGTACCAAGAATGTTGACCTGGCTATTCAGCAAGGGAAGCAGAAGCCTTCGGGCCTGACTCGCTCCACGTCAATGCTTATCTCTTCTGGTCACAGCAAATTATCAAATAGTTTGAAATTAAGTATCTTTACCCCTAACGTTATGATGATTTCAAAGCATGATGATGGCTCTCTGAATCAGTGGCTGGTTAGTTTTGCTGAGGAATCTGCCTTTTCTACAGTTCTCAGTATTTCCCACAAATCCAGATACTGTGGCCATCGCTTTCATCTGAACGACTTAGCTTGCCACTCAGTGTTGCCGCTGTTACTGACGACTTCACATCATAACGCATTGCGGACACCAGATGTTGACAAACAGAAGCAGCCTTCTGATGCTGTAAATATTGACGAATGTCCTTTACCACAACAAAATAAAGGCTCCGTTGATGTGGCGTTTCAGGATCCCAATGCAGTTTATAGTGAACTGATTCTTTGGAGGGTTGATCCGGTTGGGCCGTTGTCTTTTTCTGGAGGAGTTTCCGAACTTGCCCGGATTAATTCACTTCATGTTTCTGCCTTTTCCAATGTGGCGTGGCTACCTACGCTTATACCTAGTTACTGTCTGGGTAAGTATGCTTAGTTTTATGTTAAGTCACTTACATTTCCTGGCTCTGTCTTTCACTGACATTCTAGACCTTAAATGCTTACGAATATTTCCTAGGTGCATACTGCAACTCTCCCAGTGCATGCTTTGTAGCGAGTGATGGACAGTATCTAAGATTATATGAAGCGGTTATTGATGCTAAGAAACTTCTATGTGAACTTTCCAATCCTGAAATTTCTGTAAGTAATGGCTCATGTGTATAGTTTCCAATATGCCTTGGTAATACATTTTCAGTACTTTATTGATATGTTCTAGAATTCTGACACATAATTTGTATTCATGTGTGTGTCTGTTAGCTTATTTAGTTCACATTTATATTGTGGCCATAAATGATTCTAAGGTGTTTGTGAAAGAAATCATTTTTTGCCTTTACTCATAGAGTAGAGCCTCCTGCACTGCTTCTTCGCTGTCAGAAAACTGGGGATTACTGCAGTAGCATGAGGCAACACCTGTGTTGAGTCACCTGCAGCTTTGGCCTAGGCGCCTTTGTATTGTTGGTTATTACTATTGTTTTTTTGTGGTACTAAGCGTGCTAACAAAATTTAATGAAGAGAACAAATGGAGTGAATTCACCTCCTGTGCAACCACCCTAGCATCTCAGTAAAGACCTTAGAGTGCAGTCTACTCTCAGACCATAGGGTCTGTGCCTGTTGGACCTGGGCCCTCTTGCTCCTTTCTTGCCATCCTTTCCAGCACATCTCTGGGTGGAAGGATTTCTGGGTGGAGGATCCCTCCCAGAACTTCACACTTATCCCTTTTGGAGGGCAGATAAGGGTCCCCAGCTGCCCCCAGGTAGAGTGCTGCGACCCACCAACCAGGTTATTGAACTCTGCCAAGGCTTTTGGTCTGTAAATGCTGGTTTGCTTCCAAGGCTTGCCTCCTTAGAAATTCCCATTTTTCTTTGGCCCCTCACGCACACAATAGGCTCACGTTTACCTAGTTAGCTTAACATTGCTCCCTCAGGATAAGTAACCCATAATCTCACAGGGAAACATGAATACACATTCATCTTGTTTATTTTTTTCAGAACTGACATGGGCATAGAATTGGTTGTGAATATTCTCTTTCTGTGTGTTGCGCAGTGTTGTGAGGTGGCCTGGGAAATGCTTGTTTTGTATGGACTAGAGGACTGACCTGATCAGCCAAGGGAAAGGCTGAGCTGTGTCTTACAACCATCTGGAGCTGTACAGCTTGTACTCTGTTAACAGAGACAGAATGTACGAGGGCACTTAAGAGACATGGCTCAAAGAGGAGCAGAAAAGATGGAAGCTAACCGGGCCAAGAAGGGACAGTTGTCAGTGTTGCCATGACTAGATGTTAGACCAAAAATGCCAGCCTTGTTCAGCCTGCTCCTTGAGTTGTTTGGCCTTACCCAAGAAATGGTTACCATGGTTTGTATCTGCCAAGTTTGGTGTCCAGGCAGGAGTCCTTGCAATGCCAGGCAGTTTTTGTTCTATTGCAGCCCACTTTTGTTTATGATCTGACTAGTGGTAACCCGCTGTGTTGTCACAGCACCTCCAGGAAGCAAGCATTTTTGCTTAGTGTTTTGATTTATTTTTAATATTCCTAGAAGCAGCTTTCAGCTGTACTGAATGGCATATGTAGAAGTTTCAGGTTATCTCCCCAGCTATCAATTAATGTTTTTATTAATGCTCTGGTTATAAAATTGCATCAATTATCAGTGGTCTGCTTCAGTCTTACTTTTTCTCATAATGCATAATTTTACAGAACACAGGTTCCCCCTTACAAAGAGGAAAAGACAAATATTCCATCTGCTGGTTCACTCCCAAAATGGCCACAGTGGTTTGATTTGTTCCAGACGGAAGTCAGGAGCAAGGAAGTTTGTCAGGGCATCTTGTGTGGGCGGCAAGGGTCCAAGTACCTAAGCTACCTTCCACTGCCTTCCTAGGTGCATTGCAGGATGCTGGATCAGAAGGGGAGCTGGCATTGAGGATGCTGGCTTAACGTGCTGCACCACGACGCTGGTCCCCAGAACATAAGAAGTTTCAAAACACACAGTGCTGTGGTACAAGCACGTACATTTACTGAGATTCTGCTTATCAGGCATGACTTAAAATGGCTGCTCCACTTCTGTTCTAACTCCCCGCTCATCGCCTGGGAAAGCCATTTAGGATGGCCCACAGTGGTGGGAGAGTGTACCTGTGTGGGGGAGACCAGGAGGAAGCCTCCCTACTTGGCTCAGTTCCAGCTGTTGTGACCACCTGGGGAATGAACCATCAGATGGAAGACCACTTTCTATGTCTCTCCTTCTGTTTCCATAAAATCTGTATTTCAAATAAGAATAAATGTTTTTTAAAAGAATTGCCTTCAGAGAAGAATGTGGAAATAGCAGGTGCCGCGGGATGGAGGGAGTCAGCAGTCTGGATTTGGACGTGTGGATTTTGTGATAGCTTTTTGATGTCTAAGAGGTCTGGTAGGATAGTCTTTGGAGTGTAGAGGAAAGTGTGGCCTGAGATGAAAGACAGGTAATTGTCAGCATCTAAATTTAAAGTGATATGGGATGGGGTGCAGGAGGTTACGGCGCTGTTTGGGATGGCCACATTTGATATCAGCCGTGCTTGTGATTGAGTCCCACATTTGCTTCTGATCCAGAGACCTGCTAATGCCTGGGCTCTTGTCCCCGAAGGAGGAGCCCAGGCTGCAGTTCCTGGCTCCAGTTATCCCTGGCCTGTTGTGGGCATTTGTGGGAGTAAAGCAATAGACGGGAAAGATCTGTACCTCTGTCTCTTCCTTTCTATATGTCACTTTGTTCCAAAAAATAACCCTTAAAAAAGGAGAAGGTTAGGTGGTGCAGAATCCATGCATTACTAGCATAGTGTCTTCTGGGGTTTAATGTCAGCCTTTTGTGTTTATGAATTTAGAATGCTCTTTATTCCTGGTAAATACAAATAAAAGGGACTCTGTTTAACCACAGTGAACTTAATTATTATTTACCTGTTATATCTGAAATTTCATGTTGCTTGCTGTACATTACTTTTGAGTTGTCCAATAAATGAAACATCTTTATCTTTAAAACAGAAATATGTTGGTGAAGTATTTAATATTGTTAGCCAACAGTCAACAGCCAGACCAGGATGTATCATTGCGTTAGATCCCATAACCAAACTTGTAAGTATTATTTTTCTGGCTACTTACTATTAGATGTGTATATCATTCATGTCAACTGATGTTGGTGTTTATTTACATTCAGCATGGCAGAAAGACTCAACTGCTTCATGTTTTTCAAGAAGACTTCATTTTCAATAACCTTGAGAAGAAAAGTCTGGGAAAAGATAGCACTTTGTCTGATGCAGGTAAATTACATTAATGAGTAATCTATAAAATATTAGATTGTTAATAAAGATGACCTGACACAATGTTGCACATTGTTTGTTTGAAGTTAAAATTTTCTGTGTACTTTGATATTAGCTATCATTGGAATAATACTATCTTTTTTATTCTGAACTACTAGATAAACTAAAAAAAATTAAGAAGTTTCTCATTTTTTAAAGCACACAATAAAAATGTTTTATTATTCTTATTTGACTGCTTTTTATATTCATAGTTTTACTGTGGCAGTTTGGATAATATGAGTATTAAGGCTTTTATTAACTTAAATTTAAAGATTAAGTGCTGTACTGAGCACTCTGTAATGAAATTGTTTTTGAATTTTATGAAACATCTTCAGCAATCATTGGCTGCAATTGTGCATGAAAGAAAACTGAGTAAAAAACAGATTACTTTAGTCTTGTTACAGAGCCAAGCCAAACTCAGATATAGCGTTCCTCCAGGCCAAAATATTACATGCGAAGAAATAGTAGCAGCTGTTGCTTGAAGCCAATGATCTAGTCATAGATAGCAGTGCTAGACTCTAGTTTCTGTAGATTTGTAAAGCTTCTCTTACTGGCTTTTATTCTAGCTCTCCCTCTTTCCTCCTTTGGGGTGTATTTCTTAGTTTCTCATTTGGCTGCTTCTGGTTAGCCTTTTATTGTTTTCCTATAGAATTCTTGGGGTGTGTAAATACAGTTGACACTTCTGTGACTGTGGGCCGGATGGATACATGGTAAAAATGGAGAACAGAAATTGGTGGTCCAGGATAAGGAATTGTTTGTGTAAACAAGTGTCTTTGTATTTCTATTTTAATTATCAATTGATATATCAGTAAATTAATCTTTTATATTGTTATATTAATATTATTACTCCATTCTAAGATAATTTCTTTTTAAAGAAATTTCTGTCTGAAAGAAATTTGTTTTTAAAATAATTTCTAAGATAGTAATTTCTTTTTAAAGAAATTTCTTGTCTTGTGTTGACAGTTAAGTTTTGCTGTATGCTCCATGTATCAGTATTTTGTAGGGTTCTTAGTATTTTTGACTTGCTATGTCCTTTTAAAGCCTAAGTACTTTTTATTTTCCTCCATTAGAATACTCAGAGAATTGTTACTAACTTTTACTAGAAAATGGTTATCATTAGTTTCATAGAAACTACTCAAGCAGTTGAAGCGGCATCTCCTTTGCTGACCAAGAAAGTATGCTGGCCATTAGTGGGACTGGGCATTCTCTATTGTCAGTGAAATTATCAGAGAGGATTTTGTTCTTTAGTGAAATTATCAGAGAGGATTTTGTTCTTTCTTGTTTCGTTATATTAATTTCTTCCTCTTATGACAATTGGAATGCCTCACTCTGAACATTATCAAAATTATGTTTTAATTTAATCCCTTAACATGGTTTCTAGATTTCTTTTTTGGTTTTGTTTAAAGATTTACTTCTTTGGAACACAGAATGACACCCAAAGAGGGCAAGGCTGAGGTCTTTCATTCACTGTTTTGCTCCGCAAAATGCTGTGAGGGCAGGACTATGGGAATGGCATCTGCACCTCTCACACGCATCTCACCCGGGTCCTCCTCAGCCAGGACCATCCTGTTCTCTTCACCACATTGTTGGGAACGTGAATCAAGAACAGCTGGAACTCAAACCAGCACTCGGATGTGGAATCCCAGGGACAGTGGAACCTGCTGCACAGCAGTGCTACTTCCCAAGATATTTCTGATCATATTTTTCTTCTAGCAGTACTTTGAGAACTGATTGGAGCTGGTGTGGTGGCTGAAAAGGCTAATCCTCCACCTGCAAACACCAGCACCCCATATGGATGCCAGTTCATGTCCCTGTTGCTCTACTTCTGATCCAGCTCCCTGATTGTGGCCTGGAAAGCAACAGAGGACAGCTCATGTCCTCGGGCTCCTGCACCCAGAATGTATCAGTAACTTAAATCAACAGAAAGCCAATACTTTTCCCATTCTGTTGAATGTTCCTTCACTCTTGATCATTGCCTTGCTTTGTAGCTTTGTGAGACAGCCTGTTTATTCAATTTTGATTTGGTCCCTGTGAGTCATCCTCTGCTGCGCGTTACTGTGTTTCCCAAACATTTTCTTCCAACAACTTCATAGCTTAGGTCTCAAGTTTAAGTCTTTGATCTGAAGTTTAGGTCTTTGATTTATCTAGATTCGATTTTTGTATTTCTAAGAGGTATGGATCTAATTTCCTTCTGCTACATATATATATCCAGTTTTGCCAGAACCATTTGTTAAAAAAGATTATCCTTACTCCTTTGCATAATCTGAGCACTTTTGGCAAAAAGCAGCTGACTATATGTATGTGCATTAATTTCTGGGCTGTTTATTCTGTTGCAATGATCTGTGTATCAGTTTTTATGCCAGTAACAGGCTGTTTTAATGACTATAGCTTTTTAGTATGCTTTGAAGTTGAGTATTGTGGTGCCTACAACTTGATTTTCTTTCTCTCTCTTTTTTTTTTCTTTAGTCAAGATCATTGGCTCCTCTGGATCTTCTGTTAGTGATTAAATTTCCTCAGGTTTTTCCTCCTTTGGGTCACCTACCCCCTCTCCCCCACTTCCTGTCATTATAGGAAATAAATCTTGTTTTGCACACAAACACACACAAAAAAGTTCAAGTTTTTTTCTAATCCTGTGAAGAATGTCATTGGTATTTTGTTATTATTTAATTGAATTTGTAGATCACTTTGCAGTCTGGACATTTTAATGATAGTGTTTTGTACTTTTATTGTAAATATTTTTCACTTCAACTTAATCCTGAATATTTGGTTATTTTTGTAGCTATTATAATGGGATTTATTTCTCAGTTTCTCTTTTAGCAGATTCAGTATTCACATTTTTAAAAGGCTGGATTTTTGCATGCTTATTGTATAAGCTGAAGCTTTCCTGAATTGGTTTGTTCTAATAGCTTCTCAGTAGAGTGCTTAGGTTCTTTATGTACAGCATAATGTTATGTGTAAACATGAATATTTGGATTTCATCTTTTTTAATTTTGATGAAGCAACCAACAGAATGGGAGAAAATTTTTGCACACCACAAAAGTGTATTCGAATTTTTCTTGCTAATTCTTCCAGTGGTATATTGAGTGATGAAAGTGGGCCTTCTTGTGTGATTACAGACCTGAGGGGAAGTGCTTTTAGGTTTTCCTCATTCAATATGATATTGACTGTTGGGATTTGTTCCATGTAGGCTTTATAATTTTGGCAGAACTAAATACCTGAGTTGTGGAGGATTTTTATCAGGAAGTTGTGTTGGATCATTTCAGATCTTTGGCCACATGTAGTGAGATGACTGTGGTTTTTGTTCTTCATCCTATGATGTGATTCATGACAGTTATTTTGAATGTTGCGCCACCCTTCGTGTCTGCAGTACCTTCCTCCTGGTTGTGATGTGGGATCTCTTTGATGTGGTTTTGGATTTGGCTTGCTAGTATTTTGGGAGTCTTTTCATCTATATTCATTAAGGACATATGGGCAGTAGGTGGTTTTTTTTAATATAGTGTCTTTGTTCAGTTTTAGTATCAGAATGATACTGGTCTCATAAAAAAATTTCCAACTTCGGCTTTTTATCAAATAAATGATCTAATGATGCATTTTGAAGACTTCGAAAATCAAAAACAAACCAAATCCCCAATCAGGAGGTGAGAATAATAAGGATCAGAGCAGAAATAAAATTGAAACAAAAATTTTTTGAAAGATCAGCTCTAAAAGGTGCTATTTTTTGAGAAGAGAAACAAAATAGACAACCAAACTTAACTAGACAGACTAAAGGGAAAAAAGAGAAAAATCTCAATTAGCAGTGAATGGAGACATTCAACTGACGGCACTGAGCTGCAAATGATCCTATGGGGGTAGGCGTTGTGGCTTGGTAGAAGAACCCCAGTATCCTACCCTGGCTTGCTCCACTCCTGATCTGGTTCCCTATTAAATGGACATGGGAAAGGCAGTAGAAGATGGTCCACATGCTTGGGCCCATGCACCCATAAGGGAGGCCTGGGAGAAGATCATGGCTCTTAACTTCAGTCAGACCCAGCTATTGCTGCCATTTGGGGAGAAA
Organism: Ochotona curzoniae; assembly: GCF_017591425.1. NCBI lineage: Eukaryota > Metazoa > Chordata > Mammalia > Lagomorpha > Ochotonidae > Ochotona > Ochotona curzoniae. The sequence goes on along the minus strand of NW_024464918.1, from coordinate 19,649,317 downwards.
GATCCCATTGTGTCTCTCCCTCTCTCTGTACTTCTGCCCTTCAAATAAGTAAAAATCAAGAGAAAAAAAAAAAAAGAAAAAGCTATTGTGAAAAATTATATGCTAATAAACTAGAAAATCTGTAAGAAATGGATAAATTCTTAGAAGCATACAGTCTGCTAGGGTCAAATCAAGAACATATAAGCAATCCAGACAGAACCATAAGCAGCAGTGAGATTGAAACAGTAATTAAAAGTCTTCCTTCAAAGAAAGTCTGACAGCTTTACCACTGAATTCTACAAAACATTTAAACATGAACTATTCAGTTTTTTTATGTTGTTGAAAATTGTACTTACATATTTATTTTGTACAACTTGCAACTATTTATATAGAATTATAGAATGTTTAGGTTTTGATCATTACATAAACATCCTGAGTAGGCTGTTCCATCATTGAACTATCTTGGACAAATGTTTGACCATACAGTGCTTAGCCTATATTTACTTAATGTACGTATCACATAGTTCTCATCTGTTGAGAAATTTCCCACCTAACATGATCTAATATAAGTGCACAACTTCATAGTGATGACTGTAGTATGATTTTTATACCTATCAATTTGAAAAATTGAATTTAAGCCTCACGTAAATATAATTGCTAAGACTTGCTGAGAACGCTGCCGCCTGTGTGCCGGCATCCCCGTAGGTGCCGCTTTGTCCTGACTGCTCTGCTTCCAGTGTAGCTCCCTGCTGCATTCTGTAATGCCACTGGATCTGGAATCTTAGGTGAACATTTTCATGTTACTTTTTCAGATTCAGATATTGTAGCTTGGTGTACTTTAGTGATTTATTTTCCCTTTATTCATGTTAATGATTTAAAAAAAAATCTGTTACTAATTCCTGCAGGCAGCTCTCCTAAAGGATTTTCTGAAAAATTCTACCTAGTTGTAATAGAATGCACTCAAGAGAACCGTTCTCTGCTACAAATGTGGAATTTACATTTAAAGTCAGTTCCTGTCTCTTTGGGTAAGTTTTTTTTTTTTTAATTTAAGTAGGCTTAAATTAACAAAATATACATTATTGGATACTTGAGGTTTGTTTCTTAAAAACCATTTTTAGTGGTAACAGTGGTTAATAAGCTAGTCACAATAGCAAAACTTTTGTTGTAAAGGATCATATTAATATGTATGCTATTTTATATTTCATGATGCTGTTTAGGATTATAAAATTTAGCAGTCACAAAGTTGATAGGGCCCTCTTGTCCCTGCTAGTTTTTGATTCTTATGTTTTATAGATGAAAAAGCAGATATAAAAATATCTGAAGCAGTTTGGCAGCCAGAAGATCATTATTCTCCCTCTCCAGAGAAGATCCTGTCTCCTTTTTCACAGAAGTACCAAGCTTGCAGAGCCAATCTCCAGAGTACCAGCAAGTTGATGCTGTCCTCAGAGATGGTTTATAGCCAGGAATTGGATTTGCCAGAAGGAGTTGAGATAATAAGTGTGAAGCCATCAGCAGGTTTGTAAGTTTTATGAAGAGACTAACTGTGTAACTCATGAGTGTGAACCAGGTGTGTGAAAGCAGGTTCTAGTAGAGTTAGAAATAATGTAAGTATATTCAAGTATTCCAAATTGAACTGTTTTCAGATTCTTGTGTCATTTATCAGACAATTCCAACCTTAAATCTCTATGCCCCCCTTTTTAAAAAAGCGTTTTCTTATTTCAAAGAGTTACAGAAGCAGGGAGAGACGGAGAAAGAGAGATGTCATTAGCTGGTTTTATCCTCCAGTTGGCCACGAATGGCGGGGGGTGAACCAGGCCAAAGCCGGGAGGTAGGAACTTCTTCCAAGGCTCCCGTGGAGGTGGTGCGGGCCCAGTCAATTGGGCCATCTTCGACTGCTTTTTCCAGGCCATTAGTTTGGCTCTGGATAGGAAGTGGGACAGCTGGGATATAAATTGGTGACCATGTGGAAAGTTGGTGTAGTAGGTGGCAACCTTACCAACTAAGATACACACCAGCTCCAAAGTTTCATTTCTAAGAGAAACTTTATGGGCTTTTGAGATGCCAAAGTGAGATCCTGGAACAGATTTTAACTAAATTTATCTTACTTGCTAAGTGTTTTTTAAAAGGCACTCCTACTTTTTTTTTTTTAAAGAAGATTTCTTTATTTGCATTTGAAAGGCATATTTTACAAAGGGAGAAAGAGAAACAGAGAGAGAGGTCTTGTACCCAATAATTCACTACTCTGGCCACAAAGGCTGGAGCTGAGCCAGTCTGACGCTGGGAGCCATCACTGGGCTGATACTACCTCGAATAATTTTTAGTTTCACATGTTTTCAATGATCTAATCTCTTCTACAGGAGATATTAACAATGTTATTACTATAACACTTGCTTTCTTCTTGGAGTTTTCTAATAAAAAAGAAATCAGTGCAGCAAAAGTTAAAATTTGAATAGGAATGACTTACATTGCTAAAACTTAACCTTTTTACACTAGCCAGGATATTAGGACCCTCATTACTAAACTCAGGCTTAACAAGTACAGCAAGTACGGAGAAAAGGAAGGTACTTCTTAAGACAACTCTCTTGGAAAAGGGCTTTAAAAGAAGAGGGGACTATTGTTATTATTCTCTTTGGTTTGGCAAAAAAAAGTTGCATATGGTGAAAGCTTTTTGTAGACCTAGGAGTTTTCAAACAGAAAGCGTTGGAAAGTAAAATGCCTTTCTTTTCTGTTTGACTCAAAGAAACCAATGGATAACACTAATTGTATCTTTTTGTACTATTTAAGGACTTTTTTACTGTAGTTATGGTGAAATATACTTCCACAATATCATCCATATTGTACATACATGTACTACATAAATAAAATTGTACATAGTTTATTTAAACTCTCTTGACTTTCTGCATGTAAGAGAGCCATATTTATTTTTTGCTACCTGTAGATGTTTCTCTCCAACGGTGGCAGAGTTGAATCCTGCACAGTGATTCACCTAGCCGACAGTGCTCAATCTGACACTGTACAAAACTGTTGCCAGACCCCTATTTTAGAAAGACAATAATACGCAATTCCTAAAGTTGAAGTACGGGTTACATTCCCTTTAGGAAATGACTCGGCCTCCATACTGTCAAACACACTTTGATCAGGAGGGGCCCTGTGACATGACTGTTTAGTAGTTAAGTAACCATGAGCCATTCACATTTGTATTGAGGAAAATGAAAGAAAAGGAGCCAATGAATGCTGAATAATCCTGAAAAATGTACTGATACCTTTACAATGAAAGTTAAAACGATGGATAAGCATGGCACGTTATAAGGTGAATGCTACATTGAGAATCAGCACTAGAATTAAGGCTTTTATTTTTTTTTTAAGATTTATTATTATTTTTTTTTGTTACAAAGTCAGATATACAGAGAAGAGGAGAGACAGAGAGGAAGATCTTCCGTTCTGATGATTCACTCCCCAAGTGACCACAATGGCTGGTGCTGTGCTGATCCTAAGCCAGGAGCCAGGAACTTCCTCCCGGTCTCCCACATGGGTGCAGGGTCCCAAGGCTTTGGGCCGTCCTCCACTGCTTTCTCAGGCCACAAGCAGGGAGCTGGATGGGAAGTGGAGCTGCCGGAATACGAATCTATGCCCATATGGGATCCTGGGGCGTTCAAGGCAAGGACTTGGCAAGGACTTGGCAAGGACAGGCAAGCTGCTAGGCCATGTTGAATTAAGACTTTTTAATTGTGCCATAATCTAGGGTTTTGTTGTTGTTGTTGTTGTTGTTGTTGGCATAAGATAGGTTTTGATCAAGGTCCTTACCTAAAAACGTCAGGAATTGAAATACATTTTCTAGATTCTGATGTTATTTTCTACTCTATATATTTAATTATATATAACTGACTTTACTGAAGTTTCATCAGCTGTTATGTCTTAGCAGTAGTAAATACAAAAGAATCAAAAACTGTGCAAAGCTAGAATGTTAACCAAATTGGAATTTTGTTAATGGATTGTTTTCATTTTAGGACATCTGAGTTCTTCTTCCATATATCCTGCATGCAGTGCTCCCTACTTACTGGCAACTTCATGCTCAGATGAGAAAGTACGATTCTGGAGGTGTAGAGTAACACGTGGAGAATCTGCCACATCGAGGAATGGAGAAGCAGACGTTGTGTACATTTGGGAAGAGTGGCCGTTGCTCATTGAAGATGGACTTGAGAACAACAGTAGTATAACCGTGCCTGGTAGGCCTGTAGAAGTCAGCTGTGCACACACAAATCGCTTAGCCGTAGCTTACAAACAGCATGCATCTGGTAGTAGGTCCTCTGAGGAGTTTGTGATGCATGTAAGCATTTTTGAATGTGAGTCTACAGGAGGCTCATGTTGGGTCCTCGAACAGACAATTCATTTAGATGAATTAAGCACAGTGTTGGATTCTGGCATTAGTGTTGATAGTAATTTAGTGGCCTATAATAAACAAGAGGCATATTTTTTCAGTAAAGAAAGTATCACGTTAAACACAAAGCATTTAGTTCACTTAGATTGGATGTCTAGAGAAGATGGCTCTCATATCCTGACGGTAGGAATTGGATCCAAGCTTTTTATGTATGGACCCTTGTCTGGCAAGGTCCAGGAACAGACTGGAAAGGAAAGCCTGGCATTTCCTCTCTGGGAGAGTACTAAAGTTGTACTTCCATCTAAATTTGTACTGTTACGCAGTGTGGACTTGGTTTCCTCTGTAGAGGGCTCCCCTCCGTTTCCTGTTTCTTTATCCTGGGTGCGGGATGGCATCCTTGTGGTAGGAATGGATTGTGAGATGCACGTGTATTCCCAGTGGCAACCATCTTCTAAACAAGAACCTGTTGTGGCAGATTCGTTCAGTGGGAGCACTCCTTCTATAACAAGTTTAATAAAACAGAGTAACTCGTCCAGTTCTGGGTTACAGCCTCCAAAGAGAATTCTGACTCGATCCATGACCAGTCTGGCACAGAAGATCTGTGGGAAGAGAACTGCGTCAGATCCTTCAGTGGACATGGAAGATTCAGGTCTTTTTGAAGCAGCTCATGTTCTTTCCCCAACTCTACCTCAGTATCATCCTCTGCAGCTTTTGGAACTCATGGACCTTGGCAAAGTTCGGAGAGCAAAGGCCATTTTGTCGCACCTTGTCAAGTGTATTGCTGGGGAGGTTGTGGCTCTGAATGACGTGGAGTCCAGTCACGAGCGTCGCCTGAGGTCGCTCACCATCAGTGCCAGCGGAAGCACCAGCAGAGACCCCCAAGCATTCAACAAGGCTGAGAACACGGACTACACCGAGATCGAGTCCGTCCCTCCGCTTCCTCTGTATGCCTTACTTGCGGCAGATGACGATAGCTGCCACTCATCTTGGGATAAGGCCAGTGATGAGAACACCTTAAATAAGGCAAAGCAGTTGTCAACAGAAAGTTATGATGAGCTTTTTCAGACTTCGAGTCTGATGACAGATGCTCATGTTTTAGAGACTGACGAAGAAAATAGTAAGCCCAAAGTTATTGACCTTTCACAGTACAGTCCAAATTACTTTGGTCCTGAGCATGCTCAAGTCCTTTCCAGTCACTTACTTCATTCCAGTTTACCAGGACTTAGTCGGATGGAGCAGATGTCCTTGATGGCTTTAGCAGATACCATCGCCACCACCAGTACTGATATTGGAGAGAGCAGAGACAGAAGCCAAGGTAAAACTAACTTCCATACAACAGCACAAGAGAAAATAATCCTAAACAGTGTTAAATATAAATGTTGCCCAGAATGATTGTTTTGATATATTGTCACTGCCTGCACAGCAGTGCCAACTTGATCATGTACAGTTTGTCCCATAAATCATAGTACCATTAGGAAGGGCATGGAGTCTGATTATGCCAGTTTTCTAAGTAATCTAAATAGAATCATTTTGTGTTTAGCAAAAGTTAGAAGATTCTTACAAAATGGTTGCTTGTAGAAACCTGAAAATAGGTGGTTTTGTTCTTCCCTCGCATGATGTAATACATTAATAATAATTATGGTTTGGCTTTTAAAATAATAGGAATTTAAAAAAATAGCTAGCATCATTTTATACTCTTACCTAGAATAACAAATACAAGTATACTGCAGTTAGGTCTTATTCTTACCCAGACAGCATTAAAAACAGCTAAAACAAAACAAAAACCTCTCAGGAGAGAACAGATTTGTATGGACAGTTCCGGTCAAATCTTATGGCCAAAATTAGCAAGTTGACCAGATATTGGTCAGTAGTACATAGCCGTTTAATTAAGTTTAAGAAGAAACTGTCGAATAAATTTCAGATAGTAAGAAAAATTTAAATTTTAGGGAAAAATTGGTCCTGACTCTTGACACTTTTACTTTAATGAGTGCTACTAGTAAATGTTATTTTTTGCTGTAAATATGCTAAAGGCATTTCATATTTTTAGTCATTTAAAGTGAAAATAAGAGGCCAGTTCCATGATACAGCAGGTTAAGCCTGTGATGCTGGCATTTCGGATGGGCATAAATCTAAGCTCTGGCTGATCCACTTCTGATCCCAGCTCCCTGCTGGTGTTCTGGTAAAGCAGTGGAAGATGGCCCTGGCCCTTGGGTCCCTGCCATTACCTTGGAGATCCAGAAGAAACTCCAGGCTCCTGGCTTTGAACTGGCCCAACTCCTGCCGTTGCAGCCATTTGGGGAACGAAGCAGTGGATCAAAGATCTGTCTCTTTAAGGCAGAGAGAGGAAATTCTCTGGTTCACTTTCCCACACGGCTACGACAGCCAGAGGTGAGCCCATTGAAGCCAGGAGCTTCGGCCAGTCTCCCGCATAGACGCAAGGTCCCAGGACAACGTGCTATCCTCCACTGCTTTCCCAGAGCACAAGCAAGGAGCTGGATAGGAATTGGAATAGCTGGAACTCGAACCAGTGCCCTTACTGGAGACTGGTGCTTGGAGGTGGAGGATTAACCAGTTGAGCCCACCAAAATAAATAAATCCTTGTAAAAATTAAATGAAAATCCGTTTCCTCCCTGTATAACTATTTCCTCCATTGTAGTAACAGATTAGTGGAAAGGATAGATGATTAGAATTGTTATGGAAAATATAACTGAAATATATATCATTGGCAAATTGTAAGTTAAACTTCAGTCAGTTTTTAATTTAAGTGAGAGTCGCAACGGAGAATCTCAGATTGTAAAGAATATTATGGATCCTGAGTCAGTTTGCTCTCTCTATACCACATTTTTAAAAATAGAAAATTGTATAGAAAAGAGAAATATTAGAAAACATTTTCAGCTGATAACCTTTTTATTTTCCTATATTCAGTGCTGTGACAGAAGCAGATGTTTGAATTTTTAGTGTTAGGTTTACTTATTAAATCTTTTTTTTTAAACATGGAAATAAGCACATGTTTCATTTTTTCTGGCGGCAGGTGGGGAAACTCTTGATGAATGTGGGTTAAAGTTTCTTCTGGCTGTTCGACTTCATACATTTCTTATGACTTCCCTCCCGGCGTATCGAGCCCAGCTTGTTCATCAAGGTAACTTCCACATGTATCTGTTAAGGAAAGGAAGGAAACAGAAAGAGAGACTTGTATAAGAGACTTGTAAAATTGTTTTTGCCTGTGAGAAGTAATGGTGGCATATTTGACACATTTTATTTATTTTGAAAATGTTTTTTTTCTTTTTATCTTTGCTTAAGACATTGGAATTTTGAATAGTAAATGAAAATAATTCATTAAGAAATCGAAATTGGGCAGTTAAGCATTATGTATTGTACTTTTAAGAAACATGGATTTATTTATTTGTTCATTCATTCATTCACTCAAAAGATAGGGCAAGAGAGAGAGGGAGGACCAAGATGTTGTGTCTGCTGGTTCACCCCCAGATCCCACATCAGCTGAGGCCTGGCCAAATCATAGACAGGAAGCAGGAGCTCCATCCTCCTATGGCAGTGACAGGGACCCAAGTATTTAGGTGGTTATTTAGTTCTTTCCCTATTGTGTGTTCTTGGAACTTTTGTTGAAAACCAGTTGGGTGTGAATGTACAGACTTATTTCTTTATTGTATTCTGTTGTCGTACATATCTGCCTTTGTGTTAGTATTGTATTGTTTTAATTAATGTAGGTTTGTCGTGTATATTGATACAATTCTATAGACTCTGAGATTTTCCTTATTCCTTCCCCAAATTCCCCCCTCTTCAGCTCACACTGATTTCCTGTATATGATAGTCTTTATTTATTATGCATTCTCTTAAATGAAATGCCGTAAAACAAAATCAACAACAGGAAGAAAATTTAAAAATTTACAGTGCCATGAAGTTAAATAATATGCTACTGAACAACCAGTGTGTCTGAAGAAATGAAAGAGGAAAAAGGAAATAAAAAAAATCTTGGAGAAAATAATGCTACTATATGACCTATGAGTCAGTGAAGAGTTTAGTAAGAGAAAAAAAACTATTTTGAAGAAATGAAAATAAATTCAAAAAATATCAGAACCCGTGAAATGCAGTGAAAACAGTATTGAAAGGCCTCTTTTCTCGTGTTTTGCGTGAAGATTGCCTTATATCAGAGAAAGCATATGAGACTTGTCCTTTTGGGATTGACTTCCTCATTGAGCTGCTGCCTGAATGCATTACATCCCATGTCAGTGCTGGTCTGAAGCTCCAGTCCTCTGCCTCTGATGCAGCTTTGCTGGTCAGGCACGCAGGGAGGTGATGTGTGATGGCTTGAGAGCTTGTGTTGTCAGCCACACTTCAGTTCTGGACTCTCAGCTTCAGCTTGGCCAATCCCTGCCTTCTGCCCATTCGGGCAATGAACAGGCAGGTGGGCTTCTCGCTCACACTATCTAGGCCTGCAAAAAAACCATTTTTTTAAAGTATATAAATCTTATGCTGGACTCTTTCTTTCTTTCCATTTTTTTGATTGTCCATTCAGCCATTCTGTTATTTTATTGGAAAATTTAAGCCGTGAGGGTACTTTATTTAAGTATGAAGATACTTTAAAGTATTCTTGGAAAATGGAAAAAAAGTGAAATCTGTTCATATGAAATGTCCTCAAAAGTTTATGAAAAATGTGTATTACCCAAAAACTATTCATGGCCTCAAAATATTTCAAAATAAAATAATTTCTGCTTTTGGATTATGCTCATAATTACTGATGAGCAGTGTTTTGTGGTGTTGTATTTATCTTGTGAGCATATACTACAGATTACATTTCTTGTCACCAGGAACCTTCCATAAAACATCTTATAGTTGTAATAAATTGTGTGTTTGTTGGAGTGATGGAGTTCTTTGGAGAAGCAAAACAATACAATAGCCCATGCTTCCAGCAGTCTTAGACATGCCTGTGACTCTGATATGATGCTTGCATATTTTGGATGCACATAGAAACAGATTTCTGATCTTCTTTGTATAATTATGCTTTTAATTCTTTTAAAAATGTTTCGACATTTCCCAGGCCTGTCCACTAGTCACTTTGCTTGGGCGTTTCACTCAGTAGCGGGAGAAGAACTATTGAATATGTTGCCTGCGATGCAGAGAGATGATCCCGCCTGGTCCGAGCTGAGAGCTATGGGTGTGGGCTGGTGGGTCCGGGATACCCGCGTCTTACGGAGATGCATAGAAAAAGTAAGTGTTTTTATTTGGTGTAAAAAAACCTAATGTGTTTTGGTATGTTTCTTTAAATGGTATCCCATATCTCCTCGGTTATTACTTCCTTTTGTTGCTGAAGCAGCAAAAGACTTTGGAAATAGTGTGTATTTTAAAATATGTTCACATGGTCCTTTAAAGTGTTTATTTTAATTCCTAAGTTTCTAGTCAAAACATGTCTGCTTAGTAGGGCATTCACTTTTACAGAAGAGCACATTTGTACTTCGAGAAGTGAAAAAGTGCTGATGAGTTTATAATGAAAGCAGTAGTGGTCCTGTGACCTCGTTGAAGATCCCTGTGGAAAATGCTTTTGTCACTTGGTGTGTGTTCATATACATCGCACAAAGGAAGATTTGAATGTTGAATTTCAGCTTGTATATGAAAGAAGATGTTCACTTACAAACTTGCTGAAATTTTAACCCATTGTTTTTGAATTTCAGGTAGCCAAAGCAGCCTTTTTTAGGAAGAATGATCCTTTAGATGCTGCAATTTTTTATCTTGCAATGAAGAAGAAAGCTGTGATTTGGGGATTATACAGGTAGGTAAGAAAAGGGTGCTTCAAAGCAGAAAGTTTTCCTTGAGAAGTGAATGTGTGCAGTCAGGTTTGCTCTTGTCAATGTTGGTTCGGGTAAATTTATACTTTGGCCTCTAAGGATTTATTTTGCAGGAAAAAAAGTCCAGGTGTATTCAATAGTGGGAGAAAACTAAGGAAATCAGTGCACAGAAACATGTTCTTTATGATTTCAGCTACTTCCCATGCCGCTTTGGTAGAGCAGAGGTGACTGCAGAAGCGTGTGCTTGGCTTGGGAAGTGGTCAGTTCTGGAGAGCTCATGGTCCAGAGCCAGGCTGGCCCTGCCGGCTCCTCCCTCCTTGGCTTCAGACCTCGTGCCTGGGGAGGATGCACTCACAGTGTCTTTCTCTCATTCCGCCTCACCACGATAGATGAGGACAGCTCATGGAAATAGTTATCATTTGCTTTGGGTTCAGTTCTAGGTGGTCTGAGTGAACAGCAATCTTGAAACGAAAATTCTTCCCAAATAATTGTCTTGAGACTAGATGTTTCAGGACAGATTTCTTAGATTTCCATCAGCAAAGTTGTCATCAGATGAGTGCGGAGTGAAGGGTATTGATGCAGTATAGATGCTTCTAGAACATGGAAGTTGATTATGTATTTTTCATTATTTTAAAAGTATTATGCAGTATTTCATTGCAGTATTCTTTGCACTTTGAAGAAACATTGTTAGTGATTTCTGAGGCTGAAAAGTAAATCTTAGTCCTCTTGTGTGTTAGGGAAAATAAGCAGATGTACAGGCTTTTATAAATTAGTGTATCTGTTGACTTGCTTTTTCAAGTCTTAGCTTCACAGCACTGCTGTGGAAGCATTGTATTCACACGTGTTCATGCTTTCCTTTACAGGTCCCAGAAGGACGCCAAAATGACACAGTTTTTTGGACACAATTTTGAGGACGAGAGGTGGCGTAAAGCAGCTTTAAAGAATGCTTTTTCTTTGCTAGGCAAACAGCGATTTGAACATTCTGCGGCATTTTTTCTTTTAGCAGGTTGCCTCAAAGATGCAATTGAGGTAAGGACTGAAACTTTAAAAAATTAGCATCCATTTACATTCTGTACAGAACCTCAATTTTCACTTTTAAATTTTAGCTCTTGGAGAAATAGTAGAAGGCTAAATACTATCTGAAGTGATGATGTTTTAGAGTTTGCCAATTGACTTGAATGATATTTTTCCAGACATAGGATTTACAAGGCTGTACCGATGGGGGGAGAGGTAGCTGATCTAACTATATGGACTGTCCATCAAGGCTGGCTGTGTGATGCAGTGGGTAAAACTGGTACCTGTGGTGCTGACATCCCCAATCAGAGTTTTGGTTGGAGTACCAGCTTCTCTGATTCTCATCCAGCTCCATGCTGATGTGCCTGGTCCAGCAGCAGCACATGGTCCATGTGCTCGTCGCCTGCCACTTGTGTGGGAGATCTGAATAGAATGCTGTCCTGCTGGTTCTGGCCTGGCCCAGCCCTGGCCATTGTGGAAGATCTGTCTCCCATCTTTCCTACTCTGTCTGTCAATTCTGCCTTTTAAATAAGTAAGTAAATAAATAAATATTAGGAAGAAAATCTTGATGAACATGTAAAAAATTAAGATGTTTCTTTTAATTTTATATTTCATCAGTCAGATGACTAACTTCAAAACACTGACTGATTGTTTCTCAGTAAGACCTTAAAAATTCTAAACATTTTGGATCACAATGTATTGCTTACCATAAATTTCCCTTTTGTTTGTAGTTTCATAGATCTCTTTGTTTTTAAAGATTTATTCGAAAGTTGGGATTATTGGTAGATTTAAAAAAAAAAAGTTGGAGAGAGAGAGAGACGTTCATGTGCTGTTTCTATCCCCATGTGACCACAGCAGTCAGATCCAGCCCAGGTCGGAACCAAGAGCTAGGACGTCTGTGCAGGCCTTGCGTGGGTGCCAGGAGCCCAAACACTTGGGCTGTTTTCCACAGGTTTTCTCAGGCCATTGTCAGGGAGCAGGATCGGAAGTAGATCAGCCAGTGACTGGCACTGCGGCATAATAGGTAAAGCCATTGCCTGTGGCATCAGCATGGGTGCTGTGAGTCCTGGCTTCTCCAACTTCCAGTCTAGCTCTCTGCTTGTTTCCCTGGGAAAGCGACAGAAATGGCCCAAATACTCGGGCCCCTTGACCTACAGGGATGAGCCAGAAGTTCCTAGCTCCTTCTTTGGACTGGTACAGCTCTGGCCTTGTGACTGTTTGGAGAATGAATCAGCAGTTGGAAGATCTCAGGATCTCTCTCTGTCTCTTTCCCTTCCTCCTTCTGTTTCTCTCTCAGTAATTCTACCTTTCAAATGAATAAATAAATTAAAAAGAGTAAAGAAAAGAAAAAGAAGCAGAGCAGCCAGGACACAAACTGGTGCCTGTATGGGATGCCGTGGTCAGAGGCTGCAGCAACTTTACCCACTGCACCACAGGCAGCCCCCATTCAAGCATTTTAAATCATGTGTTTTGGAACTGAGAAACACTACATTGTGCCAGGTGGCTGAAGAGTACAGGTTTATGATTAACATAATATGAAGAGTTTTCCGAAAGCTTGTGGATTGTTAAGTATTTACAAAAATCACAAGGTTACAAATTTTTGACCCCAAATTTAACCAAAATCTTAATCCATTTTCTATAAACTTTTAGGAGTACCCTCATATGGAACTTGTATTATCTGATATTTTCTTATTAAATAGTATTTTTTTTGCAAATATATTTAGTGTTGACATAAAATGTTGTCTACCTTTTTTAGGTATGTCTTGAGAAACTGAATGACATTCAGTTGGCTCTTGTGATAGCAAGACTCTATGAGTCTGAGTTTGATACATCTTCAACATACAAAACTATTTTACGTAAAAAGGTTTTAGGAATTGGTTCCTCTGCCAGCGAACTCAGTTCAATAAACATGAATATACATTGTGATCCTTTTCTTCGAAGTATGGCTTGTTGGATTTTGGAAGATTATAGTGGTGCTCTTGAAACATTAATAAAGCAACCTATCAGAGAGGATGATGGTAAGCTGCACTTATAAAACTCTGTGATTAAGCAGTTTTTACAGTTCTGTTGGTGATTATGGAAAGTGTTGAATTCATTGACTTACTGACTCCATGACTCAGTTGGGGGCCATAAGAGTATGTATAGGTTTTTCTTTCTTGTTTTGGGGAAGATACACTTTTTTTTTTTTTTTTTTTTTTTTTTTTAGATTTATTTTATTATTTTTTCATTGGAAAGGCGGATATACAGAGAGGAGAGACAGAGAGGAAGATCTTCCGTCCGATGATTCACTCCCCAAGTGAGCGCAACGGGCCGATACTATGCCGATCCGAAGCCAGGAGCCTCTTCCGGGTCTCCCACGCGGGTGCAGGTTCCCAAAGCTTTGGGCCGTCCTCTGCTGCTTTCCCAGGCCACAGGCAGGGAGCTGGAAGGGAAGCGGGGCTGCCGGGATTAGAACCGGCGCCCATATGGGATCCCGGGCGTGCAAGGCGAGGACCTTTAACCACTTGCGCCACCGCGCCGGGCCCCGGAAGATACACTTTTAAAAAATTAGATTTTTTTTTTTTTTTACTTGAGAGCTAGAGTTGCAGAGAGAGAGAGAGAAAGAGATTTTCGTTTGCTGGTACCCAACCCAAATGGCAACAAAGGCCGGTTGGACTAAGTCAGGAGCTAGGAGCTTCTTCTGGCCTCCCACCTAGGTTGAACCCAAGGCCTTTGCCCATCTCCTGCTGCTTTCTTGGGCCATAAGCAGGGAGCAGCCAGGGCTACAACTGGCCCAGAGGGTATGGTGCAGGCAGAGGATTAGCTGGCTGCATCAGCAAACCAGCCCCAAAAGAGAAATTCTTTGAAAACCAAGAACCTGGATCTTCTATTTTTATGGTTTACCGAACATAAGGTATCAACATTTGAACTGAATCTTTTGAAGAATTTTTCAAAGGAAGCCAGGGTTTTCATCTTAGAAATCATTTCAATTTAGTATACTTATAAATTGGTTTTATAATTCTTCTAGTAAAAATGTATTCATTGTAAAGAAAATGGCCTTCATGAATATTATTGGAAAATCTTAAGCCAAACTTTTGAATGATTTGTTCATTGGTAGATTTTAAAAATGTATATAAAGTGAACATATTTCACATTTTCATCATACAGATTTAGGAGCATATCAGTACTTGCCACCCTTTCTGTGAATTTTTATGAAATGATGGAATTTGATTTTTAAATATTTTTTTCCAAAAATTGAGTAGAATTATAGCAGGTAGCTAGTAGAGTAGATCTCATCATGATGCTAATAAGAAAATCTCGGAGACCATTCCTGTGTGACATCATGTAATCAGGAAACACCTTGCACCTTACCTTCTAAATTTATGAAGTAGCCGTGTGAACTCGCATGTTCAAACTGGCCTCTGCAAGGAAAGGTACAAAATAAAGCCCCTTTTCTGCCCTTTTCTTGTACAATACATAGTCTTGTTAAAAAATTTTCGGTCCTGTTAAGTTGTCACATAGTTTTGGAACCAGTTAAACCTGTTTGCTTGTAGAAGAAAAACATGTAAAAGCGTAGTGGCTTAGACTAGGGTGATGAGTGTGGAGGCAGAGGAAGTGACTGGAGTTGAAATCTGGCTTTAAAGTTGGCTAGACCAAGCTGAGTGGTTATGGTTTGTGAGGAAATCAAGAGTCAAGGATAACTCCTTGTTTTTAGCTTGAACAGCAGGTGAATGATTGGGAAAGTGTCATGATACAGTGAATAAAGCTATTTCCTGCAATTCTGGATTCTAGTCCCTGATGTTCCACTTCAGGTCATTACCTTCCAGCTCATAGCTAATGGTCTAAGAAAAGTAGTGAAAAATGGCCCAAGTGCTAGGACATGGAAGATTGGATTAAGCTCCTGGCTACTGTGTAGGTTAGCACTGGCCATTGTGGCCATCTGGAGAGTAAACCAATGAAAGATCCCTCTTTGTCTCTTTCTCTCCTTCCCCTCCTCCATCTCTCTCTTCTCTGTTACTTGGTAATTAATAAATTAATTTTGAGAAAAGGAAGGTTTCTGATGAGGTGACCTTGGAGCAAGAACTGATTTAAGTGGGTAAGTTTGGATACCTGTCCAGAAAGAGTGGTTTTGGCCAAGGGCATGCTAGCAAAAAAGACCTTGAGGCAATAAGTAAATGTTAAGTCGAAACACACTGAATGTGATATAGGTATTTAAATGTTCATGGTGAAACTGGAGTTGGAGATGCAGTTAATATTAGCTTACACATACAACTTAGCGCCACGCGATAGTGTCAGTTCAATGTGCAGTAATTAAAGCGCTGTATTGTAGCACACCTATTGCATCTGAGGGCAGGGCAGATAAGGGCTGGCAGCCTAACCCTTGTTTTCCTATTGGTACAACACTTTCTTTACAAATGTGTTCTTTTCAGTTCAGTAAATTTTAAGGATATGTGTAAAAAATTAGGAGGATTAATGTACAGTGTCCTAGTAGAAAATGCCTACAATACAAATAGGAATCTCTGAAATTATTTTTTGGCTGATAAAATGAACTCTCTTTTAGATCAAGTCGTGACCTCGGCCTGTAATCCTGCAGTTTTTAATTTCTACAATTTCCTGAGAACACATCCTCTTTTGCTGAGACGTCATTTTGGGTCATCGGATACATTTTCCACACACATGAGTTTAACGGGGAAAAGTGGACTGGCAGGAACAATTAATTTGAGTGAAAGAAGATTGTTTTTTACTACTGCCAGTGCTCATTTAAAGGCTGGCTGTCCCATGTTGGCTTTGGAAGTATTATCAAAGATGCCCAAAGTCATCAAGAAGGCAAAGCCATTTTGCAGAGCACCTAGTTTTCTGGATACTAGTAAAGAATCTTCTCCCTTAAAGTTATTTGCAAGAGAAGAGAAATCTTCAGCTGTTGATTGGTCAGAGTCATTGACAAATGGGTTTGGATCCTCTTCAGAGTGTTCCTCGGAGAAGCAGTCAAACTCAACTCTTTCGTTTGACTGGAGCCAACCAAGTGTCGTGTTTCAGGAGGACTCTTTAGAGTTAAAATGGGACAGTGATAACGATGAAGAAAATGAGGATCTCCCCATTTCTATGAAAGAAATAAAACCTTTACAGAGAAAGGTAGATAAAAAATTAGAGGAAACGAGTTACACAGACTCTTTCAGCACAGTAGATGAAAATGATATCTTGAATCCATCAGAAGATATAATTGCCGTTCAGTTAAAATTCAGAGCATGTTTAAAGATACTCACCGTAGAACTTCGAACCTTATCTACTGGTTATGAAATAGATGGTGGGAAACTGCGTTACCAGCTGTACCATTGGCTGGAAAAAGAAGTGATAGCCCTCCAGAGGACGTGTGACTTCTGCCCGGATGCTGAAGAGCCACAGTCTGTGGTTAGCAAACCCCGAGGGGAATTTGGAGTAAATGAGGATACTGAAGACTTGCCTCACCCAACAAAAGTGAAACAACTAAGAGAGAATTGTCAGGAAAAAAGACAGTGGCTCTTGAAGTACCAGTCTCTCTTGCGGATGTTTCTCAGTTACTGTGTGCTTCATGGATCCCATGGCGGGGGCCTTGCCTCCGTAAGAATGGAATTGATTCTTCTTTTACAAGAATCTCAGCAGGTGTGTAAGTGACATGCTAATCAATTGAGTTCTATAGCTTCCTTTCTTCATTACACTCGCTTAGGAAATGTGCACTTTGCTCGATGTTTCTTGTTAGGAGTTTGTACATTTACCTGTGTGCTGCTGTGTGAAGACAGTTCAGAATCAGATCTTACGCTCTGTGTGATGTTCTCCAGTCTTACAGGGAAGCTCTGTGAGGTGACAGGCTTCCCACAGAGGCTACAGACTGTCATCTTAAAAGATAACTGTTGTAATGTAGGCTTCTTTGGCTTATTTCTAAGTTTTTACAGTGCATTTGCATTTTGGTTGTAATTTTTTTTGGAGTTTTTCTGAAAGAATTCTCTAAATTAAAGTATTAGTTTGACATTGTGAATAGCTCATTAACTTTATTTCCCTCTTTGTTTTCAAGGAAACTTTAGAGCCACTGTTTGCTAGCCCCTTGTCTGAGCAAACCTCAGTGCCTCTCCTCTTTGCTTGTACAGCCAGTGCCAAAACAGTAGTTGCCAATCCATTGTTACACCTCAGTAATCTAACACATGATATCCTACATGCCATAATAAGCTTTGAGTCACCACCCCATCCTGATCTCCAAAGCAACAAAGTAAGTATGCCTCGTTCCAAGCTTTTAATTCACCTGTACACTGTGATAAAACTAAAAGAAAACTTAAGACTTTAAAAGTGGAACTAGACATGGTGATTGCATTGCCTTGTTTCTGCTGATTCTGGTTACAAACAAGGCTTCTCTTCCTTGTTTTAATACCCGGGATACTTGAAGTTTGAAATCTTAGCTTGCTAGGTGTTTAGTCTTATATAACCACTTTAGTAGAATAAGAGTTACAAGCAACTCAGAAGACAAAGGAGTGATTGCTTTAATAGTCCATTAGCTAGAATGCTGCTTGTTTAAGATGGAAGCTTAGAGTTTGAGTATGGAAGTACAAACAAATCAGTAGTTTGCCTTGGTTCATGTTTAGGCAGTGCAGAGTTTACAGGCTGTGTGAGACACTTTGTCCCTGTCCTTTCTTCCAGATCATGTAATAGTATATTATAAATCAGTTTCATCAGACTTCCTTGTAGTGTTTGTTAAACATTTGGATTCACTTGAAACTTAGTGAATTAGTCTGTAAGCCTGAATCACAGGATTATGTATTTTCTTTTTGTTTGAAGATGTATTCACTTGGTAGAGCTTGCAAATGGCTGAAATGGCGCCATCTGGGTTAGGCACAAGCCAGGAGCTGGGAGCTTCATCTTGGTCTTCCATGCGGGTGGCAGGGGTCTGGGTGCTTGGCAGGGGGTGGATTGGAAGTGGAGCAGTTCAAACCAGCACCTGTGCTGGTGCTGCAGGCAGTGGCTTTACTGGCTGTGCCACAGTGTGAGCCACTGGTGCTTCAAAAGTGCTGATTATATTTTGTTTTGAAACAGTTTACACTTAAAATCTGTTCAAGTGCATTTGCCTGCCTTTTCCAGGTGTATGTGATGCACACGTTAGCAGCTTCACTTTCTGCTTGTATTTACCAGTGCCTTTGTGGAAGTCATAACTACAGGTAAATGTTTTTCTGAAACTTAAGAATGCTTGCAGTTTCTATTAAGGTTTCATATTTTATTGTTTTTTTCTTTAGAATGATACATAGTAATCTACTTTCAACAATGCAAAAAAGACAATGAATGAAGTCTTGAGTACTTTTTTTTTTCATCTTTGAAATTTCAGTTTATACCATAATGGAAAATGAATCCCAAGTAAACCCTTGCCCACTTAATTTAACAACCCATTACTCATTACTGCCCTAGGCAGACATTTTGGTGGTACTGAGATTTTTAGCATTAATAAGATAAATTGTCTGCTTTAAACAATGAACATAAGAGCTCATAAGTTATAGATTACATTTGTCGACAACACAAGAGAAGACTCAAATGATGACGTCTGTGACGTGCTAGACACCAAAGGGCCTAGGGCCACAGAGGGGAAGGAGCCTTGGGATGGAGAGAACTCTGAAGAGTTGGTGTTTGTGATTTTCTATCTGTGACGTACTTCTAGACTGTTTTTTAAGTATTTAAAATAATCTGACATAATTTCCAAATATTGTTTCATCTGTCTTCTATTTCCTTTTCTGTTAACACAGATATTGAACGTTAGAATTCATCATTTTATTCATTTATTGTTTGTTTGTTAGTACTTTTGTCTTTCTGTTTCATTTCCAGAGAAATCTTAGTTACATTTTTGAGACATTGACTCATATTCAGCATTGCCTTGTCTCCTGTTTAGCCAGATTCTATTTTTTCAATTTTAAGAGCACTTATTTATTTTTAAACTCTTTTTAAAAATTATTTATTTATTTTTATTTCTATCTTTATTGCAAAGTCAGAAATACAGAGAGGAGGAGAGACAAGAGAGGAAGATCTTCTATCCAACGATTCAGTCCCCAAGCAGTCATAAACCAGAGCTGAAGCAGTTCGAAGCCAGGAGTCTAGACCCTATTCCAAGTGTTCCATGCAGGTGCAGGGTCCCAAGGCTGTGAGCCATCCTTGACTGCGTTCCCAGCCCACAAGCAGGGAGCTGGATGGGAAGGGTGTCTTCCAGAATTAGAACCAGTGCCCATATGGGATCCTGGCACATGGAAGGCAAGGACTTTAGCCACTAGGATACTGTGCCAGGCCCTATAACCTACTTTTATTTTTCTTTCTGTTCTGGCAATTCTGCTTCCTTTGGTGAAATCTTAAATGGCACCAGCCTTTCTTGGTGTTGATTTTTGATTTTCAGTTCATTTCTACTTTGGAATTCTCCATAAGTAGTGTCACTTGTCACTCTGATTATGTGTACATTCCAAAAGTAACTTGAGCTTAATTTTCTTATTATATTTTTGACAATCTTTACATAATTAGGGTAAAAAGATTCAAGGGCTACAAGAAAGTGGGTAAAACTATTATTTGAGCTTAATTTTTTGACCTTACTCTTTTGACAGTTCACATTCTTGCTTTTGAGTGAGACTGTTTCTAGATTGTGTTTGTTTCCTATCATTCTGTAGGTTTATGACACAAGAGGGAAACTTTGTGTTGCTGCTTTCCTGTCTTGTTCTGGAAAGTAAAGCAAGAAAAACAGCTCACGAATGCATGAAAATATTAGTGACCAATGAGGTTAGCCAGTTAGAGCAGATTTAAACCAATACATTTCTACATAGTACATTATCTTCATTTGCTTAATGTATCATATAGGAATGTCTTAAGAATTTCACAAAATATTTATACCATCTTGTCATAATTATTTTGTAGTTTATATTTCACTACAAGTTAGTTGATTATGTGTTTACTTAATCTTAGCTTGAAGTATCATTTACTAGGGAAAGCTCATACTGAGTTTTAAATTTTATTGAAATACTCTTTTTATTTTGCCTTCATAGTACATTTATAGCTTCATTTTTAAGAACAATATGCTATAAATTTCATGAGGACAGTTTTTCATTATATACCTAGTTATGTGCTTGATGTAGAGTATGCTGACCATTGAAATAAAATTGAGGCACCAGTGGGATAGCTTAGTGGTTACAGTCCTCACTTCACAAGTGCCAGGGTTCCATGGGCACAGGTTCATATCCTGGCTGCTCCACTTCCCATCCAGCTCCCTGCTTGTGGCCTGGGAAAGCAGTGGAGGACGGCCCAAAGCCTTGGGACCCTGCACCTGCTTCGGAGACCTGGAAGAAGCTCCTGGCTCCTGGCTTTGGATCAGCTCAGCTGTGGCCTTTGTGGTCAATTGGGGAGTAAACCAATAGCCAGATGATCTTTCTGTATCTCTTTCACTCTGTGTATCTGCCTTTCCAGTAAATAATAATAATGATAGTGTAAATCTTTTCATTCGAATGGTAGGCATTCAAGGAGCGTGCACTGATTGAGATGCCCTTGTCCCATTTCAGAGTCCATGTGTTCAGTGCCTACCTCTGCTTTCTGGCTTCTGCTGCTTGCTGGTGTAGAGCAGCAGCGTTGCTGGCTCCACTGTCTAGGATCTGTCTCTATTTCTCTCTCTCTGCATCTCAAATAAATAATAAAAATGTGAATAAAGTAAAATGGATTCTAAATGTGTTTGAGTCAAGCAGTTTTGTTACAAAGCCTAGTATGTAAGCCTGCTAGGTTTTTTTGCCCAGTGATTCAGAGTTCTCATTTGTGCTTATTCTTGGTCCTTTAGTAAATTAGTATTAAAACCTTTATGTGGTTTGGTTTAGAATATGTGTTTGCTTTAGTGCTGCAGTCGACTCTATAGTATGCTACATTAAATGTAATGACAGTAATCAGGAAAACTTGTATTTAGCTTGGGAATATTAATAAATGAAATTCATCATAGGTTTAAGTAGTGTTGTTATTTTTTCTCCTTTAGTTCATTCCAAACAAATCAGTTTACTGGGATGGTATACCAGGGAATACTGCTTCCTCATCGACATTCTTTGAAAACTGGAAGCTTAGATGAAGCCATAACTCCCAATACATCACCAGCTCAATGGCCAGGTATAAATAATTTTTTGGTATTACTGAAAATCATAGATGAGTGAAAATCGCATTCGATTTGGTTTTGCTATGTGATAATCATTGTTCAATGTAACTGGAATTGATTCCAGTTCATCACCATTTGATTACAAATTATGCAGTCATTTATAACATTAGTACCCCCCAGATAATTACGCTACAGTAACCCAGACCTTTTGTGCCATTTAATAAAGAATTTTGCTAGACATAAGTAGAAAAGTATTGGTGTCATTCCGGTTTTATCTGTGAAATCTTGCCATATTGTGTATTGTCAGTATTTCTTTAAAATTGCTGAAAAATCATGCATTAATTGTAATAGTCCAATCATCTACAGACTTAGGGAGAAAGTGTTTAATCCTGATGCAGTGTAGTTTTCTCCAAAATCAGAATAACTTTAAAACTTAGAAAGCAAGTAGTTAACTTTCAGGAACTGATGTCAGTGCAGCTGTGTTGCCTCTTGGTTCCAGGAATAACTTGTCTAGTTCGGCTTTTGAATTCTTCGGGTGAGGAAGCCCAGTCGGGGCTTACGGTGTTACTCTGTGAGATTCTCACTGCCGTGTACCTGAGTCTCTTCCTCCACGGCCTGGCCACTCACGCCAGTAATGAACTGTTCCGCATCGTGGCCCATCCTCTAAATGAGAAAATGTGGTCCGCTGTGTTTGGTGGTGGTGCACACGTTCCTGACAAAGAGCGGACAGACTCACAAGCTTTACCTGGTGAGTTTCTCATTTTTTCCTTGATTTTATTAAGGTTTCAGGTATATTATTTGCCAGACTGCCAAATGTAATTACATTTCAGTTTAGTCACAGTAGTAAGTTCTTGTTGCAGATCATTTTTTAAAGGCAAGGTCAAATAATTCTTTGGTAAAAATGGAGATTGTGTTCCGTTTTCAGTTTATAAGGCATTCCTTGTCTAGTGACTAGAATTAGCTAATGTAATTCTGTTAAATCTTACATTGATTTTTTTTTTGATAGAAGTACACTGTAATACTGGTTTTTCTCTGTCCCAAACACAGACTCTCTCTTCTTTCTTTGGCAGGAAGGCACTTTGCTATGCCTAGTCCTCACCAGGTAGTGGTATTCTCCATGGAACGTGTGGGCTTTTCCAAAGCTCTTTCAGCCATCAGTTCTCATAGCCCTACCAGTCTTGCAGGCAAGATCCTAGCTTTAGAAATAGGCTTTTACCATTCAGCTTGCATTGTGTGGTTTTGGAGGGGTTGGGGTCAAGTGGGCCGGTTTTATTTTGTTTGCTGTTTGAATAGAATTGACAATTTCCCTTTAGTCAAGCTGATTTTATTTAATTTAAAACTGATTAGCACTTTTAAAAAGCCATTATATTTTGCTGCTTTTAAATTCTTTGTTTCTAAGCATCTCCTATACATTGCATTTTAATATTTTTAAGCATAAAGAACTAAAACAGTACCAGTGCTGCTTATAGTAAGTCATCTGGTATGGAAAAACATACCAGATGGGGCTGCTGTATGATGTGCATCCTGGCACCTTTGGATTTCTAAGTGTTCGTAAATCTAGAAAAGTAAATATTTTAAGTAACTTTAGCTCTTCTCTGGTTTGAGCACAGTAGTGATTTTATGTACCAATTAAAACAGCAAACTTTCTTGACCTGAAAATAATTTTCATGGCACCATCCCTTTTGTGTTTTCATGATTAGCCCAAGCATGATTATCTGGTTTTCCAATTCTGCATATTACTGAAGTAGATGTTGGAAGTCACGTGTAGTGCCTGAAAACCTGTTTGTCTATACTTATTTTGAAACAGAAATGGTTTTCAAAAAACAAACATTCTGCTCATGAGAAGGACTCTAGCGTGATTGTTTATCTCTTTATGAATCCTCCCATCTGTATTTCACATGGACGTGATTTTAGGTTTGCATTTCTCTGTGTTTAAAGGCAAGGCAAGTGGGAGAGGGTGGATGAGCATATGAAAGGAAAAGGAAAAACTGAATTTGGCTTCATTATTTTGGGAAGAAATTATTACCAAGATTTACATTTTGAATGATAAATAGTATTTTTTAAATGAAGATATATTATTAAGAAAGCTTAAGAAGTTACCTTGTTCAAACATTGAAATTATTAACAGTAGTGTTATACTTCCCCAAAGTAGCTTCCACGAAGCCATAACCATGGAAGATTATACAACAAAAATCCAGTGCCCTGCATACCATTTCTTCCTTTTGTTACCCAAGACTTACTTTCTAATTCAAGTCACTTTTCTCTTCCTGTGGTCCCTGCCCTGCTACCTGATGGGCGTGGCCTAAAGCTTACCTCCCTCTGGCCTGAGGCACACCTACCAGGCCTGTACAAGGAGTGTGACCTCCAACTTGGCTGGAAGGTTAGGGGGAATACAGGTGGCACGTGACCTCTGACATGGTGGGGGTTCTGCTGGAAGATGCCCTCCTGTCTTCCCCTTGCTGAACCTTTTTAACTCTGGGATCTGTACTGAGTAAACGGACATTCTCAGCAGCTTGTCTCTGGTGGTTCTTATGGCCAGAGATCATCGTCTCCCCCTCCGTGATCTCAGGGCTAGATGTCAGGGCCTTAACCCCGAGATCTTCCAACAGGAAATCAACTGGCACACAACTCAGTCCTTTAATGTTTCAGAGATGCAGTAAGGGAAAGCTTGATCTTTCTCTGTAAAGGCTTTATATATGATTTAGGCCTTCCAGACCCTAGTGTCTTACAACTTCAGTTCTTCCCTTGTAGCACAACAGCAGCCATAGGCAATGTGTAAACAAATTTGTGTGCCTAGGCGCTCATGAAATGTTATTTACAAAAATAGTTGATAATTTACTCGCTGCCGAAGTGGAAGCAGTGTGTCACTGGTCCTTTTTGGATAGAATATTTGCCTTCCCTGTAAAAGAAATTCTGGTTTGAAGAAGACTACAGTCACTCTTTTTGAACCTAGATATCAAATTGAATCTTCCTCTAGTATGTGTCCTGACAACACAGCAGTACTTGTGGAATAAAGGGAGTTGGAAGTGGTGGGGCACAGCATGGCGGCATAGAAGGATCTGTGGCCCGTTGGTGTCTGGCTGTTTCACTTCTGCTCCAGGTCCCAGCCAATGACCCAACTCCTTGGATCCCTGCACCTTCGACAGAGACTCAGAAGAAGTTCCTGCTCCCAGATTCCCCCTACCCAGCTCTGGCTGTGGTGCTCTTTGGGGAGTGTACCAGAGATGGAAAATCAGTCTTTCTCATCTCCAAGTAAAAATAAATTTTGAAAAATCAATTACTTTTGAAATAAAATAACATGAATTAACATAACAGTATAAAATAACAAATGGCACCAGAAGGATAGTTTAAAATCTTCCTCACTATGACCCTTAACTCTTTGAGCTGCTATAAATTATTAAATATGCAAGTAACTGTTAGAGCCTTTTCTGAAACAGCATGCTATCTTGCCTGACACCCATCTTCCTGTCACCCTTTGCTCACTGACCCTGCTCACTGGTTTTTCTCTGTGGTTTCTGACCATCATTTTAAATTTATTTCTTTTTGTCTTTTCCTCCTCACTAGCTTTCAGTTTGAAATTCAGATTTATTATATACCAAGTGCATCTTTATTAAAATAGTATTTTAACTCTCGTGAAATTCTTTTCTTTTTAACTGTGCTTTTCTTTGTTTTATTTTTCCTTAAATTTAGAAAGAGATTTAATTTCCTGTGAAATTTTCAGTGGATTACACACTTTTGATATCTGAATTCAGGCAAAAACATTCAAAATATAAGGAAAATACGGATCATAAATCATCATTATGTATTAAGTAAATACTTGGTAAATGAATTTTGGCTCCGTTTGTTATGTGTTCTAAAAATCATTTGATAAACCTTAATGTTATTAATGTGAGATGTGCGGAATGAATGAATTTTATCTGAGGACTATCCAGACATCTTTTTTTTTAAGATTTATTTAATTTTTATTGGAAGATCATATATACAGAGAGGAAGATCTTTCGTCCAATGACTCACTCCCCAAGTGGCTGCAGTTGCCAGAGCTGAGCTGAGCTGAGCTGAAACCAGGAGCCAGGAGCCTCTTCTAGGACTCCCATATGGGTGTAGGGTCTCAAGGCTTTGGGCCTTCTTCTAGTGCTTTCCCAGGCCACAGTCAGGGAGCTGAATGGGAAGTGGGGCCGCCAGGACCAGCACCTGCATCCAAATGGGATCCCAGCATATGCAAGGCAAGGGCTCTAGCCACCATGCTACCATGCCGGGCACTTATCCAAACCTCTTTTAAAAATGATAAAATACTTACTAATTGTTCATAAATTCCCAGTTAGAACTCTTTCTGATGAGCACAGATGTGTAAAATCTGCATTCATCCTTGCTTACCCATTCAGATTTTAAAATGTTGTATATAGAAAAAACCCATCATATAAACCATTTTGCAAGTACCATCATAAACTATCCTACCATTTGGTGAGACCCAAATAAACACAAGTAAATGACTTAAAGTGATCTCCAGCTATGGCTCCAACCTCTTGAATTAGGGCACGGTAGCCAAATAAGAACAGTTGCAACAGCAACAGAAACCGTGAACATGTTATTTGTCAGTTGGCAATACAGGAGGAATATAGTCATTACATACAGTCATTAAATAATGAAGGAATACATTAAATAATGTATTAATATGTGTATTAATAGGTAATTATGACACAAATTAAGACATTACGATGCATTAATGTGTATTAATAATAATGAAGGGATTCATTAAATAATGAATTGAATAATGAGGAATACAGTCATTAAATAATGAAGCCAAGCACGTGCTGGCTGCACAGCTAATCTAGTTAAAAAGAAACTGGGAGAGTTGGACATTAGTAGTGAGGGCAGTGGGGAGGATCAGAAAGGACGGTGAAGCAGGTCTGCTGAAACAGAAAGAGGGCAAGGATCGGCAGTGGCGACCTTCCCTTTCAGGAAAGTTCTGAGATCTCAGTGTGAGGCAGTGTTGGGTTGTTGGGAAGCACACCGCCTGCAAGGGCGCAGAGGAGCCGCAGGTGTGGGTGAGCAGCCCTGCCAGGGTGGCTCCCTGCAGGAGGCACACTGCCTGCAAGGGCACAGGAGGACCCGCAGGTGTGGGTGAGCAGCCCTGCCAGGGTGGCTCCCTGCAGGAGGCACACCGCCTGCAAGGGCGCAGGAGGAGCCGCAGGTGTGGGTGAGCAGCCCTGCCAGGGTGGCTCCCTGCAGGAAGTTCTCAGGTCCCTTAAACTGCTAGTCAGGATGTGTTGCTGACTGGGTAAACTAATTGTGGCAGATCTTTATTCTAGTTGAGCTAGATCCAATCAAAATTGCCATGTAAAACATTTTTAGCTTTGAAATTAAGATGCTCTCAACACCTCTATTCTGAAAGATACTTAGAGTTGTTTGGGACTCTGAGAATTTACTAGCTGTGATTTATTATTCTGTATAAAAGTTAACTTTAGTTTTCTTTACACAAATAGTCTTGTGAACTGAATTATATTTTTCTCCGCATTTGTTATCTATCTAATCTATCATTTATCTTAGTGACATATTACTTAAATATATTTAACCTTGGTAATTGGAGACAATGAGGTGATTTTTATTAGACAGTGTGGAAGATCAGAATACTTAACAAATTTTTAAATCTTAATCTACCTAACATTAGTGTATCTAAGTAATTAATTTTTTTATCTTATTTAGTTTTGTGAGTCCTATAATATGTAAATGAAGATTTTGATTTTCTGATTAAGCAAAACTATAGTGCAGGAGTATGTGCATGAATTTTCTTACGATTAATTTTAATGGAGAATCAGTTAAGTAATTGCAGTTTCTAAAAGATTATTCTTCTGCTGACATTTAGAAATCCATGCTTTTGCTTTTAACTACGTATTTTAAGACAAAATAAAGTACTTTTAAGAATTTTTATTGTGATAATATTTTCAATCATAAGAATTTTGCAGTTTCTGTATTAATTTACAGTAATGATTTTTTATGTCTTCTAATTGAGGTATGAAATATAAAATGAATCTTTGTGATAAGCATGCCATTTCTTTATTATGATGCTGTTAGTAATACTCTGGATATATTAAAGTACATGTTGGGCATTTTATTATTATTGTTAAGTATAGATTAGGAAATTAGATATTTTGTGTTTCCTGTAAACTTGCATAAAAATAAGTTTCTTTTTAGCTGTGTGGTGATTATCACATCATTGCTATTGTTTCTTTAGCAAAATAGCAAAAATTCTTTACCAGGAAAGGTAAGAGTTGAACCTTTTTAAAATGGATAACAGAGCCAATGATTTAGAATGAGTGAATACGCCAAAGATTTGTAATAGGTGATGAGTTATAGAACTTTTCCCTAGAAAGAAATGCTTTGTTGTCACATAATACACATTTTAAAGTTTAAAATTTTTTTTTTGGTAAATAAGTGTGGATGAGAAATGCTCATATACTAGAGTAGGGAAAACTTAGAAACATGTTTTTAAAGCCTTCCAAGAAATGCACATGTGTAAATCTTTACATATCATTTCCTTTTCATCTCACTGCTGCAGTGTGATGACAGGAAGAAAGCTTTGCAAGGAATGAAGCTTCTCTGTGACCTGGACTGCCAGGCTGTGTTAGCCTAGCTGAGGCTTGGCGTGCGTCTGTCTCTGGCGCTGTCTCCAATGCAGCAGAAAGGCGCGAGTTTATTCCACCCATTCCAACAGTTTTTATTATGGCCAAAAAATGTTAACAGTTATAGTG
Organism: Ochotona curzoniae; assembly: GCF_017591425.1. Lineage (NCBI taxonomy): Eukaryota > Metazoa > Chordata > Mammalia > Lagomorpha > Ochotonidae > Ochotona > Ochotona curzoniae. The sequence goes on along the minus strand of NW_024464918.1, from coordinate 19,621,303 downwards.
TTAACTGTTTCTACATGTGCAGTTCAATAGTGTTAATTAAATTTACATTGTTGTGTAACATATCTCCAGAACTTCTTTATCTTGGAAAACTGAAATGCATTGTTTCATGGGACAGTCTTCCTGCATTCCATGACAGCTGCCGTCCTACTTCCCCGCCCCCGAAATGTGCCTACTTAATATACTTCCTATAGGTGGAATTACATGGTGTTTGTCTTGTGACTGTTATTTTACTTAACATAATGTCTCTAAGGTTCATCTTTATCATCTTTATCACAGTAAAATAAAGCCTTTTTAATATTGTTTATATGAACTCCATTCAAGTCTTCAATAAATGGGTTTGAGTTTGAACTGAAATCTAGACGGAGCCCTGTTGTGCCGTTCAGTGGATTCAGCAGTGACTCACACTCTTAGGCAGGGATGCTGATTTTGTAACTCCATTCTCAAAACGTGGTTGTACAAACACGATTTTCTTCCGCTCTCCCTCCCCACTTCATCTCCACCTGCCCTATGGTTGTTCCCTTCTCTTTACATTCCCTGTTCTCCCTGTTCTCAACCCTTTCATATCTTCTCCCCTTTTCTTGCTGATTAGTAAATCAAGTATAAACTAGAATATTCCTTCCTTATTCCAGCAGAATGATCACGGACCGCCTTCCTCTGTAGTTTGATAGCAAATCATTACATCAGTACATTGTTGTGAGTCTTTATGGAGCACGTGCAAGGTCGTGTGTGAGATCATTAATCATCCTGGAAGGATCTGGAGGGTCAAACTGTGTGAAAACAAATAGCATCTTGTCAGATTTCTTTCTTTGTCGTTGCTGCTCTTTTTTCTGGATTAAGAAATACTTTCAATCAATTGCTTCTTTAACCTTTTCCTTTTTGGACAATCTGAATTTTACTTGTAAGTCACATTTCACTTATTACTGTGAGGGTTTGATTCATAGGTAATTGGTGTCCACATGTTTTTGCACTTCTCACCCTTTTTACCAAAAGTACGCTGCAGATAAAGTAAAGTGAATGCATACCTCTTAGGAGACTAAAAGATGAGACTCCTTTAACTTACTGAAAGCAAGAAATAGGTTTAAAACCTTGTGCTGAGTTTACACGAGATTCATCCTCTCCTTACGTATGATTCTTCCAACATTAATAAGCATATTTTCCATCAGTTAATTAATTTAACATTTCCCCTCTTCTCACAATTTTGGGCTAAGCATGAAGGTCTAAGAAGCTAGACCTCAGGAAGTGTGGTGTGCCCCCTGCGCACTGCAGAGTAGCCTGGTGGGCCAGGAAGCTATGTATGAGAGGAGCTCCTTCTGCTAGTTACTGCAAGTTCAGGTTTAAAACAAACAATGTTTCCAACCCATTCACAATATAAATTTCAGTGTCTGAGTTAAATGATAATCTGAAAAGAAGCATAAATGCTTAGTGTGCGCACCATCAGAAAATATCTTACTCTTCTTACGTTTTAATTTTAATCACAGTAACAGGTGTAGATGGTGACAAATCCAGAAGTATGGAAGAATTTCAAAAACTGCTGTTCTGCGTTTGCTGTTTCTTAGATTCACTCTCAGCCATGACTGCTGGGTGGAGTTCTCTGGGGTTACTTTTCCAGTTGTGAGAAGACGCCAGTGTCTGTCTCACTGGGAGTGAGGAGGAGACTCCTCAGGGCAGAAGGAAATATTTACACATTCAGTTTGACATGGGTGCTTTGGGAACGTGCTTCCCATGAGTCAGAGCAGTCAGGAAACTTAATTTTTCAGTTTATATCAGGATTTTATTCTCCTGTTTTTCCACATGTGAATGCCTTGATTTCTCTTTAGTTTTAGATTGTGTTGATATGTACAAATGTATTGGAAACCTGAGTTCTGAATGTTAAGAAGAAAGAAAAGGGATCACATTTAATATGACAGTTTCTTTTAAAATCATTTGAAAAAATAGTCATGAAACTTTTTGGTTATATCTTGGAATACTAATATTTTATCCATCCTTGCTTTTGTCTTCATTATCAAAATTACTTTTAACGCAACTTGATTGTAACTTGATATAACGCATGTGCATGCTGGGTTTGCATGCTGCATTGCCTCATACATAAAACAAAATTGTGTTATAGAGCAAATATTTGTATCCCTTTGAAAGGTAAGCAAAATCTCCTTGGGATCACTGGATGAGAAGGTGTAATTAATGGTAGGATTGTTAGGGTCCTATATTCTTAAGCAAAATAGAACAAGTCAGAAATTTCCTACCATGTTCCCAGCTGAATTTTTGTGTGATTTACAGGTAAATATTATATCTTCTTGTGTTGTAGCTACAACAGGTAAGTCAGTACTCATGAGTGAGTGACAGTTTGCTTAAAAGCCAAGGTTGCAATCAAAGTGATTTTTGACGCCTTTTCCTTATGTGTTTTCTTACTTGCTCTATTGCTTTACAATTATCATCCCCCCGCCAAGTATATATGTTTCTAGTTAACATAGTGTCATATAAAGAAAAGTGAAATAAGTGCAGTGAAAATGTTTGCCAAAGTAACGCTTTACTTTCTTTTTATTAGTTTCTTCACTAGTTGAAGAAGGAGAAAAACAGAACAAACGTTTTAGGCCATCAAAAATGTCTTGCAGAGAATCTGCCCCACTGACCTCTTCCTCGCCTCCAGTGAGCCAGGAGTCACTGCTGGTCAGAGAGAAGTTCATCCCTCCTGAGCTCAGCATCTGGGACTACTTCATTGCCAAGGTGACAGGCAGTGTGGGTGCGGCCGTGTGTGATTGCTGGCTGTTGCTGGGGTCGGGGCAGTGAGCCAGCACATGGCATGTTCATCTCTGAATCAATCTCTCTCTCTCTCTCTCCCCCTCTTTTTCTACTCTCCTCCTCCACCCCTCCCCCATCTTCCAAATAAATGATTTTTAAAAATTAAAACATTTAAAAATTTTATAGTATAGTTATTTTTTCAAAAATATAAATCTTAGTACTTGTTCCCTACCTTAAACTCACTCATGACATTTTCCATGGAGTATTAGAATCATATTGGAACTGTTATCTGCTATTCTCCTGAACTTTTTTTTTTAGCTTTGTCTTAATAAGCTTATGCCAAACCACTATTTTGCATACCAAGTTCTTTCCCGTATTAAAGCCATTTTTATGCCCTTTTTATTGCCTAAAATATTTTCCCCCTTTCTTTTTTTTTTTCTTTCTTTCTTTCTTTTTTTTTTTTTTTTAAGATTTTTTCTTCTTGTTGTTGGAAAGGCAGATAGACAGAGAGGAATATTCCCCGTCTGATGATTCACTCCCCAAGTGGCTGCAACTGCCGGAGCTGAGCTGTTCCGAAGCCAGGAGCCAGGAGCTTCTTCTGGTTCTCCTATATGGGTGCAGGGTCCCAAGGCTTTGGGCCGTCCTCGACTGCCTTCCCAGGCCACAAACAGGGAGCTGGATGGGAAGCAGGGCTGCCCGGGATCAGAACTGGTGCCCAATTGGGTGGGATCCCAGCATGTGCAAGGTGAGGACTGCAGGCACCATCCTGCCGTGATGGGCCCTTCTCTCTTGTTTTGTGACTATTCATCTTTGTCATTTAGTATGTAGCATTTGTGCTCCCTTTTGTTTTTAATCATGTATTATTAAAGATTGCTTCCATACTAATTAAGTTCCCAAATGCCTGCAACGTGCATGGCTGGGCTAGGCTGAAGCTAGGAGCTAGGAACACCATCAGTCCTGTGTGAGTGGCAAGAACCCAGTTACTTGAGGTGCCTTAACTGCCACAGTAGTCTCTGTTAGCTACCCAACCCCGGAGCACCAGGAGGCGCCTCTCCCACCAACCTGGCTCCTCCCGAGTCCTCCCATGAGCAGCTTACTTGGGTTCTGCTTTCTTTCTTTCTTTTTTTTTGTATTATCACGTAATATGATTTTTGTTTAGTTTTCTGTCACCTGCCTGTCTTTACCACTAAAATGTAAGTTCTGTGAGGACAGTGACAGTATCCCTGTTCAAAGTTCTTCTAGTAAGTACACTTCTCAGTGCTTAGTGGACCAGTAATCAGTGTTTTCTTGAACAAATAAATACCAGATTTGTGCAAGGTGGTGTCAACGGCATAGAAATGGGAAATACTTGTTTCCTTCTTTGATGAAGTATCTGTAAATGGAAGGAATCATTATTCCTAGACTAAATGTGCAATAATAAATTCCTTGGCTTTTTTGTTTTAGCCCTTTCTGCCCGCTTCCCAAAGTAGAGCAGAATATGATTCCGAGGACAGTCTGGGAAGTGGTGACGAGGAGGATGACGAGGCTTCCTCTGCGGATTTCCATCTCCAAGAACATTCAAATGCAAACTCGTATAGGTATGCAATATTTTATTCTAGGTTTTTTTTTTTCCAATCATTGTGGCTTATATTGAATTTTCTGAAAATAGTACATCAGAAATTAATAGCTTGGTGAATTATATAAAATATTGTAACTTTGAATTCTTTGATGAAATTGTTAAAATTTGTTTCCTTAAGAATATTATTCACTTAATTAATTGCGATTATCAGTGAATGAAACATACGCAGTCTATGTCATAACTTACAAACCTTGGCTCAGCCTGTACCTTGCCTTTTGATTCCTGTGATATAAAACACCGGTAATGTTAGCCTAGAAAAATCTAATATCTTTTTATTTAGGAATATGAGAACTGTCATATGTGTCTGAGTACTTTTTTACAGAAGGACTTTATAAATTATAAAAATCATAGATCATAAAAAATCATAAATGTTAAAAATGCAGCCTCAGTGCTAAATCGTTCTTATAACAAAATATTTCTATTTTGAATAATTATTATGAGGCTGTTATTTATAAGTATCATGGGGATTTTACCTATTGTATTTATTTTAGTATTTTAATATACAAGAAATTTATATGATTCAAAAGTCAAGATCTATAATTCAGTAGTATAGCACAGATAACTCAGTTTTTTAAAATAGCCAAAAAACCTGAATAGACATTTCTCTAAAGAAGATAAACAAATGGCTAAGAGGCACATGCGAAAATGCTTCACTTGTTAGTAAAACACAGAGCCAGCCCGCAATGGCCTACCCTCACGTTTCCATGAGAGCAATACCAGAGCAGCAGGAATGGGGCCCAGTTGGAAGCTTTGTGTGCTGCTAGTGGGAGTGTGAAATGGTACAGCCACTGTAGAAACCCGAGTAGTGGTTTCTCAAAACACTAAAAACAGGCTCTCTCTGGTCCAGCAGTTCTACTTCTGGTCCTGCGTCCTGTGCACTTGAAAGCAGGGGCTCATGAGATGTGTACATCCACATTCCGAACAGGATTGTTCATATTACCAAGGCATGGATTCCATGTGCCTGGGGACACGTGGAGATATTGTGTGTCCATATAGTGGAGTATTATCCAGCCTTAAAAGTGAGGAGCGTTCTTGTACAAGACACAACATAGATAGATAGACATTATACTAAATGAAGTATACAAAGCATACTTAGTATAGTAACCTGAAGTATCTTTTTAGAAATATCAGGTTGTATATTGTATAAACATACAAAATCAGAAATTTATTTCCATTGCAATATCCTCATTTACAATATCCATATTAAATTTCATGTCTACATCTTCTGCAGATAATCAGTTTGCTCATGTTGTTGCAAAATAGGCAAATGCATAAATAATCTTACATTTTTTCCCTTTTATATCCACATAGTCTCTACAATTTGCTGCAATTGATTTTTTAATATATATTGGAGCTCACTCCATGGCAGCTCTGAAGAAGTCCTTCTTTCTTTTTCATAATATTAGCCTATTTCTCTGTAATTTTAAGCTATTTGTTTAGCTATTACTCTCCTAAAACAAACCTGGTTATTGTACTCTTTTTTTGTTGTTATATACATAATTCTGACCAAAACATGAGTAATGACATGTATATGTTAACTCTGTGTGTGTGTGTGTGTGTGTGTGTGTGTGTGTAGTTGTATCTTTGAAATAGATTCCTGGAAGTCAAATTTTTGCATAAAAGGCAAAGTATTTATTTAAAATCCCAATGCAAGTACTTAACAAATTGATTGTTGCTTTGTTTTTAGTTGGTCTCTGATGCGATTGGCAATGGTACAATTGGTGCTGAACAATTTGAAGACTTTCTATCCCTTTGCAGGTCATGATCTTGCAGGTAATAAATGTCTCAACATAAACTAGTAATACTGGTTTTAAGTAATAGAGTTAAGAAGTTACTTCATATTGTAGTTGTTACTTTTTTTGAATAAACCAGCTACCTATAAACAGGTGGCCAGGATCTAAGAAATCAGGCACTGAGCCCTATCTGATGGACTGTGCTGTGGTTGTGTCATTCCATCTAACTGGTGTGATATTTAATGATGGCAGTAAAATGGGAAACTAAGCAAATACAAAAACTATCAGTTATTACCTCTGTGGAGAAAAGATGATAAAGGTCTAAAAAGCGTGTGGTAGTATATCAAATGGATGAGCAGTACACTGTGTTGTCCTGTGTATATTAAGGTAAACATTAAAATACTAATTTTTGCAAAATTCTCATACTCTTGGGATAATGGAGAGAGAAGTTTATTTTTATCACCTGCAGTGGTAAATTAATAGGTAGGTTCTTATCAATTGGTTTCAGTATAAGCATGATGTTTTAATTATAAGAAGATGCACAGCAGAAATATCTGAGAGGCTCCAGTGGGATCAGGACTCGCACAGGCAGGGAGCTTTGGGAAGTGCACAGTGTACGGGAAGTATCCCACGTGATCTATGTGGTATATTTTCTTTAGTTAAGCAAATCTTGTTTTATGCCATGCAGTCATGATGCAAAGGATTAAAGTGATTGGTTCCCCCACACCTGATTCCGTAGTGCTCACATACATTTTTCATGTAAAATTAAGGTCAGAAGTAGTGATGCTAGAACATACAGCCTTAAGGAATTTTTTTAATTCTCCTTGCTTCATATTTTTCTTGCACATCTGTCTTTCTATATCTCCTCTGCCAAAAAGTGCATTAATGTTAGGACTCTTTAATTTTAAAAAGTCCAGGAGAAATGTATATTATTATTAAAAAAAACTATTCATAAACATCAAACATTTTTTACATCGAAATGAGCTTTTTTTCCCTTCATTATTTCATGAACTCTTTGAAATATCCTCATGTCTTGCCTTTTTTATTTTTTAAGATTTATTTATTTTAAAGGCAGAGTTGCAGGAAGAACAGAGATCTTCATCTGCTGGTTCACTGTCCCACATGGCTACACCAGTTGGCACTGGACTAGACTGAGGCCAGGAGCCAGGAGTTTGTTCCCTGTTCCCCATGTGGGTACAGAGGCCCAAATGGGCCAGCTGTACTGCTTTCGCAGGCACATTAGCAGGGAGTTGAGATGGAAATGAAGTATCTGGGACTTGAATGAGCACCCATATGAGATACCCATTGCGTCACAGTGCTAGCCCCATTACCCTGGGCTTTCTTACAGTGGGATGTAGAATAATTTTCTTCACCGTGTAAGTTAGATTCAATTACATTTTCCTTTTTTAGAACTTCCAGTCAGCTCACCTCTTTGTCATGCGGTTCTTAAAACTCTTCAATGTTGGGAGCAAGTTCTGTTCCGACGCCTGGAAATCCATGGTGGGCCACCTCAAAACTATATTTCAAGTCATACTTCTGAAGACACTTCATCTGCAGGTCCTGCAATTCTCCGCCACAAAGCTTTGCTGGAACCTGCAAACACTCCTTTCAGGTAGGTCTTGATCTGTGTCGTTTTTAAGTTCCTTTGTTTTTGTTTTTGCTAAAGCAGAATGTTGGACAGAATAGTTAGGTGCACAGCCTGCACCGGTGATCGCTCTTTCTCAGCACTGGATGCGTTGACTGGGCGCAGTGGGCACCATGTGTGTTTGATACTCACGAAGCCTGAGATATTTATCATTGCCCTTTAAGAGAAAATTGAACTGCTTCTAATCCATTTATTACAATAAGCATTGCATAGCATGAAGATGTGCAGTTAAGCTCATGAGGGAGCTCTTTTTTGTAGATCCAAACATCACTTGGCACTTTCTGTGAAGAGGCTTTGGCAGTATTTGGTGAAGCAGGAAGAAATTCAGGAAACCTTTATCAGAAATATATTTACCAAGAAACGCTGTCTAAATGAGGTGGGTGTAAGTTTAAAGTTTACTTACTATGTTATTGTTGAAGAGTTTACAATACAAGATGCAAAAGAAGAGAGATGGTCTCCTTCTAAATGAACTGAATTTGTAAATCTGATTCAGGTACACTGGTATGTGATAACTTTTCTTTAGGCTGTTCAGATTCTTCCTCTTGTCTCTTGTGCTTTGAGTTGCCATGAACACCAGCTGAAGAAAACAGGAAATCTGTGATGTCTGTATGATAGCACACCAGAGGCTGTCGCACAAGTTTATTTCAAACTGGGCTTAAACACTGAAAACATTTTTTAACGACGTAGATTTTCTTCCTATGTTATAGATTATAATTAAATGGAATTTTGTAGACCTGTAACTAGCTGTAGTGCTGTATCATTGTCATTTTGCTCAGTCCTACTAAAGATAACAATTCGATGATGTGTGGAATTTGCCTGCAAATTTAATTAACACTGTTTAATTCTTAGGGAATTTTTTGCAGTTAATTTAAGATAAACTAAACTGTGGAAGTGATACATTGATTCGTTCTCTCCTTTGGACCAGTAACAATTCAAAATTGACTGCTGGTCTGCGAATTGTATTTGAGTAGCAGTGAACTTTACTGGGAGGATAAAAACCAAGATATTTCAGTTTCAGAAATAAAAAAACAATGAAGGCTGCATTATAAATAGGTTTTAAGCAGAAACCTTCTTGAATAGAAGAAAATCTTTCATTTGAATAGAAAGACACATATCTGCATCTCACTGTTTCTCAGTTCAGCACTGATTTAAGAGGCAACTGCATATGATATTACTGATAGTTGGCCTGAAGTTATGTTTACGTTGTCCAGCCAGAAAACATACTGGTAGGACATCCCGAAACTGAATTCTTTGGATAAGTAATGACATTGTCGCAAGTACTAATGTACTTCATGTGTTTTTACAGTGTAATATATGACTTTGATATTCATATGAGTTTCCACTAAAACAGTTAGAGATGTCTGTGACTATGATTTAAAGATGAATGTGCTGCAGAAGAGTGCAGGACTAATCAGAATAAGGTTCCCAGTCAGGGTATATTACCAACTTTTTCAAGCACATCAGTAACTAAAACAATCTTTGTGAATTTTAAAATATTCTGATGTAGCAGACTAAATACTGTTGCATCGTTCTACATAAAAAGCTGGTTTACTTTGCCTGTTACTTGCCTCTTAGAATACAAATATGCAGATTTTGATTGTGTAATTGATTCAGACAAAATCATCGGAATAGATCAATTTAAGCAAGCCAAAATATGAAGAATAGCAGATGATGAATGCCATAACACATCCAAAAACTTCCATATAACTTTTTAAAAGTTTTTCAAGTTTCCTGAGATCTTAGGAAAATTTTGAAATGATTTTTTATATTAATCAAAAACATGGACAGAGTATTGGACTAACAATTTTGTAGTTTTCAGCAAACTAAATATTGCTCTGATTTTCATTTTCAGTATCTGCAAAATGAGTGTCATAAATTCTAGCAACATTTTGATTCCTAGATTTAATTTATTTAAACTGTCACTGTTAACAGTAATTAAGTCTGTTAATACTGTTTTGATTTTATTCTAAATGGTGGTATTTTTAATTCATGATATTTCATTGTCCTTCATTAAAAACTTAAATTTAGTGATAAATGTACCACTGAATACTAATTTTGAAATAAATATTGTATTAAAACATTTACAAAATTGACAACTTGGTACTTAATTGGTTAAAGATAGAGATTAGTTGATAAAGGAAAAATGATAAAGGGATAAAGAATTTTATATAGTAAAACATAGGTTAGTTAGAATTATATTTAATTTAACTTCATGATCATGCTTTTGAGTGTAAAGTTGTCTGACTTTATACAATATAGAGAAATAGACCGTCCCATGTTTCAGATGAGAAATGAAAGAAAGGTTTTGTAGACTGCACTGTTTCCTTATTGGTTTATGTGCTTACAAGTGAAATTTGACTATTCCTTCCTCTGACTCTCAAATGCTAGTGTGTCCACAGATCTTTTCTTTCCTTTTATGTTGAGGTTTACTGGTACATAGATTGTAACAGTCAATGTCTTCCCTATTTGTACTTGTTTTGAAATTAAGTCAATGACTGCAGATTGAATTATTCTCAGCCAAAAATGTGATACTTGACCACTGCCACTCTTTCCCCAGCTTTCCCTTTTGTTTTCTGTAAAGAACTGAAGGTCTTAAAACAACTCTTTAATAGAAAATTTCCTGCCATTCCAAACAATTTTTTCATTGTTTCTGGCAAAGTCAGAGAGGGTTGTGTGAAGGTAAAATTGGAAATTGTCTTGCGTCGTTCTGGCAGAACCAGTGAGTGAGTCTTAACAAGTTGAAGCTGTAATTTCCCTGTCAGGGTGTTTTCTTGAGGGGTCAAATGTCATGGAGACAGTAGACTGTGAGAGCACAATCTGACTTTAATTTCGGTGGACTGTGCTAGCACTGTAAGTCACACAATAAAGTGAGTGATCATTTTTTAGAAAAGATTCAAATTTATGGTGGTGATTCTTGAGTACTGTTTCCTAACCATGTATCCTCCGCCTCCTTCTTAAAATATACGAATAAAAGTTCAGTCCAATGTTCTCATCTGCAACATTTGATTAAGAATGAAACTTTGTAAAATCCCTAGTGTTTTGCATGTTATGTATCTCGTCTTTACTCTCTGTCACTTGGCTGTTCTTTCTTGATGAAGTCATTAACGGACAGCACTGAAATCATCAAAAATTCTATGCTGGAGGAGCCAAGCATCAATAAGGTACAAAAAAAGTCATTCAACTGAAATTGGAAATTGCATTCTTTAGTAAGAAGAACAAAGTTGTGTACATTTTAGTTGTAGTCTGGAATTTGCTTCCAAATTATTTTCCCTCTAACATTGTGAATATTTCAGTCATAAAAATTGTTTTGCTCAACAAGAGAATGCAATTTTAAAGGAAGTTGAATGTATCCTGTCTTTGGCTACAGATTTTTCTTAGTATATACAGCTAATGCCTCTGATAAGTATAATTACAATTGTAGCAATTGCATAAGCATGGTACTACTGTTCCCTTCTGTAGTTATCACTTTTGAAGTTACAGACTTGATATTAATTCACATAATAGATTAAGTACTATTAATTAAACTACCTTTCAAATAAGTGTCTTTAAAAAGTTTCATTAGATATATCTGTCCTAAAATCACTATACATGTTTAAAATGTGTAGCTTGATCAGTTTCAACATATGCGTATGCTTATAAAGCCATCCCCACAGTCAAGAGAATGAATATCGCCGCCCTGCGCACATTTAACCCTCCAGGACCCCTTTCCTTCCGCCTTTGCCCTCTACAAGCAACTGTCGATCTGTTTCCCAACACTGCATGGATTCTGGGGTTTTCTGTTAATGAAACCGTATGTCCTTTTTTTTCTTTTTCTTTAACCATTACGCTATCGTGCCAGGCCCAATAGCTCATTTCTTACTATTGCTACTGCATTTTGTGGCTGTGCCATAATTAGGTTATCTTTGACCTGTTGATGAACATTTGAGCCAAACTCAAACTGCTTTTATTTTTGTTTTGTTTCACTTTTTAAGATTGATTTATTATCTTCATTGGAAAGGCAGATTTATAGAGAGAAGGAGAGAAAGACAGAAAGATCCTCCATCTGCTGCTTCTCTCTCCAAAGAACCTCAATGGCCAGAGCTGAGCTGATCTGAAGCCAGGAGCCTCCTCTGGATCTCCCACGTGGGTGCAAGGTCCCAAGGCTTTGCACCATCCACTGCTTTCCAGGCCACGAGCAGGGAACTGGATGCAAATTGGAGCACCTAGGATGCATGGGATGTACCCAAATGGGATCCCGTGCTTGGGGGTGGAGGATTAGCCAATTGAGCCATAATGTCAGGCCCTCAAACTGTTTCTAATATTCTTGCATAGAAGTCTTTTTCTGTATATGCTTTCATTCCTGTTTTTGTAAATGCCTAGCAGTAGAATGGTAAGAACACATGGAGATGGGTAACGTGTTAAGTATCAAGGTATTTTCCATAGTGGTTGCACAGTTCTGTACTTTCATTAGCCGCGTGTGAAGTGTCTGTTACTGGACGTTATCGGTGAACGTGGTGTAGTCAGTTGTCTAGTTTTGCTGTTTTGTGAGGTGTGCGGTGTTAGCTCCTTGCAGTTTTCAGGTGCGCGCAGCATCCTACATGCTTGCTTGCCTTTGCGTATCTTCTTGAGTGAAGTGTCTTTTTTACATCTCTCTGCTTTATGGGTTTCCTGTTTTCTTGGTTGAATTTTCATATTTATGAATCCTGGATAAAAATCCTGCACCAACTAGTGTTGTGCAAATATTTTCACAGTATCTGGCTTGGCTTTTGTTTTGTCATTTGAAGAGTATAAGTTATTACTTTGTATAGGTCTAATACATCAATGTTTTATGTATGCCTAAACTAATAAGTTTTCCCCCATTTTGTTGCAGATGTGTTGTAGTTTTACATTTATGTCTATAATCCATTTTGAGTTAATTTTTAAAAATGTTTTGTTGTTTATGAATCTCACTTTTTTGGTTTTGTTTTGTCATGTGTATCAATTGTTCCACTAGGAGTTGTTGACAATGTTACCTTTCTGGTTGATTTGTTTGTCTCTATGTTAATAACCCAGTGCTTAGATTATGGCAGCTTTGTCATATATTGTGAAGTCAGGTAGTGGTAAGTCCTTAAGGTTTATACTTTTTTTTTTCTTAGTTTGTTTTGTTATTTTTTCTTTATTGCACTAAGTAAAACTTCCAGTCTGGTGTTGAACCTTAAGTGGTAAGGGCAGATGTCTTATCATTTCTGATCTTGAAGAGATTGTATTTGGTGTTTCATTACTAAGTAGACTTGTCATAGACACCCTTTATAATCTTTAGTAGGAAAGTTCTTTTTATTCTGACATCAGATCAACCTTACCTTCCTTAGTGAAACCCTAAGCAATCACAATATGTTACACATGGCTATCAACTGGTGTAAGACAATTCAGCATAGTTCTTTTGGAATGAATTTGAGTAGTTAATGTCTTTCAAGATGCTGATGGCTTCATCTCTGTTGTCACATGTATCAGCTGCTCAGAGCGCTCCTGTGCCCTTTTGCTGTCCTGCTGCCCTTCAGTCCTCTGCTATTATCCTGGAAACCAGATGTTCTCTTCTTCAGTTTTATATTCCCTAATATATTCAGTTTTGATGTTATTTTATATTTGATTGATTTTCACTTTCTTCCAGATGTGTCTTTAATAATATTTAGATTTTTTCTGGGGATTTTATTATGTCACTAGAGTAGTACTGAAGTACCCTAGGTACACATATTTACATTGTAGAAAATGCAAGTAATTGAAAATTAATAATGCCACTGGTCTTAGTACAGCTTCCCCATAGATCTGTGTGACTTTTTGGTCATTCCATTCTTGGGACCTTATTCCTAGCATGTGAGGTTAGCATTCATCATTTTAAATCTGCTGCTTCTCTGGTGGGAATAGAAATGAAATAGAGTTGCCCTGTGTTAGAGGTACTGTGCTCTTATGCTATGAAACCCAAACACTGTTCAAGATCAGTGTCTGCGTAATCTCTTTGTCTTTGTGAGGAAGTATGAAAAAACCTGTATAGTTCGTCATTTAATGTACAGTTCACTAGTATTAAGTACGTTTATGTTGGTAGACAACTCCCACCACCTTTCTATGAAATTTTTCATTCCTTCATCTAAAAACTCATGCCTTACCTACGGCCAGCTGTTAACCAATGAATTGCAGCACATCTATTTGCAACTTGGAAATATTGATTGTTAGCGTCCAGTTTCTCTAAAACCAGTTCCAGGACAATTAGTGTTACCTTAGGCACCTGGTAGATGGGTGGGCAAGCTGGGATTCTGTCCTAGGATTGTGGAGTTTAACTTGGATGTTCTTATTACATGGTAGGTTGTTGGTCATGTGTGTGAGAGATAAAACCTTTCTTAGATGACAAATCACCCAGAATAATCAAACACTGGAATTCTTTTACGCATATAAGCAAATTACATTTTGATTTAAAATATTTTTAGCATCTTTACATCTAGTGACTGTGATTTTGGTTACATAAGGGTTTCAACTCCACAGTTGAAACAATCAGCAGTCTTATTAGTTGCCATTTTAAAAAAATATCACCAACCTCGGTCAGTTCTATAATCAGTGGGCAAGAATTGGTGATATTCTTATTAACTTTTTCGGGAAGTAAATTTGTATATGCTTATTTCTGAATTTCACAGTAAGGTGTAAAATATTTTATTGTAGTCCATTTGAAAAGGTTGTCGATAACCTACAGTCAAATATATTAAGCAATATTTACAATTCAGTAATTGCTGTCCTTTCCGATCTCTGACTGTTTTAGTAAATGTTGACTTTATATAATATTCTCTTCTGAGTTAGAAAGGTGGTTTACATCTCTCCTGAGTCATGCAGAAGATCGAATATACATTCCCCCGTCTAAAGTACATTGAACCACCATTTATTCAGCAAACAAATGAAATGACTACTGACTTAAGCGAGTTATTTTGCCTTTTAGGTTTTCAGGTTTCTTTTCTATATATTGAAAGTTATTTTAGTGCATGATTCAGTGAATTAAACTAAGCTATTCAATTCTTGCTTCAGTATAACCTGTCCACTAGGAGTAGTCTCGTAGGGTTATTTGTAAACAATTGGTGATTATTCTTTGTGGTCTGTGAAACCTAAGGTATTGACCAGCTGACCTTTTCATATTTATGAGATATTATAAGGAAATTATAATATCAAGATATTGGTAAATCTTTAATAATAATTTAATTCATTGTAGCTTCAGAAATGACGAGTGAATGAAATTATATGCTGTATCAGTTATAGTATTATACATGAGAAGGTTTGAAAAGTTTACATTCCTGTTGTCAAGTTTCTTTTATGAATAATTAGTTCATATAAACTTAATGTATGTTTGACATGCAAGCATACATTTTTCAAAAATAATGTGTGCACATGCTAAGTGATTTGCACATATTATTTGTTTTATTACTGAACTCAGTCTCGTTGCACATTTTATTTCCTTCCATTAGATAGAAGCGGATTTGGGATATCCTGGAGGTAAAGCAAGAATTATTCATAAGGAATCTGATATCATTACTGCATTTGCTGTTAATAGAGTAAGTATATGGACAGTTTCCTTTTATTTGATTAAAAAATGCCAAATTTGTGATCACCTTCTCACCAGCATTCTTCCCACACTTTTCTTTTCTGACCTTTTTGTACTTTATTTCTCCTTACCTAAGACTGAGAGATTCTAAGAGGAAGTTGATATTTTATTTGAATAATTAACTGGTGTATCTT
The DNA here is from genome assembly GCF_017591425.1 of Ochotona curzoniae. Taxonomy (NCBI): domain Eukaryota; kingdom Metazoa; phylum Chordata; class Mammalia; order Lagomorpha; family Ochotonidae; genus Ochotona; species Ochotona curzoniae. Next base: position 19,605,843 of record NW_024464918.1, on the reverse strand, counting down.
TAGATTTCCTTCATTCCTGCCTTTGTCCATTTTCCAGGGCTCTTCTGCAATTTTTACATATTTCTAAATTGAGCAAAGTTTAGAGAGATTGAAACATTCTAGCAGACTAGATAGACAGTGCTGGTAGAAAAGAGGAGAACATAGCATATGTATTACATTTTGTGATTGGGTTTTTTCATATATTTGAATTTCTGAAATCTAATCTTATGAAGCTCTGCCCTGAAATCACTTCAATAGAGTTTATTCCTAAGGTATTAATTTATGGAATTCTGTGTTTTGATTAACACTGTCCAATTACTGTTATGCTTTTTAATTTAAACACTGTCTTTTATCTTGCAGGCAAATAGAAACTGCATAGCAGTTGCTTCCAGTCATGATGTTCAAGAACTGGATGTTTCTGGAATTCTGGCTACACAGATCTATACTTGGGTGGACGATGATATAGATACAGAAGCCAAAGGGTGCGTTACGCTTTTTTTTTTATTATTCACTAATGTTATACAATTTACTGTATTTGCTCAACTCCAGCTTTCAATAAATTGTCGAAAAGCGTTTTCTAAATCCTAACCGGAGTAGAAGCTGACGCATGAAAGAGCAAGCAGGTGGTCTGGCTGTTGACAGAAGGGGATTGAGAGTTAGATACTAAGTGAGAAGGATGCAAGTGGACCATGAGGTCAGTCAGGACAAAAAGCTGAAGAAAATTGATTTCAAAGGGGAACTGTCAAGTTCGCATGAACGCTGTCCAGTGTGGAGAAGTAAAGAACTGATGGGCTGCTCTGTTCTGATTGGCACTTCTTGTAGGTCGGAAGAGTTTTTGGTTATCCATGCCCGTGATGACTTAGCAGCTGTCCAAGGCACCACTCCCTATACGCACAGCAACCCCGGCACGCCCATCAACATGCCGTGGCTTGGCAGCACCCAGACTGGCAGAGGTGCCTCTGTGGTAGGTCTAGTTAAAGTGTTCTAGTTTGTATATGAATGTTTTTTCACTCAGATTGGTAGAAAAATGATCATTGAAAACCTTTTTCAACTTCTAAATTTTTAACAAATCTTACGTGCTAGAAATTTAAGTCTTGATTATGAAGAATGCCAAATCTTATTTTAAAAATGTATATTTTTGATACAAGAGAGTTATATTTTAATTAACAATTATTTATAACATATTGGTCCCAATCAGACTTTGCCAAATTATGGCTCATAGGTCAGTTCCTGTCGCCTGTTTTTGCAATAGTGATTCCATTTTCATTGGTTGGAAACACTTGTGTGATTTATGACGAATGGAAATTACATTAAATTCCGTTTTAGCCTTATCCAGTTTTACAAGAACAGTGTTGGTCGTCTGCTTCGGTCTCGTCGGTGGTAAAACTGAGCACCTGCAATCGAACCATGTACACATAGAGCCTCAGACATGCGCCCTGTTCTTTGCTGGAAATGTTCTCTCACTCGCTCCTAACCGAGATCATGTCCTTTAATGGTTATCAACTAACAACAATTTCCATATTAATGGTTATCAACTAACAACAATTTCCATATTAATGCCAAAGATTTTAAAAGTTTCATTCCAATAACTATATTACTCTTTCAGCAAAAAACCATGTAATTTATTTTTAAATTTAGCAAAATGCAACATGCAAAAATTTTTGGCTTTTTTTTTTTTCATTTCTAGGTCTTATGGAATACTTTCAAGACTCAGTCATTTTTAGTTTGTTATGCTTGAACAGTTTCCTCATAGCTGACAGAACCTACCCTGCATTGTGGTGTCTGTTGTAACAAGGGTCCCGTCCCTTGGCTCAGCAGCTTCAGATGCCAGTGTGTGAAGGATTACACCAAATTTGCAAAGCAATGTAGTAACTTCTCAAATGAGATGATTTGGTTGATGTTAATTTTTTTTTCAGTTGGCAGATGTTAAAATTTATTTGGTGAACTTGCTGATACAGTTTTTTAAAGGGAAACGTAAAGAGATAAAGATATATATAGACTTTTTTTCAACTCCAACTTTAGAGAACATGGCACAGTTCCACCTGTTTCCACGGTGCCACAGTTCCAACTCTTGCACAGTTCCAGCTTTCTTGCTGGTCTCTGGCTTCCTCAGCAGCCAGTCAGTTAGCCTTTCCCAAAACATCATCCAGATTGTCGCTGTACTGCTGAACAATTCCAGATTTCTCAGTAAAACTGAAAAATAAACAAATTGTTCCCAAGGCTGCGTGTCCTGCAAGGTTTACCCCAGTCTGCCGTGCAGCCTCGTCATTCTTCATTCTACACATGATATTTCTTTGTGCCGATTGCCCTGACTCTGCAATTCATCAAGAGTTATTTTTTAATTATTTATTTTTTAAATTATTGATTACATCGTATTATGAGACGCAGTTCCATAGGTACTGGGATAACCCTCCTCCCCTCCCCCCATGGTGGACTCCTCCACCTTGTTGTGAGACCTCAGTTCAAGATCAGTTGAGACACCTTCATTGTAAGCATATACCAAGCATAGAGTCCAGCATCTTATTATCCAGATTTCATCAAGAATTTGTCATGTCAGAGCCATGGCCTTGCCTTCTGTTTGAAATGTTATGTACCTGTTCCACATGTCCAACACAACGCATTCCTAAAAATTTTTCCACTTTCCCTACTATAGGTTTTTAACCCTCTCCACTCTACCTCTTGTCATTTTATGTTGTCTTATTTCATTCTACAAGCTACATAATGCTTAATGGCCATTGAAATCACACAGGCAGTTAGCTTATCTATGTCTTAGGAAATGAAACTTTTTGAGAGCTTGAATTCTGTCTTTCTTGGAAATAGATGACCATTAATTAGAGTGAAATTGAGCATACAGTAGGTTTTGAGAAACAATATGTTTATGTTCCAGAGCTTTATAATATAGAGCTCTACCTTTGACACCCTGCAGAGGCTGAGTTCTTCCTGTCCAGATGTGACAGGGCTGACTTCTTGGTCAGACTAGCTGCAGCTTCTGAATATCTGTGTATGAGGTTACACTTTTCCGTGCTCAAGTAAAAGACATGAACAGAGTAAGGGTATTCCTTTTGCACTGAGCTTTTCAAGTCCTGTGCTGGAGGGCTTGTTTATTTGTTGTTTTGTTTTCTTTTATAGTCTAGTTAAAAAACCAGTAGCAATCTTTACTCTTTTCAATAAGAACAGGGGATTTGAAGGTGAAATTTGTTAAACAAGAGTAATGTATAATAAGTTTCAATGTTGTCCAGAGAATTGTTTTGTCCTGTGTTTCCATTGAATGATGAATACTAGTAACACAAACAGTGCTGCTATGACTAATCTGTGCTCTTCTGACGTAGAGCTGCCTCCAAAAGTCCCCTTCATTTCTGTCCCTCAAGTTCTAGTCCTTTCCCTCCATCCCTCTCATTTCCTGCCCGCCAAATGTTTAAGCTATTTGGATTGTTTAAAATCTAGGTTTGCAATAGTACATCTGCCCGGGATTGCTGGTACAGACCACCTGATGTCTGTTGTAGTTGTGGTACTGTCCAAACAGAAAGTGTTCTGTAAACTAAAAATGTCCTTCTTACTTCAGATGCTTTATTCTTCACAGTCTACTTAGCTCATTCAGTGCATGATTTTAAAATGATTAAATAACCAGTTCCAGACTATCAATTAAAGTTTAATTTCTGTTTACCTCTTTTATTTTCACATGCTTCTGTCTGTCTTTTTAACCTTGTACTATTCAGGATTATTCCAATAAATTTAATGGGATCAGAAAAGAGTTGGCAAGAAAGGAGGTAAGACTAAATTTTTGAGGGGAATTTCTTCTTAAACCCTAGTCAGTGATGCAGAAAATCTGTTTACAGCTGAAATAGCTGCACTATTACATTTCTGTTCTTATGTGTTTGATTTCACGTTCATAATGATAGTTATGAAACCTCAGATAAATACTGTTTGAATTCCTGTCACGGTGTGACTTTTCAATTCTAATTTATCTTTAAAATTCTTCTTTTTGCAGATGATTAAGAAGGCCATTAATAATGTCAGAAGAATGACTTCTCATCCAACTCTGCCTTACTGTAAGTTAACAATCATTAGACAGTTACCTCTTCATGATCATTTTTATTAGAAGGAATTTATTGGGAACTTATAGTTTTAATGAAAAGCAGCATTTCTTTAAATTTTTTTGTAGGTAATGTTTTCTAATACATAAATATATAAATGGGAAAAGAATTTCTCAAATTAACAGGCAAGGCTAACTTTTAAGGTGGTAAATGTTTGCAGTGTGCATACTTTTTCGTTAGCACATTTTATCTTTGAACATATCTGGGTTCACTAGATAGTTCTAATTTGTCATTGAAATTACTCTTTACTTGACATCTTTTATTACACATACAGAACCATGATGTAGCATTTACTGCCTCATCATTATCAGTTTGTATTTTGTTAATTTGTCAGTAAGTTCTTTTATCACACGCATTTATGGCCTGTATAGTAAATGTCTATTTGTAGTTATTGTTTGTTGAGGTGTTTATTTATGTACTTGGGTTGCATCCCAGGGTTTTCTCTCCAGTGCTTTTCTTCTTGCTTCCTCATGATCCATCATGCAACACAGAGGAGGAACACACTGGTGGGTGGGGAGCACCCCTTGGAGTCTGCACAGCAGACCCGGTGCTGTCCACTGTTAGCTTGTCTAACCCCTGTGGGGTTCCCATCCGGCTTCCTGGCCCTGTGAGCATCAGGGATTTCAAATCTGCCAATGTAACCATGTTCATAGTCAGTTAGAAGCTTGACTTAGGATGTTAAGAACCCGAGGTTGCATCTGTAAGTATGTGACCTCATGTGTTCTCAAGCAGGCATTGCAGTCTAAACCTTGCTATTATAAGCAGTGTTTTTTAATTACGTGCTTACTTACAAGAGTGGGTAATTATTGAACTTACAGAAATAACTATTGAAAAAGAAGAATACTATTAGGTTCTAAATCAAGTAAGGAGAAATATAATTGTTTCGTCTTTGTTCACTTACCTAGTTACTCTTTCTGGCTTAAAAGGAAAGGAAAAAAAAAAAAAAGGGAAGGCTTCCCTAATTCTGAAAACCAAAACTGGGACAGGCATTTGGCATAGCGGTTAGTGCATGGCTTGGGCTGCTTGAATCTCTGTTGGAGTGCCTGAGTGTGCGTTTCCACCTTGCTTCTGATCCAGGTTCTTAGTAACATGCATCATGGCATGCTAGCGGGTGGTCATTCAGGTACTTGGCTTCATAATACCCCAGAGTTCTGGGTTCCTCACCCAAGCCTGGCCCAGCCCTGGCTTTTCTGGGTGTCTGGGAATGAACCACTGGATGAAACATATATCTATGTATGTGTGTATGTGCCTTTCATTTAAAAAATGTATTTTAAAGTTTAAAAATAAGAATTCTTTTAAGGTCATTTAGTCCCATGTAATTCTTTTTTTTTTTTTTTTGCCTGATCTTGGATAGCAGCTTGTCAGTCTCTCTCTCTCTCTCTCTCTTTTTTTTTAATAGTTCTAGAAAGTCTAGCCTTCTCTAGTTGTATGATCTTAAGTTATGAAAAACCTGGGTCTCTCACAGCCATTCCTATGAGTCTCCCTGAAAACATATATAATTGATTAGAAAACCTTTCAGGCAAACTTTAGGTTCAGGAGATGATGATAATTCATTATGGCAATCACATACTTGACACAGATACTTGCTTTTTCTGTGCCATAAAACATTTTAACATAACTTCAAAGATAGTGGTGACACTGCCAGGGCATCTTGTATTTCTAGGAATTTCATAACATTTCAGCAAGACCCAAAACCGTAGCATCGTGTCCAGACAAACTCGTTTGCTTAAACTTCTGCTTCACCATTGTTCCAGTGTCCAAGAGAGCCTGCTTAGCACAGAGCACGTGCCTGTTCTTTGGGCGTGTCCTAGAGCCCTGTGAAAACTAACTTTGAATCCAAGAAGAACTGCGCCGGCACTCCGATACCGGGTGTGAGCATGCCTAGTGACTCGACACTGTGATGGGCACTCATCCGCAAATAACATGAGTATCAGGTTTCTCTTCTGTGTTAGATTGAGTATTCCTAACTCCACGTTTTGAGAAGTCCAAAATGCTACAGAAATGAAAAATTTTTGAGGGCCAATATGATGCGATGCCTCAAATAGAAAATTGTTGAAATGTGTTTCATAAATAACACTGGTAAAAGTGTGCTGTACAGTTGTCTGTAGGTGCTGTGTTTAAGATGTTTGTGAAACATCAATAGAGTTTATGTTTAGACTTGGGTCCCCATCTTTAAGGTATTTCATGATATATGTTCACATCTTGTAAGGTCCAAGAAAACGCAGAATTCAAACATTTGTGATTTCAAGTATTTTAGATAAGGGACACTTTATATTTAACCAATATTAAATAATCAGGATTTGCTAAAGATCGTAGGAAAGCTATTTAGGTTTTTTTTTAATAACTCATTTACTTAAAAAAAAAAAAGAGGCTTTTAGTAAAATAAAAGGCTACTGTTACATCCATGCTATACCATATGAAAAAGATGCTACAATTATCAAGACTATCACTGAGGTAAGTTGAAAAGGAAATATATCTGTTGAGATCCAAGTTAAATGTTTCTGCTGTTAGAGGGTGTGTTTTCAAAAGAAAGCACATCATATGACTATCTTATGCTGAGAAGTCAAGTGAAATTTCATACAAGGGTGAATTCGTATGTATTGAACCTAATTCAATTCTTAGGTATTTCTTTCCCCAAAGGTTTCCACATTGGATTAAGAAGTAAATTTTCGCTCTGATTCTTAGAATAAACTTAAAGTTGTTTCCTTCTTGTGATACAGATCTAACAGGAGCTCAAGATGGAAGTGTCAGAATGTTTGAGTGGGGCCATTCTCAACAAATAACCTGCTTTCGGGCTGGCGGCAATTCAAGAGTTACAAGAATGAGATTTAACTATCAGGGAAATAAGGTGATGCACAGAATTGCAAACATTACGAGTTAATTCTTATTAATTTATTAAGATGTAAGATGATTATCACTGGTTTGTTTTTAATCCAAGGATAGAGAATCTTGTAAGCTTTTAGGATGGAGAGGGTGAAAATGCTTACTTTTAATCGTCCATGCCATATATTTCATGTCAGTGTACCCAGAAGCTGAGTCCCAAGAAGACACTGAGGCGGTGTTCACAGAGTGATGGTGGGCAAGGGTGCAGCGGAGTCCTGGTTGATGTGTGCTGTGCATGTCCTCCCCGAGAAAGCTATTCAGGTCGATGGACTCCAGCAAGCAGGATGAACTCAGGAAAGGGGTACACCCAGGAGGAATGCCTGAGACAAGTGTAGAAACAAGGTGTTAACATCCCAGGATTTTTAAAAAACACCAATACTTGATTCAATAGTAGAAAAAGGATCTGAACACTGAATTATTATGTGCATGACCAGTGGCCCTAGTTTATAACTAGGTGTATAATCAGACCTTTTTCCTGTATAAGGTTGGTAAATGGTTTAATTTGTAATCTCCAGTACTGATGTTGACTAATGTGTGACAAAAATGGTATAAAAACCTAGATAACCATATACCAAAAATGGTATAAAAACTTAGATAACCATACAGGATCTAGTGTTATCTCTGACAACTTTAAATGAGGCTCACTACTGAAGAAGTTCCATTTTCAGATCTCTATCCTACATCATTTTGAAAATTTGTATTTATAGAGTGTTCAAAGCAGCACCTTTTTATTAATTTTTTAATGATGATTATGTGGTTGATCAGGATCAAGGGTTAGGGGACAGTGGGTGAGACCATTGTTTCCAAATTTTCCTTTTCTTCCTCCTGTATTTGGGGGAAAAGAAGGGAGAAGGGGAGAAGCTGCCCCCAGCCTCCCAACCAGCTCGGCACCTGGGGCTGGAAGAATGGTCACCTAGGGTCATCCCACAGTCCCTGGCGTGGCGCATGCTCCAAGTTCTTTTTAAGTGGTTTCGATAGTTCTGAAATGCTGTTGATCTTGTCGATCCAAGTATGAGGAAATCCTTTCAAGGTCCATAAAGAAAGAGGAAAACTCTGTAAATTATGATACTATATAGTACAAAGGTTAGCTAAATTGTATGTGTTGATGTAGGCAGGTGATTATAATAAGAAGTCTGATTGAGTCTGTTAACTATGATCCTAATTTTTTAAAATTACAATTTTTTAAAAATAGATGATTTCCTTGAAAGGCAGAGTTAGAAAAACCGAGACAGAGGTCCTCCCCGCTTTGGCTCACCCTCCTGAGGCCGCAGTGGCCAGAGCAGGCTGCTCTGAAGCCAGGCACCGGCTGCTGGCCACCCTGTGCTGCCCAAGGCGCGTTGTCAAAGAGCTGTGTCAGGAGTCACACACTAGGACTCAGGCCAGAGCCACCAGCAGAGGCTTGGCTCGCCTGCCACAGCACCAGCCCCCAAATTGGAAATGGAAAATTGCTGCATGTGGGAATGCTTGCATAGTCCCAACAACTACTCTGAAAGGAAACACCTCAGCTCTGTGGCAGAGGAATGGCAGGAGTCCAAAATAGACACTTGCTTGATTTTATATGCTTTACATGAACATCCATTCAATTTGTAATTAAAAGAAAAATTGGGGGCTGTCGTACTCATTCTTCAGGACCCATCTCACATAAAAATGTGCTACTACATTATTTTTTATATATCTTTGTGATTGAAATTGTTCTGAATTATCATAATGGAGTTATCAGTACTAATTTCATTTTGCTTTCTACTCTCCTTGGAAACATTTCATATACAGCATGTTCCAGAAGTCTTTATTTTGTCTTTCTCTGTTTAAAGAAAGATTGAATTCCTCTGTCATATTTTTGGAATGCAGTAGAGAATGTGTGGACTAGCCTGCAGGTCCATATACTAGTGTGGCTGTGTGGTGTTTGTGTGTTTTTTATGTTTGCACTGGGAGATTTTTAAGCAGTGGCTCTGTTTTCGGAAACTAGATCCATGCTCAAGTGAAAAGTTGAGCAATTTATCAAACAGATGTTTTAATAAGAGTCTAAATATGAGTGCCACACTATGCATAGGTATTTTATGTTAAATATTTTATATTAAATATTCTACATTTATATTAAGTATTTTATGATGTTTTTTCTTTTAGTTTGGAATAGTTGATGCTGATGGATATTTAAGTTTGTACCAGACAAATTGGAAGTGTTGTCCAGTTACTGGAAGTATGCCCAAACCATACCTGGTAAGCCAAGAATTCTTAAGTGAAATCTGGGTTTTTATTTTTTTCATACTTGGTACCATAAATGTTAAAGACAATAAATGCAGTCTGTCTAGTCCTGTGTTCTTAATCACTTCACTGTAGGCAAGCAAGGTTGGGGAGAGGCAGTTAGAGGACCGTGAAAGAATAGACAGGGTGCTTCTTATTTTCATGAAGCCAACAGACAGATGTACAAATATGCATTCCTTAAGGGACTGCCTTTTTTTAAACTTGCAAGTTGATAAAATATCCATCTTGAATTTTGGAGATTAATTGCAAATTATGTTTGGGAAATTTATTATCTAGCCCAGCTTCTTCATCTTCCTGAGGAGAAGGAAGTGACTTGAAAGAAAAATATTTTGCCTGGCAATTTTGGCATATTAAAAATATGTGTGTTTTGTTCAAGAGAAATATCTAAATATAACTTAGAAGTTTTTATGATTGAGTAAATTGTAATTTTTACATTTTAGTGTGATGGAATATTGAGATACTGTTGATTTTATGATTTTGGTGACTTTGGATTTATTTATTTATTTATTTATTTTAGAATTTTATGTTTAGGAGCTACTCATAATTTCATTGTTCCTACAAAATATATTATGCCAATGAATGTACCCAAAACAATTAAGTCTAATATCATTTAAAATTTTTATCTGTTTTCTTCTAAAGCTAAGAATTTTCGTTGTAATTACCAAAGGAAATATTTAGGGCTGATACTCTTCCTGTCTGCTTTTTAATGTTTGGTTAACAAAACAAAGGACTAAGTTCAGGGTGAAAAAGATGTAAGGCACATGGTCACGTGTCGGCTCGCTTACAGTTAGCTGCTCATGAAGCGTTTAGAGATGCAGTAACATTTGTTTTCGCCCGTCCTAGACATGGCAGTGTCACAACAAGACAGCCACTGACTTTGTGTTCCTGAGTTCCTCCTCTCTGATAGCGACTGCAGGTCTCTCAACTGACAACAGGTAAGAGATGGCGTGGAATTGTGCATGTGTGGCTAATTGCTTTTTATTGCTTTATGTCTCGGGGATGTTTTCATAATTAAGCCTTTGTACATTTTTGTTGTTAAAACTGGTTTCTTCCTTAAAGCATTTTAGTGTCCTGATTATAAAGTTAAGGAATTTTGGTGCAAAATGAAGAATTCTCTTATTATTCCCTACATATTTATTGCCTTGTTGTTTAGTTAATTAAATAAATATCACTTTTTTTTTTCTATGAGAAAAACATGAGAAAGTCAGAAATATGGGCTAGTTTCTTATGTGTGTTGGCATCTCCATAGAGTAGAAACATTTATGCTGCTTACAGGAAAATTGGGTGACCCTTGCTATTTGTGTATGTCATATGTCTGTAAAATTAGAGAATCAGTGACTGCAAGATTGTACTTAGCCTTATGATGCTATATTTGTAATTACATATTAATCTAAAGTTACTCAGTTTTATAAGCTAATAGTTTTTAAGTTTTGTATAGAAATTAGTCATGTAAATGCATTGGTTACTTGCATTTGTATTTTTATAAGCGAGTTTCCATGAAAATACGGTTCAAATATTCTGTAATTTTGTGAGTTATACTTCTTTTTCATTTTATGGTTAGCCTTCAGTATAACTTAATAATCTTTTCTTTTTCCCTAGAAACGTATGTTTATGGGATACTCTTGTAGCACCAGCCAATAGCTTAGTCCATGGTAAGTTTTGAAAGCATTTTATAAATTCTGTAAGTTAAAAAATTAATTAAACTTTTAAATGATATTTAGATTTGTTTTCATGACACATTTATTAACCTGTGAGGTTTACCTTGCCCATGATGGCAGCATTTGAAAGCAGATACTGTCACACATAATTAACTTCACCAAACCTTGATGGGGGGCACTGAGGATTTCAAACATCCAAATAAACTTGATGCTGACTTCCACTCAGCCGGTCATCACAGGGCCTCACTGTGAGCAGTGAGCCCGGGTCATTTCCAGCATTGCGTCCGTGCTCACTGCTGCCAGTCAGCATTCTGCTGCCAGTCCTAGGTAACTCCAGAAAGGGGGGCGTACATGCAGACTGGAAGGGAGCAAGTGAATAAAAATGTGTTTATTCACAGATGACGTGTGTGGAAAATCCCAAAGAATCTGTCGAAAGAAATCCTGGAACTTACTATGTGAGAATAGTAGATTAGGACTCTAGGGCCACAGGGACCCGGCGCATGATACACTGCAGTGTCCCGTAATACAGTGCCGGGGGAACCCACTGCTGGGCATCCAGCTCCCTGCTGGTGCACTAGGAAAGTAGTGGGTGACCTCCCACGTGCTTGGGCACCTCTTCCCACATGGACAACAGGAATGGAGTGCCAAGCTTGTGGCTTCAGGCTGGCCCCTGCAGCCATTTGAGGGGGGTGACCCGGGTGGTCTCTCTGTCTCTTTTTCTCTCCCCATACCCCATGCTGCTCTTCAGATAAACACATTTTAGGAAATACTTAAGTATGTGTTTATTTGAAAGACAGAGTTACAGGGTGAGGAGCGACAGACAGGTCTGGCATTTCTGGCTGCAGTGGCTACCGCTGGGCTTGTCTGAGGCCCGGAGCTGCCTCCTAGTCTCTCACAGCAGTGCGGGGGCCATCTCCCACTGCTTTCCCACACGCATTAGCAGGGAGCTGGATCAGATGTGGAGCAGTGGGGACTCAAACCAGTGCTCCTATGAAATGCTGACTGCAAGTGGCAGTATTACCCACTACTCCACAGCACCAGACCCCAAGTTAATAATAATAATAATAAATTGCAGGGTTAGTATTCTAAAGCCAGTTACTTTCCTATATACCAGCAGTGAACAGCAACAATTTGTAATTTATACAATGGCATTTACAGTAGCACCCGAAATAATGAAATAGGCATGGATCAGGCAAAATATGTACAAGGTCTGTATACAGAAAACTATGAAGTATCATGAAAGAAATAAAAAAAAAAAAGGCTTTGACTAAATGAGGAGTGAGGAGTGACTGCATTCACAGATGGGTGATTTGCATGGCTGAGATATGAGTTCCTCCCAGCTTGATCTGTTCAGCCCCTGCCTGGTGCAATTCAGTAAGCTGTTCGTGGATAGCAACGAACCGATTCTCAGGTTTATACAAAGAAGACATGAGCAGCCAATGAAATACTGGCGAAAAATCAAGCTTGAATGACTCACACTGCCTCATTTCAGGACTTACTCTGGGGGCAGGCATGTGGCATGGCAGCTTAAGCCTCTGCCTGTGGTGCCAGCATCCCCAGCTTCGATCCAGCTCCCTGTTGACACACCTGGGGCTCAGATCTTAGGACCTCACACCCAAGTGGAAGGCCCACAACAAGCTCCAGGTCCTGCCTAAGGATGGAGGATCTCTCTTCTCTGTATCTCCTCTTTGTAGATCTACCTTTCAAATAAAAGATAATCCTTTTTTTTTTTTTTTTTTTTTACCATATTTAGAAGTTTCATTATTCTGCCTCCTACATCTTTCTTTTTATGTTTTCCCCTTATTGTTTCCTTCATGTTTAAAGGGGGGTATTAATGGAAAAGGCCCACCCAATTTCCCACCCTCCCTAGGTCCCGGACGTGGGGTATGCACTGAGGTTCTTGCTCAAGTGGAGATAAACCTTTTTTTAAACAAATGTTTAAGGATAGAGGTGTCAACACAATTACCCGCTTCGCATTAGCTGACTGGAAGGTATGGATTTTCTTTCACAAATGAATTTCCTTTCCCTTCTTGGGTTCTGATTTCCTGCTTTTTTTTACATTCATTTCTGCTATTTGCCATAGATGCCAGTCATGGTGAGTTGTACCTCCTTACATGTGATTGCTTTTGTATTGTGTAACACTTCTGGAGCCTTCTGTGGCTTTGGGGAGGCTCTTGTTAAACAGCACCAAAGCAGCCTTGGTCTAGGCTGGTTTTTACCCTTTCACTGAGGCCTCGTGTCTCCCCAGGGTCTCTGGAGTTATAGGGAGCCCCTCTCCAGCTCAGCTTAGGTTCTTCCCTCCTTGTGCCATGGCTGGAAAAAAGTCCCTCCAGGCAACAGGCAGGATTAGTCCTGTGGCTTACCCACTCTGTCTTACCTCTCCCAGGCCAGGCTGCACCTCCTCAAGTCTGACATTGGAAATTATTATTTCTTAAATTTTCATTTGATTTTTTTAAAAATTATTTTTTTAAAGATTTATTTTTATTATTTTTTTATTGGAAAGGCAGATATACAGAGAGGAGAGACAGAGAGGAAGATCCTCCGTCCGATGATTCACTCCCCAAGTGAGCGCAACGGCCGATGCTATGACGGTCCGAAGCCAGGAGCCTCTTCTGGGTCTCCCACGCGGGTGCAGGTTCCCAAAGCTTTGGGCCGTCCTCGACTGCTTTCCCGGGCCACAAGCAGGGAGCTGGAAGGGAAGTGGAGCTGCCGGGATTAGAACCGGCGCCCATATGGGATCCCGGGCGTGCAAGGCGAGGACCTCAACCACTGCGCCACCGCGCCGGGCCCTAAAAATTATTTATTATTTGAAAGGCAGTGTTACAACAGAGAAGGGACATCCTCTGTTGCTTTCCCTGGCCATGAGCAGGGAGGTGAAATGGAAGTGGAGTAGCTGGGACTCAAACCTGTGTCTACATGATGCCAACACTTTAGGCAGCAGCTTAATTTGCTATACCACAATGCCATCTACTTCATTTCATTTTTAAATTGTATTATGCAGGAGAGCAAATCTGTACCCATGTTGGCCAAAAACTAGAAGTATGTTTCTTTCACCTTACTTAATAATGATTTTTTTCATCTCAGCCTTCACCTGCCATGACAGTGGAGCCACAGTGTTAGCGTATGCTCCAAAGCATCAGCTTCTGATATCAGGAGGAAGAAAAGGCTTCACTTGCGTGTTTGACCTCCGCCAGCGACAACAGAGGCAGCTTTTCCAGAGTCATGATTCGCCTGTGAAAGCCATCGCTGTGGACCCGACTGAAGAATACTTCGTTACAGGATCCGCAGAGGGCAACATCAAGGTAGACAGACAGGTCCTGTTGTCCATAGAATGAGAAGAAACCTCCAGAAGCGTGACACAAACTGTTGACAGAACAGTATATTAACTCCTTTGTCATTCGCTCGCTGATGTTTCATAAATATTTTTATGGATCAAATAATATTTAACTTGAAATATGTGCTCAAATCGTGCAAGAGAAGCACATTTTGCAAGTTGACACTTGTCAGTGTTCCGTAGTTCACTGACTGCAGCTTCCATGGGCCATGCTCAGTAACTTGATCTCACACTGTATTGCGTTGTTTCTTCTATGAAATCAGCGTGATTCAAGAACTGGGAATGTATCTGTGGAAGCCTGGCCATCGGCAGTGCTTTCTAGAGTCCATTCCTAAGACCTGAGTGTGTTTGAAATGTTAAGTGGCTGTGTCACTGTGTCACTGCACAGTAGGTAACTTGAAGGCTCAGGGATCAGTGTTTCTAACTCAGAGCTCGTGCTTGGGGAGAGGGTCCCTGGTACTGCTGGAAATGGAGGAGGCAGTGCAAGGAGAGCCTTGTGTTGCTGCAGTGATCCGCTGCCCTAGACTCGAGTGAGTGGTATAAATTCTTTAATTCAACCACTAATGAGCACATTCAGTGCAATAAAATAGACTTATTTGTTAAAGCTGGCAAGTTGCTTTAATAATTCTCAGCCAGAAAAAAAAAAAAACTAGAATTAAAGTGCCTTAAAGAGACTTTGCTAAAGTCAAAACCGTAAATCAACAGAAATTTTTCAATTTAAAGTTGGCTTCCCATTTGCACTGCCTTCGGTCTATCATGTCTTAGCTTTGGAACAGATGCATTTGTTTTGTTCTTACAAGCCTCTTCACTTCTCTGAAGGACCCAAAAGGCTTGTAGGCCATCCCAGAAGGCTTAGAGAAAGCAATTGATTTCCTGATTTTTTTGAGATCTCTTGGCCAGTTTTTATAAACAAATAACAAAACAATAAAAAAAAAACCAACCTTTTTGTTCTATGCTCTTAAAAAATGCATTAATTCATACCACTTTGAATGTGCATTTGTTAAACTGTGATTTCTGAATGCATTGTTTGTTTTAAAATGTTTTCTAATTGCTAAAACAGTAAGTCTCAGAACAAGAATACAAACCAAGGAACTAATGTATAGCTAATTTATTTTCTTACTGGTTGGATTTCTAAGTATTTACGGGTGTACAAACAGCTGGTAAATTGTGGTATTCTACAGGGAATCCAGAGGTTTCCATTGTTTTTTGGAAACTTTTGTGCATGAAGGAAGGCCTTCTGTTGTCGCTGACTTCTTCAGGTAATCGCTCACCACGGTTGTCATTTTTTGTGTCTTTCAGATTTGGAGTCTGACTTCCTTTAGCCTGCTCCACACTTTTATCAACGAACATGCCCGTCAGTCCCTTTTTAGGAACATTGGAGCTGGGGTGACACAGATTGAAACAGGACCAGCAAATCATATTTTCTCCTGTGGAGCGGATGGAACAATGAAGATGAGAATACTGCCCGATCAGTTTAGCCCCTTAAATGAAGTGCTGAAAAATGATGTGAAATTTATGCTGTAACATTTTCACAATAAGGTGTATAATTTATTGCTTATTTCATGAAAGTGGCCAAGGTGCAATATATAGCAATCATGCTATGTGCCACAAACACGCCAATGCTTTCTTGTTCTTACTGTTAATGATGGAGCTTTGCCCTGGATGCACTGATGCCTTAAAAGTTAGCAAGGTCATTCAGAATTAGATCATACTGCAGAGGTAGAATGTGTAAGGAGACTGTAATAATACATATTGATGGTATGTCAAAGTGTTAGAGGAGCTTTGTTTTCTTATTGATAAACTTTTGCAGATATCTCTGCATGAATATCTTTGACAAGAAAGACGTCCTTTATTTGCACAAAATACTTGCCACATGTCACTTCCTTGATCAGACTTACACATTTCAGATGCTAATGATAGATTGACATTTGGGTCAAATAAACAACATCTTCCTTAGAACTGTCATTGGGACTGCAATGACAAATGAGCCAAATGTCTCATGTCAGTCCTGCCCCGGAGCCCGAGTGTGTGTGTGTGTGTAGATACGTGTGTATATATGTGGCTATGTACATGTATATATATCTTACACATCTTATTGAAGTTAGAGTGTATATAAGTGAAACTATAAGTCTTTTGATGTGTTTTTGTGCCATAACAGTTACTGCCACCAGAATAACAACATTTTTTTTTTTGCAAAGGGTTCTTGGCTTTTTTTTTTAAGTGTTTGGATTTTCATCCTAATTTTCAAATTCGAGGAAGACCACTAGGATTATTATTTTGGAGATTACTTTTGATTCAGTGAGTCTTAGTAGGCAATAAAGACTCTGTGTTGGCATATATAAGATACATAAAAGTAAATATAGGAATTTGATATAGGGTTTTTGAACATCAGATAAACATTTTACTTAAATTTTATTTTTGTTTTTCTGATTTTTTAGGTGCTTTATATCGCAAAATTCTGAAAACCTTATAGCAGTGTTTTTAGAAACAAATGTGAAAATAGTCAAATTAATAGGCAGTATTTACAAATGTAAAATACCCTCTACATCTACCATTAATAGAAAAATAAATGTTATATTTTATTATTTTGCCAAATATATTATTTTATTATAAAATATGACCAAAATACTTAAAATGCACAAAGCTTTTAACTTAAATATGCTAACCCAGTTTATGTCTCTTTTGTGCTAAATGTTTTCTGATTCAAAATAATAGAAAACTTGCTAAATACTTGATTTTAACCAGTGAGTCTAGAGGCGGATGGGACTAAGGTATATAAGGAACAGTTGTGTACTATTTAGCCTAAATATATTTTGTTTAGTAGGAACTATAAAACGAGCATTTTTATGTAATGAAATATGGACAAGTATTATCTTGAAAATTAAAGAGTAAATAAAGTAAAGAATTGAAGGGCTGGTAACATGAATTTTGTAATATCCTCAGGATACTTTTATTATAAAAGTATATTGTTAAAGATTTTGTAAACTGTATTTCATAGTTTAAGTGCGTTGAGCAAGTTGCGGAGAAAACACTGTCATTATAGAAATGTTATGCTCAGAATAACCTATGCTTGTACATTGTGCAATAACAGTATGACTATTTGCCATGGAAAAATCTGTGAGAGCATCGAAAACAATACTATCCTTTGATGTAGTTAAGGTTAAGTTATTTTCCAGTGCTTTCTTCACGAATCAAGATTTAGAAGATTTTAAACACTTTCAATGAGAGAAAATTCGCTATTATGCTGAATAGAACAAGAGGCATTGTGGATGAACAGTTCAGCATTTTAATTGAGGGTTTATATGAATTACTACAAATCATGTAAGTCCATATGTATTTACATCCAGAGTCATAATATTTTAAATAAACAATCATGCAGTGACTTTTTTGGCATGCTATTATTTTAAGTAACATTTGTGCCAATTTAATTGACTTAGAGTATGTGACATTTTTGAATGGAGAATATTTCTCTCTGTGTTGGTTGATGTAGAGAGGACGATCAATAACCTTCCTAGATACCCTGCTCTTTGTTTCCCACAGTCTTTTTAGTAGGTAAGTGTTATTCAAGACAGGTGGTAGTGAAAATTGTTCTAAGTATAAGACAACATGTATGTAAAATGTGATTTTTTCCCCCTTGATGGAGTATACACGTCAAGATAGGTTCTATTAATTCTGCCTTTTCTGTGAGAATGTGGCATTGAAGTAAGAATATACAACTTTGCAAATATCATTTACTGAAGGTGAGATTTTTTTTAAATGATTTTTATTTATTTTATTGGAAAGGCCTATCTACAGAGAGGAGACAGAGAGAAAGATCTTCCATCCGCTGGTTCACTCCCCAAGTGTCCACAGTGGTGGGAACAGAGCTAATCTGAAGCCAGGAACTTCATCCAGGTCTGCCATTCGTGTGCAGGGTCCCAAGGCTTTGGGCTATCCTCCACTGCTTTCTCAGGCCACAGGCAGGGAGCTGGATGGGAAGCGGCTGCTGGAATTAGAACCAGCACCCACATCAGATCCCGGCGTGTTCAAGGAGAGGACTTTAGTTGAAACAGCTTAGTACCATTCTTCACGGAATTGGCCTAACATCAGAGCAGTGACACCATGCATTTTGTTGAAGATGTGAGAAGATGGGCTCACTCTGGCCCACTGCTGCCCCACCAGGTACCCTGGCATTTCCTCGGTGTGTATTGAAATCAGACCCTCGTGCCTTTCATTGGGCAGCCTGACTGTTGAGAAACTCCTCAGGCACCACGCCATGTGCGCATGGATGTTCATCGACGCGTGCACTGTGCTGGAGCCAACAACCAGGGAACAGTGGGCAAATATTTTAGCAAACTGTCGTTCGCCTGTGCAACAGCACAGTTCACCACGTAAAAAGAAATCAGATACCTGATTTCCAGATACCAGAACTAAAAGAGGCTTGGTGAGGAAAAAAAAAAAATCACAATGCAAAATAGAAATGGAATATTCCAGACTGTGTGGGGATATTTAGTCCTGTCTGTATGTGTGATCAACGAAACATGGGAAATAACATGGGAGGTAAGAAAGGGGAATTGTTAAGTTCTCCCACTACAAATACAAATGGGCAACAGAAGCAGTTCCTGTGATACGACAGTAGTTCTTTCACAGTGGGACATTGGTCCCAGACATGTGTAAAATAAGCTTTTCAATCCTTTGGAATCAAGTTAGCATCATTTCTGGAATTCCAACAGTTTTAGTGTTTGAAGTCACAGCTCCTTTTCAGTTTATTATGAATATGAGCAGAGGTTATTTTTAAAGTAGCATCTAATTGTGTATTTGGTTTTCCTGCTTTGTCATCTTGAAAATCACTCAAATAACACAAATGTCTGGCCACTCAGATAGGAAAATAACTAAGCAAACTATATATAATATTCTGCTGTATTCTAAGCCTTCTCCTAATGAGAACCTTTATCGTGGCCAAAATACTCCATCTGGAGTTCACGTCAGGCAACCTCTGTGTGTGGTAGGGGGAGTTCTAGACACAAGACCGTACTCCTGAGCCTGCAGGTGCAGCTCAGAACCAGGCCTGGCAGTGGAAGTGAGGGTGAGCACTTCCCTTGGGCTGGCACCTGGTGCACAGCCCGCACAGCCACATGTGTGTCCTCTGCTCATGGCTGCTCCTCTTCCGATCCAGCTCCCTGCTTGTGGTCTGGGAAAGCAGTCAAGGACGGCCCAAAGCCTTGGGACCCTGCACCCACGTTGGAGACCTGAAGAAGCTCCTGGCTTCAGATCAGCTCAGCTCTGGCCATTGCGGTCACTTGGGGGAGTGAATCAGTGGATGGAAGATTTTCCTCACTGTCTCTCTTCCTCTCTGTATATCTGACTTTGCAATAAAAATAAATATTTAAGAAAAAAAAAGCATTGGTCAGTTAACGGTGCTAAAATATCAAGTTGTATGTCCATGTACTTAAAATTCCAAGGAAAGAAAAAATATTTGAAGAATAAAATTTAAAATTTCCAGAATTTGTTGAAAATTATAAACTTTGAGATATAACAAATTTAGAAACCCTTAGCAGGATTAACACAAGTCCCATCAGCACACGTAATTCAGTGCTGGAAATCAGTGGTCCTGTCAGGAACCTCTGCTGGGGTTCAGCAGGCTAATCCACCTGCAGTGTGGGCATCCCATGTGAGTGCCAGGTCCTGTCCTGGCTGCTCCGCTTCCAGTGCTGCCCCTGCCTATGCCTGGGAAAGCAGTAGTGGATGGCTCAGGTCCTTGGGCCCCTGCACCCACCTGGGAGATCTGGAAGAAGCTCCTGGCTTTGGCTCAGCTCAGCTCTGACCATTGCGGCCATTTGGAAAAATTGGAAAATAGACCAGGGTGTGTGTGTGTGTGTATTTCAAATAGTTAAGTATTTTAAAAGAAAATCGGAGGGGCTGGTATGGTGCTAGAAGTTAACAATATGAGCGCCCATTGGCTTCCCTGCTTCCCCACTTCTGATCCTACTCCCTGCACCTGAGAAAGCAGCAGAGGATATTACAGGTGCTTAAGCTCCTGCTGCCACATGGGAAACTGGGCTGGAGTGCCACACTCTGGCTTCAGCCTTGCCCAAGTCCCACTGTTGTAGCCGTTGTTGAATGGAGGACCTTTCTCTGTCTCCTCATCTCTTTGTAACTACCTTTCAAACAAATTCTAAAGAAAAAAAAAAAAAGAAACTAATGTTGCACAAAAGTTTGGTGAAGTTATTTTTGAGAGCTTAAGGGAATTGCAACAATTTGGCTGTATCTTTGCTCTGAGATCATTTTTAGCCCACAAAAATATTGAGTCGGGAGATAGTGCAGTGGTTCAACGGGCTAATTCTCCACCTGCAAGTGCTGGCGTCCCATATAGGTGCCAATTTGTGTCCTGACTGCTGTGCTTGTGATTCAGCCCTCTGCTTTTGGCCTGGGAAAGCAGCAGAGATTGGCCCAAGTTCTTGGGATCCTGTACCCACATGGAGATCCTGAAGGAGCTCCTGGCTTTGGATTGTCTCACCTCTAGCAACAGTCATTTCAGTCATGAACCTGCAGGTGGAAGATTTTCCTGTCTCTCCTCTCTACAAATCTACCTTTCCAAGAAAAGTAAATAATTCTTTTTTTTTAAAAATCAACTAAGGAATCCACGTTGCCATCATCTTGGAGAGACAGCATGGATGTGGAAGAACTGGCACACTAAGTATCTATTCTGAAGATGGATAATTGACTTGCAGGAAGTGAGGCAGCGAAGGAGAGCACCATGGGAGTGTGAAGCCCCCGTGTGGAAGCTCGTGCTTGGAGCATTGTGGGGTGCAGGTGGTGGCCTTGCTAGCTTCACCTCGGGCAACACATTCTCAACTCAGACTAGTAGCTGTAGGTGGGAGGACAGAAGAAAACTCAGTGGATGAGAAACACAGGCTGTATTTATAGAAGAAGCTCTGAGAAGCAGTTGAGAGGGCAGAGCTGCCCTTCCAGGATTTAGGATCCACTCACTTGAGATTTGAGACAGCCAAGAAGGAGGGAACAGTTCAAGTCGACAGAATCCTAGAGTCCAGTGGTGCAGTCATAGGAAAAGAGCAGATCCAGAAGTGGGGGTGACTCTGGTGTCTATAGACTAGCTTATGGGGGGCACCTGGAAACAGAGAACTTGGGTTCCAAGAGGGGCCTGGCTAACTGAAGGTGAAGGCTCCTCCATGCAGCAAGTGGCTGTGATGTCACAGGAACTAAGTCTGCATCAAGGGATATATTTTGAGGCAAGGCCGTTAGTGATGTGTAATATCCACTAGCGGGCATGTTGGTTCATTGATATTTCCATTGAGATTATGTTGAATCCACAGATTAATTTGGATAAAACTAGCATTAAGAAAGAGTATTCTAACCAAAAAATATATAAACCCATATTGAGATTTTTTTTTAAAAAAAAATTAGTGTTTAAGAAATTAGATACAATAAAATTCTTATTCTATCCCACAGTTTCTGGTTTCTCAAAATGGAGCAGTTCTCCTGAGTTGGACCTTGACTCCTACTAAGAAAAGTGTCTGCACTTTTGACTACACTCAACCAGCTCCTTTTAATGATGAGATCAGATATTAGAGCACCCCAAAAACAAAAAGGATTGGAAGGGTGCAGGCGGAGCAGGGACATTCCAACTTTGCGGAAGGGGATAAAGTGACAGCCATGCTTCAAATCAGACATGTTAAGCACTGCACTCCTGCCCAGACAAATGATTGAAGCACAAAGCCCTCCTGACCATGGTGTGGGCGGCACTCACGTTACACAGGGTTACTTCAGTGTTCTGTGGAGTGCTGGAAAACATTCAGCAGTGTCCTCGCTCTCCGCTCTGCTTGCCAAACTCCAGGTCCTCCTTTTTGACTCAGCTGGCTGGAACCACCTCTCTGAAATCTCCCCCAGCCCCCAGAGAATGTGAGTCACTTCCTGTCTCCTCCCACAGTGTGTGCATACATTTTTAGTGCATATGTCACAATGCCAGCCATGCAGTTACTTCCTTGTGCTCCAAAAGAGGAGACTTGTTGAGTAAGCAGTGTGGAAGCTGGAAGCGAGATAGGAGCCTGCTGGAAAACCAACTGGCCCAAGAGTTTTGAAAACTTCACAGCTTTGTCTGAGTTGGCTTTATTCCCTTCAGCCAGACAGTAGCAAGATGAGAAGGCATGCGCAGAGCTATCTGAAGCATGCAGCTGGAGTAGCTGCCATTTCTACTTCAGATGATGTATGTGTTCTGTCCAGAAAGGACTCATTCATCCAGACATATTTTAAAATGTAGTCAGTGAATAATGAACTACTGGGGCCACACGGTAGGCAGGAGTAAGGCGTTACTTCCCAGGAAATATGTTTTACATTGTTCAGTAAGTTAAACTATATAGGCTATGACTTGGACATTTCACTTGTAGATGTGTATTTTTAAAAAATTGCTTTTCTTCGAAAAGCAGATTTACATAGAAGGAGAGGCAGAGAGAGAGGTCTTCCATCCATTGACTCACATCACAGATGGCTGCAATGCCCGGAGCTTAGCTTATCCAAACCTAGGAGCCAAGAACTTCTTCCTGGTTTTCTACATTGGGGGCAGGGACCCAGGGACTTGAGCCATCCTCTGCTGCTTTTCCATTAACAGCTGGATCAGAAGTGGAGCAACCAGCACAAGGAACCAGCACCCATATGGAATGCTGGCGCCACTGGTGGGCAGTTAGCATGCTATGCCATCGTGCTGACCACAGGAGCTTCCTAAATTCCAACACATTTGAAATTAAATCTTCACTTACCTGAGTGAGACCGAGTATTCATCTGCTGGTCACTCCCCAAATACAGTAGCAGAGGTGAGGGGTGGAGTGTCGCTGTCCCGCAGCGACGGACTTGGTGCACGGAGCCGATAATAACACGCGTGGACCCTGACTGATGGTCAAAGCCGAAGTTTATTAGGGGCATCAGACTTTATACACTGAGAGTCCGTACTGTTTCCCTCTCCTGATTGGAATTCCTTTTGTTTTGTATATTACCCTAGGTTGTTCTCATTTACATGCTGTTTATACCAAAGGTAGCCATTTGGTTGTTGTCAAGCAAACACTTTCCAATGAACTGCAAACCTGTGCTCGCTGACCTTCCAGGATCACAATGTCCTGCTACAGTGGGGGATAGCCAAACTGAACCCAGAGCTGGGAATATCATGGATGGCAGGAAACCAGTGACAGGTATCCTGGCCGCTCCCTCCTGGGATCTGCAGAAGCTGGAGTCCTAAGCCAGAGCCCCAGCTCAGCCCCAGGCACTTCCTGTCTGATTTAGGCATCTCTGGCTGGAGGTTAAGTACCCTCCCCTTTAATGCATTTTAGAGTCTCAGATAGGAAACTTGCAGGGACTGACCTGAAAAAGTCGTGACCCAGGTCTCCTCTGCCTCAAAATAAGACAGAAAAGTTAATCGCCTTGCTGATTTGCAAGCGTCATCACATGGTGATTTAAGATGGAGGGAGCAGGGATGCTAGGATGACATCAAATGACTGTCCCCATCCCTGGGTACAGGTGACCTGTGCCCTGCACGCTTCTGAGCCACAGGACATCAAACACTCAGGCAGTGGCCTCCCTGCCTGGTTTCCAATCAGGTGTCAGTAGTCCCAGGCAAGTAGGATGTGCAGCATGAATGCTGCGGTCCCTGGGAAACGGGATTTTGTGTATATGTATTTTTCCCCTGTGGTATTTTTATGCCGTGCATGGACACTGGCCCACTTCATTTTCTGTGAACTAAGAGATCTGAGGAGTGGGAGAAGCTAAGTCCCCTTGCCCTTCTCATCCATGGTGTAAGAAGACCTCCAGGCTGGACCAAGCAAGATTCAGTCGAGGCAGCAAGGCGCGCACTTTCTGATCCTGAAGTGGCCACAGCAAAGTGGACATGTCTGGTGATAAAGGCTGGAAGAGAGGAGAGGAGGTCAAGGCACCCGTGCGGCCCCCTTGGTTTGGACTATAAGGGGAGAGCAGGGAGCCGGGTGGCAGGCACGTGGCAGCCGGGTGGCAGACGGGGTGGCCGGGGTCCCACGGGGCTCCAGGCTGCCTCCACACAGTGTACACCGCAGACCCGAACTCTCCGTGGTGGTTGTGTCTCGCTCCGGGGAAGGTTCCCTCCAACCTGGGGACTCGCGACGTGGGGGAGTCTCCGCCTCCACTGGGCGGCACTCCTGAGCCAGGCTGCTCCGGACGCGGCCCACAGCCCCGGGGACCGCGCAGAGCCCAGTTCCGTCCTGTCCCGTCCCGAGGCGAGGCTCTCAGCATCTCCTAGTCTCTGTGACTGCCCCAGCCACATGTGGCTTCTAGGAAGCTTTAAGATAGGGTCCGTTTTTGGGTTACGGCCGGGGCCCGCCCGGCTCCTGGAGAGGGCATCACCTCCCCGCGTGGCCTTAGGTTGCCCTCCAGGGTTCTGCCCCACACAAACTCGAGAAACCTCCACCCCGGCCAGGGTCGCTCACATAAAGGCGCCCCAGCTGTTGCCCCCTTCTGGACAGCGTTCGATCCGTCTCCCCAACCCAGAGCTTCCAATCCTAAGGGGAGCCGGGCGCCGCCCGCCAATGGGAAGCCAGGATTCGGGCGCGCGCGTCAGGCGTCGCCGGGCAGATTTTGGGCCAGTAGACGCGGGCAAGCAAAGAAGTCGCGGTGCGGGTGAGCGAGGGGCAGTCTCGGACCTGGGGTCTGTGCCCACCAGCTGCAGGAATCCGGGCAGCTAGCCTGGCCCAGCCCCCGCGCCCAAGGCGCACGAGCTCACCCAGCCGGCTCCGCACGCTGCGAGGCGGGCCTGTTACGTTTCTCAAGAAAAAGTTGGGCGGCCGGAGAGGGGCTGTGCGCGGGTACTGGCCCCTCAGCGGCCACAGGTGTGCTGCTCCCTCAGCGCCCCCGGCCCCTCGGCGCCATCAGCGCCCTCAGACCCCCCGGCGCCCCCGGCCCCTCGGCGGCGCTCCCGCCCTCGCGTCCGGCTCCTCCTCCGCGGCGCGCTCCTCCCCGTCCCCGGGCCAGGCCGGGCGGGCCACGCCCGGGTACCCCTCCCAGCTCCGCCCCCGGCCCAGGCCGCGGCCCCCGGCTCCTCTCTTTCTCCTCTCTGGCGCGCGCCGCTCCGGCCCGCAGTGACTGGAAAGTCCACGAACGCCCCCCGAGCCAGCGATCGACCGCAGACTCGGAGCCGCCAGACGGACCCTGCCGCCTTCGCCTGCTCCAGTAAGTGCGGGAGTGCGCGCTGGAGGGGCGCCCAGCCTCGCCGACGCCCCCGAGGGTCAGCCGGTTCCTGGACGCCTGGCCAGGAGCACCGGTCCCCGCGCCTGCTCCCTTCCCTCCTGGCGTCCGTGAGCACGTGCTGGGTCGCTGGAGCGCGAGGCTGGCTTGGCCACGCCGGCTGCCTGAGTAGCTTTGCTTTGAGAGACTTTGGGGTGGACTTCCTGTGAGGACGAGTTGTGTGCGTGCGTGCACGCGTGTGCATGGGTGCATGCGTGACTGTGCGTGCGGGCACAGGAGTTGGCTCACGCGCCTACAGGAGCCCTCCGCACCTGCGGCGAGGACACCTGGGCGCCTGAACGGTGTGGATGGACCCGGCGCCCCTGGCTGGTTTTCTGACGCGGAGCGCGGGGTGCAGCGGTGTCCAGGGAGAGGAGGCTGGGAGGGATGAGCCATCGGAGCGTCCACACTAGCAGCAGGTTGCCTAATGCTGATTGCATCCGCGTCTGAGCTGTTTTGACTAGGGGTTAGAGGTCAGCACTGACCCCACGTGGGGAGAGTGAGTGTAAGTGCTGTGGTGGCTGGGCCTTGACTGCAGCCGCGTCCTGGAAATGGTTTCTTCACCTGTGGACTGGTTTCCTGTGGAGGTGGGAGGGGGTCCCGTCTGGCTCACACAAAGGTGCTTCCACAGCGCTTGGCTCACCGGAGTCCGGTGCTTTGCAGTGTCAACCCATCACTCCAGGAAATAATTATCGGGTTTAATTAAACACCTTGGAACACGGGTTGCCACCTTCTAATTGGATCTGTTGTGGGGCGTGAAGTCAGCGATGTCTGATTAGTGTTCTAGCCCGTATCGCACAAGCTTTTTCGCAGATTTTTTCCTTTTTTTTTTGCAGCTGTGTAGTGCTGCCAGCACAGGCACCGCCTCCCGCCGCCACTGCCCACAGGGTTATTACCTGTGATCTAAGTCAAGTTTAGGGAAGTGGAGCACCACCGTGAATCTTGAATTCCTTAGATTCCGAATGTTTGGGTTAGGCAGTCCAGGTTGAAAGTGCTTAGCGTACAGAATGGCCAGGGCACGCATGGGCTCCAACCTTTTTCACTTTTAGGGGGCATCTGTTTTGCTTGGGTCAGCTGTGTCATTTCCTCCGCGGCCAGGCAAGGGGGTTGTGGCATCAGGTGTGTTGTCTCTGCGGTGTCTCCTGCTTCTGACCAGGTTGCTAGATAGGGACTGTGAGGGTGGGTGTGGGCCTGGCGGGGGCCGGGCACGTGGTGTCTCCAGAGGTCTCCTCTCTGCCGCTTCTGTGTTGCAATTGGAGGAGAGGGGGTCTGGAGAGAAGCCAGGGTGTCCAGAAGGCTCCAGAAGGCGCTCTGGGGCAAACTGGCTGTGGGCGGGGCTGAGGTCTGGCAGTTGGAAGGAACTGGTCAGGGTCAGGTCACTGGTCCCGAAGCTGAGTGCCTCTTTTCTCTCCTGCTGACCACGGTCTCAACTTGAAGTCGGCTGGCTGCCTTCACAGCCGTGCGTGGAGTCCAGTCACTTTCCCAGGCAATTTCCCAGGCTCTGCATGATGCCTGGTTGCAGTGAGGACCTGCTCTTGGGGTTCCTAGCCTCCAGGAGTTGAGTAACAGACACTCCATCTTCTCGACTGAATACAGAACACACGTGGGCCAGCACCACCAAAAGGGACATCGGCCTTGGGGAACACTAACTTGGATGATGTAGGGACAGTTTACCCAGTCAGACGGCCCTGGCTCTGAGAGGAAACTGAGTGCTCCATGACGTAGGATGAACCCCCAGCACGGCCACTGCCACTGCCCGCCTACATCCTGCCTGTACACCAGATGGTGCAGCAGGGAGTCTGCCACTCAGCTGGTGTCTCGTGCAGCTGAGGGCTCAGTCCCCCCCTTGCTGGCATCTGGTGGTGACCGGTGGCTCTTGGGC
The DNA here is from genome assembly GCF_017591425.1 of Ochotona curzoniae. Lineage (NCBI taxonomy): Eukaryota > Metazoa > Chordata > Mammalia > Lagomorpha > Ochotonidae > Ochotona > Ochotona curzoniae. The sequence goes on along the minus strand of NW_024464918.1, from coordinate 19,578,516 downwards.
CTCAGTGCTGGCTGAGACCTCCCCTTCCGCAAGACTGCACCCCACCCCCTGCAGCAGAAAGTGAATGAACCCCAACAGCAGCCACAGAAAGCCACAGCCTGCTGTACCTGTGAGCAAGGCCACGGGCTGCTGGTCGTGTCCAGTGGAGAGCAGTGTGTGCTTGTTCTCCACTTTGGTCTGCAGGGGAAATGAGGTGCCACGTGGAGAAGGATAGATAATTCTAGAATGTCAGAGGCAAGCCTCAGGAGCTACCTAACCATGGTCCTAAGCTCAGTGTCATCCGGTCCTTGGGCGTGAAGGCATCCAGCTTGAGTAGGTGAGCACCGTTTGTTTACACAGCAGGCATTTATTGGACTCCTGCTGTATGCTGGTGCTGAGCAGCTCTCACATGCGTGGGAGGGTGTGAGATGGGAAAGGGCAGGCAACTTGTTCCGATCTGTGGGGGGTCAGAAGCAGAGCGCTGGTGCAGAACTGGGGCTCAGGGTTCCCTTGTGTTTCCCAATGGGAAGTAAAGGGGTTTGCATTACTTCCTTTGCTTTTAACATGTTCTGTTTCTCAAAAATAAAGAAATGACATTGTGGTTTTCCCAGTGCCACTTATTTATTATTTTAAATTTATTTTGTAGAGCCAGTGATAAAATCGCAACAAACCTGGTTGCAAAGGAGCTTGCTGTGTTGGGCGTATACATCCAGCCTACAGTTACCGGAGGAACTTGCTTAGCACAGCCGGGTTTTTCTCCTGAGCTGCAGACGCAGTTGAAGGTTGGATGGCAGGGCCCAGGTGGTTTTCTGAAGGCTGCCCTGTTGGTATAGGAGAAAGCAGGTGGGCAAGCGACTGCCAAGAGAGAGGAAAATCAGGGAGAGGCAGTCCCACTTAGGCGTCTCCACTGCGTGCACCCCGTGGACTTGTAGACACATCCTTTGGTTACCAGCAGAGATTTAAGATAGGAATTCCAATGGTTTCGTTTGCTTAAGCCTGGAATACCCGGGACTTCGGCACAGAAATGTAGGTGTGGGAGCCCTCTGCACATGGCCCAGCTAGCATTCTCTGTCATGGTGACCGCGGTCGGTCTCTGGCAGTTCTGCCAGCCTGTGTCTTAGCCTGTGCATTAGGGAATCTTTCTTCTTTTCTTTTTTTCAAGTTATTTTATTTTCATTTGAAACCAGAGAGACAGAGCTCCCTTCCTTTCACTGGTTCACTTCCCAGATGCTTGCAGAAAGCCAGGGCTGGACCGGGCTGAAGCCAAGGGTCTGGACTCAGTCCAGGTCTCGCACATGTGTCACCGTGACTCAGTGCTGCAGCCATCACCTGCTGCTTCCCGGGGTGAACGTTAGCAGGAAGCTGGAACCCAGAGTGGAGCCAGAATTCAAACCCAGACACTAGGATGTGGGATGTATGTTTCCTAAGCAGGGTCCTAACCACGATGCCAAATGAGCCAGCCTGGGAGAGCTTTGGAAACGTCTGTTGCAGTTTGGCTGTGAGCAGTAGCTCCTGTTTCCTGGCTCCCCTGTGTAACCAGGGCAAGGATGTGCCTCCATGATCCCAGACAGGAAGCTGTCCTGGCTGCTGTAGAGGGCCAGGGCTGGCTGCTGTAGAGGGCCAGGGCTGGCTGCCTTCGGGGTGGGCATTGCCTGGCAAGTGTGACCCTTGGGGACAGGTCTTGTGAACTTAGACTGGGCAAGAGACACGCCACTCTGGAGTGTTTGAGAACCAGCCATGTCTGGCTACTACTTCTTCAGACTGTTTCTTTAGCTCAAGCCTTCCCCACTCACCACTCTTGTTTGGTTGATTGATTGAGTTTTTAAAGATTTACTTATTTTACTTCAAAGTCAGGATTTCAGAGCAAGACAGAAAGAAGCATGGAGAGAGAGAGAGAGATTTTCCATCTGCTGGTTCACTCCCTAAAAGGCTGCCATGGTCAGAGCTGTACTGGTCCAAAGCAGCGAGCTTCTGGATTTCCCAAATGGGTGCAGAGTCCCTAGGACTTGGGCCGTCCTCTGCTGCTTTGCCAGGCACATTAGCAGGGCGTTTGATTGGGAATAGAGCAGCGGGACACAAACTGGCATCCTTATGGGATGCCAGCACGACAGGTGGAGGGTTAGCATGATAAGCCTCCAAAGCCAGCCCCTATTTATTATTTTGTATAAGGTTTCTTACAACGTGGGTGTCAGTAGAAATGGAAGAGGAGCTCTCCCCACACGCCTCTTATCCCAGGGTTCCTTTATCTCTGCCGGGCAGACTCCAAGACAACTGTGGCTTCAAAGAAAGAAGGCCATGTGATACTGCCGCACGATACTGGCCACACCTGGCCAAAGGCCTGCAGAAGTTCTTCTAGGCCCCGCCGCATGCCACCACAGGGGACTCCTTCACTTTCCCTTGTCCTTTGGTGACAGACAGGAATTGGCTGGTGTTGAGTGGAACGTGGCTTTCCCGCCCTGGGGGGCTCAGCAGTCAGGTTCCGAGATACAGCTGCTGTCATCACAGCCCACACATCTGCTGCAGCCACTGTCCTGTGTTCCTGGGCCAGGTGAATAAGGCCGTGCTTCCCACGCCTCTGGCAGTGACCGCTGCCCTGCTGGCCAGGGAACATCTAAGCACACTGGAGCTTCCTAGGCAGTAGGCTGTTGCTGGCCACGAACCTACCATGTCTGTCGCCAGTCTGGCTGAGGGTGACAGTGTAGCTGTGTAACCATGAAGTTTGTGCAAGATGTATCATAAAAAAAAAAAAGCTGTGCATGGCTTTTAGTAAGCTTTTTGCACCAAAATAAGCTTATCTCTGAATTGCACTTTTCCACACACTTTTTTTTCTTAAAGATTTTTATTGCAAAGTCGGATATATAGAGGGGAGGAGATGGGAATATCTTTCATCCATCGCCCATGCATGGTGCAGGGTCCCGAGGCTTTGGGCCGTCCTCGACTGCCTTCCCAGGCCACAATCAGGGAGCTGGATGGGAAGTAGGGCCGTCGGGATTAGAACTGGTGCCCATATGGGATCCTGGCATGTTTAGCCACTAGGCCACCGCACTGGGCTTTCCACACCCTTTTTGAAATAGCCTCGTGTGCCAGGTGTGTACTCTCATGTCCTGGAAAGTGTCCTGTTGTGCTGTGTTTGTAGGGCTTGCTGGGGGCAACAGCTCCTAGTCTTCATCACACGGGGGAGTTTGATACTAACAGGATATGTTCCTGGCAGCAGAGGTGCCAAAGGGGAACCGGGCACCGTGTATTTCTTTTTCTTTCTTATTTTTTTTTTAAAGATTTATTTTTATTATTTTTTCATTGGAAAGGCAGATATACAGAGAGGAGAGACAGAGAGGAAGATCTTCCGTCCGATGATTCACTCCCCAAGTGAGCGCAACGGGCCGATACTATGCCGATCCGAAGCCAGGAGCCTCTTCCGGGTCTCCCACGCGGGTGCAGGTTCCCAAAGCTTTGGGCCGTCCTCGACTGCTTTCCCAGGCCACAGGCAGGGAGCTGGAAGGGAAGCGGGGCTGCCGGGATTAGAACCGGCGCCCATATGGGATCCCGGGCGTGCAAGGCGAGGACCTTTAACCACTTGCGCCACCACGCCGGGCCCTCTTTCTTATTTTTAATTGGAAAGATAGATTTACAGAGTGAAGCAGAGACAGAAAGATCTTCCATCTGCTGTTCACTACTCAAGTGGCCAGAACTGCCGGAGCTGAACCAAACCGAAGCCAGGAGCCAGAAGCTTTTCCCAGGTCTTCCATATGGATGTGGGGGTCCCATAGATTTTGGCCATCCTCTTCTGCTTTCCCAGGGCACAGGCAAGGAGCTGGATGGGAAATGGAGCAGCTGGAACACAAACCAGTCCCCGTATGGAATCCTGATGCTTTTAAGGCGAGAATTCAGCCACTGAGCCATCGCTTCAGGCCTAGAACTATGTCTTCCTTCTTTCTTTCCTTCCTTTCCTTTCTCTCTCTCTCTCTCTTTCTAAGAGCTATTTATTTTTCTTGGAAAGTCAGATCTACAGAGAGAAGGTGAGACAGTGAGAAAGACCTTCCCTCTACTGGTTCACTCTTCAAGTGGCTGCAATGGCCACAGCTAAGCCGATCAGGAGCCAGGAGCCTCTTCTGGATATCCCCCGTGGTTGCAGGGTCCCAAGGCTTTGGGCCATCCTCGCTGCTTTCTCAGGCCACAAGCAGGGAGCTGGATGGGAAGTGGGGTCATGGGGATTAGAACCAGCACCCATATGGGATCATGGCATGTACACGGGGAGGATTTTATCTGCTAGGCTACTGCGCCAGGCCAGAACTGGGTATTTCTAGGAAACCCTACCTCACCCCACCCCATGACCAATGCACGGTAGATGGACAGCCTCCCTCCTGTAGCACTGTCTCCTGCTTGGTCCTTGAAGAAGCTTATTCAGGCAGCAGAGACCAGCCAAAATCTTGTTGGCGATGGGGAAAGTGGATCTCTCGGAAATACCCTGTGGCTTTCAAGATGAAAGGGTGAAATGAATGAGTTCAACCATGCTGAACACTCAGGTCCCCATCTCAAGACTGTACAAGGTGGGTGTCCAGATCTGTCCTGACTGGGAGGAAAACACTGGCACGCAACCAGGTGGAAGCAAAGAAGCTAAGGCCAGCAGCGGTGGTGGCCTGCGAGTTGGCCCAGGTGTGCAAGATGCTTGAGCATCTGCTGTCAGACTTTGGAGTGGCGCCATCAAGTACCTGCTGGGTGCCCCATCACAGCCTGGTCTACAATAGGCCTCCTCCTCCTGTGAAGTGTGTCACGTGGCCAGGCCCGCCTCTAGACTCTGAGTTCCGGTGCTGGGGTCTGTTTTCCCTGCCCAGGCCTGCCCCTGTGCTGAGGCCTGGGCACCTGCACCATCTGCCTTGTCCCTCTCTCTGCTAGTGGGCCCCTCCCTCCCCTTTCATAATGTTTGCCTCCGGAAAATGCAAAACAGCCCTTTTTTTAAACCTTGATGTAACTTCCTTCTCTTTTTGGGAGCGGGGAGAGAGAGTGATAGCAGTCCTTAAGACCTGAGACTTGTTTTCTGCATTTCTGATTCCGGTTAGTTTTCAACGTCTCATTCTAAAGCGCCAGGGAGATGAGGGGTCACCAAGGTCTACTCCTGGCGGCAGAGAGAAATGATGGCACTTGGAACAGTTGCTCAGAGATGTGCGAATGGGAAATGCAGAGTCTCTTTCCTCTGCCTCTCTCACTTTCCAGCCATCCTGAGCCCTTGTCCTTTGGGAAATAGGGCAGAGGGAGGAGACTGGGCTGCATCTTACAGAGGTAGATGGTGGGGGAACAGGAGGCTGTGGCTCTGCCTGCTGTAAGCTTGACTTTGGGTCCCTGGAAGTGTGTCGACCCCAGTCTTTGCTAAGTTCTCTTTTCATATGTGGTGACCAGGTGGCGCCTGCACAATCATGAGCCCAGGCAGTGCCTGTCTATGTGTTCATTTGCCACACCAGGCACTGCAGCCCGCTGGGCTGAAGCCTCAGCAAGTTTTTGTTTTTCTCTGGGTTCTAGAGGCTGTGCATCCAAGACTGAGGTGTTACTGGGTTTGGTTTCTCCCAGGGCCTGTCTGTCTCTTTGGCTTGCAGGTGGTTTTGGCTCCAAGGTCCAATGCTTTCTGGCCACCAGTCGGGTTGGATTCAGGCCCACCTTCGAGACATCCTATAGCCTAATCTTTTCATTAAAGACCTGTCTCCAGGCATGAATCCCTGGAGAGTGGGGCTTCGGGGAAAAGGAGACACTATTCATGCACAGCAGTTGCCTTTAAAGGGCGTTGTGACTGCCCATGTGGACCATCCACACCGACCCTTGACTTGTGCTGCACACAGCCATCCTTTGCAGCCATTAAGCAGAAGGAATAACTGTCTTTCCATTTACCCACTTTCAGACTGTATCTGGGGTTTACCCTTTTACTATAAACCCAAGTTTGCATCAAACGTTTTTTTTTTTTTTCTCCCGCAGCCTGAATAATTTCTACAAATATTTCTTGTGGTTCAGGACTCCTGGCCATGGATTCACTCAGTTTCTCTCGTGTGTGTGTGTCCATGAGTCCCCCTGGTGTCTCTGGGTCCTTCTTCGGAAGACACAAGCCACGCTGCACAGAGCCCACACTAGTACGCGTCTGTCGGCTGAGTCCCCTGTTTGGGGGTCTTGTCTCCAGGGACATTTGCATTTGGAGGTGCAGGGGGGTTAGGACTCCGGTGAGGGCATTTGAGGATGAGCCTCCTGGTCTGTTTGTACTGCTGTGATTGGGCTGTTTATAAAGAACAGGAAGTCTGTTGCTCGCAGTACTGTGACTGAGATGCTGCAAGGTGCTGAGTCTGGTGGCCGCTGCTCTCTGCTTTCTGGTTGTGTCCGCACAGGGCAGCAGGAGGCAAAGGGCACAGGTGCTGGATGCTCCCCCACGGAGATGGAAGGCACCAAGGGTTCCTGCCAACCTCCTGCCCAAGGCAAATGTGTTGCTGAGGGTGAATCTTTCCCTAAGGCTCCGCCTTCCACCAACAGGGTCCTGGGCTTTGAGTGAGTGAATGCTGGAGGGACAGTTGTGTGTGGAGCAGTCAGGATGCCTGAGGCTGCAGTGAAGGCAATGCCTAGCTCAAGACGATTTACAAAGTAAAGCTGCTACCTAATGCATGTCACATGTGGTGGGGTGAGACCCTGCGATGTTCCGCTGACTCAAAGGCGCCAGGGACCTCATGGCCCCACACTCCTGTCCCTAGCATCCTTTGATCTGCCTGTCCCTCCCAGGACAGAGAGTGGCTTCTCCAGCCATGGGTAGTGTGAGCTTCCACCAGCCTCATACAAAGGCAGGAAGTGTGTGTGAGAGGAGCAGAGACACACACAGAGAGACCTTCCATGTGCTGGTCCATTCCGCAAATGACCACAAGAGCCTGCACTGAGCCAGACCGATGCCAGGAGCCAGTGGCTCTCTGCTGGTCACCGTGTCAGGGCAGAGGCTTATACACTCAGGCCATCCTGTACTGCTTTTCCCTGAGGATGTTAGCAGGGAGCTGGATCAGAAGGGGAGCATCAAGGACTCAAACTGGGGCCTTTATAGGGATAGGCTCTGCAGGCAGAAACCCAGCTCTCTGTGCCACAACACCAGCCCCATCTTTCCTCGAGTCTTAGATGGGGATGCTCCATTTTCTTCTGACAATAGTGTCAGAAAGTCTGATGAAAGTGTAATGATTTTCCTCTCTGTGTGATCGCCTCTTAGCACTCCTGGGAGCATGGATGATATCTGTTTCATTCAGTCTACCTTGTTATGTGACCAAATCCAGCCTGATGGCTTGACCAGTCCTGATGTTCAGTCGTCTCTTGCTCCCATCAGTCCAGAGCAAGGTGCGTACTATTGGTAGCTGTCACTTTTTTCCCCAGTCACTGCATCCTCTTCGGAGCCTTGGAAAGTGCCGGCAGTTAGCATCAGTTACATACCTGTGGATGAGGTGATGTGGGAGGATATGGCCTTCTGTCCTTTCCTTCCAAGCTCCTCGGGAACTGCCCATCCCTTTGATTCTTCCTCCTCTTTTCTGGCAGGGCTATGGCCCCGGCCTGGCTGTGCCCATGGCACTGGCTCTCCCTGAGCAGCAGGTGTGTGAGTCCACATTCCGGGGGCCTAGGTTGTTCCAGTGATGGGCAGTGGCCGGCTGCCAGCATGTGCTCTAATGTAGTGCATGTTCAGGACTAGCACATGGCAAAGGTCTGGCTACCAGAGCCCCCAAAAGGGCCAAACTGGGGTCTACTCACCAGTGACTGGCACTTACATTTGAAAAGGGAAACGTGCTTTGCAACTTGACCAGAAAGCACTCAGATCACCTCTCTACAGGAGCTGTGGGTCAGCGAGGGAGGGAGGCAGGTGGAAGCCACAGCACCCAGGGCTGCATCGCAGGCAGGAAAACAGGAGTTGTGGGGAACCTGGGCTGTAAACCCAGGAAATGAGAGGTTGTCGGCAAAGGGGGGCCTTCAGAATCCCTGGTCTGGACACTGGCAGCATGGATGGGAGGAAGGTGCAGAGTGAGCAGCCCTAGGTTAGGGAATCTGTGAGCCAGACAGGTGACTGCTGACAGCTGGCCAGCAGTGTTGCCAGCACCTGCTTGTTAACACCCAGGCAAGAACAAGAGGAGAGAGCTGAGACTTCGGTGTGTCAGGTCTGAAAGTTGTTATGTGTTCTAAAGTGAACTTGTCAGAGAAAAAAAAAAGTTAAGAGATTGAGAAAATGTATGTTTGGCCTTTCTGATCATCTCTTCTGATTGCCCTCAGATTCATCGCTGTGATGGATAGCAGGGGGTGGGTTCTGCAGACACATTTTACTTGCATGATCTTTTTAGGCAAATGCTGCAGCTGGCATTTCATGCCCGTGATGTGGACAGCTCCGGATGGGTATGCGGGGTGGGCTGTGCAGCAATGGGTTTGTGATCTTGCCAGAATGTCCAACCCCTGTGGAACCATGATTGACATGGCTTGCTAAAGTGGAGGCTGGACAAGGTGATTGAGGTCTTTTCTGGGCCTCAAAGTCTGTGATGTTGATAATTAGCACCTTCGTTTTACATTGTTTGTCTTTTAACTTTGTTTATTGGAAAAGTAAAGAGACAGAGAGTCACTCGTCAGATAATTACAGCACTTGGAACCAGACTAGACAGAATCCAGGTCTCCCATGTGGGTGTCAAGCAGAGCCATCACCCGCTGTGTAGCAGAGGGTACGTTAGGGGAAGCTGGGATTGGAAACAAAGACATTCAGATCTGAGATGCACTCACTAACTGTTGAGCCAGGGGAGGCTGCTGGTGGAGCTGGAAGGGCAGTGTCTGGGTTGCCCTGGGAGGAAAAGCTGGCCTGCTCCAGTGTGGGATGGAGAACTTTGTCTGAGGGCCTGGGAGTGGGGGTGGGCACAACACCAGCTCTAAGTCTTCCTGGGAGGTTCAACAGCTGCAAAAATGGCCTGAAATATTTGGAGAAGAAAATTATTTTAGGGGTCAGCGTGGTGGTGGTATAATAAACGAATCCTCTGCCTGCAGTGCTGGCATTTCATTATGAGCACCAGTTCAAGTCCCAGCTGCTCCACTTCTGACCCAGCTCCCTGCTGATGGCCTGGCAAAGTGGTGGATGATAGCTCAAATCCTCTGGTCCCTGCACCCACATGAGAGACCCAGAGGAAGCTCCTGGGTCATGGCTCTGGACCAGTTCAGCTCTGGCCATTGTGGCCATTTCTCTCTCTCTCTCTCTGCAACATTTTAAAGGTAAATTTAAAAAATGAAATTTTATTTTAAACTTGTGTTCATCTTCCCTTTCATTACTGTGATTCTAACGTGCTCAGTGTTGTCTGACACGGGGGATCTTGTATGTGATGATAGCCAAGAAGCTGATACCAGGGACCACAGTGGTTTCATGGTGGTACACAAAAGGGCTCATTACAGTGTGGGTTTTAAAAATCAACAAAAGATGGGGCTGTGGTATGGTGGTGAGCACGCCCATGAAGACACCAGTATCCCACGTTGGAAATTTGAGTTCTAGTCCCACTTCCAGTCCCAATGGAACTGCTGCGGCAGCAAGCCTCCTTGGGAAACATGCTCCGGCCTGGCCCAGCCCCGCTGTTTGGGGGACCTGGGGAGCAAAGCACAAGATGGGAGCGCTCTCTCCCTTTCTGTTTCATACATAATAAGTGGAATGTACAAAGAGGAACCAAGTGAAATGTGCAGCAGCTGCTTCCATACATGAAACGCTTTTCCTTGGGACAGGACTCCACGCAGCTTTGGAACAAGCTTGGTCTCTGTGTGCTAAGCTGGAAAGATCTCCAAGACAGATTAAACTAAAAAGCAAAATAATGAGATCATTCTGTTTTTTAAAAGGCATATTATATGTTTATGGGTGCTTAAGTGGTTTGGTTTTGTTTTAGCAGAATGAGCGGTACTGTGAGTTAGGGAATGTGGGGTTGGAAGAGGGGGAAAGGACTTGCTTTTTGATTTTATGCCATCTGAAGTGCTTCAATCCTGTAATAACAATACATCTGGCGAAGGACAGAATGGAGATTTTGATGGAGGTTTTAAGGCATTCTGATACTCGCTTAGGAAATGGGGTATAAAAATAGCATGCTGGGAAAAGCAAGACCTGTGCCAACACTCGGCCTCCTAATGTGAGGGCAGCCCCGCTGCTCCTCTGGTTGCACTGTTCCACTCACCCCAGGATCTACTGAAACCATCCCGAAGAGCACCGGGTCAGGGACACAGGTCATGGGCCTGGCCTGCTTGCCAATGGGGGAATACCAAGGCGGGCAGTCTGCGAGCTTCCTTGTTTAGCCTCCGTCTTGTCACTTGTAAAAGGAGATGCCAGGAATAAATAGAACAGCAGGTGCAAGGCTCCTTGCTCGCTTGGGGCCCCAGGACAGTGTTTGCTGTCACGCCCCATCCTTGTCTGCATGTCCAGAGCTGGGTCTCTTATCCGCTCTAATGTGTCTTTCCCCATTCGTGGTCCACACTTTTGCGTTGTTCTAGTCCCAACACCTCTGCCTGTCACCCGTTTCTGCAGCTCCTGCACTGCCTCCTCCTGGAAGCTTTTCTGTCCTGCCCTCTACCAGACTGCTCTCAGGCATCTGCTGCTGCCCTGACTTTGCCTGGTGGTCTCGTTCTGGTTCTTGCCTCAAGGCGTCTGTGTCTGTGTTTCTCTGGAGTAGCTAGTTGCACCTTAGAGCCTCAGAACTTTCTGATCTCAAAACCAAAGTTTTGTGCCCTCGGCCTGATTCACTGCCTGCCCCCTGCCCCCTGCCCCAGTTTCTGGCAGCCTCCCTTCCGCTTTGCGCTTTTGCGAAGCCACTTGAGTTCATCTCTGTAACTCACCCGCACACCACGTCCTCAGAAACTGTCTCACGAGTGGCTTTGCTTCTGGACACCTGAAAGATTGCTTTAGGCTGGCCCCAGCAGTAAGAGAGTGTCCTTGGAGTCAACTCTGATGAACAGTTTTCTTCCTTCTTGAAGGAATGAAGCTTGAAAGTTGTGGAATCAACTAAATATATATATAGTTTGGAAAAAAGAGGTCAGGAAACAGGGGCAGGAGAATAGACGAGGAGATCACTCCATCCACTGGTTGAGTTCCCGCACGGCCACAGTGACCAGGGCTGGGCCTGGCTGAAGCCAGCAGCCTGGAACTCCTCCAGGTCTCCCAGTTAGGTTGAGGAGCCCAAGCATCTGGGCGTCTTCCACTGGTTTCCTAGGTAGCATTAGCACAATGCTGCATGGGGAGTGGAATAGTCAGGACACAAACTGGCGCCCACATGGGGTGCTGCTGTCTCAGGGAGAGGCTTGTCGTGCCGTGCCACCATGCCAGCCCAACACAGGGGTTGGTAGGAGGCACACTCTCAGGCATCCACATAGGGTGATCCTGCCCCATACACGAGGAAGTGGCTCAGCTGTCATCCGATGAGGTGACATCTTATCCTGACCATTCAAATAAGCAAACACACCACACCCACTGTTAAGACAACTCCCCGCAGAAGACAAGGCAGTTTAGAAAGAAAAGCACAGTGAGGTTGAAGATGGGGATGCGAACATGTTTTGTTTCATTCCTCATATTTCTTTCCCTTGCTATTTGAAGTTACTCATACAGCTATGACCGCAAACTACACACAGTTCAATATTTGCCTTCCTTTGCTACTGTTTCCTCTGGCTTCCCTAGGCTTGGTGGACATCTGATTTTGTTTCTAAGTGCAGTGATTGGACTTGGGTTTGATGGTTGCCTTTCTTGACTGTGGCACAAACACGTAGCCTGGGAAAATCGTCTGGTTTAAAAAGACTTGATGTTACCGAGATCCTGCCAATATGTGCCGGGGCAGAGCCACCAGCAGAGGACTTGATGCACGTTTGGCATATGACGTATGAGCGAGAGTTTTCGCTTGTTAGACTCTTGTCTTTTGAGAGATGACGCAGAGTTCTGCCCACGCATGACTCGCTATTGACAGAGGCGTGCCTGGAGAAACTGGGAGGCGTTGCTTCCTCCTGGGCTTGAATGTGTGAGCAGTCCACAGCCGCCGCAGGCTTGTAGCACTAATAGAAGGAGATGATTTACGCACAAGAGTCGATCCCTAACCTTCTTTTCCCAAGGAAGGAGTCTGACAGGTGCCAGTAGGTAGTGCAGTGTGTTCAGCGGGTAGGAAAAGTGAGGGCCTCTTTGAGGACATCGGATATAGTGTAAGGACCAAGGATGTTAACATCAATTGCGACATGCGTTTGTTCTAGAACTTTTTTTCTTGCTTAGGCCCAAGGCTAACAGTTAACAGTCCCCTTCTTCCTAGCGGGGCACCTACCGTCCTTTAACCAGACTTGCTAGCTTTCCTACAAAGCCGCATGAGTCGGGGTCCTTTCAAGCAATCATGTCCAGATTTACCTTCTGGGCCAGCTTACCTGTTGGAAATGATCACACTCTAGGGAGATGCACCTTGTGTCTTGATGGTGTAAGACTGTCTGGAATGTCACCTGGGAATGGTGATTGGGTTTCCATGTATTTTGCACTCAAGGGAATATACCTCGTAGGTGGCAGTTGTGGCTTTGTTCACAAAGCCACCAAAGATTGGTCTTAGGTGTTCTCCACCCTACTCCTTGTTTTCATCTGTGGCTTGAAGAGGCATTGGATCTTCCTCAGCACATCACACCGGCCAGCTTCTGTGGGCCCCAAGAGGACTGCGCCTTAGCCCTGGTCTCAGAGAGGACTTGCATGGGGCAAGAGCCCTCTGACAGTACTGGAAGATTTAGCATAGAAGTGTCAGTGTGCTCAGGTGGCACTGGTGGAGCAGTGTGGCTGGAACACCAACTGGGCATGGTGGAAGGGGGTCGGGGCCTGTGAGATTTGGAAGCCCAAGCTGGGGTTGGTCTCTTTGGCTGTTGGCAATGAGCCGCCATGGAGGGTTTAAGAGCAGGTAAGTTCTGTGATCATGGGTGTGTTTTGACATCACTTTGTGCATGAGCTGCTGTGTTTTAAGTTCTGCTTTAGTTCTCTGTGTCGTCTAGCAGTCAACTCTTATTTCTCAGATTCAATCACACTTCTGCCTTGATCACAGACTGCCTTGCGTTGTTTGAGTTTTCATGTATTTGTCTTGTTAGCACAGGCAGACCACAGGGGTCCTAGGACCAATCTTTATCTGCATCATTTTTGCCATCGCATGCCCAGTGCAGAACCGCTCATGGGGTGGACAAAAGCACCTAGTGACCAGATGTGTATCCAGCCACCGTTTCCGGCCTGTGGCGCCTAATTTACAGATCAGCATTTTTCAAAGGAGGGAACAAGTGCACTGGATTTGATTTATGTCTTGGGGGAAAAAAGTGTTCAGACTTAGTTCTGTGTGCTTGGCATTTGCCAAAAATATTTATGGGAAATGTTGAATAATAACCTTATTTTTAAAACCCAGTAGATTATTTTCAGCTTCAAAGAGAGTTCTTATTTTGCCTAAATTAGGCTGATAGAACAGTGACTGGCCGGAATGTGGAGGAAGAGCCATGTTCATGTCCAAGTAACCACGAGGGCAACCTCTTGGGTGCACATGGAAGACGTTTGTGGAACAGAACTGCTGAGGAGTGGGAGCAGCTTCGTCTGCCTCCTCTGTCTCAGTTTGAGTGCCATTGCCATTGTGTGTGTAAGCATTTTATCCTAAAGATTGCTTCAAACAGCATGTAGACTTCTGGTTTCAAGCCAACAAAGACATTTCTGCTTTAGTTCTTGAAAATCTCCCTTGCATTAGAAAGTAAAGCCCAGGAATGAGGGCTCTGACGTTATAATCCTTGAAGATCTGTATCATTGGGAACCATAAAGGATGTGGACGACAGAAGCTGATACAGTGATGGCAAAGAAGGTCTTTTGTATGTTGACCTAGGGTAGCTAGAGCACATTTTCTTTATCCATTTGAAATGATGAAATGTTCTAAAACTTCAGTTGTGTTCATTCTGCAACCCTACATTCGCCCGAGATCAGTGAGTTGTGTTCTTACACTTATAAATTATTTCTCAACAAAAGGTGCGGAGTAAAAGGTGGCTGACAAGGGGGAGAGGGCAGAGAGCAGGAGTGGCAGTATGTTGGCATGTTCGTAGCAGCTTTCATTCCCTGCCCCTCTGTGCCCTGACCGGCTCCTGCTACATCCTCCCAGCCCGAGTAAGACGTCATCTCCAGTCCTCTCTGTGGCCTCTGCTTCACTGTCTCTGGGTTTTCATGATGCCTTCTCCACACCTTCATTGTTGTCATTAACATGCCCCAGCCCCTGTAAGTTAGACACCTCAGAGTCCCACCTTTAAATTCCATAATTGGGCTGGTGGAATCTGGGAATATGCCATGCAGACAGGTAAACGCCGACGACCAGGGTGCTCCGGGGGCAGAGAGTTAATCCAGTGACGGTGTTCAGGAGTTGGGCATGACCCCAGCGGCAGTCAGTTGTCGAGAGCTGGCTCTAAGAGCCTGAGATAGGTCTACTGTGTCTTCCTGCTTCTCTGCGCATGCCCTGCTGCCATCATCCACCACCCTTGCCACGTGTTGAATGGATAGGGCCACCCTGCCTTGGACTGTAGATTTCCAAAAGCACAAGCCCAAATATACCTCCCCGCAGCCTGGGGAGGAGCCTTGAGGTATTTGTTCTGGTGCTCAATAGCTAAGCAGAAACAGTGGAGTGAACTTTTTCATAGAATATGGATGCATGAGGTTTGAAGAAGTCTTAAAGATAAAAATACACTTAGCAAATCTGTTTTATTGGGGGGCGAGATGTATTTAAGTGTGTATTTGTAATGTTCCAGAAGCTGGTCCCAGTATTTCTCAGGGTAACAGTCCAAGAATCAGCTGCAATACTGAGGATATTCCAGCCACAATTTCTTCCAAACTCAAGGATCTACTATGACTTTTCTTGTATGGGTTTTGGGGACGTTGTGAGAGAAAGCAGAGTGTAGGAACTGGAGAAGGGTGGGACATGTATTCCTAGGAATTTTCTAGCTTATGTTCACAAAAGATGGCATCACTTAGATGGCATAATTCCTAAGATCATATCAAGCTCTGAAATATCTTTAGTTGATTCAGTCAGCACCTTTTAGATACTAAGAGAAAGGAGAGCTTGTTTGCTCACTGGACAAGTGGAAGCCCAGGATTCCATGTAGTTGACTTCTTTGGGGTCGGGCCTTCAGACCACCTGCTGGGTATGCAAGTCATCTGGTTCTAAGATACAGCTTCTCTTTGACTGATTGCTGCTGTTTTGTGAGCTGGAAGATCACTGTGTCTCATGACGGCTCCCAGAAGTTTGCAATCCACAGGTGAAACTCCAGAAACACGGGCGCCTGTATTAGAATCAGTAATCAGAGAACACTGCATTTGCTTTTCTCCCCTGCTGATGGTGCGTCTCCCGCTCGTCACTGGGCACCACGTACAAAGTGAAAGTCCATCTTCCTGTGGGTGAGGTGAGTCCAACATGGCTTGTTTCTCTCCTGAGAATCGGTGCTGCTGAGCCCTCGTGTTGCACACCTGGTCATGGTGACAGCCAGGGGTCCTCCCCACTCCCCGGCCTCTGGGGGACCATGTCGCTCCATCTACCTGAACTTCACATGAGCTCATCTGTGGGGCGTTGCTCACTTGAGCGTCATCTTTTCATCAGTGTTAGCTGGCACAGCACACAGCTCACTCATTTCCATTCTTAATTAACACTTACAACTTATGATTGAGAGTGATTCACCTGCCAAAGCAAACATCCCCCAACCCCTACGCCCTGCCACCAAAACAGCAAAGCAACTCATCCCATTCGACTTGCTGGTCCTGCACTTTCTCCTGCCCAGCTCTGCATCGGCCCTACCACAGAGAAGTTTCCTCGTGGCAATTGGCCTCTCCGTCCCAGCACATGATACTAAGTGCCGGGCTTGCATCCACTTGATCATCACTTGATTTGATTAGGTTTCAGAGCCTTGTTTGGACAGATCCGCCACATTCGCCTCCTCTTGCGCTCCAAGAAGGGCCCCGCTTGGCTGTGCCCTGCTGCCCTGCAGAGTGAAACCACACACAAGGAAACTGGGAAAGCGGGGCTGGGGCTTCCCGACAGATTCCTTGAGGGGAGCAGTCTGCAGCCAGTGTAAACATTCCAGCCTGGTTAGCGATAATGTCTGGGTTTTCCATTACCCACCTCATTGAGGCCAGGAAGAATCTACTCACTGTGTTCTGTCTGCAGCGTGCACTGTCCCTTTGAAGCTGCCAGTGGTGTGAGTCCTAGGTCCTAGGGAAGGTTTTGACAATGACAATGGGTCCTGCAGAGGCTGGTGGCCCCCCTTCACCTGCAGCACCCTCGCTGCAGTGGGCAGGGTAGCAATGCCGTGAGCTGAGGGGATCCAGTTAGAGGCGCTGGCAAAAACACACATCTTGACTCACATCACAGGGTCCTCATGGGCTGGGATCAGTCAGGGAAGGGGGATATTCTTGTTCCATCAAGGTGGTGGCAGTGGGAGAAGAAGGAAGTCCCGGAGCTAACTGTGCATGGCAACAACCCAGGAGGGTGCAGTGCTTGCCTCAGACCCCAGGATGGAAAAGAGAAGCTGGTAGATGTCTCAGCTGCTCCAGAGGGCAGGAAGAGCCTTCCCTAGGCATGCCACCAGGACCCGTGCAGGGTTGCCCTGCCAGTGGCCCTTGCCAGTTACATTGTTTAGGTGAGCCCAATGATCCAAAGTCAACCCAAAGCAGCCCATTGAGTTTTTAGAACCTTGGCACAATCATTTCCCTTTATTGTTGGCGGGTGAAATATTTCACCTAAGTCAACTGAGCAGATAAAGCAAGTGGAAATTTCCTCTGCCTTTTTTGTTGTCTCCTCAGTTGCAATGGATATCCTCCTGCCTGTGACTTCCTCTCCAGGGCCTGGAAACTTCTTAAAAGAGACGAATCTGGTCATACCTGGACTGGGCAGTCTGAAACGTGCTCCCTGTGCATTGGGGGCCAAGTTCAAGCTCCTTTGCCCGATTTTGGAAGCCGGGTCTTGTGCAGCTTTTGGGCTTCGCTGCTGCTGAGCTGTTTCTCACTCTCCGAGCATGACACACACAGCTTCACCCCCATCCACCTGGACCTGGACGTGAGACACCACAGGGATGCCCCGCTCCGAACCCTGATGCCGGGAGCTGCCAGCATCTCGGACAAGGACCTGGTGTCCTGAGCTCCAGCAGTGGGGCCTCCGGCCATCCCCACCACCTGCAGCCAGCATGGGCAGAGCAGGTCCCAAACACCAGGCACTCTGCTGAGGGCTTTGCTTGTACAGGCTTATTGACACCTCATAGCCACGCTGAGCAGTCAATGGCTTTGTAGATTCCATATTTTAAAGACTTATTTGTTTTTATTGCAAATTCAAATTTACAGAGAGATGGAGACAAGGAAGATCTTCTGGCCACTGGTTAACTTCCCAAGTGGCTACAACAGCTGGAGCTGAGCCAAACTGAAGCTAGGAGCCAGGAGCTTCTTCCAGGTCTCCCATGTGGGTACAGGGTCCCAAGGCTTTGGGCCGTCCTTCACTGTTTTCCCTGGCCACAGCAGGGAGCTGGATGGGAAGTGGGGCTGCTGGGATACGAACTGGTGCCCATATGGGATGCAGGCATATGCAAGGTGAGGACTTAAGCCTGACTTAGCCTCGGCTACTGCATCGAGCCCTATATTTTCCACTTTTAAAGATGGGTGAACAGGGCTGGGTCCCTGGCCTGGGAAAACACCAGTCATGCTGTGTGTAACTGAAGAACATGCAGAGAATGCACCAGGAGGCCAGGGGGTCTGCAGAGAGGGATGACCTGGGGTGGTCTTGACAGTTGTCTGTATGCTTGACTGACTCCTGGTGTTAGGTGTCAGGTCGAGGTGGATTCCTATCTAACTCACTTCTTGATTAGTAACAAAAATGCGTGTTATCTGTGTGTTTGAGCATAGGTTAGATTGCTGGAGTAGGGCAGCAGGGCACAGGGCTCATGGGGGTTGGGATGGGGGAGGGTCGAGAATGTATGGGGAGGTGCAGGTGCTGGTGGTGGTGATGACCAAAGTGCCCACAGAGGTTCTTCAGTGACCCACTTCCTGGCATCCCTTCAAAGCTGCACCCACAATCTTGGTGTGAGTGCCATGCCATCTGTGGGCTTGCTGTCTCGTTGGGAAAGGTATGCAAAGACCCTAATTTCGTGAGCTCACAGCCTTCCAGTGAAAGTTGCGTGATTCTGCCTGTTTTCAAGGATGCTGACAGCATTCTTTTGGAAGTCGCTTACATTAGCCTCTACGTAAACCTGGTGACATGGCAGGTTTACCATTTTGATGCCTCTGGAATTTCATCAGCCCATCCCCATTTGATACCTACCGATAAATGCCCTGAACTCCAGCCCTGTGTTGGAAGCTGCCTCGGAGCAGAATGGAATAGTCCCGAGGGAAGAGTGACGTGAATGTTATCTCTGGAAAATGACACGTTATTAAATCACGCCTTTGTGAGTCAGTGCAATCTGCCTTCTATCATAACATAGAGAAGAGAGATCACACTGCTTAGAGGGAGGAGGGTGGTGAGTTGCAAGCTACAAATGCCAAACTTGAGCGACAGGTGCACCGTCTCAAGGATGAGTGCTGGCGCTGTGAGCTCCCTTCCGTGGCATGTGAGTGGACTCTGAGCAGGCTTACCTACAGGAGGGTGCAGAAGGGTTCAACAAATGCAGAGGCACTGAAAAAAGAATGTCCACGGTCACCGGTGCTGGGGTTCCTCTCGTCCAAATGAACCGAATTTTCTGACAGCCTGTGTTTCAATTGAGTGTCTTGGGAAAGGACTCATTTTTTTTCGTTCTCTAAGAGGGGGGTGGAATCTTCCAGCATCCCTTCTGCTCCTAAGAACTGTTAACATACAGAAGTTTTGATTGTAGAAGAACCAGATCTCTCCACCTGGAGTGGCAGCATCGGTTCTAATGTTCAAAGTCATGGGGAATGGAATCTGGGCAACTCATTTGCCTCAATTCTCCTTTTTTTCCCCCACATGGTGAAGGTGACTCAGATTCCTAGGCCTCACCTTCTGAGTGACAAGTGACAAATAGCAAAATCACCATTGCCCAGACCACAGAGAGAATGT
The DNA here is from genome assembly GCF_017591425.1 of Ochotona curzoniae. Taxonomy (NCBI): domain Eukaryota; kingdom Metazoa; phylum Chordata; class Mammalia; order Lagomorpha; family Ochotonidae; genus Ochotona; species Ochotona curzoniae. The sequence goes on along the minus strand of NW_024464918.1, from coordinate 19,559,482 downwards.
TGGTGGAAGCTGCATTGCCCTTGGCCTGCCTGGGCTGGAAAAATCTGCATTTTGATCATGTCTCCTGGGAGTTCCTGCCATTAGTCTCAAAGTTCCCACCCTTGCATGCATCCAGGTTTTCCGTTGACCTGGACCCAGGCCTGGCTCTGAGCTTCTGACCATCCTGGGGTGCTGGTGCTGTGGGCCATGCAGGAGGCTGTCTCCCTGATGAGCTCCCCAGAAATGGAGCTCCCCATGCTCTGACTCCCTCCCCATTCTCCCATGGACTCCATCTGCCCTCATCGTACAGACCACACACTGCCTACTCACTCGCCTTCCCCCTGCTCAGCCAGAAACAGAAAGGAAGCAAAACTCTCCAGATGTGCAGGGTCTCTTGGCTGATGTCCCCCTTCTTTGAGCCTTGCTTTTCCTAAGAAATAAATCGTTTGGGGGCGGGGTAAGAAAATCTCCAGCAATGATAATTTTTTCCCCAGAAGAGATAGCTTGCCCAGTGGGTGTCCCAGACACTTCCCTCTAGAGACCTAGGATGACTGGGACCTGATTTGTTTTCTGGAAGTGGTTCGTGTGAGGGAAGAAATACCTCAAACCTGGAGAAGGGATGTGGGAGGAAGTGAAGCAAAACAAGCAAACTATTCAGGGAGAACTAATTTTTAACTTTTATTTGCTTGACAGGCCAACACACACACACACACACACACACACACACACACACACACCTGTGTGTGCATGTGCACAGAGCCAAAGAGATCTTCAAAACGCTGGCTCACCCCCTAAGTAACTGCAGCAGCCAGGCAGAAGTCAGGAGCCCTAGGGCTGAACCGGCTCTCACAGTGAGCCAGCTCTTGCTCCCTCTTAATATGCAAACCAGCAGAAAGCTGGAATTTGGAAGCAGAACTGCGATTCAGTCATAGGTGTTCCAATATGGGATGCAGGCATCCCAAGTCATGTCATTTCTAGAAACAGCTTCCTGGAAATGCTGCACGCACTTGCAGGCACGTGTGTCTTCTGCATGTATGTGCCTGTAAGACCCTGTCCTATTGCCGTGTCTAACGTACTGCCGTTGAGTGCATGACACTCCTCCACTTCTAAAACGTGTGTCGTACAGTAGGCCACACCCAGAAAGCCACCCTTGTGGACCGTCTCTTGAAACAGTTTGAATATCAGCGAGTCCGTAGTAGCCAGAGAGAAATCCACGTTGTTCTTTACGTTGTATATCTCACACCCACCCGATGAGCACCTCTGTTCATTTCCACAAGCCTAGCGTGATTTTCAAGTTCCTTCGTTGTACCATTCATTGTTCATTAGCTTGTGTATTGTGAATAACACTACAGCACATCTCCATTTTGATTTGTCATTGCATAGGAACAGTTACATTTATAGAGGGATTGGAATCCTGAGTCAAAGGTATAAACACAATACATATTTTGGGACAACTTGTATATTTAAAAAAAAATCTTTGATGCCTGTATAGTTCAGTATTGGACAGGATCCAAGCACGGAGGAACAGCAGCAGTATCCCGGTCTTTTCTGCAGAAAGCGGGTTGGGAAAGCACTCATCTCTCCTGCCGTGGGTGGCACTCTGGAATCAAGGAAGTAGAGAATGTTTTAGTAAGATCGCAGTTAACTGTCAGGATGTATTAGGAAACTGCTCTTACTGATGGGCACCTGTTTGTCCTTCTCCCACCAGGGCCATTCCGGAAGTACTCCAGCTTGGCCGATGCCCTACGTTTATCTGCCTCTGCCTCTGCCGTGTGCAAATGTCCACAGCCTAGAGAGTCCATTTCCTAGAGAAACTTGAGAACCTGTAGGGTCAGCTTCCTTAGTGGGCACAAGAGCTTGGCTGTAACCCCTGTTCACGGGCCGACTTCTTAGGGTTTGGCATGCGTCATTTCCTGCCTTGCCCTCAGCTGATAGTCGATCCTGAAATCTTGTCGCTGGGTGAAGATGCAGAGCAGGGAGGCATGCTGGCGTCGGGCAGTGATGGGCGGTGACGGTGCCACCCCAGGCCGCTGACGCCCATCCAGCTCCTACCTGCGAACCCTCTGCGCCCCACCCACCCACTTCCCAGCAGTGTGGCCCCTCTTGCCTGATTCTCCCTTTCAGACTAACTAGATGTGAAGCCTGTGCTTTGCTCTCCCTGCCACTTATAACCTCCTGTCCCACTGTCCAGCTGTGTGTCTCCCCTTCACCCTCCCACCCCATCACCTCTGCGTTCTGACCCTGCACACCAAAAGGCTTACCCTGCCTCTGAGAAAGGAGGACTACCTTAAACCGTCAGCACTTTGTAAAAGCTCTGGACCACATATATACTCTCTGGGTCTTTCTTGAGACTGTTCTAACACTGCCCAGGAAGGTTGCCTAAGCCAGTGTGGTCCTTGGGGCCCCTCCTTTGAGCTGTCTGTCATGTGCCTTGGCCTGGGGTGTGTGTGTGATAAAATTGTTCCACTGTTTCTCTGGCGTTAGCCATCACCTGGGCCTGGAGGAGACAGTTATTGACACTTTCAGTTGCCTTTTGTGAAATGCGAAGATCACAGAGCTGAGCTGCCGTTTCCTCCCCGCTCCAACCGCAGCTTCCTTCCTCCGCGTTCACAGTCCCTGCAGCCCGCCCTGGGCTCCACTTTCTCACCCTGAGCACAGAATAATAATTTCAGCGGAGTTGCAGTGAAATGGGGTGGTTGAGGCTTCTCGGGGTGTGCCTCGGAAGGGGCATCCTCACGCAAGCTCGGCAGCCTTTCGGGGACTCGCTTTGTTCCTGTTCTTCAAGCATCTCCTCACCTGGTTCCATCTTGTCTTTGGTTGTGGAATTCTCTTTGGGGAGTGTGATGAAAACTATAGAGGAATGGGGCCTGGGACCCAGAACAACACCTCCTCCTAGAATGAGGAGGAGAGCGGAACAGACAGGCCAGGAGCAGAGTAGGTGCTTCCCTGGAGACTCAGGTGTGACTTCTGGGGACTTCTAGGGGTCCCTCTGTTGAGAGGCCCAGCCTGGAGATAGTGACAGCCCTCACCCAGCCATGCCCCAGGTTGGGCGGGGAGTTTAGTGACGGGCAGGCCCCAGGCCAGTTGTCTCCCTGCAGCACTGGGAGGCCGTGATGGGGTCAACTGCCCACTGTGTGCAAGCTGTGGTCTTCCCACTGAGATGGGGAGGGAGAGACCTGGGCACAGAGGGTCCCCGAGGGCCATGCCATATGCTCCCAGCAGCCACCTTGCTGTAATGACTGCAGCCATGGGCACTGCTCAGAGCTCCATGCTGCAGTACCCCGCACCTCATGGCAGGCCTCTGCACCCCATGGGCACTGCTCAGAGCTCCTGTGCTCAGTCCCCAGGACTGTACTTCCCCAGGTCACGACTCTGCTGCAGAAGACCAAGGTTGAAGGCCAAGGGCAGTGCCCCTCCACCCCCAGGGCAGTGCCCCTCTACCCCTGTAGGGCAGTGCCCCTCCAACCCCACAGGGCAGTGCCCCTTCACCCTCACAGGGCAATGCCCCTCCACCCCTCGGGTAGTGCTCCTCCACTCTCCATGGTAGTAACCCTCCAACCCCCCAGGGTAGTGCCCCTCCAACCCCACAGAGCAGTGCCCCTCCACCCCACAGGGCAGTGCCCCTCTACCCCACAGGGCAATGCCTCTCCACTCCCACAGGGCAGCTGTCCACAGTAGAGTCAGAGCAGCATGAGGTCTCTGGAACTTGGAATAGGAGGGAGCCACACTGGGCCTGGTCCCTGAAGCTAATAAAGCACTCAGGGAACACAGAGGGTCCCTTGCCGTCTCCCTTTCTTCCCCACACCCCCAGGACTGTGTCAGAGAATGCACAAATACGAAAATATTCCTGGCTTTGTTGGTTAAAGGGAGCACATGGGAGGAAATAGGAACTGAAAGGTAAAATGAATATTGAAACAAGCATGGAGCTCCTCACAATGTGTGTTTCATTTGAGAAGGAAAGATCAGGGGAGCCTCTGTCTGCTGATTCACCCACAGCGTCCAGGACTCCAGCTGGCCCTGCCGTGTCCCGGGTGGCAGGGGCACAATGCCTGAGCCCTTGCCTGCTGCCTCCCGGGAGGCGCATCAACAGCAAGCTGGAGTCAGAGTGCAGTCAGGACTCGAACTCGGGCTCTATGCTGTGCGACGCAGGTGGCCTAAGCAGCGTCTTGACTGCCAGTGACCAGCCCAGATGCATCATTTTCTGCCGACGGGGATGGAGGAGACAGTGGAGGACTGGAGTGAGGCCCCTGGCGTGCGGGAAGGGTGCTGCAGAGGTGCTGCCTTATGGAGGAGACACACGCTCTGGTGTGTGGCGCTTGGCAGCAGGCAGAGCCTTTCTTGAACATTTGTTGGGTTTTTGCAAAATAAGCGATGTGGTTTGGATGACTAAAAATAGCCCCAGCTCCAGCTCTGTGTGCTTGTTGATATGAATGTACACTTATTCAATAGGCAGAGTTTGATAAGGCCTGGGGCTGAAAGGAAAGTAGGCAAACACTGTTGATTAGATTATAAAATGATGCAGTCTTTCTGAGGAGTTATTAAAATATAAAACACGGGTAACTTTTGACCCAGCAGTTCTTCCTTTAGGAATTCATTATCAGGCTATGAAAGCATGTTCAGATGAGAGTACTTGTAAACATTCATGGAAGAATAGAATGAGAAGAAATGTGCTCGGGTGAACGTTGGGATATGTGATGTGCTAGGCTGCTGCGGCAGACGTGCGCATTGGTACTGGGGTGCCTGGCGTTGTATCCCACCTCCATTTCCAGTCCAGCTTCTGGCTAATGCACACCTGGGAGGCAGGGGATGGTGGCTCAGCCAGCCGCGTCTCTGCCAGATGGAGTTCCTGGTTCCTGTATTTAGCCTCACCCAACCCTGTTTATTGGAAGCGAAACGGTGGGACAGATCAGTCTCTTTCTCTGCCATTGTTTCAAATAAACAAATGAATATTTTAAAAATCAACTTGGGGAATGGTGGTGTGGTGTTGCAGGTAAAGCTGCCACCTGTCATGCCTTCCTCCCATATGTTCTCTGGTTTGTGTCCAGGCCACTTCACTTTTGACTCAGCTCCCTGCTAATGGTCTTGGGAAAGTACTAGCAGATGGCCCAAGTACCTGGGCCTTGGCACCCATGTGGGAGACCCAGCTGAACCTCTTGACTTCTGGCTTTGGCCTGATTCAGCCCTTGCCTTTATGACCATCTGGGGAGTGAGCCAACAGATGGAAGATTGATCTCTCTCTGTCTCTCTCTTTCTGTAACTCTGCCTTTCAAATAAATAACTAAAACATTTTTTTAAAATAAGCTTGGTTCATTGACTAGCATATAGTAAGTAGTGAATGTATAGCATGTTATCCTTTGAGACCATGTCTTATTTTAACGTTACAGTAACAAAATTCAGTTGTTCTGATGGGAAGCAGTGGGCAGGTTGAGAAGCGTGGTGTCCTCCCAGCCCGAAGCTGCTACCGCTGGGGGAAGATTTGTTTGCAGGCAAAAGTGTGAACCTGTAGGGTTTGGGAAATCATATGGCTAATAAAATAATAAACACTGATATGGCAATAATACGGATAAGTGGGAGAATTTTGAAGGGCAGTGAAGGTCATGAAGAGCACCAAATGTGGCAATGAAATAGACACTGAGTGGTATGTAAATATTTCTTGTCTGTCAAAGATTTATTTATTTGGTTGGGAAGCAGAGTTTGAAAAGAGGAGAGACGGAGAGGTTTTCCATCGTCTGGTGTGCTCCTCAGGTGACTGTAATGCCCAGCGTTGGGCCAGGTTGAAGCCAAGGACCTGTCACTCCACCTGGGTCTCACTGCAGACACTGCTTTCCTAGGTGCATTAGCAGCTGGGACTTGAACTGGTGCCTGGAAGGGATATTGGCAGCGCAAGCAGCAGCTTGACTCGCTCTGCTGCTACTCTGCCCCCTGGGTGCAAATCGTTAAGAGAAAGTGAGGTTGACTAGGACTGTCCGTATTGGAAAGAGAGATGAATAAAGCCAGCTCCAGCGTGTCCTAGTTGCTACTATAATCCTTATCTTTACTTCCAGATAAAGAGGAGTTAGACTCTGCTAAGATGATCTCTGCGAAAATGGATATCAGATTATATAGAAATATCTGTATGATTGAAGACGTTGCCAGAACAATTGGATCACAATAAAGAGCCTCGTGCGTCACTTTTGCCATAGACAGTTCCTCCAGAGCTGAGCGTTTAAGTTGAATTGCAGACTGCAAAGTGCAAAAGGCAATATAAAAGGCCACATTTGGAACTAGCCGCAACCTGGAGGGTGCCTTCCGAAAGCCCTACAGGCAGCTGGAAGCCTGGCAGCCCCTCTTTGTGACTGTGATTTGGAGCTGATTAGGTGCCAGCAGCAGAAGCGTGGAGGGAGAGAGGGAGAGAGGGAGAGAAGGAGAGAGGTGGGCGGACAGGTGTTGCTCCCAAGGCCCTGAGTCCCCCAGAATCCCAGTGTTGGAGTTCAGGGACTGTACCTCAGGCCCGTAACAGTCACAGTTTTGATCCCATAGGTGTTGTGCAACAGGGGAGCATCCAGTGTTTGCCACTAGTTAGAACCCTCTGGAAGGGAAGCTTCCTTTTGAACACATGATGTTGTGTAATAGAGTTCTCAGCACTTTCAATGACTGCCTTAAAGCGGAGAAGAGCTGTGCCTTTTAATCAAGCATTTTTGCAGAATTTGAGACAGAACTGGTTCGTTCTCCCATTCCCCACAGTAGCCAGGTAAGTGGAAGGCAGCAGCCAAGAGCTCAATCTGTTGTCTCCCTCACGGGTAGCAAGAACTCACTCTATTTGGGCCCCACCTTTCCCTCCGAAGATCTGAATTGACACTGAACTGAAATAAAGATAATCCCTAGCTGGGAATTGATCCAGGGAGTTTGGAAATGGTTCATAGGCATCATAACTGACACCCCATTAGCTAAACTAAATTCCTGCTCCTGTGTTTCTTGAGATTGCTAGACTGGTGTGCTGTGAAGCAGCTGCAAGGCGGAGCGCTGTTAGTTGGTGGCTGTAAACTCCTTAATCCTCGTACATTGCATTTACTTGTGTCCAGTGGAGCTTGTAAATCATGAGCTGATGTGTGGGGCGTGCAGCCATGCATTTGTACGGCCCAAAGCTCACTGTGAGCTGGGCATTCCTGCACTGGGTTTTGAGGTTAACGGAGTAAACATAGTGAAGTTAGTTTTCCATACTGTCAACAGAGTAATCTGTTCAAAATGTGACTGGTGCACAGCGTAATAGGAGGCAGAATGTAATGTTTACAAGTGGTTTGGGTCTCACACAGGGCCAGGGCTTAGCCAACTGGAACCGCCCAGTCATTGTTTTTGACTGAGTAGGTGCTGTCCTGGTAGGACTTATCTGCTGGGAGTCAGACCAGGTGTCCCCAGGTGAGCTGTACAAGGCATTTCTCTCTGCCTCTCTCCAAGTGTGTGTGTGTGTGTGTGTGTGTGTGTGTGTGAGAGAGAGAGAGAGAGAGAGAGAGAGAGAGAAGGTGGAAGGAAGAAGAGAAGGGAAGAGAGGAAGGGAGGGAGAGAAGGAGAGAAATAGAAGAGAAGAAAAGGAAAGAAATGAAAAAGAAAACAACAAGAGACAGCATCATTATTTTGAGCCTTCTCCACATGTAGAAAATCTCCCATCACACTCTAACCCAACTCAGAGGTGTCAGGGTTCACATCTCTGATGTGTGGGGTTTTCTTTGGATAACTAGAGAGACGATATTGCCTGTTGGTTAAATCATAGGCTTTGGGGCCAGGTGCAGCTTCTGCTGCATTGCTGTGTAGCAGTGCCCACTTTCCAGCGCTGTGAGGACCCAGACAGAGCATGCCTGGAGGGGTTTCCGCTGAGTTTTAGAGCCTTCGAGAGCACTGAGAAGAGTCACGGTAGCCTAGTGTGTCGGTGTGTGTGTGTGCGCGCGTGCCCTTTCCTTAATGAAAGCAGCCACTGATGACCTGTCCTAGCATGGCCAGTAGGCTGGCACTCAGCAGATGAGGAAATCACAGCCAGAGTGGCTCTGTGGGCTGGGAGCCCTGCCATGCCCTGCTGAAGCTGGAGCCAGGCCCAGGGCTGCTGGGCATGCCGAGGAAGCTGGCAGAGGATGCTGTGAGTGCCAGAAAGCATGTGAGCATTCTCTGCCACAGTGCTTTGGGACAGGAGGCATGTTTTATTTCTGCTGCAGACAGGTTGCTGGTCAGGGATGCCCAGACCCAGCTGCTGGTCTGTTCTCACAACCTTGGCCTTCCTGTATGGCTCCCATGGAAGAGACATCAGCTCCACAGTGGTCTGCATTATGGGGTGGCATTTTTGCCCTGATGTCTCCTACTCATGAGATGGTGCAGTATTGTAAGATGCAATGCTAAGATTTAGAAGGCTGTGGCCAGCGTCGTAGCATTGCCTGTAATGCTGCCAACAGCATCCTGCACAGGAGCGGGTTTGTGTCCTGGCTGCTCTGCTTTCCATCTGGCTCTCTGTTAAAGGCCTGATAAAGCAGTGGAGATCGACCCAAGTACTTGGGCCCCTGCGCCCACATGGGAGACCTAGAGGAAACGCCTGACTCCTGGCTTCTGTCTGGCCAGATAGACAACCTCTCCTCCTTCTTTCTCTGTAATTCGGACTTCCAGGTATGTAATCTTTTTTTTAATTTATTTATTTTTATTGCAAAGTCAGATATACAGAGAGCAAGATCTTCCGTCCATTGATTCTCTCCCCAAGTGGCTACAATGGCTGCAGTTAGCCAATCCAAAGCCAGGAGCCTGGAGCCTCTTCCAGGTCTCCCACGAGGGTACAGGGTCCCAAGGCTTTGGGCCATCCTCAACTACTTTCCCAGGCCACAAGCAGAGAGCTGGATGGGAAGCGGGGCTGCCGGGATTAAAACTGGTGCCCATATGGGATGCAGGCACATTCAAGGTGAGGACTTTAGCCGCTAGGCTACCACGCCAAGCCCAGTTATGTAATCTTTTTAGAAAGAGGGTTCCAATAACTCTCTGTAAACTTACGTTTACTGCAGGTAAATGCCTTAGGTGAAGGCCAAAGTACGGACAATTAAAGCCAACTAGAAATTAGCCAAGCACAATCATTGTAGAAGACACAATTGGATTGCTTGGCCTGTTGGAAAATTTTCTCAAAACTGAGAGTGAGTTGGGGTGGGACCTGTAGGAAATCTGACCTCGACGCCTTGGAGAGCATTTTTTGCTTCTTCCTTCATGTGATTTGGGTTTGAGGAAGCTTGAGAAGGGATTTTCTGCCCCCAGCTTTGCCACTAGCAGTTGTCTTTTATTTTGGAACATTTGGGAACACCTTTCTGACCGGTTAGTTCTCACCGCTGGCTCTCTGAGTGGTAACTAACATATGGAGGCCTTCAGCTGCCAGGATCATGCCCCCTTTTCTGGCACGTGGCAAGCACTGAAGATCTTTGCCCTCCGTGCGTTGTCTTTCCTCCGATGCTGTCCTCAAGTCTGGTGGTGGATGGAGGTGGCAAGTTTGGCAGGAGGCCTGGGTTATATATACTCAGAACGCTTTGTTCCCTCGTCCTGGCCGCCCCGCCCTTGGCTGTGCTCTGCCGTCCCTGGTCTCGGGTGGGTGGTCCACAGCACGTCTCCTTTTCTCAGTGTGTGCCCTTCATGAGCTCTGTCAACCTTTTGTTCTAGGACAAGAATCATAGCTATGGATCTGGGGTCACACCTGTCATCCTTTCCCCCTTTGTTTCCTCTGCTTTTTGGTTCTAGACTGAGCTCAGTCTGTAAATATCAATAGTTTTCTTGTTTAGCAAACATCTCAGCACCTGCCCTATGCGAATCTTGGGGTTAATAATTATCATGGCTTAAAACAGCCTAAGGTGGTAGGATTTGATTTTAAAACAGCACACCCAGAGGTTGGGATATTTTAAATAAAGACTCCTCTTGGGGATGGTGTGTCTGTTTGTTTGAGTGTTTGCAATGATTCTGTAGCCCTGGTAACATTGCGACTGCATCCTGATTTGGGTTTTTGGAGCTGTGCTTTTAGCTTGGTCTAGAACTGAGTTTGTGTTCTCGGTGGGCGTGCCAAGATTTGGGCTTTTCTTTAGCCTCTGGAGTTTTTGCTCCAATATGAGGTTCTGAAACACTGTCAGACATTATCATGGAGAGATCCTATCCCCAAACCTCGACTGCTGTAGTTACAAGAAAAGTTCACCTGTGCTTGGTGAAGGGGCAGCTGGAAATGCTACAGGGTTACGTCTCTGAAGTCTGAGTGGTGGAATGAAAGTGTGTGAGAGTGAGGGTGTGCATGTGTGTGTGAGGGTATGCGTGCATGGGTATGCATGTGTCTGTATATGTGCGTGTGAGGATATGTGTATGCATATGTGTGTATGAACATGTTTGCATATGGGTATGACTATGTGTGAATATGTGAGGGTATATATGAACATGAGCAAATGTGTTTCACATTAAGGGTATGAGTGTGAGAATGGGGTGTGACTGAGTGTGAATGAAGGTGTGGTTGTGTGAGAGTGAGGGTGTGAGTGTGTATGTTTCTGGTACAGGGTGGGGCTTCTCTGCTGGTACTGGGGACCATGATGGAGAGGAGAACTAAATTGATGCTCACAAATTGAAAGGATCGAGCCTCAAGCTGACGCTGGAAGTAGCCTGGACCGAGTCTTGTTCCTTGGGAATGATGGTCGTCGGGGGATTTGAATGACACCAGTGCACCTTTGATTTTTTTGATCATGTTAAAGAGCACCAGCATGGGTCCGTTGCTCCATCTGGCCCCTTCCTTGCCTGTCAGAATCTGTGACAGGAGCTGTCTTGTCTTAGCAGAATTGGATTAGTAAGGTGTGCAAGGGGTAAACAGCTGTTAATGTCTAGAAGTATGGAAGGGGCAGTGCAGTGGGCATGTTCTGTGTGTCCTACAGGCACGAAAGCACAACAGGCCACTCCAAGTCCAGAGAAGCACGTTTGTGCTTCAGCTCAGGCCGTGGCCTTACAAGTGTCACAGTTGCTCTCTTGCTGCAAGCCCTGGCGTGGCCTCCTCTCCCAAGTGATGAAACCCCTACTCCTTAGCAGTCTACAGACTCCCCTTGACAGGGGGTCTCCCCACACCCCTCGCTACCCTTCCCCTCCGTCCCATCCAGGCAGGCCTGCTCCACCTCCCACACTGCACACACTGTGCCTCCCCTCTGCCAGCAAGGCCCCAGCCCTAGGCTGTTGCCTGGCTCTGACCTTCATCTGTATCCAGTTCCTTTTTGAATGTCACCCCAGCAGAAGGCCCGTTGGAAGTGTCCCTGTCTCCTGTTGCTCTGTTCTTTAGTTCTCATTTTGTTTCCCCACATGGCATTTAGTTCTGCTCGGCATCCAGTTGTCATGGCTGTTTTCCTGGCACATCTGTCATGCTCCTGTGTGGGGCATGACTAGTAGCCCCTGATTCCCTGGCTCCTGTGTGAGACGTGGCCAGTACCCCTGTGACTGAATGGACGGCATAGTCTCCAAAGTTCTACGCTCAGCATCTCTGTGCATGGTCTCTTGGTTACAGGTCCTGGCAGGTCATGCTGGTGTAGCCAGGTATCCCTGCTAGGCCCAACTCAGAGCAAGTGTTTCTTGCTCCTCCTCCCAGACACCCCTTGTATGCTTCCAGACGGCTCCAAAAATACAAAAATAGGAGAGAGCTTCCTTAAAGTTGCTAGAAAAGTAGAATTTTAAAAGATGAGTTGGGTGTAAGAATAAGTTGAAATTTGAGTGTCTTTTTTTTATGACATGTGTTTGAAGACTCCTCTAAAGAACCGATGGCAAGTTTTTGCACCAAAATGACCGTGTCTTTTAGTTCCGTTTTCTGCATGCTTTCTGTGTGCAACCCGAGGAAGCAGTCGGGGGCTGCTAAGATTTCACTGCCTTTGCTTCCGTTGTCCTCTCTCCATCCGGCAGTGCACCTGCTGTTGGCATACGGCGGCTGCTCTGTCCCCACGCCCCTCTGTGCTCCACCCCTGTCCTCACGGCTCCTTCCTCTTCTTTGTCCATCCCATAGGCCAGGAATCTCTCAGGCTGTGTCTGGGTTTCTGCCTCCCTGTCCCTGAGGATCCTGGCTGTCCTCCTGTCGGCTTCCTGTGCTGCTGTTGGTTTTCTCAGAATGCCCATCTGGTTACATCAGCCCTGCTTAAAAGGCCACGATGGCGTCTTGATGAAGTCTGAACTTTGTTAGCTGTTCTCAAACCACCTGTGCTGCTTGGAGTTTCGGGGCAGTTCTTCCTCCCTCGGTCCACATCTGCACCCCACCTGCGACACCCCTCCACCCGACACAGCCCCCAGCCCGTGTTTCTGTGATGCTGTTGAGTCCAGCACTGGGCACAGTGGGGCTTCTGGAGAGAGCCTCACTGTCCAGCGGCCCTGGACGGGACCTGGCAGAGTCTGCATGCTCTGTTGTGTTTGACCTTAAAATACAAAGGTTTCCAGGGCCCTGGTTTCTTTTTCGCCTCCTAGTTCCGTGTGTGTACTGTGATGTTTCTATGGGGCTGTTACAAATGGAACCAAAAAGAGTCTGCGCTTCCGTATCCATCTGAACTGTGCTGAGTGCTTACGTCGAGGGGCTGCGGTTGATGGGCAGAACCACATCACCATGGAGAGCGGGCGCCAGGGAGGCGAATGGGCCTGTGCAAGAAACTTTTTCGGCTTGGGCTTGCGTAAGGCGGGATCAAGAATACCTGAGACTTGCCCAGACGTGTCCAATTTGCTTCTTAAACTCCCAAACCTGTTTGGGAGGAAGATTGAAGGCAGCAGAGGGTGCGGGGACAGAGGCAAAACAGAGTTTTTGAGAAATCAATAAGCAGGTGACCATGTTCAGCCAGTAACCAAAAACGGGGGGTCAGCCAGGATGATCTAGAAAGGCTCAAGAGAGAGCTGTTCCCAAGGGAGAGGCAGGTGGGCATTGCAGACTTCAGCCCCAGGGTGGGGAGCTCCTGGGTGGGATCTCCCCTCCCCCCACACCTCCTTTTACCAGCTCTCCATTCTCAGGCCTGAGTCAGGGCTGAATCACAAGGATAAACAAGGAGGGACTCAGCTCCTGCTGTCCATTCTGGAGAGCTTCTGGGCTGGTTTTTTCTGTTGCTCTGAAGACTCCCTGACAAAGATGAAAGATTGGGGTTGCCATTGTAGTGCAGCACGCTAACCTGCTCTTTTCAACCTATACATCCTGTGTGAGTACTGCTTCCTGTCCGGGCTCTCTACTTCCTGTCTGGCTTCCCGCTAATGCTCCTGGAAGAACAGCAGAAGATGGTCCAAATGTTTGGATGGAATTCCAGGCTCCTGGCTTTGTGGCCTGGAACAGCGCCAGCTGTTGTAGCATTTGGGGAGGAGTGAGCCAACAGATAGAAGATCTCTGTCTCTCTCTGACTCTGCTTTTCAGATAAGAAAGTTGAAATATCCATACATATAATATATATGTATTTGTTTTCAGGGGCCGCAGATTGCCCTGGCCCTCTCATTGTCACCTCCCATGTTTTAATCACCGGATAATGTGCTCTCCCTGTGCCTTCCTGAGACTTGACCAGCCACCCTGAAACATTCTTATTCTTTTCTCTATGCAGCAAAAAAGCGTCCATTCTGTGTACTTCTCACTCCATGTCTCCTCTGGTGCCCATGGAATTTCTCTATTGCACATTACCCGCTGCTTAAGATGGAAGAAGAGCTTTCCTTGCATTCTTGATTGTGTGGCCTTCTGGAAGAGTTCCCATGCAATTAAAGAGGCTGTGAGATTTTTTTTTTTTTTCTTAAGATTTGTTTTTATTTGAAAAGCAACTTTTTACAGAGAGAGAGATCCACTAGTTCATTCCCCAAATGGCCACAATAGACAGAACTGAACTGATCTGAAGGCAGAAACTTCTTTCTGGGTCTCCCACATGGGTGCAGGGATCTTAGGGTTTGAGCCATCCTCTGCTGCTTTCTCAGAGTGTAAGCAGAGAGCTGGATCAGAAGTAGAACAGAGGGGTCTAGCATGGTAGCCTAGCGGCTAACGTCCTCGCCTTGAATGTGCCGGGATCCCATACGGGCGCCAGTTCTTATCCCAGCAGCCCCACGTCCCATCCAGCTCTCTGCAACCTGGTAAAGCAGTTGAGGATAGCCCAAGGCCTTGGGACCCTGCACCTGTGTTGGAGACCCAGAAGAAGCTCCTGGCTTTGGATTGGCTCAGCTCCAGCCATTGTGGCTGCTTGGGGAGTAAATCAACGAATGGAAAATCTTCCTCTCTGTCTCTCCTCCTCTTTGTATATTTGCCCATATGGGATGCCGGCACCTGCAGGTGGAGAATTAGCCAGCTATGTCAGCACACTGGCCACACGAGATCATTTCTGAAGGGAGTATTTACAGTATGGCCTTTCATTCCCTCCGTCTTCATTTGCATAGCCGGGCCGTTTCCGGCTCTTGCCGATGTGACTCGCCTCAACTTCCTGCATACAACTGTCCACGTTTGTCTCAGCCTCATCAGCTGTATTCCTGGACAGGATTCAAAGGTCCTTATTTCCATGTCCCCAGATGTGTCCCCTTTCGCATCCCACCATATAAAGTACTCCCTGTTGTCTCTGTGTGAGGTACAGCAGAGACAATACACACAGCTCCTTTGTCACACAGCTCTTCACCTCTCCCGACATCGCAGCCACACCATCCCCCTCCCCCACCAGGAACTTCATGTTCAAGGCCATCCTGAAGGCTGAAGCCTCTGTACTCCCTGCTGCCCACACTGCCGTGCCCACACTGCTGTCCCTGCTGCCCACACTGCTGTGTCCACACTGCCGTGCCCACACTGCTGTCCCTGCTGCCCACACTGCTGTGTCCACACTGCTGTGTCCACACTGCTGTGCTCCTGGCTTTGAGGGGTCACCTTGATGCCCCTTTGCCCAGGGTGGCTCCACCAGAACACCTTCTTCGCCTTTTCATTTCCACCCTGGCAGTCCATCCTGGGGCTGGTACCTGGGTGTGTGTACTCGCGTGCCACCTTTCTCTCGTTGAAGGCCAGCGTTGTGAGACCGCTGGCCTCTTGCGGCTCCTTCCTGGCTGTGCACCTGGCATTCAGGAGATGCTGTGCGGGGACAGGTGGATGGAGGACACCCCCTGCTGTGAAGAGTGTGCGGTGCAGGTGGTGGCCCACGAGGCATGCCCAGGAACAGGAGGACACTGCCCGCTGGCAGATAGGTCTGTCAGCTGCTGCTGGCCCACTGTCTCTTGGGGCCCCGCCCCTCGCCGGTAACAGGTGTTGGTTTTCATTGAGTTTGGTAGTAAAGATTGTACAGTTTGTGCTTGGCTGCTGTGGTTCTCTTCATCTTGATAGCAGTCCTGTGGCTTCGAAGCTGTTCTCGCTTCCCAGAAGTGCACGATTTCCCAGGGATGTTAAATGAGTTACAGAGCTGCAAATCCCTGCAGCAGCAGCAGATTGGAGTGCGAGTCAGGCCCACGAGGCCTCGGAGAGCCTGTCTGTTCTGTCCCACTTGGCATCTTTTTGCTGGGTGCCCCGTGGGCTCAAGGGCAGAGATTGTGCAGAGGGCCACAATGAAAGCCAGCGTGCTGGAGATAGAGGGAGACACACCAGAGATGATGCCCGGACTACTGGGATAGGACCAGGAGGCATTAGCGGGAAACACCTGGGGTCCACACGAGGCCCGTGGAGGTTGAGAAAGGATCCTGAGGCCATGCAGGACTCGGTGAGGTCATGGGAAAAAGGGTACAGAGCTGTGGGGTCACAGGATAAATGGTACAGAGCTGTGGAGCCCTTGCTGTGGGCCTCCTAGAAACTGCGTGGCAATGAAACATTCTGCTACATCAGTGAGTGCGTGGAGGGACTACTGTTGTTTTTAATTACCTTTTAACAATTATTTATTTGAAATGTAGAGTTAGAGAAGGAAAGAAAGAGAGGTCTTTCATCTGTAGGTTCCCACCTCCAAATAATTCTAATGGTCAGGGCGAGGCCAGGCCACACCCAGGGAGCCTGGAACTTCCTTTGGGTGCTCCCTGTGGCTGGCAGGTGCCCAAGTACTTGGGCCATCTTCTGTTACTTTATCCTAGAAGAAGCTGGTTCAAAACTCAAACAAGGGCCCGGCATGATAGCGTACTGGTTAAGGTCCTTGCCTTGTACGCCCACTTCCCATCCAGCTTCCTGCTTGTGGCCTGGGAAAGCAGTCCAGGACAGCCCAGAGCCTTGGGACCCTGCACCCACGTGGGAGACCCGGAAGAGGCTCTGGGCTCCTGGCTTTGGATTGGCTCAACTCTCGCCATTCGGCCGCTTGGGATGTGAATCATTGGACGGAAGATCTTCCTCTCTGTCTCTCCTCCTCTCTGTATGTCTGACTTGCAATAAAAATAAATAAATCTTAAAAAGAAAAAAACAAAATTCAAACAAGAACCCATAGGGGAGGCGGACCACAGGCAGTGGTTTAACCCACTGAGCCATACACTTGGAGGGACTGTTAAATCACACATCCTCTAGTGTGATTCATGTCTGTGGTCCAGGGTACCTGCTGTGTGCACTCTTTATGAAAACCTTCTCTTCCGGAGCCAAAAAGCATGTGATCTTCAGTGGCTGTGTGGCCCCAGTGCTGCCTGGAAGGAAGCAGTCTTAGCTGCTGATGGACACTTCGGTTTACAACTTCATGGGAGGAACGAATGGAGTTTCCCTACTTTCTTTTCTTCCAGGTGTCTATGAACAGGGCCCCTCCCAAGTCCCACTGCATACGCCCTTTTGAAGAATCTGGGCTTCTTTCTTTCTTTTTTTTTTTTTCTCTCCCAGCATGTTGAAACGTTAGACTTCCTGTCGCTGCCGGATTTCTGCCCAAGCTTCCTGTGGGCCTGTCACAGGTAGCTTGCATTTCTGGTAGCTGTCATTAGGGGAACAAGCGCAGGCAGCACCTGGTGCACCCTGCCCTGGGTGCCAGCCAACTCCTTGAACAACTCAGTACTGGCAGTTGCACAGGCGACCCAGGTGCCGAGCCGGTGGATTTTGCCAAAAGGATCCACCTTCTCCTGGGTTCTTCCCCAGGAGGACAGACCTTCCAGCTTCTGCACGCAAGAAGGACATGCTGAAGCTGGGTGAGTGCAGGCTGTGCCCTCTGTGCGTGCTGTGGAAGCCACGTGGTTGGCAGGACCAGGCCCCAAAGGGTCTGTGTTAGGGAGCCACGGAGGTAGATGGCAAGTGGCAGCTCCTCTTCTCTAAGGCGCTGTGGCCCACTCCGGCGGAGGTCTCCTTGTGTGTCTACAGCTGGGAGAAACGACCGCTGAGGTTTGCACGTGGAGTGTTTGATTCATAAATAAGCAAAGTGGAAAGGGTTCTAAAAATAAGTGATGGCTTTTTGGACCCCAGACTTCTCCCTCTATACGTTCCCTACCCTTAGCAATTATAGGTGGCCTGTTTCCTGTTGTCTTTGAGCAGGGTGTCACCCGCAGCCCTTGAAAACCTACCGAGTTCCTGCTTGCAACAGCGGTTGTCAGAATTCAACTCTGGCCACTCAACAAAACGAAAAGCAAGCTGACTGATAGCCCAAGGAACTACACGATATACTGTAGGGGGGAAATGCAATGTAGAAGCCAAGTTCATTTAGGGACAAAAGAAGTTGGAAATCAATGTGTAATTCTTTCCTAACACGCGTTTTGCAATGACTTTTTGAAGACTGTGGTATAAAGTGTTTTGACCCTTTGATGAAACACCTGGGACATGTTTTTAACTCCCTGTAATGCTTATACAAGTAGTTTATATATATATATATATGAGATAAATTGTAAAAGTTAGCAAGGATAGAAACAAAGATAAAAATTTTAAATAGCTTTTGTTGATATTTACATACTTGGGTTCAAGTGCGTGCTTGATATTTGCTTATCTAAGATCTTTATTTCCTGCTCCAAAGACTTGCTGGAGCTCTTGTTGAATGTTAGAACACTAAAAATTGGAAGGTGCAGGTGGCGTGAGTGTATCTGGTCTCTTGCCCTTTAATCAAACCCTCGGCAGCCGGTACTGCTCTCGTGTAGTTGGGGTTCTTGTCTGTGATGGACCGTGGCCACTTGAATGTCCATTGACTCAAATGCTCATCTGGATCTCTCAGTACTACAGGGTGACCAGAACTGTGGGTCCCTGTCCCACTCACATCTATGTGGTTCTATGCCAACACAAATTCATCACTGAGCAGGTGCAGGGTGGTGGGGTCAGAGCCAGCCAGGCGTGGATGCTTTTGTGGAAGTAGAACTCCACTGGGAGCAGAACATGACACTTGGGCAGGAAGGGGTGGGCAAGAGGGTGTGGCCTGGTGGCTGGTGGGGGTTTGTGCCCTCCAGCTGCTGCTGTGTCCCGTGTGGGGGCAGCCCACACCCTACCATCCCCGTGGGACACCACCTGATGTCCCCCACTGACGTGCCTGTGCGTCCTTCCTCACTTCCTGGGACACAAGGGGAGCGTGTCCCGTGGAATCTTTTTTCTTCTTTTAATATTTATTTCATTTTTATCGGAAAGGTAGATTTACAAAAAGAAGAGGAGACACACAGAGAAAGATCTTCCATCTGCTGCTTCACTCACCAAGTGACCGCAATGGTCAGAGCTGGGCCAGGCTGATGCCCTGAGCCAGGAGCTTCTTCCTGGTCTCCCACATGGATACAGGTCCCAAGACGTTTGGCCATTCTCCACTGCTTTCTCAGGCCATTAGCTGGGAGCTGGGTGGGAAGTGGAGCAGTCATCACATGAACTGTTGCCAATATAGGATCTTTGTGATGCAAGGAGGAGGATTAACCTTTTGAGTTAATCACACTTGTCCCTCCACAAGGATCTTAAATGAAGACATTAGAGTGAGCTAGCGAATGTCCCTGTATTCCCTGGATTCCTTGTGGGCAGGGTCTGCGGACCTAGGTGTCACTGCCTGCCGGGAGTTCAGGTGTGAGTACTGGTTAGAAGAAGCACCAGGGAAGCTGGAGGGACTTATGAATGAGTGTGTGTGCATGCATGTGTAGTGCACGGGGGAGTACATCTCCCCCAAGGCTGGAACGGGTAGGACGAAGTCAGACCTGGGCTCTCAGCGGAGGAGTGCAGGGGCCAGGAGAGCCGAGGTGTCTTGGGTCATGGTGATGAACTCAACTTGCCCTGGGCATGGGAGCAGAAGCACCTATCTTTCTAGGGAAACTTGTCATTTCACTCAAGAAGTTCAGGCCAAAGAGATCAAGTCACTTGTGTGGTTGCCCTTCCGGGCTGGGGTGAACACCTGCCTCTGTGTGTGCCTCTTGATGGGGCTGCCGAGCAGGGAGGCAGCCACTTGCAGGTGCAGCCATACGTCTGGGAGCAGCGGCTGAGGTTTGGCATGGTCCATCTTGGCTGTCTGTGTCCTCACAGAAGTACGGCGGCCCCACCCTAGCACCAGAAGGAACCAGACCTCTTTCCTCAGGGGATTCTCTGCCACACACTGCCTCTTTTGTCTGAGTGTGGGCATAAATCCTTTGGGTTTTCCCAGGGGTGTTTTGCCCAGCATGGCTAAAGCCTTCCCCCTGCCTTATCTGTGTTCATTTTTAAGCTGGCTGTTTGTAGTTTCACACATGATAAGGTTTCCAGGTTCCGCACCTTCACAGCCAAGGTTGGAAAGAATGAGTATTGATTGTAATTTAAAATGAATTTGCAAACAGAACTGCCAGTTGTGAATGCACTGTCATAAAATACAGCTTCGCTCGCTGGCTATTGCCTGGTGCTGTGTCTTGCTGTACTTTGAACCAGCTTGAACCTCTTCTGTTGTTGGTATTGGGTTTGTTTGTGCCCATCTCCCTCAGACCTTATGACTATCGTCATTTAACCGAGGCCAAATTCTCCCTGTTACCTCCTGAGGATGGTCGGGGCATTGCTGAGTGGGAGGAAAGTGGCTTTGAGTGTCATCCTCCCCTGGGTTGTCATCCATAGCCCCTAGCTGGCAGACAGTGACATGCGGTGGCTGCGTCCTGTTCAGCAAGCTGGCTCCTCTCTCCGGCTCCTTCTCTCCCTCGCTCCACAAACAAAGCCCACTGGGCAGAGAGCGCGAGATCCGCGTGGTCACCGTGTCTGGCATCAACATTTGTTGGAACAGCGTCGAGCTGATTTCGCATGTTCCGTTGCGTGTACTGTCCGTGGATGAGTCCTGGAGTCTCCCAGTGTGGACATTAGTGTGGGCAGGGACTTGCTTTCCTGTGGATTCACTTCTGTCGCTGGAACCTGCAGGCGCAGAGAGGTGTGATGCCCTTGGGGAACTCTGAGCTAGATTTGCTGGGAATCTGGCCTCAGTGCTAGCTGGAGTGGTATGATCAGGACTAGCAGCACCCCCCGGGGCATGCAGAATTGCGGGCATTTGGGGACTGCCAGGAACAGCAGGCATTGAGAAAAATGTGACTTTTTTCAGTTGCCATACACGTCCCAGCATCCGCTGCACAGTGAGATACAGAATGAGATTGCCTGGTTAGAAGTGCCTACCAAAGGAGCCCAGTGACAGTTAAGCACCAGAAAGCCATTCTGTTCGGACACAGTGGCATTCCAGCTATGAGTCTGCAGGCTGCATGTGCACAGTGGACATTAGCCTTTCTGAACACGGCTCAAGTGGCCCCTGAGCTCATTGTAAGGCAGAAGTATCTGGCTGGACCTTATCAACCCAGGTCCCATGTTGTTGATCTGTCCTTCCTCCTCCTGCAAACAGCTTGGCAATATTACTGCCCTTCCCCGCATGCACCCCTGAGCTCCTCGGTGCCTGGGAGAAATCCCAGGGTGGACGTGACCTGGTTTCTGGCTCCAGACTCCAAGCAGGAACCTGAGGCTTTTGCCACACATGTACCTTCCCAGTGCCTTGTTCTGCCCTTTCTGCTCCAGTGGCAGGCAGGCAGCTGTGCTGATTGAATGAAGATATTCCCAAACAGGGTCCGTTGGGGCAGCGCCTGGATGGTGTGGGGCACCCCCACGCTATGGGTCAGGAGCAAGGTCATGGACCTCCAGCCCAGATCCTATGGGCATTTCTCAGCTGCCCCTTGCCCCAGCTTTGGGACTCTGCCATCAGACAGGCCAGACCTGGTCCTGCTGGGATAGGGTCCTATTGGGATGGGGGCTTCTAGGCTGCAGGCTGACCTTTATGAGACTGCAGGCTTCCGTGGGCTGGTGGGAGGGACAGTCTACTAGGCCTGTGTAAGCAGGGGCAAGGTTAGATTCAGAAACTGCCTGCTGCACACTCCAGGAACTTCCATCAGCTGTGGCTCTTTCTGTACTGGAAAATCTCCAGTTTAGACAGTCCTACTGGGAGATTTTGGCTGGTTCTTATTTATAGCAAGGTTTATATTCATGTACACCCAGGCCATGGACCTGTCTTACCCATTGGCCTCCTGTGGTTGAGCTTGACCCCAAGCTAGTTTTTCTCATGGTAGTAGAAGGAATGTTCCTGCAGTGCTAGGCTGTATGTCTGTGGAGCTGTACTGCAAGAGGTAGAACTGGTTTCCCCGGTGGCCTTGTCCGAGAAGTCAATGACCCATTCCATAAGCTGAGGAGTTCCTGGCATCTAGGGGACCGAGTTTTGGACTCATGCATCTACTGTGATAATCTGCCACCCTCCAACCTTCCTTCCTGCCCTCTGCCCATCTTATCTGGGACATGTGCAGAGTCCCCTTTGCAACCATCCATTCTCTGCTCAGTCAGAGACACCTGAGCATGGAGGGAAATTAGCAAGGATGGAGAGCACTAGACCCCAGCTTGGAATCAGCACACATACCACAGGCCCAGGCAGCCACATAAACTCTTGGGATGCATGTCATCATCTGAGTGGGGTCCATGGTGCTGACGGTGCCTGCCCTGGTGGTTGCTATGGGGCGGGGGATGGTGTGTGCAGCAGCTAGAGAGCACCTCCTTGCACACAGGAGGGTGGGAGTGGGCATCTGCCCTGCACTTAGTAGGTGCTTCACAAATTCTTGTTGCTGATAGTTTAACATCATTGGGCTGTACATGGAGTTACCGTTTCCACATTTCAGGCTCCAGCCAAGTGGGATCCACTCTTCCTTCATTCCCAAGGTTCTAGATGACACAGCATTTGAGGCTGTGAAGGTACAGCTTTGTATGCCCACAGAGTAACTTCACCCATACAGGAAACAGATGACAAAATTAATTGCACGTTCTGCAGGTACAGCGCCCAAATCGCTTCAGGAAACCTGGCACATTGCCTGCGTCTATGGAGGAAGGCTCACCCCACCAGGGAACTTGCCTAATAGGATGTTTATCACCAGAAAGAAAGCCATGCCTTGAGAAAGAAGAGAGGCAGCTGGAATTCCCATCTGGGGTTTATTAGTTTATGCTTTCAGGTGGTCCATCACTGGACATTAGCTCTCAACCTAGCAATAAAGGAAACAATGTCTCCAGCATGAGGTGGGCAGCTGCTGGCCTGAAAGTTCCATCGCCTGAGCTGGAATTTGTGTCCAACCCGTCTTATCCACGGCCACTGACTGGGGCAGTCATGGTGGGAGTGCTGGGTGGCGGGCCAGGTCTCTGCCCCAGGGAGAAGCAGGGCCCGTTGCTGCAAACCAGGTGGACATCTCCCAGGGTGTTTGCCTTTGCGCCGTGCTCTGTTTATGAGGAAGTCAGAGGAAGGGCGCCCCTCTGTGTGCGTCGTAAAACAGAAGGCTTGCAGCTGTTGAGTTGCTTTCTTTTTGGCCCCTGCTCTAAGGGACTCTGGAAGCTTCATAAATGCAGGGCTGGCTGCAGGGGAGCAGCCTGAGGTTTGGGGTCCAGTGCCCTTGCTTGCTTGCTTTAAATGGGTGAAGCCATGCCAACAGGAGACAGTGGCTTGACTCCAGGAATGGAAGGGCAAATGCTGGTGGAAAGCGCGTTGGCTGTGGGGCAGACAAGTGTGGGTGTGATTCCTTGTAATCTGCTTTCAAGGTCAGGAGCAATTTCAGCTTATTCTACTGTATTGCTGTAATTCAACATTATGGGGTGAGTGAATGATCATCACATCCGTCACATCCATCACATCCGTTGCGTCATGCCACGAGGGGAATGCCCGCTGGATAGCAGGAACATAGGCGGGAGGAATCAGCTGTGTCTTCAACAACATGCTTACAGATGCGTCTCAAAAGGCAGCTGACTTTAAGACCACCAGTACACTAGGATCTGAAACCTTTTCCTGCCCATGGGTCTTCGGAAATGACTGACCCACACATCAGCCTGCTGTGGACTGAATGCCTTTCAAATACCACCTGCGATTGCCTTGGTAGGGACAACCCTTCAGGCGGGAGGTCCCCTATCCTTGCTGTAGAGGCACAAGTTTCCCCACGGGCTTCACAGAGCTTTCTGGAGAAGTTGGGGCAGAGTGGGGCAGTAAAGGGGAGAGAAGAGTTCGCTGGGAGAAGAGGCAGGCCGGCTGCTGCCAGCTGCCACGGCACCCACACTTTCTGTGCACAGGTAGCTGAGATTCACAATAAGGTTTTTAAAGTAATTTCCTGGTAGTGAAAGCAAGTGGCAGAACTTTCTGAATGAGTGCTGCGTTTTCGAGCCACTTGTGTCTGTGTATGCATGATAGGGTCTGGGGAAGGCTTTCTTTAGAAGCCCAGTTCCTGCTTGCTCACTTGGCTGTTGCCTTCCCCCGGCCTCCAGTCTCTTGCTTGGGGACAGGGACCCAGGCAGCTGATCCTTGTCGAGGAATTGCTGTGCTCTTGGTAGGGAATGCAGCTTCAAATCAGTCACACGCTGCCACCAGGAGAGGATAGCTTGACTGCTGGAATGGAGGGACAAACCCTGTTGCAATATTTTTTCACTGTAGAATTAGAAATCAGGGGAGAAATTCAGACAGTATGAGGTTATCCTAAGGTGTCTAGCCACCCTTGTCTAGGTCAGAAAAAAAGTAATAGTCAAAGAAAATTAGGATGCTGTGTTGGGGTAAAGATGGGCACCCTTGGATGCTTCCAGGGATAAGGATACACCCATCACCCCTGTCTTGCAGCTAGTCAACCTAAGAAACACAGCTGGAGGTATGCAGCCTAGAGCAGGATCTTCAAACCCCTTGGACTCATAGTACCCTTGGTGTCTTGGTACCTTTTTGCAGGATTTTTTAGGACAAAAGAAAAAGTGCCCAACAGTCGCATTTGTTAAGTGCTCTGGTTCAAAGAGCTTAGTCAGTATTTATGCACTGATAACTTTGTAGTCATGTGAAAATGTAATACACATACATTAAAGGCAACGTTTTTATTTTTCTTTGCTAAGGAAATATGTGTTCCTGTTGGCACTCCATGTGTCTATTAGCGAGGGATCCATTAAGAGGCAAACTGCAAAATTACAGAGAAATGTTGACTTGGAAAGCCATCGGTATCCTCAAAATGTTGAAAATAGAGTTAGCACATGGTTATTCAGTTCCCCTTCTGAGTATCTATAGCAAATCACCGAACAGGGGTCTCGAGGCGATAACTTGTCCACTGTGGTCTGAGCAGCATTGCCCATGACAGCCCTAAGGAGGAGGTGACCAAGAATATGCTGTGGGCACATGAGCTCAAAGTGTGACACACACCTGCAATGGAATGTCATGCATCCCGGAGAGGAAAAGCATTCTAACACACTCTACAAAGAGGCTGCTCCTTGCTGGATGAGAACCACCAACTAGGAAGAGGCAGTGTTGTCTAGGTCCATAAAACAGTACTTAAAGGCCCCCAAGGTTTTCTCAGTGCAGACAGGGAAGGGTGAGTTTGGAGCCAGGAGGCACTCGGTGGACCACTGGCCACCTCATCGTTGCTCCAAATTGTCAAGTTGTCCTGGGTCCTGCTGCCCTAATTTTGTGCTGTCTTCAGCTGTGGAAACATGCATGGCTCAGCAAGGCTAGAAAAGAGTGTTTTGAATATTCTCATCTCAAGGAAATAATAAATATGGCAGATGCCCTAAGGGGCTAAGTAATGCGCAAAGGCATTCGGGTACTGTTGCTTCACATTGCACCTGCTTGTGACATGCAGTTGTCATCCGCTGAGTGAAAAAATAAAATGCACGGCCTTTGATATTACATTCAACCTTGTGCGTGTAAGAGTTTGTGCAGAAACCTGCAAGAGGGAGGCATGCTGAGTTCCCAGCTCAGTCCACACTGACTCCACTCTTAGAAGCATAAGGTGAGTTTGTGGCTGTTCCATTTCAGTGTCATTTCTGCATCCACTTGGGGCTGATTGCTCGTTGTTGGAATTGACACAGTGACAGATGCATGGTGGGACTTGGTGGAGTAATGAAATCTCCATTGAAAGAGCTCTCAGATGGAGAAAGTGGGTGCTTCTTAGTTTCCCCCTGTTTCTACTGCCACGTGTATGGTCTCATGCCATTCTTGGGGCAGCAGATACACTGTTCTGATGAGCAGTTTGGTAGGCAATGCATTCCGTTTGCTGGAGTCTGCAAATCTGTGAGTCATTAACCAGTGCCCCTTTCTATAGCCCTTCTTTAAGGAGAGGCTGAGTAACGCAAGTTTTGTAACCTGACCTATTCAAGTGGAAAAACCTCTGACCCATGTTGCAAAAATAGCCTCCCATCTCCTCTTAAGACCCTGTTTGGACAAGTTCTGCTTCGGTTCGCATTTTCACCACCTGCTGAATTGGTCTGGTGAGTGGCAGCTGCGAGCCACTCTTCACCTGCAAGCCTGTGCTGGCCTTTGCGCTCACATAAGGGTGACCAGTTGGCTCATGGGTAACCAGTTGGTTAATTTCTCAGATCCAACCCAGCTCTGAAACTGAATATAAAAATAGTTATAACAGCTGGAAGTAGGGTAGACCTTCAAGCAGACCTCAGGTGGGAGAACCCGTGGTCCTGATTCTACAAAGGGAGCGTGACTATGGTTAGCTTGGATGTCACATTTGGTTCAAGTGCCTGCATTGGGCTCTGAATTATGCGGATGGGTTGAGATAGGGTCCGTTCCTCAGTCTGTCTCTGCACGGGGCTCCACCCCGCGGAGCAAGCCCACTGGAGAAGGCTTCTTGCTGGCCTGCTGCTGCAGAGCCCCACTCCTGCATGCTTCCTGGTAATCAGGAGCAGATGAAGTTGTGGACTCATCTCACATTCCTGCAGCCCCAACAGCCAGTGAGAACCCTGAGTTTGTCTCACCACCCAGTTGTTTCCATGCTGCAGGGAACAGAGGTAGCAGCTGGCATGGATGTGTTGGGCCCTGACTGCCCATGGCCTGGGGCTTCAGCTTCCTGAAATGTCTCCTGGGTTATGGAACCCCGCTCTGTGGGGTCATCGGAAGCCAGAGTTGAGGGTGTGTGTGGCTGGAGGTGGCTTCACACGCTGGTGTGAAAGAGCATGTCTGTGACCCTGGTCACTGAGGCTGTTGGGGGGCAGAGCTGGGCAGGGCTGTGCTGGTCAGAGGGGACTTTATGGCATCCTGGCCCGGCACTGGCATCGACCCTGTCCTTCCATGGTCTACTCCTGGGCACAGTTAGGATGTTCGGCCTTTTTGTTTTCACTGTCCTTGAAGCACACGTGGTCAGTTGTGAGTGAGATTTCTGGAGGACCAGGATTTTGGGCTCTGAAAACAGGCCATACTCAATGACCTTGGGAAACAGGAGGAAGGGCTCCTGATAACTTTGGGTGCTGCCCTGCAGCTTGACTCTCCTGATTGTTTATGAATGATTGGTATCCTACGCTTTTCACAGATGTGTGCACACTAGGACAGAAAGGCTTAGGGACCTGCCCATTTTCAGAAGACAACCAAGAGAAGGACAAATAGGAAAGAATCCTTCCGATGCAAACGCAGCTCGGCCACTGTTGGGGGTGTTGGCAAACAATGGGCCCAGGGTTGGCCAGGCCAGATCTCTGTTCTCTACCCTGCTGATGGGTGCCAGGTTAAAGTCCTCACCAAACTCTAATGAAAACATCAATAGGAAAACATTAGTGGTATCATGCAGCTTAGCAAATAGAAACTACTGAGTTTACAGCTTGTTTAGAGCATTCACTATCAGAACTTACCAAGCGCTTGGACCATGTTCCAGTGCTTTGCCAGACACATTAGCAGAAAACTGGATTGGAAAATGGAGCATCTGGGACTCTGTCCGCTGGCTATATGGGATGCTGGCATGACAGACACTGCAGCTTTATCCACTACACCACAATGCCAACCTCTACATAGTTTAATGGACTGAGAAAGCATGGATGTAGGCAGCTGGAGGTTTGCTCTGTATTTTCTGAAGTCTAAAGAGTATTTGTGACCTTGGGCAAATCCTGTAACCTCACTTCTTTAATTACGTATGTGTGAAATGGGTGTCATGACTTAAAGGGACTAATTGGAGAGTCTAAATAAAACCTGTAATATGCACAAGGCATTCTTGTTAAATAGTAGGCCATCCTAATTTCTTCAGACCTGATTTTTGAGAGTGTCTGCATTTGGTCATCGACTGAAAGCATAAGTAGAAATCCTGGGGACCAGGTGGATCTGGGCAGATGGTCATGCTCCCCTCTGGTGTCTGTTCTGTCCCCTGCCCTCAGTACCACCTGCCCGCACCCAGGGTGTTGCTGAGTACATGAGAAGTCCTGGAGATCTCATTGGAGATAGCGTCCCAGCCCACAGCCCACCAGGGTCTGGTGGTCAGCTCCATCTTCAGGCTTCGGGCCCTTGTGTCCCACCCTGGCCCCAACGCTCCCCACCTCAACCCAGTCTTCAGCAATGCAGCGCCTCTGAGATATGGAGCTCCACTTCCTTAGCGATGGGTGAGCATCCCCTGCTAGTGGATGAAGAACATCAGGTGTCTCTAGCCTGAGACAGCTGGGCAGAGGCCCCGATGTTTGGGAGCAAGTGTCCAAGGACGTTGGGTGAGATGCCAAGTCTGTAGCTTCCAGCATGCGCTCAGAGGACAGGCCTTTCCAACATGCAAGAAGACAGCCTGCACTGAGTCTGTGCACGGATAAGATGAAGGCGAGTTTAATTCTGGCATCCAAAAAACTTGGAATGTATGTGCAGTCTTTCATAATAAATGTCTGCTACAAACTTTTTGAAATCCCTATACGTTTAAGTTTCAGAAGTCTTTGAGGACCTTCAAGGACACAAATAGTGGAGGAAAAGTTGAGAAAAGCCTCCAAGTCAAAGGGAAGAAAGCCAATTCTGTAAAATGATTTTATTTGAACGGCAGAGTGACAGGGAGAAGCAGAGGAAAGGAGAGAAGGAGAGAGAGAGAGAGATCTTCCACCTGCTGGCTCATTCCTCAGAGCCACAACAGGTAGGGCTGGGTCTCCCTTGTCGGGGCAGGGGCAGAAGCACTGGGGCCAGCCCGTGCTCAGCAAGGGGCTGGATGAGAAGCAGGGACTGAGCCTTTTGCTCAGGTATGGGACAGCGGCTTCACTTGATGTGCCACAGCACTGGTCCCAGAAAGCCATGTTTTATACTGAAGAAATGACTCATCTTTCTGATCTAAATTCTGCTGTGGGCAGAGCCAGCCTCTGTCAGGGAATGGAAGCACTGGCCAGTTATCATGGGAGCCTTTGAAAGCAGAGGTTGCACACACACTTTCCGTCCAGCCAGGCACTGAGTATGTTGCACAGCTGGGATGTTGGAACATCCTTGGAGGGGAGCGAGCGAGTGAAGCCACCATCCCTTCCCTGTTGGCCAATCTGCTCCTGCTTATTTGCGCTGAGCTTCCCAGATCCCTCAGTGGCTCTGAGCAAGAGGCCCGAAGCCCAGGCCTGTTTCGGTTTGATTATTATTTTGAAAATAATTGCAGTATGACTTAGGTGGAAGTTTTTCTTCTGCTCTGTGAGAAAATTCAGTTGAAAGTTAGGGCCAGTAAGCCTTTCTTAGAACCTGGGTGACCTGGAAAGTTGAATTCGTTGAGTGTGTGGTCAAAATGACAGAAATAATACCAGATAATTTTCCAGATAAGCCGGGGCAATTTGCATGTGGCATATGTAAATATTTGATAATGCTTGACTGCTTGAGCAAACCATTAGTATGCTCACCAGCATTTTAACTGT
This sequence comes from Ochotona curzoniae, assembly GCF_017591425.1. NCBI lineage: Eukaryota > Metazoa > Chordata > Mammalia > Lagomorpha > Ochotonidae > Ochotona > Ochotona curzoniae. Next base: position 19,530,609 of record NW_024464918.1, on the reverse strand, counting down.
CCTGACTGGACACAGAAGGTGAGGGGTGCAATGTTAGGTGGGTATAGGAATTCAGCATAACATTCCAAATACAGTTTGATTTGAAATGCCAGTGTTGCTACCTAGTTGCCATTTTCTGTCAGCTGGTCTTGAACTGCTGGTGTGAATTCCAAGGCTATGACCAGGCTAAGGATGTTGAAGAGTTTGCCAAACATTCAAGAATGAACGGGGTCAGCCAGTTCACAGAGTGGCAAAGTGGGTTAAGCCACGACCTGGGACACCAGCATCCCTTACGGGCACCTGTTAGAGACCCAGATGCTTCGCATCTGACCAGTTCACTGCTAATGCCCAAGATGGCCCAAGGGCCTGGGACTCTGCCACTCATATCAGATACAGATAAAGCTCTAGGCTCCTGGCTTTCCCATTGTGGTCATTTGGGGAAAGAACCAGCAAACTGAAGCACACTCTCTCTCTCTTCTCCTTCTCTCTCTCTCTCTTTCTCTCTCCCCACCTCCCTCTTCTTCATCTTTCTATAACTCTACCTTTCAAATAAATAATCTTTACCACCCCCCCCAAATGTAAACAGGTTTCACCTACAATAGATGACAAATCATCATCTTTATTTTTATTGGAAAGGCAGATTTACAGAAAAAGAGAGAAAGATCTTGCATCTAGTGGTTTACTCCCCGAATGGCCACAATAGAGGAAGCTGAGCCAATCTGAAGCCAGGAGCTAGCAACCTTCTCCGGGTCTCGCACGCAGTTGCAGGGTCCCACAGCTTTGGGCCATCTTTCGCTGCTTTCCCAGGCCACCGGCAGGGAGCTGAATGGGAAGTGGTTGGGGCATCTGGGACACAAACCAATGTCCATTTGGGATGCCAGAACTGCAAGGTAGAGAATTAACTAGTTGGGTGATCACACCAGTTTCCCCATCATCATGGTTTTTGTTTGTTTTTGAAAACAAGAGTGACAGAGAGAGACAAAGATCTTCTATCCACTGGTTCACTCCCCAAATGTCTGTAGTAACCTTGGACTGGGCCAGGCTGAAGCCCCAAACTCCAGTGGGGTCTCACATGGGTGTCAGGGACCCAACTCCTTAGGCTGTCATCTGCTGCCTCGAGGTCAGTGAGCAGGAAACTGTATCAGAACGGGGTTGGGATGGAGGCCTGGCGGGGGGGAAGGACAGTCCTCTGATATGGATGCTGGCTTCGCAAGGAGCAACCTAACATGGTGTACCACAGTGCCTGTCCTGGACAAATCATGGTGACACACTAAGGCATCACTCATCCGCGGGGGAGAAGCAGTAGCTACTGCGTCTTGTTTTGAGTACAAACTAGCGGAAATCAAGATGACTGATGTGTGCTGGTGTCTGGAAGCAGCAGAAGACCAGGGTGGCCTTGTCACCACTGTGCACAGGAGAGGCAGGAATGGATAGGTGCAGGTTCGTCAAGGCAGGTGGCTTTGGGGTCACACAGGAGGATGAGAAGTGCCCTTCTCCACATCCTGTCTGTTAAAACAAGCTGAGGGAGCACCACAAGCTGATGGTTGCACTGTATTGAAGTACAAATGAAGTTCCTGTCCAGGTTCCCTGAGGATCCTGGTGCCTGTTCAATCCAAAGGTCAGAGCCACTGGGACGTGAAGGACACGGACTTCACCCACACCTACACTGGCTAAGGGACAATTCACAAATATGTCTTACATGGGCTGTTTCTGAAAGAAAACAGTGACTACAGTTCAGGTTGGGAGAGATTGGCCTGAACGCTGAGGGTTGTCTCAGTTTGCATAACCATCACATCCTTGGTATTTTACTGACGGTGAAGTGACATCTGGCCGCAGTGGGGGTGTCAGGGACACATGGACAGTGCAGGGAACAGGAGGAGCATCCTGTGGGTTGCCAGGAATCCTCATCCCAGGCGAGGCCCCTGGAAGGCTGGAGGACCACGAGTGTCAGGTGCACACCTCAGCAGGTCCCAGTGAGCATGCACGGCACAGGAGCCCAAGGAGCATCTTCTTCCAGATGATTCTCCCATCCCCGGCCGCTGCTCTGCTCTCCTCTCTGCAGCATGCCCTGCTCAGGGAAATTGAGGCAGAATCCTGCCTAGGACCCCGGGCATGTGAGTGGCAACAAGTGCTCCGTAACAGCTAGTGTCTTGGTATCAAGTCCTGTCCTGCCCTATTTGACAGAGTCAGTACGCTGGCTGTTCACACCGGGTGCTAGAAGGAAACCCCAGGGTGCCTGGCAGAAATGTACTCCCGCTGGTGTAGCAATAATTATCTTTGCAGTATTAGGGGTTTCCAGTCGTGTTTTTACTTATTTTCCCTCACAGAAGGTCAAACATCTGAGCAGTGAACAATGCTATTTTTGTCCTCGCTTTGCACAAGAGGAAATGCAGGCTCACGGAGGTTCAATAATTTCCTTACAGTCATACCAATCGCAAATGGCACAAGAAAGCTCGAATTCAGACTCTTAGAACCCAGGATATTCCCTTCACCGAATTGGCCTTTACACTTGTTGTTCGTGTGTCCATCTCTATGAAAAGAGAGAAAGAGAAAGCACTGAAAAACACATTTAAAAGAACCGGTAGACTAGTGGCTAAAGTCCTCGCCTTGAACGCACCAGGATCCCATATGGGCGCCAGTTCTAATCCTGGCAGCTCCACTTCCCATCCAGCTCCCTGCTTGTGGCCTGGGAAAGCAGTCGAGGACGGCCCAAAGCCTTGGGACCCAGCACCCATATGGGAGACCCGGAGGAGGTTCCAGGTTCCTGGCTTCGGATCGGCTCAGCTCTTGGCCGTTGTAGCCACTTGGGGACTTTTTTCCGACAGAAGAGCTTCCTCTCTGTCTCTCCTCCTCTTTGTATATCTGACTTTCCAATAAAAACAAATAAAGCTTAGAAAAGAAGAGAAAAGGAACCGAGCTTTTCTCACAATTTCCAAATTGATCTTTCAGACACAGACTCTGGGAGCCTTTTGACTGGAGAGAAAGCTAGGGCACCTACAGCGCTTGCGCCCACTGTCCGACGGGAAAACCGAGGCCTCAGACACTTCCTGAACCCCCTCCGTCTATGTCCACCGGGGAAAGGCAGAGCGAGGGGAGCTGCACTCAGGTGCGGCAGGCACGGGCTGGATGCTGCCGCTTCTCTGTGCACGAGGCCCACCTCCGGCGCTTGGGAATAAGTGCTAGGCCACGCGGGCCCTCCCACCCACCGCCCACGACACCCATGCGAATGCCTCGCAAAATGATCAGCTCCGCAGCCCGCGCGATCGGGGCTTCGCAGATGACCAGACAGCCGTCCTTGTCTCCCCGAGTCGCGCAGGCCTCCCCGCTACGGTGCGCACGGGTCGCTGCCTGCCAGCCTCTCAGCTGAGCCCCCTCTTGCCGGCCCGCCAGTCCCTGCTTTGCGCCCGCCGCGTCCCCTCCCCGCCTGGACGGCCGCGCCCACCTGCGTGCGCCCAGCGCCAGGTCGCCTGTCTCGCAGCGGCCGCGGGGCGGAGACGCGAGTCGTCACTCGGCATAACTTTCCCCTGGAAATCCCTGCACCGGGCCGGCCCTCCAGCGCCGCAGCCAGCGATTTGGGCGAGTTTCCTTCCTCTTCTGCCCCATAGTGTTTGGGGCATCTGGGCTGTAGAGGCCAGTTTGGCACGCGTCCCGAGTACAAATCCCGGGGCAGGTCGGCCCAGCCACTGGCGACCCCAGCACGATGCGCTCCGAAGCCGAGGAAGGCAAGGAAGGTAGGGTCGGCTCCTGGGGGCCCGCGTGGGCCGAGGAGCTGAAGCGGGCGCAGGGCAGGGACCCCACGCGTCTGAGGGTCCATCCGCGCCCTGCGCCTTCGAGCCGGATCCCTTCCAATGAGTGGAGGACCCCGTAAAGGCGGAGTCTCCGGGCAGCCCTTAGATTGTTCTGGGAACTCAGGAGCCCCCTTTTCACTCCAGGGAAGCTGAATGCGCTAAGGACTCAGCCCCTTGCCTTTGTCGGGATCGCCCTAACTTGCACCCCTGAAGAAGCCTTGGTGGGGGGCATGGGGTCTCGTGGAAAAGGGGGACTTAGAAATTGGGGAGGGCGTGTGTTTCCGGCCAAAATGGGAAGCTGGGCAAGGAGAAGTGAAAGATTTTTATTTAGGGGTAGCGTGTGTGTGTGTGTGTGTGTGTGTGTGTGTGTGTGTGTGTGTTTCCCCTTAGCGGGCTTTTCTTGACGGAGTTAATCTGGGGGGCTGGGGGTTTCAGGGGCCGTGAAGAGGTGGGGGCGGGGCTGGGTGATTCTGACTGGCCCGGGGACTTGGTTTAGTCCTAACAGAGACGGGCTGGCGGGAGCCCAACCCAAACACGATTTGGGGAGTTTATCTGCGTGCTTTGTTCCCTGATGCTTTGTGTACACAGAAGTCCTCTTGTGAGCAGCAAGGTTGGGGGACATCAGCGGGTGAGTGAGCAAGAGCGCGATTCTGGTTGTTCTGCAGTAGCTTCCAGGGGAAGGGGTGCACTCTACCACGGGTGGGAGCCAGGCTGGGAGACAGCTGCCTGGAAGGTGGCCTCCTGGGTGCCAGGGACCCCGCCCCAGGGACCGCGTGCCTCTGGGTCTGGCTCCTCTCCTTGAACTGAGGGCTTGTGCCGCAGACTCGGGCTTGGCCAGGTGATGGGTGGCAGCCAGGGCTGCTGTGCAGCTTGGTGGCCACTCATTCCCTTGCTGGAATCTGTGTGTGCTGATGCTGCCACTGTAACGGCCTGCAAAGGCCAAGTTGCTGAGGGAGTAAGAGCTGGTTGAGATACCCAAGGGTGACTGCGTATCTACTGTAACTGGCCTCTTTTCTTCCATGGGAGGGGCTGGGGAAAGGAGAGGGTGCTTGACCAGACCTGTTCTGTCGTCTCATCTTCCCTCACTTGGGCACCTGCGTTCCGATTGGGCCTGGCTGCTTTTTAAGCACAGACTATAATACTTCTTTCAGAATCGCTCGAGTCTTACATGGATTGCAGTGAGGGTTAAATATTGAATATTTCTCTTTCTCTCCTCCCCTGCTTCCCAAAGTTGTATTTTATTTGTTCGGAAGGTAGAGTTATAGGGGAAGAGACCCTCCCTCTGTTGGTTCACTCCGCAAGTGGCTGCAGTGGCTGAGGCTGGGCCGGGCAGAAGCTGGCCACCTGAACCTCCATCTGGGTCTGCCTTGTGGAGCTAGATCAGAAGGAGCAACCAGGACGTGAACCGACACCCATATTGGATTCCTGTCATTGCAGACTGTGGCTGAACTCGCTATGCCACAACATCAGCCCAGATACTGAATAACTCTTGCAGGAGGCTGATCAAATAGTTCATCACTGGAGGCCATCAGTGGGTGTGTCCTGGGCAGTTCCTACAAAGCTGAGCATTGGCTGTGATCTAGAACTCTCTGTCAAGCCACCAGCACTGGGCTGTCTGTGAAATTCTGTTGTGTGACTGTGTCTTCAGACTCCTTTCTCCATCCGCTTCTAGTTCATGTTTGCCCTCCCTCTTAACAGGGTTACACATCCCATTCTGTGACCTCACTATAAGCTTTTCCCCATGTCTGTAAGAAAATTCTCTCTGGACAATTTGTGCCTCCTTTGCTGTGATGGGAGATAACACAAGTCACTGTAGTAGTAAAGCTACTCCTCCAGCTACTTTGCAGTTAAATTTGAAGGCAATTCCACATCAGACTCAGCAGTCATCAGAGGCCCCCATGGCTGCATCTGTATGTGAAGGTCAAAGCCCGTGACTGGCGTGTGGTTAAGCCCTCCTAGTAGCTCTGGGAGTGAATGACTGCTTGCCACGGGAGCTGGACCTGGTCCTCAGTCTCTCGCTACCTTCTAGAGAACCGGCTTGATTCCACTTGCTCACAAATGAATAGGTGATTGTTCCTATTAGAAAAACCACCCGGGATGTGCCGCATGAAAGGCTTACAAAGCTGAAGCTGCTGAGGACTAAGATGTGTAGGAAAGCCAGGGGAGCACAGGAAGGCGCCCCGGTTGCTAGAAAGGGAAGCACTGCCCAGAAGAGGACATGCACAACTTCCAGGGTTTCTGTGGGGACTCCCGGGGGCTCGGTTGGTGGCCACATCTGCGCCCAGCTGCTTCTCGTTGGGAAAAGTTACTTCTTTACGCATTAGCCAAAGTGACCGCAGTGGTCAGCCGGGTCTCTGAGGATCTTCCCAGGGCCCAGCATCTAGGAATCCAAGGCTCTTTTGCCCATTCCCCACAGCATTGAGTCACAGGCTTCGTGAGGCTGGGAGAACTAGAAGGGTTGAGCCCTGGCTGAGTTCAGCTTCCTCCTCTTTGCCCAGCCCTCGCCAGGCCTGCTCTTGGACACAGAAAACTGTAGCTACTGGGCAGTCCTCTCTACTTCTGGCTCCCACACTTGCACACTGGCCTTGGTCCACCCTCCCGATACCTATGCAGCAGGCCTCCCACGCTGTGGACCCCAACCAGCCAGCCGAGTGTGGCCACGTGTTCACTGCCTTGTTCCCCAAACAGTGTCATTTCCCCCACTAGGGCCACCCTCTTGTCCTCTTCCACAGCAAGATGTGTGCCCTCTCATTTTTTTCTTTTGGTTTTAGTTATTTATTTGAAAGGCAGAGTGACAGAGAAACACAGAGGAAGATCTTCCTTCTACCGATCGGCTCCCCAAATGGCTGCGGTGGCTGGGACTGGGCCAGGCTGGAGCCGGCAGCTAGGAACTCCATCTTCCTCTCATGTCTCCCACATGAGCGTCACCAGGTGCCTTAACGAGGAGCTGGATTGGAAACCAAGCAGCTGGGGTTTGAACCCCGGGCTCCCAAATGGGACACTGGCTGAATCCGGCTGTGCTGTGGCACTGGCACCGTGTTTTGTCTCCTGAATCCTCACCGCCAGACCCAGAGTTTCTGTTAGAGCGGGATGTGATGAAGCATCACGAAGTTCATTCGTTCTTCATTTACGGTGATGTTATGTGATCGGGTGAGACTGTTTAAAACACAGCTTAGCAGTTACCGGACTTTATTTTCCAGGCGTTTCGCCTTGCAAATGTGTAGCTGTTTAAAGGGTTTTAAATTTTCCACTAATATGCTCCTAAAAGCAGAGGCTGCGCAGGCATATGTCTCTCATTACCCTGGGGCCCAGAGCTCACGTTGCCTCGTAGACGGGCGCCACAGAGCGGTGCCGAAGCCAAAACGCACCGCACTCTGCGCTCCGCCTGTACCAGCCCTGGTGCTGAGCGTCCTCCTGGCAGACGTTGTCTCCTCTCCTCTCGTCCTTGGGTCATAACTGTCGGTGTTCATGTCCTCGTCACGATGAGAGGTTAAAATTCCACCTGCAGCCGCGAGTCGGGTTGGAATGGAAGCTCCGTGCGGAGCCTGCGCCTTCCACCCTTAACACGGTGCTTGAGTGCCACCCCAAGCCGCCCTCACGTTTCGGCGTTTCTGGATGCGTTCATGTGTCGTTGCGCATCCCTGCACCTGTCTTGAGAAGCAGGGAGAGATGAATGTCATGGAGGAGAAAGCGCGCTCCAGTTCTCTCTGCCTTCTCCTGTCTGCCTGAACACACACGCAGGAATGCTCAGGCCCATCTTACTCTTCGGCCTCTAGGAGCTGCCTGGAACCCTGAAGCGCAAGGGACCCGTGTGACTGGAGGATGAGGGAGGATCCTCACCTGCTGTATCAGCAGCCAGCTTGTGAGAGAACTGTGTGGGGGCAAGGTTCGGGTGTGTGCTGCGGCGGCGGGGCTACTCCCCAGCATCTGCTGAGTCTCGAGCTGCTGTAAAACCCGCACTTGGGTGCGAGTGGATCTCAGCACAGGTGCCTTCTGCGGGAGCTGCCTGTCATAGCTCCTGATGGAGTATGGATTCACTGCAGGTTGGGCCCTCTCCACGGTCGCCTTCCTTCGTTTAAATCTCATTCAGCAGGTGCCTCACCTGTGCTTGATGGAGAGTTTTCTCTACCCGCCCTCCGTTCCCTAGTGGGTTGATCAGGAGGGTCGTTTTGATCAGTCTCTGCCAGTCACGTGACTGAGAATGGTCTAGCACAGGAAAGCAGTGCGCTGCAGGCTGCCTTCCAGAACCTTCTGGGAGCTCAGCACTGCCCTACCTCCTGGCGTTGGTAACTCTTCAGGCAAGCCAAGAGTGGAGACTTCACTGGATGGGAAGAGACCAATGCTTGAACGAGCTTCTTTGTAGACAGACACTTGTGCATACTAGTGCTTATGGGGCACAGCGTGAGCTTTCACACAAACATGCAGTGTGCCATGATCAAATGGGGGCAATGGAGCATTTCCATCCCCCGAGCTCCAGCCGTTTCTTTGTGTTGAGAACACGTGAAATGACATCAGTGCTGCCAGGTAGTAGCAACCATGATCGTGCCGTGTGGGATAGAAATGCCTGCTCTCTGTATTCTTGAACTCACAACCAGCTCCTCCCTATCCCATGGCCCCCTGAGCCTTCCTAGCCTCTGGTTACCACTGTTCTACTCTGCACTGCCGTGAGCTCAGCCTGCTCAGCTTCTGTGTTTACATGAGCCAGGCAGTGTTTGTCCTCCAAGTTTATCCCTATTGTTGTAAATTATAGGAGCCATCCTTTTCATGGCTGAATAGTATTCCCTTGTGTTTGTATATCACATTTGCTTCTCCTTCCACCAGTGGACACCCTACTTGGTCATATCCTGGCTGTTGTAACTAGTCAGCATGGGAGAGAACATGTCTCTGTCACGCATGGTGTCCTTGCCTTTGGATTGTATTCTAATCGGGGGGTTGGTGGGTCATACGATAGTTCCCTCTTTAGTTATTTGAGGAACCTTCACTGTGGCTTTGATTTGCATTTCTCTGATGATGAGCGATGTGGAACATTCCTTCTTGCAAGCATGCTTGTTAGCCATTGGGATGTCTTCTTTTTAGGGAAATGCCTGTTCAAGTTATTTGTCCATTTCTGATTAAATTATTATTGCTGTGATTCTTTCCTATTGGGTTGAGTTCCTTCTCTGTTCTGGGTAGTAAGCTCTGGTCAGATGACTAGTTCGCAAGGCTTTCCTCCCACTCTGTGGGTGGTCGCTTCACTCCGGTGGCGGTTTCCTGTGCTGTGCAGAGCTTCTTGGTTGATAGGATGTCCTGGGTCAGGTGAGCTCTTGGAGTCTTATCTCAGAGAATCTCCACGACAAGACCTGAGATGACGCTCCTATGCTTCCAAAGACCTGCTGGCTTTGTAGCTGCCATGGAGGGGAGATGCCCCATTTGCCATGGTGATGGTGATTTGTGGGTGTCTTCTTCTGCCTGTCAGAGGCCCCAGTGGTATGGTGGGTGGCAGCTGCCACACGCTGTAGTGTCCTCACCATTGGACCTCATAAGCAGTGGCAGCGTATGTAGCGTCACTCAGTTGTAAGCACTGCTGCAGTAGCTTGGTCCCCTGCTGCCTCTTGTCACCAGCCCTTGCTTTGCAGAGGAATGACGAGAAAGAAGGCAAAGCAGCCAGCTCCGGCCACCCTTGGTCGGCTCCTCAACACGGGGCCTGGACTCGGTGTTCCGTTCCTGTTTCTGTAGCCCTCGGCTTTGGAGAGCAGCGTGTTGGTGGGGCTCCAAGTGGACAGTCTGTTTAGATGTTTCCCGTTTGCTCCTGTGCAGCAGACATCGTGGGATAACCTGGCCCTACCTGCTACTCCCCCAATCCTGCCAACCGTGTGTCAGTGCCCGACTGTACCCACTGAGCCAGAGCGCCACAGTGGGTGACCAAGGAAGAATGTGGTGGGGCCAGACAATCTCAGAACTCACTGACTTCATCTCAGAACAGTATTCTGTGTTGACCATCTAGTTTATCAACATTTCTGTTGGTGTGAGAAGGGTGCTGATAACTTGGAGGATGGATGTCGACCTCTCCTTGTAAAGATATGGTACAAGAGCCCAGTGGGGTAGCCTAGTGGCTAAAGTCCTTGCTTTGTATGCACTGGGATTCCATACTGGCACTGGTTCATATCCTGGCTGTCTACTTCCTCATCCAGCTCCCTGCTTGCGACCTGGGAAAGCAGTAGAGGACAGCCCAGAGCCTTCGGACTCTGTACCCGCATGGGAGACCTGGAAAAAGCTCCTGGCTCCTTCCTGGCTTCAGATCAGCTTAGCACCAGCCATTGCAGCCACTTGGGGAGTGAATCAGCAGATGGGAGATCTTTGTCTCTCCTTATCCCTATAAATCTGACTTCCAATAAAAATAAGTATGTCTTTGAAAAAAAGTGAAAGATGTGGTACAATCAAGGCATGTGCACACCTGCTGTGTTCTTTCCTCATCCTCTGAAGTTAACTTCGGAGATTACCAGACAGGACTTTGTGGACCGAGATGTGCCATTGGGTGGGTCCTGTGAGAGCTGTGGCGTCACAGGTGGAAGAGCGAGGGCGAGGTGGTGAAGCCGCACAGCCACTTGGATTTGCACCTTTGAGAGTATCACCGAGGAGGACTTAGCTGTTGAGGGTGCTGGCTGGGATACGCATGTGCAGCTGGGAAGGGAGGTAGCATTCCGACCCGGGACAGTCCACTGCACGTGCAGGCGGGTGTCCTGCATCCCCACTGCTCTGGACACACACTGAAGCCTGCTGTGCTGGGCGAGTCAGAACACCTTCTCTTTCTGAAGAGGCTGTGGGGCTGCAGCCGCTGCTCCCTGAGCTACTGTCTGAAAGAGCGAGTGCTCACACCTTGTTCTGAGAATTAGCCAAGGGCCTGGAGTATGTGCCTGGCCAGGAATTGCAGTGTGAGGAGCGAACTGCTCAGGAGTCTGTGGAGCCTGAGCTGTTCCTGGGGGTGGGCCGTGGCATTTACAGGTGTAGAGGTGAGGAGGGAGTGTTTGGTGCCATCTGTGGCTCTCAGCAGGAATTCTTCTCTGGCTTTGTAGTGACAAAGAGATGATTGTGGGAGGCACAAGGAGCCAGGTTTCTCTGCAGAAGGCGGGAGTTGCTCTGACAGCCTCGTGGGTGAACACAGCAGCCCCGAACTCCTGGAGATCTGCTTGGCCCACCAGGGCTGACGGTGGGGAAGAGATGGAGCCGTGCTGGCACTTTCCTTCAGGTGGGCCAGCCATCTGCAGCTGCTGCCAGCTCATGTGGCTCCAGCAGTGTTTTCATACCATCCACTCCACTGAACAAAGGCGCCCATGAGCACCTGCCTGCACTGTTCATCTTGGACAGCTGGTAATTCCTGCTTCCAGGTGGGGCCACCCTCCCTCACCTGGTGCCGCCTTCCTAGGGCCTTGGTAGTTGTAGAGTAAATGTTGACTGGGCCAGTACCGCTTTTGCAGGACTTGGAGAAGCAGAGACTGTGTGTGCATGTGTGTGCACATGTGTGTTGATGTGAGCACATGCATGCATTTATCTCCCTGTCCTGGTTTTGAGCATTGTACACAGCATGGGTGCATTGCCAAGGCTAATGCGCTCATCCATGCTGGGGAACTGAATGGGTGTTGCTCAGAGTGCTGGGGTGTGCCCTGTGACACTGCAGAGAGGGACCGAACCCTGCAGGCTGTGACGGATAGCAGTGACTTTGCAGAGGGCCAGCTGGCACAGCAGCTCAGCCTTGTGAGCAGGCAGAAAGGAGAGGGCATGTAGTAGCCAAGCCCCTGCATGTGCTTGGGCCCTGGTGCGGGGGTATGGGAGGACAATGGCGGGCCATGCTTGGAGGGACTATGGCCACAGACATGGCCCTGGGAGTCAACACACTGGTTCTGTGTAGCCTTGGATAACTGCTTAACCTCTCTGGACTCATTTCTGCATTGGAAAACTGGGAGCATTGATGTGCTGGGAGACCAGTGAGGTGTAGGACAAGATGGAGCTAGGGGTGAGAAGCCCGGGTGGGAGCATGTGGGCCCTCACTCCCCTGTGGATGTCCTTTTGGTGAACTCAGAGGGAAAAGCAATGGAAAGGCCTCATTGAGATCGCTTTTCTTTATAGGGGAGAGGGATGGTGGGGGTCCAGGAAATGGGAGCTTGGGGTGGGGGCAACACTGAGGGGAAGGAGCTGCATCCAGGACATGACAGCCCCGAGTTAGGGTCATTGTGGTCTGCAGAGAGGGACTGCTTTGAGGGGAGGCCTCCTTGCCTGGCTATGCAGCGCCCCTACCCTGATCCCTGTCCCCCTGGCCACAACTGAGAGCTCATAAACTGGCTGCAACTCCCCTCCCTGCCCCCCGCCCCAGCTGCTGCCAGCTGAAAGTTAGGGTTCCCCACAGCCTCCTCCTCAGGGTCAGTCACCTGCTGGCTTAGTTCACAACATTGAGGGGAAATGCGTGCTGGCTGGTGACAAAGGACATAGCTCGGAAAGAACCGAATGGCAGGAGTGCGGAAGTGGAGCTGCTAGGGAACATGGAGGTTCCTGTGCTGGTGCCTGGCTGCCGTGGTGATGGGGTGAGTAGGGGTGGGCTGTCAGCACATGGTTAGTTCCAAGGTAGACAGTTGCCTTCCAGAATGCCTCGTCCTTGTGAGTCCCCGGTGTGGTGGCAGGGTTTATTCTGACAAACAGAGGATGCCCCTTGCACAGCCTCCACTCAGGAAATTCCAGGAATGTTAGCAGCTCTGGCCAGGAACCAGCAGACTGAGGCCATGCAAGTTGGCAAAAGATGCTCCCATCACGTACTGGTTGTGTCGTAGCACACACAGCTCAGAAGAGTTCTTCTCTCCTCCCTTCCACCTGCTCTTCTTCCTGTGATCCAAGCACACATCTGTCTCAGAAAACTATGGATGCCTCCCCTGGGGGCACCCTAGCCTTGGCCTTGGAGCTAGGATGTCTAAGACTCCATCTCAGACATATCAGCTAGGATTTGGGCCACACTGGTAAACCGAGTCAGTCTGGGGAACCCCCATAGATTCTTGTGACTGCTGCTGGAGTGTGCTCAAGATATAAGGAGATGCTGTTGTGGGATTTCAGAGTCTCCCGGGGAAGGGGTGAGGGGGAGGGAGCCGGAGGGTGGGAAGCGGGCCTGCTGCAGAGCCCACTAGGGAAGCCGAGGCATGTGGAGATGCAGGGGGAGGACAAGGAGCAGAACCCACGAGCTGAGCAGCAGCAGGGCACCCGAGGGGACAGACCCTGCGCTTGCGCTCTGGTTTGTCTGATTCTGCAGTCGCTGCGTCGCGGGTGCTGATCTACAGGTTAAGCGGTGGCCGAGGACTCTGCGGCCACTCTTCCCAGGCCCAGGAATGCTGCTGCTCTTCCAGCTGCTAAATGGGGCTGTGTTGTCTTGGCTGGTGTTTCTAGTAACATTCTTACTAACTCATAAAACTCACTTCCTGCGCAGGGCTGCTGACCCACTAGGAAGGTGGTGGTGCCAGCCTGGCCGTGGTAAGGGTTGGGGTTCACTAGTAGGTGTCTGGGCAGCCCAAGGAAGGTGCAGGAATATAGAGCCCCCAGCTCTGCCAGAAGACCTGGCTTCTGGGGTTTCCCTCATTAGCAAGCCTGTCGGTTCACAGGCTTCCTGAACATTCCAGGCTGAGGGTTTTTGTGGGTAGTTCTGGTTTCAATTATCTCTCTCCTGCAGCCCTGGCTCTACTGTGATGGTGGCACTGATAACCCCAGCAGTGTGGGCATGTCCCTGGGCAGGGCAATTCTGTCCTGGCCACCACTGCTCCTGACACGCTGTGTGCCACTCTGCACAGATGCTTACAGACATGGAATGGGGAGAGCTGGGCTTGTGGTCCTCCCCAGGGTGCAGTGACCGGCCTGTTGGGACACATGCATGGGTTAATCAGGGGAAAGGCAGTGGCCTGGCTGGAGCCTGCCCTCGTTTGCAAGGCTGCTGGGAAGAGGGCTTGCCTCGTGTAACCATTCTCCCTTCCTAAAGAGGGCTCCTAATGTGACATTGTGGTTAAAAGGCCATAATTAAGATGTCCATCTGGATGGGACTTCTCTGCGTTCTGTCTCTTTAAGATTGTCACATGATCCCTTTTTGAGTCGACTAAAAATTGTTTTTTGCAGAAGATTCATCAGAGTTACAGAGAGAGAGAGTGGGAGAGACAAAGAGAAAAATGATTTTCCATCTGCTGTCCAAATGGCCACAGCAGCCAGGGCTGGAGCAAGCCAAGAACCTGGAGCTCCATGCTGGTCTCCCCACTGGGTGGCAGGGTCCCAAGCAGTTTAGCCATCTTGCATTGCTTTTCCCAAGTCTTTGGCAGAAAACTGGATCGGAAATGGAGCCGCCAGGGCTAGAATCTATACCCATGTGGGAGGTCGGCGTTGTCGCAGTGGCCCAAACCCAGCCCCTGGATGGACCACATTAAAAGAAAAAAAATACATCATTGCTGTTATTGTTGCTTCATTGTTGTTCAGTGCCTGGAGTCACTCTGCAATCTTTGGCATTTTCGTAAGAGAAGGAGTGGAAAGTCAGTGGGGTCTCTGGTCCCAACAGTGGCAGTGGGAGAACTGTCACTCTTGCCCCTGGTGCTGGAGTGTGGCAGAGCTTCCCAGCTGTGCTCTCGGCCCCCAGCGTGGCCTGCTGCCTTCTGCGTTGTTTCTTGTGGCACCGTCTAGCCCTGTCATGCAAAACCAGTAGTCCACCTTGCTTTTGTTGTATGTCTTTTAGAGATTCAGTTATTGGAATTTTTTTTCTTTTTTTGGTGTTCGATGCTGGTTTTTTTATTTGATGAATGACTCAATTGAGCAAACATAGGGCGCTCCTCGGCTTGGCAGGAAGTGTTCATATCGATATGACTAACTAGTTTATAGGCTAAGAAATCAAGGGGGAATTTCTGAACAGAGGGGGTCTTTGTCGTTCATTTCAGCTTGCCTGATGAGTGTGGAGTTTCAAAGTCAACCACTTTCTTCTCTCTCTTTTTTTTTCTGGGCCTAATTCCACCTGACGTTACTGCCGTTGGAATTGCCTTCATGCAGCTGATGTGTTTTTTGTTTGTTTCCAATGAGTGAGGGCTGCTGAGCATCAAAGGTGTACCCTCCTGGTCTCACCTTCTGATTTTGGTTCTTTTTAACTGTCGCCCTGCTGGGGTGGCTTCTGGAGGAAGCGGCTGCAAAGCTCACCAGCCCTTGCCTGATGCCCTACCTGGCTGGTCTGGGATCTGAGGGGTTGTGAGGCAGGGGGAGATGTGAGGATTTGAGAAGGCTTGATACCACATTTTGTGGAAATGCAAGGTTAGACACGGCCTGGCTTAGAGGAGATTGTCTTTCTGCACCCTTCGTTTTGTTTGTTTGTTTGTTTTTATTAATTACATTGCATTATGTGACACGGTTTCATAGGCTCTGGGATTCCCCCAACCCTTCCCCGTACCCTCCCCCCATGGTGGATTCCTCCGCTTTGTTGCAGTATTACAGTTCAAATTCAGTCAAGACAAGATTCTTTCATTGCAAGCATATACCAAGTATAGAGTCCAGTATCTTATTGTCTAGATACATTCAACGGTTTCTTGGGGAGACCATCTCTGGTCTAAAGGCCGAGCTGGCAGAATATCATCCCAATCAATTAAAAGCCACAACATAACATCAACAACAATTTACAACGTTGTGGAATTATTTGACATGGTATTGAGTAACCAATATGTTAAAAAATGCAAGTTCTTAACCACATCCTGTGACTACTTCATTGACATTTCAATTTTAGTTTATGTACAACTGGCTTCTGTCCACCTTAAAATAGCTATAGGGTACTATTCAGCTGTCTCGTGTCTATTTTCATTTTAGTATTTAGCAATTTATAGTGTTGAAGCATAATTTTGCTGAACTTGGCAGATTTTAGGATAATAGTCTAAACTGGCTTATAACTCTAACAAGGCATATGTCATCAGTTGAGGTCTGCGCTCTTAGTTTTGTACAGCTGTTAGTCTCAGAGACTCTGTTTATTTTTCAAATTAGACGCTGTGCCCAGGGATAAATGATTTAATATACAAAATGCATGCAAATATTTCTAGTTAGAGTTAAGGTAAATCAGTGTTGGAGAGATCTTTAGGGATTCAAATAGATTCCGTTTGTCAAGGTCAAGAATGAATCCTTTTTTGAAAATGCTTATTTTATTTGAAAGGCAGAGTAATGAGACAAAAGGAGAGATAGACCCTCTGTCCTCTGGCTCAGTCCCTCCATGGCAACAACAGCCAGAGCTAGGCTGGTCCAAAGCCAGGAGCCTGGAGCCTCCTTTGGGTCTTTCAAGTGGATACAGGGATCCAAGCACTTATATTGTTCTCTATTTGTTTCTTGGATACATTAGCAGGGAGCTGGATCCGAAGTGGGGCACCCAGGACTTGAACTGGCAGCCTTATGGGATACCAGCATCCCATGCAGAGGCTTGACTTGCTATACCATGGTGCCAGAAATGAATCTTCATTGGTTTAGAAAGAGTGAGGTTGTGGTGTGGCCCCTGGGCTGGGTGTGAGTGGCTATGCCTCTGCCATGCTTGTTATTCCCAAGCTTGCTCCTGACCAGTTGGTTCCTGCCTCGCTGTGGAGCAGAACCAGGGATAAAACCTGATCTTTGGGAGGTGCAGGAGTCCTGTGCTCTGAGCAGCTCCTGGGTGTTCTAGTAGGATGCTTTAGGGAGCCCAGGGAGCTGCTGGCCTCGCCAGACTTGGTGGAAGACAAGATGTCCTTGCCCTGAAGTCAGCATCAGGTGGGACAGGAAGTGAGCAGGATGGATCCTGTCAGGTGGTCATGGGCACATGGAGGTGACTCCTTGATTTGTTCAGAAGTTTCTCCTAGATTTGGGGCAGATACACTTTAGCAGTGAAGAGGAATGTGGATCTGAAATACCCACTTTCTTCTTTGTGGTCGTTTTTTGGTTTATTTTACTACAGAATCATCTCTCTCTCACCTCATTGAAAAGTCTGGAGAGTGCTTGCCAGGGAAACCCAAGTCAGCTCAAATTAAGACTAATTAAAAAATAAGAATTGGTTCCTAGGAGGAAGATGGGAGGGGAGTAAGGTGTTGCCTGATTGGTGGGCAGGGAAGGGACACCTGAATCCAGGAGCAGTGGCATTGAAGCTGAGTGAAGGAGGCCTGTCAACCCAGTGACGTGGTGAGGAACCAAAAGCCCAGCCTCTGGTTCTGTGCACACAAAATGGAAATGGGTTCCCCACTCCCGAAGGCAGACACGCTAGTCAGAATGCTCGCCATTCTGTCCAAAACAGGCAAAAACTAAGAAAAGGCCACTTGGCTCTGGGAACCCAAGCTCAGCCTCTGCTGAGCCAGTGGCAATCACTCACCCACACTTACAAGTGGCCAGCTCTCCCTGCCATGTCAGGGAACAGAAGTCAATGTTAGCAAGGAAAGGAGGCCCAGAGCCTGACCCGTGAGCGATTTAGGACAGGTCCTTAAACCCTGGCGCGCTCAGGGATTGTGGAGGCCTGTCCTTGACTCTGCCCAGCGGGTCTCTGGCTCCTTTCTTTGAACCCTGTCTTCCGTGACTGTTTTGTGATGACATGAGTGTAGTGGAAGAGAAATACTAGATCTCACGGCTGCTGGGTGCTTGCTGTTGAACTGAGTCGGCTTGTGCTGTACAGCCCAGACTCTGTAAACGTGTTTAAACACGGCTTCTCAGTTTGGCTGGGCAATGTGGTACTCTGTAGAAAGCAGTGAAAGTGTTTGCTTTGAGCAATTAACAAGAAGCAACAGCGGGGTTGCATCTGTGACACCGGGAGTGTGGGTACATCCCGCATAGGTGGTTGTAGGGGCAGAGCCTCTGGGAAGGGTCCCGTGGATCAGGTTGGTGGAGTGGGGGCTTATGACTGTGTCCTGGTGAGACTCCCCGTCTCCTGTCATGTGGTTTCTCATGCCACCTGGGGAATCTGCCAGAAGAACGCCAATGGGAGAAGCAATGGGGTTCCTGATTGACACCATGAGCCTCTGGGACCACAAGCCACAGTCTCTCACCCACCCCTGTCAGTCTTGTTCATGAAGTTGAGCTGCTTCGGGTGTTGGTGTCATCAGAGTAGCAGATAGCCGGCTAGCACGGTAGCCGTGATGGTGGCAGTCTCCCGACAGGGGTAAACATAGGCTGGCGTGGTGAGGGAGAGCTGAGTGAGCAAACCCTGTCAGAGCCGTGACTGGGGAGCCCTGTGAGCAGGAGGCTGTCCGCACACAAACTACACCCCAACTTCTGAGTTGTACACCCACAGGGCCAGCCAGCTCCCTGAGGGACCAGGACAGCTAGGTGGCTAGTAGGAGCGAGCCTGTCTCGCATCCTCCCCCTCTGGCTTGCCAGAAGCTCAGATTGATTGATTGATTGACTGGTTTCCTAGGAGCCAGACTCTGACTTTTTGCATGAAATCTCTGAATATCTACACTTTTTTTGGAAATAATTACAAAAATTAAAATATTGGGCCCTGTGTTAGAGTACAGCGGCTGAGCCGCTGCTGGGGTTCCCAGCAACCCCGACACAGGACCTGGCTTGAGGGAGGCCGAGCTGTGCTTCCCAGCTGGCTTCGAGCTAATGCTGGGCAGGTGGGCGCTCGCATTCCGGCTTCCGCTTGGCCCAGCTCTGGCTGTTGCTGCCATCTGAGGAGAGGGCAAGAAAGTAGGAGAGCTCTCATTATTCTCTCTGTTTCTCTCTCATTTTTAAAAAACTAGAGTGGTGATGGTTGCACAACTTGAGAATATCATAAAAGCTGCTTAGTAGGCTTCTAAAATGGTAACAGTGGTGAGCCCTAGGGTCTGTGACATTTGTCTCAATTTTTACAGGAAAGAGAACTTCGCAGGGGCCCAGCCCCAACTTGGGACTGGGGGAAGTTGCTCAGGGCTGTTGGGGGAGGAGGAGGAGGAAGTTGTGATAACCGCAGCGTGAAGCAGCCTCCTGCAGCACAGCCAGCAGCAGCAGAACCAGGGGGTCGTCCTAGGACCCTGCAGCGACCACCAGGGCCCAGCTCCCCCTACAGCCTGCAAGGCGTCCTCCCTCTCATGGAACCTGCTGGTGACAGGCCAGCCGAGGGGTGCAGTGCTGAAATGGCAGGGCTGCGGAGGGCGGCAGATGCCCGCGTCTTTTGGGGAAAGAGCTGTATGTTGCCGTTCTCTGCTTGTGTTAGGTTGCTTGCTAGTGTTTGCTGCACCCAGGGTATTCTGTTCTTAGAAGTCATTTGTCTCCATGACGTGGGATACATGTGCATCTTGACATTATGACATG
Source organism: Ochotona curzoniae (assembly GCF_017591425.1). Taxonomy (NCBI): domain Eukaryota; kingdom Metazoa; phylum Chordata; class Mammalia; order Lagomorpha; family Ochotonidae; genus Ochotona; species Ochotona curzoniae. The sequence goes on along the minus strand of NW_024464918.1, from coordinate 19,511,587 downwards.
CAGGTGCCCTGCCTGCAGGGTCTCCAGCTCCCAAGTGCCCAGGAGTTCGGAGATTGGCCCCGGAGGCTCTGCATGTTCCCTGCAAATACCTGCAGAGCCCAGAAGTGAGCACTGGTATGTGAGGATGCCAGCAGGGATTCTGGGCTGGGGAGCACCCTTGGAGAGAAAGCAGCATCATGGAGCTCAACACCCCGATTGGCGTGTGGGAGTGTGGACCCATGGGGGTCAGGTTTTGTGTCTCTTTAAAGCAAATCAGAAACAGCAATTATTCTCAGAACTGTACAACATTGGACAGACCAGGTAGTGGGGGTCAAGGAATACTGGTGTTGAAAAACTGGGAGGCATGGGGAGGGCCAGCGCATCGGGAGAGGAAGGGCTCGTCCACAGAGGACACCTGTGCCAGGTGGCAGGTGCCCAGTGTGAGGAACACTGCTCCTGCACACCTCTGGGATATTGGTGATGGGGAGAGCTCCAAGTGCCTTGGTATTTGAAATGTGGTAGTTGGCTTTAAGACCCAGGGAATCCCAGCTCATGATTTCCTTTCACTTTAGCTAACCATGGACATGGCTATAAAATGCTCGATTAATTTACCATTTCAATATAGGCCTTGGGGAGGGCTTGTGACAAGAATGTTGGGGAGCTGTGCCAAGATGCATTTTTGAGAGTTGCCCAAGCAGAGGCCAGCAGGTCACTGCTCCTAAAATACTCAAACAAATGGGCTTGGGAGCGTGCACAGAAGATTCCGAAACATTTGCTATACAGATTGAGTTAACTAAATAGGGCTACTTCCCCAAACAAAACAGGTGGTTGTTCTGTGTGTGTGTTTTGGCACCGGGCTAGGAAGAAAGGTGATAGATTAAAAAAAAAAAAAAAGAAGAAGAAAGGGAAAAATGTGTTTCTAAGGTATAGCTTCTTAAAGCAAATTGTTTAACTTCTGGTAAATAGAATACTTCTTGTGCCCAAGGGGTACCAGTAAAATCGCCTGTTCCACTCAAATGTAGGGTGCTTCCTGATGCATATTCAGGACTCTCTGAGCACACTGAGGGGCATGAGTGACTTGGACCTAACTTGTCCTGGAATACGAGCAATTAAGATAAAAGAGGGGCTCATGTCTCCCCAGTCAGAAAAGCAGGCTAGGAAAGATCCATCAGCGGCTACAGTGCTGCAATGGGCCAAGCTTCTTGGTGTTAAAGGGGAGCCGCAGCTGACGAACAGCGCTTCTTCCAGACGCTGTGAAGGGACGGGAACGGCAGATCTATCATTTTCTTGAGTGTCTGTTATTTCGCTCTCACGGGTGGGATTCTGGGCGCTAGCTCAGCAACATTATGGCATTTGTTGGTCAACTCAGAAACACCGAACCTAACCATAATTTCACTTTCCTGCTAGAGTAGAGGTGGCCTCGGCCATTACTACTCAGGCGCCCTGGGCTAAGCCCCTTGCCTTTGGAACCTCATTTCTCTTATGTGGGTCTCTCTGAGGATTAGGTAATCACAGAGCCAAACCAGATTCATGGCTGATGGTGTTATAATGCAAATATTTTGCAAGCTGGAGAGGGCTGCACTGTAATTTTGTTGTCTGGTTGTGTTTCTTGTGTGGCCAGACGCAACCTGTTGAGATCAGAAAAGGTGAGGCGAGGGTTGATGCCGGATGGAGGGCTGCTTGCTACAGCTTTCCTCAAGCGTGCTGGGTGGTAAAATCTGGTACTGGCTTCCAAAGCACTTTATGAAATAAATATTCAGCAAGAGCCAGTGGCGGGAGGGGAGGACGTGGGGGTGGAAAACTGCAGAACATTCCAGAAGAGTGTTGTCTGCACCCCAGTAGAAGCTGGGCCCCTCTCCTCAGTGAGAAGCCTTCTGTCCTCAAGAAAATACATGGCTGCATTCAGCTGAATTGGAAAGTTTTTGGAAAAAAAAAAAAACCTCCACAGGCTGATGTAATGCAGTAAATTGGGGAGGACTCCTATAATGCACAAGGAGCAATGGTTTGTTAACGTCAGTCCAGCATAAGTGAATCGCTTCTTGGCCTTTTGGCTAAGATCAAGTGCAGTCGAGCATGAGTGATTGTGGGATAGCTTGGGCACCGGACCTAAGCTGGCAGCTCTGTGTCTGCAAACAAATTTGGAACGGAGCGGGAACTATTATCCGCAGTTAGCTCACTGGTGGCCCAAAGTATGTGCGTTTTGGAGGAAGGTCTCCACCCCTGCTCAGCTCTGCAGAGCCCACTGGAAGACTCGGTGCCTGTGTTTATTCCCTGGGCCTTCACTAGTGATGCCTTGTGGATGTTGAATATGTTTTTGTAATGCCCTGAGCATGAACACACATCCTTGCCTTTCAAGCAGAGGTACCCAGATGAGCAGAATATTAAAACCCCAACTAGCTGATAAGAATGCCACGTCTACAGGGCTGGTGTTAGGGTACAGTGGGTTAAGCCCCCACCTGTGACACCAGCACCCCTGTGGGTACCAGTTTGCATTCTAGATCCCTGCTAATGCACCTAGGAAAGCAGCAGAGGATGGCCTGGTGCTCGGGCCTCTTCACCCCTTCACACACATGGGAGACCTGGATGAAGTCCCTGGCTCCTGGTTTTGGCCTGTCTCCCCTCCCCACCAGACCCTTGCAGCCATTTGAGGAATAAACCAGCAGGTGGCAACTCTCTCTTTCCTTCTTTCTATACCTCTGCCTTTCAAATAAATAAAATCAGTCTGGGGAAAAAAAAAACACCTTGTCTCGGTCAGCTTTAGAATATGGCAGATTCCTCCTTTCAGGTTCAGTCCATTTTTGTGAAGTTTTCCTGGGGCCTGTCCTCCCATTGTCGCCCCAACCTGAAAAAATGGCCTTCCATGTCTTTGCAGCCGCTGCATTTGGGCACATCCCTGCTGTAGGACTGACAGTGTCTGCGGTCTCCCTTGCTGTGTGCTCATCTCCCACACCCCACCCCATGGAAGTTCTTAGTGCAAGCGCCTGGGCGGAGGGGTAGTGTTTATCCTTAAGACCACAGTACCTGCTGCAGACACTCCACAGAAGCTGTTGTTGGATGACTCATGTCTGTGGGTTCCTTTTAAAGTATATACATACTTATTTATGAAACACAGTTACATACAGAAAGAGGGAAAAGCGTTTCTTCATCTGCTGGTTCATTCCCCCGAATGGCCACGTTGGATGGATTCGTACCAGTCCAGACACAGGAGGCAGGGGCTCCTTTAAGCCTCCCACATGGGTGCAGGGACCCAAGCACTTGCACCAGTCTGCTGCTCTCTCAGGACATAAACAGAAAGCTGGACTGGACGTGGAACAGTCAGCACCTTAGCCTGTACCCATAGGGGATGCTGGCACCACAGGTGGCATTGGTACCTGCTCCTCCACAGCACCGGCCCCTGTTTCTCTTCTTCATGCCTGTTTCTCAGGGCCTGACCGAAGACCAGCAGAACTTCGATGGAATGTACTATAATAGTAAGGAGAGCAGTGGTAACGGCAGTAGCCGCTTAGACAAATTGACCCGATCGTTCTGTAGCCGGGACTGCTGTAAGCACTTGTATGGATTGTTCTCATTTAACCCTTGTAACATCCTTAGGTGTCCCTGCGTGCAGATGAGAAACCCCAGTGAGCTTGGGTTGCCTGCTCCAGGGACCGATGCTCAGTGTAGACCCCTCAGCCTGTGTTCATTGTCACCAAATGGCCTGGCTTCAACCTCCTCCACTGGCACAGATAATTATAAGTCCATTCCAGAGGAACACTAAAAATCCCAGTTAAATTAAAAGGCAGAATTAGAAGAGGGTGGCTAGAGATGGGCTGGTCTGAAGCCAGGAACCAAGAGCCTTTTCCACGTCTCCAGTGCGGGGGGCATGATCCCAAGACCTTGGACCATCTTCCACTGCTTTCCCAGGCCATTAGCAGGGAGTTGGACCAGGATTGAATCTCTGGGACATGAACCATTGACTATCTGGAGTGTTGGCGCCATACATACAGGCTTTATACACTAGACCACAACACACAGACACAAGCTAGTCACTTTCTTAGCCAGTTGTCACTAGCCTTGTGAAGATTTCTTAGTAGGTGCTCTGTGAAGTTGCATGGGTAGGCAAACTTGGAATGTTTCCTCATTGCACAAGAGCATTCATTCTGTTGAAGTGTTTTGTGTGTCTCCCCAGGGAACCTCAGGACACACTGTTTTCCAGATTTATTTAACCAGAGAGGAATTTTCTCCCTAACACTTCCTTTCACTTCTAGTTTTGTTTGTTTTGTTTTGTTTTTGTGTTTAACGTAGTTGGAAGAGAAGTTGACAGACGCTTTGGTGGGGATTCCAGTACGTTGTCTCAAGTCCTAAATATTTAGGCAAGTCCTTACTTTGAGCTGTCTTTTTTTTTCAAAGTCAAGTGATTGCTTCTGCCACTCTGGACAGCCACAGAGCTGTCACAGCGTGGTCACTAACAGTGTGCCCTTTTCTCAAGTATCCCGTTTGGACGGTCAAATCTGATCATAATACATAACGAGCTTCATTAAACACAGTCGTGTTACATTCTCTGCCTTGTCGCCATTTGTGGTGGTGGCAGGGGGACCCTGCCCGCTGCTGTGTATGTGAAACAAAGGCGTATCATCATCTCATGCCAGGGTTATGCTCGGCTTGTGGACACCTACACATTCCGTGTTCTCTCATCACTCCTAAGCACCGCTAGCCCTTAAGGCTTCTGCCCTCGGTTCCGTACCTGTTCATACACTTGCTTACCTATGCAATGGGGGAAACATCTAAGAACAGTTGCACCTTAAAGACAAGAGTTGTGTCACAGCTGTGCAGTGAGTGGCAAAGCTGAGGAAGAAACTTTTCACATTATGTGGTTGCGTTCTGACTTGAACTATGTAAGCCTAGCCTTTGGGTTTTAGTTTGTTTTTGAGACAACTTTTGTTTATTTGAAAAGGCATGATGACAATTGTAGAGAGAAAGAAAAATCTGTCTGCTGGTTCATTCCCCAGTTGCCTGCGACAGCCAGGGCTGGGCGAGGCTGAGCCAGGGGCAAGGAACTCAGGCTGGGACAAGGACTCAGGTATTCAAGCCATCATCTGCGTTTTGCCAACATGCACATTAGCAGGAAGCTGGACTGGAAGTGGAGGCTGGAGTCCATCCTGGGCAGGGGGTCCCCGCCTCTCGGGTATGGGATCCAGGCATCGCCAACAGGGGCTCAGCATGCTACCCCACAACACCCACCACTAGAATTTGCTTTAGTTTTAGGTTTCAGGTTGAATTTTTAAATACTTTTCATCTGCTTCTGTTTTAACCCTAACCCTAACCCTGCTTGGAGACTGCCTCTCTCTTAGGACACTCAGCGGAATGTTATTAGGTTTCCCCTTTAGCCTCTATTCTTGTTTTTCTTTTTTAGAATGTGTTTATTTTATGTGAGAGGCTGGGGGTGGGGTATAGATAGATAGAAGGAAGGACAGAAAGAGAGGGGAAACATGGAGATACTTCACCCACTGTTTCCTCCTTGACCTGCCCAGGAGTCAGGTCTCTGCTTCCCGCAGGATGCATGGACTCGGCCAGCTGAGTGAACTTGGATGTGTCTGAGTTCAAGTTCATCTCTGCTGCTTTCTAACTGTCAGGCCTTGAAAAAGAAGCTTAATTTCTTCAGATCTCTGTTACTTTACCTGCACAGTTAGTGTAACAATAATATCAACCTAAGGGTTGCTGTGAAGCTTCAACAACATTGTGAAGATCATGTGGTAAGAACTTAAGAAATGAATATATGATCACAATTATGACTAATTATTGTTATCAGTGCCCCGTCCCATTGTTGAGGGCAGTCGGTGGTTTCTTGCGGCTAGGAACCTCCTGAGACTTTGGGAACCTGCAAGGCTTTTTTCCTGTAAGCTCTCTGTTCACATTTGTGAGACGGGCGTTCCTGGGATCCAGCCATACTGCTTCATGATTGTCACCCACCATCTTCCCATCCTCGTGTGAGACCAGTCTGGGGGCAACAGGGGTGCCACGGCAGAGTTCATGCTATGGCGAAGGCAGCCGGGGCCTCACCCGATTGCTGGGGAAGGTGGATGAAGTCAGAACATAAATGAGGTCAGGAGCTAGAGGAGCCGGGCCCCAGGAAACGCCCTTTTCAACGTCCTCACAAAACACAGCCACAGAGGGGCCCAGCGTGGTGACCTAGTGGCTAAAGTCCTCCCCTTGAATGCACCAGGATCCCATATGGGTGCCGGTTCTAATCCCTGCAGGCCCACTTCCCATCCAGCTCCCTGCTTGTGGCCTGGGAAAGCAGTCGAGGACGGCCCAAAGCCTTGGGACCCTGCACCCACGTGGGAGACCCGGAGGAGGCTTCTGGCTCCTGGCTTCTGATTGACTCAGCACTGGCCATTGCGGTCACTTGGGGAGTGAGTCATCAGGTGGAAGATCTTCCTCTCTGTCTCTCCTTTCTGTATATCCACCTTTTCAATAAAAAAAAGACATCTTAAAAACACACATACACACAGCCACAGGAATAAAGGTGCCACACTTGAACTCAGAAGAGTCCAGAGCTTTGCTGCTCCCTGCGGGTCCGGGAGCCCTGGGAGAGGTCGCACCAGCACTGTGGGACCTTCAGCCGTGGGTTTCCATGTGCAGTTGTGTTTAGCCCACTTCTGCACCTTGCCCCTGGTGTACCATTTCACGAAGGTGCTGTGCTGTGTCCCCACCCAGGGGCCTTTTCATTCTGTTCTCAGTTGGCCCCGTTTTCCCAGGCAGCACACTCTGGTCTTAGCCATCGGAGTCCTTGTAGTATATCATCTGTTGCTACCAAGAGATCCAAAAAAGTCCTTAAAAAAGAGAAATTGCCTTCCAAAGAGAGTTTGGCTCCATTAGAAATTTTAAATGTCTTAGAAGAGGAATTGTAACTCCTGACTCACCGAGTTATGTTTGGTCTCTGTTTTCACACGGCCGTCTGGCATTTGGGGCTTCTCGATTTTCATGATACTTCCAGAAGGAGCTGATTAACCCCGGGCACATGTGGTTCAGTTCTAAAGGCAGTGATCTGTGGGGGAGGGGCTGTGTTTCAAAGTCATAATTTCCATTTATCCTGTGCACAGTGTTGCCCTTTTCCTTAGGAGTGTCTTGTGGGAGTTGGAACAGGAAACAGAGGGAATGACTTAGCATGTCACTGTGCCAGTGACATTTTTTTTGACTTGGGGTCACATCACAAGATGTACATTCTGGGGGATTTAAGTCACCTGCTAAGATGCTCCTGTCCCACAGCCGGTGCCTGAGTTTGAGTCCTTGCAGCGGCTCCTGATCCAGCTACTGGCCGCTGCAGACACCAGGCGGCTGCAGGGGCGGCCTGAGTGAAGGAGTCCCCATTGCTGACTGTGGGAGGCCTGGATTGAGTGTCCGGCTCCTGGCGTCTGCCTTGGCTCGGCCTGGCCATTGTGGGCACTGGGGAGTAAACCAGTGAATCCAAGTGTTCTCTTCTTCCCTCCCTTTTCCCTCCCTTCCTTCTTCTCTCCCTCTCTCCCTCCTCTCTCCACCTCTCAAATAAACACAGAAACTCTTAGCATAAAAATGAACATGCACTCAGTGCCAGCTGTGGCAGTTCTCCCTGTGCCTGGCCCTGTTCTGGCTCTGCTGCCTGTGCCTTCCCGGTCCTGGCTGCCCTCTCAGCTCCTGTCTGCTGCTGCAGGCCTGGCCACCCTGCTCCACTCTCTCTTCCTGTTTGTTCTCTGTCCTGCTGAATTTATTTCTTGGGGATTTGAAGTTTGCAGGCTGGTGTCACAGAGTCATTATGGTGTGGGGGCATTGCCAAATCTGTGTGTGTGTTTGCGGGGATGGGGGTCCGGGAGTCCATGGTCTGACTGCTGGGACGGCACTTGTGTTTGCCCCCTGCCATTTTGCTCACAGCAGCTGCTTTGATGCTCAGGTCTGTTTGGCTGTGGAGTTGCTCCAACATGAGAGGTCCGCTATTTCACATGTCTGCCTTCACTCTGTGTGCTTCTCCATCCTTCCTGTTACCAGCCCCTCCTGCCTCTCTCCTCACACACTCCACCCTACCACACACGCACACGCACGCACCCTGGCCCACGCTGTCACTGCGCAGTCGTCTGCAGTGACATGTGCGTCTGCAGAAACCACTGGTGAGTTCCAAGTCTCACAGATGGGAGGGTGACAAAGTGCAGTGTTTGCTGGTGGGATTGTGAAGAAAGGGGCCCTTGTAGGGTGCTGTAGTAGCCGAGTCCCTTAGGGGCAGTAGTTTTGTTATAGGGCACTTTTGTTGTCTTTGAGGAAAGGTGGTTAAAAGCCTTTCTCCTCCACCTTCTCCCTTCTGAGCACGCTTCTTCTCGCGTACCCCACTTGCTGTATTTTGACCAGCAGTGTTTATCCCCAGCTTTGTAATTGTTGATGCCGAAGCCAGGATTCCCTAAACAGCAGTGTGCTTTACAGCAAACAGGGCTGACACGGGCTAATTGATGCAGCCAGGGGAAGGAGCTGCGCAAACAGAGCGGCTAGGAGGTAAGAAATTGGCACCCTGACACTATATGCCAGTCGTAAACAGTTTTAATGTAGTGGAACTCTTTGTATACGTTTGATATGTGGCATTTTTTTTTCCACTAAGTAATTGATATGTCTTTTCCCAAATACCACGGGATTTATCCTCATAGGTACAATCCTGAACGTGTCCCTGGAGTGCTGTGCCCTTGGGGAGTGTCCCCAGTCCCGGGATGGAACAAGCCTTTGGCGCTGCCTCCCTCTGTGGGACCAGCCCGGAGCAGCAGTGGCCCTGTGTTTGTGTCCTCCTGTGGCTCGGATGTTTGTGTCCTGTTCGTCTAACGTCTTCCGTCTTCACCGGCACACAGCATTAAGGGAGACCACACTCTTAGCGCACATATTGGAAAGAAAGCCACGTATTTACAGAGGTCAGGCACATACCCGTTCTCTGTGGCTTTCACAATAAATGGAAACGTCCACCTCCGTTTTTATGTGGAACTTGGATTTTGCAAGCCAAGACCTTTTTTCTTGGGAAGTAGGGGTGGGAGGTGCAGCTCACTTCTACTTTCCAGGGAGCCTCGAGTCCCAGAGGTGACGCTAAATGAGAACAGAGGGCTTAGGCCTTAGATGGGAAGAGGCAGATGAAGTACTTGGGTGCCTGCCACTCATGGCAGACTCAGGTGGTGTTCCTGGATCCTGGCTTTGGCCTGGATCAGAACTGGCTCTGTTGTTGTTTGGAGAGTGAACCAGTGTGTGCAAGATTCTTTAAGAATATCAACAGGGCCCTGAACAATAGTGTAATGGTTAAGGTCCTTATCTTGAACACGCTGGAATCCCATATGGGCGCCGGTTCTAATCCTGGCCGCTCCACCTCCCATCCAGCTCCCTGCTTGTGGCCTGGGAAAGCAGTCGAGGACTGTCCAAAGCCTTGGGATCCTGCACCCTCGTTGGAGACCTGGAGAAGGTTCCTGGCTCCCGACTTCGGATCAGTGCAGCACCGGCCGTTGCGGTCATTTGGGGAGTGAATCACTGGATGGAAGATCTTCCTCTCTGTCTCTCCTCTCTGTACATCTGCCTTTCCAATAAAATAAGTAAATCTTTTTTTTTTTTAAGAATATCAACAAGGTAACTTTGCAACCTTGCTGTATCTGAGGATGGTTAGGTACCCCTCCCTGCATTAGCGAGGTTTATTTCTTTGCTGTGCTCCCGTATCAGGAGTCCCAAGATGCAGGATGGGCCCTGGTCTTCATGGGGATGTTAACTCTGCGTGTGCCGTGTTTGGGGGAGCGATACTTTTGCATGAATTCATCTTCACACTCTGGTAAGTCATTGAAAAGTCAGGCATAGATAGCTACTGAAATGATGGAAACAGAATCGCCTGGAGCCCTTCTCCACGAAGCTGGTTGCTGCTCACACTTTTTCACTTTCCTTTTCTTTTCCCAAACTGGATTTCAGTTCTTCCTCTGCAGTTTCAGTTCGTGTTTCAGAAGTTGAAATACTGACATTTGTGAGGGCACTGCTTCTGGCTGGGTCAAGACCACCTTGTGGTACATGCCAACAGATGGTCCTGTGTGCCGGGGCCAGGGTCACGGTCCCTGGAGCCCACGCTGCAGCCAGCTATGCTCTGAACATCTCTGACATGATGGTTTCACGTTGGAGGGACTCCTTCTTGTACTCTTCGGGGTGAATTTGGAAGCAGCACCTCTTGCTTTTGAACATTGCTAGAATGTCCGCACCAGAAGTAGTTTGCCATCATGCACGCCCTGGCTCCTTCCTCCCTATTTCTGTGTAAGCATTTATCTTGCATCACCAGGATGAGTGGTTGTTTCTCAACACCCAGGTTCAGCTTGTGTCCACTGGCATAGGCAGCAGAACTGCCCCAGGTCCCAGAGGCGGAGTGGGCCCCCCAGGGAACTGAGTCCTGAAGCCTTCAGAGGGTAAGGGGGAAGTACAGTGACAAGGAAATGCAGCCACAAGGGTTACTACATACATGGACTGGAGAAATCTGAAGTGAGCTTGGGGAGTGGAGGTTTACTGAGCCTGTTCACTCAGCAGCTCTAAGCTCCTTCCTCCTGGACACCTGACCCTTCCTGTGTGCATCTTACACACCCGCCAGATGCAGTTAGGAGAATTCCAAAAATACACTCTTCAGCACTAGTGTTCTCAGAGTTTTAGTTTCTCCTTTCTCTCATCTCATTAGCTCATGAAGACTGATTATTTCCTCACAACACACGTCATTTTTAGAAGTAGCAAGCGCCAGTGAACTCTCCAAGCTGGGTTTCTTTTGAAACCTTCTTACCTGCTGAGAGTTGAAATGCAAAGTGGGCAGGCTGGTGATGACCTGGCAGCTGCGTGCCAGTGTCCTGGGAAATGTGGCTTTTTACAGCTAGCTGTGTTGTGAAACAGGCGCCCCTTTAATTTGCCTCCATGAATTCGCCGTCTTGTGCTCATTGCCATTGCTCTGCTACCCAGCCCTCTTTCTTTAAACACGGTTCTTTAGATTGCATGCTTCCCTTGCTGTCACTCAGGGGGCTGGTACAGGATTGAATCTTTTTTTTGTTTTTTGAACTTGAACACAGGAAGCTGGCTTAAAAACTTCCTGTCTTGTGAAACATATTATTTTGTCATCATAAAAATAGTTTTAAAAAAGTTATCACCTTGATAATACTTTCGAAAGAGAGGATTAAGCACGTCATGGAAACTCTAAGATCTTACAGTTTACCAAAGAGTTGGACGAATATACACGCAAACTCGCTGATTCTGCAGTCCTTGGAAATTTGGAAAGCTTTGAAGAATTATTTCCTGAATGGAGACTCATGTCAGTTGTTGGAGACAAACTGCAAATAACGGAGGAAATGAGCGGGTGGTGGTGGTGGGGTGGGTAGCAGGGGGAACAAAACCCCTAATCCTACATTAAATTTGGTTTTTCCTGCTGATATTTATTGATTTTTTTAAATTCCTTTTCCTCCCCCCTCTCTCTTCTCCCTCAGTGGCCACAGATGTGTTCAATTCCAAAAACCTGGCCGTTCAGGCACAGAAGAAGATCTTGGGTAAGATGGCGTCCAAGTCCATCGCCACCACCCTGATCGACGACACGAGCAGCGAGGTGCTGGACGAGCTGTACAGCGTGACCCGGGAGTACACCCAGAACAAGAAGGAGGCCGAGAAGGTTATCAAGCACCTCATCAAGACGGTCATCAAGCTGGCCATTCTCCACAGGAACAACCAGTTCAATTCCGATGAGCTGGCCCTGATGGAGAAGTTCAAGAAGAAGGTCCACCAGCTGGCCATGACCGTGGTCAGCTTCCACCAGGTGGATTACACCTTCGACCGGAACGTGCTGTCCCGGCTGCTGAACGAGTGCCGGGAGCTGCTGCATCAGATCATTCAGCGCCATCTCACCGCCAAGTCGCACGGACGGGTTAACCGAGTCTTTGATCACTTTTCAGATTGTGACTTTCTGGCTGCATTGTATAATCCTTTTGGCAGTTTTAAGCCCCACTTGCAGAAACTGTGTGATGGTATCAACAAAATGTTGGATGAAGGGAACATTTGAGAGTGTGGGTGAAGTATGTGCCTGTTCATGATTAACTTCGAGGTGGAACACTGCTGATTTATGAAGGAAAAGAGAAAAAAAAAATTTTAATGACGCCTGTTTCAGAAAGACATTGCCCCGTCCAGCTGTCACACACTGATAGTGCTTTTAAGAGGCTTGTTTCATTTGATGGGAAGCTTATTGCCAAAAATTTTGGTTAGAAGTTTCTTAGTGAATAATAGATTGTGCGAAGGATGGATGGCGGGTAGTCGAAGTACAAGCATTATACATCCAGGGAAAATGATATGTGATTCAAAATCTTCAGGAAAGCTTGATGGTGCATTGGATATTTCTAACACATACAAAGTGGCGTGCTTGGATTCATTTTTATTCCTGTATGGTATTTCTTTCCAGAAACCAAGAACTTTCTCTCACTGTCATGGTTCTTCTTCGGAGAGCTGTGTGTTCAAGTTCCCCTTATCCTTTGGTGAAAGCTTGTGTCCCTGGCTTCCACGGAGTGAGTCTGAGGCCAACTGAACCTCGAGAGGAGCCAACACTGCTTGCATGGAGTCAGTGCTATGGAAATGAAGTGCCTTAGACTTGGCAGTCAGGCCCGGAGGAAGCGTGTGCCTCCAGAACCGAGTCCTGCTCATTTGGTACTACACAGTGATTCTGGAATTCTCAGCCATGCCATGACGTGTCTGGGCTTCGAAACGCTGACTTAGAGCTTAACTTTCATGTTATCTTGAGAATGTGCTGATGAAATCTTCACTTTGGGCATCTTAGTTTGAACATGTAAGAGACCAAGAAAAACAATCTACATTGGTCAAGAAAGATTGGCATTAAGAAAGATTTTTTTTTTCAAATCTTCATTTTAGGAAAGAGGTGACCTCAAGGGTGATGGGGCGGAGGGATCCTCAGAACAAGAACATGCAGATGAATGCAGTTTAGTATCTAAGAAGGTTTCATAAAAAAAGGATGTCATTTTTTATTTAACCGATGAGGGTTTTTTGTTATTATTTGCTGTTTTTGATGAGTAAACTATATTTTGATTCCAAAAAGTCTGTGTGGTGTTTGTGTATACTTTTGTGTGTGTGTGAATGATGACACAGGCAGTTGCTTATTTTGTAAAAGACAAGTGGACATCCGCCGGTCAGCCACGCTGTGCTAGGAAGGTGAAGGACCGGTCACCAGCAGTGGGTATTTGCATTGTCACTGCTTCTGCGACTTAGTTATACTCTCTTGCCTTGAATGTGCCCACCTCCTGGAACTCATTTCAATAACCGGTTTACTGGAAAAGCCTTACAACTGAAATTTCTGGAGGGTGAGACCTGCCTTAACACAAGGTGGCCTGGAAGAAGTAATCTCACTGCTTGCCGAAGACCAGCAGCAAAGGCAAACGTTATCTTCCTGTTTGAAGCCAAGCCCTGGCACTAAGGGCACCATCCTTACGTCCCAGATCCTGCAGATGGTCACTAGTTGTTGGCACTAGTGATGGCAGACATGATCTCTTGCTTCGTAACCCACTCCATGGCTTATAGATGCGACTCAGCAGATGGAGTTCCTCGCGTGGCAGTGCTGAGCATGTGAGGGGTCGCCAGGTGTGGATTTGATTCCTTCGTTCTGTGGAGGACCGCACTCAGGTGTGGGGTGGGCGGAGCTATGCCTGGGCAGTCAGTGGGTGCTCCTCGTGCATCTTAGCCATGGGCAGGACTGACCAGCGAGAGAGAAGACCTGGGGAGGAATTGACATATGGGTCACAGAGTTGTGCCTACTGGATAGCATCCCACTAGATGTGGAAGTGGGAAGTGGCTGAGCAGCCCGGGATGTGTGTGTATACAAGGAAGGCACAGACAGATCACTGTCTCCTGGTTTGTAGATGTTGGGTCCTACAAATCTGACTTTCAAATAAAAATAAGTAAATCTTTAAAAAAAAAAAAGTGTGATTGTCATCCAAAGATGGTTTGATCATGGCGTGTACATCAAGAGGGTATCTGAAGGCTGAGATTTCTGTCCCTTGGAACCTTATTCCAAGGTGCACACCACTGATGCTGACTCGGGGGTGCAGCCTGCCTATCACCAGCCCAGCATGGTGTCAGCTCAGCCCACACCTTGAATACTACTCTCTAGGTTTGAGCAGGTAAGTTCAGAAATAGCTGTGTGTTTCTCGGATCGTGAGAGCTTTCACACATGGCTGGCATTTGGTTTGAAAGAAAAGCATATTAGAAATGTTACAAAGATAGTGGTTTTTGTTTTTTTGTGTTTTTTTTTCTTTTATAATAGTAGTTTACAAATGTTGGGAAACTCCCCCCGCCCCGCCATATTCATGTAAATACACTTTTGAAAAACTACAGTCTATGGGGCCAGCACTATAGCATAGTAATCTAAGCTTCTGCTTGTAGTGTCAGTCCAGCTCCCTGCTTATGACCTGGGAAAGCAGAGGAAGATGGCTCAACTCCAGGGGTCCTCCCGTACCTGCATGGGAGACCTGGAAGAGGCTCCTGGTTGGATCAGTTAAACTCTGCCCATTTGTGGCCATCTAGGGAGTGAACCAGCTGATGGAAGACCTCTCCTCTCTAACTCTGCCTTTCAAATGAAAATCAAATAAATCTTTAAAAGAAAAATAGAACTTAAAGTTTCTGATGGATTCCCACTTACTCCCAGAGGCTCAAAGTTGTACCTTTTGTGGTCCTGTCCGTGCGTCAGTTGGGCTTGTACTGCCAATGCAGATTTATCCTTGAGCTATTTAATGAGAGAAGGTAAAAACGTTAACGTAACAGCCCTGCCAGACAATATACGGAAGTCGAATGTGTTGATTCCTCTTATGAGAAAGACATGGAAAAAGTTAAGTGTCATTCATTAATTTGCTGGGAAATTAATGTATCTTGATGAAATGAGCATGTGAATAGAAATTACATTTAAAAAAAAATCTGGATCAGTCTTGCTTCACTGCAGTTGCCATATGCAAATGAGTTGCATTCTTGGTCCTACAACTTCTAAGGAACTTGTGAAACTCACAGCCCCGTTTCAGTACTCACATCTGTTTATGACAGATGAAGCCTTGCCTTAGGTCTGAAATGGTTTGATTTTATGTGATTCCGGCAGAGATCTTACAGAAACCCCCTTCTGAAAACCCTGAGGCGCTAACAAGAAAACTTAGTCAACTCGGTGTTTCCAGAATGATATGACAAAAACACCCTGCTTACAACCCTCACAAAGTGTTCAAAATATGTTTTCTAACTCAGGTGCTTTGGGGACCCTCAGGAATGCTCAGAGCCAGAAAGACATTTTTTATCTCAGGGAAATTCCCGAAATGAAAACAGCTTTGCATAATACTGAATCCTTTCGGTTCCGACGCAGACGCGTTGTCCACGCAGCAGGGAGCCTCAGCCCCGCGTGTCGGAGTTCAGGGAGCTGCACACGCAGGCTGTGCTGAGCGCTGAAAACACAAAAGGCGTGGACAAGTCAGCCAGCGTTCAGCGTTCACAGGAGGAAAACATCTGTGCCTGGGAAGATGTTCCTGGAGCGTGGAGAACTGAGCTCTGTGTTCCTCCGATTTCCATGAGCTCTCTAAGAGGAGCCAGCCCAGGGATAAGGCCTCTTTGTCTGCCTCCCTGGGTGGCTGGGGACGTTCTCCCAACAGCTGCAGAGTCGTGTTGCTGCCTCATGGAAACCAAGTGGCTGACCAGGCTCTTGAAATTTCTTCCTAACACAAGGATTGAAGATTTGACTTCAAATGTGATGTAAGGCAGGACACTCCTTGTGGCTTTTCCATTTAAACGCTAACAGATGCATTAATCAATCCCTGGAAGTGGCCTCATGTAAGGTCTAAACACAAAGCCTGGGAGTTAGAGCTCAGGAGAATACGCGTCTGCTGCTGCCATTCTCTGCGATGAGCGAGAAGTCCCTGTTCCGTCGTCTTAGAAATGGACTTTTGTGGGCTCCGTGGGAGCTGCCGCAAAACCATGCCAAAGGATTTGTCAGCGTCGTCTGCTGCTCTTCCAAGACCTCTTGTTTTCACTAAAGGATAAATACTTGTTAAGCTGACCATGAAATTTTCTAAGACAGTTTATGTCCCAGAAGAGCACTTGCTGTTAATTAGAGAAAAGTCCGAGCATCATGGCTGGGCCCTAAGGCCACGTGTCAGAAGGTTGGCGTCTCTTCCTCCTGCTGTCCACTGCAGGGAGACCAGGTGGACCCTGCAGGGCACACCGGCTCTGGAGTAGGCAGGTGACTGCTGTGGCTTCTGAGCTGCCAGGGAGCCCTCATACTTTATCTGAAATTTGCAAGACAATAGCCTGAGTGGAAGAAAACACAGAGGGCTTTTGAAACTGCAGGGCTGATCCCATGCAGGGTATTATTTGTTTGCTGGTAGTCTTCACCGTTCCCAATTGAACAGCAGAAATCAGGCTGAGTGTACAAAACTTTGGTAAACTCCAGTCTCTCAAAATTTGTTTTGGATGGAGTTGTTCAAAGTAATGATTTCTGGCAATTATATGCAATCTCTTAACATACTGAATTTCGAATCTCTTCAATTGATTGTTCTGGCTGGTCTTAGCTGTCTGTTGCTGCATAGCAAGCTCACCTAAAATTGGGTGACCTAACAGAGCCCTAGCTGAGCAGGCTCAGATGGGCAGTGGTTGTCATCAGCTACTGGCTAGGACTGGGATCGCCATCTCTTCAGTTCATATTTTCAAGGGCATCAGAGCTGTTTTGAGGGACAGCTCAGGTGTTGTGTTGGAGAAGCAGACACCATGAAGAGAACTAATGTGGCATCCTATTCCCTGAGGTGTGGGGGCCAGTAAGCATCAGCCTCTTGATGAGTGCAGAAAAGATGCACCTGGGGCCAGCTTTTGTTCTAGCAGCTAAGATCACTACATCTGGTTCTAGAGTGCTTGGGTTGGAATCCCAGCTCTCAAGGGTTTCCTGCCATCAGGCCCCAAGGTCACCGAGGGGTAAGGTGATGGAGTTGTTCAGCCACAAGAACCACCGGACACAAGCTGGTGAGGGATGTCCATTTACTGGGGGGAATTTATACGCTTATATAGTATTAGAAAAGGGGGTAGATAGAAGGGTGGTCGCTGTAAGTATGCCTATCTCCAGACCCTCCAACCAAGTCACAGGTTAAGTTCCTCAGCTGGAAGTTGAGTCTCAGGTCAAGGGAAGGTAGGCCTTGACTCCGTGCACAAAACCTAGCACCGAGGCTGAAAGCCATACCTCGGGTTATAGGCAAGTGACCCGTGAGCCACGCCCACCGGGGAGCAGGTGGAATTCCAGGCCTAATCTCCCACACAGCTCCAAGTCTTAACTTTAGCTTTCTGCTAATGTTTATTCTGGTAGGCAGTGGTGATGGCTCCAGTGACTGGGTTCCTGGCTCACTGCTTTGATCTGGCCAGCCCCAGCTGTTGTGGGCATTTGGTTTAAAAAAAGAAGAAGAAGACTGAGTTTCTGAGCTCTTACAGGTGAGGGCACAGGTTAATCATCCGACCTGTCCTCTCCGGCAGCTGGTTGCAATGCGAAAACTTGTCTGTAAGTGAGAGTGGATCAGCAGAAATGTGAATGTGAGGATAGAATTATTGTGTTCCAGAAAAGAGGAAGTGGCCCACTTGGGGTAGGATCCGTTCCTGCAGAGATACGGCATGTGAACTCCCTGCTTCCTGTCGTCTCTGTCCTTTCCCGTGGTACAGTCACCGTGGGATTCCAACCCCCTTCCCACAGTGTGATGCCATCTCGAGAAGCACTTGCTGCGCTAACAAGGATGAGGGGTTGATGTTGCTCTCCAGCAACACGAGCAGTGGCACATTGTTCCCTTGTTTGGAAGTGGAGCTGACATTGAGAAGAGTGGATGCTCCTGCAGCGGACCTGGTAACTGGCAGAGCCACAGCTTGATCCAGGATGCACTGAAAGCCTTGATTTGTGTGCGACATCCTCGTCCCCTCCCCCTCAACACACACACACACACACACACACACACACACACACACACACACACACACACACACACACACACACACACTTGCCAGCACCAGTGAGCAGCAAGGTGAATCCTTGTCGTTCAGTGCTAGATGTCCCACAGTGGCTCAAAGGAAGCTATTGTCAGAATGTGTTACTTCTGTTGCTAGTCCTGTGTCTACAGGTGGGTTGCCACATGAGAGTGCTGGTGGTGCCTACATGCCTAGCTCATTGCTGACCGTGAAAATCTGCAGCCCCAGCCCGTCTTGTCCATACACCTGGCTGCTGATAAGCTTGACCGTGAGGGAGCCACTTAATGGCCATGGCCTTGTGCAGGTGACTCTATTCCTTGTTATTTTTGTTAAGTAGCGGTAATTGTGGTCTTACCCAAAATCCACAGAAAATACTTGCGACAAGAAGCATGTCAGATGCTGCCAGGGTTCGGCTACTGCAGCCATTGCTGCCAATCGCTGTTGTGACCTGGAGAAGGTGGATGGGCACGTGGATGTGAGGGGTGGAGTTGAGTGTGGGCTGAAGTCAGCTCTCTAGGCCAAGATAACACTGTGGTTAGCAGCTGCCTCTCCTGAGAAAAGCGCGAGTTGCTCTGCTTTGGGTTTGAAATGCACTGGTCTCTGAAGAAGGAATCTGATGCCAGGAGAACTTCTTTAGCCGACTGGCTCAATCCACTGATAGGGAGAAGATTCTGATGTAGAATGGACTGCTGACGTTCACTTGGAGAATATTCACTATTTTTCATCTTTCTCATTGCTGCGCTCACAGCTTCATCCAGCTGAAACCAGATTCCGTCTTGGGTTCTGCTGGCTCCCTCTGACAATGACTTCTCTCATTCCTCAACACCTGTGGAGGTCAGCTCCTCAGCGGGTTCCAGCTTCCAGAAAGCTGATTGGCTCCTTGCACAGCACCCTTGCCCCCAGCTGCAGATTGCTCATCCATTCCAGGTATGCGCTATGTAAACCATATGGGCACCATGTGAGAAGAGCCTTTATCCTCCACTAGCCCTGTAGAATACGCTGGAAACCTGAGTCCACTCGTCTCTGCCTCCTTCAGTTTCTGTGATGGCTGCTCAGCTCCAAATCTTGAAACACACAAGGTCATGACTAAGTGAGTGTGGAAGAGGGCGGATGATTGACACTCGGTACATGATGGTCACAGAGTTGGCATAACAGCTGCTGAGTAAAAGGCGCTTTGTGTTAACCTGATTAAATCCACACTTGGCTGGAATGTAGGACTTTCATTCCCAGGCTGGCGGTGGTTAACTGGCCTGGAGTTCAGGGACCGTCTTGATTTAGGGATTTGCTAATATTAAGTCTTGTCACTCCATATGCTTGGGATCCAGTCAGATATCCATTGGGTTGAGTTCCTATGTTTGTAAGGATGCGAGGACCTATAGTCAGCTATGCCTGTGGTCTTTCAAATGTGCTGCCAGGCAGCTATTCCTCATTCTGGTGTTGATAACGGTGAAGTTTTTCCTTAGGGACGACACCCGTCTCCAACTCTATCCATGCACTGACATCACCGCTGACAACAATTGGGCCCGAGCCTGGCCAGTCAGAGCAAGTCATCCCCTTGGCCACAGTGAGTAAGACACAGATGAGCACATGAGGCAGCCAGGCCATCAGGTCAGCTGTAAAACATCTTGGCCCTCGAGTTGGAAGCAAGGGGCTATACGCCTGGAGTTTCTGGCAGCCAGTGTGTTTCTGAGAGAAGCAGATCTGGAAAGCAGAGCTATTTGGGAGGCCAAGAGGGAGGTTGGAGAGTCCTGATGCTCTAACCATCCCTGGGACTGCTTCCATTTTCAAGGCCAATACACTGGGATTTTTGCAAAAGTCAATCTCAAAGACTTCTTTCCTTATAGTAGGAAGCGTTCTGATTGACACAGGTGATGGTTGGATGGGTTTTATCTCCCTGCTGAAGGTTCTGGCTCTTGTTGAGAAGGCAGAGGAACCCAAGAGATCCATAGTCACTGAACAATGCCTAGAAACAGAATAGTGAGCTCCTGGCACAGCCAGAGATACGTCAGCCTCGTCTCGGTTAATCTATCCTAAAGTATCATGAGAATGCATTGATTCAAATCAAAGTTGTGGCTTTAATTTGTGAGCATCTGTGATCACTTGTCTGTGGTACTTTGGGGGTGGGCATTTGGCAAGGCAGTTGAGGTGCTACCTGGGACATCGACATGCCATCACATCGTAGAATCTGGGTTTGAAATGCAGCTGCTTCCCACCCCCAAACTCTGGAAGGCAGCAGGTGATGGCTTGTGGGGCTGGGGCCTTGCCACCCACCTGGGAGAACCAGGCTGAGCACCTGGCTCCTGGCTCCAACCTGGCAAAGCTACACATGTTGGGGGCATTTCAGTTGAGAAGTGAATGAGCAGGCAGGAGACTGTCTCTGTATGTGAAAACATTTTTTTTTTAAGTTGAGAAAAAAAGTGTTCTAGAAGGCCTCCAAGTAGTTTCAGTTAAGGGAAACAAGGCTGTGGTTGAAACTTAGGATTATGACCTCATTTCCTTGAGCCTCAATTTGCTCTTCCGTAAAATGAGTATATTCCGCGTACCTGTCCAGGAGGCGTTCAGAACATAGGTGCGTCCTCCATACAGAGAAGCTGTCCCTTTAACTTCGCTCGGAGCTTTCCTTTCTGGATTCCGTGGTTATCGTTACATCCTTGAGCCAGAATTAGAAAAACAAAATCATCTGAATTAGAAGCATACACTTTCTACAAAGAGGATCCTGGGTCTGCAAAACGTGGTTTGCTGCCTCTGATTTGTTTGCCAGCACTTCCGTGTCGGCAGGCAAAGGGAAACGGCAATGTCGGGTGTTTTCATAGCCTCAGGAAAGGTCCAAGTTAGCCAACAGAGCTGCTCTTGCTCTACTCAAGGTCAGGCTGTGGTCACCAGGTAGGCAGCAAACAGCTCAGCTGTCCTCATTGTGGTTCATTGCTAGTTCAAGACCCTAAAAGCACCTGATGCTCTCCAAAGCTGTCTTTCAGGTTTTCAGTCACGTGCCAGTGGGGGGAGATGCAAGCACAGCCGCCCTGGACCAGTCTTGCCTCCACCGCAGGAACAGCACCTGCACAGATAGGTTGGAAAATATCCAGAGGTCACCTTTGCCTCATCTTAGCACTGCCATCTCCACCCCGAGAGGAGCAAAAGCCTTATCACCTAACATGCATCCTCTCCCGCTGCCAGTTTCTGAACTGCCCGGGTGTGGACTTGCTCCCACCCCTGCATGGAATGACAAGTCATTGCCCTCTTTTCAGATCTTTCCCCCCCCCCCCCACCACCACCAAAATAGGATGCCTGTTTCCTGTGCTTATGCAGTCAGGGTGTGAGCAGTTACTCCCTGCGGTCTCCACATTTGCTGCAAGTAAATGATTTTCTGTAATATCTGCTTCTGGGCGTTTCTCAGATTTCACGGAAAGCTAGTCCATGACTTCAGGTGGCCTAACTGTGTCGTCAATGACAGCCTTTGCAAGCGTGCAGGCTAAATATTACCTCTTGATCACTGGAAAAAAACACACACACACACACACACACACAAACCCAAAAGACCATACGCCTGGTGGCTCACTAAACCCTTTGTGGACTATCCTGCTTCAATCAACATTCCAGGAGGTAGGAATTTTAATCATCATTTTTACAGCTGAGGACACTCAGGCTTAACAAGAAAGGACTTGCCGGAGATCCGGGGCGGAATGGTAGGCTGAGCTGTTGAACCCAGAGGCTGCTCTCGCATCCACTGCCCTCGGGCCAGCAGCACCCTCCACACCCCCAGCAGGATTGAATTCCTGTGCCTCTGCGTTCCAGCTCCTGGGCCACCATTGGCCTCGGTGAGTCCCAGCTCATCAGGGGCCCTTATTCCCACGGATTCTCCCAGGATCCCGCATTCCCTGATCGTGGGGGAGTTTTCCAGTGATGAGCTGGACAGGGGTAGAACTGAGTCAGTGTGGGGGGTGGAAATGGTTGTCTCTCCTGGACAGAATTTTTCCGTTCTCATGATGTTGCCTTTTTGCTCTGTCAGCTTCGTGATTTCCCTCAAGCACCAGCCATAATTGAGTTGTGTGTTTAATAAGGGAACCAGGTGGCAAGGAAAGGTGGTTATTCATGTGATTGTCATGTGCAGATGACAGGAAGGATGAGGATGTGCACTTGAGCGACTTGTGTGAATTTTGTGTTGCTGGCAGGCCTTGTCCTGCAGTGGATTAGCAGCCGTGATCATTGACGCCTTCTGTCACCTGGTGATCCCTGCTGGGTTCCTCGCGTTCTTGATGGGTCCCTTCTGAGTATTGCTGTCAGACATAACCATGAGCTTTCTTGTTTCCTTGAGATTTATATATGGGTGGCTTGACGACGCAGGACTAGGCAAACAGGTACAAATGATCGTCCCTGCAGAGCAATCCCCAGCCTGTGCTTGCCTGCGGTCAGGACCTCCATTCACATTCTAACACCCCAGGTTCCCAGTGGCTGTGCTGGGTGACATCAGGGAGGGCCGGCAGTGCTTGAGGGGAGAGGTGAGTGTGTGTGGCTGCACAGCCTCCACTGAGTCAACTTAGAGTGGCTCTCAGATTCCTTTGGCATCTGATCTTTGTGCCTCAATGCCGGTGCTTCCGGTGGATCTGACTGCCGCTCTGAGGGAGGCACGTGCCTCAGGTGTGACCGATCAAAGCCTCCTGTCACCTGACAGCAGCGATTCATTCAAAGATGAGTAGGAATCTGCCTCCGGGAGTCCA
Organism: Ochotona curzoniae; assembly: GCF_017591425.1. NCBI lineage: Eukaryota > Metazoa > Chordata > Mammalia > Lagomorpha > Ochotonidae > Ochotona > Ochotona curzoniae. The sequence continues at coordinate 19,488,902 of NW_024464918.1, read as the reverse complement.
GCCCGGCTGGCCTTGGCACAGTGCCTCCTGGGCCTGGCTGACATCCTTGAGATTCAGGCCCAAGGATAATATCAGGTTTAAAGCTGGGAAAGTGAACTGGGATAAAATGGCAGGAACAGCAGTTGGTGATTGGGGGTTTTATGTGCCCGTCCATGGTCAGTGAACGTAGGTGTGCTAAGCAAGGAGGCTTATTTCACCCCCGGATGTCCTGCAGCTGTGATCTGTGGGAGGGTTCGTGGAGTTGAGGAAGCTCACCCAGCCCTCAGACTCTCAGCAGCACAGGACCCTGGCTACCTTCCCCTTCTCCGGCCTGCTGCTGTCCCCCCTGGCCTTCTCTGCATGCCCTACTATGGGAACCCCTCCTGGCAAGCAGAACCCTCTTTCCTAGTAAAATCAACTGCTGTCACTTGCTTCGCTCATGCCCCCATTCCCTCTCTGCATGGTCATTTGCCATCATTGTGAGACAAATAACTGACCTGGACCACCCCCAAAGTGCCTGTCAGAAGTGGCTTCTCACGGTGCTGACTCTGCAGCCTTGGAGCCCAGCCAGCTGTGGTCATATTTTTCCATGCACTCACCATAGCAGAAACACTCCTGCTGGGCACTCTGTGTGGTCATTGGGTGTCATGCGTCACCTATTACGGGGCTGAGTGCTACAGCTGTCCTGGGTGCCAAGGGCATGGAGCGATGGGGATTAGCATTGGGGATTTCTGTGCCAGTCATTCCTGGAAAGTTGTTTTCCAGATTCTAGATCTGCCCTCTGCTCCCTGAGTGCTTACTGGGGCGTCTCTCAAAGCCACTCGTTGGTCTTGATATCACCCTGTTGTTTTAGCTTCCTAGTAAACACGCACTAAGGGCCTGCACTGTGGCTCATTGGCTCAAGCCACCACTCCTGATACCAGCACCCCGTGGAAGCACCAGCTCACGTGCTGGCAAAGCAGCAGGAGGAGGTGGCCCAAGTGCGTGGGTACCTGCCACCCGTGCGGCAGATCCAGATGGAATTCCAGGCTCCTGGCTGCTGTCAGGTCTCACTTTTGTGGCCATTTGGAGAGTGAACAAACAGATCGAAGTTTCTCCAATTCTCTGTCATTCTGCCTTTCAAATGAAAAAGAAATCCTTTAATTGACCATTCAATTCTGCAGGTTTTTGAGCTGAGGGAGGCAGAGGTGGGAAGGCTTGGGGTCAGCAGCTTGTGCCGGTGGCGCAGAAGTCAGCGAGTCCTGCTGGCTTTGTCCATCTTTACAGCGATGGCCTCAAGCCTCAGCTCTGCTGCTGGTGGAAAGGAAGTCATAGGGCGATTAGAAGGAGGAGGAGGTAGGCAAGAATCACATTAAGTTCCCAGGCGCTTGATGGGCACCCAGGCACCCAGGAGATGCCTCGATGGCTCTTCACTCCCTCTAGTGGCAATGTGGCAACACTGTTTCCGAGCTGTCATAACTGGTGGCAAATGTGTAGTTTCCAAACACATTTTCTACCAAATGTTGGGCTGCTATGGAGATTTTAGAATTCCAGGAGAAAAGAAGGCACCAGGTTGTTCCTGACCCCAATTCTACTACAACCAGAGCTAGATAATACAGATTGATCCTACGAGAAATGAAAACGTGTGCTTGAGTTTATAGACAGTCCACTCATGCATCTGGAATACTACGGAAATGATTTGTTGCCTGCTTCACTCTGCAGCACAGAGGAAAGCCTGAGAGCGATGGGCAGCTCTCCAAGGAACTGTGCCAGACTCAAAGGAAAATAAACTGGCAGCAAGTTTTCAGGTGCTATGCGCCGTATCGAGAGTATCACTGACACATGGGGCAAGTGCAGCCGTTGTGTTTTCAGTATCTTGGTAAACAATGGGACATTGACGCAAGAGTGGACTCTGCTGGCACCTAAAGAATGGGCCTGACCCCTTGGCCACGGTGCCTCCCTTGAGTGCTGGGGTCCTCTCAATCACCCTCCACGAGCCTCACTTCTCGTTGCTGTGCTTTTGGTCATGTCCTTTCTTGGCACCTGTGCTGGACAGGCTGACTTGCTGCTGGTGAACAGACTATTGCAGAAGTCATGGCATCGTTTCCAAGATTACGGAAAGGCTATGGCTTCTCTGAACTTGGCCGCAAGCAAGGTGTCCTCGCGAGGGCGTGCTGTGTTTAGTCAGTGTCCATTTATTCAGTGCGCACGCGCACACACGGGTGTCAAGCTGTGAAAAGACATGTGGAAGCTGAAATGCACATTGCTTTCTTAAAAAAGTTCATACGAGGTTACACACTGTGTGACTCTAATCGCAGGATATTTTTGAAAAGGCAAAACTACAGTGCAAGGAGCAGTGGTTAAAATGGAGAGACAGGCAGTGGAAAGCCGTGGAAATGATGGATGGGTGTGTGTCATTGTACTTTGGCTGAAGCCTAAAGCAAGCACATGCCTGCTGTGGTCTGAACATGGACTGAGTGTGCCCTGCAGGAACGCAGGTGTTAACATCTAATTCCACTGGGCGAAGGGGATGACTGATCAATCACGGCATGTTTGGGAGGGGCTGTTGGGAGATGACGGACTGGATCAGGTCATCAGGGTACAGGTTGCAGGGTTTGAATGTTGGCAACATTCCAGGGGGAGGGAGCGAGGCCACAGGAGATCTGCAAACATATTGTGTTCCGTCTTGCCATGTGGTACCCTGCTCCACCTTGGGACACTGTCAGCAAGAAGGCCACTGCCATCTGTGGCATTTCGTCTCTGTACCTCTCGAACTGTGGGCCAGAATAAACCTCTTCTTATGAAACGATCCCCAGTCTGTGGTAATATGCTGTCAGCAATGAAATGCAGTAATTCAAGCACCGAGAAGGCACTGTGATGTCATCTTCGGGCTGTGGGGGATCATGACCCATCAGAGCAGACCCACCAGCGGTCACATGCGTGACACCCCAGTGGGCACTGTAGACTGTGGGGGAACCTGTGTGTGAATATGGGTTCCGCTTCCTGCTTAGTTTTACCTTGAACCTACAACTGCTCTAGATAGCAATGCCCATTTGTTAAAGACTGCAGATAACAGCAGGAACAGTAGACCACGGCTTCTTTCCCTGGCTAGCTTCTCTTGTTCTTTCGCTTGCTCACGTGCATGGAAGCTGGCTTGCGCGCTGTGCAGTAATCCAGGTGACAGTGACGTCTCTAGCCGATAACCTGTCGAAAGCTGTGACTGCGGTGTGAGCTCCAAACGGGCCCTTCCCCACATGGAGCTTGAAACAATGGCAGAACCGTGTACATCTTGTGGAGGCCTTTAAGCTCTAGCCACCCGGCTAAGCCTGGCCCAGATTTCTGGTCTATAGAAGCTGAGAACATAATTGTGATGTGGAGCTGTTTGAACTTTGGAGTTAATTTTGCTAGACAGCGATAGATAGCTAATGTGCCCATCGGTCACTTTGTTTAAAAAGGTGTTAAAAAGATTCTTTAAAACTGAAAAGTAGGGTCTGGTACAGTAGCCTGGTGGCCAAATCATTGCTTTGTAACTGCTGGGATTCCATATGGGTGCTGGCTCGTGTCTTGGCTGCTCCACTTCCCTTCCAGTTCCCTGCCTGTGGCCTGGGAAAGCAGTCGAGGATGGTCTAAAGCCTTGGAACCTTCACTCACATGGGAAAAGCTCCTGGCTCCTGGATTCGGATCGGCTCAGCTCTGGCTACTGCAGCCACTTGGGGAGTGAGCCAGTAGAAGGGAGCTCTTTCTCTCTGTATCTCTTTCTCTTTCAATAAAAACGAAAAACAAATCTTTTTAAAAACCTGTGAAATACTAAACTCATCGTTCATGCCAGAAACTCAAGCCATGGTTCATGCTGGCCTTGGCATCCAACCATCTATGAATGCCAAGTCTTGGTGGTGTTCTAGATTACACTGGTAGTGTCTCCTCATTAAAAAAAAATTAACTTACTGAGAAGATTTGGGTGCCTGCAGGCAAGGTAGTTGCTTATTCCAATTACATAGACACAAAGGCAGGATGATGTTCACGCAGAAGTGTAACTTTGTGACTGTGGGTAACTCAGATTTACTCTTGACCATTTACCTTCTCTATGTCAAGAGACATAAAAGCTGGCACTAGCTCAACTTGACACTGAAAGTGACTTTCATAATTTGTGCAATGCACAGGATTATCAGTTGCTTTGCATGGAGAGAAACCAGCCAACTTTTGCTCACTGATTGGATTCTATCAGTCTTAGGGTACAGCTCTAGTTAACATGCCCTGCTGGGTTGTTCTCCATGTCTCTGCTCCCTAAGCCGACTGGCTCACTACTCAATGTGCGTAGCTGCTTGTCACAGAGTCAGTCTCCAAGGGAGGGACCCATCCTGTCATTTGGCATCACACACTGTATAGTCTAATATTTGCTTTAATGTCCAGCATCTATCTGTTCAGGGTGTTTTAACGGTGATGCAGGCAACTTTACAGAGCTTAATTTGTTTCACTTGTACAAATATGTAGGTACATTTCCATGTTTTTAGAAAAGCAATAATTTAGAAATGCACTGGTCACTAGCTTTACCTCATCTTCGGAAGTCCCTGCTGGTATCAGTTGCTATGCTTCCCTGCTTTTTTCCCTGAACATTTATATTTAAAACACTTTTTTAAAAAAAGTTCATTTATGTATTTGAAAGGCAGAGTTAGACCTTCCATATGCTGGTTCATCCCCCAGATGGCTGCGATGGCTGGACTGAGCCAGGCTGAAGCCAGGAGCTGGAGCTCCTTCTGGCTCTTCCATGTGTGTGGCAGGGGACCAGGCAACTGGGGGCATCTTCCACTGCTTTCCCAGGTACACTAGCAGGGAGCTGGATCGGAAGCAGAGCAGCTGGGACTCAAGCCAGCACTTGCATGGGGTGTAGGAGGCGACCCAAACCCACCGTGGCATAGCCATCGTGCTGGCCCCAGTATTTACTTAAATGTAGATTGGGAAAGGTACAATTTACATATCACATCATTTGACTTTCCAGTTTTCTGTTGTAACCAGAGCCAGGTGCATGCTCAACTGGTTCACAGGACTTTGTACAGTCTGCTTGCTTCTTGGCCCTCGTGTGTGGTCTCCTGTGACCCGGGAGGAACACGATGTTCTTCCCAGAGTCTGTGCTGGCCACTCTGCTCAAAAGGGTATCCCAGTTCTTGCATGACTGCTTCCTTCTCGCTAGATGACTCAGCCAAAGTTGGCCTCTGCCCAAGTCTTCCCGTCACCTTCTCTAAGTTCTCTCTTTCCTGTATCTGCTTCCAGTCTCTTTGGAATCCCACCCCATTTCCTTGTTTGAGACAAGAGAGCTACACCACTGGAGTTTGAAGCCTTACTTCTTACCCTTTAGCTAGGTGATTTAACCCTTTCGTGCCCCAGATTTCTCACATGAAAATGAAGGTTGTTGAAACGTCACCTATGAGTTGTTATGAAATGAGACATTCATCGGACACTGACCAGTGACGGATATTCCCCTCAGCACTTGTAGTTATCTGCAGTCATTCTGAAGTGTCCTCACCAAGTCCTGATACTCACCTTAAAATACTTGTCAAACTCAGTCTACCCACTTCACTCCAATTCCCCCAAAGTCTCTATCTGCCACCATCAAGACTCTCCCTCTGCTTGGGCTCCCTGTTGCATTAATGGCTTGCCTACTGAAATCTTCCTCCTTGGTGTCTCCTAGGGCAGTTTGGTCAAAATTATGAGCTCTTTCTTTTGCAAAACAAGCTGCTGTTTTTTCCTTTCTATATGGATTTGTCAGGAAGATGTGAAGGCTTGGAGATTGTACCTACTTTGCACTAGCCTTCTGTAGTTTGGTGGATGCTAGATTCAGGTACAGCACTCCATGTCAGAACCACAGGCCTGTACGACTCATAACAGCAAGCTCTCTGAATTTACGCTTGCATTGGTTTCCTGTTTCCTGCCATTCCCTTGAAAGAGAAGTAGAGAGGCATAGGTGGACATTGGGCAGCCAGTGCCTTTGTTCATCGTGTGAAGATGCCAGAGCTTAGGACACTAGGATCTTTATAAGAACATGCTGCTGCATATATCGGGTGTACTAGTTAAGATGTTAGCATTCCAGGGCCGACACTGTGGCATTGCACATTGCGTTTCTGCCTGCAGTGCTGGCATCCCATATGGGCTCTGTTTTGTGTCCTGGCTGCTCCACCTTCCAGTTCAGCTCCCTCCCTGTGGCCTGGGCAGGCAGCAGAGGAGGCCCCGAGTCCTTGGGCCCCTGCACACAGGTGAGAGACTCAAGAAGCGTCTCCTGGCTTCAGACCAGTCCATTTCTGATGCCTGCAGCTTTTGGGGTGTGAACCAGCGCATGGAAAATCTTCATCTCTCCTCTCTCTGTAATTCTGCCTTTCCAGTAAAAATAAATATATCCTCTATTTTAAGAAAAGACACGGAATTCCGTATCAGAGTGACCGGGTTTGAGTGCCAGCTCTGTCCCAGGCTCCTGCTGGTGCCCACTCCAGGAAGTGGCAGCACGGCTTATAGCACTGAGTCCCTGCCACCTGATTAGGAGACCCAAGTTAGTTTCCAACTGCCAGTTTCACTTTGTCAATATCTGGGGTGCAAACAGCAGGTGGAAGATCTCTGTGTCTGTCTTTCAAATGAGATGGAAATAAACAAAATCTTATTTTAAAAAAGGACAATGCTCCGAGGGAGACCCAGAAGAGGCTCCAGGCTCCTGGTTTCGGATTGGCTCAGCTCTGGCCGTTGTGGCCACTTGGGGAGTGAATCATTGGATGGAAGGTCTTCCTCTCTGTCTCTCCTCCTCTCTGTATATCTGACTTTGCAATAAAAGTAAATAATTTTTTTTAAAAAGGACCTTGTTCTGCAGGTAGAAGAGGTTACATTTATTGTGCAAACCTGACCTTTGCCCTGTGGGAAGAGGTCTCTCTATTGGCAATCTTGTTTATTGTGCAACCATTATTGGGATGATAATCTGGGATAAAAGGGCAGTTGGTGAGTCTTGTCATCTGATGAGAAGTGTAACAGATACGTGGGGAACTGTGGGCAGCAGGGTTAACAGGGTTCATCCAGTCGTGTATTAACTAGTCACTTTTTTTTTTCCTACAAGGGCTAAATATGATCTCTCATATCAAAAACATTGATTCAGGAAGATTTTTAAAATTCAAAATTATGAGGCAGCAGTGAGGAAAGAGGAGAGAAGCAGAGATAGGGTCCATGTACCATCTGCTGGTTCGTCCCCTGCCCCCAAATGCCCCCAAGGGCTCCTGGTTGGGGGCAGGGCATGCATTAAATCCAGGGATTGAACCCTGAGAAATCTTGATAGACGCTCAGTCACTCTCCTGGCTTAGAGGCAGGATCTGACCGTCCGCCTAGGAGGAAGGCCGCACTCTATTTCTCTAAGCCAGGGCTTGTTGAGTAAATGGATAGCACAATAGTTGAACGGGTGACACAGTCGCGGCCATTTTGCCACGCAGCTCCCGGTAGGTCTCCGGGCTTCGAGCTGCAGCCAACAGTCAAACCAAGAACCTCTCGGGCCAGTTCTCCCAGCGCGTGGAGTCCATCGGACTACAGTTCCCAGGAGGCCTAGGGAATCCCGCGCAGGCGCACTCGGGAAACGACGGCGACGCTCTGTCCCCAGAAACTGGCAGGTCCCTCCCGGCCTCCCGCCCCCGCCACGCCCCCTGCCCTCGCTGTCCGAGCCCGGTCGCCCCTGTCTGCTGCTGGCTGCGTCCCTGCGGGCCGGACTCATGGCTTCGCAGCTGAGGTTCGACGGCCGGGTGGTCCTGGTCACCGGCGCGGGTGGAGGTGAGCCGGGGCGCGGCCGCCGCTGGGGTCCCGCCGTGGGTGTCCGGCGGCGTGAGGGCGGTGGGTCCAGCGGGCGGGACGGGGACGGGGCGGGTGACCGGGGAGGGCCCTGCGTGGGAGCCCGGGCGGCCCAAGGCGTCCCCCACCGTGTCTGCGGACCCCTGTAGCCTCCTGTCCCGTCAGCCAGCTCTGCTTAGGCCTTGGCCGATTCTTCCAGAAGCCGGAAAACCGCCTTGAGGGCTCCCTGACCACCCAAGCCTGTGTGTATGCGTGTGACTTGGGAAGTTGTTGAGAGGGCCTCACTGTGCGGGGAGCCCCCTTGGCTGGAGTTGGAAGTCTCCGGGAGGCTTGGCAGAGGTCGGGGCGCTGATGTGTGCAGGGCTCGGGCCGAGGGAGCTGCGGAGCCCGGCTGCCTGCGCCTGGGGAGGCTGTCGGACCCTCCTGCATCCCAGAAGCCCCGTGGAGAGCTGTCCTGGGAAGCAGCCCCGTTGCTGAAGGACACACTTTGCAAAACAAGCGGGTCAGACCCCGTCCACGCTGTCCGGGGATGGGTGGAGCTGACGGTGTCTTTGCCCTGTTTGGCAGCAATAACCTCTGAACTCCTCTCTCCCCGCAAAGCACCTTCATCTTGGGGTGCACCTTGGATTGCTCCCTGGTCGTGCCTTTTGCACCTCAATGCAGTTGCGGGAACTTTGTGCACGTGTGTTAAAAGTCACAAATAGAGACCTCTGTCAGTTGATTCATAATGCACTTTCACGTGTCCGTTGATGAAATGAGGTTCCCAGCTGCCTTCCCACAAATGCTTTTAGGATTCGTGGTAGCCGCTTCCGTTTCTAGATTCATTTTGAATCTTTCTTTTTCAGGGGGTGGGCAGTGTTTGGTTTACTTCTTGTTGTTGAAAGAGGCCATGCGATGGCCTTGGCGTTTGAAGTCACTGTGCAGTGTGCCCTAGCCAGCCCTTGTGTCCTAAGCAAGCTCATGGCCCGGCCAAGGCCAACAACGCAGTGCACCTGCCAGTTTTCAGCGTTCTGTTATTTTATCTAGTTGAGTACTAGCTGCCACCCACCAAATTGATTTTGTAAAATGTTAGTGTGTTGGAAAAAACAGTTTTTAAGAAGTTAGTGTGTCACGACTGCATAATTATGAATTTGACACGTCCTATTTATCAACTAGCTGTACCCATTTAGAGGGGACCAAATTCTAAAACCATTAATGATACCTTCTAGTTTTGGAACACTCTATGTATATTTACTTTACATTTTCACTTACTTGCACGCTTATTTGCCAATAAATTTTTATTAAATATAGCTTACCAATTTATCTAGTGAGTAATGGGTCTTAGTAGTAAAGATTTTTTTTTTGAATGTGCTTGTTACCCCTGATTCTCTCCACACAGTTCTGTTTTCCCAGAGGTGGTAATACTTATGTATTCTTTCTGAGATAGTCTATAGGTATAAAACTTACATAGATACAGGGTTATTATTTTGATGAGTAAGAACATACCTCACTACTTTGAGCTAGAATTTCTTTTTTTTTTTTCCCCTTCCTCACATAGGTATAGACAAGCTTTATGGCAGGTGCAGAAATCACTTGATACTGTGAACAGGAAGGGATTTAAACTAGACAGTTAGGTTTTAGACAGGTCCTCCAGGAACAGGTTCTAGAGGCCACGAAGAATGGTACCCGCTAGACCTGAGGCTGCCATTGTCCAGGTGGGCAGAGGCCCCAGGGCCTGGAGAACGGCGCTGCCACCCGGGGTCGGGGAGCTGCTTCAACAAGCCACCACCACCTCTCCTCCATTTCTTCACAACCTAGAAATTTAAAAAAAAAAAAATCAGTTTCTTATCTGATGACCAGAACTCCTGGGAAGGTGGCTTCTGCCTTACTCACCTTTTAAATTACGTCCACCTGTCTTGGTAGAACCTGACCCACGTGGGGCGTCGTGGCAGGTGGGTGGAATTGTGGGAAATGGCAGGTGGGAGTGGGGGAGGTAGTTTGAAGCTTTTTAAAGTCTGCAGGCAGAAGACTGTGGAAAGAGGTTGAAGGTTACCGCTGAGGAGTCTGCTCTTGTAATGCTGACTGCTTGCCTGCTGCCTAAAGTTGGGATTGAATGGGCCTGAACTGAACTGTCTCCTGGTCTCTTTTTGCTTAGGACTGGGCCGAGCCTACGCCCTCGCCTTTGCAGAAAGAGGAGCCTCAGTAGTTGGTAAGTTGGTGTTTTTCTTTTTAATCAGTAGCTGATAACTACAGTCTTCACAAGCCACGTTTTAGGTTTTTTGTATTTTTTTTAATCAAATACTTTGTCACAGTTAATGGTGACATATGCCAACAGATCCCCTCCCTCTCCAAAGGTTGGATTGATAAAGAGGGCTAAACATGCATGGTACAAAGAAGGTTCTTGACTGTGCTGTTGAGGATTGTAATCCTATGAGAGAGAAGGCTCATCTGTCGGTCTGCAATTAAAGGACAGACCCGTAAAATTACTGGTACCAGTAAGAAACCACTGAATTTTGAAAACTGGAAGTGTAGAAGTCAGGGAATCCAGAGTGTGGGTTTGTTACTTCTTTGAGCAAGAATTTTCAAGTAAAGAATTTTTTAAATAATGAAAAAAATTTTAATTGCGGCAGCTGTGAGTTTGTAATCTCTCGGGGGCTTTCCTGTTGAAGGGTGTCAATGTTGGGAGGTTTCCGGGCTCTGGATGGCCCGGCCTGATGTCCTTGGCTGCTGATGGCCGCTGGAGCAGTGTGGCCGCTTGCTGAGGAGTGGTAAGTGCAGGGTGTGTGTGGAGGTCAGAGGGCATGATCCAGTACTTACTGTCTTTCCTGGGGAAAAACTGTTGCTTCGTGATGCCCTCCCAGTCCCAGATTTCCTACATTTTACAAGGAAATACGAGGGGGCAATTTCCCTACATTTGTTTATGGAGAGTCAGCAGCAGGCAGGTTCCCTGGGGAGAAGCTGGGCGAGGGCTTGTGCTTACCCTGAGCGAGGGATGCAGGCTGCTGATCCTTCTTGCAGATGACGGCCTCTGCTGCCTTCGGCAAAGACGATGCTGACGGGGTCGTTGGGTGGGCGGGCAGCTGTGCAGCTGGGGCCCTCTCTGCCAGGCTTTCCCAAGAATCTAAAGACACATGCTGTTTCTCTCCCTCTTTGTAACTGCTTAGCTCTTAATATTTTATCATCATCTTAATATTCATTTGGCCCATGTGTTTTACTCAGTTTTGTAAGTGCAACAGTCTTGCTTCATCATTTGCTTTTTTTTTTTTAAGATTTATTTTCATTTAAAAGTCAGATATACAGAGGAGGAGAGACCGAGAGGAAGAATTTCCATCCGTTGGTTCACTCCTCAAGTGGCCGCAGTGGCCAGAACTGTGCCGATCCAAAGCCAAGAGGTTCTTTCGGGTCTCCCATGCAGGTGTGGGGTCCCAAGGCTTTGGGCTGTCTTTGGTTGCTTTCCCAGGCCACAAGCAGGGAGCTGGATGGGAAGTAGGGCCACTGGGACATGAACTAGCACCCGCATGGGATCCCTGCGTGTGCAAGGCAAGGACTTTAGCTACCAGGCAGATGCACCGGGCCCATTTGCCTCTTCTAAAAGTATTGTCCTGTGCCAAGGGGAAACTTTGCCTGTTTGTTCCTTGACTGTTGCCTTAGTCTTTTGGGAGGGTGGGGATGGACTGGTATGTCTGCAGTTGAGCAATGTCTGTATTTTAGAATCAGTTGTTTCTCAGCAGTGTGTGTTTTCTGGGCCTGCTGGGACCTGTTCAAGTCAGGTGAGAAGTGTTGGAGTGTAAGAAGCAGCTCCACAGAGGGCGCTGAGGTGTCTGTTCTCTAGTTGTCACAGTGCTGGTGTTGCAGCAAGCCCAGGTGAAAGTTCAACAAGATAGATAATAAATGCTTGCTGAACTTGGCTGAGGAGCCAGCTTTGGTTTGGTTTCAAAGGGGAGAATTCACACTCAGTTGAACTGCAGAGTTTGCGGTCAATGTCTTCTACATTTTTTTCACCTGCGTGTGGACTTTGAAGCCGCGGAGGCTGTTTCTGCTGCCCGACTGCTGTGCTTCGGCTCTCCCATGCGTGCCCTGGGTCATGTGACAACTGACATTTCCTCCCTGGTGATTTTGCTCTGCTGAGCGTAGTTTTTTTCCTTAGCATGTGATCAATCAATCAATGAATAAGTAAATAAGATGGATAGGAAAACCTGGGATGTAATGATGGCATCAGAATATGTTGTTTTTATATTTTTTTTTTTTAAGATTTATTTTTATTATTTTTCCATTGGAAAGGCGGATATACAGAGAGGAGAGACAGAGAGGAAGATCTTCCGTCCGATGATTCACTCCCCAAGTGAGCGCAACGGGCCGATACTATGCCAATCCGAAGCCAGGAGCCTCTTCCGGGTCTCCCACGCGGGTGCAGGTTCCCAAAGCTTTAGGACATCCTCGACTGCTTTCCCAGGCCACAGGCAGGGAGCTGGAAGGGAAGCGGGGCTGCCGGGATCAGAACCGGCGCCCATATGGGATCCCGGGCGTGCTAGGCGAGGACCTTTAACCACTTGCGCCACCGCGCCGGGCCCAGAATACGTTGTTTTTGGAAGACAGAAGGGTCAGTCGCTCTGACCAGCTCAGAGACCAGTAAGAAGTAAGGCCGAGAGTTGAGCGCTGGCGCTGTGGTGTGGCATTCTAGGCTGGCATCCCACATTGCAGTGCATGTTTCAGTTGTGGCTGCCTGCCGGAGCTCCTGGGAAGGCAGCAGATGATGCCCAGGTGTCTGAGCTCCTGTCATCCCTGTGAGACCCGGAAGGAGTTCCTGTCTCCAGGCTCCACCTCTACCCTTCGTGGCTCTTGCGATCATTTGGAGAATGAACCAAGAGATGGAAGAGCTTTCTCTTTCCTCTTCTCTCTTCCTGTCATTCTCTGTTACTGTTCTGTCTAGCAATAAGGGGACACATCTTTTTTTTTTTTTAAAGCATGTTTCTCATGTGACTCATCTTCTGGCTAGGCCAGGCTGTCACTGTCCTCTGAGTCCCACGGGCCAGTGGTCAGAAGGGTTACTCCCTTGTTGCTGTGGCCTTGCAGATTGTGGTCTGCTCTGCCTTCCCGATTTCCTGCCGGAGTGGGCTCTGTCTGAAGCATGGCGGCACAGGGGCCGAGGGAGAATGAGGGCTCTAGCTAGTGGCTCTTCAAGCTTCTGTTTGGAAGCGGCAGGCTTCTTTCACACATATTTCACTGGCCAGAGCAGTTCCTTGGCTGAGTTCAAAGTCAGGGGTCTCTGCCCTCATGGGAAGTAGCAGAAACCTTATTCAGACCGTGTCTGATATAAAAGAGGAGGCCTCTGGTTTGTGGATGTGAAAGCAAAGCCTTCTGCTCCACACACCCAGTCTCCCTCTTGATCCTGTGAATCTGTGTTACTCATTGATTCTTTAAAAAAAAAATACTGTGTTTGAGAGGAGAGAGATTTCCCCTTGTCCGCAGCAGCAGCTGACAAGGAACAAAGCCAAGGACTGGAGCTCAGTCCAGGCCTGCTGGAGTGGCAGGGACCCCACAGCTGCATCCATGCCTTCTGGGTCCTGCGTGTGCACTAGCAGGAAGCTGGAGTCAGGAGTGGAGGCCAAACCCAGACATCCAATAAGGGATGTGAGTGTCTGAACATTAGACCAAACGTCTGTCCCCGTGGGTAGTCTTAAAACATGGTTAGGCAGACTTTGTTTTCAGTTCCGTTGTTCTAGAACCATTGAAACGGGTTGGTTTGGGGACCACACTGCAGTGGAGGAGAAAGATCAGGCTCAGCTCTGATTGTATTTGTGGCCTAGCAGGGTTGTCAGTGGCTAGAAAATTCTAGGAGGATACATCATGGGGTGAGGGCAGGGGTAAGGTGAGAAGTGGCTGGCTAGATGGGTGACTGCAGGAATCAGGCCTCCCCTGTGGGGTGGCGGGGCTGAGGAGCCCCAGCAGGTGTCAGAGGTGCTCAGAGATCCCGAGTGGGGCTTTCCAGGTTGTGCTCAGGTGGGCCAGCAGGAGGGAGGCGCATGCCCACGGTTTGGTGAAATCTGGTATCCTGTGGCTCACACCCAGCCCTGCCCCTGTTGAAGAAAGAGGAAGGCGTCTCACTCTCCAGGCAGGTCGCCTGTTGTTCTGAAGGACAGCTGAGCATCTGCTGGGAATCACTAGTGGAGGTTACTGTTTGCACGGTGCAGGGATGAGGCCTTTAGCCAGGGGGATGTCTATGGCAGTCAGCTCAGGTTAATTGGCACCCCTGTGTGAGAGTCTGTGAGGGCAGGCAGCGGAGCAATTCAGACTTGAGTTTACAGCAATGTTAGATGGTGGAGTGAGGGTGGCAGTGAGTGGTCCATGGCGCAACAAAAGGTACTCTCTTGAAGCTCCTAAAAGTTGTCAGCTTCAGTCGGCCTGGCTTTAAGCAGAGGCTAGCTTTAGTTTTTGGAACTGCCATCTTGGGAAAGTTGGGATACCGAATGTGCTCTCTGGAGTGGCTCATTACGTAAGGCGGGGCTGAAGCACGGACAGAGGAGCGTGAAAAGCTGCTTGTGAGCTAAAGACCTACGCAGAAAACAGGATTATTAAAGGCCAATCTAGATTTCTGTCTGGTTTATGTAACAAGACACTGAAAGACAGTGCTTGGGTGATCCTTCTGCTTTGATGGGACCTCGCTTCTCCGCATCTCAGCAGGTTAGGACGTGTCACACATGACAGAGAATCTGTTAGCAGTTAGTAGGTTGCAGCAACATGTAGTCATGCTAGTGCTTCTTAAAACACTGCCATTTCACCTTCCAGAACAGTTCATGTGAGTTCCTTTGGGCCAAGCAGCTGGAGGTGGGTGTGCCCAGAGGTGGGTGGGGATGGTGGAGACGTGCCACCCTTGCGTCGGGTCCTGGCCCTGCTGCCTGTTCACCAACTCTCCTCTCCTTTGGTGAGGTTGGAGGACAAACAGTACAGACTTTTGTAAAAGGACGATGAGAGAAGCAGCCCTAGTGGTTGCCAACCGTGCCCTGGGCACTGCATGTGAAAGCAGGTGCACCTCTATGAGCCCAAGATGGGGTTCAGTGAGGGGTGCCCTGGCTCCCTTACATGGAGCCGGCTGCCCAACGAGAAGGCTGCTTTAAGTTCCTCTCTCATCTGCTTGTAATAAATGGTATGTTCTTTGCAAGTGTAAGTACACTGGCTTTGCTTAGTAACCACGAATACATTTTGATTGACTGAATAAGTGCAGCTTAAGGTAAAAACAGGAAGAATGATCACTTATTAATGAGGAGTGTATTTTGATTGAATAAGTTCATCTTAATGTGAGGCAAGGAGGAAGCACGTGGGAATTCTGATGTAGGATGAATGAGGCCTCTTTAAATGTCTGATCAGCTACAGAACTTTGAAAGCACTGTTAGCTGCTCACGGTTTTTTTCTCTTTTTTTTAAATTATATTTTGACAATCTTTACAACATTAATTAAGGTAAAACGGTTCAAGGGCTACAGGAAAGTGGATAAGACTATTATTTTTTCCATATTGTTTCCTTCATGTTTAAAGGGGGGTATTAAGGGAGAAGGCCCACCCAATTTCCCACCCTCCCCAGGTCCCGGATGTAGGGCATGCTCTGAGGTTCTTGCTCAGGTGGTTTGATATTTCAACAGTTATGAATCACTGCCAATCTTGCCACTCCAAGCACTATGAGGTCGTTCAAGAATCCACTGATTGACATAGTCCATCATAGAGTCTCTGTTTGCCCCGTATTTCGCTGCCAACATATAGCTGAGATGGTTGATTGACTTGTTCTGTCTTCTGTCTTTTCTTGTTTAGGGTTCTGAGTCTGGCATTTTGATTGGGGAGATCTCCAAAGAAACTTTGTCTGAGGTGTTCTCAAACCAGGTTCTTGTATGTGCTAGCAAGTATAGGGCCCGGCACAGTCCATCTCCCTGATCAGCTGGTGGTTGCAATTGCTGGGTTGGTTCTGTTTTTGGCCCCGACTTCCACTGGAACCAATGGGTGTTGCAGTCCAGCCTGGTTCTGCCCAGCACATACTCAGCCCTCACATAAACCAGTGGGAGCTTCAGCCTAGTTGGAGTGACCCGCAATAACCCCCACCATGCCCGCCCCCTACCCTGGTTTGCCAGCATGTGCCACACTGCATTCTATTTTAAGTCTGAGTCAATTGTTCATGAAACTTCTTTGCTTACCTTTGGCTGCATTTTATAAGACTTCCACAAGGGGGTAGTGTTTCATTGCACAAGTGAACAATTTCTTTACTTGAAGGTGTTTGCCAGTTTACTTTGGAACTTTTCTGTGCTTACTTAAAGAATCATAAGACTATTACACATCTGAAAATACCAATTAAAAACTGTTTTATTTCCCATCATTTGAAATGGATTATGGAAATAATAGTTTATAGGAATCCAGTCTTTTGAGAATTTTTTCCCTGTCTTGTGGGATAATCTAAGCTTGTTTTTGTTACCTTGTATCTTTGCAGCATTTTTTGGATTTGTAGCAAGACTCATAATATTATATGATTATAAGAAGATATATCCTGGCCCGGCACAGTGGCCTAGTCGCTAAAGTCCTCGCCTTGCATGCCTGGGTCCCATATGGGCGCCAGTTCTAATCCTGGAGGCCCCACTTCCCATCCAGCTCCCTGCCTGTGGCCTGGGAAAATAGTCGAGGACAGCCCAAAGCTTTGGGACCCTGCATCCGCGTGGGAGACCTGGAAGAAGTTCCTGGCTCCTGGCTTCAGATTGGCTTAGCACTGGCTGTTGCAGCCACTTGGGGAGTGAATCATCGGGTGGAATATCTTCCTTTCTCTCTCCTTCTCTCTGTATATCTGAGTTTGCAATAAAAAATAAACATTTTTTTTTTTTTTAAAAAGGAAAATATATCCTAGGCCACATTTTAAAAAGTAAATCTGTTCAAACCAAAAAGACAAGTGAAAACACATTTGAGTCTGAGGTGGCTGGTGGCTTTGTCTCGGCGCTGGCCTCTGCCACACTGGTCTCCCATGCGGGCGCAGGTCCCAGGGCTTTGGGCCGTCCTTGACTGCCTTCCCAGGCCACAAGCAGGGAGCTGGATGGGAAGTGGGGCCTCCAGGATTAGAACTGGCACCCATATGGGATCCCAGTGTGTGCAAGGCGAGGACTTTAACCACTACACTATCACGCCAGGACCACCATTGTCTTATAAATTTAAAGTTGTTCTGAAATGAAAGGCTTTCTTTTTTTTTAAATGGACTGTCCTGTAGAGATTTTTTTTTTTAAATTGTGATACTTATCAGTATTGAAAGACTTTGAACTTACTAATTAGTATCTTTGATAGTCTTTAAAATCAGTGACGGTCATGTTATAAAAATGACTATCTTACAGTGCAAATTCCTTGTCACAAGTGTTTTTTTTTTTTTTCTGAAATTCTGTTTTTTCTCAATTTCTTGGTTTTGACCAGTGCATCTTTTTATTAGTTTTTGTATGTTATTTTATGCTCTTGGGTAAGTTAGCTTTGAAGCTTGTCGTTGTTATTGTGTCCTGCGTATGCACGTGGCGCCGAGATCTGTGTGGGTCAGGTGACGTGGTTATCGCGTGGCTTCCAGATTAGCTCCCTGAGGGCTAGTGTCTTGTTTGCACATGTGTGTGTCTGTATATTCTCTGGCACACAGTAAATCAGCAGCTCGTGTTTGTAGCTGTAATTGGATGTGAGATGCTATGTTGTGAGTGTGGAATTATGATGTAAATTAGTGACAGGACATACACTGGGTTGATCCGTGGTTTCTGGCCCGTTTAAAGGAATAGCTCTTATTTATTTCATTGTGGAGTATATACATATGTCCTTTGAAAAGATCCTAGAGTGCATTTCTACCTATTTAAATTCATGCTTTTTTTTTTTCAAATCCCTGTCCCTGTACACAAGAGACCATATTTCATAGTACGTCTTTAATCTCCGTATGCTTCTATTTGGTTGTGGTGAGAACATTGAATTTGAGACCTATCCTCTTACTAACTTTCTAAGTGTATAGTTAAGTGTCTTCAGGGCATTGTTTGCCCCACAGATCTCCAGCACTTGCTTGTTGTATAGAGTTGAATGCTATGCCCCTGGGTTAGTGGCTGCTCATTTCCAGCGTCCCCCATTCCCTGGCAGGCTGCTTTGTGCTCTGTGATTCTGAGTTGGACTGTTCTGGAAACATCGCGTGATGGAGTCCCGTCATCTTTGTCCTTTGGCTCACAGGTGGCTTTCACTGGCAGTGTTTCAGGGCTCAGGCCATGTGGTCACACACTGAAGGAGTTTGTCTTCAACGTTGACAGTGCCCCATTGCGTGTGTGTATTACATTTCCTGCATCTGTCCATCCAGTGGTGGACACTGAAGTGTGTCCACACATTGGCCATTGTGTAGAGCTGCGGGAACGTTGGCGTGCTCGTATGTCTTTGTTACTTAGAGTTTCAGTTCTGAACTTTTTTTTCAGATAAAACCTGAGACTCGGAGTTGGTAGACAGCTTGGTAGTTTTGTATTTGACTTTTTGAGAAACATCTCTGATTTTCCTGTGCACTTTATCTTTTTTTTGGCTGACAAGTGGGTAGATTAATGTTCTTTTTCTTTCCAGAAAAGGAGAAATGTTGCCAAGTTTACAGCTCTGTGATATGAACTTGTGTTTAAATATTTTTGCTGTTTACTGATATTCATATTCAAAAACAACGACCTGTTTTGAGAATGCTGTGGATCCTTCTATGTGAGAGATGGGGACAGCACAGGGAGGAACCAGGCTGATGGAAGACATACGCTGCCAAGTGGGATGATCGTCTAGCTCGGGTTTGAGCGTCGGGAACTAATTGTTGCTTGCTTACTTCTGCGTTGCAGTGAACGATTTAGGAGGAGACTTCAAGGGGGTTGGCAAAGGCTCCCAAGCTGCTGACAGAGTTGTCGAAGAAATCAGAAGGAAAGGCGGAAAAGCAGTGCCCAACTATGGTATGGTATCTGGGAGACGACTCCTACTGCGTTGTTTTTCTTTCAATTAATGCAATTGCTCACACTAGTAATTTTTGGAACAAATATTTAAGCAACCCACTGTATTTGTGGAATTAGATTTTACCCAAGTCCACCAGAGATCTTTGGTTATATATTTTAAAAACATTGTGAGAATTTTTTGAACTTTCAGTGAAGATTATTTCAGATGACTGTAAGTTTTGTTATGTTAATTAATGAACACATTGTTTAATTGGCGTAGACACGAATATATTCTCATTGAAAGGCTTGTTTTAAAGGAGTTTATATTTTAATGCAATTACATTTGAGTCTTAAATAAGAAGTAAAACATTTTCTTTTGTTACCCAGTGTCCATTTTGCTCAGTAGTAGTCCCTGCTCTTTATGGAGAAAGAGAGGGGCAGAGACAGACTCTGCCATCTGCTGGTTCACTCCCTAACTGGCCGGAGCTGAGCTGCTCCACAGCCAGGAACTCTTTTCCACTTCTGCCGTGTGGATGCAGAGGTCCAGCCATGCTCCACTGCTTTCCTAGGCTGTGAGCAGCTACTTGGGTTGGTGGTGGAGTAGCCAGGCGCTCACATGAGCGATGGGTGTTGCAGGCAAGGCATCAGCATGCTGCATCAGTGCGCAGGCGCTCAAAGGCAGTCGGTAAAGCTACAGGAAGAATGACCTGCAACCTTTCGATTTGCTGTGTTGATCATGATAGAATTTGTAAGGAACATTTTTACATTAAAATGCTTTACTACCTTTTTTTCATTTTTTCTTTTTCAAAATAGACTTTTTGTGGGCTGGGAATAAGATTTGGTTGATTTTATTTAGAAACCATAGAGGAAAGGAATGGGGTGTGGATTGAGTGTTTGAAATAATGAGACATTTCAGTATCTTTTAACTTGGAGATCTAAGAAAGATGTTCTTAGCTTTTTTTAACCCTGGGATTTTTTAGAAAAATATTTATTTTATTGAAAAGGCAGATTTACAGAGAGAAGAAGAGACTAAGAGAAAGATCTTTCATTCATTGGTTCACTCCCCAGGTGGCCAAAATGGCTGGAACTGAGCTGATCTAGAGCCAGGAGCCAGCAGCTTCTTGCAGGTCTCCCGTGTGGTGCAACATCCTAAGGCTTTGGGCCGTTCTCTGCTGCTCTCCCAAATCATTAGTAGGGGGCTGGAGTAGAAAGGACACAAACTGGCACCCACAGGGCAGAAGATTGCAGGCAGATTAGCCAGTTGAGCAATTATGCATTACGATGAACATTCTGCACGCCCTCTCCTCCAGTTCCAATATCTATCCTCTGTCAGCGGGGGTTTAGTCAGGGAAATAGAGACCCTTGAGGCTTACCGAGTGTGAAATGCTTCGTTCTGCAGAATTGGAGGCTCCTAGACCCAGTGCAGGGGCTGCATAGGTGGAAGTCAGGGGAACTGGCAGTGAGCTTGGCCCAGGCAGGTGCTTCTCAGGAGCTTCCCCGCCCGCGCTGTCGGGCTGGCGCCTGCAGCTCACCTCCCAGTCGGGCTGGCGCCTGCAGCTCACCTCCCGGCCGCGCTGTCGGGCTGGCGCCTGCAGCTCACCTCCCAGTCGGGCTGGCGCCTGCAGCTCACCTCCCGGCCGCGCTATCGGGCTGGTGCCTGCAGCTCACCTCCCGGCCGCGCTGTCGGACTGGCACTTGCAGCCCGCATTTGCGCTTGTCTCTTGCTCCGCTGTTTCCCCCACCCAGTAAGTTCAGATCGAATGGTCTTACCTACAAGTCTAAGACCAGAAATGTTCCAAAAGTGAAAACATTTGAGCACCCAAGTGGGCCTCATGTGAGGTCCATAGTTGGAACACAGGCACACTGAAAATACTTCGTGACATTGCCTTCAGGCCATGCAAGGTGTATGTGAAACATACATGATTTTGGTGTGTAGATGAAGGTCCTGTGTCCAGGGTCACTCATTATGCATATGCAAATACTGCAACACACACACACACACACACACACACACACACACACACACACACACATTTGGGATTGGCATTGTGGCTAGCAGGTAAAACTGTCTTCTGTAACTTTGGCATTCCCAATGGGTGCCAGTTCATGTCCAGCTGCTGTACTGTGATCCAGTTCCCTGCTAATGTGCGGGAAAATTAGTGGCAGTAGACCAAGTGATTGGTTTCCTGCCACCCACGTGGGAGACCCGGATGAAGCTCCAGGGTGTGCAGCTTTTGACCTGCCTTCACTCCTGGCCCTTGGGGCCATTTGGGGACTGAACTAGCAGATGGAAGATCTCGTCCTCTGTCTTTCCCATTCTGACTTTCAAATAAACAGTTTTTAAAATTAAGATCCCCAAGCATTTCAGATACAGGTTACTCACTGCGTTGTGGCTGATAGGCAGATGTGACCAGTGTTGCTGCTCCTCGCCCTCTGTGAGCAAAGGGAATGGCAGGGAGGCAGTGGTGAGGAGGGGCTGGCAGCAGAGTGGCGAGTCAGCGTGGCCCGGGCCCTCCACCAGCAAACCCTGCCCTTTGTCGCACAGCGTGGCCCGGGCCTTCACCTAGCAAACACTGCCCTTTGTTGCACAGTGTGGCCCGGGCCTTCACCTAGTTGAGCAGCAGGAACAACAAATCCCGCCTTTTTGTTAAACCTTTAGATTTTCTTGTGATTAGTGTTGCCCAAATATCAGTTTTCTTGCCACCATCCCCAACATGTAGCTGTTTGGCCTTGAACAGTTTTTCTTCCCTTTTAAGGAGTGCCTCCCTCTCTACAATTCTCATTTATATTCTGGAGTTATTTAAACTTAAATGTAAGTTATGTGAATGTACATTTCAGTTTGTCTGTCATACTCAGCCGCATTCTGCACATTCTGAAGGCACATGTAGGTAGTTAGACATGGTTAGTGCAGAAACAAGCCGTTTTTATCTGCGCAGAAGGTTGTATTGTACAATGCTATCTTTCTTAGTGTTTGTCAAGTACTTTTTCCCATCTTTTCATTTTTTAAGTATTTATTTTATTATCTCTCCAAATGGCTACAGTGGCCAGAACTGGACTGCTCCAAAGCTGGGAGCCAGGAGCATCTTTTAGGTTCGCCATGTGGGTGCAGTGTTTGATGGTCGTGGGTCTTTGTCTACTCTCTGTCAGCTCATTAGCAGGGAGCTGGATCAGAAATGGTGCAGTCAGGATATAAACCAGTGCCTGTTTGGGATACTGGCTCTGCAGGTGGAGGAATGGCCAGCTATATTACAGTTGCCCCTCTATCTTCCCTTTTTTTCTCTTTTATTATACGTTAAAGAATTTTCTGGGATCTAATTTTTTTGGGGTAAGAGCATATCATTTCTATTTTGATTAGTTATATGAGTATATTTTTCTTTGAGGCAAATTCTGTTGAATGAACACTAAAATGGAAAATGCAAACTGCAGAAGAAGTATGCCTGGATCTTAAATTTTTTGGAAGCATGATACACTTAGCTTTTAATTTTGTTTTTCTGCCGTGTTTTCGGAGTGCCCTGGCGTCTGTCACCCGCAGAGCGTGGAGGGGTTGGAGGGAGGCTGCTGAGTGCTCACTGAGCTTTTGCTCTGCCCTCAGATTCCGTGGAACACGGGGAGAAGCTCGTCAAGACGGCGCTGGATGCTTTTGGAAGAATCGGTGATGCTTCTTTACGTTTCTGGTCCCAGCAGAGCACCTGCCTTCCCTATAAAATAGATTTGAAATGAACAAGTGCCTCTGGATAATCAGATCTTTAGATTGGTTTTATGTTATTTTTTCTCACTCTGTCTTATTCCATGAGGACTTTGTGTGGCAGTTTTGTAGATATGTATATTGAGCTTTTTTTTCTTTAATTGCTTTGTGCACTTTAAATCCTTTGAAAGCTCACAAGCATTTGCCAATCCCCTTGACATAATTAATCTAAGCCTCAAATTTGTTTACAATGCAGAATTGTTACTTTGGCGGTAGAAAACCCTGTATAATCTTTTAGTTAATTGTAACAACTTGGATTAAAGTGATTCATCACCTTGCAAGTTCATTAAGATGAACTGTGTACAGTCAAAAAAAATGTTTTGGAAGCGTTTCAAATTTATTGTGGCATCTCTGTCTTGAATCCCTTGACCTTGGCAGTGTAGTCCCACACAGTCTTTCCATAGGGTAATAGAATGACTAGAGGTGAAGGTGTTTGCTAGTAGCTCCATGTAATTACAGCCTGAAAAACATGAATTTTGGTGACTACATTTGGTTTCCTAATTGGCTTGGTTGAGGTCCTCGGCGGCAGGTTCTCGTATTATTTGGCAGAGTGATAGAGCCCATGGCGGCGTGAGGTTGTAAGGCAGAAGTAGCCACAGGATCCTGCCTGAACCCTAAAAAAGAAGTACTTTGTGATCTCCAAGTACTGGGCCATTGGTTTCCAGTGTGTCAAGCTAGAGAATTAGTTTCTGAGTTTAATGTTTCTTTAGGGAAATTAAATGGGAAAATCTTGTATTAAGCACTTACCTTTGCAAATGAATTTTCAGTTTAGGTAAAGGATGGCTTCTGTGTTTCCAGTCCTCAGAACCTGAGAGTTGTGTAACAGCTCATCTTGTGAATAAGCTGATAGAGCTGTGCTGGGAGATGCAGGTGGGAAAGCTAGGAGAGCGGAAGGGGTCGGCAGCAGGCAGGACTGTGGTGTGTGGACCCACGTGCTGCCTGCTCTGGGCGTATGGTTTTGTTTGACACCTCTGCTTTCCTCTCACACGGACTGCTCGGTGGGGAATAGGGGCTGGTTTTCACGGAAACGTGAGTTGTAGGCAAATGTGGGTTAATGTTTCTTATTTTTACATTTGTGGATTTTCCTGTTGCAGATGTTGTGGTCAACAATGCCGGGTGAGTTGTTCTTTATCTTTTCTGAACTTCTGTTCACTTATTACGGGTCTATTCCTCCTTCCCTCTCTGACCCCACATCATCTCCATCTTTCAGAATTCTGAGAGACCGTTCCTTTGCTCGGATAAGTGATGAAGACTGGGGTAAGCTGTTGGCTCTCTGTGGAACAAATGGATGCATGTGGTGTTTGATATTTTTAAGGAAAAGTCACCTGCTTTCTCTGCTGCTGATTTGAATGAGGAACAAGTCCTGTACTGCAAACAATGAGTCGTCGGAAGGAGCCACCCCCTTTTTTTCTAAATCCTCAGTAACTTAGAAAAAGTTAAATCCTTTGGCAGAAAGTGTCTAAAAAGGTTATCGCTTCTTTCTGTTTGTTTCTGCCTTATGAAGCTCCCACTTCCTCAGAGCCTTTGCCATAGCACTCTGAGGACGGGAGTGTGGGGTGGTGAAGGTGGTGGAGATGCAAAAACAGCATTGCACAAAACCTAGCCAAAGAGCAAAGGATCCACTTCCCTTGCCACGTTGGAAAGGTTGAGCGTAGAAAATGAGCAAATCAGTGTTGGGATATTCTTGTTTCTTTTGCTGTTCTTTGTCCTGATCTTCACTGGCCATCAGCATTCCAATAGCACCTGCTGGTGGCCGTGACAGTGGCATCACTGGAAGAGCAAAGGCTCCTGCTGACTTAGAATTAAACAAGGAAGAGCACCCAGTTTCCACGGTCTTTGTAACAGTTTGAGGAGAAGAAGGCTGAGAAGGGTGAAAGTGTTAGCAAAGGCAGCCCTGTTGACTATCGTGGGGCTGTGGTGGGGCTAGGGGATTTCCTTCTCTGATTCTGGCCTACTGTGCCCACCACTTGTGACACCCTGTCACGTTCTCCTTGTCTTTTCATTCTTTGTTCTTCTAATAGTGCATAAACACGTTTGTCGGAATCCTTGAATGCAACAGAAGCAACAGTGGTTAAAAACGGCCATGGTACAATCCTTGACCATTAGAGGAAGAAATTGCATCCAAAAGTGTCTGTCTGAATGATGATCTCTAGTTAGTCTATTCAGTGCTTGAAATCCCCCAAACAGGAGCTCACTGTCTCCCAGGCTGCTTTAAAAGTTTTAGTAAAAGTGGGGGTGTGGTATTTCATGATTGTTTCTTGGTAGTGACCTGTGTAAGTTACAATGATGCTTTAACAAATGTTAGACTTGAGTGCCAATTATGTACATGAAACTCTTGGATATCTATTTAAAGATTTATTTATTTTTATTGGAAAGTCAGATCCACAGAGAGGAGATACAGAGAGAAAGATCCTCCCTCTGTTGATTCACTCGCCAAGTGGCTATAGCAGCTAGGACTGAGCCAGTATGATGGGAGTGGCCCCAGAGCCTCTTCCGGGTCTCCCACACAGGTGCAGGGTCCCAAGGCTTTGGGCGTCTCCGACTGCTTTCCCAGGCTACAAGCAGGGAGCTGGAAGGGAAGTGGAGCAGCCAGGATATGAACTGGCAGCCTGTGGGATCCTGGCGCATGTAAAGCAAGGATTTAGCCCCTTTTAGCACTGGGCCCAGATATTTATATTAGCCAATTTTTATATAAAATAAGCATAAATTCAAGATGATGTTATCTTTAGATATATGCAGGGATTGAAATAATCTTATAATTTAAAGGGAAAAAGTTGTTAGGTGTAGGTATGAGCTGTTGACAGGTAACACATAATTGAAGCAGAAACAAAATCGGTGACTGAAATGGTGATACTGAGTGCTGGGTATAAAATGAGCATGTTTGTATAGTAAGCCATTGCTGATGTTGACAAGATGTGCACTAAAGATTGTTTCTTCCGTCAGATATAATCCACAGAGTGCACCTGCGGGGTTCCTTTCAAGTGACTCGGGCTGCATGGGAACACATGAAGAAACAGCGCTATGGAAGGTGGGGTTGAGGATGTGTGTGCGGGTGGGATTATACGGAGTGCTGGGAGGATTGAGCTGAGGGAATCCTCAGAGGCCTGCAGGCTTTTAAAATGCAGTTTTAGAACACGTGTATTCAGTTGGTGTCACTTAGTCAGATGCACTGAACAGCCTTATATAATTTTTCATGTCCACCAATTGATTATTAACAATTTCCTGGTGTTCTCTGGCATTTAGAAAGTAGAACAACCATTGATGATTAAGCCTTGTATTGTTCTGTAGCAGTCATTTTGTGTATCTAGCGACCAATTGGGAGTGGCTATTTGCTGCTAGTTGGTAATGGTTGGGCATAAGTTAGTATCAGCAGCAGCTATGGAAATACAGGACTTGTTGTGGCTGCTCTTCAGTGGGGAACTCGGAATTGGCGGTGTTAGTACTGTGCGTGCTGTGTCGTCAGTCCTGGAACGAGTGTCCACACGCTCTCCAGCACAGCGTTGTTTGTGGGGCAGCTTTGTACTGGAGACTTGAGTTTATCTTCATCCTGACAGTTTGTGATTTCTTTTCAGTGGTCTGGGTTGAGTGAGGTTGGGGCCAACTGTGAGCTAGCATTGTTCTAATGAGCTCCTCTTCATTGCCCAGAAGGGACGGGGGAAGAATGAGTGAGAGTTAGACAAGCCTGCTCTCACATTTCATGACAACCTTTTAAGTTACGTGGTGTTTAAGTATTGCTGTTTTTTGATAGATAGTGGGTATGCCTTATTATATTTAAATTCATTTAGTTTTGATCAAGATTTCTTTTCAAAACAGTTGACTATTTTAGCTGAATTTGGACACAGTTTACTTTTTTTTTTTAAAGATATATTAATCTAAGAGGGAGAGTTAGGACTGCTTCTGGTTTACTCCCCATAGGCCAGTCGCCAGGCTGGGCCAGGCTGAAGCCGAGAGTCAGGAGGTTCTTTTGTTTTGTTTTGTTTCTGGGTATCCCACATGCGTACAGGGGCCCAGGTACTTTGGCTATCTTGTTATTTTCCCAGGAACAGCAACAGAGCTGAATGGGAAGTGGAGCAGTGGAGCAGCTGGGACTAAAAGTAGTGCCTATGTGGTATGGCTGCTCTGCAGGTGGCAACTTAAGGGTCTGTGCCACAACACTGCCCCGTGGAGGGATTGCTTGTATCTTAACCATGACTGTAAGGGGCTGAGGATCGGTATGGAGTTACCCTTGAGGGTCAGTGCTACCAGAATAGGGTAAGGGTTGCAACAATGTCCAAAGAAAAGCTGATGTTGAAAGACTGATTTTCATTTTAGGATCATCATGACTTCATCTGCCTCAGGAATATACGGCAACTTCGGCCAAGCAAACTACAGTGCTGCAAAGCTGGGCATTCTGGGCCTGGCCAATACCCTTTCACTGGAAGGCAAGAAAAGCAACATTCATTGTAACACCATAGCCCCGAGTGCTGGATCGCGGATGACGCAGACGGTCATGCCTGAGGGTAAGCACGCTGTTAGCCGTGGCTGTGGGAGGTGACGGCTGCGAGGGTACGTCATTTCTGAGGAATAGTGTGTGGAGTTTGTGTTCGTTGCGGCACAGTTGAAAAACAGACCCACCACGATGAAGTTCTGTTTTCTTCCTCTATCCATATCTACATTGTTATTGTTTAGAATAATTATTTTATAAATAGATTTAGTAGAGTAGGTTAACAGAAAAATCGTGCAGAAAATGCAAAGTTCCCATACAGCCCCACCCTCGCTCGGTTAGGGTTAGAGAGGACACACGTGCGTATACACACACACACACACACACACACACACACTCTCATACAGAGTGAGAGTGAGCGAGCGAGCGAGAGAAAGATTGAGAAAGAGAGCAAGTGCTTCTGCCCACTTGGCCACAGGATCGGAAATGGAACAGCCAAGATCTGAACCTGGTGTTTGTAAGGATGTCAGCACTGCAGGTGGAAGCTTACCATACTACACCATGGTGTCAGCCTGGTTTTCCCTGTTATGGGAAGAGGAGAGACCAAGAGAGGGATATTCCATTCACTGAGTGGCCACATTAGCCACATTTAAACCAATCTGAAGCCAGGAGCCAGAAGCTTCTTCCAGGTCTCCCACACAGGTGTAGGGTCCCAAGGCTTTGGGCCGTCCTCGACTGCTTTCCCAGGCCACAAGCAGGGAGCTGGATGGGAAGTGGAGCAGCTGAGACATGAACCAGCACCCACAAGGGATCCCAGCATGTGCTAGGCAAAGATTCAGTCACTGGGCTGTTGCACCAGGCCCATTTGTTTTCTTGAGTTGCAAGAGGTTTTTGGTTTTTTGTTTGTTTTCTGAAATTTCACGAACCAGTGCTATGTTAGTTGCTTATTTTGCAAGTATTTTTCCCCAAGCTTGTGGCTTTTTCTTCTTCAATCTGCATTAACTAACAAAGCATCAAAACAAATGCTGATTTTTGTTGATGAAATATGTCTCTTCTAGACAACAAATAGATGGGTTTTGTTTTTTTTAATCCAGTCTGCTAATCTATGACATTTGATTGAGCTTAACCCATTTACATTCAGAGTTAATATGTATGGGTGGTACTTTGGCTCTGTAATTTTAGGAATGGGTTGTTTATTGGTTTAGTCTTCTGTTGTCATTTTACTGGGATGTTCTTCACCTTTGCCTTTGGTTTTGGTTGGTGCTATTCCTCTTCTCTGTCAAGAGAACATCTTGAAGTATCATTTGTAGGGTAGGTTTGGAAGAGGCAATTTTTTTTTAACTTTTCTTTACTGTGGAAGAATTTTATTTCATTTTCAAAGACAAAAGAAAGCTTTGCTGGATATGTTATCCTAGGCCGACAATTTTTTTGTTTTAGGATCTGGAATATGTCACTCCATTCTCTTCTTGCCTGTAGAGTTTCCTGTGAGAGATCTCCTGTGAGTTTAATTGGTATTCTTTTATATGTCAATTATTTTTTTTCACGTGCACATTTAAGGATCTTTTCCTTATGTTCAATTGAAGAGAGCTTGGTGATCATGTGTCTTGGTGAAGATCGCTTTTGATCAAGTCTATTGGGAGTTCTGTCTCCCTCCTGGATCTTGTTTCCCAATTCTTTCTCTAGATTAGGGAAATTTTCCTTTATTTCATTAAATATATTTGTAAAACCAGTTTCTCTTTCTGCAACTTCTGGGACTCCCATAACTCTTACATTTGGTCTCTTGATAGTGTCTTTCAATTCTTGAATACTTATTTTGGCCTGATCCAACTCTGCTTCCAGCTTTTTGTTTGCTTCCCCCTGGTGACAGGAAATAACTTCCAATTCCGAGATTCTTTCTTCTGCTTGCTTCATTCTATTTTGGAGACTTTCCACTGCACTTTTAATTTGCTGTACTGTGTTCTTAATTTCTGACATATCAGCCTTGATTTGCTTTATTGCTGCTATTGTTTGTGTAAAATATTCCTTAAATTCTTTGAACTCTTGTTTGTGCTTCTCATTGTTGATCAGAAGCTTTAAAATGAGTCTTATGGATTCTGTGTCTCCCATTTTCTTGATGTCTTCCTCAGTTAACTCTGAGGTTGGCATAGGGTTTTGCTCCTTTGCAGGGGAGTGCTCAGTAATGTTCATTGTGCTTTTGTGTCTTTTGCTCTTGGTCATTGCACTTCTGGTTAGCAGAGTCTTCTCCCTGGGGCAGGTTTCTAAGCTGCGTCACCCGCAGGTCTACAGTTGATTTTACTGATTGCAGTTGGTACACAACTCTTTGCTTGCAGCTACTGTGCCACTCCCTCCAGCGAGTTCCAGGTCTGGGTTCTTACATTAGATTTCCACGAAGAACTCCATAGCCCCAACTCCTGGCTCACCAATCTCCAACCCCTGTGATTCCGTGCTGAGGCTACACTGCTGTCTGTACAACCTTTCTCCCACTTTTGGTTGGAGCAGGTCCCAGGATTAGGGAGACACCAGGTGTCCTATATAGCTAGGTTGTTGGTGGCGCTGATCTTGTCGGAACCTGTTGGATGTTAGGTCTGGGTGCCACACGGACCTATTTTGACTTGTACGATGCCACAGTGGGTATTATTTTCCTGCGGGACCAGTGCAATCCATGGAACTCAGTGAGTTCTCGTGAGCTCAGCACAAGCGCAGTTCACTGTTGTCTCCTGCAGTCCTAAAGCTTTTGCCACAGTGTACAAAATGGTGCCTGATGTATCACTACTTTCGTTCTTGATCTGCTGGCCGTCAGATCTGAGGGCTACCCAGACCTGTCTTGAGTGGAACCTGTAGAATGCCATGCAGACACAGTTCACTGAGTCAGAAATGAGCTCATTCCCAGCTCAGCGTGTGCTCAGTGCTTTCCCTTGCCTTTGCATCCTTATGCAGAATGGCACCCAAATCGGCTGTAGGGGGCTGACTAGGCTGTGAAATCCACCCTGTTCTCGCACTGCCCGCCTGGGATCTGATGCTCTGTCTCTGCTCCTGGTCAAATCAAATGGACCAGCAGGACGGACAGTTCTTTGTCTGGGTTCACCTCCCATACTCCTAGTGAAAGTCCCTTCCCACCTGGTGGCTGGTGGAGTTCAGATCGCCGTGCTGGAGTATCAGTCACTGCAACACCACACTGCTGTGCCCGCTGCTTTCCTGTGTCTGTCAGTCTCCAGGTACCCCTCTGCTGTAGTTCTATCCTTTCCTATTTCCTGGAATGTGCCCTCTCTGCTTCATTCTTATGTTTCTCCGTTTAAACGTGTCCTTACTCTATTCTGCCATCTTGATTCTCTATAGCGTGTCTTTTAATAATTCCTTTAGTACCAGGATTTGGTATACTCTGTGTTTGCTTTACAAATTTGACATTCTACTAGCTATTGGACTGCTCAGACATTTGGTTTATCCTCTCGAGCCTTTTTGTTTGTTCATAAAACTGCTTTTTAATAGATGCTGGTAGGTCCAGCGGTATGGCTTAGCGGCTAAAGTTCTCACCTTGAAAGAGCCCAGAATCCCATATGGCTGCTGGTTGTAATGCTGGCAACTCCACTTCCCATCCAGCTCTCTGCCTGTGGCCTGGGAAAGCAGTCGGGGATGGCCCAAAGCTTTGGGACCCTACACCCACATGGGAGAGCTGGAGGAAGCTCTTGACTCCTGGCTTTGGATCAGCGCAGCACCGGCTGTTGTCACCACTTGAAGTGAATCGTTGGACGGAAGATCTTGCTCTCTGTTTCTCCTCCTCTCTGTATATCTGACTTTGCAATCAAAATAAACAAATCTTTTAAAAAAAATAGATGCTGGCTAACCGAGGAATTAGGGAATGAACTAGAAAGCAAAAACATTTCCTTATAAAATTTTTGATAATGTATAAAGTAGTTTTATGTGACTTTTATTCTTTATTCTTACCAGAGAAAACAGATGCTCAGGTGGCTTGTGTAGATGTATTCGTTTCACATTCTGTATGGAATTAGTCAACCCAAATATTTGAACATTAAATATTCTTTGGCACCCATTTTTGCCAACATTAGAAGAATGTTAATATATGAAGTGAATGGTTTATAGGTTTAAAGATTTGTTTTATTATGGAGTTTACCTTTTGTTTTCCTCGGGTTTTTAATGGAGAAGGAACAGTGTACTACTGGATTGCTTGGGTGTTGGGAGCTTATAGAACTTATAAAGTTCTTGAAGCTGCTCTTTTGTTTACTGGCACCAAAATACATTCTTGTTACTTTAGTATCATAATGTAAAATTATATTTTGTCATTTCACAATTAAATTTTTTGCATTTGCTTGATCCTGTTGGTAAGATTTTAAGGTGTGTAAGGTGTTGTAAGCTATCATTGTGTCTCACTTGGAAATATTGGTGGGACAGATACAGGCAGAGGGGTGTCCCAAGTCCCTGTGTTGCCTCTAGAAGGGCCAGCGCTAAAGCCGCGTCTTCACATTGCTTATGTTGCACAGCAAGTATGCAGTGGGGAATTAGTTCTTACGCTTGTTCTTACCCGTCCTCATCAGTGGTAGTTGCAAGGTCCGTCTCAGTCCTTATTTGCCATCGTGATTGTCAAGGCTGCTTTGTCGTTTTTCTGGTGTTGTTATGTAGCTGGGAGGGTAAACAGCACTGGAAATGAGTGCTAGCATGGTCCTTGTCTGTATTCTGCTCACCAGTCGTCTTCTCCTTAATAATGCTACCTAACTTGGCAAAACATGTTTCATACCTACAATGTTATTTAATTATTTAGGCTGAATGAGAGAGACAGAGGGAAGAGTTTACTTTCCAAGTAGCAGCAGCAACCAAGTGTGTGCCAGGCCAGAACCAGGAGCCTGGAGCCAGGAGCCAGGTTCCAGGAGCCAGGAATTGCTTCTTTGTCTCCCACATGGGAAGTGGCCCTAGAACTTGAGCCGTCTTCTGCTGCTTTTCCAGTGCATTGGCAGGAAGCTGGACCAGAAGTGTAATAGCTGGGACTGGAACCAGCACTTCTGTGGGGTGCTGGCAATGTAACCCACTCGACTGCAGTGCCCATCTGTGATGCCTCCAGTTGTAGAAGCCTGGGGACTTCAGGGTTTCTCTCTTGGGATGAAGATATTTTTCCATGCCTTGAATATTAGTTCTAAGTGTGTAATTTTATTCTTAAATTGAAAAATTTGAAGTACCTATGTAAAAATTTGTAGAATGCACAGTGTGATTGAGTTTGTGTGTATTGTTGTTTGTAAGCCCCTTTGTTGTGTGTTGCTTTTGTTTCAGATCTTATGGAAGCCCTGAAGCCAGAGTACGTGGCACCCCTGGTTCTTTGGCTTTGCCACGAGACTTGTGAAGAGAACGGTAGCTTGTTTGAGGTACTCTGTGACTTCCTGTTTTCTAATGAAGCACTGTTTGCTTAATTAAATACAAAGATTGGTTTTGACGTTGGCATTCTCCAGTCACTTGCGTTTGAAGTAATAAATGCACCAGTGGGCAGGACTTATTTTGATGTTGTGTGTATGTTGTTAAGCAGTGTTAACCTGTGCCCTTTCGGAAGAGGAAGCAGCAACTTGTGGTGTTCCACTTTCACTTAGTTTTCTATATTAATATGCGGATCAGATGAAATTATGGCTGGTTAGATGTGACCAGTCATATAAAAAGTCAAAACATTAATGGAAAATGTGTGTTACCGCTAACTACACATAGCTTTCCAACACTGTCTGCCCCCAAATAAACTTGTCTTTCAGTTGCATTTTCTTTGGGGCGTTGTAAAGTCCCACTTGGTAAGTGAAGGCTAAAGAGGAAGGAAGCAGCGTGGGCTTTAGTCCTCCGGGCCTCACTGTGGATTTTACTCTGGTGCCTGCTGGCTTGCCGGGGCAGTCAGTACATTAACCCTCCCAAGCTTTGTTTTCTTTGGGTGTGTGGCCTCGTAGCAGCAACCTCCTCTCCCCCACAGCGTTGAGTCTGAGTACTGTCGGAATTCACCCTGGGTGGGATGGCTCAGGAGGCACAACTTACACACACACACACACACACACACACACACACACACATTTTGGGTTTGATCTTTTCTAGCTTGAGCTGTTAACTATCAGAATCTTCCCTCATGTCTGACTCTGTTACAGTAGTGAATCTTATACACAAATACTGACATACAAAATACTACTTGAGAGCAAATGAATGTGGCTTGGTTTGAAGCAAATGCCACTTAGCCTGTTTGGTTTAAATAAAGAGCTGATTAGTGAGCTAAAGAAAGTCTTTCCATGTGGTAAGCAGAGTTACCTATTCGTTTTTGATAAAACTTGGTCAAAATGAATTGTGGAATATTGGAAATGGAAGGAAGTTCAAAATTGTAATTTTACAGATTAGGGAAATTTAATATCAACCCATCCAGAGGTCAGGTTTTTTTTTTTTACACTGTTAATCTTTTATAACTATATTATTCTGTGAACAAAAATAACATATGTTCCTTGTGAAAATTCTAAATACATAGGATTGTAAATACAAAATAGAATCACCCACGCTGTCTCTCTCCAGAGAGAACTACTGTTTATATTTTATATTTTCCTTATAATAGCTTGTGTGTTTTATACAATGTTTTTTTAAGTATGCATTTTATTAATAGACAATTAGTGCAGAGTCACGGAGGCCAGTGAACTTGGGTAGAACTGTATACTTTTCATTCATTGCCCTCTAATATTGTCATATTCTAGTAAAATGTTTAAGTGCTTTCAGATTGATTATGGACTGTTTGTTCCCCTCGTTTTCATAGGTCGGAGCAGGATGGATTGGGAAGCGTAAGTCACTAGCTGGTTTTGCTTTGCTTCTGGTGGAGCTGGCCTGGGGTCTTGCCAGGGCCCTCATTGGCTCCGGCGCACGCGTGTTGGGTGCAGCAGGCCCTCTGCGGTGGGGCTGGAGGGCTTTGTCCTGCATTTGTGGAGCTCGGCTCTGCTCCAGAGCTGTGGGTGCTCCTTACTGAGGGCTTGCTCTGTCAGACGGCACAGTCCCCGGCTGCCCTAGAATCATGTGTTTGTCCTTGTGCTTGAGCAGAGCAGTGAGTGCCCGAGAGAGTAGCTGGGAATTGGAGGCAAGAGCCAGGACTAGATGGTGCGACAAGCACGGTCTCTGGTCCTCTCGTGCACTTTTCTTCCTTGGCGCATGAGATGTCGGGAGAAATCGCATCGCTCGGCCTGCTGGGGCAGAAATGTGGGGTGTGGGTCTGTTAGCCCGACAGTAAACTCACTTCTTAGTCCTTTCCTACCCGTCTTTCAAATGTGAGCTGCCAGCCTGATGATGGATTTTTGATACTAAGAAACCAACCAACCAGCAAACAAAAACCTGTGAAAGTTTCAGTGTTTCAATTTATTTCAGTTAGCTGCAACTGTGTAAATTAATGACACAATTAATTGAATTATTTAAAAAGTTGCTGTCACCGGAGGCCATGTTTGCACAGTGGAGTGGCAGTATTTTCAGTGTTATTGGCTGTTGTACCCAGTGGCTGGAGGGGCTCCTGTTGTGCACGTGTTTTTGGTGTCTTTCGCCTTCCATGTCAGATGGGAAGGTCAAGGGCTGTGTCCACCCTGCATCGTCCCTGGGCTCACTGTGAAAGCGGCTGTTTCGGTCATTCAGACACAGCCTTTATTTTAAATGTCAGCAAAACCTGAGTGTTATGCTTAAGTCATTGTTCTTTGAAGCTGTAAAAGGAACATGATGCTGACTGTTCTTGTCGCACTTGCACCACAGTCCTCATGCTGTGAGCCTGTGTGCCAGTTGACTTCCTAGGTGAGTGGAGGGAGAGCAAAGAGAAAATTATTCTTGGTGAATTATTCTGATTGAGAACTGAATTTTTGTTAACTGGAGCTTTTTTTTTTTTTTAAGATTACTTTTTTTACTGATTTGGAAGGCAAAGTTTACCCCTCAGCTGGCCTCAATGGCCAGGGTGGGACCAGGCGGATCCAGGAGCCTGCAACTCCACCCGGGTCTCTCACGGGGTCACAGGGCCCCAAGCACTTGAGCTGTGGTCTCCTGCTTCTGCAGGCGCGGGAGGAGGAGGCTGGGGCAGAGCAGCTGCCACTTGAAGCAGGGCTCTTAGGGGATGCCAGTGGGAATGGTGTCTCCGAGCGATCTGCTCACAGGGTGAAGATTATGTCATTTTCTTTTTCGTAAATCCCACTTAACATTATGCCTTATGTAGTGTCTCTGACACGGTCCACAGAAAAAATTTCCCTTCAGCTTCAAATATTACTACTTTAATTGACGTTATCCTAATGGGTTGTTAGGAAAATACATGTCATGACTTGTAGTAAAACTCTTTAGAAGCCAGGAAATTCCCTCAGTTTCCTTCTTGTTGAAATAAACAAAAAGAAGGGGGTGAGAAGCCTCGTGGGCATCTCTGTCTGCTTCCTGGTGAGGGGCTCAGTGTCCTGTTTTGATTTTTGCCACCAGTTCGCTGGGAGCGCAGCCTGGGAGCCATCGTGAGGAAGAAGAACCAGCCCATGACCCCCGAGGCGGTCAAGGCCAACTGGGACAAGATCTGCGACTTCCACAACGCCAGCAAGCCACTGAGAATCCAAGGTGAGTGGGCCAACAGCCAGGCAGCCCGTCTCCTCTGATGGAATCCCTGGGCCATTCCTAGGGGCAGTGGACACCTCCTCCTCCGTGGTGGGCTCTGTGCTCCAATGGGAG
This sequence comes from Ochotona curzoniae, assembly GCF_017591425.1. Taxonomy (NCBI): domain Eukaryota; kingdom Metazoa; phylum Chordata; class Mammalia; order Lagomorpha; family Ochotonidae; genus Ochotona; species Ochotona curzoniae. The sequence continues at coordinate 19,453,392 of NW_024464918.1, read as the reverse complement.
TCCCATCTCTTTACTGTCCATGCATTGATGCTATTCCTTATGTGAGGATTTCGGGTTTTTTTTTCTGTGTGGTTCATGTGTGGGTGAGAGAAATATTTGTACTAGATTGGTTTTAGAGTATTGTGTTTTCTGGCTATTTGCTCCAAGTCTCACCCAAGTTGTCAGTATTTCCCTGGTGGTAAACTTGAGTGTTTCATTTAGGCAGGACTGCTTTCTGTTCACTGACTAGATGTGGCTCTGTTGTAAGCACTTTGTCGTTAGTACAAAGCCTGAGTTTGTCTTGGCTGCCCCCTTCTTATCAGCTCAGCTGAATCTTGGTGTGTCTTTGCCCCATGCCCTGATGTTCTGGGACACTTGACTGTGTAATTGTAGCTGCTACTCCCTGCTTTTGTCTTCCCAACGCATCAGTTCCTTTGGGGCAGAGTATCTGCTGTAACTTTGTATTTCATGTTAGGGTCATGTTGAACACACACAGGACTGGTGCTTGTTAACTTGAATCATTAGATCACCAGTGCTAGTGCTCCAGGAGTAGATAACCGAGTCAAAGCCGCACCGTTTTCTGGTATAACTTACACGAGTGTGCAGTATACACCAGTTAGTGATCTATTCTGAAAGATTGTGAGGCAAACATTTTACAGGAAAACAAAACGTTTTCCCTTTTTTTATTTTCAAAATTTGGTATACTACATCTGAGAAATGACTATTCTGCTTTCTTCTTTGATACTCTCTTCTGTTAGTACACTGTCATGTCACAAATGGTAGCGTTTTTCTAAATTTTGATATGAGTTAAACTGAGTCTATAACAACCACCTATTAACAAAAATGAGTAAAAGTCTCCGTGTTTCCCAAAATATTAGATCACTACTTTAAAAAACATGTCTGAGTCATTTAAATGTTAGTGAAAAGGTACTATGATATTTAAAGTACAGTAAAAACAAAGATGGCCTTTTCTGAGTTGAGTTTCCTGAGTATTTATTCTAATGTCTTCATTTCTCAGCTGGCAGGACTACTTCCCACAGACACCTGGGCTCTCTGCGACCCTGGAGTGTGCCTGCCTGGCCATAGTGCATCTCCTTGAGAGACTGAGCAGGGTGCACCAGGCCTCCCTCGGTGTCCCCAGGAGATGTCCCTGGTCCTTGTGGACTGTGTAGCCTGGCTACGGTTTTTGTGGAACCTTGGCGTGTGGCAGGAAGCCCCCATCTCTGAGGTAGTTAGGTCCTGGCGCTTTGAGACTCTTCTGGCATGTGGGGCTGTGCTGTGAACCTCCTGCAGTTGCCCTAGAACGACAGCTCTCGATCCCAGTCAGGAGTCAGTGGTTGGGCTGGTGGCCTCTCTCCCTTCTGGCAGAGCTCTTGGGACTGTCGCCTTAGCTGCCCTTGTGCCGAACCAGGGAGTTCCTGGGATGTGGGGGGAAGGGAAATTGCTGCCTGCCAGACAGAGCTGCGCATCTGTAGGCAGCAGCCCACTTCACCGAGTTACCAGGTAGTACCAGGACGTTGGCATGCTCACAGCCCTGAGCATCAGATCGCCAGGGCATGAGTGGTATGCTAGGCAAGGCCTTGTGGTCCATTGATGATGTCTGGCTCTCCTGGGTCTGTTTGAAAATCTTCCCGTTTTTTCTGCAGCTGCCTGATGTACACTGGGTTCACAGTGATGATGGAGATTACTGTACAAGCCTGATGAAAGAGAAATTGTCCATTGATGGTAGTTTATTCTGAGTCACTTCTTTAACAAAGCTTTACTTTTAAATGGTTTTTTATTTCTCTTAATTTTAGATTCCACTGGCTCTATAATTGAAGTTCTGAGTAAAGTTGATTCTGAAGGAGGCGTGTCAGCAAACCATACCAGTCAGGCGGCGTCTGCAGCCACGGCAGGATTTGTAAGTTGGAAACCAGCGGAAGCTTCTCCTTTGGTGGAGACTTCTTCTCTTCCCCCCACCCTCTCTCTGTTCCCCGTGTCTGCTCTCCCACCCCCTCCTCTGCAGCACAACCACTCTCTTTCAGACTGGAGGTGGGGCAAGCAGTGCCACAGGCCACGGAGCTCGTGGGTTTCCACAGCAGTGACAGAGCCTGTATGGCAGGGAACTCGGATGGCTGAGCCACAGCCGTTGGACTCGGGCAGGATTTTCTCCTTCTGACACTCTTGGATTTCTCTATGCTGTGCCATGCTTTTCTTTTCCTTAGAAGGAGAATCAGGAAAAGTGGGGGCAGTTTCCAAGGCTGTTCCTAGTGTTTGAGAAGGAGCAGGAAGGTGGAGAGCAACTCTGAGTTCTTCCCTCCCACTTTAAGGGAGCTGTAGACAGATTCTGGAATCTCACTGTGAGCTTCTCAGAGGGAACAATTTACTTGTGCGTCAGTCTCCTTTTGGGGATGTGATGAATCAAAAATTAGTTGGCTTATTAGTTTAACCCCTCTCTCTTTCTTTTTTTCCCCCTCCATTGCTATTTGAAAATAATTCGTGGATAGAGGAGAAAAATGTTGGCTACTAAACTGTTAACAAAAAGGACTTGAGACTAAACTCAGAGCTGATCCTCTCTGCCTGCCCGCCGGCTCCCTCTCCAAGCAGTCATTCTGCCCAGGAGTTTCTGTGGTAGCTGTGCGAGGCCAGCTGTATCTGACTATGTCTGACTTGGCGTTCCTGGTGTGGGCTGGGGGACGGTGTGGCTCATGGAGGTGACACTCCGCTGCCCGCTGTATTCCCCCCACCACCACCTGTTGCACAAGACTTCATGCGTCTGTACTGAGGGTGCCCTTTGCCAGAACAACACTGGGATCTCCACAGCTTTGAAGCTGCTTTTTTTGCATGCAAAGAATTACTCCTTTTAAGCTATTAGTGTATCAAATGAGTGACTAAAGTTTTTAAAACACGAGGAATATAAACTAAAAATATTAAAGGTAGACAGCTTCCTTGTCTTTACATATGTCATTTTTTTCTTTGACTCTCATTGATAATCCTACTCTAGTCACTGTTTTTCTAACGTTGTAGGAAAAGATATTTTAGTGTCCCCTCCATTTATTCTGAGGGAAAGCTTCAACAGAATTGCTTTTTTGGGGAATGTTTCAGCATGAGTACAAGTGAAAAGCTTCCATTATGTCAGAAATGCTAATTAAATTGTGGCTATAGCTCTTATGAAATTTGTCTATTTACTGTCTTCCATACATAGTCTATCTTAAAGAAAATTGTGAGAAAATGGCAAGAAACAAGTCCTTGGTAGTGTTGGAGGCTGGTGTGTTGTGACTTGGGGCAGGCCTAGGGGGCAAGAGGACTAGGAAATGTGATTTTAAGACCGAGAATGTGGTCAGTGTATGCATGACTTGACTCTGGAGCAGGGGTCAGCAGACATGCTGCTAAGGGACCACACAGTTAGTGGTGAGGTTTCTTGGGCTCCTTCCGCCACTTCTTATTCTTGATTTGTGTTCTTAACCTTCCCTTGGAAAATGTAAAAGTGCCCCTCGCCCTGGTATTGGACTCGTGGTTTAGGATAAAACGTGATTGGAAAGCTGGATGTTGTTCATTTAATACATGTTGAACACATTAGCAAGGTGTCTCGTCACCAATGCGCAAGTGCAAGATCTGGTTAGACAAAGGTCATTCATTGGGAGGAACTTCAGCTGGATTGTCAAGTTATCTGAAAACATTGATAGGCATTCAGCAGTGTTTTGCACATCCGAGAACACATTTATTTGGTTGGAGTTTGGGCTGGTGGATAGGTGCTGAATTCTGCAGAGCTGCCCTCATCAGAGATAGGAACACGGAAAATGACGCACACTGTCTGTTAAGCAGGACTCTTGCGTACGTTACGTGGTTGACTTCTGTTTAAACATTAAATAAATAAAAGATGCATGCTCATCCTGTTCATACCCTCTCAAAGGCAAAACTAGGCATAAAAGTAGTTATGCCTAGTTGAAAAGTTTGTGTAAATGTAAAATGTGAAAGATTTGACAAAACTATCAGTGAAGCCCCTCTCCCTGTGTTTCTCTCACAACTGCCCTGCAGGCTGGAGCTGTCGGCCACAAGTTCCCTTCCTTCTCCGCTACCTACTCAAAACTGGAGACCATCATGTATGCTCTTGGAGTGGGAGCATCGGTCAAGGACCCAAAGGATTTCAAATTTATTTACGAAGGAAGTTCTGATTTCTCCTGCTTGCCTACCTTTGGAGTCATCGTAGCGCAGAAGTCAATGATAAATGGAGAACTGGCAGATGTGCCCGGGATCTCAATCAATTTTGCAAAGGTGGGTCTAGTGCATGTCCAAGTCTGCATCTTTATTCAAGCACCTTTCAAAAAGAGTGGGGACAGCACGTGGGAACAAGTTTATTTTGGTGCAGAATTGTTTTGAAATCTATGGATAAAGAGTTTTCATGAAGTCCATGGAAAATGCATATTACAAACATGCGTAGATAAATTTTATACCAGAATAAATACCTTTTTTGTTTTAAAGATTTATTTTTATTGGATAGGCGGATACACAGAGAGGAGAGACAGAGAGGAAGATCTTCTGTCCGATGATTTACTCCCCAAGTGAGCGCAACGGGCGGATACTATGCCGATCCGAAGCCAGGAGCCTCTTCCAGGTCTCCCAGGCGGGTGCAGGGTCCCAAGGCTTTGGGCCGTCCTCGGCTGCTTTCCTGGGCCACAGGCAGGGAGCTGGAAGGGAAGCAGGGCTGCCGGGATTAAAACTGGTGCCCATATGGGATCCCGGGCATGCAAGGCGAGGACCTTAACCACTGCGCCACCGTGCCAGGCCTAAGAATAAATACCTTTTAATTCTGCTTTTCTTTTCCTCTAAGTTTTTGAAGTGTGCGTGTGTGTGTCTACCTAATTTAAGTTGGGTGATCAGGGTTGGGTGTGAGGTGCCTGTTGTCCATTCACGTGTAAATGTGAGGTGGGCAGTTGAATCTGTGATTGTGTAGTGGTCAAAGGAGGGGTAAGGTAGTGTGAAAGGACCACACTGATCCTGTGACCTAGTGTGAGGGTGAGTAGAGAAGAGGCCCATGTCTGGCCACCTGCAGTTTGTAGAGGAGTTAGCACGTAGACATCCAATGGCCTGAGAAGTCAGATGAGGAAAATATTCTTGGAAGAGAGGGATATGAGCAAAATCGACATTTTAACATTCAGTGGTTATTTTCAGCCCAAATTCTTTATGTATTAGAGGGCTAAACTTGTGGTTGCAAAGGCAATTTAGAGTATGTCATTATAAAAGTAAAAGACAAGTAAGAAAAGAAATGGGATGGTGTGAGGGAGGGAGGGTCTGGTGGCTAGTATCAAGATGCTTTATAACTGTATATGGGGTCCGGCGCAATAGCCTAGTGGCTAGGTCCTCACTTTGAACGTGCACATGGATCCCATATGGGCACCAGTTCTAATTCCAGCAGCCCTGCTTCCCATCCAGCTCCCTGCTTGTGGCCTGGGAAAGCAGTCGAGGACGGCCCAAAGCTTTGGGACCCTGCACCTGCGTGGGAGACCCGGAAGAGGCTCCTGGCTCCTGGCTTCGGATATGCTCGGCTCCAGCCATGTTGGCCACTTGGGGAGTGAATGATTGGATGGAAGCTCTTCCTCTCTGTATATCTGCCTTTCCAATAAAAATAAGTAAAAATCTAAAAAAATTGTATATGAAATACAAATATAGCAAAAATATGAAAGAAAGGAATAAAGGGGCTTTGAGGGAGGGAAGAAGGAAGGCAGGTGTGGTTATCTGTTAATAAAAATTGTAAAAATAAATTCCATTTGTAATGAGATTAAATAATTAACTAAAAAGGGGTGAGCATGTGCTAGCCGCTATGAGGTAGGTTGTAATTTGTTTCTTGGCATAACAGAAAAGTTGTAAGCATGGCAATAATTGTCAGATCTTAGAACTGGGAGCTCATATCTGTGACTGGCTTGAGGAGCCTGTGGCAGCTCTGGGTCACAGGAAGCTGGTCTGGTTCAAGTTTGGGAGGAGGAAACAGAATTATGTGCTGTGCGTATTGCTGTTTCGGTCACCACGGCGGTTGCTGGGCAGTGCTGTACTAGTGGGGTGATCTGATGTAGACACGTTAGGACAAACGCTTCAGCAGTGCACATCAGAAGGGTGCCGGCTCGCCTTCGGCTGGGAAGGACAGCCACCTGCGTGCCTGACTGTCTTCCTTTGCAGTCCAGAGTTTCCGAGCCGTGGGACACAGTGAGGTGCTGCCTCCTGTGCCTTCCCACCAGTGCCCTCCCGTCTGCCGCTTCCGGCATCAGAAGACTGGGGGTGGGCCCACTGCTGTGCAGTGTCTTTGGGTGTATCCATGTTCTGTTTGCTTAGTGTATACTTAGTTGATCCTTAGCGTTCATAGCATGTTAAGTTGTGCAGTGTCCTTAGTATGTATTCTGTGGATAATGTGCAAGCTACAAAGGCAGTGTTGACATTAACTGTTCTGTTTTTGACTATATTTGTAAGGTTTCTCTTTGAGTTTTAGTTGTCATTTCCATTTGGAATGTTTGACCTGAAATAACGTGCCGTGTTTGTTCATTTGGATGCCCACTGGGTTCCAGCACTATTTGAAGCACTGGAAAGACAGCCTAGTTTATTGCTGTATTGGCAAATAATTTATAATTGCCAGTCAACAAGGATGTCTGAATGCCAAGGAAGAGTACAGATCTGTTTGCTGCTCTGAGAGCTGCCACTGGGCTGACTAGTCCGAAGCAGAGGACAGGCCAAGGTGGATAAGCAGAGTGCTCACGTGTGCACATAGAGGACACTTGGGTAGCGATATCCACCTGGAACAAAAATGTTTGCTAACACAGTTTTGCTTACTTTAACATAGGTTCTTCATGGGGAACAGTACTTGGAGTTATATAAGCCACTTCCCACGTCAGGTGAGTACTTGCTACCCTCACTCCGTATTTTCTGATCAACCTTCCTGAGTGTCAGTGCAGGAAGCTCACATACAGTAACTGACGGTCGCAGACCGCTGAAGTAGATTAATGTCATCTGAAACTTGAAGTTTCCGGAACAGTACATCATTTAATATCAGGCAGTAAGTTACTTCATAATACCAACTTATATCTGTTGCAGTCTGCGTGATTAACAAACTAACATGCACGTTGAAGCTTGGAGATTGTATTAAGATTCCTGTGACACAGTTTTGCATTCTCTTCTCAGTACTTGTCTTGGTACTGACTGTCATAGAGCAAGCACTGTTCGAGAGCTTCCTGTGTTTACTTCCTCCCACCCCTCTCAGGGAAAAGGAAGCTCTCTGCTGGAATAATCATTTGCAGGTTCTTCTTTTGTTCGTACTCTTGCCAGGAAGAGCTTCCGTTTTCGGTCTTTCACTGTAATATGATGTATTTGTTTTGGTTTCTGTCCTAGGATGTCAGGTTGTTGTCTAGTTGTATACGTACTGGTCTTATAGGGTGATAAAGTACAGAAAAAGCATTTATCCTCTCAGATGATAAAATGTAGTGCTCAGCAAGTAGCTGGGATCCTTTTGTTTCCCCTTAGGCCTTTTCATTTTACTAAAAAGTGTACAAGGCATTTATGCTTGAAGCTGAATGGCTTTTTCTTACTGAGTATCATGGGATGAGTTTCCCAGCAATTCTTGTTATCTGAGACAGTGCATGGTTTGTGGTGTTTGTTCATCTGAAGACTGCTGGCTTTTTACCATTTGCCAGGCACAGGATTGGGTATCAGAATTTTCTAACTTGACTGCCTTATTACTCATATTATGGTTAGCTTTTCTCTTAATCAGATTTCAAAGATCTCTGCAGCGTCGGCCTGTGACTGTGTGCATGGGTGTGGGTGTGGTGGCAGCACCCTGCCTGATGCAGAAGCAGTAGATAGCAGGCTCCTTGGGAACCACTGTTATAATCAAGTTGAAATGCTCAAGGGAGGTTGCTCCCTGTCAGAATTTGGAATTATGGAGAGGGAGAGAGAGGAAAAAGAGATCAGATGTGGATTCTAAAATGGTTAAAAGTGAGATGAGCAGGAAATTATGTAAAATACTTAATTTCCCTTTACAGTTATGTTTTTCATGAATGATTTTTCTCCAGTAGGGTCTTTGCCTTTTTTTATGTGTATAATTTTTAAGTTTATTCTGTAGTGAATGTGAATATGTGCTTTGGAACCCTTTCTAAGCTACAGAAAACCCAGGGTCTGGCTTTGTTGCTAATCTTTCTGTCATACATACCCATTGCTGAGACGTGGTGTCCAGCAGCAGGTGGATGTCCACGTCCCCTGACGGCTCATTTGCCAGCTGCAGTGGCACTGTCCCCTGGTCGTGGTTACAGATGGCCATCACATGGAGGGAAAGGAGCTGACAGCAGCAGTTTGTTTGCTTCATGAGGTAGAATGTGATGTGGCCCAGGATGAGCAGTGTAAGAGTCGGAGTTTGTGTTTGTTTGACTTTCTGTAGCGGACTCATTTCCTTTGGAAGGTGATTGCTGTTATTAGTCCAAAATAATATTTCATCAGAAAGTAGTCAGTAACATTTCCAATCTCAATTCTCACAAGGCATCTATGAGTCAAATATTAGTACACATAGAATATTAATACACATCAAATATTAGTACAAATACAAGTTTTTGATCAGGCATTATGGCAATGTAATTTTGCCAAATTTACAAAATAGAAAAGGAGGGAGCCATGGTTTTTCTTTTTTTTTTTTGCCTAAGTATTTTATTTTATTTTTTTGCATTTTTTAAATTATATTTTGACAATCTTTACATAGTCAATTAGGGTAAAAAGGTTCAAGGGCTATAGGAAAGTGGATAAGACTATTATTTTTTCCATATTGTTTCCTTCATGTTTAAAGGGGGGTATTAAGGGAGAAGGCCCACCCAATTTCCCACCCTCCCCAGGTCCCGGATGTAGGGTATGCTCTGAGGTTCTTGCTCAGGTGGTTTGATATTTCAACAGTTATGAATCACTGCCAATCTTGCCACTCCAAGCACTATGAGGTCGTTCAAGAATCCACTGATTGACATAGTCCATCATAGAGTCTCTGTTTGTCCCGTATTTCGCTGCCAACATACAGCTGAGATGGTTGATTGACTTGTTCTGTCTTCTGTCTTTTCTTGGTTAGGGTTCTGAGTCTGGCATTTTGATTGGGGAGATCTCCAAAGAAACTTTGTCTGAGGTGTTCTCAAACCAGATTCTTGTATGTGCTAGCAAGTATAGGGCCCGGCACAGTCCATCGCCCTGATCAGCTGGTGGTTGCAATTGCTGGGTTGGTTCTGTTTTTGGCCCCGACTTCCACTGGAACCAATGGGTGTTGCAGTCCAGCCTGTTTCTGAACAGCGCATTCTCGGCCCTCAAATAAACCAGTGGGAGCTTCAGCCTAGTTGGAGTGACCCACAGTAACCCCCACCATGCCCGCCCCCTACCCTGGTTTGCCAGTATGTGTAGCAGTAGTCCAGTCTGTCCCACACCCTATTCCACCCAAGCCCCTGTCCTAGTTTTTTGCCCTCCTGTGGAAGTGGTAACGCAAGAGGGAGGAGCCCACTATTTCCCTCCCAGGCCTCTCCCACTCCCAGATTATGCACTTTCCAGAGAGTTCTGTGGTTTGACTTGACAGAACTAACCCCCAGTGCCAGCTTCTGCCAGCTGATGCTGTGGCTAAGCCCAAACAACCCTCACCCACTGTAATTTTGTTTGCACTAGTTTGAATAATCAGCCCAGCCTGGCTTGTCCCTGATCTAGTCCGCATGAGGCGTACAGGTGTTGTAGCCCTGCCTAGTCTGGTGTGCCCCCATCCCAGTCCACACTCTCCAATGGGAGTAGCTGTCCGGCAAAGGAACCACCCCTTGTTCCCCTGCTGGCTCTGCCCCCTCCCTTCCTTGTTCTCATACTTGCTGGTTGTGTGCTGCGGTCACATCCAGTACAGGCCACCTCACCTTGGCATTCCATATTGTGCACTAGTCTTTGTTGCGACCGAACCTGGCTCGACCCACACTGTTCTGGTGCTTGGATTTGCCAGTGGATGACGTGGACAGATTCAGCCTGGTCTTCCCCCGATCCCTGCCAATTGTATGCCAGTGGGTAACTTTCCATGGCCTGTTCTGGGCTGTTTCCTATCATGTTTCTTGCACTTACCTGTCGGGTCTGTGTCCTGCCAGAGGAGTTGCCCAGGCTCCTCCATCAGAACTTCTCCCAGTGCCAGGTTTCACGCTTACCAGTGGGTCCACGAGCCAGCCCTACTTAGTCCACCTCCTGTCATAGCAGGAACAGTGGCTTTTCCTGACTGGCCTTCAACCCAAACTGGTCCTTGCTTTTGGATGTTTCAGCCCAGCCAAGGAGCCATGGTTTTTAAAAAATATTTTTTAGATAACATTTTTAACCTATAGGTAAGAACTTAATGGCTCTACAAAATAGTTTAGCAAAAGAAAGTACAAAGACTGTTTGTTAGGAAAACAGATAAAGGGATATGAATAATCAAAATGAGAAGATGTTCAGCTCCTCTCATCTAAAATAACTGACTATTTTCACAAAAGGATGACTTTAAAAGTTTCTGATATACTTTAGCTTTGGCGTGTGTACATATGCATGTCTTGCCATGGGCTTACCTCGTGTTTTGGTGTTAGAACAATGCTTGAGGCTTTGGCTGGCAGCTGGGGGAGAGTGCTGAAGTTGCATTCCGAGGACAGGAGGGCAGGCAGGTCCTCAGAAGATGCTGAGCTCACCCCGCCGTGATGCAGTCTGGGAAAGAGGACCCATCGAGGAACAAAGGGGTGAGAACCAGTGTCTTGCTGGAAGTAGGGAACCCAGGCTAGAAAAGGAAAGGGGTCATGCTGTGATTAGGGTTTTCAGCAGACTTTGTTAAATCAAAAAGTGAGGGAGGCCAAGAGGAATCATTGAGACTGAAAATGCAATTTTTAGAAACTCTAGCAGAAATAGTAATTTAAAAAATTTAGTGATTCTGTTTTCCTGGTAGTTTTCAATGTTAAATTATTTTTTCTGGTGAATTTAGGAAAATGATTTGAAAGCTTGGTCTTCTAGTTTGTCTGAAAGCCTGACAAACTAAATTTTCTCATGTCTTGATGTAACAATTTACAATCTCTTGCAACAGTTTGTTCATGTGTGTTACCTTTCATTTTAGGAACGTTGAGATGTGAAGCAGTTGTTGCTGATATCCTTGATAAAGGATCTGGTGTCCTCATTCTTGTGGATGGTAACTCAATTATAGTTCTTAGAAAAAATGTTGTATTTTCAATTTTTAAGAAGGCAAGATAAGTATTTTAAAACTTTCTCAGAGTTCTTTATGAAAAACCAGAAAGGAGGGGAAGAATGAAACAGACTGGGTTGGGAATGGGGGGAGACCTTTAGTGGATTTCAATCAGAATAGAACCCGGCTTGGTGCCACGTCTTAGCAAGTTAAGCCTCTTGCTGTGGTGCCAGGTTCCCAAGTGGGCACTGGTTTGAGTTCTGGCTGCTCTGCTTCCAGTCTGGCTCCCTGGTAATGACCTGGGAGTGCAGCACCAGGGGATGGCCAAGTGTGTGGGCTCCTGCACCAACATGGGGGACCTGGAAGAAGCTCCTAGCTCCCAATTTCGGACTGGCCTAGCTCTGGCTATTGTGACCATTTGGGGAGTGAGCCCAGGTGGAAGATCCATCTCTTTCTCTTATCTATTCTGACTACCTTTCTCTTGCTACAACTCTGCCTTTCAAATAAAAAAAATACATCTTTACGTCAACGCATAATGAAGGAACAGAGGTGGGAAATGAGGCTTGTGCAGAAATCAGAGTTGTCCCTGCTGGACAGTGTGATGAGCAGGGGATGTAATTTTTAGCCCTGTTTCGCACAATTATAGTCTGTTCTATCTCAGCTATTTGGAAATTGAAATCTGTTTGCTCAGAGAATCACTCTTGTAGTTAAGCTCTTAGACTTCTGCAGTTTAGCACGTGGGTCTCTTAGTGTGATTCAAAGGCCATAGCCACGTTTTGTCTACAGTGGGAAGGAGAGAGATTTTACTTGTTTGATAACAGTTGGAAATAAAGCAAGCTAGAAAAACAGTGCTTAAATTTACTTACTTTAAATTAGCATAAAAAATAGACACTGTGCAAACGTTTGGAAGTTAAGAACAATGGGGAGTGTAATGTTCGACCGTAGCTTTGTTGTCTGCATTGACAGTGTGGAGGGGATGCCGTAAGTGCCCTTCAGTTCACACTGGGGTTCATCAGCGTACTACGTGTTGAAAGTAGCTGAAGTCAGAAGCACATGCAATACGCTGAGCCTGCTGAGCCTCCCAGCTGAGCAACACAGTCCACCTGGCACACAGGCGCTGCGACCATTGTCAGAGCACCTTGCCACGTGCTGCTACCTGAGAAGAGATTAGAATTCTCAGCCTGGTCTCTGCACCGCCGCAAAGCCACAGGATCCCGAGTTGAACCCGTGTTCTTCTGTACCCTGGGTGCTGTGTTGGATGCTTGCCTTATTTTTACTTCAAGTATCGAGACTATTTTGGATACTGTTAAATATTCTGTATATACTGTCTCTCCTTTCTCGTCCCCTCTTCCCTCCTGTGTTTAAGTTTTCCTGCTGCAGCCCAGGTCCTGGGTGCCAGTGGCTCCATTTCTGGCCATCTTCTAATCTCAACATTGTACTAAATTAACATAACAGAAAATGAAAGTACTGCAGTCACTTCACTTTTATTACTAGTCTTGATCTGTTACTCAGTCAGCTCAGACTTGGTAATGGGTCGTAGTATATGATGGTTATTGAAGATATTAATAAAATGAGGTGTAGATGAAGCTAGGATCCAATTACCTATGCAGTAAAGATAAAAATCTTATTTAAATACAAATTGCCATGCTTTTCCTTTTTCTTTAGCATGTAATTCAAACTGTACTCCTGTTCTAGAGCTATGTGTAAAACTGTAACTAGAGAATGAGGCAGGGGACAAGAACAGCTGTGTAAACCCAGGGCATTTATTCACTGATTCACGGATTCACTTAACAACCTTTGGGCCATTGGAATGGCTGCTAACACAGCATCTGTGGTCCTGCCCTAAGGTGGCTTATCCCTTCTCTCTCACCCATCCTGCTTTGGCAGAATGTTGAAGTTTGAGTGTACTTACCTACAGTTTTTAGAGAAATTGTTTAGAATCTGAGCTGGGAAGATTGAGAATTTGAGTGGCAGTCAGGGAGGTTTAAGAAGTGCTGTGAGACTGCTGTTCGGCAGTTACGGCAGGATTAATGAAGCCGCTCCTCTCAGAAACCGGTGGTCAATGCATTCAGATGGTTCTGCTTGGTAATCCAGACTGCCATCTGTAAATTGTAGAACCTTTCAGTAACTGGATTCTGCTTTGAAGCCTTTAAAGGAATTCTAGAACATACCTTAGTTAATTCTTTGTAATTTTTGATAGTAACTCCTACTATCTTTTTTCTTCTGTGTTTCAGTCTATTCTTATTCTGGAAAAGAACTTATCTGCTATAATCAGTTTTCCATTTTCGCTGTTGGCTCTGGAGGCTTTGGTGGAAAACGGACATCAAACAAAGTCAAGGTGGGCCAATGCTTTATAGATGAATACCTGAGTTATGGGTTCTTTGGTGTATTCTGGTCTTACTGAGTCACCATAGAGACTCAGTAATCCTCATGCCATGGGATTAGAATATTTTTTGGGGTTTGAAGTGCTGTTTATGTTTATATATTTTATTAGTAATAATTTTGTGTGTATATATACATATATATAGAGAGAGGAGAGAGATGTGGCTCAAGCAGAATGTATCTGAGATCTTTGAGAATAGTTATTACTTGATTTTCATGTAATTTTTGTAGCACCCAAAGGTTTTTACAAAAACCTAAAACAAATGATTGTTGCATACATTAAAATTTTCATTCATGAAATGTTAAGCATTTCTCATATGTAAAGCATTTACTTATTCTGTAGTTCTGAAAATCTAAAAGTATATTTTTTATACAGATTTTGTTTTGGCTTGTCTCCAGTTTTTATTTGTAAGCTAAAAATAAAATTTTCTCAGAAGGGGTTAACTTAAGGAAAATCAGTCTGTAAGAAGCTAAGTGGATATTTTAGATATCATGTATCCTAAACATAAAATATTTTTTAGAAAACTCTTCACTTTGCAAAGTTTATTATATTGAAACATGATGGTTCATCAAATGCAGCAACAGTGCTTCCCACTTGGTTGACTGTCCTGTCTTTGAACACAGGAAGCTGTCGCCTTACCTAAGAGACCTCCCGATAGTGTGCTCACAGATACCACCTCCCTTAATCAGGTAAGGCTGTGATCTTGAAAGGTGGCTAGTCCTCCTGGCTGTTGACACCTTTAATTTATAATTTTGATCAATACCTTAGAATCTGCAGGACTAAATGTTTCCTTGCAGATAACAGCATTATCCCACGGACCAGAAAGAAGTAAGGTTGGGTTTGGGAATTCTGCTTTTTCTACATGCTACAGGTCAGAGGGGAAGTATATTTTCTTCTGTTCTAACTCAGATTGGCTTCTGCTTTTAAATGTTTTCCAGCCTCTGTCTCATGGTAGTTTGTCCTGAGTGTCCTCATACTTGTATTTACATGGATTCTAACAGAGAAATTAGTTTTCCTAGAGTTCCAAAAGGCAGCAGAGGTTTGTGATTTTGTGATCCAGGAAACCCAGCAAAAGCTTTCTTAATATCGTTAGATTACCCTGAAATAATGAAATGTATCTGTTTACATAAGAACAACAGAATGATTTCCATGGTTTGACTTTCTGCACAGAGGGAAGGACTTTCTTTCATTGTTTTTCGCACAGGATGAGAACTCTTGGTTGGTTTCTGGCCAAGTTTACTATTCTGCTGTGTGATAAAGGACAGCTTTTAAACTAACAAATATTTTTTGTATAGATAATGGGCACTCATCACCTGGTAGCAGGGCTTGACTACTTGTACGTCATTTCATAATGTGACGAGAGCTAGGTAGTATGCCTTTGAAAACAATGCATTTAAGAGTTGGCGTCAACTTCAGGGGCCTTGCTTGCTGTCTGAAACTGGACTGCTGCTGTAGGAAATACACATCAGTATTACAGATACCTTGTGCAGGGATGGAAATGGACCCTGGCATACTCAAGATGTAGAACAAAACCACTAGAGCCACTGTTGTAGCCCACGAGTGACTGGCTGCGAGACTGTGTGCCCAGACCTGCAGAGAGGGGGCCTCGTTAGGGAAGGGATGTGGAAGGGCCAGAGGAAAGGAGCTGTGCTGCACTGCGTCGCTGTGGGACATTGCCTCAGCCCAGGCTGCCGGCAGGGACAGTGTGGGGAGAGGAGAGGAGCAGAACTTACAGCATTCATCACTCTGCAGAGTAGTGGAAATAAACTACCATTTAATCCCTCCCCCCACCCCAGTCTTACACGGAAGCTTGCCAAGTCACTAGTATTCAGTAGGTGTTGATTAAATTCAGTTAGGTTTAGAAGTCATGGGAAAGTAAATAATTATAGAACATGTGGGGTGATGGGAAAAAGAGCTTATTAGAATTGTGTAAAACATGTTCAAGATAAAGGTTCCTTATGTTATTTTTAGAAATCAAACTTGCTATAAGTATTTAACCAATAACTTGAAAGTAATTTTAAAATCAGCCATTTAAAAGTCAGATAAGCCAACACGGCCCGTCTTAGAATATTATAAGAGTTCAGCAACTGATGAGAAAGGGAAGTCTTGAGACAGACACAGAAGGGTCAAGTTGCTGAAACAGATGCATTAGCTGCTGTTTCTCTCCTTCAGTACTGAGAAGTCCGCTCGGGCCCACCCGACCAACACACAGTTTACTTGGCAGAAGGTGTGGTCATCTCTCTGACGTTGTTATCCACAGACCTCCGCTAATCCTGCCTCAGCTAGGTGCATGGCAGCGGAGGGAGCTGAGCCGAGCGGGAATGCCGTCCTGACAGCAAGCTGTTGCTCTGCTGGCAGGGCTTAGTGTGTTCATGACTGAATGCTGATGTTTCTGTGTCTAGTATTATGCTGCAGGCGTCCATGTAAAACAGCCCATTAACAACGTTGGCTTAAGTTAGCTTGTTCAGAAGGGGCCATGAGCACTCTCCTGGGGCTTCGTTGTATTTCAGTGAGTGGATGGATTCTTTTGACGTTGTCTCTGTGGGCACTGGGGACAGTGTTACACCCAGGTGGAACTGGAACTTTGGGTTCTCTTTCCCTTTATTTGATTGTGTTGCATACTCCTTGATTTCACTGGCCAGTTATGAAAAAAAAGAGAGCAAAAAACCCCACATTTAATTTATAAAAATCTTCTTTGTGAGAAGCTTAATTGTTTTAAATCAGAGCCTCAATTAGGAATATTTGGCATATTCTGAAATAATAACTGGGTCAGTTTCCCAATTTACATTTAGCAAATGCTGAGCACTGGTTACACCTGTTGGTTCTTTCTGTACAGGCTGCTTTGTACCGCCTCAGTGGAGACTGGAATCCCCTACATATTGATCCTAACATTGCCAGCCTTGCAGGTGAGTTGTTAACAATACTGATTAACGAAGTCAGTGAGCTCAGTTACCTGAACGAGCTGCTTTGAGACAGTGCCGCTTGGAACTGCTCATCAGATAATGGATTAAGAACCAGCCTTCTCCTTACAACATTTTGGCAGAGGATACAGAGGGGTAGGAAGCAGTACTGCAGACACCATGAACTTGAAACTCAGGCTGTGGTGGAGGGAAGCTCCTGCCACTGCAAGGTCTGGGCGAGGAGTGGGGCGGCGGCATGAGGCTGGGAGCCGAGATGTGTTGAAGGCCAGGGTCCCCGGAGGAGACTCTGACAAGGAGCTGAAACGCTAGGGAAGGTCCCTTCCTGGCTGTTGGAGCCACCCAGATGACCTTACCATTGCAAGTGCAGCCAGGAAAAAGAGTTCTTTGTGTTTCTAGATCTCTTGATTCTTCTTTCTCTTTCTTCATTTGCTTAGTTCATACTTTGATTCTGAAAAAATGTTGTTTACATAATATTTGTCATGCTTCTTGAAATATGTAGTACGATTTAATAAGGTTTAAAGACTTGTGCTTGGATTAGTTGTAATTGCTATACTAGTTAGTGGGTTTTTTTTTTGTCTTTTCTGTAAGTTGCCTGAGGGTTTGTCTTACTAAAAAAGGGGTTTATTTAGCTCCCAGTTTTGGAGGCTCATGGTGAGAAAGGCTCACTTAACACCTGCTGATGGCATCAGGTCCTGGCAGCTACTGTCATGGTGGAACTGGTTGTGACGGACAGATCCATACTCAAGACAGAAAGCCATGGCATGGGAGGGGCTGCAGCCAAGGCCCCCTCACCACCTCTGACACACTCAGGACCAAGCTCTCAGTGAATGAGCCCTTGTGGTTCATCCAAACCATGTGTAAGCCATAGAGTGTTGCTCATGTCCCCAAGACTCGTGTTTCTCTCACAATAAAGACATTTATTGTATCTCCACTGGAGCCAAAGTGTTAACTTGTCCTGGTATCCATGAGTGTTTCAAGTTCAGAGTCTGATTCGAGACTCAGGGCAGACTCCTAGTCATCCACGAGTCTTGGTAGCATTCCAAGTTACCGACTTGAAAACAGCTACCTGTTTCAGAGGTGGGATGCCTACAAGAAAAAACATCCCTATTCCCAAAGGGAGACCTAGGGCAGTGGCGTGATGAGCTCAAAGGCAGGCGGATGCTAGATCTTAGAGCCTGAAGCCTAGTACTCTGTGCACACCGAGTTGGGTGGCAAGTCCTCAAGGCGTCAGGCAACAGCCCGATGTGGTCCACATGACTGCTTGGTAGCTGGTGCCCGCAGAAACTGCTTTGCTGCTCGCCTCCCTCTCTGGGTTCTCTGCTGCTCCGCCCACGGCTCACTCTCAGGCTGTTCTTTGAAGCTTGGTACATGCCACCGTGGCCTCCTGACAGTGCATTCTGCCAACCCAAAGTCTACACTACATGGTTACTGAAGTCCGCACAGATGTTGCCTGGGCCATCTTGAACCGTGCTTGCAGTGGAAGGGGGCACTTGGTTTTTAAATATAAAAGGGGCCGGTTTTTACCTAAATTCTGTTTTCAGGCTTTGACAAGCCCATTCTGCATGGATTATGTACGTTTGGGTTTTCTGCCAGGCATGTTCTACGACAGTTTGCTGATAATGATGCCTCCAGATTCAAGGCAATTAAGGTATGTGTATGTTACCACATAATTTGAATATTAGTTCCTTTTCTTAGCATTAGTTTTATTGAATCAATGTAAAACTGACATTGTACTGGAGCAATACACATTTTTATTGTTCGAGTTGGCAATTAGCATATTTTCATTTTTTAGCTGAAAATAACTTTTTATATATAGACTGTGAAGCATATTTTAATACAGTTCTAATTTTAACCAATTAGATTTTTTACAGTTAGATGCATACATGTATCAGCATTATGCATTAAAAACTCAGATTTATTTTTTTTTACTATTTAATGGTTTGCATTAATGAGCCTGAAAGCATTAATTGTATTTGAGCTCTAGTAAGCCTACTCAACTCTGATACACACCTACAACACTTTGATGATGAAATGTATTTAAATTTTAAAATGTAACTGGAGGAGAGGTAGATATATTAGCTTCCTTAGTTCCAGTTCTGCTTCTTGCTTCTGTGTGCTCGCACTTCAAATGAATGATAAACAATTGCACTCTCCAGACGCCTGCAAGACCCCAACTGTGGGAGCCACCACCTGTGGCTTCCTTCCACCGCACACAGGAGTAGGAAGCTGGACTTGAACCTGGGCACTTGCTGTAATCACTGTGCCAAATGCCCACCTTTAGTTTTTTCTAACTTGGAAGTTGACCCTAGTTTTTAGCCATTATACATAACAAGGAAAAATGTGTCCACAATGTTTGCTGAAGTGTAAGTCAAATGATGTGTAGTTAAAAGAAGTTTAAAAGCATCGTCAAATATCTTTAAAAGCTTGTGTATCCCTGTTCCCTGCCACAGTGCAGTTCTCCTGCTCTACCATTGCTACTGTGACTTGTTATGCCTTTTTATTAGAGCTATTTTATTGCCTAGTAATATGTGCACAGAGTACATCAAATACAGACAGCGAGAGAAACAGGACTGTTTCCCTGTGTCCACCTCAGGTCTTCTTTTCCAGACACGGTTGGTATCACTGCTGAGAGTTCCTGCATTGTGGCTGTGCAGCTCTGCCTAACGAAGGTGCTTCTGTTCTTGATTAGTCAAGATAAAATACAATTTATTCACTTTGTTGGAAGAGAATTTGCACATTGTTTTTATCCTGTGTACTAGTTTTATCATGTTTTTCACCCTCTGACTAAGTTAAACATATCAAACCTGTTTTCTCCTTTATATTTTTTGTATTCTGCTTCTAACTTTGTTCCCTACAGGTAAGAGGAGTTTTACTTTAAAACATTTCTAACCTCTAAACTTTCTCTTTTAAACTTAAGGCTCGTTTTGCAAAACCAGTGTACCCAGGACAGACCCTGCAAACTGAGATGTGGAAACAGGGAAACAGAATCCATTTCCAGACCAAGGTACAAACAGCCGAGACATGAGCACTCGCCGCTGGCCCTCCTCCCTGACTTTTTTAAAGCGGTTTTGCTCCTGTTAGGGTTTTTGTTGTTGTTGTTTTCATTAGTACTAGCTGAGGCTTTACCTAGAAAATGTTTATTTAACCACTGGGAACTTTCTCCTGAGAATAAGATGGCTTGTGCACCTTTACATTTTACTTTAAAATAAAATGGTTGCATGTTTGCATAACAGTAGCCACACTGTCCTGAGAATCCAACCAGCCACGCATTTTGGCTTAACTAGTTGACCAAGTTATTGTCAACAGGGGATCTTTCAAATGTAAGGACATGATTGATGTGCATAAAGAAATGACAGATTTATTCAACTATTTAATGAAGGATCTTGTAGCATTTTACGAGTGCTTCAAAACAGAATTGGCAAAACATAGTCTAACAGAAAGGACATTAAAAAATAATTTTATTGAGTTAGCATTTCTAAGTACTCTCCAGAGCAGTGAAATCATGTCCGTGATAGTTCTGTTTTCTCTGAAGATCGTGTGCACATGGATCCTGTCAGGACCCAAATGTGTCTGTGGTTTGGCACAGAGTTTGGGCTTGTGTGATGGCAAGGACCAAGTCTAAAGGACATCTCCTGGATGTGGGTGTTAACAGCAACCCAGTAAAACACTAAAGGGACGTGCAGTCATTGTTTGTTTTTCAAAGACAATTTTTAATACGCTTGGTCACATGCCTGAGTCCATTCTGGCTGTGCCCCTGACTCCACTTTCCTTCTAACAGCACCATGGTAGGCAGCAGTGGGCGCTGGTTACCCGGGTGAGAGATCCAGATGGGGTTCCCAGCTCGGGCCTGGCCTGACCCTGACTCTTACAGGCTGCAAGTGGTTAGGAAAATCACTTTGTCTCTCTGGTTCCCTTTTTGCCTCTCAAACAAAAAAGAAAGCATGATTATGGTCTGATCCTATCTAATTGCGATCCTCTCAGATATTGTACCCTACCTTTTATTATTTGGAATAATTTATTACTTCTCACCTTGGCTTCCCACTGGGGATACACTGAAGTTTGGTGGGACAAAGTCTTTAAAAGCCACTGGCTTGTCTGCACCCCAGACTGCGACAGTGGAACTCCGGAAGCTGGGGGGGGGGGGCAGGGATGCTGAGACTTGCTCACAGGTGTCTTTGTTGAAGGGCTCGAGCTAATTCTGCAGCCATAGTTAATCCCAGTTAATCCCATGAGGCAAACAAACAAAAAGCCCAAACTTTGTTTTGCTTCACAATGAGATTGTCCCTCTGTTGGAATTCTTATGGAAACTCTTTTCCCTGTTGCTAATAAGGTCCAAGAAACTGGTGACATTGTCATTTCAAACGCGTATGTAGACCTTGTGCCAGCCTCTGCACCATCAGCCAGGACCCCCTCTGCGGTAAGTTCTGAGAACCCTATCCAGGTCACACTGCCTTACGTATGAGTCCCAGCAAAGGTCGCCGTTAGGAAGTTCAGAGCTATCCCTGAGTCACGGTTGTTGAAATGAAGGACGTTAATTCAGATCAGCTTGAAATTAAAGGAATACTTTACAATGCATGAATTCCTAAAAAGGTTTTTTTGCAGATACAGCAATATTATCCAAAAGACAGTATTTTCTGGTTTTCAAAGAACTAAATCAGTTGCTTACAGAGAAATCAGAAAGCAAAGATGGTGGAGGAACAATGGATGAAAAGGTTACATATCCTGTACCTTTGACTCATCTGTGCCAATATAAGTCAGCGAGTAATGTTTATTAAATCTTTTCATTATACTCTTAATAAGCTGAGAATTGGATACAAAAGTTTACATCTTCTGAAAGTTTGTAATGATTATATTGTCATTGTTTATTGTAAAGCCTTTTCATAACTGGCTCAAAAACAAAGGCCCATGGAATAATTTAAGATTAAAGCCTTCGCGAGGTGTAGGCCCAGGGAGAAAGGCAGGCTTCATGGCATTGTATAGACAGAGTTGATGTTTCTGTCCAGTATCTGCTTGGAGCTAGCTGGGGCGTAGGCTAGCCGCATCCTTATTAAAAAGTATACATACACTTGTTTTGATTTCTGATATTACTCTTACTGAGGGGACTGAGGTTCAGAGCAAAAATCCTGGTATGAATGTTAAAAACACCTGACCTAACTGCCCTGTTTCTGTAGAGTTCTGATTGTACATGCCTTTTGTAATGTTTCTTTCCCCCTGAGTCATTCCTATAGAATTTTCATATGAGCTCTTCCCTGTTTAGGGTGGGGAGCTTCAGAGTACCCTTGTGTTTGAGGAAATCGGCCGCCGCCTTAAGGATGTCGGCCGCGAGGTGGTCAAGAAGGTGAATGCAGTCTTTGAATGGCACATCACGAAAGGCGGAGATACTACAGCCACGTGGAGTAAGTTACAGCCCCGACTCGAGCATGCTAAGGTACATGAGGTGTCCTTGTTCTAGGGGAAAACTGCCTCGTTGAAGGTAGGTGGATTCCCCCCCGCCATGGGAACTAATAACTTTCAAGGCATTTAAAAAGATGTATTTTAAGATTTACTTATTTACTTGAAAGACAGAAAAATAGCTATGTCTTCCATCTGCTGGTTCACTCCCCAAATGGCCACATCAGCCAGGACTGTACTGGGCTGAATCCAGGAGTCTGTGACTGCCCAGGTCTCCCACATGGGTGCAGGGACCCAAACACAGGCCATCTTGCCTTCCTCCCCAGGCTCATTACAAGAGAGCAGCCTTTGTTTCTGTCAGATATATTTCCACTTAATTTATTTACATATAAATAAACATTTATGTAAAGAAGCATTTGAAGAATACCTATAATGACTAAGAATCTCCTTTTCAAAGCAATTATATCTAGAGTAACTAAAGTGTATCTGTATCCACTGAAACACTAGTTCCTGTAATTATCTATTGCATTATTTCTAGAAGGCATTTTAAAGTTTCATTCGGTTGGTTTTGGTTAAATATAAACATTTTAATATATATAAAATGTATAAAAATATATAATACATATAAATACATATAAAATATAAAAAATAAAAATATTTACCAAATTTGATTTACAGAAATGTGAAGAAAATATATAATCCTTGTATCTCAAATTTGTTTTTCTGGTAGACATTTTTCCTTTTGAAAACTCTGCATGGAAATCAAGAAGGCAAAATGTAATGTTCTGTCGTACAAATCTGCAGGTATCGGGCTTCCCCATGCTGATTCCCCCCGTATTATTACAGTAGTGCAGTGCATCAAGGCGCAACTTGATAGATTACCTGTGCATTGACAGCTGTGACTACTATCCTTTCTTGGTCCGTTCCTTCCTTCCCTCCACTTACGTCGGCAGTTGTAAACACAGAGTGAAGAAGAGGATGCTGGAGCTTTGGGAGTTGGCCAGCACCTGTAAGGATCTGTAGAGTGAGCGAGTGAGTCATCCTCAAACCTGGTACCTTCCTCCCACACAGGGGTCAGCAACCAACTGGGATTTTCCCCTTGGTCTGTGACACATGTTCTGATAGTGTTAGCAAGGAAGATATTTACATTTAAAAATCACCTTCACTTACCTGGGCAGAAGGTTTTTATTCCCTGATGTTTTTGCTTGAAAGGGGGAATACTGGAATCCTGGTCCTGACCACTTAAAGCCGCAAGGTAGCAGTAATATTTGTTTTCTCCTCTGTCTTCATTTAGCTGACCTGATGATCAAATTGGCTCTTCCCTCTTTCCTCCTAGTTACATGCCTGGCCCATCTTGCTTGATTTCTTTCTCAATTTTGTGCCTGTTTTTCATTCTGGTTTGCTTTCCCCCAGGCTTTGGCTGTATCACAGCAGCTAGCAGCAGTAGAAATGACCTAGGCCCTTGCCTTCTGGTCTTAGATGCCAACCTATAGCCATCTTCTGTTTTGTAGCTTGGTGGTTAATGAGTGGGATAGGTGCTTGAATACCTTGGCCTCTTGTCTCACCTGCCATAGGCCATGTTTAAATGGTTTGTAAAACACTGAATGACCAAGTCTTTTGTATTTGAAAATTTTAAGCTGTCCCAGTTTTGCTTATGTCATGGTTTCCAAACCCAGAATACAAAGACTTGAGGACTCTGCATTCCAGTTCACCTTGCCTGGGCTCTGGTGTTGCTGGAGTTGCTCAGCTGACCGTGAGCAAGTTTAAGGCTGGGGATTCTGACTCGGTGGCTCAGGAGCCCCATTCTATTACCCAAATCCTGGAGGTGTCCACAGTCTGATTCTGCCCCGCGTGCAGTCAGTGGCAGGACAGTGTCAGGGACTCTGTGTGTGTGTGTGTGTGTGTGTGTGTGTGTGTGTGTGTGTGTGTGTGTGTGTGTGACTTTTCAAACTGAATTAGTGTGGGTAAAATGAGGGATCTGAAGTTCTGGGACTGCGCTATTGAGACGAGTTTCAGCAGGTGGCGGGGTCTGTTTTCACTTCAGGCCTGTTTGTGCTGTGTCCAGGAGCAGGAAGGCAGCCTGGCCAGGCTGAGCTGGCCCATCCGCCCTGGACGGCAGCAGGGTTCAGCAAGCTCTTTAGTGAGCTGGGCGTGCTCACTTGCATCTAGTCCTCCCTCAGAGGCGAACTGTCACAGCTGATTAATGAAAGCATTGTTACCTAGAGGTGAAGATTGGGTCCATCTTCCTTACTTCACAAGGAATTTGTTATAATAGCAAGAGCACAGTGGCTGTGGCGTTTCTGTTGAATACTCCAGGATGGACGTGGTAGGATGTGTTGGAACTTGTTATCCGATATCAGCTAGCCTTTAGGCATCTCACCCTTTGGAATGAAGATCTGTGGGTTAAGAAGATGAAAATGGACAGTAGGTGGAGAAGTCTGAGTCCCTGGGAACGGCTTGTTGTTTGCCACATTTATCTTACTGTATGGTGATCTTGAGAATGCTCTGTGTCCTCTCACTTGACCTTGGCGTAATCCTTGGCGTAAACCTTGGCAGCACTGTGTGTTCTCCGTTGTCAGTTTCTTTATAGGCGACACATGTTGCAGTCTATAAAGTCTGTAAATGTTAAGGAAAAACAAAGCATGACTTTGGATGGAATAGAGTTAACTGCCTTTTTAAAAACGCTGAAACTGAGGTATTCATTAGTAACAGCTTTTCTATGGAGCTAGTCATTTCTGTTGTGAAATAGCTGTGAATTTCTGAATCCGGTTAAAAGTTGTTCTAAGCCCTTTGGTCCTATGTTGCAGCTGTGAGCTGCAGACAAGTTCAGAGGAAAAAAAGATGACAGTGAAAGGGTAGAGAACAAGAGCACCCCCCCGAAAGTTAAAATGTACCTGCTCTTGCCTCAAACTAAAGTCCCAAAGCTTTAGTGCACCTGTGGCAAAACAGAATCTAAACCTACTTGATGCTTTGGTTTCGATGTAATTCACCTAGTGTGAATCAGTCAGATACGGATATCCCACGTCACAGAGCTTGGCTCCACTAGAGGTCTTTGTCTAATGTAATGCATGAAAGGATTTCAGGAAGTGCAATGCAGGGAAAAGGCAAATTTTTCTTTTGGTGCATAAAATCTTTGAAATCTGTAGTGTTTCATGATGTACATTTCTCATAAATTTGTATATTTGATGTATGAATTCCTTCCTGAAAACCTGGAACAGCCTGAATTCCAATACACATCGAGCCTGAAACAATCCAACTAGGGGTTGTGTACTCATTGATGTATACAAATAACCCTCTCGGAACAGACATGGAAAAGGCTCTCTTGCCTTGCAGAGCCTTGGTGCGGCCAGCAGGTGTTTCACTGCATGCTCAGTTCTCTGCAAGGCTGAGGTACAGTTACAACAGGACTGTGCGGCATGTTGTCTGCAGCAGTTACTATTAGAGGTGGTGTGTCAGATAAGTTGGGAAAACAAAGGTGGCAGTGCACAGTAAAAGACCCACGTTGGGGTGATGGCAACAGTGGGAAGAAGGCTCCTGGAGCACAAGTACTGTGGCAGTCGGCCTCCATGGCTAACTGGCCTGCAAAGTCGAGAGATGGGGTGGGCAGAAGTAAAGCTGAGTTCTGTGCCTGTGTGCTGAAGGCTGCTAGCCTTTTTCGGCAAGCAATAAATGGGAGATGGATGTTTGCCAGAGAGGAGTAAGAACCTTGGTGACAAAACTATATCTAACCCAGATCAGGAGTGGATTTAACTGGAGGGCAAGTTCTCAGCTGGCGGCACCCAGTTGGAAACCCTGTCTAATGAATTAGTAGTTAGCCTGAGAACAAGAGCTTGGCTGTTTTGCCTCATGGCATTCAGGGAGCAAATGGGAGGAAAGCCTCCTGGATCCTGGCAGATTACTTGCCACTCCTGTTTATGCAAAAACAGCTCTGGCATTTCCATTTGTCTACAGACAGAGAATCTCAGAATGTAGCTTATTGTAACTCCAGGCACAAATACCGTGCCCTGCATCTAAATGGGAATCTGTCTCCAATAGCTTACTATAGCTGTACTTCTGACACTTCATTAGACGATTTTCATATGTTAAGCATACAATGCTAATGAGCAAAAGAAAAAAAAATCTGTTTTATTTAGGAGGAAACAGCCTTAAAACTGATTGGTGTTGAGCACTTCGGTTGTTTCCTCCTAAATTTAAGTTTTGCTTCCTTTTCTGTATTTGTAACTTTCCTATTACAGGAAACTAAATGGAATGCACATTTGGCATTTAGATAGTAGCACTGCATAGACAGTATGCATCAACCATGTAGAAGTACGTCTACATATCGGGGCTTAATGCATGCATAGCAATGATTGCATGAGGAGACGGACAGTTCCAGCTTGTGGACTTGAGTCTTGGTAATATGCCACATGGAGGAACAATGTGCCCTCCTGGCAGGCAGGTGGGCCAGCCTGTCAGCAATGGCATCAGGTATCTGCTACTGTTAAGGATATTTGCTCCGTTTGGGGTCTCCTGCGTTTATCAGATGGTAAAGAAACATGCTGTTGGTGGGGAGCAATCTGCTGCAGCCTCTTAGCAACAACTGCTGCGTCCCCTCTGCTGCAGGATGCGGGGTCGCCTCTGCTGCAGGGCGCGGGGTCCCCTCTGCTGCAGGGGTCCTGCCGGCTTCCCCATGGAGTCTAACTCTTCCGGAGAATACAGAGAGATCCCTTTTATAAATCTCACATAACATTTATGGCTTTTCTGTCTCCTATGTGTGTTGTTCATCTTAACATCTTTGTACTATTTTTTGCAATATTTAAAAGCAACGTGCCAATGTGATATTTTTCTTTAATTTCTAAAAGCAAACTCTTTCTTAGTTGCATTTCCTAAGAACAATGACAGAACTGTTTGCCTACAGATCTGTTAGCTCCCTCAGGAGGTCACTAGTGATCAGTATATGACCCACAGACGTTACTGATAGTTCAGCAGTGGTCCTGGCACATCCCTTAGAGCAGGACAGCCCAACAAGTCTTACCAGTAGTAACAGCTGTGGAGAGGACGGGCCGGGTCCAGGCTGGGCCATGTGCTACGTGTAGGCTGTTCCCTCCGGTTGGCTCCCGGGTGCGTCCTTTTTCACTCTGTTCCTCATGATTTTGAACACAGGGACAGTTATTTTGTACAATTCCCCAGTTTTTTTTCTCATGATTAGACTTTATACTATTCCTGCCAAAATTTCATAAGTTATGTCCTTATTTAATCAATTTTAATCTAAATTATTTGATAGGCGCTTTTTAGCTTTAATATTTACTTGAAGGAGCAGGAGGCCTCTGCCCCACTGCTGTGCTCCCACATGGCTGCAGCGCTTGTGGCTGGCCTCCTCAAGTCAGCAGCTGCTTTGGGTTCTCCCATGTGGGTGGCAGGGGCACAAGCATGTGGGCAGGAGCCTAGTGCCTTCCCCATGCTATTAGCAGGAAGCTGGATTGGAGGTGGAGCCAGCAGAGAAGCAAATTGGCACCCTTTTGGGATGCCAACATGCAGGCAGTGCCTTACCTGCTATGCCATTTAGCTAATAGTTTCCAAGTCCTTTTCTTTTTAAGTGCTAGAGGATGTGGCACAATGCTCAGTAGCTAACTCCTTGCCTTGCACACGCCAGGATCCCATATGGATGCTGTATTGTGTCGTGGTTGCTCCACTTCCCGTCCAGCTCCTTGCTTGTGGCCTGGGAAAGCAGTCCAGGACGGCCCAAAGCTTTGAGACCATGCACCTCTGTGGGAAACCCAGAAGAAGCTCCTGGCTCCTGCCTTCAGATTGGCTCAGCTCCAGCTGCTATAGCCACTTCCGGAGTGAACCAGTGCACAAAATATCTTTCTCTGACTCCTCTGTGTAAATCTGATAAGATTTAGTCATTGTTATTGAAAAACATTATTTTTTTTAAAGCACTTGGGTGGCACAACCATGCCTGTGTATCCCTAAGTTTTTACTATCTTAAGGGAGGAATAGCTCTAGCAGCCCCTTGAAATTTGCAAGGTTTGCACCCAAAGTCCAGAAGCCACCCCATCATCTGCTGCTCCACACTTGTTCCATTCAATGTTGCCACTCCTTAACATTTCCACAGTAAAATTAACTGACCTTACAGTTGTGTGTCAATCCAAGGTCTTGGGGATGGATGACTTTCCTGCATGACCCTCCTTGTAGGCCAGGACCTGAGCCAGGTCCTCTGTCTGTAGTTGGACCCAGAGCCACGAGTCTGCAGTCGGCTTGGTGAGAGCTGTGTCTAGCACAGGGCGGATGATCGGGCAGCACCTCCTCAGTGGTTCATTTACTCACAGCTTCATTCCTGAGCTGGTATTGATCCTGTGAAGGGTTAAAACAGGAACATGAAGTCTGCTGGTGTCAGGGCTTTGACCTTGTGCTGCCAGCCTGTGCTTTACCTGTGCCAACACTGCATGACAGCAGGGTGCATACCTACGTGCAGTGCAAACGGGGCTTTGCTCTGCAGGCAGCACATCTGGACCTTGGGCCCGCTCCAGGAGCTGAGCAGCAGAAGAGCCTTGAGCAGACAAAGCAGAAAGGTCCTGTGAGCCTTACCCCACCTCCCCAGGTGTCACTGTTTTGGATTTGTTTATTGCAGAATTATTTTCCGTGGGAGGTGGGTGGTTTGCGCATGGCGTGGGGCATGGCTTGACTGAGCAGGGCACAGCATGCACTCTGGGCTTTCTAACACACGCGCAGCACCCCTGCACCCTTAGTTAGGAGTTTGTAACATGTTCCGGGGAGGAGGGTGATGAGGGCTGCAGCTGCTTCACTGACAGCAGGAAGTGCGTCCAGGAGCTTCCGTGCACAAGGGGAGTGTGCATAGAGAGCACTGCCCTCCTGGCTCTGGGGTATTTAATCCTTTTGGCAAACATTCTCAGGAGCTGGTATGTGGAGCAGCAGGGCAGGCTCTGCCTCTGGCACTGGCATCCCGTATCAGTGCTGGCCATTCCGGCTCTCTACTCACGCACCTGGGAAGGCAAATGATGACGGCCAAGGGCAGGACCCTCCCTGCTACTCTCCTGGGACACCTTCTTGGCCCCTGCCAGACCTGCCTGTTCTAGCCATTTGGGGATTAAGCAATAAGGGAAGAACTTTCTGTCACGCTTTTTCTAATAAACAAATTCCAAAGTTTTCTGAAAGACAAGAAGCAAGTTTTGAATTTTACCCATAATTGATGGTAGTAAGTATTATGAATAAATCATTAAATGAGTTAAGTCTTGTGACAGACCCTGTAGAGACGTAAGGCATTCATAAGGTGACTGTACTTCCCCCGCCTGACACACAGCTGCCTATGAGCCAGCTTTCCTTGTTACCATAGCATCCGATTCAGACTGAAGACTTTAGTGATGTAAACTGCAACAACTTCCTTAAATAATGTCAATTATGCTTTCATTCACATTTAAAATCTCAACATGTTTAGAAAAAGGTGTTTGAAAAAGTAGATGATTTTCTAGCTTTTCTAAGTGACAGATCATATATAATGTATAGATGGAACAGGGACTCCTCACCTAAGAGGATGTCTGTTGTGGTTGGCTTACTTGACCTGCTGTTGGAATCATGCACGTCGTTGCTTTGCTTTCCCAGCTATGGACTTGAAGAACGGCTCCGGGCGAGTATACCAGGGCTCCGCCAAAGGCTCTGCGGACACTACCATCACCATCTCCGATGAGGACTTCATGGAAGTGGTGCTGGGCAAGCTGGACCCTCAGAAGGTAATGCTTCCAGAGTGCTCCCTCAGCAGCCTTCAGGCTTCCCTAAGTCATTACACAAGTCACTGTTAGAGCAGTGTTCTGGTTGACAGAACTTTTTTTTACATAAAAGGATTTTAGCTGACACTTAAAACTAAATTTAGGTGAAATTCTACCTTTAGTGTACAGTGAAATGAGCTAAAATTAACATTTATATTTTTGTTGCACTACTTCAAGGTTTAAAAGCCCTATGACATTAATAACTGCTGCTAGTAAAGTCAGGCAGTCATTCCTGCTATCCAGAGGCACTTCAAAGTTGCTGGAGTGCAGGTGAAAGGTACGCACATCTCCCATGAGCTCCCAGTAGGCCCCTCCATGCAGGTGCAGCACTCCTGGCACAGAACGCTTGGGCCCAGCAGTGTTCCCACGGGAGCTGCTCAATGTCCTGGCGCCTGCTTCCCCAGCGGAGCATCCTGAGGTGCTCCCAGCTCAGACTTGCGTGCTGCCAGTGCACTCCGTGCTCCCGGGTTAGGGATGCCTCGCTGATGGAGGATTAGGCAGCACTAAGATGTCTGACGTGCCTTTCACTGTCTGGGCATACAACATTTATAGGCACATCGAAGGCAAAAGCTTGACTGAGATAGCAATCTGAAGCTTTGAACTAGTTCACAGACACAGAAAGTACCGGATGGAGTCATGTAAATGGCAGAGAAGATTGTAATTCTGTTCCTTTCATGTAACTAGGAATTCCAAGAAATGAACTTACTGACTTGCAGAATGAAGCAGTTCAAACAGGTGGTAGAAGGTACAGTTAGGATTTGAACAGTAGTTTGCACATGGCAGAACTAAATGTACAGAAGGTGTGTTCATTGCAATCCAGTTAAGAGCAGGGTCTTTCTAAACTCACTTATCTGATGCTTTATTCCCCATCTTAGTTATTGACTGCTGTTCCATTATTAAAAGCCGCATTTCTCAGTGTGCAGTCTCCTTCCCACTGTCGTGAACTTTCGTGGCTTCCTTTACGATCCCCAAGAGTGAGTTCCTGAACACAGCGAACTCTGTAGTGTCTTCATTTCCTTGCAGATACCTTTGCCCTTACAAGGAACTTAAAATACCTAGGCTCGCTGTATTTCATGTCACTTCTCACATGTTTCGATGAACTCGTTCCTACTGCTCTAAAACCTTCGCACAGCCTCTGCTTGCCTGGCATCACTTCCTGCTCTTCAGTCTGCCATTTCATCTCTCCCTGTTCTGTCTGGATTTTGTCTCACATTGACTCGCTTGGAAGGCTGTACTCTGAATCCCCCTCTGCTGCCTTTGTAGCTGTGCCTGACCAGGGGACCACGGCTGCAGAAAGCCGCATGACAGACGAGCTGTGCCTTCGCTGCTGAGCAAGTGCTGCAATGTGGGAGTGGTATGGGAGTCTTACCGTGGCTTATGACGGCTTCCGCTCAGCTTCCATACCGGTGGCCCCGTGCATGTCTCCCAGGTCCACACTCCTGCCTCTTCTTCTTTTCTGGCTGATCTCATGCTGCACTGGGGGGGAAAGTGTAATAATTGAGAGAATTTCCCCTTTGCTTCCTCCATCAGAGGTGGGCCCCTTTGCTACTGTTCCGGATGCTGCTCAGTCCTGCGCTGCGGCTTCCAGCTGTTCTGTCTCCCTGCATTCTCTCCCTCACACCACCACTAATTGTTCAGGCCTTGGTTTGAAAGCACCCAGCCTTGATAGGCAATCCCCATCCAGCACAACACACCCTTTCTCTGTCCCAACAGACCGACAGGACAATCCATGTGTAACGAATACTTTTCTAGTAGCTACATTAAAGCAGCAGCATTGAAGATTTATGAAGATATTTTTACCTGGTACATTCAAATACTGTTTTAATAAGTAATCAACTTAAAATATGAGATGATTCTATGTGCTTTTTAAAATGCCAGGTTTTTGAACTTGCAAGGTGTGTTTTACACTGACAGTGCATCTCGGCCTGGACTAATACAGCCCCATGCTCGTGGCCACACGTGGAAGTGGTTACTCTCCCGACCAACACATCTTAACAGGGCAGAGAAAAGTCAAACCAAAATGCTATCTGGCTTCTGCCATCACTGTTGGTCCCATTCTAGTGAAGGTTTTTGATAGCTTATGTTTACAAATCCAGTGAGCAATTTTTTTTTTTCATTCAAGAATCATCAGTAGCACTCAATATAGTTAGCTGGCTTTTTTCTTTCTGGATTGGGAGCCTGAATGGTTGGGATAGAGCGTAATTCTGTGCCTGCAGCACCAGCATCCTAGACAGGTGCCAGTTCATATCCTTGCTGTTTTACTTCTGATTCAGCTTATGGCTAGAAAAGCAGTAGAGGATGGCTCACGTCCTTGGGCCCCTGCACAAAGCTCCTGGCTTTGGATCTGCTCTGGCCGTTGAAGCCATTTAGAGAAGGAACGAGCAGCTGGAGGTCCTTTTACTTTTATTTGATAGGCAGATTTCCCAAAGAAAAATCAGTATTAAAAAGGAAAGATTTCATGTTACCTGACAGTATGGAGATCCTCCATCTGCTGGCGCCTTCCCAAAATGGCAGTAACAGCAGGGCCAGGGCCGGGTTAATGCCAGGCGCCTCATCCAGGTCCTCCTCAGAGCTGGTGGGCCCCCAGGTACTGGGTCCTCTGCTGCTGCTTTCCCAGGCACACTAGCAGGGAGCCGGATCTGAAGTGCAACAGCTGGGACTTGAACTGGTAACGTCTTGGGATGCCAGTAAGTGGCTTTGCCATGATGTCAGCTCCAGCTACTAACTTCCTGCTGCATTTTCATTTTCTGGCTTCCATGCCATCATGCTGTCCTGCTTTACTTTCTCTATCTGGCTGCCCTCAGGCTCCTAGATGTTATCTTACACCTGCAGCCGTTGGGTCATGGCATCCTTCAGGGCCTTTGTTCCACACTCTTTCCTTACACTCATCCACCCGGTGGCATTTGAAGTCAACTAACATCTCATGAATTTTGTTTCAGTTCATTTTCACTGAACTCCAGAGTGACAAAAACCTACTCTGTTGCCTTCTCTGATGGAAAATCTTACCTGGTGTTTTGCACTTTATCCAGGAAAGAACTTGTGACTTCAGTTTTCTTTGGATTGTTTTCTTCTTAGCAAGAGAAGTGAAAAAGCCCAGGGATGTAGCCAGCAGCTGGGCTCCCTCCGTGCCTTGGGTGCTTGTCCAGCGTGTCTTGAGTCATCCTCTCAAGGGGTCCCGTCCTTAGTCACTTGGCTCACCCCGGCAGCTTCTTCAGTCTCTAGCAAGGCAAATCCAACCATGAAAAGCTGGCTTACTGCTCAGCATGCAGTCCCGACTGACAGGTTCTGCCTGTGGTGTCTGGGATGCGGAGTCCGTGCCTTTCCTCCATTGAGGAGATAAGGCTCTGCTCTGCCATTAGGAAGCTGCCACTCTCCAGCCAGGCCCTGCTGGGCACAGAGCACTGAGAGGAGTCCTAACCCACGGTCTGCAGCCAGGTGCCTGTTGCTTCGCAGTGGCCATTGCTTAGCACGCTCAGACCAGTTGCATCATTTTGGTACCACGGTCATGCCTGCCTGTAGCTGAGGGCGCTGGAGCTCCAAGAGGCAAAGTCCTCTGCACAGCTGCCCGCGGTTCCTGCAGGATGGAGCTTGGTTTTTGAGCCAGGCATTCCCGTGGCTGCAGTTGAGATGTGCCCACCATCCTGTTCTGTTGCCATAGGCCGCCTTCTGCACAGTTGTATTTCAAAAGCTGTGAACACCATTATTGCCTTTACCAGTCATCTCAAATTACTACGGAAGAATAAAGCTAGCAGCGTAAGGTGCGAAACTCCCAGAATTGTCAGTTCAGATAAATGACTCGACAGTTTTCTAACAGACACCAGACACTCCTCTTCCTTCTCCTAGCTGTGATCTTCATCATCCAAGCTGCTCTGTGCATACCCAGTCAGAACCACACAGTGTGGCATGCTCAGGTGGGTGCTGTCTCCTCTCTCCCCAGGCTTTCTTCAGTGGCCGACTGAAGGCCAGAGGGAACATCATGCTAAGCCAGAAGCTCCAGATGATCCTGAAGGACCACGCCAAGCTCTGAGGGCGTGCCGTGCGTGTGGCCAGATCAAGTGACCGTTGTCCTCACCCACCGTGCTCGATTGCTCTGCATAAATGATCAAAACCAGAAGATAGGGAAATTGCTTAACATGTTCAGATGCCAGATAACTTTTCAGATTTTCATTTTCTACTAATTGCTCACATTATTTTTGCAGGGAACCCTAAGCTGGCTCGTAGGACCCCTCTGATCTCAGATCTCAATCTCAGCCATACAGAAATTCCACCCTAATCCAATTGCCTTCTAATACATGAGGGCATTTATAAACAGCCAGGAGATTTCAGTGAATAAAAGGCTCTTTGATACCTTTGACACTTTGCTTCTGTTTTTTTCTGTTTGCTGAGATGTTGAAATCCCATTGTAGTATTCATACGTGCATTGTTGGCACTGCTTTTCTAGCATTCCGCCTTAAGGCGAGGGGAAATCTTGGTGCTCCCCAGTATTTTCCTTTCCTTACCCCATGGTGTCAGTTACCATGCATGCTTTCTTGCTGGATCGAGCATTTGACACCCTCAGGTGCCAGCAGGTGCCCCAGCATTGCTCAGATGCCACAGGAGGACACGCCGCATGGATAGATGCCCTTATAGATGTCTGCTACCAAGCAGCAGGCTGAGGCCGGGGAGGAGTCCGACGGCAGCGTGACTGAGGTGTGTGGCGCCTGCGACAGGCAGGGCTCCCGGGAAGTGGGCTCGGACTGCGTTGGATTTGGAAGTTCCCACAGGATCTGCACCTGACAGAGGGCCAGCAAGCAGAGCTGGGCACACTAAGCAGAGCTGGGCAGAGGGACACGCTAAGCAGATCACAGTGGCCTCATGCTTCAGCTGATCTTGGAGCACTCTGAAGCCAAAGTGGCCTTTCGGCAATGTCCTGAGGCAACTGGTCATTGCTTATGGCCGTGAGCATGGCAGCTGCCTCAGCAGTTCCTGGGGTGGACTCACTGTCAGCTGGTGACCTCCGCAGCCGCCAGGGGAACGCATTCCCAGTCCTGAGCCGAGCTTAGGGGGAACTCGGCTAGCACATGGCTTCAGGGGAAGG
The DNA here is from genome assembly GCF_017591425.1 of Ochotona curzoniae. Taxonomy (NCBI): domain Eukaryota; kingdom Metazoa; phylum Chordata; class Mammalia; order Lagomorpha; family Ochotonidae; genus Ochotona; species Ochotona curzoniae. The sequence goes on along the minus strand of NW_024464918.1, from coordinate 19,418,735 downwards.
ACTGAGGACGCGAGTTTAGGGATCACAGGAAAGGCGATGGGGTACACTGAAGTACCTCAGTGTATCTGCTGCTTTGTTTTTAAGTTATTTGAAAGGCAGAGAGAGACAGAAGAGAGTCCTTCTGTCCCCTAGCCCCACTCCAAGTGGTTGCCATAGCCATGAACCGACCCACAGCCAGGAGATTTTTTGGGTCTCCCACACGGGTGCAGGGTCCCTAGGCTTTGGGCCGTCCTCAACTGCTTTCCCAGGCCACAAGCAGGGAGCTGGATGGAAGTGGAGCAGCCAGGATACAAACCCATGCCCATATGGGATCCTGGCGCATGCAAGGCAAGGATTTAGCTACTAGGCTATTGTGCTGGGTCCCCTATACTCTTGCTGTTTTAAGATTTCTTCTGCTGACCTGCTGCATGGTGGCCTACGCTGCCGCTCTGACACCGGTATCCCATACTGCAGTAACATCTCAAGTCCCAGTTTCCTCCTAATGTGCCTGGGAAGGCAGCAGGTGTTGGCCCAAGTACAGGAATCCCTGCCAGCCACTGGGACGTCTAGGATGGCATTGATGGCTCCTGGCTGCAGGCAGGTCCAGCCTGCAGGTCGAGTCCTTTTGTAGAGTGCCCCAAGGGATGAAACATCTTGCTATCTCTTTTCTCCTTATCTCCCTCTATCGCCACTTTGATGCTCTGTCTTTCAAATGAATATTTTAAAAAGACTTCTCTGTCGCCCTGCGGTGGCGCAAGTGGTTAAAGGTCCTCGCCTTGCACGCCCGGGATCCGGCAGCCCCGCTTCCCTTCCAGCTCCCTGCCTGTGGCCTGGGAAAGCAGTCAAGGACGGCCCAAGGCTTTGGGAACCTGCACCCGCGTGGGAGACCCGGAAGAGGCTCCTGGATAATGAAGCAAGTCTGACTCAGAGAATGGAGTAAGTAGGGGTGGGAAGGGATTGAGTAATGGGATGTTGAGGACTAGGCGTGGTGCTGTGGGGAGGGGAAGCCTGTGTAACCCCCTTCCTGTCTCCTAGTGAGGCTCCAGGGCATACAAGCATTGACACCCCACATCCATCAAGAAGCAGACTCACAATGGCTTGTGGATCAGCCTCTGGAACAACTGCTTCTAGCTTCTTTTCTGTCGTGTGGCCGTTGGACAAAGCTTCTTCCATGGACCACATATTGCACTTGTGTGTTGGGCTGGATGAGAGAGGGAATACTTTATTGTCAACGGGAAGGTTGTTAAAATTTGGAGCTGAGTGAAGAGTGGGATAGCAAGGTCTCATTCTTAGTTTTTCTTTTCAGATTGTTCACAGTGTCTTCATTCCTATCCAACTATAAGCAAACTTCATGGGCCAGGCTCCAATCTGCTTGCAGCTTTCTCCTGCTTCCTGTTAGCTTTCTGAAGAACAAAAGTTCACAGCTCAGCTGGTGTCTGAAGTTTGACAGTTTGACAGTTTGACAGGTAAATAGGCTTGCTGGATGGCTTTGAAACAGGCTGAAGTTGGAAAGCCACCTGACCCAGCTCAGGCAGCAGAGGACTGGATTTGTGAGGGCCAGATGGAAGTAACACTGGTGACGTCACCCAGCCCCCCAACCAGGCTGGAGACCTTTGGGCAGCTGGCCCTGTCCTCCCATGTCCCTGCACTCATGCATACCCTTCCCGTGATTGCAGTCAGGCAATCAAATCTCTATTTCCTTGTGTAGTTTTGATTCCTTGGATGAAGTCCAGACATTAGCATGCCACCTCCCTTGGTTGTTAGCAGCTTGAACAAACTTTCTCCTCCTTTCCTTTGCCTCAAATTCTTGTCCTCCGAATTACTGCATTCTCTTGTGACAAGCATTGCATTTGGGTTTGATAACAGTACTTATTTTAATGTGAGCAACATGGGAAATCGGAAGAGTTCCATACTATTTTTGTAACTTTTCTATAAACCTAAAATTAAATTATAAAATAAAAAGTTATTAAAAAAGAATAATTAGGTGAATTTTAAATCCTGCTCATGCATTGTTCACAGTCACAGAGTGTCTCTTAGGAGCCCAAAGCTGGGCATACATTAGTGATTTAAGTCCTTGGTCACACCCCTTGCAGTGTTCACAGTCTAGTAGAAATTTGATGCAAATGTGATTCACTTTAAAAAACAAAACAACCTCAGCCAGGAAATCCTGGCTGATGGAGTGCATCATCTCAGCTTTATGTGTCTTTTCCCAGCTGGATAACTTGGCAACATTAATTTCTTTGCGTGTTCTTAATTTCCTATTGTTAAAATAGGGCAAAATAATGTGCCGGAGGCCAGCTCCGGCTGACTCGAGAGCTTGCAAAGGATGCATGGATTGGCGAGATAATAAGAAGAGGCGGCCCTGGTGGTATGGCCTAGTGGCTAAGATCCTTGCCTTGAATGAGCTGGGATCCCATAGGGTCACTGGTTCTAATCCTGGCAGCTCCACTTCCTTTCTATCTCTCCTCCTCTCTGTATATCTGACTTTGTAATAAAAATAAAATAGATCTTTAAAAAAAAGAAGAAGAGACAAGACATGGACCACTATGGCATGATGCTCATAATGGACAACTCAGAAAAGTTGCCTTCTTTATTTATGCACAAATCATCACAAGCTTTTGCACAATATCCAATTGTTTGATTTTTACTTCATGGTTAAGAGAATACAAAAACAATCCTAAAAAAATATTATTTTACTTCAAAGAAAACATATACAACAAACCATTACTCATTCAAACCTGCAGCTACCAGCTGAAGCCAGGAACTCCACGGTTGGCAGCACATGAGGTTACATAGTGACAAGTGGTTTACTTATATTCAAAATCAATTTTTACTAAACAGAAATGAACTAATATTGCTTAAAATATTAAGAGTACAGAATTTTAAAAATCATAAATGAAAGGATTTCATAAAAGCATATAACATAGATTCCTTGCTACATCTTATAATCAAATCGTGCATTAATTACCATCACCTCCACCTAGTGCTGATTCAATTTTTTGTTCTTAATGTTGATTTATTTTTTTTTTTGTTCTTTTGTTAAAAGGCAGTGAAAGGGATCAGGGCAACTCAGTCAATCTACAAACAGAGGGCCTTTACAAGAAACTTCCTTCTATCTTTATAAACTGTTTTCTTTCCCTAAATATGAGTGCCAATATAAGATAGAAGTTTTTATAAACTGTTTTCTTTCCCTAAATATAAGTGCCAATATAAGGTTGAGATTTTAAGCCATTTTTGGGGGCGGGGGACTTCACATTTGTTTCCCTTTAGAAGATGCCCCATATGCTTTTTGTTTTCTGTAGTGAGAAACTAAAATGTGTCATATCATGTGTTGTAACAGTTCGAGGGGCATGGTAAACAAACTCTTTGTATCTCCATGATTGCCCTCTGTTCCAAGATACTATCAAGCCATTTCTTAAGGAAAACATTACTTCTATTAGGGCAAACTTCAAGACAAAGGTGGGCACATAGCAGGATATTTGGAAACATTGTGGACTCAATTGTACTATTGCATACTTTTGCTGTGTGTCATAGCCTTATGTCGCTAAAGATGTTTTTATCATAACATGAATGATCAATTTGAGGTGTTATACCAGTTACAGGAATCAATTCACATTAGCAGAAAAACAACAACAACACCCTCAGGAGAATTCTATGAAACATCAGAGAGGTGATTGAGTGTCCATACAATGGGGTGAGGCAGCAATGAGGTGACCAGAGACAATCTGCTGGGCACTGCCACGCAGCCAGAAACTCCTCGTAGCCTTGCTGAGGAGCGGTGCTCATGACGCACCCATGCCATCTGACCCAACTGCATGGCTCCCCACAATAATGGGGTTCTTTAGAAGACAAAACTTACAGTTAGCTGTTGGAATGACTAGAATACTATTTAAAAAAACCGGTGGTTAGTCACAGGGTTAAGGGGAAGCCAAGGTCAGCAGGAAACGTGACAACTTTGTCAAGAAAGACCTGGTTACAATAAACACTGAATTCGTGGGTTCCTAGAAGTCCTGAACGAGGTCACAATTGCAGAGCAAGCTCAGAAACTACGTCCCGCTCTTCTCTAGCGCTCAGCCCCGCCCCTCCCAGGCGTGCAGTCACGCCCCTTCCTGGCCCTCAGCCCCGCCCTACTTGTCAGTCAGCTCCGCCCTTTCTTCGCTCAGCCCCGCCCCTTCCTGGCGTGTCGCTTCGCCTCCGGCCTCACTGACCCCGCCTCTCTCCTGGTTCAGTCCCGCCCCTCTCCGCTCAGCCCCGCCCTTTTCTCTTGGATCCTGCGAAAGGACTTGGGCCCGCAGCCTGGGAGGGAGGGGAGGGCTGGACAAGACTCGAGCTGTGGGGCGGAGCCGGGAGGCGTCTGTCTTACTTCCAGCTCCGCAATCTCTACCCGGGTGGGGCGGGCCGACCCTGCAAGTGGCTGGGCCCTGTTTTGCATAGCAATGTCCAGTGCAGGCAGGCGTTTAAAGGCTCCGCACCAAAGACCGGGCATTTGGCGCTGCGCGGAACCATCCTTCGCGATGCACTCTCTGATGCAGGCTGCGCTCCTGATCGCCCTGGGCTTGCTTCTCACCGACCCCGCGGTCTCCGTGCTCCATCACCAGAACCAAGTGAGTGCTTCCTTCCTCAGGAACTTGTGGAGAGTCTCTCGGCCCAGCGGGCTGTGTGCGGCTGGGAGTAAGGGTGTGGGGTGACCGCGCTCTTTCCAGAGTTGCTTCTCTGCACTGTAGCCCCCCCTACTCTGCCCTCACACCGCCGAAGCCACTAATCCTGGGACCCTGAACTGTACCGTGAAGGTGGGCTGCAAGGCTCGGTTCTGCTCTTGACTCTTCTGGAGGGGGAAATCTCACATCTGCCGTTTTCGGAGTGTATAACTAAGGCTGTTCCTAGGTCCAGAGATCCTTCTGTCTCCCTACTCTCCTCCCACGCCCAGACTTCGTGTTTCTCCAGGATAAGGCCTACCACCCCATCCCTTCCTCTGCCCCGATGCCCCCAGGCCTCCTGGGGGTTGCGAGGGTTTGGGTGCCAGGCAGGCCAGAGGGTCTACACTTGTCCATCTGGTGACAAAGGTCCAGCCCTGAGACCCCAGTGCTCCCTGCCCTCTGCTGCCTCCTCTTCCCTGTTTGTTCCACAGCACCTATTGCGGCAGATCCCTAGGAAACAGAAGTGCTATTATTTCTCAACCTGGAAGCTTGCTTCCATTACGTCTTTGCTGCACGGCTGTGGGCAGGACCCTTCTCTGAAGGTAGACACAGGTGGGCTCTGGAGCTCTTCTAGCGGTGCAAGAGCTGGAAATCATATGGAGAGGCCTGGCTGTGTCCCACTCCGTGAAACCTATGGACCTTGATCTCCTCACTTGCCCACCTGCCTGTTGGATGGTGGGAGTGAAGGGAGATGCTGTCACCAAGCAACAAGCTCTGGACTTGCAAATACAGTGATACAAGCCAGTGGGCTTAGCTTTACCATGCCCTGGGCACAGGGGACCGGTGCATTTCACCTATTGAATGACGGGGCAAGGGCCTGAATATAGGTTGAGCTTGCTTCTCTTGGCTGCAGGGCATTCCACTGAGAAGTGGGATTTGCGTAGAGGCTCTGAGCTTGCTGCTCAGTGCCCTGGCTGTGGATGCCATGCCACACTGGAGGGACTTGTGTTGGTAGTTTCAGACAGGTTCTGAAGCGCTCTGGAGACCCTCTCACCTTCCTGACCCCCAGAACCTAGCCAGACTCATGTAGGAAGCAGAACTTTGAGTTCTTATCTGCAATCATCTGTAGCCTTCTCTGGGCTCATGTGATTTCGAGTCCTAATCCTGAAACCAGGGCCTTTGAAGGGAGGGAAGTGTTAGCTTAGTGCTTGAATTCCAGTTCCTCTCTTGCTTGAACTCTTCTCACGCCTCTGGCCCGTGCTGTTGTTAGTTAATGGGGGGGATGTTTAGCTGTAGGCTTGGCGTGTAGTACGTGCCTAACAGACTGTGATATGTGCCTTATTATACAGGTGTTATGTGCTGTTCATTGAGCTGTGTCCCCCTTTTTTTCCTAATAAACTTTTTTTTTTTTTTTTAAAGATTTATTTTTATTATTTTTTCATTGGAAAGGCGGATATACAGAGAGGAGAGACAGAGAGGAAGGTCCTCCGTCCGATGATTCACTCCCCAAGTGAGCGCAACGGGCCGATACTATGCCGATCCGAAGCCAGGAGCCTCCTCCGGGTCTCCCACGCGGGTGCAGGTTCCCAAAGCTTTGGGCCGTCCTCGACTGCTTTCCCAGGCCACAGGCAGGGAGCTGGAAGGGAAGCGGGGCTGCCGGGATTAGAACCGGCGCCCATATGGGATCCCGGGCGTGCAAGGCGAGGACCTTTAACCACCTGCGCCACCGCGCCGGGCCCCCTAATAAACTTTTAATTTGGGAATAATTTAAGATTTACAGAAAAGATGCAAAGACAGTATGGAGTCACTTGGCCTCCTAATCATTGTACATTTGGCAGAACTAAGACTTCATTATGAGTGTGTAACTATTAACTCTAGATTTTAGTTGGGTTTCACCAGTTGTTGTTTTCATTTAAAAAAATAAAATTAAAATTCATTTTTAATTTTTTTATTTGAAAAAAGTACAGAGAGGGAAGGAGAGACACAGAAATAGAGATCTTCCATCTACCAGTTCACTCCTCAAATGGCTACAATGGTCAGAGCTGAGACAATCTGAAGCCAGGAGCTGCGTCTCGGGTCTCTCACATGGATTCTGGGCCTAATGACTTGGACTATCCTCTACTCCTTTTCCAGGCCATAAGAAAGGAGCTGGATTAGAAGTAGAGTATATAGGATATGAACTGGCACCCATATGGGATGCTGGTATCAAGGGCCAGGGATTAGCTTACTACCCCATGGTGTGAGCCCCATTTTTTAATTTAGAAAAGGGTTTATTTATTTGAAATATTCTTTCTATTGCAGAGCAATAAAAATAAAGGAAGAGAGAAAGAAAAAGGAAGAAAGAGAGAGAAAGACTCTTGCATCCATTTGCTCATTGCCAGGCTGAGCTAGGCTGGAGCCAGGGGTACCATCTGTGTACCCCATGTGAGTGGCAGGGGACCAACCATTCACTTGCTGCCTTCCACTGTGCACATTAGCAGGAAACTGGATCTGAAGTAGAGAGGCCAGGACTTGAGCCAAGCACTCTGACATACAATGCAGGTATCCAGTTGGTGGTGTCACCTATTGTGCTACAACTCCCATCCCACCACCAGTTTTCTGTTATTGTCCTTTTGCTATTGTCCAGGGTCTAGTCTAGGAAACACCCTTGTCATTGCTGTCACAACTCCAATGCCAGTGGCCCATGAGTTTGTCAGTCTTGCCTTGTGTTTTTATAAACTTGGCACTCTCAAGGAGTATGGTTTATACCTTCCGTATATAGGCTTTTTACTGTTCCCGTTAGCCTTATGAGAAGCTATAATTATTATTGGTGCTTAGTAAAAGAGAACATTGAACCACAAGTGGTTAACTTGCCCCTGGTCTCAGCTAATAAGAACAGCTAAACTGTCATTTTAACTCACTTCTGTGATCTGTACTCAGATGTCCGCCTCTAGAGCTGTATCTCTTTCCACAGGTTGGCCTAGGATGGGCATGGCAAATTCCTGGTGCCTGGTCTGGCCCTTGGTGGGCATAGCTAACCCATCATACCTTTCTCCATGAGCCTCTGCTGAACTGTACAGCTGGGTCTCATCTCAGAGGCAGACGGCCAGGTACTGCCGTGGGGGACACCATCCTGTTACATGTCCCCAGGACCTCAGCAATTCAATCAAACCTGTCAGGTTCTGGCACTGGCGACTCTGCCACCTCAGCTGGGCTCTTCTCCGCCAGTGGCCTCTAAGTGCCTGGAGCAGCTTTGCTTCCTCCCAACTCAAACCTTTGGCCTAGTTCTCTCTTCCTGGAATATTCCTTCTGCTCACATGGCTCCTTCCTCATCCTAAAGTGGTCTCACTTCTCCGACTACTCTTTGCAAATGAGTCCTGTGTTACCCTTAACATCTGTCCATGTCCTGTATGGCACTGGGCAAATTGTAGTGGGTGAGATTCATTTACATTAAACTGTAAGCTCCCTAAGGCAGGGCAGGGCTTGTGTCTAATTGTTTGCCAACATGGACATGGTGCCTAGCCCAGAGCTTGTTGCCCTGTAGATATTTGAGAAATGAATGTGAAAGAAAGCATTTACTGCATCCTTCCCTGTCTTGCTGTCCTGCCTTTCTTAGTCATGGCATCATGACTTTTCATTCCCCAGAGTGGAAACCCATTCCTAGAAGCTCAAGTAAAGGGGGAGTCCACTACAGGTACGTAAGCAATCTCATGGAGTTAATGGCAGGAAGTGGAGGCTGTGATGTCTCACACCTGCCATTTAGTAAGCCGACTCAGCACCTTGTGCATTGTGTTATGAGCCAAGGGTACATGCTGTTGTCTTATTACCAGAATGGGGCAGAGAGAATCCATTAGCCCAGCTGGGGTCAGGTATTGCTGCTTGATTTAGTTGCTTATAGGTATCTTGAAGCCAGATGTCAACTTGGTACACTGGGACTAACAGTTTTGTTTTTTTTTTTTCCTAACACAGGTCATGGGTAGGTGGTGGCAGAGCTGGTGGTCCCTTGGTAGACAAGATATGAGTAGGTGGGAGAGAGCCTGCACGGTGTAGGAGGTGTTGAGTATCCTAAGACAGGTAGGCAGGCTGCTGGGTAGTGGAGAAAGAGTGGTTATATGCAGCTGGACAGGCCAGGGATGGAGTCTGGAGGCCTGGGGGAAGTTCTCCAGGCAATGGCTGCAGTACTGACTCCACTGGGACCTTGCTCTCTTTTGGGTTTCTGAGGCCGGAGCAGGGAGGCAGCCAAGGGCAGATAGGGTTAGCTTCCTGTTTTGAGATTCAAGGTTTGCTCTGTCATGCCTTTGAGCCTTTGAACTCTAGTCCTACCTATCAAATGATGCTACCCCAAGTTTTACCCAGCAGGCTCGGACAGAGGAGGCGCCCTGGTCAGGTTGCATTGCTTTGAGTCTTTCCATTGATTCTTCTCTGGGGTCGTTCCTTTTGTCCACCTAACCTTTTCTCCTCCTTCCTTGTTGTTGACTGCTCTTAGACGACGCAGCCCAGCCGCTTTTCCTGGGATAACTGTGATGAAGGCAAGGACCCCGTGGTGATCAAAAGCCTGACGCTGGAGCCTGACCCCATTGTCATTCCTGGGAATGTGACCATCAGCATTGAAGGCAGGACCAGCGTACCGCTTAAGTCTCCTCAGAAGGTGAGCATGGTGGGATGGGATGGCCAGCAATGTCCTGGGGGGCACAGCTTTAGGGAACTGTGAAGAAGTTTAAAATCCTGGAGTCCCAGTCCAGTGCTTTGCTTAGGATTGTAGGCCTGAAAAGAATCTCTCTTATCAGCCCCTAACTTCCTGAGGAGGGCTGACATCTGTGACTGAGCTCTCATCAGGTAGTGGGGCTTGCGATTGTTAATTATAGAATAGACACAACAATTCACCAGCAGTATTTAGCTGTAAATAACACAACTGGCTAAAAGAGGAAGAGAAGAAGTAAATCCCTGCCCCCCCCCAAAAAACAAAAGAAGTAAACCCCTTGAAATCTTGCAACCTGATAAAGGGCAGATCAGAACTTTTAACATCCTTTAGGGAGTTCTTTGCAATTTTCTCCATGTAACCACATGCTAACATGTATGTTTATTTTTAATGCCTACATGTGAAATCAGCAGTGCTCTTTGTAAATGTCCTCATATACTCTCAGTCTCCAAGAAATAGTCATTGGTAGCCACTTATATATTCTATCAGATATTTTTATACATTTGTGAACATATATACAAATATTTATGCTAGTGTAATTATCTTCCGACACATATTATTAGATTTTTTTTAAAGATTTATTTACTTTTATTTGGAAAGTCAGATATACAGAGAGGAGGAGAGACAGAGAGAAATATCTTCTGTCCAATGATTCACTCCCCAAGGGGCCACAACGGCTGGAGCTGATCCAATCCGGAGCCAGGAGCCTCTTCCAGGTCTCTCATGTGGGTGCATGGCCCCAAAGCTTTGGGCTGTCCTCAACTGCTTTCCCAGGCCACAGGCAGGGAGCTGGATAGGAAGCAGGTCGGCCGGGATTAGAACTGGTGCCCATATGGGATCCCAGCGCGTTCGAGGCGAGGACTTTAACAGCTACGCTATTGTGCCTGGCCCACTATTATTAGACTTTTTTCAGTCATATGTTTCATGTTCCTTACATGGCATTTGTCCTTAATTTACCTAGTCATTAAAAAGTAAATGTTTATTTATTTTCGTCTATTTGAAAGGCTAAGTGACAGAGAGATGGAGACAGTAAGACATCCTCCATTGCTTGTTCAGATGCCCTCAGTAGCCAGGGCTGGGCCATGCTGATGTCAGGAGCCAGGAGCTCTATCTGGGTTTCCCATGTGGGTAGGAGCCATCACTGCAGTCTCCCAGGATACACTAGCAAGAAACTGGATTGGAAGCAGATTAGCCAGGATTTGATCCAAGTGGCAGTTTAACTAGCTGTATCACCATGCCAGCCCTAACATAGCAATTTTTAAAAAAAGATTTGTTTTCCCTCAAAACAAACAAACAAACAAAAAATCTAGAACAGATAGAGAACAACAAGGAAGGCTTGGAATCAGACAGGAAACGGTCAGCGGGGATGCACTTATAACTCACTGGGTGGGACACAAAGATTAATTACTCCTCACTAGGGTATTGAAGATTTCTCTGCACACCCCTCCTAAAACTGTTCACCTAAACTGTTGACATATGTCTTGTTAGAGTTATAGAGTTAGACTACCCGAAAACAGTCAGGTTCAGCAAAATCATGCTTCAACGCTATGAACTGCTAAATACTAAATGAAAATAGACACAAGACAGCTAAATAGTAATCTATAGCCATTTTAAGGTGTATAGATCCTGGTTGTATATAAATTAATAAGTGAAATGTCAATGTGGATGTGGTTCAGAACTTGCATTCTTTTTTTTTTTTCTCTTTTAACATATTGGTTACTCAATACTATGTCAACAAATTCTATAACGTTATAAATTGTTACTGATGTAATGTCGGGCTTTTAATTGATTGGGATGATACTCTGCTGGCTCTACCTTCAGACCAGAGATGGTCTCCCCAAGAAGCCGTTGAACTTATCTGGACAATAAGATGCTGGACTTTATGCTTGGTAGATGCTTGCAATGAAAGAATCTCAACTGAGTTTGAACTGTGGTAATGCAACAAGGTGGAGGAATTCACCATGGGGGTTGGGGGAGGGGTGGGGGGAATCCCAGTGCCTATAAAACTGTGTCACATAATGCAATATAATTAATAAAAAAGAGAGAGAGAGAGGGAAAATTGGAAACAAACAAAAAAAGATTTGTTTTATTTTTATTGCAAAGTCATATATACAGAGAAGAGGAGAGACAGAGAGGAAGATCTTACATTTGTTGATTTACTCCTTAAGCAGTGGCAACAGCCAGACCTGAGCCAATCCGAAGCCAGGGGCCAGGAGCCTCTTCCGGGTCTCCCATGTGGGTGCAGAGTCCCAAGGCTTTGGGCCATCGTTGATTACTTTCCCAGGTCACAAGCAGGGAGCTGAATGGGAAGCAGGGCTGCTGGGATTAGAATTGGCGCCTTTATGGGGTCCTGATGCATTCAAGGCAAGTTACTTTAGATGCTAAGCTAATGTGCTGGGCCCAGTAATTTAAAAAAAAATTTGTATTTACCTGGAAGCATTCAGAATTCAGAATGTCAACAAAATAGTTGCAACTTTTTCCCCCTGAAGTTAGAGTGGCATTCAATTAATAAAATACCCATTATTTTGTATAAGCTGCATCAGAGACCACTCTCATCCACATGTAAAACTGATTTGTGTATGTACCAATAAGAACCTGCTTTAAATTTTGATGTAGATTACAGTCCTTGTGCTGTTGCAGGCAGAGATCGTGAGTATTGAAAATACCACCAGGACAAGGCTGTCCAGACACATTCAGGAATGTGTTACCTACACTGAAACAAAACAAAACAAAAAGCAAAATGACAACAACAAAACAAGAAGAATATTGTAGAGTTTAAAAGCAAATTTGACACAGCTGTATATTTCCCTTTTGTTCTTTGAAAAGAGTGTGTGTGCTAGAACCATCTTATTTTTCATCATCTTCATCTTCATCCTGGTCTGGTTCATCCTCTTCATCCTGCTCATCTTCCTTCTGTTTCTTGCTCTGGCTTTTGGCCTTGGGGACCCCCTTGCTTGCTGTATCAGGCTTGCCTTTAGCTCTCTGGGCAGCGGTCTCTGTATTTTCCTTCAGCCAAGTAGCCTGTTCTACCCGAGGCTGCTGGTCGCAGGCAGCAGTATTAGTATTCTGCCTCATGTCTAGTTTCTCTGCAGTGTCACCAGTGTGTGGACTGGAGTGAGGAAGGGATTGGGACAGGGCTGTTTTTCTCTTAATTTGGAGGCAATATTCAGAGTAGAAGCAGAAAAAAGGTTCTCTTTCATTTCCCCTTTGGAAGGGATCTAGGTTCTTCTGCCTCTTTTACAAGGAGCCTTGTCTCCCTTTGTCAGGTCTCTGTCGTCCTATCTCTGTAGTGGCCAGGGTCTCCCTGCTCTCTGAGCATGTCTTGGAAAACTGAGAAGTTGGCAGTCTTCTGACTGTGGTGGCTTGTGCTCCATCTGGCAAAGTTTGCACAACAAAAATGTGTCTGCTGGCATCGACCTCTTGGTGACGTAGGACCTCCTTTGCCTGTGCTTGGCCGTGTTTCTTGGGCAGATGTGGAGTTTCCTGTGCCTGCCCTGCTCTCACTTGCCCCAGCACTGTGTATGTGTCTCTCAGTGCACTGTGGTGGCTGTTATTGGATTTGTACTGTGTTTCTTTGTTGTACTGTGTTTTCTTTGTTTATCTTTTGCTTTTATAAGCACTTTTGCAGAAATTATACTTACCCTTATAATGCATCCTTTTATGCTTTTCTGATGGCCTAGAAGTAAACTTTTAATATTTATTTTTTATTGGAGAGGCAGATATACAGAGAGAAGAAGAGACAGAGACGAAGATCTTCTGTGGGAAGCAGGGCCTGCAGACGTGAGCCGGCATCCAGATGGGATCCCAGTGCATGCAAGGCTAGGACTTTAGTCACTAGGCTACCATGCAAAGCCCAGAAGTAAAAATTTTAAGTCTTTGATAGATGTTGCCAAAATACCTCCAGACATTGAAAGCCACTTGTCCCCTAGCCAATAAGGAAACAGGCCTTTATTTTGTACATGTGTTGACCCAGAGTATTTTCTGAGAGTCTTTGCTGGTTTTTTCTTTTTGAAGATTTATTTATTTTTTTGTTGGAAAGACAGATTTACAGATATAAGGAGAGATAGAAAAATCCTCCATCTGCTGGCTCACTCCCCAAGCGGCCACAACATCCAGAACTCGGCTGATCCAAAGCCAGGAGCCAGGAGACTCCTCTGGGTCTCTCGTGGGAGTGCAGGGTCCCAAGGCTTTGGACCATTCTTGGCTACTTCCCAGGCCACAAGCAGGGGACCGGAAGGGAAGTGGAGCAGCCTGGACATGAATCAGCATGCACATGGGATCCCCGTGCGTGCAAAGTGAGAAGTTTAGCTGCTAGGCTATGGTGCTAGGCTATGGTGCCAGGCCCCTCTGCCAGTTTTGTATGTTACCTCTAGTGAGCTGAATTGTTAAAGTTTATTTGCCTTTTGAAGCTACTTTGGGAGTGACCAGTTGGTAGCTACTCAATCTGTGCCTTTACATGTTTGCTTTGCGAGCAATAAAGGCTTTTTATTCACTCAGCTCTTTGCAGTTTCACTCCCACACTGTCAGTCAAGTGCAGATTGAAAACATTCCATAAAAGTACCTGTACTGAATATACATAGGCTCTTTATATTTCTGACACAATGCAGTGTAAGAACTACTTCTGCATCATTTACAGAGTAAAAGACCTGGATATCGGAGCATCTCGGTATTCAGGACTCCTTGAACCTGGGTACCAAGGGACAGTTACGTATCTATTGCAAAGCACTTTATTGCAGCCCTTTACTCTCTAGTTTGTATTATCACCACTTTCTCATGTGCTTCTATGCCCTATAATCAATTCCTGGTTTGTATCTATTCTGGCACTAGTTTTACCTTGATTGTTTAGGAGCTTGCTGATTTGAATCCGTGTCCCTGTAACACCTGTAGGCCTGGCTTCAGCCTATCCTTTACCTCGTATGTTTTTCTTGAGCAATACCTGAGTAACTTTGGGAGCGATAACTGAGATTCTCGGTAAACAGGGAAGGTATTTTGCACAGAGCTCAGCACACAGAAAGCGCTCAGTGTGTGCATGTGGTTCTGTTGGGGGGGGGGTGGGATTTATATTCAGTTATTAATGTTTGTCACAGGCACAGAAAAGGATAACACTGGGCTGTTTGCCCTTGTAGTGTCATTCATGTATCAGAATATTTCAGGTTCTGGATCAGAGCATCTTTATAAACCTCATGTTTAAGCTTTTTTGTTGAATTCACTAGAGTTCTTCAATTTACATACTACTATTTTAACATGTTTTTATTCAATTTTTAGCAAGCATATAAAAACTGTACATGGTGGGTACTATATGCTGTTTTATTTCATGTATCTATATGCTGTTTTATTTCATGTATACATTATATAATATCCAATCAAGGTAACTATATTTATCTTTTTAGTGTCTAACATTACTTTATAGTGAAAACATCTAAAATCCTATTTCCTAGGTTTTAAAAAAACATATACAACATATTAATAGTAGTTATAGTTATCTTGATGTGCGGTAGAATTAGCTATAACCCAGCTTCCATCAACCAGTTTTTCCCTACTTCTCCCTCCCCACTTCCTTCTCCAGCTTCTGGTAACCAGTATTATGTTTTTAACTTCTATGAGATCACTTATTTTTCAGAATCCGTATGAGTGAGACATTTGTCTTTGTATGCTTGGCTTACATCACTTAATGTAATGACCTCCAAAAACATGGAACACTTCACGAGGTTGTGTGTCATCCTTGTACAGGTGCCAACCTAACCTTCTTTGTCCCATTCCAATTTTAGCGTATGTGCTGCTGAAGTAAGCCCTCTGCCACTAGGTATTTTTTTTTTAATTTAAAATTTGTTTATTTTACAGGTAGAGTGCCAGGGGGTAGGGGTTGCTAGGAGGAGACACACACAGAGAGAGAGAGAGAGAGAGAAAGAGAGCAACAAGATTTTTCCATCCACTGGTTGATTCTCCAAATGGTACCATAGCCGCAGGCCAAAGCCAGGAGCTGAGAACTCCATGCAAGTCTCCAACACAGGTGGCAAGGACCTAAACACTTGGGCTGTCCTGTTGCCTTAACAGGTACATTAACAGAAAGCTGGATTGGAGACAAAGCAACTGGGACTCAAACTGGTACTTGAATCCACACTAAGATACATAATGCCAGTGTTGGAACTGGTGACTTAATCCATGGCGCCACAAGGCCAGCCCTCTTTCTGATATTAACATTCTGTGGTTCTCTCACAAATCTGACTCTTGAATGGAAAAATAAAGTTAGACATAGAAGGTTAAATTTCATTTATAGTATAATGATACAGAAGTTCAATATTTTCAGTAAAGGTTTAGGCAGTTTTAACATCAGAACTTGTTAATTTATTGTAAAAGATTGTTTATATGATAATTAAATATATTTATATTATAAAAATGGTTTATATAAGAAAATATTAATTCATTGATAGTCTTAGTCAAGCATTTGAAATGCAGCTATTAACAAGAGCAGTGGATCAAGGGAGAAATGCTTAGTACTCAATGTCAAGTCCAAGTGTGCATTTAACCCTTTATCTGCACCTTAAAAAATGTGATGTGCTTTTGTGAAAAATGAATTTTCTAGTTAAGTTTTATATGCTATAGCATGATTTTTGTCTGAAAGACACTCTGTTTAAACTGTCCAATGCCCCTTTTATACTATAGTTTTACTACAAAATGTATATTATCAGTAGATGCAATTTTAAAAATCAAATTAGTTGCATGTACTTATGGGTAAACCTGAAAATCCCAGGGGTGGGACTTGTGCAGAGGTTTGAGCTGTCGGTCAGGGTGCTTGCAACCTGTGTCAGAGTTCATGCAGTGGAATTCTGGCTGCTCCGCATCCATTCCAACTTCCTGCCAAGTTGGCTTGTGATTATAGCTAGTGATGGCTCAAGTGCTTGGGCCCCCGCCACCCTCCTGGGATACCTGAATGAATTCCTGGCTTTGACCTGGCCCAACCTTATGAGCCTTTAGGGAGTGAACCAGTGGATGGAAGCTATCTGTCTTTCTCCATGTTGCTCTGTCCTTCAAGCAGATGCAAATAAATTATCTTACGTGGTTACGGATCTTTTATAGCTGCAGAGGATCTCCTATGTTTTGCCCTGGAGTTTGCCCTTAAGGCAATCAATGTGGCACAGCAGGTGAAGTTGCTGCTTGGGATGAATGCGTGTATCCCATATGAATCCCAGCTACTCAGCTTCCCATCCAGCTTTCTGCTAATACCCCTGGTCAGGTGATGGGGCAAATGAGTAATGGCTCAAGTACTTTACTTGAGTCTGTCCTCACACAGGAGACTGGATGAAGTTCCAGGTTGCTGATTTCAGCCTAGCCCAGACCTGGTTATTGTGGGAATTAGAAGGGTGAACCAGCCGATGGAAGATTCTTCCTTTTTGTTTGTCACTCTGGGCTTTTATTTTTAAAATAAATTTAGAAAAAATCTACACAACCATAAAGCAACAACCATGTGTAAATTTTTTCCAAACTCTTTCTCATCAGGTGACATTGACTGTGGAGAAGGAAGTGGCAGGCTTCTGGATCAAGGTCCCCTGTGTGGAGCAGGTGGGCAGCTGTACCTATGATGACATCTGCAATATGCTGGATACGCTCATTCCCCCTGGGCAGTTATGCCCAGAGCCCCTGCACACCTATGGGCTTCCTTGCCACTGCCCCTTCAAAGAAGTGAGTACTCCGGCAGGGGGAGGAGCATTTCCCTGGGGCCCTGGGAAGAAAGAAGCGGGTTGTAGAGAAGCGTCTCTGCATACCCATCTCCCGAGATCTGGGCGTCTGTGCATCTCAAAAGCTGTATAAGCTCTGTGGAATTGCTTCTCTTTTGGAGCTCTCAGCTTTTCCATTTTGAAATAGGGGACTTGAATTTAGAGGTATCCTCTGGCATCTCTAAACCATAATCATCCTTGCTCTGCGGTGCTCTGGCAGTCGGCTGTTAAGCACGTGTAGACCTTGGAATGGGATGGGTGGCTCAGGGTTCCCTCTAGAGATGGTTCCTGGAAAGAGGGTCCCCTCACTTGGCTCCTGCTGACCCACGACCCTATGGCTTTCCCACAGGGCACCTACTCCCTGCCAGTGAGTGAGTTCACTGTGCCTGACCTGGAGCTGCCCAGCTGGCTCAGCAGTGGCAACTACCGCATCCAAGGCATCCTGAGCAGCGGTGGGGAGCATCTGGCCTGCGTCAAGGTCTCCGCCTCCATCAAGGGCAAATAGTGTAGCACAGCCACAATGCACGGAAAAGGCTGAGGAAGGGGGGTCTCTCTTCCTCAGTCTCGTGTTTGCCAAGCCTGTTTTCCAACTCTCTGCCCTGTTTTGAAGCCCTTTTCTGCAGTGATTGCACTCCCCTCATTGAAAATCATGTTATGCTACTTAAAAGTGGCACAGGCCACCCTGACCAGAGGAGGACACGATGGGTCATTCATTCTTGGTCACCCAGAACATCTATGGGGCTGGTTGCTTCAGGGTTCTGCCCCTGTGGCTTTCTAAAAGCCTCTTCCATTTCCAAAGCAGTCACGAGCTGGGAACTCAAGTGTCTAAGGAAACACAAGTTCACACTGACCCAGCGTTGGCCTCCTGAAATAACTTCATGACTTTTTTTTTTTTTGAGTCACTAACTTTACAGCAGAGAGCACATATTAGCATTTTGCATTCTACTCTAAACCAGTCTTACAATCGAGATACTAAAGTAATTCATCTTAGTTTATTGCTCACTTACTTTCTGTGATTAATATCTTTCCGATTTTGTCCAGTTAACACTGGGTGTGGTGTCTGCTGGAGAGGCAGGGCATGTGTGGTGGGGAGACCCTTAGGGGAGATAAAGGCTGGCAATGTTTGATGTTTGAGGTCATTACAAACACAAGTAAGGGACAGAGATGAATGGCAAGGACCACTGATTCATGAGCTCTGTTTCTCCTTTTTGAAACAAAGATAACAACATTGGATAGGACACATTGTTGTTACACTGTTTACAACCTAGTGGTATGTATGTGTTGATAAAGGCAGCTGAGGCCCAATCTCCAGCTGGGGCCACGGGCAGCACATCCAGTTCATGGAGAGCACTTGCTCTCCAGCTCCACTTAGTGCCATGGAAGAACATTGTGTGCCCAATCTGTATTGCCAGATCCTCTCAGTCATTTTTTTTGTACCTTTCGGAAAGGCCCAGAATCCAGATTTTTATAGGAAATTTTATATTACAGTTTACAATATTAGGAACTAATTTTTTTCTAAAAAAAAAAAATTATAGCCATAGGGGCCAAACGGATAAACTCTTGGGTGGGCAGTTTGCAGCCTCTGATCTAAGACCATGTATGGGCTTGTTGTTTAATGTTAAGGCAAAACTTTTGGCACTGTTTCTCCCCTCAGAGGACCAAACCTGTCTGGCCCCAAGGACAAGGCGCTTCCAGTGCTGGGGAGGTCTGGGCTGCCTCCCAGAGCTGCAACCTTCAGAGGTCGCAGAGGTGCTTGCTCTCAAACGTCCGCTGGGGAGAGGGGCAGCAGCTGCAGAGTGAGCCACCCCTGTGCCCCACAGCTGCTTTGCAGAGCGGGCCACCCCTGTGCCCCACAGCTGCTTTGCAGAGCAGTGAAGGGGACGGATGCATGGCAGGTGCCTGTGTTGGCCATCACCACATTGCACCACAATGGCTTGCTAAACAATGACCCAGCCACACATTCTGCTGTAGAGGGTGGGAGGAGGAAATTTGAAGCCTGAAATAGCAAATAAACCTTTTGTACTTGCTAAAAAGTGTTGCTTTGTCTTGGGGTTGCTTGCAGCAGTTGTTTAAAGGGCCTGTCCAGGTGTACAGGGGAGCTGATACATTCCACAAGCTGCATATTACCTTTGCTTTGTCCTGTTAATCACCATGCAGAGTGACTCTTGGACTGCTATTTTGTTGTCCCCTCAGAATTACCCAGCCTTTCTCTCCTATGTTGGATCTTCTAGTCTTTTTCTTCATGGTTATTATTACTTTTTTAAATAGCTGATTTGGAGTTTTTTTGCGGGGGAGGTTGGCGCTCCCATCTACTGATTCCTGTTCCAAATCCTTGCAATAACTGGGGCCAAATCCGGAAACGAGGTACTCAATCAGATCCTCCATGTGGGTGTCAGGAAACCGATTACTTGAACCATCTCTCTAAGCACTGTGAACTCCATAGGGATCCAAGATCTGAATGTAAGAAAATGAAATCATACAAACACTAAGATACAGCTGAAATGTTCAGAAGCAATAAAAGATAAATCTGGCAAAAAAAAAAAAAACTACCAAGTTAAAACGACTGGGAAAAAGATATTTGCTACATATATCATAAACAAAAGAATCGATATTTCTACTATGTAAAGCATTAAAAATTCCATGCCCGAGGACCAGAACCCAATAGAAAAAAAAAGGAAAAGACTACACTTGATGTCATAAAGATAGAAAAGTGATCCTTAAATGTGAAAAGATGTTCAAACTCACGTTATAGAAATATAAATTGAAATGGTATTAGGATACCATTTTTCACCTTTCGGACTGGTGAAAAATAAATAGTACAATATGGCCTTGTCGGGCAAGGCCATAGCAAAATATTGTTCTGTGGGATTGTAGACTTCTGAGATCCTGCTAGATGGGAATTCATCAGTACCCAATAGAACTGCCACCCCTCTTCCTCCCAGGGTCTGGAGTCAGAAGTCAGAGGGGAACTTTGAACCCAGGCACACTGAGTTGGGTTGCATGTGCCAAATGCCCATCCCTTGGAGTTATGCTTCTATATCACATGCTTCAGAGGAATCTAATTCAGTTCATCTTTTTATGTATGTTATGCCTGGCGTGACTTAACCTTTGACAACCATTGTACTTGTACCGATTACTTTTGAAGACACACCTCCAGTAAGACAAAAATGCACAAGCATAGAACTATCTACTGTAGCACTGTGCTTGCAAATATTGGAAACAATGTAAATGATTATATGGGGGAAAACGCATGTATCTACTCATGTATTCAAAACAAATAAGGGAAGATTAGCTAGAAGCTCTTGTTACCTAGAGAAGACGGGTGGATTGTAGAAGTTAACATCATACCAATATGGAGTGGGTAATGAGAGCATGGAAGGCATGCTGAAAGTTTGTTGGCCAAATTTTGGGCAGTTGGAACAACAAAATGAACAATGACAGTAACGAAATAAAATCCATTGGATAAAGACACACAATTGAACTCCGTGCACAGTAAAATTTCAACTAAACATAGAAAGAATGATAGAAAGAAAATCACTATTAGGTAAACATTATAGGATAATTGTTACAAAGAAACATAGATGGATACAAAAAGTACAATGTGAAGCAGGATTTTGCTGTTTCAAGATCTCACAAGGCAGTCCCTAATTTTAAGGGGGAGAATAGAGTTACTGGACATTACCTGTACATACCATCTTAGCCAACTGATTGTTAACATCATGAGTAATAAGACATCCTGATGTTGTGTACTTCCTAATGGGATGCACTGAGGGAGATATGATAGCATCACTATGGTATTTTTGTTAAATATGATGTGTTGCTTCAGGGCTGGCTTCATGGTGCAGTGAGTTGTTACCTGTGAGGCTGTCTTTCCATATCAGAACAGAACACCCATTCGAGTACTGGCTGCCCTGCTTCCAATCCAGCTTCCAACTAGTGCACATGGAAAGCAGTGGATGATGGCCCAAGTGCCTGAGCAGCTTGCCACCCATATGGAAGACCAGGTTGGAGTTCCTGACTCCTAGCTCAGTTCAGTGCTGGCTGTGTGGCCATTTGGAAAGTGAACTAGTGGATGGAAGATCTCTCTGTATCTCCCTTTCTCTGTCACTTAGTCTTTCTTTCTTTCTTTCTTCCTTCCTTTCTTTCTTTCTTTCTTTCTTTCTTTCTTTCTTTCTTTCTTCCTTCCTTCCTTCCTTCCTTCCTTCCTTCCTTCCTTTCTTTCTTTCTTTCTTTCTTTCTTTCTTTCTTTCTTTCTTTCTTTCTTTCTTTCTTTCTTTCTTTCTTTCTTTCTTTCTTAATTTTAATTGGAAAGTCTGATTTACAGAAAGGAGAGAGAGAGAGAGGAAGATCTTCTATCCACTGGTTCACTCCCCAAGTAGCTGCAATGGCCAGAGCGAGCCGATCCAAAGCCAGGAGACAGAAGGTTCCTCCAGGTTTCTTTGGGCTGTCCTTGACTGCTTTCCCAGGTCACAAGCAGGGAGCTGGATGGGAAGTGGAGCAGCCAGGGTTGGAACCGGCACCCATATGGGATGCCGGTGCATGCAAGGCGAGAACTTTAGCCACTAGGTTATGGTACTGAGCCCCACTCTGCCTTTCAAATGAATAAAATAAATCTTTAAGGATGTATCATCTTATTATAATCATGAGAAAATATCACACTCAAATGCAGAGACACTATAGAATAACAGAGCAGTACTCTTCACAAATATCTAGGTCATAAGCAGTAAGAAAGGTGGAGGTACAGCCAGAGACTGGGAAGGAATAAAGAAATAGGATGAATACATGCACTGTGAGATCCTCATGTGGCTACTGGATTAGAAAAAGGATTAGATATAGGATTTCACCAATATTAATTACTTGGGTTTGATAATTCTACTGTGGTATATAAAATGTTAACATTCATGAAAACCAGGTGAAGCTACATAGAAACTTATTTTTACTGCATGCTATAATTTGGAGACAGTCTGTCTCCTCCAAATACATACCGAAATGTGGTTCCCAAAGTTACAGTGCTGAGAGACAGTGAAACCTTTGAAGAGTGATTAGGTGAGTCATGCAGCTCTGGTAGGACTGGATCCAGCTATGTGGGTGCCCCTTGTTCTCTCCTGCATGCACCCACTTGCCCTTCCAGCAGAGGCTCAGACGAGAAGCCTAGCCAAACTTTGCACCAGGCACTTGGCCTTTTCTGCCTTCAGAGCTACGAGCTAAAGGAAACCTGTGTTTTCCTCAGTCACTCAACCTCAGGCAACTGGAAAGGAACAAAGGCACCACTCTCTGTAAGTCTCAAGTCTCAAAATATATGGGCAGTGTTTCTATTTTAAGAACAAAAGACGCGTGTCTGCTCTCCTACCACACAGGAAGGAAGACGCACAGCTATGAGAGTGAACAGTATGGCTTTGGTGTGTTATTGCAGAGTCTGGATCTGCGGGGGGAGATGGAGAGGGTCTTCCTGAGGCTGTGACAGCTGAGCTCCACAGAAAGGCCTCTGCTACAATGGCCAGTTTTGGAGCCCCCCGTGATCTCAAGTTGCTGGCAGCAATTAGCATGTGCTTCTGCATCACCTTCACAGAATTTCCTGAGATGGTTAACTTCCTTATCTGATTCTGTATATTGTGCTTTCTGAATTTATCCAGCCATTTTCAGCTAGCTCAAGGCTGAAGAAGCAGAACCTCTTGCATTCTTTTTCCCCTTGGTTCTTTTGCAACTCAGGGCTAACTTCCTGGTTGGTGATCATGCCTGAAACTGCAAAATTTAGTGAGTAATACCCATAATGAATGTGGGGGAAGAAAGAGCCATTGCTTTCATTAGAATATCATTGGGGGTAGGTGTTGTGCTTCATGTGAAGCTGCTGCTTGGTATGCCCACATCCCTTACTGGAGTGGTGGCATAAGTTCCAGCAATTCCATTTCCAAACCAGTTTCTGGCTAATGTGCCTGGGAAGGCAGCACAAAGTGGTTGAAGTATTTGGACTTAACCCCAACTATTGTGGACCAGCACATGGAAGAGCTCCCGCTATTTCTCCTTCTCATTAAATGATCAGCGATCAATTAATCCAGTGCTTCTTTTCACAGGCAACTAAAACAGAGACTCTGGAGGGACTTTCCTGTTGTCCCCAGAGAAATCAGCAGCAAAGCTGGTGTTTGGACAAGGTGACTGCTCGGTGTTGGTTTTGTTTTGTGCTCCACCAGAATATCGTAACCGGAATCTTCCTCTCTCAATGCGCACACAAGTTTCCATAGCTGCTGCTGTAAGGGCAGCCCTGGCACTCGAGAGAAAACAATTGCAGAGGTGAGAGGCTTGGAGGAGTGTGTGCTGACCAGATCACGAACTTGGGGAGTCTTTCTCTTCAGGAAGGCCTGGAGACAAGCACCTAAAAGTGGGTGCCCAAGTGGCCCCTCAGAATGTTGCCTAGGTGACAGGCTCTGCCGCAGTGCTCTCTGGCCCACTCTCTACTAGGCTTGCTTTTATCCTTGAAAAACAACTGTAGTCAAAGTATTCCCAGAATTATCTATTCTTGAAGGGTATTTAGAGACCTGGGTAGAATGGAGAGAAGGAAAGCTTGCAATTAACTGTTTGTCTTGAACTCTTGAATCTTGGTCCCTGGTTGTTGTTTTAGTACAACAGTGATATTTGTGTCCCAAGTCCTGAGATCCAAGGAGATCCACGAACAGTTGGTGTTGTATGTGTGCTTGATCTATTTCCAGGATATTGGGGCAAATGATATGTAAAAACTTATTTATTTGAAAGGCAGAGTTATCAGAGAGGGAGGAAGAGGCAGAGGATGTAATTCTCCATCAATTGCTTCACTGCCCAAATGCCACAAAGGCTGGGTCTGAATTCAGGAGACTAAAACTCCATTGGGGTCTCCCATGTGAGTGGCAGGGGTCCAAGCACTTGAATTGTCTTCCGCAGATTTTCCAAGGGCAAGAATAGGGATCTGGGTCAGGAATGGTGCAGCCTGGACTGAGAACTGATGTTCCTGTGGAATGCTGGCATTGCAAGCAGTGGCTTAACCTACTGGGCCACAGTGCTGCTCCCCAAGCGACAAATCCACCCATTACCCCTAAGGAAGGTGCTAATAAGAATGGTTGGATGTGGTTTTAGATCAGAGGTACAAAAAAAAAAAAAATAGTGAAAGAAATCTAGAACCAATACAAGTATACCTTGAGAGGCATCCATACTAACCTAATGTCTTCTAAATTTCTCTTGAAAGGATAAAAAAGTCACTAATTAAGATGAGGATTTTGGGGTTTGATGAATGTATACAGCATCCACAGGGAAGTCAAATTAGGATGGGAGGAAGGGAGTGCTATTAAAATAAAAATTGAGAATTATGCATAGACATCAGTGGAGTTAGCTATGAAATTGACAGGTTGAATCAAATCATAGAGGGCTTGATAGGTCCCGAATATGCACCCCAAGAGGCCTAGAAAGCTGATCATGATATCCTTGGCAATGGTAGCACCGCTCAGATCCTCAGAGTAAAAGGTGGTGATCTCCAGGATGGGCGGGATGATGAGGGCCAGGGCGCTGCTGCTCACAGAGCCCACCAGGGAGATGACCAGGTCCAGGCGGGGGATGAGGATGGCCGAGACACCTGCAGAGAGGGGAGAGATTTGAGTCATGGGGGGCTCCTGCGAGAAAAGTGCTCAGAAACCATGTGTTTGGGTCTGGCATGGTAGCCTAGTGGCTAAAATCCTCACCTTGCAAGTGCCGGGATCCCATGTGGGCGCCGGTTCTAATCCTGGCAGCCCCGCTTCCCATCCAGCTCCCTGCTTGTGGCCTGGGAAAACAGTGAAGGACTGCCCAAAGCCTTGGGAACCTGCACCCGCGTGGGAGACCCGGAAGAGGCTCCAGGCTCCTGGCTTCATATCAGCACAGCTCTGGCCATTGCGGCCACTTGGGGAGTGACTAATTGAACAGAAGACTTCATCTCTGTCTCTCCTCTTCTCTGTATACCTAACTTTCCAGTAAAAATAAACCTTAAAAAAAAAAAAAAGAAATCATGCATTTAGATCCCTAGATTTTCACATACACCTGACAGCCTGCCCCGGGTCGTAGTAGGTCAGGACCTGTGACTCAGCATTCTCACAGCCCTACCCCCATCCTGTCTTTTTTTTTTTTTTTTAAGACTTATTTATTTGCAAGGCAGAATGACAGAGACCTTGGCCTAAATCACAAGAAAGGAAGGCAGAGCCAATGACAGTGGGTCAGGTGGCATTGTAGGCAAAGAGTATTACTTTATCCTACTCACAGGTGAGACAGACCAAGCCTGTGCGAACAGACAGGTCTACACATAGCGTCCAGTCCTCTGACACCTTAGAAATGGCGAACGGGATGATGATCTCGGCAGGGACATGGAACTGGAGTGCATAGGTGAAGAAAATGCCAACAGAATACATCAGCTTGACTGACTGGTACAACCTGCGGACAGATCATCGAGAGGATGTGAAATGCAGCATGGCTCCTGGGAAGGGCTGATGAGGCCTCACTCATTGCTTGGCAGCTGCTGATGGCCACTGAGTTCCAGAACTGGCTGCTGTCCAGACTGGCCCCAGGGGCAACCTGGTAAGCTTACTAACCACATACATTCCAGGGGCTTCTGAATCAATGGGCTTATGGCTCAGGAATCTGTGCTTCATGAAACGTAAAAGGCACTGTTTGCTTACGGTAACATTCACAGAAGCCATACTGTGTATAACATCCCTCCTACCCCTGATTCCTAGTCTCCAGTCCCCTTCCCATCAGTGACCACTCAGGGTTGTCTTGTAGCACTTCTAGTAGTAATCTGCATCCACATGAACTCATACAGGGTTCAGGTACATTCCTCTACATACTGTTGAACTTTTCGTATTTTTTTCCCCATCAAATGTATCTTGGAAATTATTCCTTAGTACATATAGATCTGGCTCACCTACTCATATTTCATAGCTGGTCAGTATCCTAACATCAAGAATATACCGTACATTTTTTACAAGTTCCCTCATGTTTAGATTATTCCTGGTCTTTTGCCACTTCTGCAAAGATCATCCTTATCATAGACAAATATGTATTATAACATACAACCCCAAAAGTAAAAACACTAAGCAAAAAAAATTATATGTTAAAATACACATAAAGTAGATAAATAAGGCTAAGCCATATTTCAGACTTGAACAGCCTTGGGATATAGTGTTTGTTTCCCGCCCTAAGGTGTGGAAGTTTCTGCTTCCCCACATCTGTGCCAACACCATGTGTGAATGCGTACTAATCTTTACTTTTAAAATGAGCATCTCCGTTATCCTCTTGAACACAAAATAGTCATTTTTGTCTGCTTGTGAACTCTTCACCCATGTGTTCCTGGGTTGTTGATCTTTTCTTATTGGGAAGGGATATTCACTGAAAATGTCCTGGAGAATCTGATGACCCATCAGGTTCACATCAGCAGGTGTGAAGTCCTGATGGGGTATAACCCCCATGGAACGGTGCTCTGCCCAAGGCAGCTAGTAGCAGTCTAAACTGCCTAGAGTGAGATTTGTGCATTAGGATGAGGCCTTACTTGCATAAAATGGGGTACAATTTCAGAGATGCTCCCTGTATACTAACTGGCATAGCCATTATCACAACACAGTGAGGTAATCCTCACACTGACTTCATGCGACAGAGGGACAGCCATTTCTGCAGTTCACTGCCTACTGCTAGGCACTTGGCGGACTTGCATGTGCTTGCCTCTTTGGTATTGAGGTGAGGTGATGTAACTGGCTTTTTCTTTTTCTTTAAAGATTTGTTTTTATTGTAAAGGCAGAGAGAAGGAGAGACAGAAAGATCTTTCATTTGCTGGTTTACTCCCGAAATGGCTGCAATAGCAGGAACTGAGTTGATTTGAAGCCAGGAGCCTCTTCTTGATTTGCCACACAGATGCAGGGTCCAGCTGCTTTGGACCATCCTTTACTGCCTTTCTGGGGCTAGAAGCAGTGAGCTAGATGGGAAGTGGAGCAAGCAGGACATGAACCAGCACCCATATGGGATGCGAGTGCCTGCAGGTGGAGGATTTAGGCACTGAACTCTTGAGCCAGGCCCCATGTGACTGGCTTTAACTGATGCTGAGGAATGCCCAGCTTTGTGGTAACAGGTGTGACTCATGTGTTCTTGGCCATGCCAACCAGTCACATGGTAAAGTGATTCTTTCATAAGGCTATGTTCTAACTCTCCCACAAAGGATATATAACATGAGCACAGCAGGAAGCTTTGCGTCTCTGGCCAACGGGAGTTTGGAGATGTTTATGATTGGAGCATAACTTGGCTTTATCCTGACTGATGCAAACAGGCATTACCATCTTATTTTACAGAGAGGGGAACGGAGGTCTGCAAGGTTTTAGGCCAACTTGACTAAAGTCACACAGGAGCCAGGATCCTATTAGCTTTAGAAGCTGTATTCAAACACTTGGTGGTGCCCGATGGCTTTATCACTGTGACTCCAGCAAGTCAGTGCTGGATCAGTGCATGCCAGCCTCAAAATGTTTCCCAGATGGGTAAATGAATGAATACAAGTATTCTAGTGCAAATTTCAAGTGGAGCCCAACAGCAAACGTAGAGCCATTTCTGAAATGTGGGAGTCTGAGTTAACGTCTGCCTGTAGGATGCCAGTCCTTTCTTTGACTCAAGCTTGTTGTTTCTGTTTCTGGGTATTCTCAGATCATTCCTGCTTCCTCGCCTTCACACTTTAGAGCCAGACAGATTGGGTTCACGTTTCATCTTCTCACGGTGTGAGCTGAGAAAGTTACTTTCAGCCTCTCTGAGTATGAGCTATTAAATGGAGTTGGTAATAATAACACCAACCCCTAGGGTGTTGTAAGAGCTCAGTGAGGCATTGTCATGTATGTGGTATAATTCGATGAAGCAACGTCCACAACTGTCTAGCAAATAGTATAACTTCTATACGTTTATATTCTATATTAACTTCCATAAAGGAAGGAAAATGTGATACTTGTCTTTCTGAATCTGACTTGCTTTGTTTAGTATATGCTATCTAAATCCATCCATTTTGTTGTAAATGTTAGGGATGTGTTCTTTTTCATAGATAAGAAATATTCCATTGTGTGTGCGTGCTACGCTTGCTTTATTCATTATCTGACAGACATCTTAGGTTGATTCCATACCTTTGCGGGTATGAATTGGCTTGCCATAAACATGGGAGTATATGTGTCTGTTTCATTGTACTTCTTTTGGCTATATTTCCAGAAGTGGAACAACTGGGACATATGGTAGATTCATTTTTGATAATAACCCCCAATTTCCTCACATTATAATCATTGTTATGAATCCCTCATTTTGTGATATTAATGTTCCTATTTTCAGGAAAGAATAGCAATATATGTGCTTGTAATCATAACTACTTACGAAGTAAATGTGACAATAATCTTAAAAATCATGAAATTTTAAAACAAAAAGATAAATATATACAAAAAGGAGTTCACTGTGGTGGTATACATTTCCTGGATTATCACACTGACCTATTATTATACCTAATGCTAGTATTAACAACTAGCATCTGTTGTGAATAGCAGCTCCTTTCTATTGCTAAGGTTCAGAGCTCATGCCTCTCCCTACTCCCAATGAAGTAACCAGGGACATACCAGCAGTTGGGCAAGTTAAGGGTGATGCTGGCCTGGGTGTCTGCTCCAAACTTCATGTAGCCCAGTGTCCCTAGGAGGATGTAGAGGACGACGACCAGGGACATCCCAATGTACAGAACAAAGGAGAAGTGCTGTGGGTTTTTCATCTGGTTCTTGAGAGGTAGCACCTGTAGGCAAAAAGAATTTAGGAATGAGAAGACAGATAGACATGTGAAGGGCTGGCTTCCCCAACAAGGGCAGAGGACCTCCTCTGAGTTGGTGGGAAGGCCAGAGGGTGCTGCTTGGTGTGGCCACACTCCTTTCATTTCTCCCCTCATTTTCTTTTGCCAGGAATGCCTAAGTGATCTTGGCTGACTGGTAAGTCCTCCCGGCTGGGCTCTGTAGGTGGGTAGGGAGTTGCCCTTCATCAGGTGGAGGCTATATTCTGAACATCATAGGCACTGAGTGTAGTTGGACATCCAGAACAATAACCGGTCACCTTAAGGAGCTCCAGGCATCACTCACTCAAATCCTCTCAGTCTTACCATACCGACACCCTCAAACGTGAAGAGGGCTGTACCGAAGAACAGTAGGAAGGTCTCCCAGTTGGCCATCAAAGGTAGGTCGCTGGGAAACGGGATCCCCTGAAACAAGGCAGGAGAAGAGTCTGGCTTTACACTAATATAAATCCAGCCATTGCAGGCAGAGGATCCGCCCACCGTGACAATCACCCTGCCAGGGGCCTCAGAGGCTCTGTCCCCTACCGGCTTCTGCCATGGCTTCAGGAACAGACCTGTAGGATATGCTCAAAGATCAGAGCCATGCTCCCCAGGGTGGTGATGCTGGCCAATGTTGAGAAGATTGACAGCACCTTGAGGTTCTGGACAAACACCAGTAGGATCAGAAAGGGCAGGATGATCAGCATGTAGAATCGGATGTCCAGGATGGGGTGCAGCACCAAATTCTTCCTGGGTTGGCAGGTCTTGGAGGTGATGTGGGCTTCTTCTGCTATCTGCCATGAGTGTAGTGAAAGAGTAATTAGGCTTGTTCACCTCAACACAGGACACCCAGTGAAATTTGAATTTCAGTTGATTGGCAGTTGATGTTTTAGTATGAGGAGAGCCCAAGTAATACAAGGGACACATTCACAATAAAACAAAAAATATTTGCTACTTTTTTGAAATTCTAATGAATATGGCCATCATATTTATTTCGGGGGGCGGGGCAAATCTGGTAACCTGAACTGTAGTGCCTGTTGGTCAGCTAAACATTCTGGGATGTCATAAATTCAGGCACAGCCAGAGGATGGAGAACGGCAGAGATGAGAGAAGGTGTGCAGCTAACACATTCGGGTAAACTCCTCTTTCTGCCACACACACAAAGCTGGGCTGAGTGCCTGCATCCCACATGTAGTGCTTCAGTATTAGACCCCAATCTTCTTCCTGCTAAAGGATGCCCTGGGAGGTAAGCAAGTAACAGCTTAAATGACTGAGTCTCTACCCGCCATGAGAGACTCACATTGAGTTTCCAGTTAAGTCTGGCCCAGCCCTTGCTGCTGTGGATACTGGGAGTGAGCCAGAGAATGGGAGGATCTCTTTCAGAGAAATAAAAATCTTGAAAAACATAAAAAGCATCCCGCATTCTAAAACGTGTGTAGAAACCTTGACTTGGAATCCGAGGAGGCCCACCATCGAGCCCGTTGCCTTCTGCTTAGCTTTAGTATGTGGCAGGGAGTGTCTCCTGTTCCAGACTGGAATATTGCAGGTGTGTGGCTCCCAGTTTAGTTAGGCAGACAACTCAGATCCCTAAAGCGTGTATTTTCTTTTTAGCTTTTTCAGGCTAAAAATGTGTTTTCTGGGCTGTAGTTTCCAGGACTGAAAGAACTCTCATATGTGGTTTGGTCAAGGAGTAGCAGGATTGCTGTCTGTTCCCAGGACCTGAACCCCAACACTTGTACTGAATACTCTGCCAGAAGAGCCTTCTTCACCTGTTGAAAATTGTCTGCCATAAACATAAAGTAGACGCTGCAGAAGCCCAGTTGTGTGATGATTAATAAGAAGCTGACCATGTACCTGGGGAAGAAAAGAACAGGCAGACTGAGAAAGCAAGCATTAATGTGATTGTATGAGAACATGTTTAAAAATTTGAACAAGAAATTGAAGCAGTTGTTTCTATCGATATTTTCCCTCATTTCTTTGAATTTTAAAAAATGTCAGTGCCACAGAGAAAGTTGAAAGAACAGTATTATGAACATTTGCATGCCCTCTAATATGCCAATCAATAATTTATCATGTATAATACATACACACTGTTGCACAGACATAACTTATATATAGAAAATCAGTTTCAATGTCTCTCAGTCATATAGTATATATTGTGGCTTTTAAGTTTTTAGTATAGAAAAATTTTACATATGTGTGGAGTACTATGTGATGTTGCAATACACATTGTGGGGTGTCCAATTAAAGGCCGTACATGTACCTCTTTAAACATCTAACACTTCTTTATGTTGAAAACACTCCCAATCCTATCTTCTAGTTTGTTTTTTTTAATAGAGAAATATATAGCAAGTTAGCCCTACCTATGTCACCTTCCTGTGTAACAGGACCCAGAGCATCTTGCCTCTAACCTTGTACTCATTAATCAGCCTTGTCTCATCCCTTCTTCCTTACCCTCCCTAGCCCCTGGTAACCACCATTATGGCGTTAATTCTGATCAGATCATCTTTTGGCATTTGAAGGCTCCACGCATGATTGAGGTCATGCCCTGTTTGTCCTTCTGGGCTTGGCTTATTTTAATTAACAGAATGATCTTCAGTCCCATCAATGTTTTTGCAAGTAGTGAGAGTTCATCCTTTTTTGTGGCTGGGCAGTATCCCATTGTATGTATGTACCACATGCCTCAGTAGATGGACATGTAGGTTGTTCCCATTTCCTGTCCAGTGCTGCTGCTGTCTAATGCCAGTGTAGAAGCCTCTTGAGCAGACAGGTTTGATGGCCCTTGCAGAAATGCCAGGTGTGATGGCTAGATTGGGGGGGATAGTTCCATTTTCAGTTTCTTGAGGTACCACCATGCTGTTTTCTACAATGGCTGTACCAATTTTTATTCCCACCAACAGTGTGCAAACACTTCCTTTTCTCTGGAACTTTGCTAACACTATCTTTTGACTTTTTGATACTGGTCAATCTAACTGGAATGAGGTAATAACTCATGGTGGTTTTGATTAACATTTTCTTGAGGTTTAGTGACACTGAGCATTTTATTGGCCATATGTATATCTCTCTTTGAAAAATGTCTGTTTAGATCCACTGGTTGCTTGAAAATTGGGTTATTAATATTTTTCTTGCTGTTGAATTCCTTGAATATTCTGGATATTAAACCCTTGGCATTGTGGATACTTTGTGCATATTTTCCCCTTCTGTTGTTTCTGTCACTTGTTTGATCATTTCCTTTACTATGTAGAAATCATTCAATTTGATTTTAAAAATGCCATTTGCCTATTTTCCTTCTGTTCCCTGTACTGTAGGGATCTGATTTAGAATACACATCTTAAATACCTCAATTTCTCTCTAAAATATCTTAATATCTTTTACAAACATGTTATCTCTTATTTTTTTGATTCTAGATCTCATCAGGGCTTGTACATTGCATTTGGCTGTGACTCTGAAACTTATTCAGAGTAATAGGCAAGATAATATTAAATAATTGATACATTTCCATTCATGCATGTACATTGACATGTATAGAGAATGCAAGAAGAGGATCATTTACCAGCTAAGTATCAAAGGAGGGGTGGGGGTTGCTGGGAAATTCTCTAGATTGTGTGAAAGTTTCCAGTAAAAACATCCATCAAGGCCCAGCATGATAGCTCAATTGGCTAATCCTCTACCTTGCAAGTGCCGGCATCCCATACGGGCACTGGTTCTTGTCCCAGTTGCTCTACTTCCCATCCCTCTCTCTGTTTGTGGCCTGAGAAAGCAGTAGAGGGTATCCCAAAGCCTTGGGATCCTGTGCCTGTATGGGAGACCCAGAATAAGCTCCTATTTCTTGGCTTTGAATAGGCTGAGTTCCAGCTATAGTGGCCATTTGGGGAGTGAATCTGCAGATGAAAAGTCTTTATTTTTGTCTCTCTTCTCTCTGTAAAGTCAGCCTTTCCAATAAAAATAAATAAATCTTTTAAACAATAATGACATAATCAATTTAAGGCTTGTATAGCTAGAAATGAAGGCGTGCAGGTGGGACTGTCACTGTTGTCACCACTATAGCTGGGATTACTACCTTCCCCACATGGAGTGAGCCCTCAGCCAAGGGTTCGAGCAGGTTTCCAAGCTGTACATCATGGCCTCGCTGTAGTTGACAAAAGTCTTGTGCAGTCTAAAGGGAAAGGAAGAACAAGGCAGGATTTAACATCTTTGGTTAGAGATACCATTTACTCCCCCAAGGGAGGCATTCCTCTATCTATGTGTGCAGGAGTGGAGCTTCCTGTCAATTTTCTAGCAATGACATATTCATAAAAGTACTTTGTGAGCAGGACTGTGCTTCACACATTCGCTACGGCTGACCTAGGCCAAACAGACCTACCCAGGTGATGATGAGCTGGCTTTAGGAAGCATTTCCTTGACTACATTCCTACTATGACTTGGAAACCTCTCTGCACATGCGTAAGGCTCTGTTTGGATCTGCAAGTCCTGGAAGTGGCTGAGCTCTCAACTGGGGAGCTCAAATCCTGCATTTTGTTTGCTTTTTTCTTGCAGGTTTTTAAAATTAAGTTAAAATGTGTAACATTGGAATATTATGATGCTTGAAGTCATTATAAACTATTCATCTTACCAATAACTGGGTGTTTTAAATTTTTTTGTGAAATTACTCTAACAGCGGTTTGCCTAGGACAAGTTATCCCGGCCGGGTGTGCATGTTGCAGTGGGGAGACTAAAAGGAAAAGACTACATGTGTCTCATCAACTCTATCCTCTATCCCTATGTGCCTGTGTATCTATCTACCTATCCATCTACTGACTTATTATATAGATACAGCTATGTATGTGTGTGCAGGTGCTCAGAGTCCTTTGATAACTTTGGTCACTTGTGCTGTTTCCAGGGAAGGAGTCAGGCTCAGAGGAGTACAGGAACCTGACAAGGTGGTCCAGCTCTTATGCCACAGTCTGAGTCTAGAATGGGAACTCTTCCCACCCTCTCCTCTGCCTCTGTAGAACAAAGTGACAAGGATGGTGGCCTGAAACAGTGAACCCCCTGTTGGCAGGGTTAGTAGTCAGAGCAGACTCACCACTGCATCGGATGGGGCCCGGGACTGGGGTGGGGGTGGGGAAGAAGGGGGCAGAGAAGTTGGCCTCTCACTTTTGCGTGAGGTGATGGGCGCAGTTCAGCAGGATGACCATGCAGTGTACAGTGAGGATGCCGATGGCCAGAAGACTGATAGGACCCACCTGCGGGGAGAGAAGTGGGCCAGTGAGCCGCCGCAGACTGCTTCCAGGCTGGGCACCCCCAGAACAAAGCCATCGCTGGAGCGACAGGCCCTGTTGCCTGACATGCTCTGGTTCCAACGCCCTGCTCGGCATCGCTGCCCATTGGCGGCTCAACTCGGCTAGGAGCTGTGAGCCACAGAGTGCACGATGCCTGTACATGGCCCAGGCCTGCTGGGTCTGCTTCGGGGCTCTATTTCTGAAGACTCCCTCGTGGTAAGTTTAGTTCATTATCCATCCCAGCCCTCATCTTCCTCCTCCAAGGTTCCTCTTAGAATTAAGTTCTTTTCCTCTGATAAGGAGGTGGTCGGCAGGGGGCGCTGTTGCTATGCGTCTGTACCTGGGCTGCACATTGGACTGCTCAGTAGCATGTGTGGGCCTCTACATGCTGGTACCTGGGCTAGTAGGTAAGTAGGTAGGTTGGGAGCCACACCCTCCCCGGCACGCCCCTTTCCACAGGAAGTATTCCCTCTGACCGCGAAAGCAGGAAGCGCTGGCGCCTGCGCACTCTCTCTCCTGCGGGTCCAGCATACTAAAGGTAAGTACCCCTCTCTCTTATTTTTCCCTTCCTGGCCCATTCTGTTCCCGAACATGGCCCATGTTCGTTTGGGAATTCTTCACCTCTAAACAAACCTTACCACTCTGCAAGCTGTGTTGGCGCCTGT
Source organism: Ochotona curzoniae (assembly GCF_017591425.1). Taxonomy (NCBI): domain Eukaryota; kingdom Metazoa; phylum Chordata; class Mammalia; order Lagomorpha; family Ochotonidae; genus Ochotona; species Ochotona curzoniae. Next base: position 19,383,988 of record NW_024464918.1, on the reverse strand, counting down.
ATTTAAAATGCTTTTTTAAAAAGAGGCTAGAACCTAGGCTGTAAGTATTAGGCCCAAATCTAGCCCACAACAGTAAGAGTCCGCGTGACCACCAAAAGCGTCTCTGCGCTTCATGAATCTCTCTGGAGCTGTTGGCAGCGGGCACAGAGGGAGACAGAACCGATGCTGTGGTGTGCCTAATTTAGTAATATTCCTCTTTTAAAAATTAAAATAAAAACAGGGCTAATGATGAACTGGATCCTTCTGGATGGGATCGGAAGGACATGGAGGCTTGCTTACCTGCTCTGTTCTGGACTCCTGTGCCTTTATGGACACACCCTGAAATCACATTGGAAACAGGGGCGGCCACCTGAGGACCACTGGACTCCACTAGAGTGTAGCCGGCATGGGGGAAGAGCTTCTCCCGTTTACTTTTGAACTTCCTGAGCCCAAGAATGCACATAGTAGGGACTCAGCCAACATTCCTGCAGTGACTCATGGGGAGAGTCCTGGTAGGTGTGGAAGGGTAACGGAGCCGCCTGGAGCTTAAGCAGTGGAGGAGTCAAAGTCTGTCTTAAAACACGCACCTTCATCGCTTGAGATCTAGAATCCAGAAGGTTCTGAAGGACAGAGTCCCACTCTGGGACCAGAAGTGATTTTGGAAAGCCTTCTTTAGATCCTGGGGCCACTTACCAGGTTTTGAAAGAAGAGAAAATTCATGGCAGCTAATGGGGAGTTATGTATTCTAAATAAATACACCTCAAGTCTATTTGGAATATTCTGGGTGTTCACCTCTACAACAGGTGCTTTGGGGAGGAGGTAAAGGGAGATCAGAAATCTTGCCTTAGAGCTTTAAACTGAGGAAGATATGTTTTATAAGTGCTGTAAGAACTCCAGATGAGACAAGTGTAAGTCCCAGAAAAAAACACAGAAGAGGATGGCATTCATTTTCTAAGGAAATGATACAATTTTAGAAAGGAGGAAAATTTCAAATGACCAAGTCAGGGGAGCAGGAAGAGTATGCCTCGAGAGGGAGTGGGGGGAGATGAGGAAGGTCTCCTTGTCCTCATGCCCACGGCACTTTCTCGCAAACTGGCCAGTGGTTTGAGAGAGGATTCACACACTCAGACACAGAGAGCCAGTGTAAATGAGCGCAGTGGGCTGAACACAATCCCGAGGATAGGAGGATGGAAGAGTGCAGGTGCTATCATGGGGCTTTCTGTGTAATGGTCCGTGCGCTGCAGGGATGCTCCACTGGCCTGCAGTAGGTTGATGTTAGTGAGCACAGAGTTCCTCCAAAGTGCCCGATGACAAGCAAAGCAGAGGCCGTGCAGCTCTGTCATCTCCCCTCTGCACAGAAATAAGCTGGTCCCAACCCCTGGGTGCCTCTTACCAATAAGCCAGCATTCTTTATGGCCAAAGGAAGCCCCAGGAGTCCTGTGCCAATGTTGCATTTCAGCATGTGGATCAAGGTTTGTGTTGTCCTGTAGTGGGGATAGTAGGGAGACAAGGGGGTTCTGTGAGTAGAAGGCAAGGGCCTCCCATGCCTCAGCTCCTACCAGCAGCTCCGGTGGCACCTGTTGGGAACACGGACAAACCCAAACCAAGCGGGCTCCAGGACATCTCTCTCGGTTCCAGGATCTGTGAGGAAATGTGTGATCCAGGACTAGTGCTGCTTCAGGCACGTAAGAAAAAGTAAATTAAATCAGTACCATTCTGGAATACTCTCTTGTACAAGTTAGTTTATGAATCCATCCAGTGATTTGTTTACTCAAATAGTATCTAGCATGTAGATAAGCAAATGAAAAAACTGAGTAATTATATAAGTATATATGAGCATATGTAAAATTTACTCACCCAGGATCCCGCACTTGCTAAGGTTGGTTTGTGGGGAACACCATCTATGTGTCTCAGGTAGATGGCAGAAACCCAGGGCCTTGAGCCATCACCCCTACCTCCTAGGGTCTGCACTAGCAGCCAGCTGAAATCAGGAGCTGGAGCAGGTTGCCCAGCTACACACAGTCTTAACTGTTCCAAGTCACAGAGTATGTATTGGCACCATTTATTAACCCACTCACTAGAGGAAAGCATGATTTTCTGCCACATGTGGAGTACATGCTGATTCATGTTCACAACCCTTCATTTACTCAACCATATTCATTGTGAATCTAGATTGCTATGAAGGGTTCAAGAAAATACGTTTAAAATAATAGCCATGATTTTTTCCTTCCTTTTGTCCATTTCTTAGCAGTCATTTCTCCAAAAGAAAGACTCTCTCCTTCCCGCCCACCACCACTTCCTGCCCTGCTCCCCGCCTTTCACATCTGTCTTAGGACAGCACCTTATCCCAACAGAAGTGGATCTCATGGAAGTGGTGAAAAGAGGAGAGAAACTGTGGCACCTCGGTTGCCACCATCACACACACCAGAGCTTCGAGTACATTCCTCTGGGACTTCTGGGGTTCTTCTAGGACCCTTTTTTAGAAACCGCTTTATATGTTTTCCTTAAAAAATTATGCTTTCTGGCTATAAAAGGAGATTTCCCATGCCTACCCCCAGTTGGAGTTGACATTGTTCATGGCGATGAGCAGTCCTCCGGGCAGCTGTGTGTGCTTCTCCATGGCCTGGATGTCGCCTGGGAGGGCGGCAGTGTGTGCTGGACCCTGGGACTGATTGATGCCGTGGAACTTTCCGTGCCCGCAGGCTGGTAAGCATTCATCATGGCAGTGCTCTGTTTTGCTGCATGTTTGTGTCATCCTTTATTTAACCATTCTCCTAATATCTCCAAATTGTCTGCATTCTAACCAGGACACTAATCAAAGTTCTTACACAGATCTCTGCTGTTATCTTGGAGTAAAAAAACTCCTAGAAGTGATATTCTTGATGGATACGTGTACCAGGCATCTTCAAGGGATTCATGAAAGATGTGTATTATAAGAGAACTGTGTGTGGATTTTAAACCTTTTGCACCAGTAGTAGCATATCTTTAATTCCATTTTCCACAAACTTTTGAAGTGCCCTTGTCATTATTTATGCTTAATTATACTTTTAGAAACTAAATAGTAATGGACTGAAATTCCAAAAGAAACACAGAACACAACACCCTCACCCCAAAAAAAGAAAAAAAAGCCCAAATACTGAATAGAAATGTTTTTTCTAACTCAGTCTTCCAGTTCTTTCTCAGAGATAACTATAGCTGCTGCTGCTGCTCTGTGTGTGTGTGTGTGTGTGTGTGTGTGTGTGTGTGTGTGTGTGTGTGTGAAAGACAGAGAGAGGGTCTGGTGCCATAGCGTAGTGTTTAAAGTCTTTGCCTTGAACACGCCAGGATCCCATATGGGCGCCGGTTCTAATCCCAACAGCCCCACTTCCCATCCAGCTCCGTGCTTTTGGCCTGGGAAAGCAGTCAAGGACAGCCCAAAGCCTTGGGACCCTGCACCCACATGGAAGACCTGGAAGAGCTCCTGGCTTCTGGCTTTGGATTAGCTCAGCTCTAGCGGTCGTGGCCGCTTGGGGAGTGAACCATCAGACAGAAGATCTTCCTCTCTGTCTCTCCTCTCTGTATATCTGCCTTTCCAATAAAAATAAATAAATATTTAAAAACAGAGAGAGAGAGAGAGAGAGAGAGAGAGAGAGAGAGAGAGAGAATCAGATGGTTTGATAAGACATCGCACTGGCCCCAAAGGGAAAATAGTCTGAAGCTGAGGAAGAAAGAAAGGGCACCTAGCCAGGCTAGGACACAAAGTTTCTCCTGGGGTACGGCAGTGCATGTTGGGGATACCCATGCTACCAGGGTTTTTTTTTTTTTGCAAAAGCTGGAAAGTACGGGGTAACACCAGAGCCACATGAGTCCATCTTTCCCAATCCTGCAGGCGTTGTGCTTGCTCTGTGCAGCCCATTCCCTAGGGAGCAGCAGCAACAAGAAGAGGGAGAAATGCAGAGCTGCCAAAGCAGCCACACTTGCCCCGGGCCCTGGAAGAGCAGTCCTGCCACTTACGAGAGTCCTGCGGTCTCCCCTGCAGGCTGGCCTCTCTCTGGAGTCAAGGTGCTGCTGCTGCTCCCCAAGGGGGTATTGGACCCGGTGGCCGACGAGCTCAGCTCACTGCTGTTGTCCTGTCCAAGTGGTGATGTCTTCAGCATGGCAGGAAGCTGGTGGTGGCGACCTGGACTCATCCAGCTTCCGATGGGATTCTCCCCAGACACGCCATGGCCCCCAGTCCCCGAGGGTGCCTGGCCCAGGCTGGAGCCTGAAGTGTGAGGACAGGAGAGGCAGATGCCAATTATGCCTCACCTGGCTCCCTGGGGCCGTGCCAGAGGCTGCTACTGATCCTGGGTCCCACAGACAGTGGGTCAGCCAGCTGCCAGGACGCACCTGGACTCTTGGCCTCTCCCAGTTCAGCCCTGGCTTTTTTAGGTCCAAGGGAACAGTGGGACTGGGAGGAGGAAGGCACCATTTGACTGCAGGTCCTGGTGCCTGGATGTGTGGCTCAGTGCTTGTGTGTCTCTAACAGGGAGGAAACCAGGGCTACCTCACAATGGAGACTGACCAGCCAATAAACCGTGACAAAACCCCTGGCCAGAGGTGTGGCCCAGCACAGCACAGTCCAGCTGCACCGTGCCTGGCTGGGGAAGTGATGGCTTAGAAGGCTCAGTTCAAATCCTACCCATTCTGAATTTCTGTATAGGAAGGAGGTGTGGACAAGCACCTGCCTGGGAGGAAACTTGAATTATTTGCTCAAATGTATTTATTAAGCTCCAAATATGTGTGATGAACTTTCTCCATGCTGGAACTACACCAGGATAGAAAATCTACCAGCTCTGTTTTCAGATGCTTAACAATCTGGTGGGACTGAAGAGGCAGCTGAGGCACCCAGGAAGTGTATTAGTGTGTGTCAGTGTGAGAAAGATGGTGCAGGCAAGGGGATGGAGAGGGATGGCAAGGAGTATGGAGTGTCATCCAGGGCTTCACTGATGGCATTTGGGTGAAGAGCTGAAGTGAGTGTCCCAAGGGTAACTTGGAGACGTGCCAAGGTCCTGAGGAAGGAGAGTTCCCCTGTTAGGAGCAGCAGCGAAGTCTTGTAGCTGGCCCAGGTTGCACCATGCAGTGGGTGGAGGAGCAGAGTGGGTGTCAGTCAAGATTGCCTGGCATTTTCCTGGACTGTGTCTGTTGCCATGGCTCAGTTACCAATGGTGTCTCCTTTCACTATCAGAAACAACTTGGTTTGGATGGTCAGTTACTTGGGATGAGGCTGCAGAGGTAGATGGAAGAGGCAGCGAATGAGGTGGATGGGAGCTTGTTGGCCATTGTAATGCCTTTGGCCTTTACACTGAGATGCGCAGTGGAAGCCAAGAGTAAAAGTTCCATAAATCAGTTTTATGTGACAAAGATTTTAGTTTATGGTTTATTTTTTTATTTGAAAGGCAGAGAGAAGGAGAGAGAGAGAGAGGGGGAGAGAAATGGCTCCCATCTGCTGGTTCTTTTTTCCAAATGCCTACAACAAGCAGGGCTGGGCGAGGGTAATGCTGGGAATTGGGAACTCTGTCCAAATCTGCCATGAGGGTGGCAGGGATTCAATGACCTGACCCATCCCTGCTGCTGCTCTGGGTGAACACTGCCAGGAATCTGCATGTGAGAGCACAGCGAGCACTCAGACCCAGGTGTTATGCTTTGGGGTGTGGGTGTCCCCAACCATGTCTTGATTGCTGCCTCTGTTTCCTATTTTCATTCATAAAGGGGGCGAGCTTGTTAGGCATTTATCCCTTGTCTTCATAGAAGCAGTTAATGTTTATTCCGTTTACTTCTATTTGAGAGGTAGATTTTTTTTTTAATTGGAAAGTCATATATACAGAGAAGAGGAGAGACAGAGAGGAAGATCTTCTGTCCAATGATTCACTCCCCAAGCAGCCGCAATGGCTAGAGCTAAGCTGATCCGAAACCAAGAGCCTGGAGCCTCCTCTGGGTGTCCCACACAGGAGCAGGGTTCCAAGGTTTTGGGCCATCCTCGACTGCTTTCCCAGGCCACAAGCAGGGAGCTGGATGGGGATTAGAATCAGCACCCATATGGGATTCTGGCACATGCAAGGCAAGGACTTTAGCCACTATGCTATGACACCACGCCCAAGAGGTAGATTTACAGAGAGAGATCTTGCACCCACTAGTTCACACCCCAGATGCCCTCAGGGCCCAGTGCTGAGCCTGTCTGAAGCCAGGAACTTCTTCCAGGTCTCCTAGGTGGGTGCAGGGCTCAGGCCTGTAGCTACCCTCCACTGCTTTCTTAGGTTATAGCAGTTAACTAGATGGGAAGTTGAACAGCCAGGGCATGAAACGGTGCCCTTATGGGATGCCGGCATTGAAGGTGGGGGATTAGCTTGCTAACCCACCATGCTGGCTGCTGTCTGTGCTTTTCTTTTAAGTGCAAAAATTTGCAATGTTTGAGTTGGAATTTCCATTCTTTGTTTGTTTCACATTGGAGAACTTCTCCTACTTCAAGATTACAAATTATGTGCTTTAGCTATGTCTTTCTTAAACTTTTATTTTGAATTTTATGGTACAATTCCATAGAGCTAGGACTCCACCCCTCCAAATTCCCTCTCCCAACTGATTTTCCCCGTATTATTACAGTAGTATATTTCTTCATAAGGAATTGTAATTCCATCAGTCTGTTATTTGTGTTACTTAAAAAAAATGACTACTGGGCCCTGTGCCATAGCGTAGTGACTAAGGTCCTTGCCTTGTATGCGCTGGAATCCCATATGGGCACTGGTTCTAATCCTGGCAGCCCCACTTTGCATCCAGCTCCCTGCATGAGGTCTGGGAAAGCAGTCAAGGATGGTCCAGGGCCTTGGCACCCTGCACTCGCATAGGAGACCTGGAAGAGGCTCCTGGCTTCGGATCGGCTCAGGTCTGGCCGTTGCTGCCGCTTGGGGAGTGAATCATTGGACGGAAGATCTTCTCTCTGTCTTTCCTCTCTGTATATCTGACTTCCCATAAAAGAATAAAAAAATTTTTTTTACTGACTACTCATTTCTTTGACTATACGTATTGTTGCCCTCCCTTATCCACATTTTGCAGCTTGTTGCTTCCTTGTCAAAATGATCTAGAAGTTTTTCTTAATAATTCCTTCATTTCTTCCTTCATTCTTCTTTTTCTTTTCTTTTTATTTCTTCTTACCTTTTCTTTTCTCTCCCTTCCTTCCTTTCTTTTCTTCTCTTTCTTTCCCTTTCCTTCTTTCTTTTCTTTTCTTTCCTTTCTCTCGAGGGAGAATTTTCATTAATTCACTCCCCAAATGGCAAAAACACTCAGGGCTGGGCCAGGCTGAAACCAGGAGCCTGGAGCTTTATTCAGGTCTCTCACCTGAGAGGCAGGGGCTCAAGGACAGGCCATTTCCCATTGGTCTTCCAAGTGCACCATCTGGACGCTGAATTAGAAGTGAAGCAGTCAGGAGTTGAACTGTTGCCCACGTGGGAGCCTGACATGGCCCTGACCACTGCAGTCATCTGCAGAGTGGGCCAGCAGATGGAAGAATCCCCCTCCCTCCACCCCCTTCTGTCTTTCTCAGCAGCAGTCGACTGGAATTCCTGCATGCCGTATCCGCTGGTTTGAGTACCAGTTATTTCACAATTCCAATCCAGCTTCCTGGCAGCAGATGATGGTTCAAGTGCCAGGTTGGTTTGAATGTAAGATTAAACCAATTATGTCACATGATAGGATCGTGTCCTTGAAGGATAAAAAAAGAGAGAGAGAGAGAGAGAGAGCGAGAGAGAGAGAGAGAGAGCAGGGTGGGGCCTGGTCCTGTAGCCTAGTGGCTAAAGAACTTGCCTTGCATGTACCAGGATCCCTATGGGTGCCAGTTCTAATCCTGGCTGCTCCACTTCCCATCCAGCTCCCTGCTTGTGGCCTGGGAAAGCGGTTGAGGGTGGCTCCAAGCCTTGGGATTCTGTACCCACATGGGAGACCAGGTGGGAAGAGGCTCTGGGCTCCTGGCTTCAGATCAGCGCAGCACTGGCCATCGCAACCACTTGGGGAGTGAATCAACAGATGGAAGATCTTCCTCTCTGTCTCTTCTCCTTTCTCTGTATATCCTACTTTCCAATAAAAATAAAGGTGAATCTAAAAAGAGAGAGAGAGAGAGAGAGAGAGCAGTGAGAAGACAGTTTTGGATTTGGCAAGAGTGTGGGCTGACCGTCAGGCGGGCAGAATTGGAGCGCAGTGTTCACAGAGAAGACCTTGTTGCTGAGCCGCTGACCCCATCATCGCAGGCCCTTGGGTCCACTGATGAAACAGTTTGGGGTGGAAATGATGACCCTCCCCCCTCTGGAAAAGTGGGCGGTGAGCCACTGCAGCAACATGAGGGTCCCAATTCCCAACTAGGACTCTGCCCACTGTGGGAACTGGGTATGGACAGCCAGTCCTTTCTCCATCTGTGCTTTTGAAGTCCTGCAGCTGGAAAGTAAACAAGAGGAGTGCCCAGGACTTGAGAACTGGTGAATATAAGCAGGAGAGGCATTTTTGGAATGATGTTGTAACACAGAGGCTGAAACAAATGTGGATTACTCCACAAACCAGAAAGGGTCAGCTGAGAGACTCCACTCTTCCCACAGTGCTATAGCTCTGCCTTCAGCAGACACTCTGTTACCTAGCTGTGTTTTTCCAAGCTTAGTAATTCTAGGGTGCAGGGAGAGAGAGCAGTTACCACCTGGAAGGTTGAAGTGGAGTCCTGGGTTGACTGACACTCCTTGTTTGCCAGCTGATGTCAGACATGACAATGGGTCCTGGGAGGTGCAAGCAAAAAGACTGAATGGAAGGAAAGCTGGACCCAAGACTGGGAACATGGACTCTCACAGCCCAGCTCAGATGACACCTCTCATGGGAAGCCTTCTACGATGCTCTAGGGTGGTTAGTATCCTTGGCTCTTGTGTGACCTCTCATGAGGTTTGCATAATTAATTATTGTTGGGTACTTTTTCACAGTGGATAGTAGATTGGCTGCTGTAGAGCAGGAATTCTTCTCATTCATTAGTGTGCCCCTTTAGAGTAATGTTTCAGGTGGCCTTTATTGTGGAAGACTCCCTTCTACCATCACACATACCTCTTATAGATTAAAACCACAACCATTTATTATTGCTCACAATTCCGGGGGTCATCTGCTTGATTCTTATGGTCTGGATTATTCTGACTGTGGCTGCATATGGTCTCAGATGGTTTTGCCCATGTCCCGGGATTTGGCAGGCTGGTTGGTCCATTGGCAGACAGGGCTCAGAAGGGATGCTTCATTTTTGCTCCATCTGGTCTTCCATCCTCCTGTAGATGAGCCCTGGCTTGTCTCAGCGCTGTAGTGTAGCAAGAATTCCAAACAATGAGCTGTCATCAAACCTCTGTTTGCATCACGCTGATGTCTCATTAGCCAAAGCAAGTTACAAGGTCAAGACCAGATTCCAAGGACTGGACACATCAAGTTCTGTAGACAGGAGAAGCTTCCAGCTTAACACTGTTGAGAGGAATTTATGGGCATTTTTACAAAGCACTGCAAGAAACTTGCATTTCGCTTGGCACAAGTGTGCACTCAAAAATGTTTGCTGTAAGAATTAAGAGGTAAAAGTTTGTTTAAATCATGTTTGTGTCCACCTCCACAACACCTCTCTCACCACTGTTGGGATCTTTGAATGGGTTAGACACTTCATTCAGTGGTTTGATAAGTTCATTGCCTTTGACTTAAATATGGGCAGCTCCTCTCTCAGAGTGTGCCGTGCTTTGGCCATTGTGGACCAGCCTCGTTGCGGGAGCTGTGCACATCTTTGTAGGTTGTGAATTGTGTCTCCACTTCTAGTCTTTGCTCCCTAAAGTGATAGGAGAATTTTTTTGTCTACAAAACCATGATCACCCTTGGCTGCTGGCATCTCCTTAAGCCAGTTCCTGCTTATAGGATCCTTGGTGGCTTTCTTGTTGTACAGTTCCACTGGAGGTATAAAATTCAGCACAAATTCACAACTTGGACAGAATTCATTAGATAGTTCTCTGTGAAGTGGAAAGCTAGAGATAGAAAAATTAAGTTTAAACAAACAAAAAATTTTTTAAAAAATTACCATTTAGACCTTGTATCAGGTGAATCCTTGTGTGTTTCAGCATATCTTGACCCAGAGAACAGGCAAAGCAGTGTCATAAGGATAAGGCATATAAAAGAGATACCAGTACAGGTCAAGGGCTGGTAGTAAGGACAAGTGCTGTTTTCACTGAAAAAAAGTGGTGGAGTTGGAAAAGGTGACCGACTCTCCTGACACTATCAGCTCATCAAGGGCCTGGTAGGTCCCCGCCACAAAGCCCACGAAACCCACGAAGCTGATGAGGGCGTCCTTGGCAATGGTGAGGGGGCTCAGGCCCTCTGAGTAGTAGGTGGTGATCTCCAGAAGGGGCGGGATGATGAGGGCCAGGGCGCTGCTGCTCACGGAGCCCACCAGCGAGAGCACCAGGTCCAGGCGGGGGATGAGGATGGCCAGGATGCCTGCGGGAGGAGATGGGTGCAGATAGAGAATCCCAGGCTTAGCCAAGCTTGTGTTTCTCATACACAGAAAACAAAAATTCAAAGTCCTGTAAAATTCCAAATCACACTCCCTAGAAGTTACATATTAAAAACTTGGTGTTACGCTTTTCCAGTCATTTTTCAGATATGAGAGATCTTCAAAAGGTTCATGGAAAATGACTATCAGGGAAAAAAAAAAACTTGGATCATGAAGGGTTTTTGTACCAAAATAAATTTACATCTCAATTCATTTTTTCCATCTATTTTTAAAGTACTCTCCTATATTCCTATTGATGGTGTTGGGAGGAAATACCTGACTCCTATATTTTGGGGGACTGAGGATGTGATGGAAGACAAATCAACAGGAGGAAAAACTCAGTTGATTGATGAGCTTTAGAGTTTGCACATGAGTTGGCTTCCAGAACAGGCCAAGGTTGGGGCTGGGATACCTACGCAGTAAGGGCAAAGGGTGGGGGGCACAAGCGGAAGAGCCTTAGGTAGAGCTAGTTTAACAAGTAGTCATTCTAGAGATGGGGCTTAGTCTCTTCCATGTCTGCAAACTTCTCAGAGAGTGAGTCTTCCTGGCAGGTCTTACTTAAGGAACCAAAGAAATCTAGATAAATCTGTTTTTCTGTAGCTGTTGTCAGTCAAATAGTTCCGTGCCAGACCATCTTTATGCTACTGAAGCGTGTTTCAGTTTCCAACATATTCTGTAAAGACAGTGCTTGAGCTTTTACTTGATAGCATAATCCAAGTCACAGTGCTCAGGTCTTCAAGGTGTTTGGGAAACTTCAGCATACAGACAAAAAAAAGAAAGCAAAATCCTGCCTTCATGAAGCTACCACCTTGATAAATAATCAACATGAGTCACAAGAATCATTCTCTGTGAAATGGGGTCTCTGGTTGAACCAACAGCCACAGGATCTCTTTAGGCAAGTGTCTTCCCCAGCATTTACTTACTTGTCAGAAAACAAGTAACAAAGAGTGGCAAACAAGTAACAAAGAAACACTAGTGCTAAAGATTCTGAAACTGTGCCAAGATGCTTCTCAGGCTTGGTCTTTATTTTAGGCTTATTTATTTTCAGTTATATGAATGGCAGAGTTATAGAGATATACACACACACACATACACATACACACACACACAGAGAAAGAGAGAAAGAAATAGGGAGGAAAGGTAGAAGGAGAAAAATCTTTCATGCATTAATTTACTCCCCATATGCTTATAACAGCCAGGATGACTATTCTTTTTTTTTTTTTAAGATTTATTTTTATTATGTTTTTATTGGAAAGGCGGAGAGACAGAGAGGAAGGTCTTCTGTCCGATGATTCACTCCCCAAGTGAGCGCAACGGGCCGATGCTATGCCAGTCTGAAGCCAGGAGCCTCTTCCGGGTCTCCCACGTGGGTGCAGGGTCCCAAAGCTTTGGGCCGTCCTCGACTGCTTTCCCGGGCCACAGGCAGGGAGCTGGATGGGAAGTGGGGCTGCCGGGATAGACCCAGCACCCATATGGGATCCCGGGCGTGCAAGGTGAGGACCTTAACCACTTGCGCCACCGCGCCGGGCCCCAGGATGACTATTCTTAAGCCAGGAGCTTGGAGCTCCTTTGAGGTCCTCATGTCGGTGGTAGGGAAAGACTCAATCACTTCAGATATCATTGTTGCCTCTCAGGATGGGTATTAGGCAGCTGGATCTGAAGCAGAGGTGGCAGGCATGCCGTATAGGGTTCAAGTGTCTTAAGTGGCTGCTTACCCCCACTGTGCCACAATGACCTCTCCAGGCCCAGGTTTTACATTTTTACTTTTCTTGATGGAAGTCTGTCCCTGCTCGCCAGGAAACCCCGAAGGCTTGATAAGCCCTCCCTAGAAGGAGGTCCATAGTGGAACACAGAAAGGAGGCTGCAAGGCAGGAACTGGCTTTGAATGACTTTTGCGGAGTCTTCACCTTTTTTGTGTTTCCACATCTGCAAAATGAGCTCCTCTTGCAGGTTTTATGGCTTAGACTATGTAAAGGCTTAGCATTTTAAATACAGCAATCCATCTGAAGTATCAACAAAGTTATCTTTGCCTCAGTTTACAGTAAACACTGAGGCAGTTCATGAGGAACCTACAGCTTTAGGCTTAAGGAGCTGCAACTGGAATCGCTAAGATTCCAAGCATAGAATCTTTGCCTCTGTAGGCAAATCATGTTATTACTCCCTTAAATGGGAAACCTTGGTTTCTATATGAGATCAGTTACATTTTTAATGTTGACCTGAAAGCATATAACATCTTGAAGGGCACAGGGTCAGCATGATGGCTCAGCTGGCTAATCTTCTGTTTGCAAATGCCAACATCCCATAAGACACTGATTCATGTCCCAGTTATTCCATTTCCCATCCAGCTCACTGCTTGTGGCCCTGGAAAAGCAGTAGAGGATGGCTCAAAGCCTTGGAACCCTGCACTTGCCTGGGAGACACAGAAGAGACTCCTGACTTCTGGCTACAGATTGGCTCAGCCATTTTAGGAGTGAACCAGGAGATGGAAGATCTTCCTTTCTCTGCTTCTCTCTGTAAATCTTCCTTTCTGGTGGAAAAAAAAGAATCTGAAAAAACAAAAACAAAACCCAGACCACCTCGAGGGTTAGACAACATCTGTTGCTGGTTTAGACCAGAAAGTGGGCACTGGTTGCTCAAACACTGGCTCCATGAACTGGGTTCAAATTCTGCTCATACTCCCTGGCAATTCCTTATTGCTGCCTGTTTTCATTTTCTAGGGTAGATCATAATGCTATCTTGGGAGTTTTCATGAGGACTGAATAAAGTACCATGAACTACAGGCTAGGAAGAACTCAGCACTGTGCCTGGCATGTGTCATTAGTGTTCAGAATGTTGTCTGATAAGGTGTGTACCTTTCTTTGGGCTAGATATCAATAAAACTAATTTTTAGGTACAGACAAGGATGCGGTTGTCTCCAGGGGTTAAACGAGAACAGACTTGTAAAGCTTTAGAATGGTCCACAAATGCTGGTTGTATTGACTATCCTTCACTACATGGCTGATTGATGAGCACCCTCAGGGAAGGCTCACCAGGAAATTTGCATTCTGCATTATACCCACCTGTCAGGAGGACCATGGCGAGGCGGAGAGACAGATCCAGAGGCAGTGCCCAACGCTTTGGTACCTGCGAGGTGGCAAAGGGGATGACAATTTCTGCAGGGACATAGAACTGCAGGGCATAGGTGCACAGGATGCCGATGATGTAGAGGAGCTTGACTGACTGGTACAGCCTGCAAGACAAAGCAGAGTGAGGCTCTCCAGTGTTACTACACAATGATGCCTGGCCTCCTTAAATATTAGCCTCTGCCCTTGGGATGATAGCTTGAGTTCCTCTGGAAGTGAAGGGACCTTAGGGATCAAGAAGGAGCCACACCCAACATGCAGGGAAAATGTGAAGCATATGGACTCCATGGGAATGATGGAAGGACCATCTCTAAAAGACAAACAAGGAACCTTGATCATGGGCTAGGCAGCATCTTCAAAGACCATGACCACTCGATGCTGTTCAGGTGTTCTTCAGGAGAGAGTGACCTAGACCAGAAATCCTGCCCAAGAAGACATCCATGCTAATTGTCTAAGACCAAGCACCTTGGGTCAAACACACTAGCTCTTTATATGTGTTATTCCTTGGAAAATTTTCTGAATCCCCTGAAATGCTTGGTCTATCACAGGTCCTCAGCAAATGTTTCTGGTTGGCTGAGAGAGCTGGGGAGTTCCAAATCTCCAGGGGAAGAGATGATTTACAAACAGGCTAGTGTGGGGGAAGAGGGAGCTGATGACAGGTAAGAAAAAAAGAGAGGGTTACTTGCAGGTTTAAGGCCAGGGGTAGATTGTATGGTGCTTCAGGGGATGCTGGATTCTTCCAGTTTTCTTTTGTTTTGGAAAAAAAATCCTGTCACAATACAGCTATTTTCTTATAGCCCACAAGGTGGTAGATGCATCTTCCATGTTAATAGATGTGTGTGTGGTGTAGTGGCCATTTCCTTAAAATGACCACCTTTGCATTTCTATTTCTTGCTCATAATTGTCCTACTGCGTAGAACATCCTCTTTAATCCATTTCCACTGCTGCTAACCTCATCAGTGTTTTAAATTGTCCTCATTCAAGCAGACACCACATATTGGATGCTTTTGGATGTGACACATTTGTCCTCATGACCACTCTGGTTGTGGATAAAGAAACGGAGGCTTAGAGAGGTTAAATCTTCCATGACCAGTTAGCAGGTGGTGCCACTGGAGCTTCAACCCAGGAGTACCCGAGTCATCCTGGTTTGGATGCAGTTGTCATGTTGGACAACATTTTCCTTTGCTGTACTGTTCAGATGTTCCTTCTTTCCTTGGAAATCCCCAAGGCCTGTTAGCTTTCTCTTGTCTGTGTTATAATTTGTGTCTAACATTGTCTACCTCCCCTCCATTCGTACTGCATCCTGATTGGATGAAGGCAGTGAAGCTTCAAGGTCATAGTCTATTCACATCCCTTGTGTCCAGACCAACATCTGCATATAACTGGCATGCAGCAAATGCCTGATGAATGGCATTCATCATCTTGGGGAAAGAGCCCCCTCTAGAGCAAATTAGTTCTCCAAGTGACACTTAAAAGGACAGGGACATCTGCAATTAATAGCATGGCTACTGTTGGAGAGAAGACGGCACGAAAGAAAGTGGGTTTATGTGTCTATTTAAATACAGCATGGTTCAACTGTGGGTAACTAATTGTTGCATGAGTTGTGTACACTTGATTGTGTAATTGTTACATATGCCAATGGTTTTCCCAAGGTGGTTTTTGGCTTATGATTTTCATCTTAGCACTGCTGACTTGAGGTAGGGGGTGTGCCACTGACAGTGGCAGGTAACACATGGGCTTGACTCTTGGACAGGCAGTTAGAAGTGTTGCTTCCTACCTCCCTACTGGCCACCTTCCCTGGCCACCTTCTTGCCCTTCTCTAGTGTCTCTCCCTTTTTTCCTTAGGTGATCAAAGATAATGATCTCTGTCTCCTTAAATCATGTCCTCCTTCACACTAAGATGCCAAGAA
This sequence comes from Ochotona curzoniae, assembly GCF_017591425.1. Classification (NCBI taxonomy): domain Eukaryota; kingdom Metazoa; phylum Chordata; class Mammalia; order Lagomorpha; family Ochotonidae; genus Ochotona; species Ochotona curzoniae. The sequence continues at coordinate 19,368,428 of NW_024464918.1, read as the reverse complement.
AGGTCTAATTCTGAAAGCTGTTGAAGGATAGAGAATCTGTAGCCCAGGATTCCGGTGACAACTCTGATTCTCCTCATGGGTGACTATCTAAACTTGAGTTTCTCAACAATGGACGAGAGGTAGAAATCGTCCACTTGTCTCCACCTGCCCTCTAGTTCCCACCACCTAAGAGCCCATGAAGGTACCAGCAGTTGGGCAGGTTAAGGGTTATGCTGGCCTTGATGTCATCTCCAAAACGCAGGTAGCCCAGAGCTGCAATGCCGATGTACAGTGCGGTGATGATGCACATTCCCAAAGACAGGATGGCTGGGAAATGGCGAGCATCCTTCATCTTGTTTTCCAGGGGCAGAACCTACAGAAATAGTATAGAATAAGCAGAAAGGAAGACAAAGAAAAACATGGACATCAAAGAGAAACACAGGCTACTTTGGGGTTATACCTGAAAGAATCTGAAGCAGGGACTCAAGGAGGGATTTGCACATGTGTGTTCACAGCAGCATTACTCATCACAGCCAAAAGGTGGAAGCAACCCAAGTCCCCATCAACAAATGTGGACACGGAAAATATGAGAAACTCATGTCATGGGCAATGACTCAGTCTTAAAAAAATAAGGAAATTCAGACACACACTATAACATGGATGGACATTGAAGAGATTATGTTAAAGAAAATAAGCCAGTCAGTAAACCATGGTACTGTATCCAGTACCTGGAGTAGTCAAGTGCCTAGAAATGAAGCACAATGATGGTTTCCATGGAGAGTCACTGTTTAATGGCTACAAAGCTTCTGTTTTACAAGTTGAAGGACATGGAGGCTGATGGTTGCCCAACAATGTGAATATGCTTCATATCACTAACTACACATTTCAAAGGCTTAAGATGGAAAAACCTATGCAAGATGCATTTTGTCACAGTTAAGGAAACAAAGGGATGAGTTTGAGGAGGGGTGAAGAAAAAGGAAAAAAATGGAGGGCTTAGAACCACAGGGTAGACTCTGAACTGCTCAGAGCTGAAGGGGAGCCTTGGTTATCCCGACTCTCTTTGCCCTGAGCAAACAGGTGTAGCAGGTACATTTTATTTGGACCACACAGTCTTTCAGATAATTGGATATGGCTCTTGCAAGCAATATCCTCCTTCCTTTCAGCAGATCTGGTGCTAGAGTGTCCTTTCACTGGGTTTCCCCTTGATGCCCCAGACACAGAGACCTCTGTGCTTTCCCCTTCTTTTCCTGAAAGTCTCCCTGTCTTCTGCTTTAATAATGGATCTGATCCTATTTTTAGGTCATTGCTTTTTAGAATATGGCTATGCATGAGCAGAGGAAACCCAAAGCAGGCAACTCTAGGCCATGTAACTTATGCTTGTGGGAAAGATGGAAAATCTAACTGGCAACTCCAGAACTGGAGTATACTGGAGACCTTTTAGAACCCAGGGTCCTTTTTACCAGGCTGGTCTGATTTCAAGCCTGTTTAATCAAAATTTATCTTGCCAGGCATTTTGGCATACAGGCTTTCTCCCTCCCAGTCTGCCAAACTTCCCCCTACACTGCCCAATCAGGGAGGCAGGCAGGAGTCATCCTCTTCTACTTCCTAGCTCCTGGGCAACACTGAGTCCTTTCTGTCCTCAAGGGACTGGCCTCACAAACTGTAATGAAGAGTGACAGGCAGGGGTCTTTACAACAGCTCCTGCCTCCCCCACGTCACTATCTTAACGCTTGAGCTTGTTACTCACATTACATTCCAAAGGCATTTGAATTTCAGACTCCTATCCCAGGTACCCCCTCTCCCATTGTACAGGTGATGGGAGGGGCTGAGACCGCAGGTACAGGTGGACAAGAGTGTACCTCCTCACGCACACTGCTCCTGTGAATCAGTGACCTTTTCCCTCCAGGGGGCCTAGGTGCCCCTTCTATAAAACTACAGACAGAGAATTCCTTAAGGGAATTTTAATTCTGGTACTAATATTCACTAATGCATAGTGAGCATTCAGCAGGTACTCAGGGAACAAATGTTACCACTGCTATTTTGTAGGTACAGAAATAAGGCTCAGCACATAACTGGCTAGAGCAGAATTCCAGCCCATTCTACTTCCAAGCACATTTATTCAGTCTCTGCATTCTGCTTTTCACTGTAACTTTGCAAATTCTAAAAATAAAATGCTTCAAGCTTCATCTAGATGATGTCAGTACACGCCATCATATCCTTCCGATTACAACTAAAAGCTCAGGACAGAATACATAAAGAAACCGTACCTGGATTATGAAAAGAAACAGTAGCCAAGTGGGCTGAAGAAAGAAATCAAAATCAGGAAACATGATCATTATGGTGGTGACTTTCCTGATTTTTTTTTTCTCCACACCTTCTAGTGTACATCCAAAGGAAGGCCAAATCTTTGAACCACCAATGGATGGAGACAGGGAAAAACTCCAGGAGAAACCTCCCTACTGTCTAGAGGACCTAGACTACAGGACTCTTTGGCCAGTCTGGCAAGAATCCCTATTTTTTTTCTGCTACTTTTATTAATTATTCCCCCCAGGTCACGCTCCCAGTGCAAGTTCCAGCCATAAAGCAGCCTCCTGAGGATTGGTGACTGGGGTGGCCACCCAGACATCTAAAAATCTAAGGAAAAAAATTCTCTCTGAGCGGAGGAACTGGGCACATGGATGTTTTGAATCTGAAAGTGTGGGGAGATTAAGACTAGCTGCATCTTTTATGGAGTGCAAAGCCAAATAGAAACTCAGGGTTCCTTAGTCAAAAATCAAGAGTTTTGAGATGGTGAAAATAGAGCTAACCTGAGCGGAGAGGGTGGGGACAGTCTTCTGAGGGTGAAACCTGTGTGATTAGAGGTTGCACTGCCATGAAGTTAACCCTTGGAAGAGTCACTGCCATTTTTTTCCCTCTCTCTTTTCTCTCAGTGTTTAACCCCAGAGTAGACCTAACCACAGAAAGTGCATAACAGTGTAGAGCAGCTAGAACTTTGGAGGCACAAGGAGCTGGAAAAGAGAATCAAGGGCAAGAACAGACACTTTACCAAAGAGGACGTGCTAAGACCAAGAAAGCACACAAAAAGATGCTCAAAACTGCTGGTCATGGCTTCCATGCAAATTAAATCACAAGCCAATACTACTCACTACACATCTATTAGAATGGCTGAAATTAAAACACCAACAATACATACAAGCACTAGCCAAACTGCAGAACTACTGGCAAGACCACAGACTCTGTTGAGAATGCAAAATGGTACAGCCAATTTGAGAAACAGTTTGACAATTCTTATCAGGTTAAAGCTACATTACTTTGTATGTCACATACACCATACAGTGCGTACTTAGTAGAGCTACTCCTAGAGAAATGAAAACTTACATGCCCACAGCAGCTGTTCACTAAGACTTATAGGAGCATTGTTCATAATTGCCAAGACCTAGAAACAACCCAAATGTTCTTCAACAAGTGAGTTGATAAACTGTCCTACAGTGGATGCAATGAGCTGTTGACGCAGCAATGCATGGGTGAATCTTAAATGCATCAGGCTAAGTGAAAGAAGCAACTCTCACAAGGTTACTTACCATGTGATCCCCTTTCTATGACATTCTGGAAAACAAAGTAGTAAAACAGAAGAGGTTGCCAGGAGTTAGTGATGGGAAAAGAGATTCACTTTAAAGGAACAGTGCAAGAAAATGTTTTGTGGAGAGTTGATTTATCTTCTGATTCTTTGCAATTCTCAAAACTTGAAGGAATTACACTAAAATAGTTACTTTTATTGTATATAAATGCAGAGCAAGTTTTATAGAAATATAAATAGTATTACCCTTCTCCAGTTGTGGAAATAGAAACTATATAATAACTCATTGAAATATATATCATTTTTCAAGTTTAAAACTCCTTTATATTAATAAAATCCTTTCATGTGACTTTTATACAGTGATTAGCCTTGATTTTAAGAGATTAGGAGAGTTAAAGTGATAGAAAGATGAATAGATGTTCTGGGACAAAAATAAAACCATGTCCCAACTAGCTCCCTGTTGCAATCTATATTTCTCCTGCTGGTGACAAGTGACCCAAGTGAGACCAGAGGTCACTTAGTCTTGTGCACAATTCCCAGCTGGCCCAACTCAATGGCCAAAAGGACACGAAGCCCCAGATGTCACAGCTGCTTTTCAGAAAGCCACTCACAGCACCCAGGAAGTCCACCCCCAGGCACAGCTTACCACGCCAATGCTTTCAAATGAGAAAATGGCTGTTCCAAAGAAGAGAGGGTAGGTCCTCCAGCTTGCTACAAGTGGCAACCGGCGGGGGTCAGGAATTTCCTACAAGAGAAACACAGTAAGATTGCCGTATTCAAAGCTCTTTTAAGACAGCAGTACTGTGGGAACAGACACAACTTGAAAAAAATTGAATAAGTGCAGAAAATGTCAAAGTGGGCAATGATCTGAGTTGAGTTTAACACTGGCTAATACCAAAGAGTCCAAGGATGGAAAGCAGCCAGCACCTGCAGCAGGCAGACATGGAGGGCTTTGGGAACAGAACTCTGCTGAGGCGTTCCGGGATCTGCCAAAAGCCAAGGCCATCAGGGCCTTGTCAAGCTATGTCAAGGTTGTTAAGAAACGTCCTCAGTAGCTGGATCGGGACAGACTAGCATCAGCTGTCTGGGAATGGAAGGTATAGGAGAGTTTACTGTATTGATGGGTCAGTGATCGGAGCATCCAGCGCCTCGGGCAGCACAGGTTCCTAAGGTATTGACTGTATGCTCTGTGCTCCTTTCTGGGCATGGTCCACCAGAAGACTCCTGGCTGGGATGGTGAGGAGTCCCCAAACAAAATCCCGCAAGTGAATGGAGTTGATAGTGTAAGAAGTGACTTAAACTGTGACCCGCTCCCCAAGACTGACCCCATCATCCTGGACTCAGTGCTATCCTGAATTCCTGTTTACCCAGTATTCCCTTAAATCCCCTAGATCTCAATCCCCTTGGACACCTGGTTACCCAGCACTACCATAAACCTCCTAGATCTCAACCCTCTTAAGGCCCACATGCCTAGTTAAACTTAGTGACCTTCAGGTTTAAACTGTGTGCTCCACCAGTTTCCTGAGGCATGTATTCCTGGTGTCCGCTTACAGCTGCATCTGCCAATCCCTGACCTGGCACTCCCCATACCCATCTTGAGAGATCCCTCTTCCCTTTATTCTTTCTCTCTTTTCCTCATGCTGTCTCTCCTTTCCTTGTGCTGTCGCTGTCTCTGCTCTCTCTCTCTCTCTTTCTTTCTCCTCTCCCCCCACACTCTCTGCTCTCTCTCTCTCTCTCTGCCTCTCTCTCCTTCTCTCTCTCTCTCCTCTCTCTCTCTCTCTGCTCTTCTCATCCCTTGCTGTGCTCTCTGTCAGTCTCTCTTTTCCTGATGCTGTCTCTCTGACTGCTTTGTTCCTCTCTGCTCTCACTTTCTCCCTGCCCTAAACTGCCTCTCTCGCTGAAATAAAGCCTTCTTGTGTGGCTCACCTGCTGTGTCTGGCCTCTTGGGTTTGTGGAAAAAAGTTAACAGAAAACATGGTTCCCCAAATGGGTGAAAGCAGTCCAGGCCAGGCATTGGGTTGACCACCCTCACAGAGAGAGGACTCCTCTGCCCACTGTCAAACCCCTCTTGTGGCATTTTTCTCCTTACGTGACACCCACTCTTCAAGCCCTGGTTTACGTTGTGCTGGTTGTGGACAACACGTGTGTGATATCTCATGGAGGGCATTAGAGTGATCAGAAACTGTCAAAAGAAAACCTTCTAGAGCTCACAAAACTAGGGCTACCCTAAGGTGCCCAGTGCCCAGTGCCCATTGGGATGGTAGTTACAATAACATTCTAGGGAACAGCACTTAGACATGGAAGCTCCGTTTCCTTCTACAAAGTGGAAAGGAAAGAGGAGCAGCACATGTGGAGTAAAGGTTTTGTACACCTCACCTCGGCATTTCTTCCCTTGGGCTGTCTCTACTCTTTCATTCTTCTGTCCATCTACCCATCCATGCTGTTTTTCCAAATACTTACTTGCTTTTTGGGTCAAATTCTAGCTCTTAAAAACTATGCTTATTTTGCAAGAACAACACCTTAACCAGTGAGCTATAAACTATTCCTACAGTGATTGGCTAGCAGCCAAAAGCAGAGATCTTGTAACAGTTAAAACTTAACAAGTCACTCAGGGTTGCACATTCTCTAGACTATAGGTCTGAGCACCCAGATTTACTTCTATGGATTGTAAGAGATAAACAAAACCCCTAATATTTAGAATCTGAAAAACTATAGGCAAAATCTATCATATTAATAACAGAGTCTCTGAGGTTGATTTATGGATGAGGATTCCCTCCTGCCAATTTCTTAATTTCTTTTCATTTCTAGTGTTCACATATACACACTGGGCAACACTACATTGAAGCTGAAATCCCAGAAGTACATTGATATACTCCATAACTATGACATGTTTTTCCTCTCTGGAAGGCAGCTATGCTCACCACTCTACTACCAACACCTATGTTTTCCTTCTTTCAGAAGCCACAGAGGACAAAAAAATTTACCCCTGGGATATATCCCAGATACCCAAATGACCAAGGGCCCAGCCCCCGAAGGAGTCAGGTGTGTGATGTGCACTAGCCTGGGCGATGAACTGGGTGAGGATGACCAGGCTGACCAGCATGGAGATGTTGGCCAGCAGGGAGAAGATGGTCAGGATGCGGAGGTTTCGAATGAGGACCAGCAGCAACAGGAAGGGCAGGAAGGAGAGCATGTAGAGCCGTGAGTCCATAGTGGGTGTCAGGACCACCGTCTCATTGTAATGACAGTTGTTGGTTGTGCTGTTAACAGCTTCCACTACCTGAGGAGGGAATGGGAAGAACAAGAGGAGGGGACGATCATTCTTCTGACCACATGGTTAGCCCAGCACCAGCCCGTAACAAACTCCTGGACAGAGCTGGAGGTTCCAGGGGACCAGTCATGTGAATTTAGATCTTCAAAATCCTCCACACTGAACTTCCCCAAAGGAGAATTCACAAATAACTTTAATAAAAAATTAACTTGGTACAAAACAAGTAACCAGATTTATAGGGGTTATTTGTCAGCTTTTGATAGCTCAGCATCTATTCCTCTTAGTATCAATGTTTTCTCCCCATGGGTCTTCCCTGGTCAGTGAACACAGCCTGGAAGGACTGAGACTCGCAACCCCAGGTCAGAGTCAGATGGTTGACCCTGGACTCCAGCTTGGCCATTCAGAGTTTCCTCGGGGATTTGAATCGAGATCTCAAACAAATGGCACAGCGACAGACCTAGGAAAAGATGAACATGAGCAACAATCTATGAGGATCCAGTCAATCAGTTTCTACCTGTCCTGATTTCTCTTTCTTTTTTTAAAAATATTTATTTATTTTCATTGGAAAGGTAGATTTTACAGAGCAAGGAGAGACAGAAAGATCTTCCATTCACTGGTTCACTCCCCAAGTGGCTGCAACAGCCAGAGCTAAGCTGATGTGGAGCCAAGATCCAGGAGTTTCTTCCAGGTCTCCCATACAGGTGCAGGGTCCCAAGGCTTTGGGCCATTCTGCTGCTTCCCCAGGCCACAAGCAAGGAGCTGGATGGGAAGTGCAGCAGCTGTGACACAAACCAGCACCCATATTGGATCCCAGTAGATGCAAGGCAAGGATTTGTCCACTGAGCCATTAAGCTGGGCCCTTGATTTTTCTTTGTTGAGGCCCATTCTTTTTAGCATCCTCTGTCTCTGTGAGTTCACAATATCGTTCCACTAAATTCATTTTCAGTGTAAAACCCCCACCCCTCAGACTCTGTTTCTTATAACCAAAAAGCCCATCACTTGTTGTTTGTTACTTGGAACAACACTTGCAGAATATTTAGCCTCCGTGGATCTCATCCAATAAAAGCTGTTAACATCCTCCCACCACTGTGATAAAAGACCCCTCAATCCACCCAAAATTGGTGTTAGTGGGTGGTGTCATCCTGTTTCAAATCCACATGGCTTAAACTCACGCAAGTAGTAAGAGTAGGCAAGTGTGCTCGCTTCAGCAGCACATATACTAAAATTGGAGCAACACAGAGATTAGCATGGCATTTGCACAAGGATGACATGCAAAGAGTAGACAAGAGATATATAACCCACTGCAGAACAATTGGAAGCTGAAGTTAAACCCCTGGTTAAGTCTCAGTACTCATGAACAGTCACAGCAACATTTTAGAATATTTTCATTTGTAAATGTTCTATGAAACATCACAATTACATATATGATGCACATTGTTTTCACTTTATAAAATAGTATCTATATCATCCACTCTTTTCACTTAAACAGGAGACCGCCCTGGCACGATAGTGTAGTGGTTAAGGTCCTCGCCTTGAACATGCCGGGATCCCATATGGGCGCCAGTTCTAATTCCACCAGTTTTTTTTTGTTGTTGTTTGTTTTTGTTTTTTAATCCCACCAGTTCTAATCCCAGCAACTCCACTTCCCATCCAGCTCCCTGCTTGTGGCCTGGAAAAAGCAGTCGAGGATGGCCCAAAGCACTGGGACCCTGCACCCGCGTGGGAGACCCGGAAAGAAGCTCCTGGCTCCTGGCTTTGGATCAGCACAGCACCGGCCATTGCAGTCACTTGGGGAGTGAATCATCAGATGCAAGATCTTCCTCTCTGTCTCTCCTCCTCTCTCTACATCTGCCTTTCTAATAAAAATAAATAAATCTTTAAAAATAATAATAAACAGGAGACCATGACTACATTGAGGAATCAGTACATTTTGTTTTGTTTGTTTGTTTTTTCTGATTTCTCACCATGTAGGAAAAATACCTGGAATGGTAGCTTGGCATTCCAGGACTTACGTAAATAGATCCTGTCCAGCCTTTGGGGTCTTCTCATCCTGTAGCCAATACTTTCTTCTGTAACTAGCTGTATTGCTTCTCAGAACAAGCCTTCTCTTTCTCCCACCTTGGCAGGCCCTTTCCCTCTAAGCCGCCCTTCATTGCCCAGGCCAGATGTACTCACTCCAGTGATTTCTGCCACGTAGTCCATGGCAAAGCACCCCCATCTCAGGTGTTGTTAGTGGCATCCTAATCTGTCACCAAAATATCCTGTTCAATATTTTATGTCTTAGAAGATATCCCTTTTAGCCTGTAAACTCCTTAAAACAGTGCTTGTCTTGATAGAAAGTGTACATGAGGGGCCTGGATTGTGGTGTAGTGGGTAAAGCCACTTCCTGAAACACCAGCATCCCATGTAGGCACTGGTTGTGTACTGCTGCACCACTTCTGATCTGGCTCCCTTACTCATGTGCTTGGGAAAAGCAACAGAAGATCACTCTAATGTTTGGGTTCCTGCCTCCCACTGAGAGATATGGAAGATCTCTAACTTTCAAGTTCACGAATAAATATAAACTATAGTTGACAGATAAATGCAAATAGAAATAGAATGATAAAGTTCTGCAGGTATGAGATGGGTCTCTGAAAAACAGTCTAGAAATGTGTTTCAAGAGCCTTTAAGAATTCAAAAGTGTTCAGAAAGTTTATAGGAATGTTTATTATGAAAACACTATGCATGAATCAAAAAAATTTGAATCAAAGGAAATTCCTATTTTAATTCTAATTGCAGTAAATTTTTGATGTGCCCTTATAAATGCCCAGGAATTAAAGCGCAAGACTTGTGTGCCACTCAATTTTGGCAGAAAAAATACAATCAAAGGAAGTACAAATGGAAGACTGGTTGTTATAAATTTGTGTGGTGGAATTATGAGCAACTATAAGGAAACTGAAAAATTAAAATCAGTTTATGTTCAGTTTTAATTGTGAATGACTGGATTAAGGATCATTAAACTTGTGGTGGGGGGGAAAATATAATGTTTAAAAACTTGAGTTCTCGTGTCAGAAGCCTGAGCCTTTTGATCCTACCTCAATTCTTTTTGAAGCTTGTGACCTTAGTTTTCTTAACTAAAAACTGGGAATGACCACAGTATATTCTCTGATAAGGTCACAGAGACAATGAAATGATGGAGAGCATGAAAAATGCTTAGTGCTGTAACTGACAATAGTAGAAGCTAATTACAAATACCTACCATGTTTTTTAAAATTTTTTTACATTTACATTTCTGAGTTCCTTATCTTACAGTTATAAACAGAAATTAGAGCCCTAAAATATTTTTGTTACATTTGTTAATTAATGGGAACCTCTATTATTACCCATATAACTGTGCCCAAATGGCTGCAAGATAACTTCCAGATATGGGCAGAAAGACTCCTGGGAATCACTATGTAGTAAGTAGTTCAAGAAGGATAAAGATGACTTCCAGAATATTGGCTAAAATCAAACAGGACTTTGTATCAATTTTAACAAGCATTCAGTGTGATTAAATTCCAAGACAGGAGAATTGATAAAATCCAAGGGTCATTCCAGTTCAGGACTTTGGAGACCAACCTTAAAGACAAGTCCAAAATACTGGCCAAAGGGTACTGGTGGCAAAAGTAACCACACCAAAATCTGCTGACATGGGAATTGGGCGAGGCTATGTTCTTTGATAACATCCAGATAACTCTTAGTTTTCAATGAGGGTTGCAAAGACAAGAAGTAATTTGTAAGAAAACACAAGCAGCGGAGGAGCCTCCTTTTCTGAGTCCCCTCCCCCCCCCCCCCGCCCCCATCTCTGGAAGATCGTACCTGCTTAAAATTATCGGCCAGAAACACAATGTACACACAGCAGAAACCCAGCTGGGTGACAATAAGGAAGAAGCTCACAGTATGCCTAGAAAGGAGGGAAAGAAAATTGGCCATGAAAAAAGTTGATTTGCAGTTGTCACTTCTCCAGCACCTTCCATCCCAGTCAATAATAAGTGAGATGAGCATAGCTCTTTGTTAAAAACAACAACAACAAAAATGGTTCCCAACCACCAACAGCTCAGCCAGTGATAAAGTTCTTCCTGCTCAGGACTCTCTCCGACCCCTGGCTCCACAGCATTCCTCAGAGTTGACATACTTGAGGCAAGGCAGAGGCACAATGTCTATTAGATGTCTCTGTCATGTGCCGGACACTGTGTTAGACATTCAGGATGAGCAAATAAGCATGGCCTCTTCCTCTGGTGGTTTACAGACCAGTCGGGGAGATGTGCAAAAACATTATCATCCAGCACGAAGGCCATGGGAACAAGAGCATTTGAATGAGAGTTCCTTGGGATGGAAGCCAGGTGGGGAGAGAATGTTTGGAAAGTACTGCTGAGAGGTTTTCTAGGGTAAGGAGAAGGTCTTCATGACCCTGGTGGCTGGCTCTTCAGTAGAGGTAGAAGGGACAGCAAAGTGAGGTGACCCTGAGAAAGCTGTGAAGGGGAGTTAGAGAAGTAAAATCAGGGTGGCCCATGAAGCCACAGTAGTAGCTCAAGTCTTGATGATGCCCTAGTCTTCCTCATTGGAGATTCATAGCCTAAAGGCACTTCTTGACATGCTGTAGGTACCCCGTGGCTATTTGTTGCAAGATAGGATGGTGCCTGTGCAAGGTACAGGCTGTTGTTTTTAAGAAGAGGACACATTTAAATGCTGAGAGCAGAGCTTGTTGCAGAGGATTTCCAGTTATAGGAAAGGTACTAACTTAGTGGAACAAGGTCCCCAAAAGTAGGTAGGAAAACTTTCATATATGCTTAACAGTGAGTGGAAGAATTTGAGAGGTATGCTTTTTATTTGGTTCATTGGTGCCTGAGTCTAGAAATCACTGATAGAGAACTATCTAGAGCCAGTGAGGACAAGGGGCGGCTGAGAAAACAGTCTCTGATACAAGAGCTGGCCTTATTTACAGGGTTAAAAATATTCATAGCTCAGAGCAAAAGGACGCCCAGGGGGGACACGTTCTGGTGCAAATCCTGCAGAAGGGGGGTGGGAGGAAGGACGAGGGAATAGAGAGGGTGTGTTGGGCCTTCTCCATAAGCAGAGGGGGCTTTCAGGGAGGAGGGTTGGCTGTGCCCAGGAGTATCAGCAATGGGGCTCCTTCTGGACTGGGACCCAGGCCATGGGTCCACACCGGCCCCAGTGGTGTACAGCAACCTGCAGGGCCAGCCCGCTGTCTACTGCCTGTCATGGCTTGGATCCTGCACTCCCCAGGCATAACTGGGCATGGGCTGCCTGCTGGGATATGTATAGGGGTCAGGCTTGGCCCACCTGTTGTCAGGGACCCCCACCCTCACCTGGTGGGAGGCAGGGAATTGGATTCTGGGGGCTCCCTCCTCTCACAGCTCCCCTGCCCTGGCAGGGGCCCCTACATTTTCTCTCATGCCCTGGATTGAATTCATAACCAAGACAGCTTCTTTATTCCTACTTTGACCAATGGGTCCCAGCCACAATCCCTCCCTGTCTGGATGTTGTCAACAGCTTCCTCATGTGTCTGCCCCATCTATAATTGCTCCCTTAAAAATCTGTTTTCTCACTGAAGCCAGATATAGGTCTGAGCAATGCAAATATGATTGCTTCCTGAATTCAAACTCTTCTGTCCTTAGGGTTGCCTTTAAGAAAGCCTAAAAATGTGTAACGTGACTGGATACCAGATCCCTCCAATTTTACCTCCTTGATTCTTTGTCCTTAAGCCGCCTGGTCTTTTTGTTTCTTGAAGTAATCAAATACATCTTTCTCTTCAAAGCCTTCTTGCTTGCTCATCTGTCTTCCTAGATGATCTACAGACCTCTTCCCACTTTCTTACGAGGAACCCCTCATCCTTCAGGGTTCTCTCCTCCTTCAGAACTCATCTCAACTGTGCCAGCTTAAGACTCCCCCTCTGTAGCTCACACACATCTCCTTAACCTTCTGATTGGCAGCCATGTTTCTTTCCTTAATTGCATCTATTGCAGTGGCTTTTAAAGTATTCTGAGTTGTTACATGTCTGTTTTTCCTACTGAACTATGGGCATGAGCACCATGCCTTTGGAGGCATACAAGGAGGAAGACTGAACCAAGGATGCTGCCAAAGAGTCCCTTCCCTGAGGAAGAACTTATATTTTGTGCCACATGAGCCATTCTTCCATGGAAGCAGGCAACCTGACAACAGCATTTCCCCCTCCTGTATTCCATCCCACTGTAGGCAAAGAAAGAACAATTTACCTTCCCCAGTGGGCGTGATCACGGAGCCAGGCGCTGGGGCTGGCTTCTAGTCCATGCATCACCGTGTCCCCATAGTCCATGAAGGGCTTGTTAAGCCTGTAGGAGAGAGTGAAACACACTTGCCCAGAAGTGGTTTAACCTGAACTAGCACACTCAAAAATCAGGAGACACTGAGCCAAACAGGGATACAGCTAGAGAGAAGAAAGAACACTAGGCTAGAGACCCAAGTTCCAGGTCAGCCTTTGGCATCTGATTTAATTCCTTGGTGGGTGATGGCCCTCACCTGCCCAGTGAGGCAGTCGCTACCTACAAGAGCAGCAGTGCACACCTGCAGGGGAACAGCAGTCTTCTACCCAGGGTTCCCATTGGATCCTCCTGACGATTCTCCAAGGCAGGATTAGACATGGCTTGTTTATGTCTGATGTATAGATGAGCCAACCAGGTAAGCACAATGGCCTGATTGAAATCACCCAATTAGCCACAATGTAGAGCTTCACTTTGATTGTTTTGCTAGTTCTCTTGGCCTTACTGGACAAAACTACCAAGTAAATGCTTGTTGTAAGTCAACTGCTTCTGGGGTGGCCCTGAGAACTGTGCACTGGAGGAATCCACACAAAGAAACTGCTTTCCTCACCTGCGGCAGAAGTGCTGGGCACACCTGACCAGGATGTGCATACAGTGGCAGGCGATAAAGCCCATCACCAGCAAACTGAGGGGGCCCATCTGGAAGAAAGGGGGAGGCAAGGGGCAAAGGAAGAGAGAAGAGAATGGATTTATGAGGAATACTGCAAGGAGTCTGGAGTATAGATCGCCCTCACTAAAGACTCCAAGAACTTTCTAGCAAACTGGTTTGCAAGTCCTTTGTGGCAGCAACAAGTCTTTTGAATACAATTTCAAGTAGTATTCCAATATGGCAGATGAGGCAGTTAATTAGGGTACCGTGGTGGGAGTAGGAGCTCTAGAATCCTGACCATAGTTTCCCCTGCTAGCTGCAAGGAAAACAGGTGCTTTTTAGAGCATTGTTAGAAAACTGGTCAGAGTCCAACCCTTGCATTCTGCAAGGAGGAAGCTGAGGCTCCAAGAGCAGGCCAGTGGCTGTGCAAGGCCATGGGAAGTGTGTGGCACATCTCGGAGTCAAGTTAGGAAGCTGGATTCTAAATGTGTGGCCAGTGGTTCCCCAGCGAAGCTGTGCATCGCAGGCTCTTGTTAGTCACTGGAGCCTCTCCTGCGCCCTCCTTGCTTCAGTCATCCAGTGCTGACAGTCCTACCTGCAGCAATGCCTCTTACCAGGATGCCTGCATTCTTCACAGCCAGTGGTAGTCCCAGGATACCTGTCCCCATGTTGCCTTTCACCAAGTGAACCAAGGTCTGGAACCCTCTGAAGGGAGAGGAAGGAGATAAGAGGGGTTAGGGGTGTGGAGGTGAGGACAGCCAGAAGCCATTGCATCCTGGCATGCCAGCATCTGAATCAGGTGCTCTAGGTGGGCTGCTGGCCATGGCTGTATCCCACATTCCTTGTCTGACATCCGGCCCTACAGAGTGACAGACCAGGCCAGTTTGCCCATAGCTGTTCTGGCTTGAGCAGCTAACATTGAATGTTTGCTATGATAGTAATCACTGTGAGACTCTGGCCTCAACATTCACCTGTTTTATCTCCTTCAAAGCACTTGTCAAGATTACAGAGTGGCCATCACTCGTGATGTTTGCAGAGGAGGATACGTAAGTGCAGAGGTTGTTCGTGGTTTGTCCAAGGATATACCGGGTGCCATACTTCACCCCCACATCTGTGGAGCCGCCTCTGGGAATCAGACCCAGGCAGGAGTTAAGGTTCTGGCTATTTTGAAACTGAGGATAAACACATTTGGCTGAAGGCTTTGAAACTAGTCATAGACAGGACTGCATGCAGAGAAGCAGGAAAGGGGCAAGGCAGAGAGAGAAAAGTCACCATGACTTCTGAACAAAGTGGGGTGAATGAGTCCCAAGGTAGAGTCTGGTGGGACAAGGTCAGGTGGAGATTGGGCTGCTGAGGAAATTTTTGGTTTGTTTCTCAGCCCAGGGCATCTCAGCCCATGGCATGTCCCACCTTAACACCTTCCTACCAAAACAACACTGCAGATCTTTCAGACAGATGTGAGGGTTGCTATGTAGGACCAGGTCTAGACCATAAAGGACAGAACATCTAGAAGAGACTCAACAGATTCTGTTGAGGAAGCGCAGGACATGCCTATTTCTACACTTGCCCCAGACCAAATCAATGTGGAAGTTGGTTTTACAACGACAGCCTTGGAAACTTGGGAGATTTTCCATTGGAGCCTTCTCTTCTAGCAGGGAGATGTTCTGAAAAGTAACAGAGTGTTTTGGAAGGAGCCAGAAGCCAAGGGTTAAAGTTCAAGGCTACAGCTGAGTAGCTATGTCATCACAGGCACTGTGGCCCCCTTTGCTGACATCTGTAATATTTGAAGAAACTGCGTCAAATACTCCCCCTATCTTTGTGTTAAACCTCCAAATCCTCTAACTGGCCAAAGATCTTGCAGTGAATCTGTTAAGGGTTAAAGAGAACAATTGGAGGAGAAAGGGGGTGGCAGTCTCTGCGTGCCTTTCTTTGGCCTTGTGGGTGTCAACATTGCTGACCCAGCACTGCACCCTCGCGGCCCCTAGCGCTGGGCTGGTTTTGTAACTAGGGAAAGGTCAATGGGTCACTTTGGAAACTTCTAACTGAAGAACTTTGGAAATCAGAACTTAACTTTGGGCCACACAACCAGCTTAAAAGTGTAGCGTGGTGACGCATGCCACGCCTTGCACTGGGAGCAGGGAGGCCAGGGTTGCAGGTCTAAGCCCTCCTCCGGTGACCTTGGACAGGCCTCAGGCACTCTGCTTGGGGGGATTTATGTGGAAGGAAGGAGCCCTCACCTCCCTCACTGGGAGCAGGGAGGCCAGGGTTGCAGGTCTAAGTCCTCCTCTGGTGACCTTGGACAGGCCTCAAGCACTCTGCTAGGGGGGATTTATATGGAAGGAAGGGACCCTCACCTAGAGAATTTGGACAGAGAAGTTCTGTCCGTTGCTCAAGTTGGTAAGCTGTGAAGTGTGGGTTTGAACACAGGGGGCATGTGCACTCAGCCTTGTTACATGACTTTTCTGCAAGCTGCAGCAGCCCTTAAGCTCTCCTTTGCTTTGGATTCTTAAGTGCCTGAATTTGTCATCCAACCACGTGTCAGATCACAAAGGATTCCCCCAAGGCCCTTGATTAAGAAATTCCCCTAGTCAGCAGCGGATAGCTTCAAGGCCTGGCTGGCTCAAAGGCTGGGCAGCTCAGTGACGTCCAACAGCCCCCAGGTCCAGCCCTGGGGCAGCAGACGCGTCTCTGGAACTGGCCTTAAATGGCCCTGCAGGGTGGCTCTGGAGCAACTTTGACCTGTCCCCTCCTTGTTGCATACCCCCACATCATGGTCAGAAGAATTTCCGCCAGGCAACCTCCGTCAGTTTGCACTCCTCCTTCACACCTGAGGTGCAGACAGGGGGCAAGCACCCATCTGGATTCAGCCTACTGATGGGCTGCACACAGTTCTCTCTGCTGCACCCATCATGTCAAAACTGGCTTCGTAAAGTGACAGAACCTCTCCATGGCTGCCTCTTGCTACTGTCTCTTCAAGTGGTGGGGGAAGTGCAGGGAAGGAGAGTGGAGCCTTACTCCTTGGCTTCCTTCTTTGAAAACCGAGCGAATGATACTTTTGCCCACCCTACCAGACTCCCATGTGCTGCCCTTGTAGGTGTCATCGCTGCAATTCTCTGCTAAAGTGTAGCCAGGAAGAAGTACAAGAAGGAGGCAGGGTAGGGGGAGGGAGGCAGAGCACAGGCAGGGAGGAGCCAGTGCTTGGCTGACAGTAAGGCCACTGTGGTTTTAGGCTCAGGACCCGCTTTCTCCTGCAAGAAGTTAAAAATGTTGCATCTTTCGCTAGCGTTAATGGGACAGAAGCAAAACACTGGATGCCAGCCCAGCTCCAGCCCATGACTCAGTGTGCAGCTGCAGTAATTGGGTCCTGGTCTTCCCACCGAAGCATATTGGAGGCTGATTCACCATTATCCCCTGACATTTCCACTCCTGCTCCTTTAAGCTCTAATCTTGACATTGCCTCTGACTGTACACTCTGCAACCTTGCTCTCGGCACCATGGGCAGAGTCAGATACCCCCGCCTGCCCACCTCTGTTTTTTGACTAAGGCAAACTTGCAAGTTGGAGGATGGAGACAGTACTCACGTTATGCCCTTGGTCTTATCCAAGCCAGGTGACTCTGAGGAACTTCCATCCACGAAATTGGAGTCCTTGTCCTGCAGCTGCTTGGCGCTTGGGGAAGATGGTACAATATCCAGTTTGAGGGTGCCGGCTCCTTGGGGACCTTCAGTACTCTTTGTCACGGGCATGACTGTTTCAGAAAGGGAGAGCTCTTGGTGGAAGGAGGTACTCGGGGAGGCGACCGCTGCAGGTGCAAGCCCAACTCCAGCTGCTGTTGCCTCAGCCTGGCCTTGGCTGAGCTGAAACGAGGCCCCGCCCACCTCCCTCAGAGGGCACCGCCTCCTCCAGCCTGAGGAAGCCCAGTGGGACGGGAGGGGCTCCAGGGAGGAGTCCAGGAGGTGGAGAGGAAGGAGGGTCTGGGGAAGAGGGACACCCACCCTTACTGGTGATACCCCATCAGTAGCAGTGATGGTGGTAGCAGTTGCAACACCATCTCTGTCTCTCACACACACATAATATTACCATTGTAGCTTTAAGCTTTATTTCCCAAGAAGTTAGAGATTTTGCCTACCTTCCCAGGATTAATAGGATTGGCCAGGAACAAAAACTGGACCGCAGGACCACATATCGATAAGTTTATAATTACTTAATCTATATCATTGTTTTCTACACACACACACACACACACACACACACACACACGTTTGTACTTAAATATCCATGTTTCGGAGGCTAGATAGACAGCTCCCATCCACCAAGTCACTCATACCTGCAAGCTTCACTGGGGAGCCAGGAATGTAATCCAGCTTTCTCGTGGGTGGTGAGGATCCAGTCATTGAAGTCATCACCTGTGCTGTTTCCCTGGGTCTGCTTGCACAGGAAGCCAGAATCCGGAGCCAGAGGCAGGAATCAGACACAAGCACTCCACCAGGCCAAATGCTGCTCCCAGACAGTGGGAATTTAATAACATGCGTTAAGCCCTTAGTGAGGCATCAGTCCTTTTCCAAATATGCTAGATCTTCCTTTCTTTCTTTCTTTTTTTCTTTTTCTTTTCATTTACTCCTGTAAATTGGATAACAAAGTAAAGGAATCTACTGGAGGTTGCATAGCTGCGAAGTGGCAGAGCTGGAACCAGAGAGCACCTTTGTTAGGGATTTTAACTGCTGTCCTACTCCAGCCTTCCAGAAAACTCCTATGGAGCCCTTGCTTATTTACTTCAGGATCGAGGTGTCCACGTCTCCTCGTCTGCGATGGCCCTTCCAGGAGCTGCTCTTGCATTGCTAAAAACAGAACAACCAGTCATTCACCTCAAACTGCTTCTTGGCTGCTGCGGGGAGAGTGGAGCCCAGGAGGGAGAGGCAGGGATTGTGCAACAACTAGCCACGTTTTCCTGGACAGGACACTGGCGCCAGGACAGGGGTGTGATTTGTCCACAGCCTTTGGGATCCAAGTCTGCCACTAAGGAAGGCATTGGGGGTTTCTCTGCTGCTTGCTCTCTGTCATTATCCATGCTTCGGACGAGGAAGCCAGCGTTTCTCTCTGCTCAAAATTATAGTGTTGGACACGAGCCCTGCCACTTCCCCTCCATCATCTTATTCCCCAAACTAGCATTGATTGAGGCTTGCTTTGGCTGGGAGTTGAACTATCTCACTGCTAACTGGTAGCATTGCAGACAGATTTTTTCAGGGCTCCTCCCCAACAGGGAGCTCTTTCCAAGGTTTCCTGTGCAATTTTGAATTTGAAAGCTTGAAATGCTTTCTTCTTAAAGAGACCCTCCACATTTCTCCCACCCAGTGGTAAAAGCTTCAGGCTCCACAGCCTTGGCTGCTTCTTGGGGTAACTCTGCCTTATAAAGATGAGGAAATTGAGCCTCAGAGAGGGAAGGATGGTTTGCAGAAAATCACAGCTAACACAGGATGGGATCCTAATGCCAGCTCAGTCAGGTCCCTCTATGGCTGAATCCGGTGACCTTGACCACCATGCTGGCCTCCTGGCTTAAGCCCTTCACGCTTCTGGTCCTCCATTGACTGTGGCTGGAGCACCGCACTCCAGCCCTGGTCAGATGCCCCTGGGCTGGGAGCTGCAGGCTGCCTCCCTTGATCTGCTCCCACAAGCCTGCTCAGCACTGCTGGATTCCCAGCCCAAATCTCGCCCAGCCTCTAGGGCAGTCAACAAGAAGGTCCAAGATATTTGGGATATTTAGGTGGGAGTTATTTTCTGTTGTCCTCTGCGGCTGAGAAAAGCCCTCAGGGCATCTTTCAATCTTCTGCTTGAACATCCATCTTTGTCCAGGTCCTGTCCCAAATGTTATCGGTAGGAAAGAAGAGTTGGGTGGGGGCGGAGCTATAGATCCACAGCCTGTTGTCCCACTTGTCTGCAGGTAAGATGGCTTCTGCCAGGCCAAGAGGTCACCAGTGTACAACCTCTAACACTGCCCCAGTATTCATAGCCCGGGGGTTCACTGAAGCTCTTGCATGTGCCTGTGTGACCCATGGGAAGGTGTTGACCCTCTTGGACCTCACTGCCCCTTTTGTGACCTGGGTCTGGACTGTAGAGGATTTCAAAGGCATGAGGACTCCAGGGACCTGGCAGCTCTGTTGTGGTGCTGAGATGTAGGCCAGCTCCCCCTGGGGAGGAGTGAGGATGCGAAAGCAGCCTGGGCCAGGAGAGCGCCCACGAGGCATCTCCCAGAGGGACAAGGAAGTGGGGCTTGAGTAGGATGATCATTCTGATCACCATTTGGGGTTATTTGGGGTCTTGTTACTTTCCTTCTTCTGGGACCGTTTTGTTCAATGTGTATCATAGTATCAGGGGAATTGATGGGGAACACTGGGGAGCTAGTATGTGGACCAGGCCTTCTTGGGTGCAGCAAGCTCCACAGGTGCCTCTGACGCTGGCTGCTACCCACCATCCTTGGAGTAGGAGTTTTGCTTGTCCCTCATCTCAAATGTGTGATTTCTTCATGATGACATTTGAAATCTTCTCCCCTCGCTGTTTTGAATTCTATGAGAGGATGTGTTTGACCATGTTTACTTGTTAACAGCACCAGGACATGTTTCTCCTCTCTGGTTGTGACTTTGTTCGTTAATCTGCCTCTGCCCAGGCCCCCGCTCCTGCCCTCCCCTTTGGTAGCTGCAATTCTACTCTGCACTCCTGGGAGCTTCCCAAGCCACACTCAATTTATTTACGTTAATAATATCCAGGTCTATTGATGCTGCCACAAACGACAAGACTTTTGTCCCTTTTTCTTTTGTGCCTGAATAATGTTATGGGGTGTGTACACCATGTGGTTTTCATCCATCCATCCATGGAGGACACCTTAGGGGGTTCCATGTCCAAGCTGTAGCTCAGGTACCTCTGTGTTGTTCTGCCAGCCCTGCAAGGATCCAGGGTGGCCTGAGTCCTGTGAAATCAGGGGACAGAATTCAGATGGGGCAGAGACTGGCCAGGTGTGTGCAGGCCAAGGTAAAAAAAAAATAGAATGCCATTCATGTGTGCTAAGGTTCATGGAAAATGAAAGGAGAGGAGCAGAGAGATTGGTGAGGAGGTGCTGGCTGACCTGATGAGGAACATGGGGTGGGGGGCCTGGGCTTTCAAGGTGCTGTGTGTGGACGTGTGTGCTCACATATGAGAGATACACACACACATGCAGATCTCATACTTGACAGCTTAAGTGGTTTTCATTCAAGTATCACAGTAAGTTTAAATTCCAAGGGCCCACTGGACCTACAATGGCAGTTGTAAAGCTAAAAGCTCTTGTTCAGGAGTCCTAAGTGGCTGTGTTGTATGTTCCTGGGTGTGTGTATTGGGTTCTGACTCATTGCACTGGTTGGTAGATGGTACCTTGGGGAGGAGGCAGAGTTCCGTGCCTTCAGCTATCTTTTTCTCCTGGTCAGTGGGGATGAAGGCTGGATGGGGCTCTCTCACTTGTGTCAACCCTGCTCATTCAGCCCAGTTGAATTCCATGCAGCTATTTGCTTGCAGCAGGAACTAAACACAGTGATGATGATGATGATGGTTATTACCTCTACCTCCTCCATCAGCATCCCCAATACCAGAGCTACTGTTTATTGAGGGCGATGTCTGTGGCAAGGACTCACCACTCTCCACACTACTTCTCCCCTCCTCACCACCAACTTGGTGGAGCACACAGTAGGGCCCACTTGGGAAATCCAGGATATTCTCTTCATGTCTGCTGTTGTTGTTGTTGTTTTTTTTTTTTTTAAAGATTTATTTATTTTATTGGAAAGGCAGATGTACAGAGAGGAGAGACAGAGAGGAAGATCTTCCATCTGATGATTCACTCCCCAAGTGACCGCAACGACTGGTGCTGCACCGATCCAAAGCCAGGAGCCTGGAGCCTCTTCCTGGTCTTCCACGCGGATGCAGGGTCCCAAGGCTCTGGGCCATCCTCAGTTGCTTTTCCCAGGCCACAAGCAGGGAGCTGGATGGGAAGTGGAGCTGCCGGGATTAGAACTGGCGCCCATTTGGGATCCCGTGTGTGCAAGGCGAGGACTTTAGCCACTATGCTATAGCGCCAGGCCCTACTGCCTGGCTCTTTAAGGAAAAGTTTCAAAACTCATGATTAAACGTAAAAATAGTAGCGATGTATTGTGGGTTTATAGCACACATAAAAATAAAGCCTGACAGAAATAACACAAAAATGGAAAGGAGCAATTGGTAGTATACTGCTATTGTAGGGCTTGGATGCTGTGTCAGTATATTATTTGAAAATGGTCTGTGGTTGATTGTAGAGAAATATTGTAAACCCTAGGGCAACTACCTTAAGGTATACATATAAAGATGGAATCTTTTAAAAATGTTCAACCCCAAAAGGCAGAAAAAGAAACAAAGAGCAGTTGGAACAGAGAATGGACAACAAGGTGGTGGATTCTAATTCACAGCATCAGCAGGTGCATTAACTATAAACAGTTAGTTAATGCATCAATTAAAACGTGACTGGCCCAGCTATCTGCCTTATCTATCATTAAATGTAAAGAACTATAAGTAGGTATAGTGGAAGGAAAGAACATATCCCAGGCAGACACTAAAGAAAGCTGGAGTCGCTGCAGTAGCAGCAAAGTAGATTTCAGAATGAGGAATATTGCCAGAGATCAAGGGAGATATTATACAATGGTAAAGGGTCAATCCAGCCAGATAACTCTAAATGATGTAAATGTGTGTTTCTTTAGCAATAAAGCTTTAAAAAAAAACCCAAAGCTAAAAATGATAGACTGGAAAGAATAAACAAATTCATTGAGCGTATTTGGGAGCTTTGAACGGAAAAAGCAGATGGAAAGCTCATCAAGATTTTTAGAAGACCAGGCAACACCGTCAACCAACTGCACCTACTTGCTATTTTTTTTATTGATCATCTTTTTCCTACTACAAGGAAAGAGCCTGGGCAACTTGCTTTATAAAGAAAAAGGGTTTACTTGGCTCATGGTTTTAAAAGTTTGAGTTCTCAGGCAGTCCCGTTGGCTTAATCTCTGGTAAGAGGGACAGGGTGGGTGGCAAAGGGTCCCGGGGCGAGGCAGGAAGTGGAGAGAGGTCAGGTTCTCGAGATAGCTCCTCTCAGGAAGTACCTGCTGAGGCCATGTCCGCAGGGGCCTGAGGACCACTCAGCAAGCCCAGCCTCCTAGAGTTGTCCTGTCAGTGACATCACCCTGGGGAGCATTGGGGACACCCAGACTAACAACCAAACCCCAACAATAAAGGGCCCCAGCTGGCACTGGCTGAAGCCATGTCTCTTTCAAGTGCACGTGGAACCTTCACCGAGACAGACTACTTATTTCCTGAGTTGTGAAATAGGACTCAGGGGTTCAAAGTCACTAAAAAACCCCGAAATTATGTTCTCTGACAATAGCAAGATTAAACGAGCAACCAACATGATTGTCTCAGAAAACCATCAAATACTTGGAAAGAAAAGAATGTCCTTGTCAATAAGCCACGCATCCAAGAGAAGGTTGTAAGAATAATTAGGGAATATTTTGAACTGAATCAAAAGAAAGCTGTACGCACCCAAAAGTATGGGAAATAATTACAGAAGTGTTTGGGATGACACTGTTCAACAGAAACGTAGGCGCCGAGGCAAGCGAAGCACATGACTTTGTCCTGTAGTTACACAAAATGAAGCAGAAAGAGAAGTTAACCTTAATATATTTGATGTCATTATACGCAAATATTTCTATTTCACTGTATAACAATATAACGTCATTGAGAATTGTGGAGATAGCTTACCTTTTAAAAAATATATATCGTTTCAGAATCCTGTGTTTGTCTTGTGCTTGCGGCACATCTCAGTTCATACCGGTGTGTGTTCATTCTGTCCAGAGCCACCTGTGAGGCCACTGTACTTACACAGGCTTAGAGGGAACTTGACAGTATTAAAGTTTCAGTGGACTCACCAATCAAAAGGGTTCCCACGTCAAGATACTGGAAAGAAGAAAGGTAAATCCAAAAACAAACCAGACCGAAGGGGAAAAGTGCAGTCACACACCACATTCAAGTGTGAGTCAGCAGCAGACCACACATGCAAGGGTGGGTCTCGAGACCGGCTTGCCTAGTGATGCCATCGCGTGAGTCAGCTCTGTGTGCTGAGATCTTTGCATGAGGGAGAAGTGTCCGAGTGACACGTTTCTTGCATCTTGTCCCTGGGGACTAAGCAGTGCACGACTGGAATGAAGACAAGAATCCACGGGGCTGAAGCAAACACAGTGGAGAAAAACTAGCGGATTAGAAAGCGATTGAAAAGATCAATTACGTTGTTAAAGCTGTACCCAAGTCGTGGAGCAAAAGAAGAGAAAACACAGATTACTGGAATCAGAAACAAATGATGGGATGCCACTACAGATCCTAGTGGCGTTAAAAGGATAATAAAGGAACACTAGGAAGAGCCTTATCCCACACAGGAAAGTGTCTGTGACCTTCAGCTTTTTGTTGCACGTGCTTAAGCTGACCCAAGTTGTGTGTGCTTGGGTCCCCCATAATGACGGTGCCTTACAGGGGCTGGCCTCTGCTGGGCTCTAAACTTGGGGTTTCTGAACTGGGTGTTGAAGCGGCGGGTTTGGCGGCCCCAAAGGAGGGAGTCAACCTCTTTCAGCTCCAGAAGCTTCGCCTGCAGCTCCTTCCAGGTCTTCCCAGTGTGGAACAGCAGCTTGCCTTCCCCGGGGACCCAGTATGTGGGGTGGGGTGGTTTCCCAGCAGCTGCCTTCTCACATGTGACCGCCAGGCGGCGCTGCGGCCTAAGAATTGAATTGCAAGGCGCCGCCTGTCAGGCCGCAGGTGGATGGACTGAGGGCAGTGAGGGAGGCCCAACGTGCTAGCAAAGCACAGTGACCTGCGAGCGACTGACAGCATGCTTCCAAAGTCACTGCCGCATAAAACCAAGCGGGGGAGCGATTCTAGGTTAAAGTAGGCTGAAGACAGATACAATGCAATGCCAGGTGTTTGGGGATCCCTGGACTGAGGGGAAAAGCTGCAAAGGCCAGCACAGGAGCCTCAGGAGTTGGCCCGATGTGGCTGTGTGTGCCTGCAGGGGCACACAGTGTCGGCACGCAGCCGTCTGTACCAAGAACGACAGGAGCTTGTGGCTTCCAGGATGGGCATTTGGCATCAGGGGCTACGACTGCATTGGAGAGGCCTATGTCTCTTCCCAGGTGCCTGGCTGAGTCCCAGTTCCGTATCAAGTTCCAGCTTCCTGCTGGTGCACACCCTGGGAGGCAGCAGGTGTGGGATGGTTTGGGTATCGTGGGTCCCTGTCCCAGATGGGAGTCCTGGGTTGGCTGTTAGCTCCTGGTTTAAGACTGGCCCAGCTCTGGCTCTCATGGGCACTTGGGGAGTGTGCCAGCAGATAGAAATTCCTCTCTCTCTCTCCCTCTCTGTTTTTCAAATGAAAACAAAAATGAATTTTTGAAAAGATAAAAAAAAATATGAACTTCACGCACATTCGTGTAGCTAGCTGCATAGATGAGAGGGAAGGCAGTAGCTAGCAGGTGAATTCTTGCGAAGTTATAAAGTAGGCGCTAACTTCCCATCTCCATTTTGCTGCATTTTGGAAGGTTGCATTGTTTAACAGTGAGACATAATACGACCATCCCACCCCCAAAATGCCCTTATGTTCCAAAAGCCCGCTAACGTGAGGCCCGGTGGACTCCGGGTCAGGAATGGGGAAAGTGGCCTTCCAGTCCCAATCCTGACATTAACTCTTGGGGCCCCAGAAGCACTGCAGATCCGCACCCACGGGTGACCGCTGGCTTGTCTGAGGGGTCTGAAACAGCCCTGAGATGTTCCGGGTGATCCGGGAAAACACACTGCAGGCAACAGAACTGCAAGTTGTGCATTTGACCAACAAAAGCTCGCAAGTGAGTGTGTTCCGGGCACACAGCTGTGTCTCACGACTGTCTTGTGTTTCATTGCATCAGGCACCGGTTCCACAGGCACCGCCATGCGGATTCGGGATTCGAGGACAGTACTTGATTGACTTGTAAGGAAAACCTAGGAACATCCTTTGAGACGTGCAAGACACCAGCACCTTCTCACCCAGCTCGTGGTAGTACTAACCACGCACCCCTGAACTTGCCCTTCGAAGCTCAGTGTAAGCTGCTCCGCTCTCGCTAGGCAGCCACTAGGGGGCGCTGGAGATTGTCCCAGAAAGGCCTGCAAGTCACCTGGTGAGCCTGTTAATGAACCTTCCTGTTTAAGTCAGAACTGGGAGGGTGTGTGTGTGTGTGTAGGTGAGAGAGAGAGAGAGAGAGAGAGAGAGAGAGGAGGGAAAGGAGGGAGAAGTTAGGGGGCTTCATAAATAACTCGGGAGTGAAGTCTCGAATGTGGTTGCTGGCTGACCAGCTGAGGGCCATGCTCATAGAATTAGCTGCCACTGTTGAAAATTTGAAGGATTTGCTGGCACACATACACTCTTCCGGCATCTTTTAGATTTGGAAATGCTCTCCCTTTGCCCCCACCAACCTCAGGCTGTCACCACACAGGTATCAGTAGATGGAGTGGCTGTCCCTTCATCTCTGGGCCATGGCCCCCTGTTCCATTCTCTTGGTGACCCTCCCTCAACCTGGCCCTGTGGGCAGGGAGAGGAAAATCCCGAGCTTAAACCTAGCCCTGTGCGCACATTGGAGATACTGGGAACTTCCAAGGGGAATGACCCAGGATCCCCATCCCAGCGGCCGGTGCCTTTGAGGTGCCCTGGGAGCTCCTGGAACTGCTAGCCTCCTGCTGTCCGTGCGACTGAGGCCTGTCTGAGCGAGCAGCCACTTTGTTTACAGAAATCTGTGACCTTGGCCTGGCTGGCTGGCACTAGGAATTCTTGCAGCAAAATAATACAGCTAGAACCAAAAATCTTACTTAATAAGACTTATTTGAAAAGCAGAACAACGAGAGAGATATCTTTCATCTGCGTGCTCAGTCTACAATGGCAGCAAGAGCCAGGCATAGACCAGGCAGAGACCAGGAGCCCGGAGTGGCATCGGGACCGCCCAGCAACACCAGACCCAGTGAAGCCGTCTATATCAACAGGGCTGGAGGTGGGACGCAGTCGCCATCAGATCTAGAAGTATGGCTGTGCCATGCTCGAAGAAGCCAACTCTGGCCACTTCTCTACGCTGCCTAGGGCAGGTTCTGACTCCTTGCTGCTTCTCAGCTCCCCTCATCCAGTGACCCCTGTCAGCTGGGCAGTACTGTCCACCTCATGTGGACACCAGCTGCACTGAATCCCCCACCCACCCTCTGCTTTTGCTCTCATTGCATGAGGATCACCAATCAGAACAGCTGGACTGTGCTTGCCCAGAGCATGGGGGCACATGAGATCGGGTTCTGTCCAACCATCAAGTTTGCATCTTGAGCATCAAATGCAAGAACAGAAAACAGGTGACAGAAGTTGATCCTAGAGGAGGGGTCCTGCATTGCTCTTACTTCAGGTTCAAAGTTGGCTTCTTCAGCTTATCCTCTGACTGCAAGCCACCTCTGTCTGCCCTCGACTTCACTTACGATGTCTAGCGTGCCACCCAAGAAACTCAAGATCTTCTCTTAGGTTCGGTTTAATCTCACAAGTATTTGCTGTTTGTAGAGACCACACATGTGCCAGGGAGACCCTGGTGGCTGGACCAGGAACAGGAGAGAAGCAAGGCTACCTGCCTCCCGTTCCCTGTGGATGATCTCTGCAGTTACATTCAGCTACAGGGCAGAGGTGAGGCAGGGACCACCTGCGTGAACCAGCTCGGCGGTGGGTGCAGCCTGAGGGAGGCTAAGGGGCCCAGGAGAGCCATTCCCAGGCACCTGCAGCCTGCAGAGGACCCCTCAGGACTGCAGGGAGAGCTTGCACCCCGCAGCAGCATGCAGAAACTGGGACCCATCAAAGCGGACTCTGGGAAAGGAGCCCTCTAGTGGAGAACTCTAGATACGTCCATGCTTTTGAGGGGAGGCCGGTACCAGGACCTCAGAGAAGATGGGGCACTGCTTTCCAACTCAGCTCCTTCGGAGTCTTGACTGAATGAGCGCGTGGGTGAAACGGCTTCCACAACTGAATTTGCATGGGCTCCTCAGGGTACAGGCTGAGTTTATGTTGGAAAAACTACATGGGAGACTTGGATTCCTCACTGTGCCCCCACCGTCCTTCCTTACACTTTCCTGCAGTGCGCTTCCTTCTGTCTGCAAAGGGGGCAAATCCTGTGCACCTGCTGCCGGGCATAGGATGGTCTCGGGTTGTCTACGCTGATGGAGGAATGATCTTTTCCCAAAAAGCCTAATGACGCTGCTGGGAGAAAGGGCAGTGACCGCGTGCTGCCACTAGGGGGCAGAAAACCCCAGAGATGGAGAGCGCACAGCCAGGCCCACCCCACACAGTCACTTTGCGTTTTGGTTTCTAACCTAGGTCAGGTTGGGTTGGACTTCGTTGCTTACTCATGAAAGAGATCTGACCGGTAGATCAAAATTGGGAGTCATTCCAGTCCAATTCCTTTTTTTTTTTTGATAGGAAAAACTAAGGTACCCAAAGGGAGATTTCCTGCCCAGAACATGGGGGGCTGCATGGTCACATGGGACAGTAACCGGGTCTTGCTGTGTCAGAGCCGCCTCTTTCTAGTCCTCTCCTCCCCGTGTTAGTGACCTGACCCTTCCTTACGGGCCTTCCTATTTCCTTCTGAGAAGCAAGAACAACCAAACCACCTGCCTGGGGCCCACGAACCTCAGGAATGCTGGTTTCTCGGAGGCTTGAGCAGGAGCTTGGCGAGGGTTCCCCTGCATGATGCGTCACCTGGTCATGAGGCTTCCGCACAGGGCGTGACAATGTCCATCTCCTTGTGCAGAAGGAGTGGAACCTGGGTGCCAGCACCACCCCTGGCTTTCCAGAGGAAGACTCTACCCCTGAAGGAACGGTGCCCACTCAGTGCACAGTGGCTGGAACGGTGCCCCATTCAGTGCACGGCAGCTGGAACAGTGCCCCACTCAGTACACAGCGGCTGGATGGTGCCCCATTTACTGCATGATGGCTGGAACAGTGCCCCACTCAGTGCACTGTGGCCAGAACGGTGCCCCACTCAGTGCATGACAGCTGGAACAGTGCCGCGCTCACTGCATGACAGCTGGAACAGTGCCCTGCGCAGTGCATGGCGGCTGGACGGAGCCCCACTCAGTGCATGGTGGCTGGACGGTGCCCCGCTCACTGCATGACGGCTGAAACAATGCCCCACTCAGTGCACAGTGGCCAGAACGGTGCCCCACTCAGTGCACAGTGGCCGGAACAGTGCCCCACTCACTGTACAGTGGCTCACAGCTGCTTTGCCAGCCTAAGTTCAGACATCCAGGGAAAATAGCTCAAGATCACAAAAGTAGAAACAAAATATCTCAGGAAAAGTAAAACAGAAACAGTGACCTCCGAGACATGGTGCTACCTTCACACCTATTAGGAATAAGGAACTACTGGGCTTTACCCATCGCCTGCAGTGTTGGCATCCCGTATGGGCACTGAATCCCAGTTCCTCCACTTCCTATCCAGCTCCCTGCTAGTGCACTCGGGAGGCAGCAAAGGATAGTCCAGGTGCTTGGGTCCCTACACAATGTGGAAGACTGGAAGAAGTTCCTGACTCCTGGCTTCAGCCTGACCCAGCCATGGCCACTACCTCCATTGGGGAGTGAAGCATGAAGTGGAAGATCTTTCTGCTCTCTGATTCTTTCAGGTAACTGGTTTTTTTTTTTTTAAGGGAACTACTGAATTGTAACATGAACTAGTAAAATGACCTTTAAGGTCTTCTAGCGCAGACGTGCATACGCGAGAATCCTGCTTCATATTCAGGAAACGCTGCCCCCCTAGGCAGCTCTGTGCCCCTTGCATGATGATGACCAGAGCAATACGTAGTTGCAGGAACGGCGCTTCCCCACTCTTGCCACCAGGGGACGCCCCATCCCAATTCCAGGTGGAAGGTGACTTTCCAGGAGGAAGACAGCTGTGTGCTCATTTCGGATTCCCTCTGCTTGCAGGTGGAGAGGAGGGTACTTTATACACCAGATTATACCTCAGCTCCCGACCAAAGACATTGTGCCGGTGCCAGCGGTAAGCACGCTGTCTAGAAAACTCTGACCTGTTGTTCCTTTATTCCAGCCCCTGCCCACTGTGGTCTGCCATTCTGTGTTTCAGAGCGCTAGTGTGGGGCGCCTTGGCTGTGCACGACACACTCCTGCAGAGGAGGACGGAAGGGAAACTGCTGGACAGGAACTGTGAGGAAGGCCCCAGCACGTGAGTGAGGCGGGTGAGCATCCGATCGCCTGATGCTGGAACCGGGCCACATCCCAGGCAGCCTCGGGTCACGCTCCGCGTGTAGATTCCTGTTGGCCTGTCTGCCTAGAAAGAGAGAAAAGCCCACATTTACAGCTTTGATTTGTAGCAAGGGGAAAAAAAAAAAAAAAAAAAAGGAAAGGAACTGCCACAGAAGTTCCAGAAGCTCTCAGGGAGGAAAGGATACTGAAGGATCCTGTTGGTCTCCCCGGCAGCAGCAATGCCAGGCGCTGGCATTGAGGGAGGCCCTTTCCAAGCCCTAAGATGCCTCGCTCCTCAGCCCCAGGCACTGGGCCGTTAAGGGGACTGGAGCAGCCACAGGCTTGGCAGAGGCCATGAACAAGAATGGGTTTTGACTATAATTGCTGCAAAATGCAGCTTTGGCTCCCAAACCATCCTGAGTTCAGGAGCTCAAACACAGCCCCACACCCCTGGCCTGCTATGGCCCAGACCTGCCCTTGGGAAGCATGAATGGCCAGAAGTATGAGGCGAGGGAGCCGATGGCTTCTCCTCCGCTCACATGGAGACTTCCCACTGCCTTTTCCTCTCTGTTCCCCCATCTGCTGCCTGAGTGCCCAAGTGCCCGTCACCTGGCTCAGTCCTGGGACCCAGCAGTTCCAGACAGGACAGTCTGTCGCCCAGAGGGACTCGGTTGGAAACCATGACTGTTAATCAGAGGTGTTTAAAGGTGCTCTGTGATAGTTGCATAGAAGGAACAGAGGGTTCTCTTGCAAAGCAGGCAGCAAAGGCTTGCCGAGCCAGAGGTAAATTCTTTCCACCCTCCTCTCAAGCCACTGTGAGGTGTCCAGGACCTGGGTGCCTCACCCCTTCCTCACCCCCTCCTACTGCTGAGCCAGGAGGTGATTTGCAACCTTGCTCCTCATTACATTCCAATCACCAATGTTTTACTTTGCTTTTGCTTTTTCAAAAAAAAAAAAAAAACACCTTTGAAAACAGTTCATCCTCCACTTGCAAGTGTCAGCATCCCATATGGCCACTGGTTCATGTCCTGACTGCTCCACTTCCAATCCAGCTTCCTGCTTATGGCCTGGAAAGGCAGTGGAGGATGACCTAAATCCTTGGAGCCCTGCAACCACGTGGGAGACCTAGAGGAGGCTCCAGGATTCAGAGCAGCTCAGCTCTGGCCACTGCAGCCATTTGGGGAGTGAACCAGCAGATGGAAGATCTTTCTGTCTCTCCTCTCTCTAAATATGCCTTTCTAATAAAAATAAATACATATCAAAACCTCTCTCCCTATTTATTTCTCTCTCTTTTCCCCCATTTTTCTATCATTTTAAAATTCTTTCAGACACCATAAATAAATCATTTTGTACTTCAGCCTGGTACACTTCTGACCACCAGTGCGTCCAATAAATTCTGCCCCACCCCAACCAATACCATCCACTTGAATCACCAACCAAAAAGAGGGGAAAAAAGTAAAAAAAAAAAAAAAAAGATTGGGTAGATTTAAAAGAAATCATAATAGAACTTCTAGGAAAGAGGATTGTAGTAATTGAAATTAAAAAGTCAATGGACGGGCTTGACGGATTAGACACAGCAAAGGGAATGGGAGGTTAGACGTGGAAAATGTGCAGGAAATGGGGATGCTAAGTATTGACATTTTCTGTAGAAAGAGTGAAGATATTACTTAGCTTTCTATTAGCATGTTCTTAAGTATGCACTTTAATATCAAAGGGTAACAGCTAGGAACAAAGTGACTTCCGAATCAGTAGAGGATAAAGCAAAACTGAATGAGGCGGAGACCTCACTGAACCCAAAAGAAGGCTCAGAGAGAAAAGAAGCACGGATAGGAAAAGGAATGCATATAAATGAGAAAGAAATAGGTGGAACCTGCAGAAGAAGGGAGCTCTGACATACCAATACACCTGTGATTATGACAAGGCCAATAGACCTTGAAACATAAAAAAAAATGTTTGTGATACATTTAAAACATTGGGAAACAAAAGGTTGAAAATAAAAAGGATGGAAAAGATTTACCAGGCAAATCTATCAAAAAGGAGGCTGAGATAGCAATATTAATATGAATCATTATCACTCCTGCCACCGCTGCTACTTATTGCACATCACACACCAGCAAAGTCTCAATGCCAAGGCCACCCCTCCAGGGCAGATGTTTGACGCTTCGTGAAAAGCGCAGGTGACAAGCATCCCACCAACTCGCTGCCCGGCGCCCGAGCACACCTGCACCTCGGCCTCTAACCACCGTTTAGTTCCGGCCATCTTGGATCCGTTTGGCCTTGTCCTAAGTGCAGGATGAATTCTCCGATTCCTGGCCTCTGTGGCACAGCGGGGTCGGAGTGGGTGCCAAAGGCTAAGCCACCACATCCCGGCTCTGTGTGTCACAGCGTCATCTGCTTTCAGCTGGTGGATCTGGCAAGTTGTAGCCATGAGACCACAGGGACTAAGACAGGGCTAGGTGAAACCACAGATTCTTTCCCGGGTCACCAGGTGTGATCTCGGAGAGCTGGTGGCCTCTCAGCTGCCCACGTGTGAAATGGACACAGTGCCGCATATGCCTCGGAGAGCTGCTCATGTGTGCTGTGGGATGACTCTGGGGCTGGCCTGGGCCCACCCGGTCACCCTTGGGAGCTGTGGCTGAAGCAGGGCAGAGGGCTCAGAGGACCGCAGACGGGAGGGGTAACTGTCCTTCTCTTGCCTTCTCCTGTAGGTAGCTGCCGCCCAGAGAGAGAGAGAGAGAGAGACTGGCCGGCTGCCTGGGGCAGAGCTGGCCTCAGCCTGCTCTCCTGCCCTCGGGTCTCACACAGCAGCCTCCTAGCCCAGCACCCAGGCCCTTTGTTGCCATTGTGAGGTAACCCCCAGCGCCTGCCCACCCTGCAGGGGGGGCTTTTCAGGTTGCTCTGGACCATTTGAAGTTGCTGGAATCATCCTCACCGCATGTTGCTGCCTCCTGCCTCCTCTCAGGTGGCCCTGACTGACAGCACCAAAGACTCAGACCGCAGGCTGAGTGACAGGTCAGAGGGGTCCATGGGAGGGAAGTGGTCACCACAGGACAGCTGGGGACAGGGCAGTGTGAGTCCAGTCAGTTCTTGGCAGAGATCCCCCAGCTAGTGTGGCCTTAAATTCATATTCACATTTGAAAATGCATGCCCTTGGTCATTTTGATTCAAAATCTGAGAACTTCAGAGCTGGAAGCAACTGTAGAGAGCAGGCTCCCGGAAGCGATGGATGGAAGGGGTGGTGCCATTGGTCCAGAGCATGCAGGAAGATGGGCAGGGACCCACTGGGCAGGACTCACCTGGGGGCATCTCCTGGCTCGTTCCTGCTGAGGGCTGAACATGGGCTGGCAGGAAGAACAAAGACAAATTTATGTCTTTCAAGGCAACTAAGTGCAAAAGGACTAATTCTCCTAAGATTTCGGAGCAGCACAAGCCCTTTTGGTGTAGACGGAAGCTTGACATGCCGGATCCCATCTGATCCTCAAACGATCCCGGGAGAGAGGCTAAGTCAGGCGGGGTTTTCAGCCTCACTTTCCTGAAGAGATACGTCTTACTCAGGAGATGCGGCTGGGAGATGGAGCAAGGCTTTCCAGTTTTTTTTTCTGCCACCCAGATGAAGGGTGTTAACCCAACAGGGAGCCACCAGGGCCACGCCCGGCATGTGAGCACTTGGCCCAAGCAGGAACTTGGAAGCTCGGCCTCCAGGACCGTGCTTGCCAGCATGAGGGAGCATCCCAGTTCCCTGGGTAGCATCTCCAAATCCAAACCTGGGTTCCTTATGGAGCAGGTGTGGAGTGGGGCCCCCGAATGTGCACTTCCGTGCAGGAAAGCTTTCCTTCTGTATCTGCACAAGGATTTGGGCTTCGTCACGTGCCTTTCTTCCTTTAGTGTGGCTCTCATATAGGTTAGCTTACATCCTTCCCTTCCAGGGATGAGCCATGCTTGGTCTCAAGGCACAATGTGTGTGATGTGCTATTGAATTCAGTGTGTACATCTTTTGCCTGGAGGCTTTTATATGCTGTTCATCAAAGAAAGAAGCCCGTAGCTTTCTTTTCATGTGAGGCATGAAAGCCGTGCCGGCTGAGCACATGGGTGTGAGGCAGCGAGTCCAGCTCTGTGCAGGGGTGGTTTCAGAGCACTTGTATTCTTTAAATGCTTGGTAACATTTAGCTAGAAAACCTTCTGGTCCCAGGCTTTCCTCTGTTGGGAGGGTTCCAATTATTTCTTGGTTTTCACTTGCCGGTTCACTCCTCAAATGGCCAAAAATGGCTGGAGCTGGGGTTGTCTGAAGCCAAGAGCTTCATCTGGGTCTCCCATATAGGTGCAGAGGCCCAAACACTTGGGCCATCCTCCACTGCTTTCCTAGGTCCTTAGCAAGGAGGTGGGTTGGAAGTGGGGCAGCCAGAACACAAACTGGGCCCTGTATGGGATGCCAGCATGATAGGCAGAAGCTTAGAAGAATTCTGCCATGGTGCTGGCCCCAGTTCCTCCTATGATGGATGCCTACTTTCATTCCATCGTGTTTGGGGGCAATATTAGATATTGTTTCAATGTTCTTGAATTTCTTTTTTTCTTTTAATAGAAGCTTTGGGGGGATACTCTTAAAAAAAAGATTTATTTATTTGAAAGGCAGAAATATATAAAGAAGGAGATACAGAGAAAAATATCTTCCATTCACTGGTTCACTCTCCAAGCAGACACAGTGGCTGGAGCTGAGCTGATCTGAAGCCAGGAGCCAGGAGCCTCTTCCAGGTCTGCCACATGGATCCAAGGTCCCAAGGCTTTGGGCCATCCTTGACTGCTTTCCCAGGCCACAAGCAGGGAGCTGGATGGAAAATGGAGCAGGCAGGACACAACCAGTGCCCATATGGGATTCTGGTAGTTGCAAGGTGAGGATTTAGCCACTGAGCCATTGTGTTGGTCCCAGTGTTTTGAATTCCTAAAGGTGTTTCGGTGGCCTATCCTGGAGAATATTCCTTGAACTAAAGAAAGTTCTGCATGAGTCAAAAGTGCAGCCCAAGCCCAGTATCTCCTTACTAATTTCCTATCTGGTTGATCTCATTGTTGAAAGAGGGGAACTGAAGTCTCCTCCTAATTGTTTCTGCTCTCTGTTCCTCCCTCCATGGTCATTAATATTAGCTGTGCATATTTAAGTGTTGGGGACGTATATTTGCAGCTATAATGTTTTCTGATAAATTGGCCATTTTATCACTAAGTGAAGAATGTCTTTTATGGCAAGTTTTGACTTGTATTCTGTTTTTTTTTTTTAAAGAAAAACCTGCAAACAGGAGTACGAAAGAGAATACATCTAGATAATACCTTTCATACATATTAGATGTTTTAGATGTTGCCATCAATCTAAAGTATCACTGTAAAACTTAAATATATAAACACAAATGTTCCCTGACCTCACGTTCCCATTTCCAGAAGCAGGTGCAAGTGAAACTTTGTGTATCTAGACATTGGACTTGCTGATGTTTAAAAAACCGTTTATCTCTTGATTGTAAATGCAATACGTGTTCATTAAGATGTATTAAAACACATATGAAAATTAGCAATCTTTCACAAGCTCACAACTCGGGGAATGATGTTTTTCCCAAAACTGCATCTTTCAAGATCAACGCCTCCTTCCCAAGAACAGGGTCCGTGCTGCAGTGGCAGCAGTAGGCCGCCAGGTGGTGCTATGGGGCAGGGGTGCGGAGCAAGGCGAGCCGAGTGGTGCACGTGACTCTGGCCTCCGGCTGGAGCGCTCCTGTCACGTGATAGGGCCCGGAAGCAGCTGTCCGGCTGCCCGGGAAGGATGATGAGGGGTCGGCGCTGAGACTGGGAGGTGGGGTCAGTCTGACGCCGGCAAGAGTCCGGGCTGGACAGGGAATCCAGCGGTGAGTGACTGCGGCCAGCGCCTCGGGCGGGGCTCACCCACGTCGTCCTCCGCCCGGGGGAGCAGGTGCTCCGGGTCCGGGACGACTCCCCCGGATGCCGGGTGGCTGCTGCGGTCCCTCTGCACCGGTGGGGTTGGGGTCTGCCCTGCTGTTGGGCACGTCGGGGAGCGGTAGTGTTCAGCAGGGGCTCTCGTCCCCACCGTCCTTCCTGAGGAGAGCCGGGCTCACAGATGGTGCCAGCCCTCCCCGCCTGGGAAGGTCCTTTGGTGCACCTGGCCCAGGTGGGGTCTTGCCTGGGGTCACGGGTGAGCGGGGCTGGGGTCACGGGTGAGCGGGGCTGGGGTCACGGGTTAGCGGGGCTGGGGTCCGCGGCCAGCTCCTGCAGCTGCTTGCCTCCTGCAGGGATCTGGACCCGTGGACAGCGCCCTCTGTCCCTTTCCGTTCTCGTGGAACCTTGTCCGGTTGTAGCTCTCTCGCGGTCTCCATTGGTTGGACTGGCTGCGGGTGTGGTTCCCCTGTTTGCTCATGATTTTTTTTCTGCAAACTCATCATTCTGTGGGGTCGTTTCCTAAGGGATCTGCAGTTCCGTGCAAATTTACCAAAATGTGAGCTGTGACTCGGTGGGTGTTCAGAGGGTGTTGGTGGCTCGGCGGAGGTTGCAGAGAGCCTGATAGCCCGTTGAGGAATGGGAGGACCTTTGCTTTCTTTGGCCTGCCACCCGCTAGGTTTGAGCCAGGCCGGTGGCTTGTGTGGATCCCGGAGTGAAATAGCAGCATGGTGTCATGGGCAGAACTGGGACAGGAGAACTGGGAGGCCGTTCTCTATTGGCCACGATGCTGCGACTCCCACCCTCAGCTGGGTTCCAGTTCTGCCTGTGCCACCAGGCGGTTGAATCCTTGAGAGCCCTCTGCCCTCAGGCTCTTTATCTAGGTCTCGCTCTCTGCGTTTCTGTTCGGAGACATTGTTTCTTTCCTGTGTGCTTTCAGTAACATCCTTGCAAGGAGACCTATCTCATCTCTGTCCAGGAAGTGGTCTCTGTCAGTGTGTTCTTGGGTTACCATGAAGTCCTCCTCCACTCAGCATTTTGTCTGCGTTAAATGCCAGTAGCTCCGAGTGATTTTAACTGTCTTTTATGATTTTAAGCACCATGAAGGCCCTCTTGGGCTTCTTGACTGGGACTTGGCTTGCAGTAGTTAGCGCACCTGTCCATTTAGAACATTTTTTCTTTAGAGATGCTCTCAAAACCAGGAAGGACGGTCATGCAAAAGGCATGGTTGGTCGGTCTGAGTGTAGCACTGTGTGAGGTGAAGGCCCTTTGCCATGATGTGTGAAGTCTCGCTCTGTCTTCAGATCGTGTCACTTACAATGGCCTGCTCCTGATACCTTGTTTTCCTTTAAAATTGTAGGGCTCCTGTCGCTGGAATTAGCCAGTGCTGTGTCTGCTGCAGTGGTAGTGTTGGCATGCAAGATTCTTTTTATTTATTTCTTTGAAAGGCATCGTTATATAGAGAAGAGACAGAGATCTTTTATCTGCTGGTCCACTCCCCAAATAGCCATACAATGGCTGGAGTTGGGCCAGTCCAAAGCCAGGAACCAGGAGCTTCCTCCGGGTTTGCCACAGAGGTATGTGGTCCCAAGACTTTGGACTGTTCTCTGCTGCTTTCCCAGGCCACAAACATGGGGCTAGGTGGGAAGTGGAGCAGCTGGGACACGAACTGACATTAGTGGAACACTGGCGCCACAGGAGGAAGCTCAGCCTACTTTGCCATGGCACCAGCCCCCCTGGGTTCCTTTTATATTGTAGTGTTCCAGAGACTATACCCTGCCACCAGAGGGCGCTGCTGCTGTGAATTATTTGCAGGGATGTTGTGGATGAGTTGATAATGCGGGGCGGCAACTTTAGCTAGTTTTCTTACAATTCAGAGGCTTTGTGGAATTCTTGGCTGGGCTCCTTGGCAGGTGGGATGTGAAGGAGAGCGGTTAGAGATGTCCATCTGTGAGATTACTTCATTTCTCCCTTGCCTCAGAGCACTGTTCTCACAGTCAGTGCTTTTCTTCTTTGAGAAGCAGACAGATCTCCCACTCACTGATTCTCTGAATATCCCCAACAATTGAGGCTGGGCCAGCCCAAGGTCAGGAGTGAGGAGCTCAGCCTGTGCCCTGTGGGTGGCAGGGTTCTAACTGCTTGAGCCATCACCTGCTGCCTCCTAGGGTGTGTGTGAGCAGGCAGCGGGGGTCGGAGCAGAGCCAGGGCTTGAACCCAGACACTGTCGTATGGGATGCAGGCATCCCAGGCCTGGCGGCCATGGGTGCACCAAGCGTTCACCCTCTGTCTCAGTCCTTTAGATGCTGGATGTTGCTTCAAGGATCAGGTGCTGAGAACTCCCTGCAGTGATCTTCTCTCCCCCTGAGCTGGAGCGGGATCCTGGACTTGGGCCAAGGGAAGCATCTGCTCTTTCTGCCTTCACTGGCCTGGGCCCGCTAAGACCCACGGATGTCTGTGACCACCCTACCAGCACCTGGCAGGCCCTTCTTTCCTTGTAATAAGCTCACATTGGGTCTGTTGGCCTCGGTCTCTCCTTTGGCCAGGCTGCACCTGGCTAAGCATAGAACTCCTTCTGTTTCAGGAGTGAGGGGTCTTGGGGCTGGAACATTCTAAACATATGCAAAAAGAAATCATGTGATGCTGTGTTTTTTTTTTTTTTTTTTTTGCAAAGATTTATTTTATTTATCTGAAATACAGAGTTGAAGAGGGGTGGGGAAGAGACACAGGTATTCCATCTGCTTGTTAACTCCCCAAATGGCCACACTGGTCAGGCTGTGCCAGGCCAAGGCCGGGTGTTTGATCTGGGTCTTCCATGTGGGTGCAGGAGCCCAAGCATTTGGCTACCCTCTGCTGCTTTCCCAGGAGCATTAGCAGGGAGCCGGATCAGAAGCGGAGTAGCCAGGACTCTGAGCAGTACTCATATAAGATGCCGGCACCACAGATGGCAGCTTAACCTGCTATGTGACATAATGCCGACCCCCTGAATTTGGTCTTGTCATCTCTTTGATCCCCAGAATGCCAGTGCTAGGGACCTGAAGTCAGGGTCCAGGAACCCCACCTGGGTCTCGCACATGAGCACAGGGGCTCAGGTACTTGGACCATATGCTGCTGTCTTTCCAGGGAGTATCAGCAGGAAGTTGAATTAGAAGCAGAACAACCCCGGCTAGAACCAGTGCTGCAACATGGAGTGTAGGTGTTGCAAACTGTGGCTTAATGTGCTATGCCACAACACCACCCCACTGATGTTTTAGAGCAAATGATGGAGAAGCCATGTGTTGTCGCTTCCCTCTTCATGCGCCACAAAGAGCATTGCAGCCTGGGTCCCCCTTCGTGACCTCAGAATCACAGCAACAGAGAGGAGAAAATGCATCTAGCAAATTTGCTGCTTCTCTGGGTTCCAAAGTCCAACCCAGAGTAACGAACAGCACTTTCACTCTGCAAATATTGTGAGTGCGTGACCCCGGCAGGAGGCGAGCCTGTGGTGTACCCTTCGTAATAACGTCTTAGCTGCTACTTTTGTGGAGTTGTGTGTAAATCAAGCAGTAATCAGGACTTTCTAGGAAGCTGATTACTGCCATAAACTCAGGTAGAATCAGATAGGCACAGAAACATGTTTGCTTCTGGTATTTCCCTTGTTTTATCTCTGCCAGTATATCTAAGATGTTATCATTATGGCAAATCAGTCATAAGATAATTCACAGTTTTTGATACCAAGTCACTGAAATCCAGCGTGAACATATGTCAACTTGACAACTGTGTTTCATGTGCTTGGGAGCTATTGGCTAGCAGATGGCATGGCATAGGTTGAGAATATTTTAATGTATTAAGGCTTAATTCTTTTTTTTTTTTTCTTTTTGAGCCTCTCTGGCCATTAAAATTTTGAAATTGGAATTATGTTTTTTTTTTTCTAAAGGGAGAATATACTTAGAAATTATCTGATGGAATCCCCTTGCTCCAACACCTAAATAATCCAGTAATCGGACAGGAAAGCAGGACTTTCCAACAGCTAGGTTTTGTTCTCCTGAACCCCAGAACACTATAGTTCTAAAATGAAAAGGTTAGTTTTTAAATGTATAAGAAGAATTGCTGACCTTCCCTAAAGAAGCAGTCTCTAGAGAAATGTCCCTAAGGATTGTCCGCCCCTCTGGCTGAGGCTCCTGTGGGCACCGTGGCACGGCACGTTAGGCCAATGCTTGAGAGACTTGCATCCCACCTGGGGTACCCAGAATGGAATCATCTTTGCTTCTGATCCCTCTTGCTGCTGTGAGGGGGCAGCAAGTCCTGGCTCAGGTGCTTGAATCTCTGCCACACATGTAGGAAAACCAGATGTAGCTGCCTACACATGGGGGAAAGCCAGCGCCTGACTTTGGCCTTGTCCAGCCCCGGGTGTTGCAGGCATTTGGGAAGTGAATGAGCAGATGGAAGATGCCTCTCATTCTCTGTTGCACTCCCTTGCAAGTAGTTTTTTTTTTTTTTCAATATTTTATTTTTATTATTTTTTCATTGGAAAGGCGGATATACAGAGAGGAGAGACAGAGAGGAAGATCCTCCGTCCGATGATTCACTCCCCAAGTGAGCGCAACGGTCGATACTATGCCGATCCGAAGCCAGGAGCCTCTTCCGGGTCTCCCACATGGGTGCAGGGTCCCAAAGCTTTGGGCCGTCCTCGACTGCTTTCCCAGGCCACAGGCAGGGAGCTGGATGGGAAGCGGGGCTGCCGGGATTAGAACTGGCACCCATATGGGATCCCAGGCATGCAAGGCGAGGACCTTAACCACTTGCACCACTGCGCTGGGCCCCACAAATAGTTTTTTTTTTTTTTGAAGACTCTGATTAAGATACCCTCAGCTTCCAGCTAGTGTGGATCCTAGGAGACAAAGGTGATGCGCCAAGGGTTCAATTCCTGGTGCCCGTGTGAGAGACCTGCATTGGGTTCCTGGCTTCCAACTTTGGGGAGTGAACTGGTGGATGGGAGCTCTGGTTCCCTGTCTCTCAAATAAAGAAAAATGACATCTCTCCAGAAAATCAATGTGTTTTTAAGCTTTTAAAATTTTGGATGATGTTTACATAGTTGATCAGTGTGGGAAGGATAGAGGGTTAGGGATAAGTGGGTGTGATCATTGTCTCCAAAGTTTCTATTCTTCCTGTTTCGGGGGAAAGGAGGGGGAGATGAAGGGAGAAGCCATATCCAGCCTCCCAACCGGCCCAGCACCCGGGATGGGCAGCAGCCACCTGATATCAAGCCAGGTTCCCAATGTGGTGCGTACACTCTGAGGGTTCTGCCCGGGTGGTTTCAGTAGTTCTGAAATGGTGTCGATCTTGCTGACC
This sequence comes from Ochotona curzoniae, assembly GCF_017591425.1. Classification (NCBI taxonomy): domain Eukaryota; kingdom Metazoa; phylum Chordata; class Mammalia; order Lagomorpha; family Ochotonidae; genus Ochotona; species Ochotona curzoniae. Next base: position 19,327,102 of record NW_024464918.1, on the reverse strand, counting down.
CAAGGATGAGGAAGCCCTACCAATGTCTGTTGCCTGACACAGTCGATCTTAGAGTCTCCATTCACCTGGATTTTTGCTATCCTCGTTTGGCTGGGGTAGTTGTCCATTTGTTCTGTTCTCCGTCCTCTGCTATGGACCAGATGTCCTCTGCAGGTCTCAATGGGCTGCCATAGCCTTCATGTGCATCAGCGCCTGCCGTCCACTTGCTCCATCTTTTCCAGTGAGGAGGACAAGTTCTCACAGCAGGCCCAAGGACCTGGGCTCCTCAGGACCCCCTGCCAACGGTTTTTAAAAATAAAAATTCAGTTAGCAAACATGTTTTTCCTGTTAACAGCCATTGCACAAAGTGATGGCAGTTGTTCCTTTTTAGTGCTGAGCTAAAATCAGGGCATAGTTTGTGGACTACAGAGCAGCTCCGGTCTACTGAGACAACAGGATAATTTATATGAGAGGAAATATATCAGGGCCATACCAAATGTTGACTTTTCAGTGCAATTTTGGTTGGATGTACAATTGAAGCTTTTTCTCTTGCACCAAATATTCAGACTTATTTGACGAGTCAGAGGAGGAGAGACAGAGAGGAAGATCTTCCGTCCAAGGATTCACTCCCCAAGTGACAGCAATGGCCGGTGCTGTGCGGATCTGAAGCCAGGAGCCAGGAACTTCTTTCCAGGTCTCCCACATGGGTGCAAGGTCCCAAGGTTTTGGGCCGCCCTCGACTGCTTTCCCAGGCCACAAGCAGGGAGCTGGATGGAAAGTGAAGCTGCCAGGATTAGAACTGGTGCCTATATGGGATCCCAGCACGTTCAAGGCGAGGACCTTATCCATTACGCTATCATGCCGGGCACACTGAGTCTCAATATATCATGGAGATGTTGATGTGTGCACCTGGACCATTTGTAATACATAAGCTCTGTTCATTGTCCTTGGGAACTTGAAGGACAAGCTTGTCTTCCCCTCTTGTAAAACACAGCCCTCATTTCAGTTTATAGGCTCTGTTACAGTGTCCCATGGGGCAGGAACTGGCAGTTCCAACAACAGACTTTAAGATCAGGGTTTCGCCAACAGGAGCCCAGGGGCAGGGTGACCACAGGGGCCAGCACACTGTGAGGCCAGAAAGGGAGCACGAGAAGAAGGCCTGGGTTGCCAGAAAGAGATGTTGGGGTGGCCCACGCTTTCCAAAGCTTGAATCCTTTTGTAGCCGCTCTGCCTTGAACTTCTCTAGGGACGGGGGCACCTGCTTTCTGCTAGAGTGGTCTCTCCCATTTGGACATGAATAAGGACTCAGGCTGCGATGTTGTGGCCAGTGAGGAGGGAGGTGATACTGCAGGGCTTCTTCATGGTTTGCTCTTCAGCGACCCCCGTTGGAGGGTCCCCTGTTGGGGGACCTGCCTGAACGTCTGTGATGGAAAGCAGTTCCTTTGGTCTTGCCAAAGATCTGCTTCCTTCCATTTCCCACATGTCAGTCCTAGCTGAGGCCCCAAAGAACAAGCAGCCTGGTGGAACCTTCTCAGTACTGCCAAGCATTCCTCATTGGAAACAGGATGGCTTATGGTTTCCAAGGCTTTGCTGGTTTGGGCCCTGGATATATACTTGCTGCTCTTCCCTCTCTTGTATGCCCCCCAGGACAGAATACAGCGTGTGCTGAGGCTGGGTGGGGCTGTTATCTGCCTGAGTGGAATTGACTCTTGTTCTGATACAACTGAAAGTTTCTCACACTCATTTGGCTCTGCTGCATTTATTATTATATCATGGACTTAAGTTGAATTTATCATCAGCCAAAACGTTAGCATTTTTCTCTCTTAAATTTGCGTGCAGTTACCAAGCCACATCTCCCACATCCTGCAGTTGTTGATAAGAGCTTTAAATCTATAGATTTCAGGTTCTTTTTGATTATTTTTTAAAGCCACCTTCTTCTCTGGGTAACTTGAACCTTCTTCCCTACACAGCATTCAGAGGCCTTTTGACAGCATCCGAAATAAACTGAACATCTGGACCAAGCGAAGAGCAGCGTGGTTTCTTGGTTGGTAGGAGAGAGATTGGGCCGTATCCCAGCTGTGTTCTGCCCCTCTGCACTGGGAAATGTGGCCATATGCCTTGGGAAGGTTCTTTTCCTCACATCTCATAAAAAATAGCTGTTGTTCGTGGAAATCGTTGCTCGCGTTCATTCCTGGAATTGTAGGACCGGGGGAGCTGGCAGGTATTTCACACCACTCCCTCCTTTCTTCATTTTTTTTTTTTTTTCTGTTTGGAAACTAAGACTGTAGACAAAGAAAACTGTTCAAAATTACACAAAACAAACTGATTATAGAGGCAGGCTGTAACACAGGCCCCCTGTGACGTGAGGGATCCTGCCCGTGTGAGGCCGCCTGGTGTCTGCCCTGGCCCTCTGAGTTTAGCTGTCCTGGAGCTGGAGGCTGTCCTTAGACTCCCCCAGCGTATGGGTAGACACAGCCCCTTCTGATGCCAGGCTGCGTGTGGCAGTGACGCCAGTGATGCCCTCCCGCGTTCACCAGGCCCTTCACTGGCAGTCGGCCAGAGAGTGCTGGGAGTCCTCCCCGCCCACGTCACAGGTGGCTGGAGACAATGAAATCTTCTCCTGCCAGGTCCTTCGGATGCCAAGTGGGGCCAGTTTCCAGAAGCTTCTCTGCAACTGGAACTCCAGGAGGCCTTCAGCTCAGAAGTGCCCGCTGGTAGTGGGTGCTGGGGTGGCGATCAGGGGCCTGTCCCTCCTCAGCGGGTATCTGAGACAGATTCGTGTGGGGTGGGGTGCGGACCCTTACAGGCGGGCAGCTGTGCCAGTTTGCCCGGGGTGGATGATTTTTATTGTGGTTTTCATTGTGCATGTTCCTTCCCGGCCCCACCCCTGCCGACTGAGTACAGATTCTTGAAGGGCAGGCAAGTGAGTCTCTCACTGTCCTCGCCCTCCCGGCGGCTGGCACTGCGCTCAGGGGATGTGTCTAGGTTCAGACGGGGTGTCTGAGGAGAGCTGTGCTGCTTTGCTCCTACCTGGCTGCAGCAGGCAGGTCAGTTTCTCTTCTGGAGACTGATTCTTTGTCTATGAAGTGCGGGACCAGTGTGACCTCTGAAGGTCCCTTTAGCGATAAACTCGAGGACTCCAGGGGCCTCCGTGTCCTCCCTGTGTGTCTTAGAGAAGCGCCTGTTTTCTAGAATAGCTTTACCGGGAGTCCCCTCAGGAGACACCACCGACACCCTGCTTCCCCAGCACACGTCGGGAAGGGTCTCTTTTGTCACCATCTCTGAAAAAGGAAGACAGCGTGGGAGGGAAAGGCGGGATGCTGGAAGGCCCCCACTGGAGCAGCAGGAGACAGATTCACAAGAAACTTGTCATAACAGATTTACTTAAGCAGAGATTTAGCGTGGCGTGGGAGCCTTCAGAGACAGAAACTCCAGAGAAAACCACTAGGTTTGGTGCAGCGTGGCCAGCTGTGCAGACACGTGGTGGGGCATGGGGGTGATGTCTTGGGACTGGACCAAGGAGAACGACAAGGCCCATCTTTTCTTCTTCCTTCCTCCCACACTTAAGGCAGGATCCCTCAAAAAAGGAGGGTCCTCAAAACAGGAGGAGAGTCACTTCTTAGGCTTCCCGGCTGGCTGTGGGTGAGGACGTTCTAGCATCTGGACGCGCAGCGGGAGGAGACATTATCCCGTCTGTGACTTGCATAAGGGGAGGAGAAAGGATCAGAGACAGGAGGGCAAGAAAGGGCAGATGGAAACCTGGCTTCTGAGGCCTACTCATCTCCTTTAGTTCAGAGTATTCAGGATGTCAAGGTGCCATACTTTGGGGTGCCGTTACATGAGCCCCAACAAGGAGTCATGTGGAGACATGAAGACAAATGCCAGGAGTGGCCTCGGAGCTGCTTTCTGCTGCTGTTTCTCAGACGTGTAGCCAGGAAAGTTTCCCTAAAGAATACAGGATAGGTCTGAGGTCATGGCTGGGAGCAGGAAGAGGAGGATGCTGTTTGTGGCTTTGGGACCCAGTGGGCAGTTTGATCATATCCATGTTCAAAAGGGATCTCTTACAAGATACTTTAATGAAGGAAGGGAACTGAAAGCATGCATGATAAATGCTGACCTCCCATCTTCCGAGGGCTGCAGGAAGGGATACAGGCTCCTATTGTTTGAGGGCCCACAGGTCAGCTCCCGGGAAGGAGCAGTTAACTGGGCCCCAGGAGCAGGGCGGCTTCCAGGAAGCACTTATCTGCATCATCCCCGCCCCTGCCAAGTCGCGCCTCACCTCTGTTTTGTTCAGGTGCACCACGACACATTAAAACATGTGTGCGTGAGGCTCAGCCCGGGGAGGCTGAGAAGCTGTAGCCAGGCAGGCTCGGGCAGCCGGCCCCTGTGTACTTTGCCCCCTTTCCATTTAACCTAGTCTCTGCCACTCTGGTTACCTACTTAATCCCCAGTGCAGCTGTCACAGTGAGCACCTGGGACCATGACTACTCCTGCCCCAGAGCCCACCATAGACATGGAGCTCAAGGCCCCCACTGCTGCAAGTCCTAACAAGGGTGGTCCTGTCTCCTCAGCTACCATGTCCACACAGCGACTGCGGAACGAAGACTACCACGACTACAGCTCCACCGACGTGAGCCCCGAGGAGAGCCCATCGGATGGCCTGAGCAACTTCTCCTCCGGCTCCTACCAGCGCTTCGGGGAAGGAAACAGCACAACGTAAGTACTGTTCCCTTGTCGTGCCCCCCATCCCCACGTTCCAAGTCTCCCTTAAAGCGATATTTCCTCTTCTATTTTACTAATCTGCTCCCCAAGTTGAAAATGAGATATATACAAATATATACTATATATAGTATGTATAAAAGTATATATGTGTATAAAATACAAAAGTAAGATAACGAGATTGGGCGGTGGTGGCCCCCGAGATGGGCACTCCTTGTCCATCCCTCTGGTCTCTTTTGGCCCTTTGGCTTTGCCATGTGGTTCCCAGAAGGTGGGCGCCGAGTAAGAGCCCAGACTTCAGCCCCTAGAGGTGACACTCTGGATTTAGCACTGGGCGTCCCCTGAGCTAGAACCTCAGGTGTCTCCAGCCCAGCCGGGGCAAGCTCCTGTGCAGATGGGGAAAGCTCCATCACTTGGCTGAACAGGTGGGAAGAGGGAGGGACACTGCACGTAACAGAGTTGGCTGATGCAGAGGAGGAGATGCACTTTGCATGTCCTAAGGAGCAGTTGAATGTTGCCTATGGAGACTCCAGATTTCTCTGGACTGAGTTTGGCCCTCCTTGGGCTTCATTTACCCCCCTCACCCAAATAAGAAAACCTGAGGACCCCCTCCCAAATGAAGCTGTGCTTACTTTGGGGTGCTCAGCACTTGAATTAGAGAACTCAAGGGTAGGCTTTCTTTGTTGTTCCCCAGCCTCTTGCCAACCATAGAGGATTCTGACAGCTTTCAGGACCGCAGTGGCCCTTCATTAAAGCAAGCCTTCCATTTGCTCCTCAAGCTTAGCTTTTCTGTCTTTCCTGGTATGTCGGGTGTGAGTGGCTGAGGGGTTCCTTGTGTCCTGGAATGATGTGCCTCCCTGTGACCTCCCAAGGGGCTCCTGGAAGCTTCCCAGTGGACCCAACTCCTCACTGAGGAAGCCCCCTCTGCCTGCTCCAGTGCAAGGCTTTTCTCTTGTGAACTGCTGCAGATCTCGGGCACGTGGTCTGTCCACAGGACTGGCCCCTCGCCACCGCTAGCTGGTTTCTGCTCGCCAAGATGCCAGCTTCGGAAGGTCATTTCTCCTGCAGCATGCTTTTACAGATTGTTCATGTGCTTGCCTTGTAGTTGGTGGAAAATATCTCGCCTCTCTTTGCTCTAACTGTATGCATCTGTCAGCATCCCTGGACAGAAGCGGCTCCAGACACTGTCAGGTGGCAGCGTCCCTCCGGGGGCCATGCTCAGGATTGTGCGATACTCCAGCCTTCTCCCTCTGCAGTTTCCCCTTCCAGTTTTTGCTCCTTTTGTTCTCAGGCATCGACACTAATGTGCAATAGTTGAAATATGGGGTCTAGATTTTGATTTTTCAAAAATTTTTGTTTATTTTCACTTTATTTGAAAGGGGGAGAAGAGAGAGCAAGAGAGAGAGAGAGAGACTTCTTCTAACCACAGTTGAACCTCCAAATGCCTATAACAGCCAAGGCTGGGCCAGGTTGAAACCAGGAAGCTGGAATTCCACAGCCGTGTGAGTGTCCGGAACCCAAATTCTTGAGTGATCACCTGCCTCTCAGGGTGTGCAGTGGCCGGAAGCTGCGTCACCTGCAGGGGAGCCAGGGCTCAAACCAGACAGCACGAGTGGCATCTTAACCACCACACCAAATGCCTGTGCCCGGATGTGGATTTTTAGAGCTTTCTCGGAAGTGCGAAAGCAGCCACCTGGGGGCTTCAGAGCAGAAGTAGCTCGCGTGTGTTGGACACGTAGAAGCCGAGTCATGCCTGTTAACAATTCTATCTCTTTTTTTTTTTTTTATCATGTTTAGTTCTTGATCCACATTTACTTCCACTGGTTTGTTATTAGCTCAGCAAGTTGGAAGGTGCCTTCCTTGGGCTGTTTTGGGCCATTTTCCGGGGCATTCTTTGTTCTGAGGTTCCCATCCTGCCCTGATGCTGTGTTATATAAAGTAGGTGACCAGGGAAGCCCAGCTATGAGATATTGCAGGTATCGCCACGCTGATCTGGGTGATACAAGGGAAAGCACTGCTCTGGAGCTTGGAGCGTTGGCTGAGCATGTTAGCAAGGGACGCAGGAGCCACATGAGCATTTATTTGTATGATACACCAAATACACTGAAACTATAGGTTGATTTGGGAATCTCACTAATCCAAGTGAATATCTAACATGCAAAAAGTGTCGAGCTTTTTGTTTTGAGTTTCTTTTTTAAAATATTTATTTATTTTTATTGGAAAGGCATATTTACAGAGTTAAGAAGAAACAGAGAAAGATCTTTTCACTGGTTCACTCCCCAAATGGCTGCTGCAGCCAGAGCTGAGCTGATCCAAAGCCAGGAGCCAGGAGCTTCTTCCAGGTCTCCCACCCAGGTGCAGGGCCCAAGGCTTTGGGTCATCCTCGACTACTTTCCCAGGCCACAAGTAGGGAGCTGGATGGGAAGTGTAGCAGCTGGGACATGAACCAGTGATATGGGATCCCAGGATATACAAGGAAAGGATTTAACCACTGAGCCATCATGCTGAGCCCATCAGATTCCTTTTCTGTTTGTGCCTTGTCTCATCTGTTCCATAGTTTGCCAGGAAACAAAGTGCATAGAAGTGCTTCTCAGCCTACTGGTTGTTCAGTGAGTCAGGCGTTCTGTAAAGTTCTCAGCTTAGGGGTTGCATGTTGAAGCCTCAGCCATGCGTGTGGTGTTCTGTGAAGTGGTGTCCTAATGTGTGTGTGACAGAGCTGTTGACTGTTTGGACAGCAGTCTTGGTGTACGCAGTTAGGCCAGTTTGTTTCTCGTTGTCCTTCTGAGTCATGTAGTAACAGCTATTGTTTGGGCCTCCTGCTTCTTCCCTGGGCTGGCAGGTGGAGAAGCCAGCTGGCAGATTCTTGGTTTCTCTGGATGAAGTGGAGTAGCCATTTGCCACGTGTGGTCTGCAGACCTGCTGGGGTTCCCAAGACTGTTTCGGGGAGCTTTGGAGGACAGACCTGTCTTCATAGTAACACCGAGACACTGTCTTTTCACTGTGTGACACATGTACTAATGATGCAGAAGCAGTGTGGCTAAGGCTGCGGGCACTACAAGAACTGAGACAATGGCTTCACGTTTTACTAATGTGTTTGCGAGGAAAAAGCGTTTCACTCAAGGATGTCATGCATGGGGCAGTCAAATTACTGATTTCATTAAATTGTGACCATTTAGAGCAGGTCTTTTAATATTCAGTGTGGCAAAAATGGGAAGTAAATGTGAAACAATTCTATCTGCCAAAGACAGTAACCTTGGTCATTACTGAGTTGTCAGTAGATCTTGAGCTCTTTTTTTTGTTGTTGTTCATAAAACACTATTTTTGCTAGCCCAAAATGAAAATAAATCTTAAAAATAAGATATTAAGCCATCACCTGAAGAAAAATATCCAGTGATTTTATTTATTTCAAGCAATATTAGAAAACAAACAAAAAGCCAAACCTCGAACTCTGGTGTGAACTTCTCAACTTCTCTCTACTTGAAAGCTCTTCTGATGAGACAAGTGGTTTATAACCACCATTTGGATGTAATTTTATTTAGAAGTTGTGTAATGAAGGGAACTAACATTTGTAAGTTCTTCCTTAAAAAAATTTTAAAAATAAGATATAAATAATAATAATAAATAAGAAAAATAAAAAGAAAAAAAGATAAAATGTAAGTTCTTCCTTAACTTCATAACCAATATCTTCTAGATAACCAAGGTTTGATGGTAAGAATTTGCACATGGGCCGAAGAACCCCCCAAGAGTAGTATCAAGAATGAAATCTGATATAGGGGCCAGTACTGTGACCTCGCCAAGTAAAGCCACGACCTGTGGGACCAGCATTTCATATGGGCGCCAGTTCAACTCCTGCCTGCACTACTTTTAACCCAGCTCCCTGCTCATGGGCCTGGGAAAGCAGCACAGGATGGCCCAAGTACTTGGGTTCCTGCACCCACTTGTGAAACTGGGAAGAAGCTCTTGGCCCCCACCTGCTAACTGACCCAGCTCAGGCATTGCAGCCATCTGGAGCATATACAAGGAATGGAGGAGCTTTTTCTGTCTCAGATGATGTATTTAGCTGTGCCTTTCAAATAAATATTTCAAAACAAAGAGAATGGGTTCTGATATAATAGCATATGCAATTGAATCCTAAGAAACAATCCTATATTCCTTTGGGAGTAGTGTCAAGTTATCTTAGTTGTCCAGAGATGCTTAAAATTCTGCTTGCTGGGCCTGGCGTGATAATGGTTAAGGTCCTTGCCTTGAATGCGCTGGGATCCCTCCCATATGGGCGCCGGTTCTACTCCCGGCAGCTCCACTTCCCATCCAGCTCCCTACTTGTGGCCTGGGAAAGCAGTCAAGGATGGCCCAAAGCCTTGGGACCCTGCACCCTTGTGGGAGACTGGGAAAGAAGTTCCTGGCTCCTGGCTTCAGATCGGTGCAGCACTGGCCATTGCGGCCACTTGGGGAGTAAATCATCAGATGGAAGATCTTCCTCTCTGTCTCTCCTCCTCTCTGAACATCTGCCTTTCCAATAAAATAAATAACTCTTTAAAAAAAAATTCTGCTTGCTTTTCAAAATGATGAGCCCAGTGTTAAAAATGACTTTGAATCAGATTGTAGCATTGACATGGAAAAATGTAGGTGAAAATGTGGTAACCATGAACTCTGCTTTTCTATTCTCTACGTTTTCAGTATCCATTCATAGTGTTTCAAATGTCCCTTCCTTTTTAAAATTTGTGTCTATGAAAACACATTTTCTGCTAATACTTCAACCAGAACAACTGTATCACAAGAGACTGAGTGGAGAAGCAGACAATCTAGCTGCCTGAAACATGGAAAAGATCTATTACAACAATAACAAAAAGTGCTATTCTCATCAGATTCTCTCTCCATTTTTCCAAGGCAAAATTATTTTTTATTTAAAAATCTGTTATTTATATTAACATGTAACCTTACTGTTACATATTTAAAGTTTTTTTTTTTTACTTTTAATTTTTAATATACTAAATGCCAGTAGATAGACTCTATGTAAGCAAGAGCTATTTGGAGCCCTGAATAATTTATCAGCTCATAAGGAGTTCTGAGACCAGAGAGTGTTGGAACACTCCTAATGGAACAGCAGCCGGACTGTAGAGACCCCCGACCTTCCTGGCCCTCTGGGGAAGGAGTCCACACTCACGGTGAATTCCTGGCGGAACCCAGAGTAGATTTGGAGATGCTCACACCGTGTTGAGTAACCCCGGTGTGGGGCCATCTGTTGAAAAGGAGAAGTTTGGTCAGTTGCCTAGACTCCTGGTTTCCCAACTGACCCTGACCGTGAGGTTTGGCCTTGTCCTAGTCCAGGTCCCTCATTGTGCCCTGGAGATGGGAAAGGAACTCCCCCCACAGAATCAGGGCAGAGCCAGGTGCTCAAGGGACCTGCTGTTCTGTGAAACCAGCTCAGAGGCATCTTAGGCAGATCTTAGGTCTAGTACAGACATTCGCCAAACCAAGAATTTCACAGGCCCACTGTCTCTTCGGCCTCCGGGTGTTGCTAACATAGGAGTCACTGCCAGGTCCCTGACATCCGGAGGCTCTTTCCAGGAAGAGTCCTGGAGAGTGGGTCTCCTGTTCTCACTCAGAATCCATGTCGTATCCTTGGTCTTTCTGGGAAGAGGCTCGGGAATTGGGTGCGGCCAGGTCTGCTCAGTGGCCTCTCTGTGAAACAAGGGCAATTGCATTCAGTTCTCCTGGGCTGCAGATTAGAAGAATGTGTGTGAGTACTAAGGCTGGAGGATTTAGGGTCTGTATGTGTAAAAGAGTGTTCAGAAACTGCCAAGGGCCAAACCCTGAGTTACTGGGGACAAAGTGAACTGCCTTTGAGCTTGTCCTGGAGGTATCAGAGTAGAGAAGGCATCAAGGGCAGGAGTGCTCTGCTCCAGCCCCTTGCTGTGCTCTCTCCCTGCACAGGCTCACCACGCTAACCCAAGAATTCCTTCTTAACATCACATGGTTCTGTTAGCATCTTGTCACCAAGCCCATGCCTTTGCCTTGGGGGGGTCTTCCTTCCCAGGGCCCAGTCCCAGTGCCTGGCTCTGTACAGATTCTCCTGCCAGGGGCTGCTCCTTGCCTTTCCTGAAGCCAGGGATCCTGCTGCTTTGGCTGTGTGTTCTATTTCCCTGAGACATTGGTTGCTGCAGCCTGAATTCTGTGTCTGATCCACACTTATTTCCCATGGCAGTTAGCACAGTGTCTCATGCAGGATAGCTGGCGTTATCTAAGTGAACGAAACAAAGGGGGAAGTGTGAAAAGCATTCCAGTTGTGGTGGCTAATCAGGACTGTCTGTACAGAGAAAAAACCCTGGTTCCAAGGCAGAAAGATAAACCAAGTGACCCTTCTCCGACCTCTTAAATCCTTGAGCTCTAGGGCATAGAACTTTATTTTTTAAAAAGACTTATTTATTATTGGAAAGTCAGGTTTTTACAGAGAGAAGGAGAGACAGAAAGATCTTCCATCTGCTGGTTCACTCCAAGTAGCTGCAACCAGGAGCCAGGAGCTGCTTCCATGTCTCCCATGTGGGAGCAGGGTCCCAAGGCTTTGGGCCATTCTCTACTGCAGGAAGCTGGATGGGAAGTGGAGCAGCCAGGATACATCTGGCATCTTATGGGATCTCGGTGCATGTAAGGCAAGGACTTTAGCCACTAGGCTACCATATAGGGCCCAACCTTTATCATTAATATTATCATTACAGAGTATTCCAAGGACTTTTGACTTCTACCGTGTTCACTTGAGTTCAGCTCTCTGTTTCCGGATGTTTCCTTTTTCTCTCACATCAGTCTCTGCCCACTGTGGATGGCTGCGTGTTGCCATCCTCTGGCAGCTTTGGGCATCCCAACAGGGGTCAACTCAGTGGCTAGAACTTGGCCCCGATGATACCAGGAGAGGTGGGAAGCCTGGAGAGACCCCCGTGCCCTCTGCTGGCCTCTCTGAGAGAGCAGGGGCTCCAGAGAGGGGAGGTCCAAGCACTTGAATGCATGAGTCCTTGGTTTGAATCCCAGCTCAACCCTGTGTGGCCTCGCTGGGTCCTCGTCCATACAATCCCCTAGGGTGATTAATGGAGGTAGATAAGATGGTGCCTGCAGGTGCTGTATGCTTAGCTCATTTTTCAGGTCTGCTTTCTTTCCATTTCAGATGGTTCCAGACCTTGATCCACCTGTTAAAAGGCAACATTGGCACGGGACTCCTGGGGCTGCCTCTGGCAGTGAAAAATGCTGGCCTCTTGGTAAGAGCCCTCCTTGTAGCAGGACACATTTTAGGAGATAGTGGTTTGTTTTTTTAAACTTACTCTTAAATACAGACGCTATTATTATTTTTCTGAGAAAATGCAAAATTCAGATATTCATTCATCTAAGAGGCTTCTGTGTGCCTGATGCTAGTCTAGTGCTTGGACTGTATTGGTGAATTAAACAAAGATTCCTGCCCTGATGGGGCTTGCGTGGCGGTGGGGATGATATAAAATGTCTCAGGCTGTTCCTGTCAGTAATGGAGCTGTAAGTTAGTAACTGAAGTGTCTGTCTGTCTGCTCACTGGACAGTTTTCTCCACAGTGTCCCCAAATGGCCAGCCTGAGGATCGCCCTTCCTTTGTACGATTCACATCCCACGGATTGCCTGGCCGAGGCCATTCTGATTTCTTTTATACGGTGGAGAATGGCTCAGACATGTGGACGTAGTCCCTGGCTACGTGCTTAGCTTTCTTTTTCTTTTTTAAGTTTTTAATTAATTAATTTTTATTCATTTAAGAAGCAGAGCAACTGACAGAGGAAGAGAATGAGAATCTCCCATATGCTGGTTTCCTTCCCAAATGCCCACAACAGCCTGTGCTGGGCTGGGCTGCAGCCAAGGCCAGGAACTCTGTGACTTGGCTGTAAGCATGGCGCTCCTCCCCCTCCTGCATCCCTTTCCCATCTCTCCTTCCTGCAGTGTCACTATGGGAGCTTCTCTCCCGTCGACTCACAGCAGTGGCAGAGCAGGCTCACCCGGAGCCCTCCCCCGTCCTCCCCCTGCACAAGATGAACCTTTGGGAAGGCATGCTGGGGTTCAGAGAGCACCCGTCTCTCCCCCTGGGCTGGGCCAGAAGCCCTGGAGTGTGTCTCAGGAAATCAGGTGGCTCCCTCCTAATCATTCCTGCTATCTCCCTCTTCTGTCCTTCCAGATGGGTCCCCTCAGTCTGCTGGTGATTGGCATTGTGGCTGTGCATTGCATGGGGATCCTGGTGAAGTGTGCCCACCACTTCTGCCGCAGGTGAGAGCCCTCTGCGCCACCTCCGAGGGGCCCTTGTCCTTTGGGGTTCTGAGTGAGTGCTTCAGGCAGATCGTTCATGATCCTTCTACCAGCCAAAGATGGTTCCTTGTGATCGCAGCCTAGCTTCTGGTCACTTTTAGGCTCTTTTGGGGCTTGCTGCTATCTGTCAAACATGCAATGTCCAGCATACAGGGACCATTCTAATCCTGTGTGCTCAGTGATGTCCACCCCATTGCCCATTGGGACACTTCTTTTTTTTTTTTCTGTTAAGTCTGTTTTTAATTTTTTTTTTTTTATTTTAAATTTTATGGCACAATTCCATAGGGTCTGGGGTTTTCCCCCACCAAATTCCCTCCCCACCAACTGATTTTCCCAATATGATTACAATAGCGTAGTCCTTTATAAGCAGTCATATTTAAGTGTTCCCTGACATTGCTGGTACAGACAACATCAGACAGTCCAGCATCCCATTGTCTAGATATGTCCAACAGTTTCATTGGGAGTCCATCTTTGATTTGGAAGTAGGGACACATACTGCATTGTATGCAGGTTTATATTGCAATTCTCTAAGCACTCTCCATACTGATTTCCATAGTGGTTGTACTAGCCTACACCTACACCAGCAGTAAAGGAGGGTACCTTTCTCCCCACATCCACGCCAGCAAGTGTTGTTAGTCAAGATCTAGATGTAGGCCAGTCTCACTGGAGTTAGGTGGAACCTCAGTGTGGTTTTCATTTGTATCTCCCTGACAGCTAGGAAGCCTGAGCCTCTTTTCATATGTGTTAGCCATTTGAATCTGTTCTTTTGAAAAATGTCTGTTCATTTCCTTTGCCCATTGGGACACTTCTACCAGATGACGTGGTCATAGTGATAGTGACAGTAGCTGAGCCATCAAGAGCACCAGTTGCAGGACGTGGGCTGGTACCTCTAGACTGCTCAGGGCTCATGAGGGGCCACTCGCCGAGTCTCTGTGGTTCCGTTTGTCCCGCTGCTGCCTCTGTTGTTGTCCAGCCCTCACACTTTGCCCTTCCTCTCTCCCAGAATGAACAAGCCCTTCGTGGATTATGGGGATACGGTGATGTATGGACTAGAATCCAGCCCCAGCTCCTGGATCCGGAACCACGCACACTGGGGAAGGTACCTCATTCTCTCTTCTTTTGGCTGTGTCCCCAGGTGTGGAGACCTTCAGGGAGGGACAGCGGTGTGTGGACCAGTGGACTTGGGTCCTAGCTTAGTTCTGCTAGTGGCCAGCTGTGCGGCTTTGTGCTCTACAACCCTTCTCTTTTAGGCACCTCAGTTTTCTCATCAGTAGTTCTCAGGACCTGGCTGGAGCGAACTCTGTGGACCATTCTTGCACTGGCAGATTGCCACCAGTGGTTGTGTCTGTTTCACTCATTTGTCTAACATGTATACTAAAGCACTCTTTTCTGAGGGGCCCTGAGTAGTTCTAGGTGGGGAGGGGCGATGCCCTGGGGTGAACCATGTGGTCCTTGCCCTCCGGGGGCTTGAAGTCTGTGTGAGGAGAAAGATGTGAGGAAGGGGAAGCCATCCAGCGGAGGAGAGCTCAGCACTAGTACATTTTTCTGAATAAGATAGGAGGGCCTGTAGTGAAAAGTCAGACTCAGGACTGCCTCCAATTGCACGGGCAGCCTTTTGCTATTTTCTAAATGTGCAAGCATACACATGTTCTTAATTTTAATTTTTTTGTGGAACAAATTGACCACACTATATATACTATATAATATTATGTCATTGTGTATTATCATATATAATGTATTATATATATGTAGTGTGTATCATATAGTTCAGAATCTTGCTTCTCACTCTCAGTTGTCTTAAGATATTTTTTCTGCAGTACCTAAAGAACTAGCAATGCATTCTTTCTTTTTTTTTAAACTTTTTTTTTTATTAATTGCATTGCATTATGTGACACAGTGTCACATAGGCACTGGGATTGCAATGCATTCTTTCTAACTGCAGTGTAATGCCCTTTAAGAATGGCGTATAACTTCACCCGTTTCCCCTCGATAACCATGGAGGTTGTTCAGCGAGCTAGCTGTTTGGGCGCATCTGTTGTTCTGTGCTACATTGAGACCCATTGGTTGCTGGAGCCAAGCTGTAGAAAGAGGCAGTGATGGCTGTGTAGGGGCAGGGTCCCTTTCCTGATCTTTTATGCCAAGGGCTCCCTGCAGCTTTAGTAAAAAGGATGAGATGGGATCAGTGGGCAGGTGAGTTGGTGGAGGCTAAGGGGAGTGGGGCAGAGGTTCTCGTGTCAGGGTTCTGATCTGGTGAGCCCCGATTCTACACAGTGTTCTCAGCAAGCAATCAGGAGGGGACCTCTGAAATTACACAGAGAGTGCCTCACTCCACGTCCTTCAGGTGCCCCAGGCCAGTGGCACTGGCACGGTTCTCTTCTCCTTGGGCATGCACACGCTTGTCATCTGCCTGGATGTGATGGCTTACGGGCCTCTGGGAGACTTGGTTTCCATGGTAATGGTCTTTGTGTTCCTCCTCTCACCATCTCCAGGCACGTTGTGGATTTTTTCCTGATTGTCACGCAGCTGGGCTTCTGCTGTGTGTATTTTGTGTTTCTGGCCGACAACTTTAAACAGGTAGGTAGGGTCCTGGTTGAAAGAGGGACACACAAAGGGAGAGGAAAGGGGGAAAGACACATAGAAATAGACAGAGAGCAGGAGCACGAATGAATGCGACAGGAGGAGGAAGAATGGCAAGACAGCAGTGGAATTTTGGTTGAGGAATCCTCTCCAAGCTGGTTTCAGTTAAGGTTGTAACATTTGACTTATAGCAGCATCTTTTTCTGGTCCCTATCCAAAGACATAGGGCCAAGAGAAGTTTCAGGATTGTTTGCCCTCGTGTCCTGGGTACAATACCATCAGACCCAGCTCCAAAGGCTGGGTTGCAGATGCCAGTTGGAGCTCCCCAAGGAAGGAAGGCAGCCACAACCAACTCTAGGGCCTAGTTGGAAGCTTCTTCCAGTGGGAGAGACTGGCCAGCCTCCTTATCATTTCAGTAGCTTTTCCTTCTCCTTGCTTGTCCTGGTTCCAGGTGATAGAAGCAGCCAACGGGACCACCAACGACTGCCACAACAATGAGACAGTGGTCCTGACGCCCACCATGGACTCGCGGCTCTACATGCTCTCCTTCCTGCCCTTCCTGGTGCTGTTGGTTTTCATCCGGAACCTCCGCATCCTGTCCATCTTCTCCCTGCTGGCCAACCTTTCCATGTTAGTCAGCCTGATCATGATCTACCAGTTCATTGTTCAGGTATGAGCCCGGCCCTGCCCTATGCTCACCCTGAGTGATCAGTGGGACAAAGAGAGAAGTAAGTGGTTACATTGGGTTAGAGGCTGTTATCCTGACATCATCCTTGGTTAAGGGCACCTTTCTGCACTCTGCTGGATGTTTAGTGTCCCAGGTCTCCTTACAGTAGGTGCTGGGGCAGCTGCTCTGGTGACTGTGATGGCCAAAACTATCTCCAGACTTTGCCTGACATCCCTTGGGGCAGGTGGCCTCTACTGAGGTCACTATTTCAACATTTTTTCTAATTACATTGTTAAGGCAAGGTTATTGGATGCAATTGAAAACTAGGGGAAAATATCTCAAGATAAAAATTTTGGTTTTCTAACTTGTATTTAGATTAACATAATTCCTTAACAACTCCATTTTAGACTTTACTTGTTGAAATTATAAGTCTACTTATTGTAACAAATGCCTTTCCATTCCCCTCCCACCTGATCCCTGCCCCATCACTTAAGCCCTGCGACCAGGTTCGTGGGGAAGTGCGAGAAAGAACAGTTGTATGTGGTGAGGTAGACCAGCAGGCTGAGCAATTGTTTCTTTAAGCATAATACTTAAGAGCGAAAGCAGGTGAAGAAAAACATAACTTAAAAGACAATATTTTAATTTAATTACCCAAATAATTGATCAGCACATATTCATTAAAATGCAGATGCCAGAAGCACTTCTTGGAAGCCACATCCCTGCCCCAAGTCTCCTCTCTGAGAGAGACTACCCCATGTAGCTGATCGTACATTTAGTACATAGGGAAATACAGAACATGATGTTCTGATTTTAAGTTTTTAAATGCAGTTACAATGTTCTCTCTGTGTTGTTCTGCCTGTATCGCCTCTCTGGGTTGCCACACTTCCACCTGTCTGTGCTTCTTCCTTCTTTCTGGTTGCTGCATGTCGCAGGAGCACACAGGCTGTGGTTCCCCAGTCGGTGGGTTGTCAGGCTCTCTGTGATTCAGTTGAAGACAGTCAGTACTTGTTGGCAACGCCTGCGTTGCCACGTACCCCGAGCCCCGAGTCGAGCGGAGGGACTAGGGTTATGAGACAGACAAGACAGACAACACACAACACACTGAGACTTATTCCTGTGAAGTGAGGCCTTTATTCAAAGTCAAACTCTCTTATATAGTCTGCTTGGCCCTTCCCAGGATCTTCCCAATGGTTAAGCAACACCTAAGCTCCCCCAAGGAGGTGCAAAAAGGGGAAGCGGGAAGGAGGGAAATTGCAGTCAAACCACGGGGGCTAAATGTATCAGGCCATCATTGCCCTTCCTGTTACACCTTTGAGAAACAAGCTATGCTGTGGAGTTAACCCTTGGGAGACTGGGGCCTACATCCCAGCTCCTCTGAAATAGGAGGCAGGCGCACCAACTGGTAGCATAACCGGCTATACCAGGATGCCTGTTCCAGGAATGATCTTTTTGTATGTAAATGAAGCTTTTCCTACTTAGTTGGTTGGGTTGTAAGCCAGGAGCAATCCAGGTGTCCTTCCCACAGTATCCCCAGATATATATTGTGATATATATTGTGAGTTTCTCCATGTGACACCTCAACCTGTTCTGTATGTGACCCGGGCAGTAGTTACTGCCAGCTAGCTAACAGCACCTGTTTCCAGGGACAGAGGTATGCCTGACTCAGGAATAATTACAGGCCAGTCTCACTCTCCAAACACTTACTGGTCTATCAGGTATGGAAATGTTTCTTATAAAGCAGTCTAATTTCCTTAGCCAGGGGCCCAATAAAAATAGTTCTCTTTTCATTTTTTATTTTTTTCAAGAGACTAAACCACAGCTGCTTTGAAATCTTTCAAAGAGAAGCCTGCCATGGAGGTTAACAATAGGCCTCTGTCTGTCTACCTGTTGTTATCCTCAAACTGAGCTTGCTCTATGTTTATTGAAATATCTGTATAGATATTTTTATGTTTTTAAGACTGATTTTTAAAAATTTATTTGAAAGGCAGAATTACAAAGAAAGGAAGAGACAGAGAAAGAGAGAGAATCTTCCATCTGCTGGTTTACTCCTCAGATGACCACAACCACCAGTTCTGGGCCAGTCAGAAGCCTGCCAGATGCTTCTTCCAGGTCTCCCATGTGGGTTCAGGCTCCCAAGGTCTTGTCCCATGCCCTGCTGCTTTTCCAGGCCAGAAACAGGGAGCTGGATCAGAACTGAAGCAGCTGGGACTCAATTGGCATCCATTTGGGATACTGGTGTAACAGGCTTAACCTGCTATGCCACACGCCAGCCCCAGTTAAAGCAATATTAAAACCTTGTGTCCTAGTCTGTTTTGTGTTGTTGTAAGAATGCCTGAGATTGGGTAATTCATGATGAACGAGGCTTGGTTTGGTTCATGACTGTGAGCTGGGAAGTCCAAGACTACAGCACCAGTGCCTGTTTGGCTTCTGGGAAGGGGCCTGGTGCTGCTTCCCAGCAGTTCGGAGGGCAGAGGGGTGAGTGGGTGGCCCACACAGGACAGGGCAGAACATGAGGGGGAGCCACAGTAACCAATACACTCCTCCTGAAGGAGCGAGAACTCAAGGGGCTGGAGCCATGGCAGGCTAAGTCTCCACCTGCAGGTGCTGGCATGCTGTGTGAGTTCAAGTCCAGGCTGCTGCACTTCTGATCCAGCTTCCTGTTTATGGCCTGATAAACAGGGCTTATGGCCCGTGTTCTTGGGCCCCTGCTCCCACATGGGAGACCTGGAGGAGGCTTCTGCCTCGCAGCTTTGGACTGTCCAAGTTCTGACCATTACAGCATTTGGAGAGTGAACCAGCAGATGGACGCTCTCTTTCTCTTTCTTTCTCTCTCTCTCTTTCTCTTTCTAACTGCCTTTCCAAAAATAATAATAAATACATACTGTTTTTTAAAAAGCCAAATTCTGTCCTCCCCATCAGCTTTTTTAATGCAAGCTGTTGCTGCCGACTGTTGCTCAATGGTGGGAGAAGTAGGGTTCCGTGGCCGTGCATCTGGACTTGCACAACCTTATGGAGTACCTGTGGTCACCAACTGCCTTGCTGTCTTTTTTTTTAAGTGCTTATCTATTTATTTATTTTAAAGGAAAATTTTTTAGATACACTAAATTCTCAGACAGAAAATGTGTAATAATCACTATAACACAGTTCGCATATGAATGTGATATTAATACAAAGACAACAGATTCCATGTAGTTTGTAGATACAATTCTGAGACTCTAATGATACTTCCTTGATTGTCTTTATTTGTTGTTCTTTTTAAAGATATATTTACTTTTATTTTGAAAGATTTATAGATAAAAGGAGAGACATAGTAGAAGATACTCCATCTGCTGGTTCATTCCCCAAGTAGCCACACTGGCCAGGGCTAAGGCAGTCAGGAGCCAGGAGCTTCTTCTGGGTCTCCCACATGGCCGCAGGGTTCCTAGGCTTTGAACCATCCTCTGCTGCTTTTCCAGGCCACAAGCAGGGAGCTGGAAGGGAAGTGGCACAGCTGGGGCTTGAAAGGGATCTCAGCACTGGCAAGGCGAGGATTTAGCCCCTGAGCCTTTGTGCCAGGCCCCTTTTGTCTTCCTTTAACTTGCCTAGTTTTAAAGTGCTCTGTGTGCTATTTTTTTCCCCCAATACTCCTATCCATGTTGCCTTTTGACATTATCTTTCAAGTGTTGAAACTCATTGACAGAATTAAAAAAAAAAAAAGAAAGAAGGAAAAGGAAAATTGCTGAAGTTGACTGGCTTCCCTTCCAGCTGTGCCTACGGGACGTGTTTATGTAGTTGTATCACAGTGGCTATATAAATGTAAACATATTTTTCTCTTCATTATTTCGTAAGCTGCTTTTTATGTCCTGCTTGATCACCTCAGGTTTTACTTTTTTAAGCCCACATAATAGTCTGCAGTGCAGTTGATGCGTGGCTAATTACTTGAGTGACTTGTCTAGGAGCATTCAAGTTTTCAGTTCCTTTGTTAAGTAGCTTTTTTCATCTTTTGATTTTTTTTTCCCCACTCGGGGCTAGGACTGCCTAGTAAAAGCATGTGACTCTCCTTAGGCAGTTCCAACATTTGCGTTTTTAGTAGAGCTTTGGGTAAGACTCTCCCCAGAACAAGCAGTGTCTTTCTAACCTGGAGAGAAAAAAAAAAACACCAGGACTCAGTGTCGCCAAGTCGTTGGTCAGAAACCACATCCTTTCCTTTAGATTCCTGGCCTCGGCTAAAGGTACAGCCTCTCTGGTCGGGGGTTCAAGTCTCAGACCCGCGTGTAGCTTTTTGCTTTATTTCCTTCTCGCTTCCAGGCCATCCCAAACCCCAGCAACCTCCCCTTGGTGGCACCCTGGAAGACCTACCCCCTGTTCTTTGGCACAGCTATCTTTGCGTTTGAAGGCATCGGGATGGTAAGACTGGCACTGTGCCCTGGTATCCTCTCCGTCTCCTTTAGTATGCAGGAAAAGCTGCCCGGAAGGCTCTGTGGAGGGCAGGGGTTGTGACGCAGGTGAGTGAAGTCACCATGTCGGAGGGTGGGAGTTCCAAGCCCTGGCTGCCTGCCCCTTAGGCTGTGGTGTTTGTTGGTTGGTTGTTTGGTTGGTTCCATCCTAGCTGATGCTGCAGACAGTGGCTCAAGCACTTGGGTCGCTTCCACCCATGGGGGAGACCCAGCTGGAGTTCTGGGCTCCTACAGCTTGCTTACCGGTTAGTTACATGGTCCCATTCAAGTTTGCCAGCTCCAGCTTTCACACTTGACTGCTACCTAACTAATCAATTGTTTTAACATTCCGGTGCCCTCTTGGCACTGTCGTCTGTGTATGCTGAGGGCGCAGCACCGGGCAGTCCGCAGTGCAGGGTGTAGAGGCGAACTGCTTTGGGGCAGCTGAGTGACCTTGTGAGAAGGTCGCGCCTCTCAGCCTTGTTCTCTCCCGGGAAGTGAGCACAAGGACTAGGAGTTGATTGCATTAAGTGATATGTTTTGGGTTTTTTCTAAATTTCGTTTCTTTTTCCTGTTGGAAAGGCAGATCTATTACAGAGAGAAAGAAGTTCTGTCCACTGGTTCACTCCCCAAGTGGCCGCAGTGGTCAGAGCTGAGCCAATCTGAAGCCAGGAGCCAGGTGCTTCTGCTGAGTCTCCCACATGGGTGCAGGATCCCAAGGCTTTAAGCCATCCTCTGCTGCTTTTCCAGGCCACAAGCAGGGAGCTCAAGGGCAAGTGGGACTTTCCCAGTTCATACACAGGGCTGGATGGGAAGTGGAGCAGTCGAGTTATGAACCAGTGTCCATATGGGATCCCGATGGGTGCAAGGAAGGATTTAGCCACTAGGCTATTGTGCCAGACCCATGATGCATTTTTAAAGTGCTGGGCATAGTCCCTGACACATGGCAAATATTAAATACATTTTTATTTTTCTTAACAAATGCTGATTTTATTCTGTTAAAATATTATTTGAGCTAGAGCTCCAATTCACTGATTCACTTCCCAAATGCCTGTAGTGGCCCCAGGCTGAGGTCAAAACCAGCCAGGAGCTAGGAACTCAATACAATGTATGAGTACCAAGGCTTGCAGGCAGAGATGTTCTGTAAGTATCCTTGTTTGCAAACTTGTGTATTCCTCTGTAGCTTCCATTTGGGGGACAGAGAGAGAGAAAAAAACACTGCTATTTAGGGGTCTGGGTGAGCTGCTAGGCTGCATGCTGTGTCCAGTGTGCCTTCTGTGTCCACTCTACTGTCCCAGGCCTGATGGGACACCAAGGGGAGGGCTCCCTGCCCCCCACCTCATGGTACTCCTGTGTAAGGAGAAGCTGATGGACGAATTTAGAAGCAGCTTCTCCCTTGGGTGTGAGTCAGCTGAAGCTTGAGACCCTGGAGAGGATGGGGGTGCTAGGGCCAGAAGCAAGGGCAGAGCTCTGGACTCCTTCCAGGGTGCTGGGCCTGCAGCAAGAACACGAGCCTCTGGTGCCTCATGGCCGTAGGTGGGAAGTGAATGTTGTAACGAGAGCAAAAGACAGTGTGTGGGGCAGTGAGAGACTGACTGGTGTCACTGTACCAGATTCAGCTGACAGCAGATTGGGACATCTGTCCCCAGGTCTTCTTTGCTGTACCCCAGTTCCTAAATGAACTCACCTAAGAGGCCTTGCCTTTGCTTCACCAGGATTAAAGTGTGGCCACCATTGGGACCCAGGAGGCAGCAGAGGGCACTGGCTTGAAGTGGGGATGTGGAAACAGGGCCTAGTGAAGCACCCTGTTCTCGAGATGATGTGTGAAGTCAGGGAGCCTCTGTGAAGGCAGGATGCCTGTCACTCAGGTTTAATTGACACTGCTGGTGCCTGTCGCTGTGGAGAAGTTTCTGAGTGTTGGAGAGAGTTCTTCCTCACCTACATGTCCCGTTCTTACTCAGATTAGCAGGGAGCTGCAGCCTGGGCCAGATACCAGGTGGGCAGTGCTGCAGAAGGCCTGTTGGTCTCCATGCATGCAGTGCCAAGGACGGGATGCTCCCAGCCCACAGAGGGCAGCAGCACAGAGCCAGCCTGGACCTGGGGTCCTGGGCTGTAGTCCTGCCCACCCTGACCTCAGGTTTTTCTGTTGAGGCAGGGGGTCCTGACCATACAACTGCTGTTGAAATCAACAATCAGTTTGTATGGTGAAGAGTGCACAGGTACAGGGAGTTCTGTGGATGAAGAAGTTATTTTTTCTTCCCCTTAGGCTGTGGTGTTTGTTGGTTGGTTGGTTGGTTGGTTGGTTGGTTGGTTGGTTTTTTGCTTTGTCTTATGTCGCTTAATTATGCCTTCCCACCCCCCCCCCCCGTGCTTTCTGTTTTTCACTCCTGTCTCGTAGGTTCTGCCCCTTGAAAATAAAATGAAGGATCCCCGGAAATTTCCAGTCATCCTGTACACAGGGATGGCCATCGTCACCACCCTCTACATCAGCCTGGGGTGCCTGGGCTACCTGCAGTTTGGAGCTAAAATCCAAGGCAGCATCACCCTCAACCTGCCCAACTGCTGGTACGTCAGGGAGGCTGGAGACCTGGGGCAGTGGGCATTTTTAAAACTTGGTGAGTCAGAATGTGGGTCATTTCTCTAGCT
Organism: Ochotona curzoniae; assembly: GCF_017591425.1. NCBI lineage: Eukaryota > Metazoa > Chordata > Mammalia > Lagomorpha > Ochotonidae > Ochotona > Ochotona curzoniae. The sequence continues at coordinate 19,303,793 of NW_024464918.1, read as the reverse complement.
TGTCTCTTCATTCAGCCCACCACCACCCCAGGCCCTGTCACCACGTATCAGCTACCCTGAACTACACTCTATGCACAGACAGTTCTTCTGAGTCCGGGTTGACTGGCTGACAAATAAGCCATTTCTCCTGGAGAGCCCTGAGCCCAAGGGGCCTAAGTGTTTGCTTTGGCAGGCACAGGCTTAATGCACAGTTGGGCCATGGTTATAGAGCCCAGGTTGTGGGGAGTCCTTTGTGCCCCTCTTTCATTGGTGAATATGTCATGAGGAAGCCCTGAGTCTTGCTGAGGTGCTCCCCAAGAAGGTAGACTTTCCAGGGGGTGTGTTCTCGGCCACAGTGTGTCTTGAAGATTAGAAACTCATCAGTCCCCGACTGTTCTCTACCGAGGTGATGGTAGGGATATCCCTTGCTGGCCTGGGGAATCAGCAGTGTCCTGGGGAGTGAATCATGAGGAAGAGAGGGCAGACACAGTGGGGCGCAAAGATGCAGCGCGCTCCTGCCGTTAGTCCTGAACAGGCCCTGTTCGGTTCTGGAGAACAGATGGAATTGGATGGGAAGCATAGAAACAGGCTAGCTGGCTTGTCCATTTTAGTTTTCAAGGGATATAAGCCTGGAGTCCATGACAGAGGTTCAGAATGTTCCAGAGAAATAGAGGGGATGCTGAGCTTTCACCCAACCATCTCTGTAGCCTCAGTGTTCTGATTTCCACAGCCGACCACATTCTTGTGTATTGATGTTTCTTTCTGAGATGTTTAGTGTCTCTGAAAATTGGAGGAAGAGGGTGGAGAGATTTTTTTTTCTTTCTTTTATTTCATTTTATTTGAGAAGCAGTTTTCACTCACTGAGGTATTCCCCAAATGCCCACAATAGTCAGGGCTGGGCCAGGACTGCAGTTGGGGACCAGGAACACACTCCAACATGAGTGGCAAAAAATCCGATTACTTGAATCTGTGCCCTCTCCACCACCCAAGGTCTGAATTAGCACAAAGAAGCAGGAATGAAGGACCAGAATGGGGTTTCAAACCCTGACGCTCCAGGTGGATCGTGCATATTTTGAAAGATTTATTTTTATTATTTTTTCATTGGAAAGGCGGATATACAGAGAGGAGAGACAGAGAGGAAGATCTTCTATCCGAATCATCCGATGATTCACTCCCCAAGTGAGCGCAACGGGCCGATACTATGCCGATCCGAAGCCAGGAGCCTCTTCCGGGTCTCCCACACGGGTGCAGGTTCCCAAAGCTTTGGGCCGTCCTCGACTGCTTTCCCAGGCCACAGGCAGGGAGCTGGAAGGGAAGCAGGGCTGCCGGGATTAGAACCGGCGCCCATATGGGATCCCGGGCGTGCAAGGCGAGGACCTTTAACCACTTGCGCCACCGCGCCGGGCCCGATCGTGCATATTTTGAACTGCATCCTTACTGCTATGCTAAACATCTTGTCCCTGTTTTATAGATAGATTGTAGCTGTGTACGCACCATGATTTTTTCACTTGATAGATTTATTTAAGAGCTCTATGGGGACACCATGATTCGTTTTGAAGGGTTTCCCTCTGATTAGCATGTAAATTGCTTTTTAGTCATTCCTTCTTAAACAATGTCACAAGTGGAGTCTTCCGAGCATAAGTTTCCAAGCACATATGCAAATGCGTCTGTGAGGGAAATGGTATGAACCTGTGGAGCTGAAGAGCAGGTGTATGTGTAAGGTGATGCAGGCCTTGGCAGCATGCTGGGGTGTGCTGGCTCCATCATGCCTACGGGTGCTGGGAAGGCTTCTGAATGCGTGCTGGCTGTCTTGGCAGGTTGTACCAGTCGGTTAAACTGCTCTACTCCATCGGGATCTTCTTCACCTACGCGATCCAGTTCTATGTCCCAGCCGAGATCATCATCCCCTTCTTCGTGTCACGAGTGCCCGAGCACTGCGAGTTGGTGGTGGACCTGTTTGTACGCACAGTGATGGTCTGTCTGACATGTGAGTAGAAGACGAAATCATTGCTTTGTCTTTTCTCCTTAAGGGGCTCCCGGTCCCCAGGGCATACATGAGAAAAAGAGTGTGTGTGTGTATTGGGGTGACACCATCTTGACATATAGGCAGGAAGCCAGGCGTTTTATCTTACTTTCAGGTGAAACATATGCAGCCATAAAGTGAATTAATGATACATGCTAATCAACACATACTAATCAACATAGCTTGATAGAACTTTCCGTGGAGACAGTCCTAATTCAGATTACTATCCCAAAGAAATTAAGGTAAGGGGTAAAAGCCCTTTTGCCCACATATATAACGAGTATGGGTATTTGGTGGGGGTGCGTATTTGTTTTCAAATAGATGTTTTTTCCAGTATGAGAATTTCTTATCAGGCTTGCTAAATAGGTGTCTTAGAGAATGTCTATCAATTAACCCATTTCTCATTTTATATTTTATTACAATTCCTTCCCTGACCTCATGCCAAGTAATATGACCTGAAAGACAGGATATTACCCTATTTGATACTGGTTGAAACTGACAAATGAAAATAGTAAAAAACTCTTCTGGCCACTTCAATGCATTGATAAGCTAAAAGTTCAATTTCTGAAGGAATTTCAATTGTTTTCCTAACTGAAATATTGCAAGCGTAGATTTTTCTTCAGTTATATTTTGCTGCTGCTTCTTTCTTTCTTTTTTTTTTTTTTTCTTTTTTTTAAATTCATTCTTTTTGGACAGGTACCTCTTGGCTTATTATACTCGGATTTCCCCAGGAGATTTTAATTGTGAAGTAAAGATGGGTCTGTGTGATTGTTTTCTTCCTTTAATGGAACCAGCATTGGATGTTTTAGGGATGAAAACTGTGACTGTGCCCAGAGCATCTGAGTGCAGTCTGGGAGGTTGCTGGTGGATTTCTTGGACGACTGTCAGTGGAGGGCAAGGGGAGCAAGAGGCCGTCCATTCTCTTCACCCAACCAGGCCAGCGTGCGGAGCGGACTCCTGTCCCAGAAGCTACCGCCGAGCCGCCTGCGGTTCCCCTCCTTACCTTAGTTGAGGACAGTGGGTGGAAGCGCAGCATCCGGGATCTCGCGGGGAGGAGCGCACCGGCCCTGATGCAGTGCAGGCCTTTCCCTGGCCTGGCTCCGGTACTGTGCAGCTCAGTCCTCCCAAGGGCTTCCTGCAGGAGTGGAGCAGAGGCGGGCAGCTCCGGAGAGCTGATGGCACCCGTGACCCTGGCTCCTGGGTGTAGCTTCTGTTTGGCAGACTGCAGGCCCTCTTCTAGACTGACTTACAGAAACAGCCTGTGTAGCAACCAGTTCGGGGCTGTGGAAAGCCAGATGCTGTTCCATGTGACTGGAAGGGAAAGAATATGATCTATCTTGCTTCCAGTAAGCTGACTTAATGTGTTCATCCTGTTGTCTGGCAGCAACTCTGCATGCCTTGATTCAAGTACATGTGAAATATATTAGTGTTCAGCTAACATGAGGAAAAAGCTTACACACTATTCATAATGTGAACTCCAAAGACTAAATCGTTGAACCTGAAGAGCATTGGAAAAGAATATGGGGACAGTTAAATAAGCTGCTTTTCTTTTTTCTTAAATCCAAAGTGGGTTTTCTAAAAAAAAAAAAAAAAGTAGGTCAGGGCCAGTGTTGTGGTATAGCAGATGGAACCGCTACCTGTGAAGCTGGAATTCCATTTTGAACACCAGTTCACGTCTTGACTGCCCTACTTTCAGTTCAACTCCCTGCTCATGTGCCTGGGGTGGGAGGTTGAGGGACCCAGATGGAATTCCCGGCTCCTGGTTTAAGCCTGGCCCAGCCCTGACCGTTGCAGCTTTGCAAAATGAAATCTCTCCCTCCCCCGCCCTCTCTCCCTTTCTGTAACTCTGCCTTTCAAATTAAAAAAAAAAAGAGAGAGAAAAAGAAAAAGTAGGTCTGTCTAGGTGAAATGCTCTGTGGCTGCCAGTCCCTGCCCACCAGAACTGGGGCAGACATACCGCGCCTGCCTGCCCAGCCTGGCTCAGCTTCCCTGCAACATATGTCTTGCTTCCTGCCGGGGTTTTTTTCTGTCGCACACCCCCGCCCCCAGCCAGACTGCAGTCTGATTCATGGATCTTGTGCTATCTTTGGATGCCTCTCGGTTTTGCTCCCCTTTCCCCAGTCCTATCTGTGGGTCTCCCTCCCAGGGAAGGATGCTGAACGGCAGCTTCTGAAGGGCAGACGGCAGTGCCTGCGTTCCCCCTGCTGGGATCTGTAATGGCTGAGCCTTGCTGCGGTGTCTTGTTCAAAAAGGCAGCCTTTTCATCTCTGAGAAGAGATGCGCTTTGGCTTCTCGCACCTTCTCCGAAGTGATTGTGGGAACAAGGGAGGCGCTTAGCAGCACCAGCTGCTGTGTGTGTGGGAGTTTGTGAGGTGCTCCATGTCCGTTTGGCCTTTCAGCGCAGGCTGCTCTATGAATTTAGATATTTGATGTCACTGGTTACTTTCACTTGTACCTGTTATCTTAACAGCAGTTTGCTACATCGAGGTCTCTGGTTTTCTCCTGTCTTCTCTCCCAACTACATCCAGGAGGAACTGGAGGATTTGGTGCAGTCTCATTTTTTTTCCTCCTTGGAACTGAACTGTCTCACTGCTCTCCCACACACCCCACTTTGCTGTGGTTGATGCCTGCTCTTTGGTGACCAGTTGCAGACTGTTGAGGAGGCGGGGAGGGAAGACAAGCAGTTTATGTAATACTTCAACAAGGTGGAGGAATCCACCATGGGGGAGGGTACGGGGAGGGGTCAGGGGAATCCCAGAGCCTATGAAACTGTGTCACATAATGCAATGTAATTAATTAATTTTTTAAAAAAAAGCAGTTTAGAAAGTGGTTTTTATTGTGTTAGGACTGTATTTCCCTCCAGCCCCTAGTGTGGAAATGTGGGTTCAGCAGGCCTGGAACTTGCGCAGAGCAGAGGCTGGCAGCTGGGTGCTGGGAGCGGTGATCTCGCTCTCCCTGGGAGAGTACCAAGACTTAAGAGAAAATTTTTTGTTCCCAATTTCTCAAGGCATTAACTTGGCCTTTCGATGTCTCTTACTAATTCTGTTTGGCATTTGTCGCGCGCAACATTTTACTTCAAGTTAGATTTTGAGAATTTCGGAAACCTGTCATTGAAGATACAGTGTCAGACTGTATCCACCAAGAGGCCAGGTGTGCATGACAGGACATGCCAAGGGCTCAGGCTTCTTAGAGCGGGAAGCCTCCTGGTCCAAACTCAGCGGTTTCTCAGGATCTCTGGCCTTGCTCGCTTCTCCATGGTGCAGCTCCTGGGAAGAAGGGCAGTGTCTGTCCCGAGCTGTGCCCCCCTACCTGCCTCAGGGACCCCCACCAGGCCACAGCGTTCTCAGCTGAGAGGAAGGGCAGCTGCACCTGATCCGCGCAGTTTCTCCCAATTCCAGAATTCTGTGATTCTAATATTTTAAGTCAGTCCTTACGTCTCTACAAAGACACTGCTCTAAAAAATTGTTAATGTAATTACATTTGGAAATAAGAAATTCCCAATATCCCACTTAGCAAAACAGGTTTCTTCTGCATTTTGTCTTCTCTCATTCCTCCTATGTACATTGTAACAATCACTACAATCACAATAACTTTGTCTCCCACATTTAATCTCATGTTATGTCATGTGTATACATATCCTTCCTTAATATTCTTAAGACTACTATTCTGTGTGGGTGGATGGTATTTACTTTTTTTTTTTAAGATTTTTTTTTTTTATTACAAAGTCAGATATACAGAGAGGAGGAGAGGAAAAAAGGAAGATCTTCCATCTGTTGATTCAGCAGCCACAACAGCCAGGACTTAGCCAATCTGAAGCCAGGAGCCAGGAGCTTCTTCCAGGTCTCCCTCGCAGGTGCAGGATCCCAAGGCTCTGGGCCGTCCTCGACTGCTTTCCCAGGCCACAGGCAGGGAGCTGGAAGGGAAGCAAGGCCCATGGGATTTGAACCCGTGCCTATCTGGGATCCTGGTGCATGCAAGGCAAGGATTTAGCTGCTAGGCTACCACCCCAGGCTCAGTATTTATTTCTCTAATGTTTAACGTGTAGGTTGTTCCTCTTGCTTTAGTATTTTTTCTGTGTGTGACCTCTCTAAATCAAATTATTTGTGTAAGACCATGGTTAATTTTAAAGGCAAGTTTCTAGACTTTTGAAAGTAGTACAGTGGGTTTTACCAGCATCGATTGCAATAAAACCACAGAAAGAGCTTCCTGCTGCAGGACTTGTGGATGTTCCAGGTGTTTCTGTTTGTTCTTTTAAGTGCACTTCTCGTCTCTTGTGCTTAATTCATCTTTTGCTGATGTAAAACCCACAGGCTCCAGAATCCCAGAGTTCCTTCTCTGAAGTTGACGGTTGACTCTGCATTGCTTCAGCAGTTACAAGACCAGAGGTCTCCCAACCCCAGAGGAAGGCCTTTAGCAATGCCCCTGGAGCCCTCTTGGCTAATCGTGGGGTCTACTTTAGATTGTCCTCAGCAGCCCCCTCTGTCCGTGCAGCAGCCAGGCTCTGCTGAGAGGAGCACCCGCAGCTGGGATGTGTGGTCTTCCTCTTTTCTGTGTGGAAGGAGTGGGGGAAGGGGTGTTTCCATTGGCTGCTTCTTGAGCTCTCTACCTTCCTGATTGTCTCTCTCTGGGGGATTGGGGGGGCGGCTATAACTCACAGAATAAAGATCTAGGGGTCTAAGTTGCTGCTGTATCTTTATGAAGTATTTGTCTGGCTCTCCTGCTCTCTGCAGCCCCACCCCCAACTTCACTGGGTAGAGACTGTCTCTGAATGTCATCTGGGTACCATTCCTCAGAAGGATGGATGTTAGGCACTGAGGCAGGAAAGTCTGAATGTCAAGTTTTCTGGGACCCTATTCCAGTTCTGCTGACCATGCAGTGAAGCCCTGCTGATCTTCCACTTCCAGGGGTTCAGGACTCAGACCCAGACCCAGACCCAGAGATCAGACCAGGTCTTGTCCAAGTGTATCTCGAGCTCTCCATGCTGGAAGAAGCATAGATGGGGAATTTATGGGTCCCTGAGAGGGTCTCTTCTGGCTTCTAGAATCAGAACATTGTGTCCTCTCTCCCTGCAGGTGTCCTGGCCATCCTCATCCCCCGCCTGGACCTGGTCATCTCCCTGGTGGGCTCCGTGAGCAGCAGCGCCCTGGCCCTCATCATCCCGCCCCTCCTGGAGATCACCACCTTTTACTCCGAGGGCCTGAACCCCCTCACCATTGCCAAGGACGCGCTGATCAGCATCCTGGGCTTCACGGGCTTTGTGGTAGGGACTTATGAGGCCCTCTACGAGCTGATCCAGCCGAGCAACATTCCCATCATCGTCAACGCCACCAGTGCCTTTGCATAGTGATCCGGGTGTCTTCTCGGTACCTGCTCCCCTCCACTGCTGTGTGTCCCCCAGCACCCGTCCCTGATCCTTAGGGATGGGCCAGGCTCTGGTGGGGGAAGGGCAGGATTGCTTACTGGGCACCACTCTGCCTGGTGCCTGGGTACCCTAGGCCAGGTAAGACTGAAGGCAGGGGCAAGGTGGGTAGGCAGACACGTGGGAGGTACCACTAGTAGCAGTGCTGTCACTGTTCATTTGTACTTGTTTTAACTCAGAACTTTTCCGCTCTGCCCTCATCATTCCCCCGCCCTGACCAGCCTCACCCGGGTGACTGCACAGCTCACTTTATTTCAGGATGTAGTGGCCCTGACCTCATGTTTTCTCCTTTGCTAGGCCAGGCCTAGATTATCTAAGTGGGATGTCTCCTTGTGAAACAAGGACTCTCCCTCATCTGTCTCCTAGATACTGTTCCTCAGAATTTTCCTTCCTGCCCAAGTATCCGTGGGGTGCTTGCACCTGCCCAGGGCTTGCAAACCTGCGCCCCAAGGATGGGGCCTTGACCCTCCCTCTGTGTGTGTGTGTGTGTCCCGCTGCGACCCCTGGTGCAGAGACCTTCTCTTGGATCCCTCCAGGTGGGACACAATACTGGATTCTGATTTGCTTTAGCTCTTAAAAGACAAAGTGCTGCCTCAGTGGAAAGCATTAACATCGTATTTAAAGTGTAGCTCTTGGTTTTTAGACTCTTAACTGTAAATCTAAGTCACAAGGAATGACTTGCTTCCGTTGTGAAACCTTACCCAGCCTCTCCTGCTCCAGGGAGCGTCATTGTGGGTCCTCAGCGCCCCCTGCTGGAGATCTGGAGCTCTGACTCAGGATCAGCTGCTTGGGGCGGGTGGGAGAGGCTTGTGCTATGTCCCCACCCCCACACCCTCATTGAGCATCTGGCTTTCATCTTGTGAAGATACTGCAGATCTCAGGAAGGACCTGGGGCCAGTAGAAGGATGGTGGCGCCAAGGCATGTCTGTAGGGGAGGCTCCTCATGTGGTATTTGTGTGCATCCAAGCCTGTTTCTCAGCCTCCACCCCAGACAACCCAAAGGGGTCGCAGTATTCCGTTGCCCCCATTGTGGTGGGAAGACACCTGCAGTGGCCAGGTGTGTGCTTGGAGTTGGAAGTGCGATCCATAGAGGTCTGATGCTGTGTGTTGCTCATTTGTTTACAAGCACTAGGGACAAGGGAAGGGACCCCGTGCTGCCTCTGTGACCTGGCCTGGAAAGGAGTCACTGAGCACTAACGGTGACCCCTGAGCTTCCCCCACTGGCCTCCCTCAGTGTCACCTCCAGGTCCGCCTGCAGAGGGTAGAAGGGAAAGGGGATCCATTGCCTTGCCTTGGGCCGCGTCTTCCCTGCGAGTGTAAGGCAGACACGTTCTGTGAGCCCCGTTGTCAGCAATGTGGGCGAAAGCACGGCAGGCAGGGCAGGTTCTCTGCCTCATTTTGTCTCCAGGCCTTCACAACCCCTCACCCCCCCGCCCCCCCGCCCTTGCAGCCCTTCTCCTCCTGTCAGTTAAGGGAGAAGCGGCAGGTGCCTGTCCGGGTTTTGTTCTTGTGTCTTCACCAAAGCTCATCGGGGCTGGGCCCTGCCCTCATGGCCCCAGCTTTTTCTTTTTCTTCTATCGCAAAGTCAGTAGAGCTGACTTCCCGGGGTGAGGGCAGGAAAAGCAGTTGCCTGTGAAGGCAGCAGCTCCTAACCTACCTGATGTCTTACTTCCCTGGGCAGTCACTGGCCTTGTTTTTCTGTAGAATAGCGCTTTCCGGCTCTCCATGGTCTCTGCTTTCTAACAGGTGCTCTTGTGGGACCCAGAGTCTTGCAGGGATTCATGGAGACCCCGCCATCTGACATCTCCAGCTCAGAGGTTACCAGAGGGGGCTCAGAGGCTGTCATCTTCCAAGCTTGGGCTCTGGCAGCTCAGCTGCCAGCCTTGCTGTTGTCCCCAGCTGCCCTGGAATCTGCCTATGGTTGGAAGGTGTGTGCTGTGGTTGGGAGTCCAGGCTTGGGGCTTGCCCGGAGCTTCTCTTGGAGTGTCCGTGTACTTGGAGTTGCTGGAAGCAGTTCTGCCTGCACGAGGGCTGAGATGCTGGCTCCTGGGGACTAGGCAGCAGAGTGCTGGGGTTCTGCAGTTCTCAGCAGAGTGCTTCAAGACACCGAGCCCCAAGAGCATGGCATGTGGGAGAGGTGTCTCCAGGCTTGGGCTCGCTGCAAGCTGGCTCGGCATGGTAGTGCCTGCCAACTTTCCTGTGTGCCTGTCGCCCCGGCAGCCTGGCTGAGCAGCTGCATGGCTTGCAACATCTCTTTTCCTCTACAAACAACCCTGGAGTCTCTGCTGGGGCGCGATCCCCACGGCTTTAGGAGTCTGAGAAGCCCGCCTCATGTAGCCATGGCTGTTTGGGTGCCAGCTTCCCAGCCCTTGTCTGTGCCCTGCCCCCTGACCCCTGGTGAGAAAGCACCAGGCTGAGTAGATGCCTGATCACAGAGCCACACAGTGGAGGCTCCGCACTGTGGGGCAGTGTCTGCCGGACTGGAGGCTAACTGTGGGGTTTCCGGGCAGGCACTGCTGCACCCTGTGTCCCCATACCCAGTTCAGCCGCACATTTCCATGAGCCCAGAAGGAGCCTTCTCAGAGCCTTGTCCTGCTTCCCCCTCTGCAAACACTGCCGTTGGGGGCAGGCGGCTGAGAAGGGATGACCTGGCATTGTCATCCACTTTGCCTGGGAGTTGTCACCCACACAAGTGGTATCATGTAGATTGTGCAGCTGTCCAGCTGCTGGGAGCCCTTCATCCGACTAGGTGTGACTTAGCCCAGCCTGCACCCCTGCCCAGCTCCCCTCGGCCACACTTGCTTGCCGGTGCTCACTAGCCCCTTTACCCTCATGGAAGATAGGGTTCTCATGGTTAGTGATAAATTGCTGCTCCCAAGCAGGGATACTAGAAAAGCTGTCCCCCGCCCCTCCCCCCACTGTTCTCTTACCTTCCTGTTGCTCACTTCCTATAATATCAGTGGATGTGTTTAACACTACATGCTCACCTCATATTTTGGGGAAGTGCAAAAAAGAAATCTCAGTGTATGTCTGTTTACAGCTCTCTGTACTTACTACGCACAGCAGAGGGGTCCGTGCCAGGGGTTTTACTTGATAGCCAAGGAGACGACCAGGCAGGCTCGGCTTTGGCCCCTGTGGGAACAAAGCGCTGCTTCCTGCAGGAGGAGACATGGGGTCATGTGGCAGTAGTTAGTAATTAGGAAGGTGACTTCAAGTCTGCCTTCTAATTTAATTTTCCAAAGTGCATTATGGAGCTCCAGGACCATTAGAAAAGAGGCACGTGGTTTGTGTTTGATGTCACGGTCAGAACTCTCCTCAGGCCCTCTGGTCCTGCTGGTTGTGAGGCTGTTGGCTCTGACAGCCTCAACCTGCTCCATTTCTTCCATTTCCTTTGCACTACCCTAGTCATTCCCTGGCCAGAGGACACTAATGGTGCTAAAAGGAGGCTCCCGGGGTAAGGGAGGTGTGGCAGTGGGAGCTGGTGGGCGAAGGGGAGGGGTGTTGGTGTGGCTGTTTTCATCGGTGTTCTTGCTCACAAAGAAGGTGCTGGGAAGCTGTTTTCTTTTGGTGAACAATAAAATCAGGTGATGATTGAAGAACATGGCATTGGGTGTGTGACTCAGAGGAACGAAAGCTGTCACTGGCAGGTCCTAAGCACCCAGCAGTACCACGTGTGCCACATGCCTACATGGGTGGTACTTCCAGCATGACTGTAAAGGTGTGGATCTTGCCAGAGCTTGTGGAGGGTCTTCTTTTGCTTCTTGCACATGGGTCATGTGTTAAAACTTTTCCCTTTCAATAAAATAATTTTATTTTGTATTTGTGAGAGGTTGCAATCTGCATTCTTTTATAGAAACAGATTTATTTATTTGAAAGGCAAGTTAGAGAGCTGCCTTGCATCCACCTGTTCACCCACCGAATGGCGGCAACAGCTGGGGCTTGGCCAGAAGAAGCTCCCTTTTTGTGATATCAGTGTGTGTGTTTAACACTACACCGGAAGCAAGAGCTTCCAAATCTCCCACGTGGGTGCAGAAAGCCAAGCACTTGGATCATCCTCTGCTGCCTTCTCAGGCACGTCAGCAGAGGGCTGGGCCAAAGTGGAGCAGCCAGGACGCACCTGGCAACCATGTGAGATGCCAGCACTTCAGACTACAATGCCACCCCTCCCTCTCTGTTTCTCTTGTTTTGTTTGTTTGTTTGAAAGGCATAGGACTGACAGATCTTCAATCTGCTGATTCAGTCTTGTTTGTTCTACTTCTCTGTAAGGACTCAGTGGTGTAAGCCAATTGATGGGTACAATATACAGGCCGAAGGCAGGAATCAGGCAGGAACTTCATCTGGGTCTCCATGTACTGGCAGGAGCAAAAGCATTGGGAGCATCTCTTGCATCTAATGCATCTTTCTCAAGTGCATTAAAAGGGAGCTGAATCAAAAGTGGAACAGCTGGAACATGAGCCAGCCCCCGTTTGGGATGCCAGCATCGTTGGCAGTGGTTTAACTCACAATGCCACAATGCTGACTTCTGCGTTTTTGTTTTCAAACCTCATTGTTTCTTATTCTACTCAGGCCCTTTATTAGGTTTTAGGTTGAAGTGCATTTGGCTTTCACCACTGAACAAGAGAACCATTGTCAGCATTGAGAAGTGCCCAGGAAAGGGAACAGAAAATCCTTTATTCTGTTAAAACTTTTCCTGCTTCTCTCAAAAGCGAATGGGAATCAACCCCCCTGTGCATGGGCAATGACCTCCATAAAAGGCATGGCTGTTCAATCCAAGGGCCCCAGGAAAGGTGTTTCATGAAAGTGGCTAACACAGTCAGCTGCCCTTAAGTCAAGGGTTAGTGTCTACCATGTGCCTGGGCTTCTTCCCTCTAACCTGAAGCTTGAAGAGCAAAACTTGGGGTTTCCTGAGGATCTGGCTAAAAACCGCAGCCTTGCCACCTGCTCCAGGGCTGGCAGAGGCTTCGTGTATTGTGCAGATCTCGGGACTGCCAGGCCCCGAGGCAAGGGTGCTAAGTCCCTGAAACCTCTGTTTCTCAGGAAAACTCGTACAATGCCTAATGATCCGCTTTCCACAAATGCAGACACCGATTTCAGGCTGGGAACTTGGACAAGACACTCCCTTCTGCTTGTCACGTGGAAGAGGAAAAAAACAGGACCCCTGTGTGTAATCTCTGAATTACACGGAAATCCTCGTTAGCTCCTGAGCCCTAGGGCACATGCTATTGCCTTTTACCAGAAGAGGAGGTAGATATGTGTGTTTTCATACTGTTTCCCTTATAGATATCAGTTCTGGACCTGGAGAGTGGAGGGCTTTCATTAGACTGTTCCAAACCACCACATTAGAAATGGCAACACTGGGTGCACAACAAAGCTTTCTAGGAAAATCTGCCTTCAGGGGTTGCCGTGAGGGCAAAGTGCTATGAGTTGTTTTCTCAGAGTTGGGGGGAAAACCAAGGTTCAGAAGGGAGTTTTCCTTTGTTGGCTGGCGGTGAGCCCATTGATTACACTCATGTCCTGCTCACTGCTTATGTGCAGGGCCCTGGGCCCCCTGTGGATGTTCCTGTTCACATTCTTACCTCATGGCTGCAATCCATCCTTCCAGGACTGGAGTTGAACCTGGGACTCTGCTATGTAGGCTGGTTGGCTTTTACTCAATCCATTGTGTGAGTACTGAAGAACTGTGTGTCTTTGATGTTAGACCCTTGGTGTTTGGTCTCCGCTCTCTGCATAGTTCGTGTATTACAAAAATTACCCTGTTTGACAAATGCACAGTACCGTGACTGCCATCCCACTCAAGGCCTGGAATACTTCCTTTACCTCCCACAATTCCCCTGTGCATCTATGCAGTTAATCCCATCCCTGTTCCCTCAGCGTGGGCAGCCACTCATCTACTTTTTTCTGGCTCTAGTGTTGACTTTTCTAGAATGTCTCATACATGCAAAGTGTGTAACCCTTTGTGTCTGGCTTCTTTCATTTAGCCTATTCCTCTTGCTGTTACATGTAATGTGTTTCTTTCATTCCTGAGTAGCAGTTCATTATATAGATGAACCATACTTTTTCCATTCATCAGTTGACGTTAGGGTTGCCTCCAGGTTTTAATTATTATGAATAAAGCTGCTGGACGTATCCATGTGTAGGTTTTGTTTTCCTTTTGGACAAATACCTGGGAGTGGCACTGTGGGGTATTAAAGTAAATGCATGCCAAGTATGTGTGTCACCACTTTGGGTTTCCCTCATTGGTGCAAGGGAGCGTCTTTGTATCTTCTATCTAGTTGATGCTGTAGGTGTGAAGTGACATCCCACTAGGATTTTCATCCTTCATGTGTAGTGATGGTATTTTCTTATGAGTTTACTGGCCATTGGTCTATCTTCTTCAGAGAAGTAGTTGAATATTGTGCCCTTTTTAAAATTTCATTTTCTTATTTGCTTTTTATTTGGAGATACAGATTCCTAGGAAGGTAATAGAAAAGTCTAGGAAAGTCATACACACTTTACTCAGTGTCCCCAGAGCTAGCATCTTGCAATAAAAAGCTTTTGTCCCTCATCAAAGCAAGAAGCTGACCCTGACACAGCCTCGCCTTGACATATCTTTAGTGGTTACATGAACTCACTTGTGGGTCTGTGGGTGTGTCTTTGTGTACAGCTCTGGGCAGTGTTAGCATGTAGACACCACCAGCACCTAGTGCTTGGCTGCCATCAGCACAAACTCCCTCATGCTGCCCCTTTGCTCTGCCACGTCCCCTGACCCCTGGCAACCCCCAGTATGTTCATCTCAATAGCTCTGATATTTCACAGGTGTCCTGTACGTTCAGTGATGCTGCTTGTATCCTTTCGAGATTGGTTTCTTCCACTGGGTACAATTCCATTGACTTTGATTCAAGTTGTTGCATATATGAATTTTGTTGTCTTTTTAAAACAGATTTATTTGAAAGGCATAGTTGGAGAGGGGGAAGGACACAGGGAGAAGGATCTTTTATCTGCTGATTCACTTCCCAAATGGCAGGAATGGTCTGGGCTGGGCCTGGCTGAAGTTGGGAGTTTGGAACTCCATCTGGGTCTCACATGTGGGTTTCAGGGGTTCAAGCACTTGGGCCATCTTCTGCATTCCCAGCTGCATGGCAGGGAGCAAGATCAGAGGTAGAACGGGCAAGGTACTATCTCCAGATACTGCCAACTGCACCCTTGGTGGAGGGTAAGAGGGTAGAAACTCCCTCCTGAAGACTGAAGTCTTTGAATGTTTGCCTCTACCTGCCCTTACCTGGGATGTCTTTTTACCCTGACCCTGGAACAAACCAAGTGGGGATCTGCGTCCTGCATGGACACCTGCCTTTGAATAGCCACAGTGAAGCATCTACCATCACTGCATTCACTTTTCCAGCCATGCTGAGCACTTTACAGTATTTCCACTGATGCTTTAATCCAGGGAGGGAAATGCCTGTGGCATCCTCACTTTGCACAGTGAGGCCTAAAAGGCTAAATAATGGGGCTGGCGTTGTGGCCCAGCATCCCACAGAAGAGCACCAGTTGAAGCTCCGGACTGCTGTGCTTCCAACTCACTAATGTGCCTGCAACAGCGTCGGAAGATGGCCCAAGAGCTTGGGGTCCCTGCACCCACGTGGAAGATCCAAACGGAGTTCCAGGCTCCTGGTTTTGTCCTGGCCCGGTCGTGTGGCCATTTGGAGAGTGAACCAACAAATGGACAATCTCTTTCCTTGTCACTATAATTTGAAATGAAAAAAAAAAAATTTCTCCTTGCAGTGGGGCACCAGCTTCACTCCTGTCCCATCTGTTTCAAATCACAAAAATGGGTCTGACTCCCAAAGCCCACGCTGGTCTCAGGAGCGGCCTGGAGCCACACCCCAAATTTGCATAGATGCTTGCCTCCCCAGGTGTGAGCACTCAGCTGATAGCCACGCTAGCACGGAGTGGGTGGGCTTGGCTTATTCTCAACCCTCCACACCACGCTTGCTGCGTGTTCATTAATGCGCTGGCGTCCTGTCTTTGAAATTTCCTTCATGAACGCACATGTCAGGCTGGCCTGGAGCTTGGAATCCTGGCCCTGTTGCTCCTCAGCCCGGTAACTGTTACTAACAGTGTCTAACAATGATACAGTTTCTCTGTTTTTTTGTACCTAGAAAGGGAGACAACAGACCCACCGTAGGCAGAAACTGTTTTTTGAGAACAAACTGCTAGAGCCTTCTGCATGCAAAGTAACAATTGGACCAAAAGCTGAGGCCTTCAAGTGCTGGTGTTGCTCTAAAGAGAACAGGTTCAAATTCAGAGGTCATTAAGAAAAGGTCAGCAGCAGCCTGAGGAGGACAGAGACAACCAGTGCTAGCTGTGTCTGATGGAAGCTGGAAGGTCTGAGGTTGGCTGCGTGGTGGGGCCGGAGCCCGGGCAGCACACAAACACCGAAGCTCTGCTCTCTGTGAGTGTGATGATCCACCTGAGACCTCCCAGCAGGAGGCAGCGTGAAGCTCTGCAGGTGGATCAAATTGGCAGGAAATGTGGTTCCCCGCTTGGATAAAAGCTGCCTGGACAGACACTGAATTGTTTCTCTCTCTCTCTAGGAGGAGGACTCTAACTCCCTGCTTCCAAAAAATATTTTATCTTGTATCTTCTCTGGAGGGGCGGGTGGTGGCAAGAGGCACTGGAACAGGGACCAGTGCCGAGTCAGCATTGCATCAGAAGGGAAAGGCGCGGTCAGGCTAACAGTGCAGGGAATGAGGGCAGAGGAATACAGGCGACTACGGAAGCACGAAACACTCCCGACGTGTTAGGATAATGGGCAGAAAATGACTAAGTAATACTGTAGGCAGCCAGCAAGGTACAGGCATCAGGCAACTGCAGAAGCATGAAACCTCCTGAGGTCAGGACCACCGCGGGTTTAGTGAGATTTGTTAGCCAGGTTAGCGGGCAGAATAAAAGCGAGTCGTGTAAGCAGCCAGCAAGGCAGAGGAATCGGACGGGCACATCGCTTCCTCCTGAAACTGGCCAGCAGCGACTCTTAAAAAGGAAGGCTTGCTGCCCAAAGGAAGAGGAGCAAGCAACAGGAGAGCTAAGGAAAGTGAATAGTATTCTAAGCAGCTATTTAAAGGGATCTGTTACTGTTGGAAAGGGTGGGGGTGGGGCAAGATTTGGTAAAGTTCTTGCCTGTACTCTTCGTAGGCCCTTTCTAACTTGATCGTGTCAAAGCCGTTGGCTTTCACTCTGTTCCTGGTTAGTTTGTGTGTAGCTGTGGGATGGGGTAGGTCTAGCCTGCTTTCAGTTGCGGACGCCTCATTCCCCCCTCGGCTTGTGGAAACCCTGGCTGCCGACGAAGGGTTGCAGCAGTGGCTGCTGTGGCCCCTTCAAGCTGAGTAGGGACAGAGAGGAATTTGCAATCAAATGGAGGTGACTAATCCAGGGGCCTGTAGTTTGTTTCTAACCCAGGTTTCATGTACATGATTGCCTAGAATTTTATTGCTTCAAGTCTAGGAAACAAATCTAAATAAGCAGACTAAACGCTCAGGGTCCAAAACACAGAGCCCCCCAGATGGGGTGTGTGGGGAGTAAACTTTTGACTCGAAGCTGTAAATAGTGGTCTTCTTAGCTCCCAAAGAGAAATCTTTCAATTCGTTGTTTCGTTACAGCTGATCCAAATTAGCACAAAGCTATTACCCTAGCAGTTTCACCTGTGAGATCCGTGCTTTTAACATGATAGAAGCTTTTTTCTTTAAGACAGAAGCTGAGGAGGGGAGGGGAATGGGATCTGACCCTGTAGACATTCATCTCCACAACCTGAAAATGGATCTTTGGGTCATGAAAACATGATGCCAGTTCCATGCTGTGCTTGAGTTCCAGGGATCTGGTGGAAATCCCAGTTCAGGGGGAAGGTAGCCCTTCTGGAATCCTTAATACTCCATTCTCGTGTCTCCCTGGGTTGATCTTTAGGTCCTGGTCTGAGTGAGACGCAGGGGGGGGGGGGGCTGCTGTGGGTGCCACCTCCTGACTGCAATAGTATTCAACAACCTTGGGCTGTGGGAGCTCAGAGAGTGGTCAGCCGGCAGGAAGGAGCAGGTACACTTAGCCACGCTTAGCCACCCTTCTGCTGTGGCTCCTGCCAAGGAAATCAAATTCTAGCAGGGTGGGAATGTCGAGGAACATTCTGGGAGCTCTGATCATCCCCAAAGTTTCCTTCAGCTATAAAGACTCAGCAAGGCGTCTCCCATTCTTGAGGTTGCCTGGAAGGGACACTGCATGCAAATGGTGGTCCTGTCCCTCCATCCCTGTAAGGACTACCTGGGCTATGGTGCTTACACATGACCATAAGCCTTTGTGTTTGGGATATTTTCAAACTGTGCAGCTGCTGCTTATGGTCCTGTTAGCCTGGGGAACCAGGGGGAGTGTGAGGTCTCTGATCAGTCCTGCTAATGTGACTTTTCAGAGAGGTAATCCAGGCTAGGCCTGGTAAGTAAGGTCAGAGACCTGGAGAGGGAAGGCTTAGGAATGGTGTTAGAGTAAGGAGACGAGATACTGGGGTGGCTCTCCAAGCGCATGGGGAACTTGGACATTTCACCCTCCGTGGAGGAGAGGCGCCTGCCAGACATGCTGTAAAGGACGGGAATCGGTACTTGACTCTGGTGTGGTTGGTGCCTGGATTTTTGCCTGGAAATTTCTTGGCAAGATTACAACAATGATCAAAAGCCAGTGACAAGGGGACCCTGCTCTTCCCCCAAAGAGATGGGCACAAGACCTAAGGATGCTTAGGGCCTACTTGCACGCAGGGAAATGGAGGCAGGAGACCCTTTAGGGGGCAGAATCCCGAGACAGGGAGCCTGAGTAAAGAGGCTGGTGCAAGTATTTGACAATGCAAATACTTCAATAAAAATACAGTTGTGTGAAAAATCACTTAACCTATTTGCAACTCTAGTTGCAAAAACTGTTTAAGTTTCCAAAAATTCAAAACTGCTTTCAAGTAACTATGGGCTAAAATTCTGCATGGTAAGAGATGTCCTGATGTAGAGGCCCAGGGGAGTGTGTTGTGAAGGAAAGGAGCCAGTGGGTAGCAAGCACCAGGTGCTGATTCTATCAATGAAGGGCTTTTGTAACTGACCAGAGTAACAGATTTTTCTCATCTCTGCAACACTTCTTGAGCCTAATCCTTAGATTATTTCACAACTAAAGCTGTAGAGCCAAGCCTTAACCTGTAACCCTCACAAGACAGAAGGCTCTCAGTTGGGAGGGATTATAACTTCCTGGCAGCCAGTGTTATCCAGGACTGGACAGTGAGAGGCCTTCAAGCTTGAAGACCTGGAAATACCCATGTTCTATTAGGAAACCCTGAGAATGCTCTGGTGTTATTCTGCAGCACCAACCCGTCCCAGCAGGAAGCAGCTGAAGGGGTCATAGCCCCCAGATCCCTGGCAGCAACTGGGGTCTATTCATCAGAGAATGTAAAGTTGGGTAAACTAGTTTGCTGAAGGAGTAACTAGTTATCAGCTGTGACCAGTTACCTTTCTTGGCCATTTGGAAAAGCCGGGGGTGGGGGCCCAAGGGGAGTGCTGCAGGCAGAAACTGAGTGGTTAAAGAAACTGCTGGGGCTTCCTGCGTGCATGGCAGCAGCCAGCCAGAAGCCAAGGCCAACAGAGGCAAATGTTAATGGTTCAAATGTTGGGAGTCCGTTGGAAAAGTGAACAGGAGCCAGAGAAAGACCGAGACAGACCAGCATCATCTGCCTGAGATGGAAGCTTGTGGGAGTCCCAGCCCCTGAAGACCAGGCCCATGGCTGGCAAGGCCAGAGACCCAGCAGCCCACATTGCTGAGAGAATCGGCCATGTCTCTGATCTCCTCTCATGCCCCACCTGGGGCCTCCTGGCTGGGGCAGTGGAAAACACAAGCCCCACACGTGAATGAAGTTGATAGGAAATGAGGCTCCCCGAATGCATAGAAGCTTTGGGGACAGGCGTCAAATTGCTTTCTCTCTGTAAGACAAACCCTTTGGCCCATTCTGCTTTCAAAAATGTCTTCTGTGTCATCCCCTCTTCAAACCCTGGTTTGTGCTGTGTAGTCTGTAGCCATATCCAGCTGGCATTGTTCAAGTTATGACCTGGCTTCCTGCTTCATGCCCGCGATTGAACCCCAAGCTGTATTTTAAAAGTAGCAGAGGGATGGAAATGTACGGTGTCTGGAAGTGAGGTTGTTAGGAAGTGGTTAGATGGGATTGGCTTCCTAGGGTCGAGTCCCCTGATTAAATCTTGGTGGTTGCAGACACCCACAGGCACCCATGGTACTTTCTGGCTTGCTTTGAGGTTCTCGTAGCAAGAACACTTTTACCAGAGAACCCGTGTGGCCTATCCCACCTTCGTGTAAATGTCCAAAGCCTGTGAGCCAAAATAAACCTCAGCACACAAAAAAACTGAACAACACACTACCTTGTGAGGTTTGTGTGGGGAGTAGGTGGGATAAGACATGCGAAGTGATGGCACAGTGCCTGGTCAGTGATGAGCCAGGGGCACTGTAGAAGTCGGGGTTGGAGGTAGTGAGAGTCATTCCAGCAGGCTGCAAAAGTTGCTCATGGTTTGTGGGACCGGTGTCCTTGGGGCTTGAGATAGGGATTTCTCTGTAATCTCAACCCCAGAGCACCCTCTGGTGGGTGGTTCATGACCGTGCAAGCTCAGGAGGACAAAAATACAGAGTGCGTGTTTTAGCTTCCGCTGAGTTGCTTTAACACAAAACCCCTCTTTACAAAACAGGCCAATTAGACCTATTCAAGGCCACATAATTAGCATGTGACAAGGCAGGTCTGGAATCCAGCCCGAGTGACTTGGAGCCACAGTCCATTATGGTGTGTTCCTTGGACATACCTGCTCAGCCTGGTGGATTAGGAATTTGGTGGCAGGTACATGGCCATGGTTGCCTAGGGAAGTTATCACCACCAGGGACATAAGGTGAGCTGTGTGGAGCTGGCCCAGCAGCAGGGGGTCTGGCCTCCCAAGACCTGGGACAATGTGCCAGGAGTATAGACCAGGGGCAGGAGTCCCCCAGCCTTACCTGCTGGTTAGGGAACTGTCATTCTCACAGCCTTGGTTTCCCCATCAGTCGACTAAGGCTCCAGCCATTGCAGCTGCATCTGTGTTGCAGCCTGACTTCCAGAGGTCTGATCTGGGGTAGGACTCGAGAATGGAGTTGAAGTTTGGGAACTGCTGTGTCTGATAACCTCCAGGATCCTTTTCCAGTGCCCCTATTCCATTGCACCTTGGCTTGGAAGGGCCTGTAGACCCTTGTGTAGTCCCATAAACCCCAACCTCAAAGAGGCTAAGTGACACAGAAAATAACAGTAAAAAAAAGATACTTTATTGTTAAAAAAAAAAAAATCAAAAGGACCACCCAAGCCAGGCATCCCCCTCATTCACACACACAGTCACACTCACTACCACGAACACTCGCACAGGTGCACCCCCACCCACACAGCAGGACCCTGTGGGCGAGTGTCACCATTCGTTTCGACTTCTGTCTCCAGAAGCCACACACATGAAAAGACAGTGGACCACAGAGGGGATGGGCAGGGGAAGGAGTGGGGAAGGCCTCCGGAGGCAACAGTAGCTCCTGGTTCCCACCACACTTGGCTACATACACTCCACACATGTGTGCACACACTGCACCCAGGTACCCATGTGTGTAGACATGTGCCCACACTGACCCTCCATGCATAGGGTTGAGTCACTGCAGGTAACACTTGATTGGCAGGCATATGGGATGGAGGGTCAGGATAAGGGCAGGGGGTCCCGCCTGGACACTGCTGTCCACTCCCCGCCTCCACTTTGACCTGGGTAGCAGTTCCAAGTTCCTTGTGTCCAGGGAAGAAAAAGTCCTTGGGGGACAGGGGAGGGACAACTCGCCCAGACAGCAAAGTTGAAAAGTGCCTAAGCATGTTTTAAAACGAGCAATTCCTTCCTGCCTGCCTTTGGCCAAAAGTGCCTGGGAAACTCGAGCTTAAAGAACCAGTTTCATGAGGTCTGAGTTCTTTTTCACAGAGAAAGCTCAGGGCTGCGTAGTATCCAGGCAGGCCCTGGCTGGGAGAAAGTTGTGAAACTTTCAGGAGTGGGGCAAAGACCTCCGGGAGCCTGGGGCCCTGGGGATGCTCCAGGGAGCCCTTGTGGTCCCTGTGCCAGGCCTGATTCAGAGCAGCCACCAGGCAGATGCTCCATGCCTTGGCCCAGGAGAAGCACATGCAGGTAGCTGTGGACCTGCTCAGCTGCTACTCATCTTGGCCCCTGGAGGACAGCCCGTGGTCCTCAGGGTCTGATGATCCTGGATCTCTCCAACCCCCGCCAGGCAGCCCGCCTTTCTCTGTGGAGCTGTGAGCTGGTCTGAGCTTGCGACTGGCAAAGCCAATCTCTGCTCAGGCCCAGGAGGTGCCAAATGCCTGAGTTCTTGCCCGTCTCGTGGGATGGGTGGATCCTGGTTTTCCAGGGAACCACTCGGGGTAGCCCCCTCTGGTGGGGGGCTGGAGGAGGGGGGCTCTGGTGCTTTTCCTACAGCTCCAGCTCCAGCTGCCTTCTGTTCTCAGGGACAAGCTGAGGGGGCTAGAAGTGCATATTTCAAGGGATGGTGGACAGCGCTGGGGATGGGACTTCCCTCCGTCTCCCAGCCACGCTTGACCTGCTTCTCTAGGAGGCAGGCGGCAGGTGTCAAGTCCTTGGATTCCCTACCTGCCTTCCGCTTCAGCCAGGACACTAGAACATGACCTCCTCACAGCTCCCGTAATCGCTCTCCACCATGTCGGAGCCTGCGTAGTTGGGAGGGTTCCGGGGGTGGCCGCGAACTGCAGGAGGTGGCCCCTCTCCCTCGCAGTGGGCGTAAGAGGGCCCGGCCCGGCTGAGGCGCATGCTCACCCCCTTGTAGCCGCCCTCCGCCAGGCAGGGTCCACCCCCGGCCTGCCGGACCTGTGAGTGGTAGTAGCTGATGGCTGTGTACTCGTTGAGGCAGGGGGCAAGCAGGTGCTCTCGGGGACTGGGGGGCCGTGGGGGCAGCAAGTCTTCCAGGTTCTGGTTGCTGTAACGGGGCGGGAGGGGCGCCCTTTTGTTCTCCATCTCCAGGGGGAAGGGGAAGCCCCCATAGAGGCCTGTGGGCTCAGGCATCAAGGCCGCGGGGGTGGAGTGGCGGTGCAGCGAGGGCTGTGGAGGACCCTGCGTGGCATCGGCGCGTGGGTAATCCCAGCGTTCTTTCCTGGAGTAGGTGGGGGGCCAGACTGCTGTTCCGCCTGGGTACACTGAAATGAAACAGCAAGATGAGGGGCGGGTGTTGTAAGGGTGTGAGAACTGGGTGTTTCCCTGGGGAAGGTAGTGGCTGGCTCTAAAGCTCCTCTGGCCACAGCAGTGGTTAGATGGACGGCTAGCTTAGGTGTATTATCTGTAGTGAGCAGGATGGAGAACAAAAACACCCATTGTAAGTGCTGGTGAGTATGCCTGAGAGTAGCGGGTGGCTTTACAAATGCACCTCCTTCTGAACCAGGGACCCAGCAAGGATGGAAGGCCCTCTGTAGGCTGGCCCAGAGCTGTTGGGCTTCCAGACTGCATGACCACCCTTGAACCCCTGCATCCCCTCCCCATCCCAGGGAGAGCACACAGGTGCTAATGTCTCCCTGCTTTGCAGAGACCCCACACATGCCTATTCTAAGTTCACAAGTTTCTGCCGTGAACTTCAAACCTGTGGAAGGACCTGGAATCTAGGAGTGAGCTAGGGTGCAGCAGAGCGGGTCATGAACCTTGAGTCAAGACTCTGGCATCTAGTCCAGCTCATGAGTGTACCATGACCTTGGTCCCATTCTAAGGACCTGGACTGGATGGTAGCTGAAAACACTTCATCCCTCGGAGAACAGGGGACTCGGATATACCACCCCATCTTGCCTGTGCTTACCCATCTCCTCTCCCGACCAGCTTCTCTTGATGATGGGCTCGGCATCCCGGTGAGAAGGGACCGCAGTGGGTGGGAGCCTGGGAGGCACGCTGCAAACCATGGGCCGCTGCTTCGAGCTGGGCCCAAAAGTGACCAGCTCACTTGGCACCGAGCTCTTGCTGGGCTCGGGCTGGTGCAGGTTGTCGCAGGAGCTGGTACCGCCCAGGGGGTTGAGCTCGAGGGTTGGCATGGTTTGGGTGTCAACACCCACACTTCTGGCCAGGAGGTCTGGGTCCTCCATGGCTACGGGCTTGTGTGACTTGCAGCGGCGGCAGTAGAGGAGAAGGCCCACGGTGGTGAGGATGGCAAAGGTGGCAGTAACGAGGACGATGAGCAGCTCCTGCTGGCCCCAGTCTCCCCTCTTGATCTCTGGAGTGACCAGGCAGTGTCCTTCGGAGCAGCCTCTTGCTTCCATTTCACACCTGCATAGACAGAGGAGGGGTGAGGGTACCCAGCCATTCTGCTACCCTTTTCATATCTCTTTATAGCAAGCTCAGTGGCATAGAGACCCTCAGCCTGAAAAAAAATCCCCTCCCCAATTATAAGATAATTACTAAACACATCAATATCAAAACTTTCCATCTTCCACCAGCATCTCCATTCACATCTGTGACCACTAGAATCTGGATTCTGGGCACATCTGCTATTTGCCACGAATGGGGTCTGGGTGTTGGTACTTTCCAACCATGGCACCATGTGGAGGCAGCAGGCATGCTTGGAAACTCCACCGTGGGGCAGATGGCAGATGGCTTACATCACTTTCTCTTACATAGGCTGAAAGCAGGGGGTTGAGGGGCTTGGAAGCTTGCTTAAAAAAATCCTTCCCCCTGCCTCCAAAAAACTAGAATCAGGGGACCTGTGCAATGGTGTATAAAGCTAATCCTCTGCCTGTGTTGCTGGCATCCCATATGGGAACTGGTTCAACTCCTGGCTGCTCCATTTCAGATCCAGCTTGCACAAGGCTTTGGACCCCTTGCACTGACATGGGTGATCCGAAAGACACTCCTGGCTCCCAGCTCTGGCTGTAGTGGCTGTTTGGGGAGTGGACCAGCACATGGCAGATCTCTCTGCCTCTCTCATTCTATAACTTTGTCTTTCAAGTTAACAAATCTTCTAACAACCAGGCAGGCCCATTTTCAGACTGATTTAGTGGGTTCAGGAACCTGTTCTCCAGCCATCTCCCTCAGTTGGTCTAAGCTCCCACTCCTGGAGTCAGAGTTGTCAGTCTTCTTACCTCTAGGATTCCAGGAATGATTTTCTTTCCCTATGTGTCTCCCACAGCCCAGTGTGGTGTGAGGCACAGATTTGCTTGCTGAGGGGTTCAAGACCCAGTAGCACCTGTCCCAGGCTGCTGTCTGGGATGTCATAGTCCACAGAACAACAGAATAAAAACCTCAGCCATTCTCAGTACTGATGAGAACTACCTCAGGGGCTGCTCACGCAGCAGAATGGGTCCCATCCCACGGGCTGGATTCAGTAGATTGTGAGTGGCACCTGCCTCCTTCCAAGGAGTTCAAATGCAGGGGTGAGAGGGAGCAGGGTAAACACACAGAACAGGCGTTGTAGCCGGGTCTTGGAAACGCCAGCCTCCAGGGGCACAGCCATGACCCAATGGTGCCAGTGTGGGATGTGCAGGCTCTGCCTGTGCTTACCGGCCTCCAGTGGAGAGGTGTGGGCAGATGCAGGAAGCCTCTTCCGAGGACGAGACGCAAGTTGTACCCTCCAGGCAAGGTGTGGTGGTGCAGTTCTCCCGTGTTCGTTCACAGTGCTTTCCGGAGAATGGTAGGGGACACGTGCAGACATATCCTGGGGGAGAAGAGGGAAGTGAGAACGTGCCAGCCGTGCAGTTCGGGACACTGGGCATGCAGACAGTGGGCTCACAAAGTTGTTCAATGCCCATTGATTCCCGAGTGCCTCTGAGGGGCCATCACCACACGAGGTGCTAGGGCCTGCTGAGCAAAGAACTCTAGGGCCCGCCCTCAGTGTTTCCAGTCCCACAGCACCAACAGGTATCTGAATATCATCATAATTAATAGTTGGGGCCTGCGTGGTGGTGTGATAAGTTAAGCCACTGTTTCAGATGCTTGTACCCCAATTCATGTCCCAGGTGCTTCACTTTCCAGTCCAGCTGCCTACAAATGACTGGGGAAAGCAGCAGATGATGACCCAAGCTTGGGCTCCGACATGCATGTGCGAGACCTGGAGAAAGAAGTCCCTGCCTTTGGTCTGGTCCAGGTCTAGCTGTTGTTACCAAGGAGGAGTGAATATACCAGAGAATGGAAGATCTCACTATTTCTCCTTCTCTAACTCTGCCTTTCAATAAATCTTATTAATTTTTTTAATACATAGGCTAGTCACTGTTCTAGGAATCATGGTGTATGGGTTCACTTGATCCTCATGACAATCCAGAAACTAGTTCCAGTTATCTGTAGCAGCAGCCAGGTTCAAGGAGATGGCAGGGGAGAAGAGGAGACACAGGGAATGTATGATGAAGGCTCAAGTTACCTGTAATGGCAGTATTTCATTATGGTAGAATTAGCTTTGGTGAAGGGAAATGCTTGAGCTAGCTTAATTGATGAGGGGAAAGGAAATAGTTCAGTGGCAACCTAAAAGATGAATGGAAATTAACTAGGCAAGAAGACAAGGCCAAAAAGGGGAAGATGTCTCAGACTGGAGAGAGGTGTGTGCAATGCATGCAGGAGAGGGTGTAGCATAGCCAAGGAGCTACAAAGCACCCAAGTTAGGCCTCCTAGCCAGGACTGAGGGATGGGAGAGCACACGCCACAGGACACGGGAGGCAGGAGGCACAATGTAGGAATTTGGACTGCAGCCTAAGAGAAGGGTTCCTGAGAGGAGGGACATGTCAGCTCTGCCCAGAAGAGCTTGGCAAGAGCAGGGAGGCAGCTGGTCCAGGAGGAAAAGTGAGAGGGTGGGGAGCACAGGGGCAATAATAAGGGATGGATTCCTCAGACATTGTGCAGGTAGAAATGACAGTAGGATAGACCTGGTGAAAATCAGAAAATGGGGCAATGAGACGTGTAGATGTGGGTGTGGGCACAGAGGAACACGTATACTGGAGAAGTATAGACTGGTGTGTGATTTGGTCCTGTCTTGTGTACTCTGGGTGTGTGAATTCACACTTGAGCATGAGAGGGGGACTGCCACATGGGTCCATGTATGAGACATGTATGAGAATGTCACTGCAGCACCATGGAAGAAGATGGGACTTAGAAGCCACTGGGGGTGCACCATGGGGAGACTGGAGAGCTGAGTGTGACTGAGCCACGTCATGGAGGACTGAGCCACAGTTAAAAGCCATGAGTCAGCATCACTCTTGGCATTGGATGAGTCTGAAAAACATGTGGCTGAATGAAAATGTGAAAGGTGTTCTGACATTTACGTAAGTTAAAAAGTATGGAAAGAGTTACAAGCAGTCTGCAAGAACTCCTAGACATCCTTCAAATGTTGGCCTCTGAGGTTAGGGCAGGTGAAAGGGATAGAGGACACGTTAAGGTGGAATGAGAAGAAAACTTGGGGTGACAGGTACATGATTAACCAAACCCTCTCCTCCAAAGATCCTTGTCCATGTCCTCTTTCATCCCTCCAAACAATTCTTGCCCATGGAGCCTGACTTCCTCTAGCATAGGTCTGGCATTTCCCAATCCTCCTCTCTCAAGGCAGTGAGGGCCAAAAAGGAACACCTGGAATTGGAAGGCAGGAGTTTTTTTCTCCATTCTGAACTCGTCTCTACCATTTGAAAGCCACACAGCCTTGAGCAAGTTCCTTTACTTCTCTGGGTACCCTGCCAGCCCAGCAGTGTCCTGGCTGGACAGTGGCACACAAACGTGGTTGGCTCCTTTCTGGACCTTGGGGAAGGAGCTTGCTTTGTAAACTCTGCAGTGACAGAACTGCTGGCTCTACATGTGGGATCCTTGGGAGAGCCTTCTGGGATCAAGCCTGCTTCTCCATGCACATACACCCCAGTCCTTACCTGCCCCATGGGTCTGGGAGCACCTCCCACCGTTGAGGCATGGGTTGTGGTGGCAGTTGTCTCGCGGGGAGCAGCACTGGGTGAGGGCCTGTCTCTCCAGCAAACCTGCCAGCTTCTTGCCACGGATCAGAAGTTCCTCTCCATTGACCACAAGGGCATCCATGCATCCTTCAAAGCCTTGAGAGACATTTGAGGAAGGATGCAAAACAAGGCCACCCAGCAGGAGGTGTCTTGTGGGCCTCAGAGCATAGCAGTTCTCTGGGACCAGAAGGGACGTGTTGGCCACACCATCAACTGACAGCTGAATAGAAGCAGTTGTCTCCTCCAGCAGGATGGAATGCCACTCATAATCATTCACGTGGTGCTGTGAGGATAGGTTTCCGTGGAATCCACCTGGGCAGTGGTATTCCAGCTGGGGCATGCCATTGGACAGCTGCAGAAAAAACCAAGAGAGCTCTCAGTAAAGCTGCTGACAGGCTGCCTATTCAAAGAATGCCATTTCCGTTTTTATGGGGGACGAACTAAAGTACCCAATGATTTTCAAGACTGTGCTAAACATTGTGTTGCTAGCCCATGGAAATCCTCAAATACTTCCTTATCTATGGTCTAAATGGCTCTTACCATGGGCTCTGTGGGATGGGATGGATATATCTGACATTAGCATTTCACAGGTGAAGTAAACGAGGCCTGGAGAGGCATTTCTGGTGAAGACCCTGTATTTTGACTCCTTCACAGGCCTGTCCAGAGTTCCACGCTGGTAAACATCAGGATTTCAAAAACCCTGCCCCTTGCTCCCACTCCCATTCAACAGCTGAGCTGAGCTGTTTTCAGAATGAGTCTGAGACCTTTCCAGGAGAGCCATGAGGGAAATCTGCTTTCATAATAATCCTAAGACATCACTGGCCTTTTGTCCTTGCTTTCTTACTAGCTTGTGGCAGAGATTTCCAAACTTGTACAATTCCCACAGATGGATGCAGAAGCGACAGGAGAAGCCAGTGGCCATCTATTCAGCCAGAGACAAGACTGACTTGAAAAAGTATAAAACAATGCCATTCTTTTCTCTTACTTTGGAATATGTGACTTTTGAGATTAGGTTAAGTTCTTTAAAAAACTTTTTTTTCTAGTGGAAATATTGGTACTTATAACCAAATCAAATGCAACTTTTCTAGTATTACTGAAAACATTTCCTTATAAACAAAAAACCCAGTATCACCTGCTGTTGAAAAAAGGGATTGACAGGCTAGCAGTGTGACACAGCGGGCTAAGCTACCTGCAATGCTGGCATCTTATGTAACCACTAACTTAAGTCCTTGCTATTCTACTTCCTATTCAGCTCCCTGCTAATGCACCCAAGAAAGCAGCGAAAGATGGCCCAAGTGCTTGTGTGCCTGCCAGGGTTCCAGTGGTTGTTCTGACCCAGCCCTGGCTGTTGTGGTTATTTGGTGACTGACCCAGTGTGTGTGTTCTCTCATCCTCACAACTGTTTTGCTTATTGTCCTGGCCCATCCCAATTGGCTTATACACATACTGTTATTGCTCTGATCTTTGCTATGAGGAGCTGATGTCATGACATAACAGATAAAGCCACTGTGTGTGATGCCAGCATCCTATACAGGTGCTGATCTACCTGCTTAAAGTTTGATGCAGATTCCTGCTAAGCTGCCTGGGAGAGCAATGGAGGACGGCCCAAGTGCTTGGGCCCCTGTGCTCACATGGGAGACGCGGATGAAGCTCTGGACTCTAGAGTGACTCAGTCCTGGCTGTTGCCGCCATCTAGGAAGTAAAGCAGTGGATGAAGATTTCTTTCTTTACCCCTCTCTAAAAGTTGTTTCAAACTTGGTAACTTTTCCTTTTGTGATGCTTTGCAATAAAATTCTTCCACTGAAACCACTGGTGCTGGGTGTTCAGTGACCTCTGTGTCACTCGATCCAATGATGAATTACTCCTTAACACATGTGCCCCCAGCAGCACACCACCCATTTAACCATGCCATCCTCCTTGATGCCTATTTTTTACTTGGCTTTCTGGATGCCATTATCTCTTGATTTTTCCTCCATCTCGGGTTTCTTGGTTTCAGCCTCCAATGTTGGATCTTTCTCCTCCTCCCAGATCTCTTATGTCTGAATGTATCCAAGATTAACTCTTGATCAAATCTTCACCATCTATACTGGTGATGTCATCTTCATGGCTTTGTACCCACTGCGGACTCCCAAGTCTCATTTCTAGCCCTGCCCTCTCCTGCAACATCAGGCTTGTTTATCCAGACCTGCTGGGAGGTCTAGTACACATCTTAAACTCACTAATCCAAAACCTGGGCCACCCATATCCTTCCCTGAGTCTGCCTGCATCAGTTCCATCTATCCACTGGCTCAGGCCAATTCTCCCATTCTTTCCCATTCAATTCATTAGAAAGTCCTGTTGGCTTTGCCTCTACGTTCTTTCCAGAATCTGACACTTTTCTTCCCCGTGATGCTGTCTCTTCCCTCACTCTAGCTAGCTTCAGTGACTGGGTTTTTCTGTTTCTCTCTTTAATCCTTTAAACCTGTTCTCAGCACAGTAGCTATGATGAGCCTTTTACAATATGTTAGATTGTTGCACTGATCTGCCCAAAACCTTCTAATGCTCTTTGCTGTCAGAACAAAAGCTGAAGTCCTTACAGTGGCCTATAACCCATTATGTGTGCATGCCTCCCTCCCCACCAGAACTTCTACTGTGACCACCTCTCTTTCTCACTTTGGAGGAACCCCACAGAACTCTGAGCTGTTACTGGAACATGCTGTCAATCTGCTGTTGAACATTTCTGCTGATCCTCAATCTTTGTGGCTCAGTGGGCTAAACTGCTGCTTGAAATAGCATCCCATACTGTAGCATTGGTGCAAGTCAAGGCTGCTCTGCTTCCACTGCAGCTCCCTTTTAATACACCTGGGCCTCTGCCACACATCTGTCCTAGTCTGGGAGTCTTGGAGTGAAATTTTGGGCTCCTGGCTTCAGCCTGGCTCAGACCTGGCCACTGCAGCCATCTGGGGACTGAACTAACAAGTTTTAAAAGACCTGAAAAATCTGGTTGAAACAGACTCTTTTAAGCAGAGTTTTGGGAAGAGAGGAATGGAACAGTAGCTAACCATCATGAGAGGGTGGAGATGAACCTTGTTGGGGTTGCTATCTTGAGCACCCTCAGCAGTCACAAGTCCTCCAGCCTCAAGGGAACATGCTGGTCTGTGACCCAGTAAAGTGACCACAGCACCAGGGCAAGGTGGCCACATCCTCCATCTCTTTGTGGCTTTCCCTTCTGAGCCAGCAGCCCTAGACATCCATCTCCAGGTAGGGTGGCTGTGGCAAGCCACTGGACAGGCCTACATCCTGGTCCAAATCCCACTCAGCATCTCTGAAAACTATGCAGGGATTCTTTCACCAGAAAAAATGGCTTCTTCAGTATCATGTTCCCCTTCCTGAACTCCCTAGCCACCCACACCTCCCCCTTCCCATGAATTATCTCTGACTCACAGGGCCTCACCTTCAGGGAAATCGATGCTGTGTCATTGGTGACCAGGAGAACGGCCTGCGGCTGGAGCGTTTTCAGGTAGAAATGGATGTGCCAGTTCTGAGCCTCAGGTGGTCTGTACTGCACATAACTCTGTCCGCGGAAACTTGCAGCAGTGCCTGCGGAAATGACCAGAACTGTCACCTCTCGTCAAAGTGTTCCCCATGCAGTCTAACTTTGTCTCATTCAGTCCCTGGGTGGCATTTACCATTCACGTGGTATGCACCAAGAAACTAGCCTGGGAGTGGGGCAGGGTAACTTTTCCAGCATTACAAAGCATCATGCCTGTCTTTGAGCAGAGGAATCCTTACCTTGGGTCCTAGTCTGGGTCAGGAACTATGAGCTTACACCATAAAGAAGGCAAGAATCGAGCCAGAAATGTACAGCGAATGGGTATACATCATTGTTTATCTTGCCTTGTTTCTATGTTATTTCTAATTGTCTTGGAAGGAAGGGCATAGAACTGCAGAGGAGTTTACTCATGTGAGGCTTCAGGGACCTCAAGCCATCTCTTTGTATCAGTAGAGTGTAACCTTTTGGGTAAACACATCCCAGATGCAGTGCTGCTGAGAGGCCAAGAGCCACTCTGTGACAAAAACAGCAGGGTAGTGAAAGATTGTGTGGCCGAAACAACCATGAAGTTCTAGGCCCCCGGTCCCCTTCACCAGCTGTCATGCACAGTAGCGTAAGAAGGAGCCCTTGACTTTGCCTAAACCTGAGCTTCCCAAAGCATCTCTGAGCCGGGATCACTCCTATAGAGCAGCCTCAGATGGCGTGTTCTGCAGGGTTTGCTTGGGACCTGCTATGTCCAAGTCCAGCTCTCCTCAGCCCTGGCCTCCCTCTGCCCCCAGGAGCAAGTTGAGCTGGTGAATCCCCAAACCCCTAGTGTGCGTAGCTCATCAATTATGGGGGAAAAGGATGAGTGAATCCAGAGTTCAGAATCTAGGGAAAAGGAATTGAAGAGAAGGAACCAGGACCAAAGCGAGGAGGAGGAACCTAGAAGCCTGGGGCATATGGGATTCCTAAAACTGCAGTACAACGGAAGTTTAAAGTTTCCTGACCCAGCCAAGTTCATTGTGGTGGCCATGGTTGATGGGATGTTGGAGATGACCTGGATGAGGACTTCCCAAGCCTGGCTGAGTATCAGGAATGGCTGGAGAGTAGTTTAAACTGCAGAACCCCAGTCTCTCCCCTTGGAAAGTGCAACAGTCATTCTGGGTGGCACCAGAAGTCCACGTACTAGAAACTACCCCTTGAAGGGTACAGGGACTGAAGGGAGGCCTGAGGGAGGCTTTGGAATGACTGGACCTATCCTGACCCCTGATCTGAGTGCAGCTGCACAGGAGTATCTGGTTCATGAAAGCACACTGAGGCATACACTTAGGGTACACAAGTCACTCTTCTGTATGTCACTCTATTTGATGGAAGTGTTAAATAAGCCAGAAATCCTCCCCAGTTCTGGTGATCAATGACCTAGTTTTTCTCAAAGTGCAATCCTTGGGTCATCTACTTCAGGACTGAATGCCAATTTCAGGGCACCCCTAGCCCCATTATAATCTTCTAAATAAAGGACTCTGGAGGTGACATCCAGGAGCAGGTGTATTTTAAAACTCCCTCCTAGGCAGGTTTTGTGTAACATTTAATTTTAGAATGTCTCATGCCAGGCAGCCCAGAGAATGCCTTTAACCAACACAGCTTGCCCTGCACCAGGCCCTAGAGCAAAAGCCCCCTCCTCCACTCAGTAACCCACCCAGCCATTGTCCAGTGGCCCCTGAGGAAAGCCCACAGATCTGAGCTTCCCTAATGCGAGCCTAGTAGACTGGTCAGGGCTGATGGTGAACAGAAGGCAGCGTCGCCTCCCTCAATGCTCCGAGCTGTTCAGAAGCATTGGTCTCTATGCCAACACTGTTGCATGAGTCTTGCCAGTGAACTGCCCAGTCTGAGAATGGGACCCACAAGATACAACCAGGTGTTCCTGGAGGCCACACACTTTGAGGCAAAAACCAGTACACTTTCCGTGTTTCCATTTCAGCAGTAGACGGGACTAGTGACTCTGCTTAGTTTAGATGCCATTTTCACAGAGCCTGACCCACAGCAGGATGCTACTGCTCCCATGTGGGAGACAGCCACCATGGGTCCCTGGCTAACTGTGTGCTGGCCATGGCTTAGGTGACTTACATCTGTATGAGGTTCATGTCCCAAACCAACTCCAGGAGGCAGAGGAAGCTAAGTATTATTTTGAGCACTGTTACATGTAAGCACTTGCTATTCAATTCTCATTTAAATTGTACAGCAGTCTTGTCCAAGGGTACAGAGTGGTTACAACTTTTCTTAAGTTGCCTGGCTGGTAAGCGACAGCCAATATTTGAACCCAAATATTCCGATGCCATGGTCTGTGTTAAACTCAGCCACAATGTTAAGCTGTCTGTAGTATTCTTTCAAAAATTCTAAAAAGTGGTCAGGAATTGGCAGTTACTCCACAACTAGATGAAAAGGAGCCGATTACTCATCTTAATGCTTGTCTGTGGCGTTTAGCCCCAGTTAACTTCCACTGAACCACCCTACGGAGGCTCCAAGGCTCCTCCATGCTGAGAGGTAAACAGGCTGGCCTGGCAGTGCAGGCCACAGAGGAAGGCCATTACTTACCATTGCAGGAGCAGTTCTGCTCCAGGCGGTGCCGTGGGGTGAGGATGCTGAGCCTGGCCGTGCTATATGTGGGCCCAACCTTGGGGTCCAGGTGCACTGTCTCTTGGCAGCCTTGACCCTGGCAGCTTGGTCCCTGGCAGGGCACCACGGGCATAGCTGATCTCATCTGAATTCCCACCGCGTGCTCCATCTCCTTGGCTGAGCGCGTGATGATGGCTGCCAGCTCCTGCAGCTTGTAGAAGGTTCCAGTATGGCCCTCAAAGACCAGGAGCACGTCCACACCAGTTGTAGCCTCTGCAGGCTGCAGGCTGGCCAAGTGGATGTTGGCTCGCCTGATGTCCAGCTTGTTGCTGAGGAACCTCTGCAGGTTCCGCCAGTGGTCGCTCACCAGCTCCTCTGGTGTGAGCTGGTGGAAGCCCATCCACACGGCTGGCTGCAGCACCTCCCGCCCCATGTGCCACACGTGCACGTGGACCCCAGCCACGGTGCGAAAGGTCCCATCGCTGACTGTGACGTTGAAGGAGTAGCGGCCAGGAAGCAGGCCCTGCATGGCAATGATCTTGCCATCGGGAGTGCCCACGGAGAAGCGGCTGCCCAGTGTCTCCTCTTCTGCCAGCCGATAGGTCAGTGTGTCCTGAGGGTCTCGGTCAGTGGCATGGATTTTGCCCACCATGCCTCCCTGGAACTCCTCCTCCCCGATGGCGATGAAGATTTCCAGGGGCAGGGCAGATGGAGGGTATTGGCTCTGCTCTGTGACGTGGATGCTGACCAAGGTGGAAGATGAGAGGGGCGGGACGCCGCTGTCTGACACCTGTGGGCAAAACACACACTGGCATCACGCAGAAAAGCTCCTTTGAGTCTGGCTCTACCAAGCCAGTGTTGTGGGCAGCTGTGTCTCCCTGTCCCTCTCCCAACTTGTTGCACTTGCAGAAAAGTTTTTAATTGCAAACGTGCTGCTCTGCCATATACCAGTTTGGGGGAGGAAGCGGGAGGGTGCTCTATTCCCTTATCTGATATCTCTCCAGTCACACTTGCTTTTGAACTTCCTAGCTCTGACTGCCCTCCAGCATCACAGTCTCTCAGTGACTTTCCTGGTTTCTTGCCCAGCCTGAGAAGATTCTCTTTAAAGCCACCCTTCTCCCCACTTTGTCTATGCAAGTGGAGAGGGAGTAAGGATTTATTCTTCTAATCACATAGCTCACAGGAACTGCAACACTGAGTAACACCGTTCACACTTTTTGTGTGTCTTTCTGATGAGATCGCTACCCATCTGAGGCTCAGATCTCAAAGAAGGCAACAAACTTACTCAAGGTCTTAGGGCTGCTAAGTCCTGAGCAGAAGCCCAAAGCATGCACGCCTGTGTTTTTGTTGCTGATCTATGCTGCCTCCCAGTGAATGGAAATGGAAATACAGAACAGATACAAGAGGTGGTGACAATGCCAACAGTCAGCAAGCACCAACTGACCCACAGCTAGATCTGAGTCTAACACAGAGGTCAGGAAGCAGTTCTCTTACTGTAAGCATTCTTGCTCTTGGCTTTAAGGATTCCTTATCCAAGTTAGCCCTGACCTCTGGCCTCTTAGTTCCTATTCCCAGTGACCCACTGGACACTGACTTGGGCATTTCACAGACAACTGGAAGGGAATATGAGAAAGTTTCATTTTACTTCAAAACATGCCAATCTTCCCTGTCTGATAAATGGCACTACCACTCTGTCTTCATTGTCATTTGAGAATTGTCCCTGATTCTTTCTTGTCCCACAATCAATGCATTACCAGCTACTGTCTCTTTACATGTAACTATTTACATGTAACTCTTCCACTTCTATGTCTTCATCACCTCCAGGTCTTGGCACCAATATCTCCAGGGCGTGTGACAATTTCTGACTGCTGTTCTTCAGCCATTTTCTCTCAATAGTTTCACAAGTGACCCCCCCGAGCCCTAAGCATGGGCCCTTGCTTATTGGAAGCCAACTAACCACTCTTCTTGCATTTAGATTAGAATCTGTAGGTCCTGCCAAGACTTATAATTAGGATGACTGTACACTGTGGTTTGCCAGGGTCGGCCTTGACTTTCACCAGTTGTGCATCAATTATCACTAATTAGTTATACCAATCGATGTTATGGCATCAATATCCATGTCTTCTTAAAATTCATAAATCTAATGTCTGGCATAATACTTGGAAATGGGGCTCCTAGGAGATAATTTGTTCACTGGGGCTCCACACTCATTAATGATTGTGTAAGAGGAGCCTAGTGTGGTGGGTGTTTAGTCATTAAAGTGCTTGTGTTCCATACTAGAGTACCAGGCTGGCTCTAGCACTGATTATGACTTCAGGTTCCTGATAATGCAGACTTTTGCGAGCAGCAGTAATGGTCCCAGTGACTGAGTCCCTGCCACCCACATGGGAGACCTGGTTGGTGTTCCCAGCACCCAACACTGGCCTGGCCCAGTCTCAGCCATTGCCAAGCAATTGGGAAATGAACTAATGAATGGATGCTCACTTTCTCCATCTCCTTATATCTCAGCCTCTTCAATAAACAGAACAGAAAAAGGTCAGACAGTGGAGTAGGCCTCTTTCTGACATGGGAGCATACAAGATGGCAGCAGTCTATAACCTGGAGAGGCCTCGTGAGAACCCAGCCATGCTGGACTCTGCTTTTGCACTTGTGGCTTCCTGAACTGTAGGAGATAAATGAGTGTCCTTTAGCCACCTAGCCTATGGCATTCTAGTGCATCCTGAGTGGGTTAAGACAGGGTCTATGACTCAGTCATGCAAATGGGAAGGATCCCACAGTTCACTCAGCCCATCCTCCAGCTTCAGCCCCAGCCCCTCTGTGGTTCATGAGCAATGACCTCCTCAACTCCATCAAGGGCCATTTTTCACTTTTACCCAATTGGGACTCAAGTCAAGAGGTCAGAACCAGAGTGAGGGTGTTTAGGCACCTCAGAGTTTGGATTCTGAGGTCAGAGTGCTTGGGTTTGAACTGAGTTCTGCTTAGCCTGTATGCCTGTGTCTCCTCTGTACAGTGGTGTCTGTACAGTACCTGCTTTATGTGAGGTTTTCCTGCAGTGTTGCCCATGAAGCACCCAGCCCATGTCTGACATGGTGTAAGGGCTCTGTCCACTTTCTCCAAGGTCTGGAAGCATTGTTTGTGCTTTTGCCAGCACAGTGACCATCCCCATGACCACCTGCAGAGGTCAAAACAGCTCTCACCTCAATATGCAGCTGGTACCATTCCTGGAGCCTCCTGCTCAGGCCCATGGTGGTCACCAGCCAGCCATCTGGTGTCACTCGGAAAGCAGAGTCAGTATTCCCCTTGGTGATTCGGAAGGAATATGGGGGACCATTCTCTGGAGAGTCCGGGTCGCTCAGGATCAGTTCCAAGACTCTGCTGCCAATGGGGGAGTTCTCCTGCCAACAGAGAGATGGAAACGGAGGTGCAAAGCAAGTCTCAGTGTTGGTTCTTGCATCATTATGGATTCCTTGCTTGGGATAAATCTGCAGTGCTCTCACTGCTCCCAGGCTGTGCCTGAATCTCCAGCTCCCATTTCTTCATACCACCTGCCTCTGAGTCAGCTGCCAACTCCTCAGCCTAGGCCAGCAGCTCCTCGCAGGCAATGCAGAATCTTAGACACAAAGACCATTGGGGCTGGAAGAAATATTGGAGGCTAAAGATCCAATCCTCTATTCTGCAGAGGTGCTTTGCTTAAAAGTCAGTGGATGAACCATGTATAGAAAGTCATGAAGACTTCAGGTACATGACATTTTTGTGATTTTTTTCAGGATTGGTGAACACCCATATAAACTGTGCTTGCTTAGATCATTACAAGATGGGCAAATTTTAAAATGATTAGGAATTCAACTATGAACAATTGGCCTCTGTCAGTCCAGGTTTTATTTTATTACAGGGGAATTCAATATGTTACAACACAATGGTTGTTAACTGTACTTGTAGCATCACAATCTCGCCTACAAACAGAATTTTATGGGTGAAAACTGGTGGCTGCCTACCCAACAGACCTTCTCTTTCATAGAATGTTGCTTTCTTTAGGAATGAGTGGCTGTGTTCAGAGAAACTCCTTCTAAAAGGAGATGTACTGTAGCAGGTTGTAGTCATATAACATGACATCTTGTGCCAGGTCTTGGTTTAACGCTGACTAGATACCCCAGTTAGGCCACTGGAGAGGATACCAGAGAAGCTTCTAAAGTATTCTTGGATAAACAGATTCTTTCCAAGAAGAGTCCTTCCAATGTACCTTGGAAGATGATTAGGCAAGAGGCTATGGTGCTGGGTCTGTAGCAGCCAATTTGAAACTAAGAGGGAGAAGGTGAGGGAATTTCATGGATGTTGAGCAAATGCCATGCTATTACTTTCTTACTGAAATAATGTATGCCAAAATGTAATTTTTGATATACTCTCTTATTAGGCAATATAAGAAAGCATTATGACTTAATTTTTAGTCATCTAATTTTTTTTTTTTTGCCAAATCATTCTAATATCCAGAATGTGTAAAAACATACAAAAGTGGAACTAGCCTGGGTGATGTGCATGGGCCTTGCCCATCTTACCAGCATCCTTTCCTTCTAGGGCCTGCCAATCCCCACTCAGAGCTTTATGGCTCCTCCAAATCATATTGCAAACCATTGACCTGGTGGCAATTACCTGGAATCTGCACCATCTCCTGGATTTAGATTCCCAAGGTTTCCACATTCTAGTTGTGGTCCATTTTTCACCTTCAGTTCTTAAACCTGTACAGTGGGCACCCCCTACTATATATGGCTATTGTGAACCTCAGCGGAACTAATGGATGTGACAGTACCTACCAGGGCCTGAGGGTTTCTAATCCCACAGTCCATCCCCCTTCATCAGTGTGGTTATCCTTAGGGCAGCAAGGTGACAGGCCTTGTTTGGTGGGTGGGAGGATGAAGTCACTGAAGAGTGCCTCCCCTTTGGAGGGAAACAGACAGAGGGCGTTGAGCTCACCTGGATGGTGGTGCTGTAGTTGAGCTGGAAGAATCTTGGCGGGTTGTCATTGACATCAACCACTTGGATAGCGACATCTGTGTCCTCATGCAGAGGGGGCTGCCCGCTGTCTGTGGCTCGGAGCCTCAGGGAATAGCTAGGGGTCTGTTGTAAAATGCCCAGTGGAGAGTTAGCAATGAGGCCCCTCACTTATGCCTCGCTGACTCACAGCAAAGATCTTCAGAAATGTAAGCTTGGAGACATTGTTCTATGCCCACCCGAACTGACCATGCCTGGCATTTTGGAGTTCAGATGCTGAAGTGAGGCAGAAATAAATGCAGTTTCAATTTCCACTATTTGCCAGCTATGAGACTGGGGGAGGGGTGACTATGCTCACTTCCTCAGTTTACTTTGAGGATTAAATGTCATAACGCATGCAAAGCACTTAGCAACCCAGCTGGCAAGAACAGGCACCCAGCAAATAGTCACTGCTACTGTCATGGACTATGATCCCTGGCCACTGGGAGAAGTGATCTGAGCTCCTCAGAGAAAGCTAAGGGTTATTCAAGTGACAAGTCCTTCTCCTTGTCCCTGGCCTCACCGTCCACGGAGGCCCCAGACAAGGAACAAGTGGGAGATGCTCCACTTCCTGGGCAAGTGTCAGGTGGAGTGGCAGTTCACCTTCTGGGCTTGCAGCATGACTTTCTGCTGGGATGAGCTCGGGTGGGCCACCTCCCTCCAAGACTCACCTGTTCCCAATCCAAGGCTTTTGCCACCTGTAGTTCCCCCTTCTTGGGATGGATGGTGAAGTGCCCAAGCTGGTCCCCTTCTACGAGACTATAGGTAATGGCATTATTTAGGGGTCCATCTGCATCCGTTGCTGACACCTGCAAGTGGGGAAACAGTTGTAAATGGAGGGTCAAGAGGGACTGGAAGAGAATCCTTAGTCTGGAGTGCAGGCAAGCCATGTGAGCCTGACCCAGTGGCTACTATTGGTCTGGCAGTCTCTGGTCCACAGTCTGTGGTCCACTCCTGCCAAGAGAGTGTCTTCACTGATATCCTAGCATAGACTTTAGCATGCCATGGTTCACTCACTCATTCATCCTGATAGGCTGCTGGGACCTGTCCTGTGGGGAGGAATGAATATGCCAAAATGAATATGCCTGCAGGAAGTTGAACGTCTGGTGTGGGTGAGTGTAATCCAGGACACAGTGTGATGGGAGCACAGAGTAGTGATACATTCCAGGGAGAGAGGGTGGACAAGGATTTGTGAAGTTCACAGGGGTCAGGAGGGATTGTGGGATGAAGATGCCTTCCAAGCAGGACAAACAGTGGGACTCTGAAGATGCAAAATTCCAGAAGGTACCAGGTGGGAAAGGCACATGCCTACATGGCTGGAGGATAAAGGGGCTCATAGAGAACTGTGGGAATGGGCATGCAAGGAGGGAGCAACTTCATGATCAAGTGCAAAGAGGTATTGTCCCACTCCCCTCATCCCTGATTTTGGAGCCTCTGGGAGACCACTGAGGTCTGTCTCTTCTCTCTCACCAGGGCTTGCCTGTCCCATGTCCATTCATTCAGAATTGGCTTTACCAGATGGCTCTGAGACAGCTGGGCAGCTGTGTGTCACAGCCAAGCCTGCAGTGTATCTGATGAAGCAAGCCGTGGGTGACCAGATCCCACCCCCCAGACTCTGCCCCCAAAAGCAATATGGAGTGTCCTTACCGTGAGAACCACGTCCCCCACCATTGCGTTCTCCAAGACCTTCACGCCATAGAGCCCCTGAGGGAATCTGGGCCGGTGTTCATTGACATCAGTGACATTGATCACCACGGTGATCGTGTCACTGAGGGCAGAAGAGCCCTTGCGGCTGCACTCGATGGAAAGGAAGTACTTGGGGCTCGTTTCAAAATCCAGGCTCCGGTTGACATACAGGATCCCTGCAGAAGCCAAATGACCAGGAATGATGAGCAGGTGGAGTCCCAGGGCAGAAGGCCCAGGGCTTGGAGATAGGGCTTTACCCATCACCCCCTTAGCTGCCCTCTTTGACTTATCTCCTCATCTTCTAATTCCATTTCTCCACAAGCTTTCTGATATACCCTGAGGATTACGGTTCCCCAGGACGAGCATGCGTCGCTCACCCGTACGTGTGTCCAGGCGGAAGCTCCCTTGCTCATTGCCGCTGACTACTCGGTAGCCGCTCTTCTCAGAGCCAGGGCGAGTGAGAGGGGCCAGGTGCAGCACCTCGGTGCCCAGCGGCGTATCCTCCCGTACCCGGATGCCATGCTCAGGGCTCAGGAACACGGGCAGGTAGTCCTCGAGACCCACCACGGAGACTGTGACGGTGCCCAACGTGGAGAGCGGGATAGGGGTGCCCAGGTCTGAGGCGCGCACCGTGAGCTCCAGTGCTGCCTGGGGCCTGGCCCGCAGCGGCTTCTCTAGGCGGATCACACCCGTGGTGGTGTCGATGGAAAAGTGGCCTTCCGCGGAGTCCGTCAAGGAGTAAACCACCTGGGCGTTGGTGCCTGTTGGGGAGACAAGGGAGCGGTTTTCACTGGGGGCAGTGTTAGGAACCGGGCGGTATAGCGGGAGTGAAAATTGGGCGTACAGGAGGTCTGGAGCCAGACTTAATGTGTTGAAGACCCAAGTCCTGTGGCAGTCTGTGGTCTGATCTTCAAACCTGTCATGCTGTATGAACATGGTCTGTGGCGATTAGGCGCCCTTGTCTATTTGGAGATGAAAATAGACCGAGCTAACAGACTCCTATCCCATAGGGTGCTAGTTGTCCTAGAATACTTGTTATATCTTGATTGGGATGCTGGTTACACAAATCTGCAGGTGGAATCATGTAGCATTGAACTGCATTCAAACTCGTGCTATAATAGGAGTCCAACAAAACTGGTGAAGGCCAAATGAGGTTGCAGTCTAATTACTGTAAGGTGTGGACCCTGGGGAAGCTGGGTGAGGCCTGCACTTGAGCACTGTTATTGCAACCTCCTTGGAGTACACAATTATGTTTCCATAAAAATTAAAGTAACAGTGCATGGAAAGTTGTCAATAAATCACCATGCCCTGTGTCTCTCCCACTTGACTCAGATTCTGTTTTCTTGGGCTAGGTGCCAGGTGAAGCAGCTGGCTTGCAGAAGAGCCACAGTGCATGAAAAATAACCACATTTAATGATCAGCTGTGAGCTCCTCCCCCACCCCATCAGTCAGATGAGCGTAGATGCCATGCCTCAGGATCTCTGACACACATGGCGACACACAGACATTCCTGTGGTGAGGAGGTGGCAGGAATAAAAATAACATCTTTAAAAAAAAAAAAAGGACCTGCTGGTCAGGCCTAGGATATTTGGTTAAAGTAACCACTTTGAAGAGGTGATGGAAACTGGTATCAGGGGAGAGGATGTATCCTAGAAGGAAGGTGGGACTGGGACCATGTGATTGAAGAGACTTGGGGCTCTTTCACCTAGAGAGGCAAGTGGTCCCCCTTTCCTAGTGTCAGAGCTGTCCTAGACAAGGGGTCCAGGAGACTGGCGGTTACAGAGGGCAGGATGAAGGCCCATAAGAGTAGTGGTTCCCTGAGGAACAGCCACCCAGGAAGCAAGGAGCACCTTTTCCTCTGGAAAAGCAGTGTCTGATCGTATTCCTTCAGGGCCTTGTAGCCATTTTGGGGTAGATGAGGATGGCTGGTGGGGCCCTCCAGCTCTGAAGTATCTGGCATCTGTCCTATCAAACTAATCCTACATCTCAAACAAGGCTTCCCACCTGCACCTGTCAGTTCCAACACACATATAATGCCCAGGTCCAGCTACTCTACTTTCTCACTCACTGCTCACCTTGGTATCCTGCAACCAACCTCCTACATCCCCATTCCCTGACCTTGCCAAATCTCTCACCTTCTTAACACTAAGCAAAAGCTCGCTTTCCCTAAGAAATCTTAAATTCACTGTGCAGTGTCATAGGGTATCTCGATCCCACTTTTGTCATCATCATTATCATGCTGGTGTGATTACTGGAGCCTTTTGGGGTTATATACCCTGGAATTACAATGTTTGGTTCAAGAAAATGTGGCTATAATTCATTTCATGATGGCAGAAAACTAAAATTGAAACACTATGCAGTCAATACTAATTACATTAATATTAGTATTAGCATTAGTCAATAGTAATTCCATTACCCTTGCAAATTTTGGGATACAACCCCAATAATACTGTCACAAATTAAAATGTAAAATAGTGAAAGTGTTTCAGCTTCGCTGCAGACAAAACTGATCAAGAAATTAATAGGTTTAATGGGGTCTGTGCCAAATGAATCAGATTTGGACAGTTCCTATGGGTGTATTTCTGATGAAATGTTTGTGTTAAAAATGACTTTAGGGGCCTGGCATGGTAGCCTAGTGGCTAAAGTCCTCGCCCTGAACAAACTGGGATCCCATATAGGCACCGGTTTTGATCCCGGCAGCTACACTTCCCATCCAGCTCCCTGTTTGTGGCCTGGGAAGGCGGTTGAAGATGGGCCCAATGCCTTGGGACTCTGCACCCATGTGGGAGACCTGGAGGAAGCTCCTGGCTCCTGGCTTTGGATTGGCACAGCCTTTGCGCTCACTTGGGGAGTGAATCATCAGACAGAAGATCTTCTCTGTATCTCCTCTTTGTATATCTGACTTTGCAATAAAAATCTTTAAGAAAAAAAAATGCCTTTAGGGAGCAAGAGCAACATCGAAAGTTCTCTGGCTTTAAGAGGTGAGGAAGAAACACGAAGCTGAAGTGCTCAGGATGTGCCTCAAAGCATTGCTAAAATCTGTCACTTAGTACTCAGATATGCAGCTTGTAGACATGTTCCACTTTCAAGTGTTGACAAACTGAACCAGCAGCTTCCATCCTGGGCCTAACATTTGCCCTAGGCCACCCAGGGAGCTCGAGGCAGAACAGGTGCAGAAGCCTCCAGTCTTTTTCAGACTCACCTTGGTCAGGATCCCGGGCAAATACAACAGCCACCGGGGTCTTCACTGTGGTGTTATCAAAGACGGCCACAGAGCAGTGGCTGGGAAAGAACCGTGGGGCATTGTCATTCACATCCTCCACCTGCAGGGTGATGTCTGCTTGGCATGAACGGCCGCCTCCATCTGTTGCCTTGGTTACAAGGTTGTACAGCTCCTTCCTCTCACGGTCCAAGCCTGTGAGTGTGCTCAGCTCCCCTGGCCAAAAAAAAAGAAAAGAAAAAAAATGGCAGAAACTGAGCTTTCTCTGAGGCACATAACCTGAATAAGTGCCCTCAGTATCTGCAGGGGACTACTGTAGCCACACAGAATTTAGTCACGGTGGAAAGGATCCAACACCACGTACACACAGCCAGGGAGGAGGACCTGCCTGTCCCCTTTCCCACTCACCCACCTCCCTAATTCTCCCAAACGTGCTCCATGACCATCATCATCAATTTACAATACTCAAAAAGCTATACATGCAACAGTTTAAAAGGCCCATCAATCCACTTTTAACAACATATAAGAAATGTTTGTCCTTTGGCCCATAACTTCACCTCTTGAAATAGAAACACACACCTGTATATATACATATCTACTATGGAATAATGACCCCAAAATACAAACATGTGTAAAAGATATTCTTTGTAGCATTTAGTTTTTTTTTTTCTCTCTGTAGCATTTATAACAACATATTTAAATCATCTTCCCCAAAAAGGCCATGGTTATATATATTTATGATTTTGTTACATAGTAAAGTGTTACGCAGCCAAACTTGAAGAAGGATGTACTGCCTCCATCATATCTCCAAGATAGTATTACTGAGTGAAGGAAAAAGTAAAAAATAATATTCTGGTTTTATGAATTACATGAAAAGACAACCTGATGGGATGTATACTTGGAACCTTTATCTTTGGGGGAGGGTTTT
Source organism: Ochotona curzoniae (assembly GCF_017591425.1). NCBI lineage: Eukaryota > Metazoa > Chordata > Mammalia > Lagomorpha > Ochotonidae > Ochotona > Ochotona curzoniae. The sequence goes on along the minus strand of NW_024464918.1, from coordinate 19,259,375 downwards.
GCTATGTGGCTGCTCCAGTTTCTATCTAATACACACCTACCTACGTTATTTGAATTTTATACAATGATTGTGTATTTGTTCCATGTTCAAAACCTGCCCAGTTGTGTTTTGTTTCTTTTGAAGTCTTCACTGATCATTCCCACAGCTGAGCAAACAGTAGCAGAGAGATAAGGTGATCCGCCCCAGTCACCCTGCGCATCCAGGCTGGTGTGAGAAAGGGTGACATTGTCCCCTGTTAACCAGACACCCCTGTCACCTCCCTGCTGGGGAATTTCGGGTCATCCTTTGAGCTCCAAGCCAAGTGTTGGCAGCTGGCCCTTGTGACCTGGGTTGCCCATCCCTACAACCTTCTTTCTGGCAGTGGGACAGGAATCCCACCTGGGTGAGCTGCTCTTTCAATGTAAACACCTTTACCCTGTTCCCTCGGCTGACTCAGCCCCACCCGCCTCTCCTGTGTGCATGGTCTCTATGCTTTGACCTCTGAGGGACAAGACCGATGGTGGCAACCACTCTGAGGAGCTGTGCTTGGGTGCCATGCCTGGGTGCTCCACCATTGCTCCACCATGCCTGCTCCTTGTAACAATCCCACAAGATTGCCATCCAGTTTGCAGCACAGGTGTCTTGATCACATCCTTGACCATGACACTCATCTGCCTAACTCCCCCCATGTTGTGGAAGGAGCGATTTTGCCTTGCCTTTCCCGAGGCCTTTACCTTTGCCCTGTCTCCCCTTTCTCTAGGCCATTGTTTCTGGTATTCAGATGTGCCTACTTTCCCCCAAAATTGAACCCTGGTACAAGCTCTCCTTCTGTCTTGATTGCCCTTCCCCTATGACCTCTGAGCCTATGGCTTGAGTCCATACATTTTATGAGATGAATTTTACTTAACCTCACTCACAAGTCTGAGTCAAGTACATCTGCCACGTAGCTCCCTGGTGCATTATGTTTCTTCTTAGCATAATTCAAACCACTCAACCTTCCCCTCTAGATTGTAAAGACCTGGTCTTGTCTTGACTGTCTATGGATTATGTCCTCAGTACCCAAGTAGTGCCAGTATATGTTTACTTAGTGTTTGTGTGCTGTTGGATGGCTCCATGATGGAGGATGAAGGAATAGATGTATTTCTGCTTTTTCAAAGAGCATGGTGTGATGTTGGGCACTTGGCATTCAGTAAACCAGTGGCTGGCCTGATCCTGCAGCTCACCTGCCTGAAAACTTACCTGTATGTGGATCCATCTTGAACTCATGCGCCCCCGGACCATGCAGAGAATACGTGATCTGAGCATTGGTGTCCGTGTCCATGTCTGTGGCAGACACTTTCAAAATGAAGTGCCCTGGGGGCACATCTTCCTGGACTTTGCCAGTGTAGACAAGCTGGAAGTAGATAAGCCAAGAGGGAAACTTAATCAGGGAGCTGAACATAGTTTCACAGAGAACACATGGCAGGGAGAGAAACTAAGATGGCAATTAGAGGACACACAGAGAAACAGAGGATGGAGGAAAACAGAGAGGAAGTTTATTAAAAAGAAGAATGCAAGAAAAATGGCAATGGAAAGTAGGAAGAAGTATTCAAAGCCAGAAAAGACTGAAATTGATGTAAGAAGTTCCAAGAGCCCATAGCAGGGTTCTTACAAGGTGTGCATTGGGGCCCTTAGAAGCTTCTGGGTGTGATCAGTGTGCTGGGCCTGACCTAGGCCTTCCCCAAGTGCCAGGTCAGTCCCCTCCTGGCTGTGTTGGCTCATTCTTTGCTCCTGTGGCAAGGTTGTGGTATCAGACCCACCTCCCTGGCCACACCCCCAGGACAGAACCCCTTGGATCCATGTGGCCCCATCATTGCATGTTGAAGCTATAACATAGAGAAAGATCAGAGGCCTTGACACCGTATTCCCTCATGGCTTTCTCTGGGTTGTTTCTCAGCATCCTGGGTCTCCACCATTGTAGGGCAAGGGCAAGCATGGGCCCCATGCATGCTCTGGGTAGAAGCTGCATGCTCAGGTGGATTGTGTGTAAATGGTTCCCCAGGCCTTTTTCTCCTAAATCTAATTATGCTGAGGACCATCCTTGGGAATGCCAGAGTGGGCCCGGTTCTACTTCTGCCAGTGTTGTAAGGGTGGCTGAGGGGAAAAGGGAAGAAGGCAAACTGCAGCACCTCTGAGATCCCTCAGAACGGCCATTGTCTATGCGCACAGATAACCTGGGTTTTCTCTTCTTACAATGCTCTTTGTGACTGGAGGAGAGACATAGAAGAAAAAGTGATAGGATATACACATATGCACGTGTGTTGCAAACCATGTATTTGTGTGCAAATAAGTTAAAGCATGTGAGTGCATCTGTAAGCATGTCTGATTTATATATGCATATTCGCATGTGTGTGGGGTGTATATGGGTGAATGTGGTAGGTAGTAAATATAGGCTTACATGGATGTAGGCATATATTGCCTTGTATGAAGTGTCAAGATGATCCTTTGTACATGTGTATGTATAAACATGGTCTCACTGTACACACATTTGAATTGAGGTTATAAAATTGTCAGTAGTTTAACTTTATCTGCATCTGCAACACACGCCACTCCAAGGTTAAAAATTAGCTGTTGTGTTTTTAAAAATGTTTAAAAGCAAAACTCTGTGACAATTAATTGTTGGATTATACTCTCTAAGGGCGCAGTTCCTCTCCTGATAAGCACTTACAAGCGTGTGCTCGCACACATACTTCTACTCCGCATTTATCATCATGAGTTTAGGGCTGAATCACAAGGTCCTTAGGAAAACACCCCTTTAACTGAATGTTACTGCCCTGGTGCATGTCTGTGTGTGTAGCCTGAAGGAAGGTATCTGCATCCTCCTGTGTCCGCCAAGCACATGCGAGGGCATGTATACGTGGGCGTGGGAGAGGGGCATCTCCAGAGGCAAGTCTTTGGCTGTGTGTGATAATTGAGAGCCCTGCTAACAAGCTCAGTGGTGTAGGAGGTTTGCCCATTGGGCATGGCAGTGTGTTTGGGGAATGCATATGTTATTTTACTTCCAGAAGTATTTTACAGAAAAGTGGACATGTGTTAGGAAGTGTAGGTGAAGAGAAGGTGTGGACTGTGATTGCTGAAGAATTCGGTGTATCCTTCTGAAGTGCCAAGCAATTGCTTACAATTATCCTGGTTCCATGACCAGCAAGGGCAAACAAGGTCAAAGATTGGACAGCTTCAAAGATAGCACCCTGGGTCCTCCTTTCTCCTGCCCCTCGTGCTACCTTGCTTATCTCCACATCTCTCACCTGGGAACACTGGGGACTGTTGTCATTGATGTCCAGGACAAAAACCTCCACTGGGACAGAAGCCTGGAATTTGCCATCAGACGCTGTGATCCTGAGCAAGTACTTGGCCATGTGCTCACGGTCCAGGATCTTCCTCGAAGAAATTCTCCACTCATCCCCAACTTGACTGATGCCGAACTGGCCCAGAGGATCTCCCTCTAAGAGACAAGGGCAGAGCTTTCAGAGGCCAAACAACAGACCCGAACCAGGCTTTCACGGGCAGCCCCCTCGCTGACAGGTGCTCCTCTGGGATTACTGCGGAACACAGCAATGCCCTTCCTTTCCTGGGGACCCCTGTCACAGAACTTGCTACAGAAATGTCTCTGAGAGGCACGACTCCCAAATACAATGTTGAGGAGCAAGTTTCTTAACTATTTGTGTCTGGGTAGGCACTGGGAGAAGTTGAAAGAAAGCTCAATTCTGTACACCAAATGTCTGGAATCTACATCTGCAGCAGTGCAGGGTTAGGAAGAATGAACAGCACCAATACTGTTGAGGGTTTTATTTTGTAGGTAAGATTAAGTGTAGAAGCTATAGGAATAATTTGCTTGCTTATACATCATCTTTCCTTGATACCAATCACAAGCAAGCACGTGGGGAGATGGATTTTATCAATAAGGGTTTCCAAGAACCCAGAGTTCCAAAGTTAAGCTGGTCTAAAACTTAATTATACATTGACACTTGTTGTTCAATTATTAGGTTTTTAAGACTTTTGTGATGTTAGAAGATAGGGTTATTCTTCTACAGCTCTGTTTCAGACAGCTCTGATCCTGTCTGTCTCCAGGAGTCTGTGATTCTTGATTGAAACATTGAGCTCCTTGACTCTCTGCTGGACAGCTGTGATGGCAGAAGCCATGCTAACGGGACTGGGATGACATACGTTCCAGGGAGTGGGAAGGAAAGGACATTGAATGGGAAGAAGCTCCTTGTGACCAGTGATTCGCTGACTTACCTGTTAGCTACAAAGCGGAGTAATGTTAGTTTTGCAACAGATGCTTGCTTCAGAGAAGCAGATGAGCAGGTATGGTTTTAATCCTGGCCCATTCACAAGCTCAGAGTGTGATCTTACTTGAGCTTCTCCCTAACCTGAACTCGGATTTCCCATATGTTAAATATGAGAAACCAGCTGGAATCGTATCTAAGGAAGTGCTGTCACTCCAACACTCAGTGATTATACTGTGAGAGTCGTGTGGTTACCTAAGAAGCATTCTGCATCTAAGGCCTGCCCTGGCTAGGATGCTTACTCTATAAAATCAGCTGACAGTATTTTTATGGATCACACAACAGTTGGTGCCTCCTGTATCTTCCAGGGGACAACAGACAACATTTGGGAGTGATACCTCTCTCTTCCATCTATCCCACCCAAAATAATTTATAGGAAGTTCTCAGAGCTTTCTCCACTTAGGTCTTAACAGGCACATTCAGTGTATAATGAAACAACGGAGACACTGAACATTAAGGCAAGGCCAGGACTTAGACCTATGTTGTTGGGAACTTTATACTGATCATTTTCAGCCTGATGCCTCTAATCTGACAGGTATCTTTACCTGTGATATAGCAGGTGACCTGCCTGTTCTTCTCAGAGATGTCTGCATCCAACGTCTTCAAAGTGACCACAAGTTCCCCAGGTTCACTGTTCTCTATCACAGAGCCTCTGTAGTCTGCAGCAGCGAATCGGGGAGCATTGTCATTCTCATCTGTAATTGAAACCTCTACCAGTGCCTGAGAAGATAGCTGGATGGTCTGTCCATGGTCATAGGCCACCACATAAAATTGGTAGTTCTGGCGGGTCTCACAGTCAAGTTCCTGGAGTGTGGTAATCCATCCAGTTTCACTATCAATGGCAAAAAGCTCATGGATATTGTTGCCAGCATCTGATGACAGCCTGTAACTCACCCGGCCATCATTCCCAGTGTCCTGGTCATTGGCTGTCACTTGGATGACTGTGGTCCCCCCTGGCATATTCTCTGTGAGGAAAGCTTTGTATGGATCAGCCTCAAAGACAGGTCTATTGTCATTGACATCTTTTACTTGGATGTTGACAGAGACCAAAGACACCAAGTCCGTGTCCTCATGGGGGCAATGGGCCATCAGATCAATCTGGTACCATTTGGTGGACTCATGGTCCAAGGCTTTCTTCACCTTTAGGACCCCTGTGTCTTGGTCCAAGGAGAAGACGCCATCCTTGTTGCTCTCCGGCGTGGTGCCCTGCACTAGACTGTAGATGATGGGATCTTGAGCTGCCACAGCTTTAACAAACCCAATTTCAGACCCCTCTGGTAGGTCTTCAGAGGCTGAGAAAGAGTAGAGAGGTTCAGAAAATTTAGGCAAAGCTACTTCATTGGGAACAACCTGAAGTCTCACGGGCACAAGAGAGTCCCAGTGAGGAGGACCCCCATCTTGGGCTTTGATTTTGAAGTCAAAAGCCTGGTTTTCCAATCCTACCAGGCTCTCCTTCACCTTGACCACACCGGTTATTGGGTTGACCTCAATGATTTCTTCTGCCAAGTCCTCCACTGAGTCCACAGAGTATGTGACATCTGCATTCCGACCTTCATCTGCATCATAAGCCAGCACCTGGATGACTGGGGAGTCTTTGCTGACATTGGATGGGATGGACACAGTGTATCCAGATGCTTTGAACTGGGGGGCATTGTCATTTTCATCTGTGAGGATGATCTTCACGGTGCAGAAGGCCACTCTTCCTCCTCCATCCCGAGCCATGACCTTGATAGCAATAACTCTTTCTGTTGAATTTTCTCGATCCAGTTTTTGCAGAGTGGCAATCTGACCAGTGGGGTTAATGGAGAACTTCTCCCCTGCTAGTTTATTGATGATAGTATAATCAACAGTGCCATAGGGCCCACTGTCTTTGTCTATAGCCAACAACTCTATCACCTTGGTTCCCACCTTTGCATTCTCTGCTAATTCTGCCTCATAAACATGCTGCTGGAACTCGGGGCTGTACTTGTTGGCATTTGTGGTGTTAATGTAGACAGGCACAGTTGCTCGGAAGACCCCATCAGAAGCACCTACTCTCAAATTGTAAGATGAATCCAGTTGCTTTTTGCAAAGGTTGAACATAGAAATTATGCCTGATGAGCTATTGATGGTGAAATGCCGGTCTTGATTGCCAGAAAGAATCAGGTATTCCAGATGGGAAGTGTCCTGGCTGTCAGGGTCAAGAGCTTGCACTTTAAGAACCAGGTGTCCACAGGTTGCTAGCTCACTGACATTGGCTTCATATTGAGGTTGTCTGAACTCTGGGGGGTTGTCATTAACATCAGACACATTGACAACCACAAGGGTTTCACCAGTAAGTGGGGGATCTCCTCTGTCCATGGCCCTGACCTTCACGTGAAAGTGTTGTTGCGCTTCATAATCCAGCTCTCGGACTGTGGACATCTCCCCTGTGCTACCATTGATCTGGAAGAATTTGGAAACATCCGAGCCATCCTCCACAATGTGATAGGAGACATCCTGGTTCTGCCCCGAGTCTTGGTCAGAAGCCAACAGTTGGATCACAGGGGTCTGAGCAGGCAAGCCCTCAGAGACCGAAGTGGTATAGACCAACTGGGAGAAAGTGGGAGCATTATCATTGATGTCCTCTACTAGGACTTCCACTGTGGCTTCCGAAAACGATCCCAGGGCTGTGTCTGTGGCTCTGACTGTGAACACATGTTTGGTCTTCGACTCATAGTCCAGAGGCCCTGTCACTGTTAGTACGCCAGTTTTAAAGTCGGTGGTGAAAAGCATCAGCGGCTCCTCCTCCACAATGTTATAGATGAGCCGGAGTCCCTCTGGACTCCGGGCCTGAGTGTGCAGAATCGGAGTGTAGAGCGTGATATTCTCAGGTACTCTGACTTTGTAGTAAGGACTCTGAAAGAGTGGATTGGATTTATTTCTCACAGTGACGAGCACCCTCTCCTCTGTCTGGAGTGATGGAATCCCTCCATCCCGAGCAATAACTTTAAGGTGATACTTATTTAAAGCTTGATAATCAAAAGGTTTCTTGAGCGATATGTCCCCAAGATAGGGGTCAATTCGGAAATAAGTGTAATCTTCTGCAAACGCATACGTGACTCTCCCGTTTGGTCCCAAGTCCTCATCAGTGGCAGAGACCTGAAAGAGGACATCCCCTGGCTCCGTGCCGTCTTGGATGATTGTGTAATAAGGCAGATGCTTAAACCTGGGGGGATTGTCATTGACATCCTCAACAGAGACTCTGACGAGAGCCTGAGCCACCCGCTGAGGAGTCCTGTTGTCCCTCACTTCCACCACCACCTCGTGAGTGTCCTGCTGCTCTCGGTCGAACGCCACGCCTCTCGTCTGCAGTACACCTGCTGATTTGACCATACGAAACATATCTGTGCCATTCAAGAGGAAGTAGGAGAGGGTGTCATTCAAATAATTACCCCGGACACCAAGAATTACCAGTGCTTTTCTGTCTTGTAAATTTTCCTGCACTGTTGCCTTATAAGCATCCTGGTCAAACTGTAAGCTTGTGTCAACAACTTGGGTCAAAGCAATTTTTACCACAGCAGTATCTTGATACAGACCATCTGAAGCCCTGATGGTGAGCTTCCGAGAGAGTCCCAGGAGGGCAGGATTCAGCACAGAGATTTGACCAGTGATGGGATGGATGGCAACAGCTTCATCAGCATTGCCAGTTTTGATGCTGTAGCTGACTTCGGAATCGTCATCCATGGCCTGCACTGTCAGGAGCTCCATACCCGGATGGACGGATCCCACGACAGCCACTTCATAGATCTGTTCTGAGAACTTGGGAAGAGAGTCGTTGACGTCTGTGACATTAATGATGACCCTGGCAGGCTTGGGCGCAAATAAAATGCGGCTCCCTTGGTCGTGGACGTAGACACTGAATTGGAAAGAAGGCATGCTCTCATAATCCATCTCTGATACAATGGTCAGGGTTCCCATGCTGGGATCAATTTTGAAAAACTTCAGAGCCTCTGGCTCCAAAATTTTATAGACCAACAAGGAGTTGGCTTCCTTGTCCCTGTCAGAAGCATGAATCACAAAGGGGTTGTTTTCTTCATCCATGACCATGCTGTGTAATGGGGCAGCTTCACTGATGTGGCCTACAAAAGTTGACTTTGAGAACATGGGAGTGTTATCATTTTCATCTATTATGTAAATAAGCACCATGACATCAGAAAATGCGCCCGCCATGTTGCTAGCTCGGATTTTCAGCTGGTAGGAGGAGATTTTCTCATGGTCCAAGATCTTCTGGGTGGAAATGAGGCCTGAATATGAGTTTACGGAGAACACATCATCTTTGTTTCCTTCCCTTAGCTCATAAGTGACTTCAGAAGAGCTTGTAGCAGAGATGAGGAGGATTGGAGAACCAATGGGGATGGACTCTGGGACCTCGATGAAGTATTCCACTTTGGAAAAGATGGGGGCACTGCTGTCAGAGGGGTGCACATGAATGATCACGGTCGCCAGGGCATGCCGCCTTGGGGTGCCTTGATCCTCAGCCTTCACTGTCAGAGTGTGCCGGGCACGACTTGTCTGGTCGAGTTTCTGGGCTACGGTGATGATGCCTAGTAGGGCATTGATGGTGAAAAAATCCACACTGTTTCCTGAAACATAAGACATGACAAGATAAGGGTGCTGCGTCCCCAAAGGTACCAGCTGGACTTTCTAGGTCTGCAAAGAGGCTGTTGCATGAAACTTTAGTAGGGCACAATCTGCTTTCTATGTCACCCTGGGTTTTGTATAACAGTGTAAACAACTGATGGAGCAGGGTTTGGTTCCCCGAACCCAAGCTGCTGGTCACATCTAAACTCAATTGTTGATGGACCAGGATGGAGATGCAACTTCCTGTTGTGTCTAGGAAGCAGGCTTGGCAGGAGGTTGCTAGGTCACAGGGCTTTCCCTTAGGCAGTTCTTCAGAGTGTTGGCTGGGTGAGCCAGGCCTGCCCCAGCCTCTCCATGCATCCTGGCTCTTGCTGTGTAGTTGTTCCTTTGCACCGGCTTCCCTGTGGCCAGCCCAGCCAGCAGTCCAATGTGGCTGCCTGACCCTGCACCAGGAACCTGCAATCTGTAGAACACAATAAACTTCTTCCTTCCCAAGAAGCTCCTCCAGGTACCTTACAATGCCGAGGTGCTGCTCACTACACAAAGAATGGAATGTCAATAAATACTTCCTTAAAACCCATAATGTGAACAAGATAGAGGCTTCCCCAGTGGAAACCATTATTGCTTGCTGTGAATCAGTTTAGCACTTGCTAGAGGATCTTTGGTTTAAAAAAATATATATATTAACATGTGCTTGGAAGTAGACTCTGTCTTTCTTACTGAAGACTTATCCTCCATTCAATCAGGGAATTTGGATGAGTGCTCAAACATAGTGCTTTTTCACAACTTCTTTGTTAAAATGCAGAGAAAGACTAAGACATTGGGCTCCCATCTGCTGGCTCACTTTGCAAAAGGTCACTGAGGGTTGGACCAAGCCGAGAGCTAGTAGCTGGGAACTCATTCTAAGTCTTCCATGTGAGCAGCAGGGAGCCAATGACTTGAGCTATGATTGCTGTCTTCCAAGGTCTACATTAGCAGGAAGCTGGAGTCAGGAGCCAGAGATGAAAAGCAAATCCAACACTTTAGATATAGGGTGTGGGTCTCTCAACTGCCAGGCCACATGGCCACCTCTAGTTACCTCTGTAAGGTCAGGGCTGAGTAACATCTGAGTTACTGTCCTCTTCACTAGAAGGGCGGGTCCTGCACCCTGGGAAATATTTCTCTTCATTGTTCTTATTCCCATTTTCAAAATAGGTGCAAATATTATTATTTTAGTGGCGAAGGAAATAACTACACTTGATCATAAAATCCCATCTGGTTCTTCCACTCTCCTGAGCCGTTTTCTTGTTGCCTGCTTTGTGGTTGTGTTATAATGAAGGAAATAGTTAATGCATTCTAATATGGCTACTAAATATTCAGGGATAAATGGGCTTTTGTCATAAGAAAACTACTTTTTTCCTACCAGGAAAATGTAAAAAGCTCAGATGCCTTGAAAGTGCTGAAGGGTACTTCAGTTAAGTTTGGAGAAAATGAAATTGAAAGGTGCATTTGTCTTGCTGCAAAAATTATGAAATTTCTGCAGTGTGTTTTCATAATACGTATTTTCACGAGCTTTATGGAGATCCCTCAAGTTCACAAACATTTTGCAGTGCGTTTTGGTGTATATAACACTGACAAGCAATGGGCAAGTCCTCTGTTGTAGTGGACAGTTGGCCACGTTCATCTCTCTCTCTGCAGCATCTAGCTCTATGAGACATTCATTATTAAAAGTGATTATTGTCATTAAGTGTCATTAAACATGCATTATCAACCATGACAATTATTGTTAAGAGGTGGATACTGGATATTGTCATTTTCGTTATATTACTTATAATGAACACTTAGTCAATGATACTCCTAATCCCCACATTTATATAATACTTTAAATTGCTGATACAAATTAATGTACATTCTCTTTTAATCCCTACAATGAATTTCTGCATCAATATTCAAGAGGAAAGGAACCACAGAATATGTGACCTTAGCAGAAAATGAAACTGTAAAACTGGGCCTACACACTTTAAATTTCAGGTCCTGTCTAAGGTGCAAGTATAGAGTTACTGTGATTAAAATAGTCAAGGACTTCATAAGTTTCTTCTACAGATATTGTCCCTGGTGGTTTTTATCATGGGTACATGAATTCTCCAGTAACTTCAAGAGTCTTCATTATCACCAGCTTTGGAAATGCAGTCACTTGGATCACACTAGTTCTGGAGAGAGCTCTAGAACTATCACCTGCCAAATTATAGAGTGATGCTTGAACAGTTTGTGAAGTCATGTGTGTAGCACAGTCTTGTGTTTCCCCAGCACCTCTGCCTGCCCTCTGATCCTGGGGCTGGGCCTCACCTTTCAGGAGGGAGTAGTGGACCTCAGCATTAGCTCCCCGGTCAGCATCTGTGGCGCGGACTTGCAGCAGCTCGGTGCCGGGGGCTACGGTGTCGGGAACACTTGTCTCATAATGGAGCTGGGTGAAGTGAGGTGGGTGGAGATTTCCATCTTCCACGTGAATGGTCACCCACACGAAGTTCCTCTTGATGGGCATTTCCTGGTCTCGGACCTAGAGTTCCCAGAGGACAACAGAAGGAATAGCAAATGAAATGAAAGGAGCTGGGGATTAGAATAAGGACAAGAAAATAGAATGCCAGTGAGAAATATACCCAACTAAACTTCATTTACTTAATGTTTGCACTGATCTAGGATTTTTTTCCCCCTGAAATACTCTTATAATTTGTTGATTAATAGGCTTGGCTATTTTACTGAATAATCCTATCTTAGGAAAAAGGTAAAAAATAAGGAGAAAATGAATGTTCTCCAAATTCAGTCTTAGGAGACTTGGTTCTATAAGATGGTAATATATTATGCTGGACGAAAGTGTGCTGTGGTCATGTAAATGTCAGGAACACTAATATGCAGCTAAACAATTTTCTTTGTTGCAGGACTTCTCAGTGCCTTAAATACATACTAATGTGTTCAGCAGCTCATAAACTAGCCCAGAAAAACTGACCTTCAAGTCAGAGGACCAATCTATGAATCTAGTTGTATCTGAAGTAGCTGTTTGACCTTGAATAAGTCTGTTCTTGGGACCTTCCATGTGAGATTAGAGAAATGGGCAGGCTTAGGACTTCTTGTATAGGGTGAGGCAAGCAAGATATGCAGCAAAACTTAGGGAAGCTGTCACTCTTGGGGTCATAAAAATGCAGCTATGTGACTTGGAGAGTAAATCTTCCTTACATTTTGTGCCTTGCCTGTCTCACCTGCCTGGCCCTGGTCGGTGCTGTGTGTGTGCAGGCTGTGGATGGGGTCTTCCAGCTGACTCTGTATAAACCTACATTGTGGTCATGAAGTCATGCAGCAGGGAGAGCTGGGTTTGGGGAAAGCCAAGGTTCACCGAAGTTTCCTCTGGAGACATTGTATTTTCATTCCAAACCATCCCTTCAGGAAAGTGCCTCTGGACAGCTATGAAAGGTCTTGACTGCCCCATGGGTGATGATTGCGGGCATCCCTACACCTGACTTATCAGGAGAAGAGGGACCTGCAGCATGTTTCCAGGTACACCCAGCCCCATGCACCGGCATGCAAGCTCAGCCTTGGCTGATTTTCCAAGGTACTCACCATAACTGTCAGTGTGTGCTGGGAGGGCCCCGAGCTCAGCTCCAGCTTCCCCACAGTTACCAAAACACCACTGCTGGGGTCTAGCTGGAAGAGACTGGCACTTTCTGGGTCTTGGCTGCTGTGTATGGTATAGATGAGCCCCTTGCCCTGATCTTGATCCGTGGCCTGGACCCGAAGGAGTTCCACTCCAGGCAGGGTGTCCTGGGGAACCCTGACCTCATAATGAGATTCCAGAAACTGAGGCCGATGATGGTTAATGTTAGCAATCATGAAGATATCAACCTGTATAGAACAGGGAGAGAATGGAGACCGTAGCTTCCCAAGGACAGAGCCTGGCACTGTCTGCAACTGCTGTACCACCTGTGCCTAGCACCATGCCTAGTAGACAGCAGTCACTCCATATATATTTTCAACGAGTAATAGGACTTCAAAGTCACAAGTCTTTAAGATACCACACTCTCTGGTTTTCCAAAAAACAAAATTTTGTGAAAGGATCTTTACTTGGAAATTCCAGCATAGTAAGCCAGAATGAAAATTCAGAGTCCCACTCACCTAATCATCATTGCTCTCACCCACGGCAGCCCCTGTGGCACCTTATTTAATTATACCTGTTCACCTAGACAACCCTTTCATTATAGAGTGTGAATAACAATTCCCCCAAGATCACAAAACTAGAGCATGGATTAAGTAAAATTGGTGGCCAGAACCTTGATTCTGAATTCGGTGTTCTGTGAGCTGTACCACCTTCACTGAAAGCATTCTTTGCCTTCATCCCAATCGAGGAGGCCTCCCATATTGTCCCAGCTCAATAGTCCCCATCTGATGCCTCTAACCTGGGTGGCAATGGTGTGAGAGCCATCCGTCACCTCCACGGTCAAGTTATAGCTTGACCTCCTCCTTGTATCGAGAGGCCTGGCAACGACAATGCTGCCTGTAGTCTTCTCGATATCAAAGTCCATGTCTTTATCTCCACCTGGAAAGGGAGTGGGGAAAGATCACATGCAACCTCAGTGATTTAGGCAGCAGAAGCATTGCATGGGATTTGGCCATTGGATGTACAGGGTGTGATAGTAGGTGCTAACCCTGGCTAGCAGAGCTGTGGCATTCAAGGAAGAATTGGAATCAGACTGTAAAATTCCTCTGAAACAGCTTGGTGTCAGTATGAGAGGCTGGAGGTTACTTTCCTCAAAAGTTAAAAGCTGTAAATTGTCCTGTCCAGTTACTGTCCAGTTATTATTGTTAAGACCCAAATAATGATGCAGAAAGCAGCAAACCTATAGAGTTCAAGGGTCTTGGAGGAGGACTTAAAACTTTCTATAGAACTCAAGATTCCACTAGGCTGGGGACATGCAGGAATAAGAGAGCCTGCTTCGTGGCTTTGGGGAAATAATCTTGTGCCTATACATAGAAAAAAGTGGAAATCACTTTTCAACAAGAGGAACTTGATTTAATAAAACAACAATCAAAATCATAGAATACCATGAGGCTATTAAATGCTCAATAGAAATTTGTGTGATAGGAAATGTTTATAGTATTTAAAAATACTATAGAGCAACATTTTGGTGTGCTGATAGTGTGCTAAAGAGAGATAACTACAAGGAAATGATGCTTTGATCGCATCACCTTCTGATTGATAGAGCTTTAGGAGATTATTTTCTTCTCTGTATACAGGGATATGCATTCTTCTCAATGCTCTATAGGGCATCTGTGTTAACAATGTATGAAACAGAAGTCCAACAACTAGAAGAACAGTGCATCAAACTAGAAGTTGGTCCAAGAAGTTAAAGAGCTTGGGCCAGGTGCATGTCCTACCTTATCTTTGAGCTAGGGTAGACACTGTGGAATAGCACTCTCTTGATCCAAGAGCCTCATTGGGTAAGAATGGGTATTTCTTCCTGATTTTGAAAATGGACCTGGGACTAGAACATTGAACATGACCCAGGAAATAGCTGGCCTCAGGCTCCTGATCAATGAATGAAGTCAGCTCTGTTGGTTTGCACATCAGGTGGAAAATGAAGCACAAAGTTTGTGCTTTCAGCTCTGGGTCTTCCTGGGCACCTGGGGTTACAAACAGGATCATAAATGTTCCTCCTGAGATCCCAGCAGGGGTAGAAGGGGCAGCCTGGCAGAAGTGGCATTCCTACCATATTATTTTGTCCAGAACCAGCGAAGGGGCAGCAGGCATTTGCAGCCCAAAGTGCACTGCCAAGGAGCAGGGTTGTAAGAGGGAGCAGAAGGGCTGTGCCACAAGGATTAGGGCTGGTCTGGAAGGGTTGGAGAGGCTGGCCCCCCTTGGGCCCCAGGCCTCGCCTCACCTGAGATGTTGAACCAGAAGAGGCCAGGTCTGCCCTCTACACTGATGACCCCCACCATGTGGTTCACAGGGTCTGTCTCCATGACTGTGAAGCTGTATTGAGTCTCCTCAAAGGCCAGTGGCATGGAGGATGGACGAGGCGAGGGGATCCACTCTATGTGTAGCCGAACACTGGCTGAGAGTGGTGGCTCCCCGCTGTCTGTTGCTTTGATCTGCAATCAATGCAAAAATTGAGAGTTGGAGACAAGAAGTAAGATGCCCCAGGCAGCCAGGCCAAGAACCCAGTGCTCTATAACCCTACCCAAGCTGGCCTTTCATCCACTCAGTCATCCAACGCATACTTGCAAAAATAGTCACCATGCTAGTTGCTATATAGGCATATTGAACAAAACATAACCTGTGCTCAAAACATCACATTGGTGAAAAATAATACAAGTCACCATTAACTAAAAAGCTTACTGTATGCTAGTTCCTGCACTGGACTTCATACATGTAAGCCCTTCACTTTTTCCAACAACCATAAACATCAGGACATAGAATGCATTGGGCTCTCATTATTACCCAGCCTTACTCTAACAGCTTTATGTGCAGTATCTAATTGAATCCTTGTACAGGCCCTGCAACAGGCAATGTCACCTCCCTTTCACAGAAGGAAACTGGTCCAGCATGATGAATTCACCTTCTGGCTGAATTCACCTTATGTATCTGACTGGTAATGAGGCTGGGGTACAATTCAGACTGATTTAATAGGAGGACCCATACTGGAACCATCTTGCTCCTTGGCTTTTGCCAAGAAAAATCCTGTGTTCTTATGCCTGTTTTGCAGATAAAACAAAGGCTCAAACAAGGTTAAATGGCATATCCAAGACCACACAACAGGGCTAGGTGTCATGATGCCATGGGTATGTCAGGATACTGGCTGGGCCAGTATCCCATACTGGAGTGCCTACCAGCTTCCTGTAAATGCACACCCTGGGAGACAGTGGGTGATAGTTCAAGTATGTGGCTAAGCAGATGGCAGATCTGGAAATTGTCGCTGGGCCCTGGCTGCTGTAGACACCTGGAGAGTGAACCAGAGGATGGACGAGCTCTCTGCCTCGGCCCCTCTCGCTCTTTTCAAGTAGATGACATATATATTTTAAATCACACAAATGTAAAATGACAGTACTAAGATCTCACTAAAATCTTCATCTTAAAGAGCAGGGAGGTTTTGCCGACAAGGACTTCATTGCCCTCAGAGAGACAGGCCAAGAATTCTGGTGCTTTGGAAGGTGTTGGGACTCAGGTTGGCTGGAGAAGCCCAAGAATAGGAACCCCACCCTCCCACGCCACCTGCCGACCTCCTGCATCCGGCAGGACAGCCACTGAGCAGCTCCGGGGCTCCCTCTCTGCCCTGCTCACCGTGAGGATGTTGTACTCTCCAGCTGCGAAGATGCTGTTGGATGACACGACACCCGTGGCGGGGTCGATGCTGAAGCCCTCCTCTTCACTCTCCTCAATACTATAGCTGATCCTGCCATTGAGCCCCTCATCCAAGTCTGAAGCCACCAGCCTGTACACTGGCCCAGGTGACGCTGGGCTCAGCTTCTCAGGAAGGCGGACTTTGAAGAGCTTGTGGGAGAACACAGGTGGGTTGTCATTGACATCCAAGATGCGCACCACCACCCTCGACGTGGACTTCAGGGTGGGTTCCCCGTTGTCCAGGACAGTCACCTGGAAACAGAAACAAGTATGAAGAAACTACTAAGCATCACCTCCCACCTTTACTCCACCACTGTTTGTGACAACCTGGAAATGTTAGCCAGTTTGTTCTTTGGTCTCTGCTCCTTATGTTTTAAAAATTAATTTTATTTTTATTTGAGAGGCAGAGTTAGGGGGAGACAGAGATCTTCTATCTACCGGTTCACTCCCCAAATGGTTGCAACAGCTGGTACTGAGCTGATCCAAAACCAGGAGCCAGAAGCTTCTTCCAGGTGCCCTGCATGGGTTCCAAGACCTTGGGCCATCCTCTACTGCTTCCCCAGGCAACCAGGAGGAAGCTGAAATCAGAATTGGAGCAGCCGGAACATGAACTGACATCCCTATAGGATGCTGGTACTACAGGCAAAGACAGCCTACTATGCCATGGTGCCAGCCCGGGGTTCCTTATTTTTATTATCAAAACCTGATCTACTTGGAACCCAATGTTCAGATAGTCTCAACCCTAGAAAGTCAGCAGAAAGATAGGAAGGAACTGAAGGGAGACAATCAGAACCTCTGCACAGAAGCTGTCATCCTGCTCCGGAAGGCCGTGGGCCGTTTCTCAGAAGCCATTTGCTTTTTATTTGTTTGTCATTCTCATAAGCTCTGTTCTCTGGTTTCCTTAAGCCACTTGAGGTAAGAAAAAGTGAATGAGAAGGTGTTTACAAAGGAAGGGGTGGTACCCTTTGAGTCACACCTGTGGCCGATGGCATGCAATGAAAGCCCCGGTGAGGCGGAAGGCGTCAGAAGCATCTCAGAATCAGGAACTGTTTCATGTAGGGACAAATAACCTGGCATCCTCAGCCCCAAGGGCGTCGGGTGGGATGGGATGTCTCCACCCACAGTGCTTCCCCATCTAAACAGTGTTTTGGTGTTGAAGAGTGTCTATTACCGCACTGGGGAGAATGCTGCCGACCCCAAAAATGGCCACGTGACTGCTGCTGATTGGTCATGTCCGTATCTTACAGAGGGAGTAAGAAAGTCCACAGCCCCAGGAGCACAGTGAGCAGTGTTGGTGTCCTGTCTGCTGAGGCTTAAGTGTCCCTCCCACCTGGGGCCTTTAAGACTACGATAACCTAGTGGCTAAATCCTCACCTTGCAACCCCTGGGATCCCATATGGGTGCCAGTTCATGTCCCAGCTACTCCACTTCCCATCCAACTCCCTGCTTGTGGCCTGGGAAAGCAGTCGAGGACGGCCCAAAGCCTTAGGAGCCTGCACCCACATGGGAGACCCAGAAGAAACTCCTGGCTCCTGGCTTCGGAGCAGCTCAGCTCTGGCCGTTGTAGCCACTTGGGGAAATGAGCCAGCAGACAAGAGATTTGTCTCCTTCTCTTAGTATATCTGCCTTTCCAATAAAGATAAATACATATTTAAAAAAAATAAAAAGGCAACAGGAGGGGCCTGCCCAACAGCATTGGATGGTGTGTGAATTTAGAGATGTCACAGAAAGTGTACTCATTAACAGATAAAGGTCTGAATTTCATTCTGGCTTTCATATTGACCTAGTGTTTGACCTTGAATGACTCTTTCAATGGAGAAATGAATTGAAAACCAGACCTGACAAGTCCACAGCACACGCTTAGCTCTCTCCTTCACTCACAGAAGGCATTGCTAATCAGTCAATGGTCAATGGTTCCTGCCTACCCTGAACTTGGTTTCAAATTCCTTCCCTCCTAAGTGTGGAACGGCTAGTGAAGGATCTGGACCAACAACCAGAGCAAGGCTTGGCTCCCGTCTGTCCTGCTCCCTGGGCCCAGTCCTGTCCTCAGCCATAGCCCCAGGGGCAGTTGAGCAGGGCCTGGCCTTTCCTAGGAAACTTCCCAACATGGCAAACAACTTCATTACCATCACTCACCTCCAGGATGTGTTCTTCCTTGTTTTCCCGGTCCAGCCCCCGGGCAGAGGAGAGGAGACCTGGGAAGACACGGGAAAAGGGCAGACAAGCTGAGCAAAGGGCTCTCAGGGCCGCTTTCCTGGGATGACATCCCAGGTGGGAATCCTGGTCTTTGGAGACCAAGCACATTAAAAATGGGTAGAAATGTGAGGAAAAGAATGGGGAAGGTAGTAGTGGACGAGAACAATTGAGATGATGTGTTAGCCATAGGACCCAGCTTTCCTGTGATCTCCGTTAGGCAGGGGTCATTGGTCAAAAACTGAGCACAGATGGACCTTTAGCCTAGTGGTTAGGGCGCTCATATCTGCACGATAGCCTAGTGGCTAAAGTCCTTGCCTTGCAACCACCAGGATCCCAGCTGTTCTACTTCCCATCCAGCTTCCTGCTTGTGGCCTGGGAAAGCAGCAGAGAATGGTCCAAAGCCTTGAGACCCTGTACACAGGGGGAGACCTGGAAGAAACTCCTGGACCCTGGTTTCAAATCAGCTCAGCTTTAACTGTTGTGGCCACTTGGAGAGTGAATCAGCCAGATGGAAGATCTTTCTCTCTGTCTCTCCTCTCCATAAGTCTGCCTTTTCAATGAAAATAAATAAATCTTAAAAAAAAAAAAAAAAAGACACCCATATCCCGTATTGGAGTGCCTAGGTCTGGTTCCTGCCTGACCCCAACTTCCTGCTAATGTAGATGTGGGAGGCGATAGTGACCACTTGAGTAATTGGGTTTCTGCCATTTGTAAGAGAACCATGCAGGAAAGAGTCTGTTGGATGCTGCATGTGCTGAAATGACAGAGTGAAGCCCTAGCACCATAATGAAGTGGGGTCTTGAGCCCAGAAGCTGCCCAAAGAAGGTAAGGCCAAGAGCTGGGCAGAGGCAGGGCCTGCATGACCTCATCTGAACACTGGCTGCAGCTGGGCCTACAGCTCCACATGTCTGGGCTTTTCCATAAGGCAATAATAATAATAATAAACATCTCTCACTGCTTTAGCCAACCTAGATTTGGCTTCTGTCATTTTACATCTAGAAAAGGCCTGGCATCCAAATGCACGTGAAGTTTTCATGTGTTGGATGGTAGAGTGCTGGGATTTGCAGCAGGGCTGGGGAGGCAGTCAGGGTCTTTGGGACTGGGAGACCCCTGCCCCAGGCAGGACAATGCTTCCTGGCTCAATCCCTTGCTTCCCTTCCCATGGCACTGCCAGATCCAGACTAAAGGCCCACAGAAGGGACTCACTAACTCCTCTGCCTGGCCCTGACTGCAGGCACCTCCCGCCTACTCCTCACTTCAACCCAACCTTCTCTTTCAGAAGAGGAACTGAATTGGGAGATCTTCAGGATCCTTCTGGGCTTACATTCTGGAAGTCTCTTCCTGCTCTGGGGGATTTATTCCAAAGAAACATGATATATTAAAAGGAACATAATACAGCCATTAAAAACATTTTTGTAGATGTAGAAAAGCTGTGCAGAACATATTCGGGTACTTCAACACTTCATGAAAATGGAATTAACAAATAAGTTTATTTTGGCGCAAACATTTTTGAAACCCATGCATACACATGGTCACCAAAAAGTTCATGGGAAATGTGTTTTAAGAAACTACCACGTATGAATTTTAATTGTCTCTTTCTGGATAAGAAATTTTAAAAGTCAATTTTTTTTTCTACTCAAATCAACTCGGGCTTTAATTCTTCTTTCCTTAAACTTCCATAAAGCTTCCTCACCTTACTGATTTACAAAGGCCATTCCTTTGGAGCTGTAACAGAGACCCTAATCCCTGCCTTCAGGTCTAAACAATTCACCCAGCAGGAGCTTTTTCTACTTCAAGGTTATTGTTTGCTTCTTCTTATGCTCCTGAGACCAGACCCAGCTTCTCCTGGAGCCAGCTGGGTCAGATGAGGCAAAGGAGGGCTGTGTCTTCTCATCTGACTTCGGAAGTTGGATGTCATAATCTATAAATCTAGTTTTAACTTGTTGAGTCACACTGGCTCTCAGTTGCAGCAAACCTATAGTAGGTTTGTTATTCAATCCCAAGAGGAGGACATGGTTTTTTAGCAGTCTCCACAGCAGTGGGAATCGACTCTAAAACCCTACCGCTAGTGAGAGCCAGGCAGGTTGGCATAAATGGGAATAATATAATTGAGGATGCTGGGGATGGAGCAGACCAGAGGACTTGAGCATGAGCTGCACAGGGAGCTGCTGTTGGCCCAGCCTAAATGATCTGGCACTGGGGACAGATGCCTATAGGAGAGTTGGCATGACTTAGCTCTTTTGTCATACTCTGTGGGTAAGATTGGAATGAGTCAAATTAGGGTGAAGGGATTCAATCCTGGCTTGTGACTTAAGGGAGGAGCCTGTTTGGGAGCTGTGGAGATCTGAAATAGACCCATCTTAATCACCAGGCAACCAGCTTAGCTTTCCCGGGGCCCCAAGAAAAGAAAGCCGATAACCCGTGGCAATGGCCTTTCAGAGCAGTGTTCTCAAACTTTAGCATGTACTGAATAAGTTGTTGAAACACTGCTGGGCCCCACTCTTGGAATCCTGAGTCTGTAGGCCCAGGGAGACCCCTGACCAATTGACTTGCACACCAGTTTCCAATAGATGCTAGCGACTCTGGCTGTGAACCACCATTTTGGTGCTTCACCCAGCTTGCTTGGCCCTTACCTGTGAAAGGGTGAATACTAAAGAATCCCATGTGGTCCCCGCCGGTGATATTGAAGGTCAGCTTCCCTTTGGAGCTGGAGTCTGGATCCCAGGCTTCCAGCTGAAGCACGGAGGTGCCCACTGGCACACCCTCCAGGATGGAGGTGTAGAACACAGGTCTCGACATGCGGGGTGGGTTGTCATTGGCATCCGTGACCTCTATGTAGACTTCAGTGACAGCAGAGAGGGCCACGGAGCCCCTGTCCACTGCCAGTACCGTCAGCCAGTAGAAGGGTGCAAACTCGCGGTCCAAGGGTGCCAGAGTCTGGATCATTCCTGGGAACAGTGAATCAAATCCAAGATATTTCAGAGCTTTAAGAGGCTTTCAGAATCCCTCTACTTAGCACCCTGCAGCTCTGCTGTGAAGAGGGTGTGTCAGTGGTACCCCACACAGCAGAGGAACTGCTGCTGTTACGGTTTGGGTGGTAGGGTAAAACACAGAGGAATTAATGCCCTTATCGAGGCCCTTGCAGTGTTTCTCTGCCAAATAGACCCACGTCTCCAGCATTTGGGCTTGGGGGCGGTTTCCAGAAGATAGTGGCGATCAACTTACTTTCTCCTAATACTTTCAAACTGGATTCCACTGATTTATCCCACCTTCTATATGTGAGATTTCCATTTGGTTTCCTTTAAATGGTTTCCTTCACACTTTTAAGTCCTGGAAGATAATCCATCTAAGGGTAAAGGGGTTAAATAAATCAACTAGTTTCCCTTCTCCATCCCTTCATGATTTTAGGGCTTGGCTTCATTCTCCAGCTCAACTGCTCCACGGATTGCTTATTGCTTTAGAAGTTGAGGTCCTTTGGGCCAGTTTCCTAGTGTCCTTTGGGCCACAGCATAGCTGTTGCCTACAATGCAACACATCCCATATGGGTGCCAGTCCTGGTCGCTCCACTTCCAATACAGCTCCCTGCTAATGCATCAGGGAAGGCAGAAAAAGACGGTCCAGATAATTGGGCCCCTGTATCAAAGTGGGAGACCTGAATGAAGCTGCTGGTTCCTGGCTTCTGTCTTGCTCAGCCTCAGCCACTGGGGTTGTTTGGGGAATGAAGTAGCAGATAAAAAGCTCTCTGTATGTCTCCTTCTCGCTTGATAGCTCTGCCTTTCAATAAATTTTTATTTGTTTTTTCAAAACAGTTGGGGTTTAAGTGAGCAAAAGAAGCTAAAACTCTTAAGTGCTCACAGATCACACTCAGCAAGCAGGGCTGGGTGCGGGAGTCAGGAGAGGGCATGTCCTGTGCGCAGAACTATAGTATGTCATAGATGGCAGTCAGGAAATTGAGGGAGCATGGATTGGCCAGGATTCTGTAGCAAGTCAGCAGAAGCACTGGGCCTGGAATTGACTCTCGTTCCGGTGCCCTTCCCACCACACTGTCCTGCCCTTTCATTTGGAAACAAGTCCCCTACCAGACTGGAAGTGCCTGAAGGCAGTAACCTCCTTAATCACTCTAGGATCCTCTCAAGGTGACTGTTGTAGGACCTTATGCCTGATGGGAGCTCCATGGTCATTTGCTGACTGGCACTTACTTTCTATGACGCTTCAAATAGATATGTTGGTATCATCTCTTTGGAAGACAATATGAAATATCCACTACCATTAAGAATGTATAGCGCCTGGTACAATAGCCTAGTAGCTAAAATTCTCTCCATGCATGCACCAGGAACCCATAAGGGCACAGGTTCATATCCCAGCTACCCCATTTCCCATCCAGCTCCCTGATTGTGGCTTGGGAAACCAATTGAGGACAGTCCAAAGCCTTAGGACCCTGCATCCACTTGGAAGACCCAGAAGAAGCTCCTGGCTTCAGGTCAGGCCGTTGCAGCCACTTTGGGGAGTGAGCCAGTGGCTGGAAGATCTTTCTGTCTCTCCTTCTCTCTGTAGATCTGATTTTCCAACAAACATAAATAAATAAATAAAAAGTATAAATATCCTTTTATTCAGAAATTTCATTTTTAAGTTCTTTTTTCCTTATAGAGATAGAACAGAAGCAGGTAAACAACAATGCTAGACTCAAATGATAGAAGAATAAGCAGCCAATAAAGAATAGAAAATATTTGTGTGCACTGATAAACAATGCCCTCATGTTGTATTACGGGAGAAAAAGTAAATTACAGAACTAACTCACTGTCTATTGCATTTTTAAAAAAAGATTTACTTACTTGAAAGAGATCTTCCATTTGTTTTGCTCTTTAAATGACTGTAATAGATTGGGTTGGGATTGGGCCAGGCTGAAGCCAGGAACCAGGAGTTTCATCCAAGTCTCCCACTTTGGAACAGGAGCCCAAGAACTTGGGCCATTCTCTCCTGCTTTCTTGGGTGCTTTAGCAGGGGACTGGATTGCAGGTGGAGCAGCTGGGTCTTAAACCAGCGCCCATTTGGGATATTCCAGCACTGCAGGGCCAGCTTAATCTGCTCTGCCACAGTACTACCCCCCAATATCAGATTTTCATAGTAATAGAAGAGATCAATTATAATACCAGGTACAAAGAGAAAAACTCAGAAGGTTATGTACCAACTTATTAAACTTTTCAAAACTTACACAAATTTCATCAGCTTGTCACTTTCATGCACCAAATATACATGAACATATGTACAAATGTGCATGCTTACATATGCACATACACACATAAATATGTAAGAGGGTACTTCAAAACATTTGCAGAGAATGAGAATAAAACTTTATTTTGAAATTCATGTCTTTCATAAACTTTTTGAAGACCCTGTATGCACAGATTTTAAAAGCTTTTTCACAGCAAAATGAATGTATCTTTTATTTCCATTTTCCCATGAGCTTTAGGAAGTAACCACATATGGTTACTTCTCCAATAGTGAGAAATTTAGGATAAAAGAAATAGGAGGGTGAATCCCTGTTCCTCTCTGGACATTCCTTGATTTCCCCTTGGTCTCTCCTCCCCTGCACTGGCACTCTTTTCCTTCCTCCCCCCCAGTGTACCTGTGTCTTGATTGATGCTGAAGGCAGCAAGACCAGTGCCAGCCCGCAGGAAGTACTGGAGCTCCCCGTCCAGGCCACTGTCGTCATCGTGAGCAGCCACCAGCATCACTGGAGTTCCCGAGGGGCTGTTCTCCTGCACCTGGCCCTGGTGCACGAAAGAGGCGAAGCGGGGCGGGTGCAGGTTCTCGTTCACATCCAGGACTATCACCTCCACATGGCACAGAGTCTTGCGGGCCACGGGCTTCCCACTGTCACTGGCCCACAGGCTCAGATTGTATCCAGCCCGCTTCTCAAAGTCCAGCTCTCTCTCTAGACTGAGTGCGCCAGTCATCAGGTCCACCCTGAAGGTCCCATGGGCATCATCTAATAGGACATAACGCACTTCACCTGCAGAGCCCAGGTCGGGGTCAGAGGCATCCAAGAAGGCCAAGATCGTGCCTGGGGGCAGGTCCTCTGGGACCCTCAGGCTGCTGAACTCTGTGATACACTGTGGGGAGTTGTCATTGGCATCCTCCAATGTGACTATGAGGTCTGTGACAGAGAAGAGCTGGTGGCCCTTGCGAGGCTGGTCCCTGGCCTCCACCTTGAGGACATGCTGAGGTTCTGATTCCCGGTCAAGGGGTCCCGTGACAACCAATTCCCCCGTGAGAGGGTGCAGGGAGAACTTCTCTGTTGGGCTCAGCAGGGAGTAGCGAACCCTCCCATTGTCCTCAGAGTCGGCATCTTCTGTTTTCAGCACTGCGATTGTGGTTCCAACATCTGTGTTCTCCGAGATGGTTAGCTGGTACCCTCCTGGAGGGAATCTGGGGGCGTTGTCATTCCAGTCTTTCACGTTCACCGTCAAGAGCTTCCAGGAGGACTTCTGGGGAGTGCCGAGGTCATACACAGTTATATTGAGGATATAGAAGCTGGTGGTTTCATAATCCAACAAAGCAGCTATGGAGAGCAACCCTGTCTCCAGTTCAATATCAAAGCAGCCCTCCTCGTTGCCATCTGCAATCACATAGACCAGTTTGCCATTAAAGTCAGCATCAGGGTCAGTGGCTGCCAGGCGGGCCAAGGGAGTGTCAATGGGGACACGCTCAAGGATGTCGATGGACTGGGGGAAGTGGTCCTCAAACTGCGGGGGGTGACGATTGGCCTGATACATGCTAAAGGACATGAACTCATCCTCATTGGACTCCTGAGTCTGAAGTCCAACCGAGTGGAGGATGGTCTTTGTGAAATGTGCCAGTACCCCTGTTTTATCACAGGTCACGGGGACCTCAAAACGAGGATCTTTTACCACAGTGAGATTCAGCGTGGTGGGAGAAGCATAGTTTTTGCCATCGGAGGCTGTAATCTTGAGTGAATAGCTGGTGGGTTGACCCACAGTAAGATTTATCAAAGACCGCTTGAGGGATACCACTCCAGAGAAGTGATGGATGTCAAAATAGTCAAGCTCGTTGCCCGACACAATCTCGTATCTTAGGTTCTGTAGCTCATCCACATCTATGGCTGACATGGTCATCACCGACTTCCCCACCGGCCAATCTCGGCCAATAGATCCTGTGCAGTTGACATCCTCAAACATAGGCTGGTTGTCGTTCAAGTTCTGGAGCCTGAGAGAAACGGATACTTCCTTCTCTCGGCGAAAGGGGGAGCCCCAATCGGATGCCCGCACCCGGAAGGTATAAACTCTTCTCATGAGCTCGTAGTCCATGGGTTTGGAGGTGGAGATGATCCCCAGATAAGGGTCGATGGAAAACGGCACGCCTTTGGGACCAGTGATGGAGTAAGTGATGAATCCGTTCTCCCCAGGATCCAAGTCTGTGGCAGTAACCGCCAGAACACTGGTGCCTGGAGGGATGTTCTCATCCAGGGTGCCCTCATAGGAAGACCTGTTGAAAATGGGGGCATGGTTGTTACAGTCCATGATGTCAATGACGACCACTGTAGAGGCCAGGCCTAGGGTGGTTCTGACATGCAGCTGGTAGTGAGCGCCATTATGCACGTCCATGAACTTCGTGGTGGTGATCAACCCAGTGCGTGTGTTCAGTTTGAACTCTGTGCTCCCTGGGGATGGCTTCAGCACGTACTGCAGGTTGGGGAAGGCCGGAGTTACTCTCACTCTCGCCACGCGGCTGCCAGGAGGGGCAAACTCACTAAGCTGCACCCTGTAGGTAGTTTTCTCGAATCGGAGAGAAGCCAGTGCAGAGGCAGGGAGGTGGAAGGCCCAGAGCGGGGAATGGGAAGGAGATCTGCCCCCACCCCTGGCCTGGAGGCTGAGGTTGAAGCCTTGCTGGTGTTCCATCCAGTTGATGTCTTTGATGGCCACCAAATTGAACTCGTTGCTCCGGGCGTAAGATCTGATTGCTTTAAAGTGCTTTCCAGGGTCACCGCCAACAACTTCCACAGATTCCACAGCAGTTCTTGAATCATCTGTGTCGACCACCACAGTAGCATAGGCGATGTCCTCATTGTCACCGGGTGGAGTCATGGCCACCGAAACAATGGCGGGGGGCTTCCTGAGAGCTGGCTCCACGTGGATGACCAGGGCAGCCATGTTGCCAAAACCTTTGCCCTCAGAGATTTTCCGCATGCGGTCCAGGGCCAGCACCTGCAGCTCATACTTCTCTTGCCAGGTAGCGTTGAGCTTCCCAGCCACAGTGACCACGCCGCTGGTGGGATGGATGGCGAACACCTCTGACCTCATGTTGAAGGCGTAGTAGAACTCGGCATTCTGGCCCAGGTCTGCGTCTGTGGCAGTCACCTTGCAGATGGAGCTCCTGGGGTGTATATCCTCAGAGATGGTGACTCGGTATGAAGGCGGGGAGAAGAGAGGCTTTAGATCGTTCTGGTCCAGGATGTGGACCACCACGTGGGTCAAAGCTTCCAACTCCAAGGTCTTCTCTGTGGCTTGGATGATGAGAGTGTAGCTGTCTCGCACCTCCCTGTTGAGAAAGGCCGTGTTGCTACTCTTGGTCCTTATCCTCAAAAAGCAGAAGTTGCCTACCACGTACTCCTCTGTTTTAAAAACATTGGCCACATCCCCGGAGATGATTCGGTACCTCACTGTCCACTGGGGATCTGCGAGGTAGACACCCATTTTCACAGAGCTCTCCACGTAGGTTTTGGGGGCAGAGTTCTCATAGATGGTGGCATTGTAGAGGGAGTGGGTGAAGTGCCAAGCTGAGGACGAAAGGATTCCTTCTATGGGTTTCTCACAGGTTGCACAGTGGAGCAAGTAGACGGCCAGACCCAGAAAGGCAATAGTCATGGTGGAAAAGCTCCCAAAACCCTGGCACAAAAGAATAGACACAGGTTAGGAAAGAAAGGGTATCTTGCACTGTACATCCTGCAAGGGGTTGCTTCTGCCCTCTCTGGGGTCATTTAGCAACACGTCAAGATCTTAAGGCCTGGATAGCTTAAAGGCCTGGGGTTTAAAGGATGACAAACTTGCTGCAAGAGTTCTTTCACAGCCATGACAGGTGCAACACAGGCCCCATCACTTACCTACTCCTTCTTTCCAATACATTCTGTGGTTCCCCTGTGAAGCTGAAATCACCCCAGTTCTTTGCCAGGGATTCAAGCTTAACAAGGTGGCCCTAAATTTCTTCCCTGGTGGCCATGCCTTCACAGCCGCTCCAGCAGGACTGGGCTGCAGCCAAGCTGAGCTGCATTAGCGCTCACAGGAGCTACAGAGAGGCTGGGTTATTTGAGCTCTATGAGCTGCTATTTTTTCTTCTGTGGAATAGGTGTGAGGATATTATTTATCTCTTAGGAATGTTGCAAAAAGTAAATGAGACGATGAGAGCAAATGACCTAGCAGGGTAGCTGGTATTGAGAATTAACCGAAGTTCATAGAACAAAGTAGAATTAAAAGATCAATTTATCTTAGCACAAACAGAAGTTTGAACTTGCTCTGTATTTTTTTTCCATCATACATATTTTTTTCATGAACATTTTGAAGGCCCTCCTATATTAGGCTGTAACTTGAGCCATGATTAATAGCAAGAAACCACAGACCATAAAAGAAAGGGCGCTGCCCAGGGCCTTGCAGGTAGCTGAAGGCTGGAGGCAAAATAGGGGTTGAGCACAGAGCTCCTTGAGTCACGGGCTGGGGCTGTTCCTCCTGCCCCAGGCTTATCTTCCACCATCCAACCACACATCCCTAGGGGCAGGGCCTGGTTTCTACTCCTCTCCACAGCATAAACCACTCTGTGCTAGTGCTAGTCCCTCTTGTTGGCCAACCATGATTGAACACTCCACCCCACTAACACCTGGTGTTTTACTATTGTGCTGGTTTCCCTGGAGCCCATCTAGCCCATGCCAAAGTGTGAGACTCATCAGGGCCAAGGATGAAGCAGAGGGTGTGCGGGTTGGAAAGCAGAATCTGAACAGGCCAAGTGCAAGGCGGTGTGCCCCAGGCTGGCCCCAGACCTGCCTGTGGGACTCCAGATTGGAGCTTGGTGGCTACCAGCCAGATGTGGGGAAGCATTCCTGGATGAAACCGGACAGACCAGTCTTCCCAGTTGCTTTGTTCTTCAAAGGCAAGAAAGAGTTAAACTTCCAGGGCAAGGGTAAAGCAGAGGCACTGGGACAAGTCTTCCCATAGTTTTGAGCAAAGAAAGGGCACTAGGTTTTCAAAGACGACCCTGCCTGGGTAGCATCCAAGATAGGAGGCAAGACGCCTCCCTTGGCAGTGGAAATCCTGGGACAAAAAAAAAAAAAAGGACAGGAAAACGCCCCATCCCTCCCACTGCCCTGATACCATCCCTCCCCGTGTTTGGTGCCTCAGGTTCTGGAACCTCAGCAAAGAGTGAACGGCACAGCAGATTCTGCACTTGCAATCCCAAAGTCAGTCATTGAAAGAGCTGTTGCTTCCCAGTCCTGCCTGCCGCATGCTCTCAGTCCTGGTTTCCAGCCCACAGCAAAGCCAGCTCCAGCCAAAGCAATCCTTATCATACCCCTGACACAGCCCCACAAGCAGGAAGAGCCCCCTGGATTGTTCAGTGCCAGCCCTTGCAGGATGGCATCATTTTAAAAGCTGAAGCCAAGGTGTGGAGTGCGGTTAGGGCAAAAGAGTCCTTACCCCCATCCCAGGCACACTCCCTCTGCAGCTCAGCCGGCCCCAGGCGGGCGCAGGCAGTCTCTGAGCTCTGCCTGCGAAAAGCTTCCTGTTCGCCAGGTCAGCCCCGGTGCCGGGCAGGCCCTAACAAGACTCAGGGCTCAGAGGCTGCACAGGCACCTTGCACAGCGGATTGCTGCTGGGAAGGGCGCAGGGGTAGGGGTCCTCCTCTGGAGGGGGAGAAGACACACAGGGACAGCACCCTGGAATGGTGGCTGGGTGCCCATGGCCAATCTCAGCTGTAGGACCGCAAGTCTGGTGAGTAGTTTGCTGAGGGAAGGGGTTGCATCTTGACAGCCATTGCCTGGCACTTGGTTGGGACAAAGAGGCTGGCAAATGGAAGAGGCATGCCAAGTTTCCTGGACCCTGTCCACTGCTCCCATCCCTCCACCTCGACTCTTACTTACAGAACCCAGGGTCATTAGTTGGCAATCGCTGTGAAAAAATAAATGAAGCAGGCACAATGATGCAGCAGGTTAAGCCGCCACTTTAAATGCCCACATCCTACATCAGAGTGCCTGGTTTGAATCCCAGCTGCTCCATGCTTCCCATCCTGCTTCCTGCTAATGCCCCTGAGCTGCTAGCACACGCTGGAGGAGCAGAAGATAGGCCAAGTACTTGGGTTCCTGCTACCCAAGTGGGAGACCTGGTTGAAGTTCCCTGCTCGGGCCAAGACCTGGCCTAGCTCCTGCTGTTATAAGCATTTAGGTAGTGAACCAGGTGATGAAAGATCTCTCTCTCTCTCTCTCTTTCTCCCTTTCAAATAAATTAATGAAACTTATGGGGGGGGGAAAAAAAAGCTTGCAAGCTTCCCATGGCTTCCCATAGCACTTAGGTTAAAATCTGAACTCCTTATTAAGACCGGCCAGGCTCCATGTTACCTGAGTGAGTCCTCTCTGCTTCTCGAATAAAACTGTCAATGTTCTTCCCATTGTGCACCCAGCTGCTCTGGCCTCTTCTCTGCCCTGCAGACACCAAATGCAGCCTCCTCCAGGACCTTTGCACTGACCAGCTCCCTCTACTAGAGATTCCTACACAAGTGGCTGTGTCTCCTTGCCATCCACCTTTCAATCGGATGTCACCTCCTGAGCCCCATTTTGAAGTTGCTTCCCTCCCAAACCACTTGTTCATCCCTTCACCCCATTCTTGCTGTGGCACCTGCCATCAGTTGCATGTACTTTGTTTTGTTGTTGTTTGACCACTTCCTCCCCCACCTGACCCTGTGCTCCATGAAAACAGAAACTTAGAGGTCTCATTCACAGATGGATCACTGGTGCCCACATCAGTGCCTGGCATGGGCCAGTCTCAATGAAGTCCTCAAGGATGGGAGGAGAGGGGAGAAGAAAGATCTAGAAACACAATGACAGACAGAAAGCGGAAAGATTCTTAGAGCTGGTCCCCTCCCTTTTGAAGCTAGAAAAGAAACTTCCAAAGAAAGAGACTTGCCCCAAATCCCAGGGGGAGAACTAGAGCCAAGTCCTTTCCTTCTGACAGTGCTGCAGAAAGGGAAGTTGTGAACCTGTCATTTGAGTTCAAGTTCTAACTGCACCACTTTCTAACTGTATCACTTTGGATGAGTTCCTTACCATCTCTGAGCCTCCATCTCCTCACCTGCATGATGAGGCCAGGAGGAGCACTGCTTTCATGAGCTTCATCTTCAATGAAGCATAAGTTGTATGCATGAAGATGCTTACACAGTGCTGGCACTAGATAGCACTTAGCACGTGTTCATTATTCTGAGTTCTGGGGAATCAAGACAGAAGTAAAGCCTTGATTGTGATGAGGGTGGGGTCTCCTGAACCCCCTGGAAAAGCTCCAGTCAGTGCCCTGGCAGAGCAGGAAGCTGGTCTCTGGTCGAGTCTAAGCTTGCTGGCCCAGCCATGGGCTGTTCTGGGAAGCTGCGAGCAGGTGCTTGTCTGGGGTGGGGCCTCATGCTCCTTGTTGGCTCCCCAGGCCCAGAGAGAACTCTGCAGTGGGTGAAGGTGCACCTTTGTGAAAGCGCATGTATGTGTACTCGGGAGGCCTTTGTTGAGAAATTGTGTGTAGATATGTTATGTGCACCTGTTTGTGGAGTGACACGTTCAGGGCATAAGTGACCAAGTGCTTCTGGGTTGCCATCAACCCCATTGTCCAGATGCAGAAGACAGCACACGGTGGTTTTCATAGACTGGCTGTGCGGCCTTGGGCAGATAGCTTAGCTTCTCTGATTTCTGTATCTCTGCTTCCTAAGAGAACTCCGAGAATGAAGCTAGCTGATTCATCTGTGTGCTGAGCATAGGATGGAATGCAGTTTTCAGCAACTACTAACTCAGTATTTGTACTTTTTAGCAGCTAGCTTATATTGTCACCACTGAGCTTGTGGACAGTGAAACTTTGTAGGCATATTATCATACCCTGGCCAGTCTATCCTGGTACTAGCTGATTGTCACAGCCCAGTGCTGTGGGACTTCAGGAGGCCATGGCTCAGGTCACCCTGTATGTGATTTTACTCAATTTCTTGGAATCTTGACTCTGACATTTTGAAATTTGATAATTATAGCATGCATGGGTTTAGCCAGGGATCAGAATCAGAGCACCACTGCATGGAATAGTACTCTGAGAATTATTTATCTGAAAGCATTAACAGAAAGAGAGAAATCTTCCACCACTGCTTCATTTCTCAAATGGCCACGACAACCAGAGTTCAACAATGACAAAGCCAAGATCCAGGAAGCTTCCTCTGGGTTTCCCATGTGAGTGCAGGGACCCGAGCATTCAGGCAACCTCCACTGCTTTCCTAGGCACATTAGTAAGGAGCAGGATCAAAAGTGGATCAGCTGGGACTTGAACCGACACTTGTGTGGGTTGCTGGCACTTCAGGTCAGATTTATTCACTATGCCACACCAACTCCTCCTCATTTTCTTGGTTATCTATCCCAGAAAGTGGAGAACTCCCTGTCTCTGGGAAGTGTAGGCAGAATCTCTCTGGTCCTTAGGAAAGATACCTGCCAATGAGGGAGATGGAGGTGTTCTAAAATCCCTTCCACCTATGCTGGTGTGAGCCTTTGGTTTGTCTGTGGTCACTGGCAGGTGCTCCATGAGCTCCCTAAAAGCAATGGAGAGCTTTCCTCTGGCTGTTGATCATGGCCGGGCTCTTGCTGTTGCCTGTCTGACAGTCAGTGCAAACAGATGATCCCTGATCCTGTGCTCCATAATCTTGAATCTAAAGTCACTCATCCTCTTTGTGGCCTTGGGTCAAGGATGATGCCCAAGACTACCAGATCTGCTTTCTCCTCTGTAAATGTGTGTATCCACTGGGGGAGGAGGGCAGAAATGGATCCACAAGTGCGAGCCCTCTGTAGTTGTCAGGGCCAGAATCTTTTTCTTGCCGGTACTGGTGCAACACAATCCTGTAAGCAAAGCAGAGCCCACTGTGCTGTTAGGAGCACATGAGGAGCCCAGAGACCGGCCCACAGACATGTCTCTTATCCTGTCTGGATGCACGTGTCTGAATGCTGGGCAAGGTAACCTCAATGAATCTCTTCCAGATGTAACAAGTGGGTCTCTGCACCTCTGTGCCCTGAGTCCCCTCAGCAAGATATAAACGTGGTTGATATGCCACAGTTCCAGAGTTTTGTGGTCTATATTGTGAAGGTGTTTTATGTTCTAAGCATTCAAGGGCTCTGTGACTGATTTCATCTCTTCTATGGGGAATTTGAAAGAACAGAAAAACAGGAGCTGGTGTTTGTAGAACCTGTGGTGCCAGCATTCTATATACTGTTCGTGTCCTGGCTGCTCTGCTTCTGATCCAGCTCCATGTTCATGTGCCTGGGAAACCACTGGGGGATGTCCCAAGTGTTTGGACTCCTGCCCTCCATGTGGGAGGATTGAATGGAGTTCCTGGGTCTTGACTTCCTCAGCCATGGTAGAATTTGAAGAATAAACCAAGGATTGGAAGATTCTATTACTCTCTTTCAAACGAACAAATCTTTCAAAGAAAAATAATTTAAAGTCAAATCAATATTATTAGCAGTGGTGCCAAGCCAACACCTTCTCCTTTTCTCAGGCACATTGGAGATGGTAATTAGTAGCCTACATAATGCTCCTCTGCCCTTTTACTCCCATTGCTCAGATAAGGCAGCCCGAGGTTCACTTGGCACGCCCAGGGCCACCCAGAGAGGCAGGCGCCGACTGGAGAACAACCAGACTGCTTGAACCCAGAGCCAGTGAAGTGAAGTCTTTGTGCCTCTCACAGAAGGCAGGGCTGCTATTGGTTCCTCTGTGTCAGAGACTGTTGGATCTCTCCCTCAAAGCTTTCTGGCTCGTCCCCACCTTTATTGCCCCTCTGTCCCCTCTGCCCATTCAGCGCTAGGACTGGTCCCCTGTAAAGCATCCTAAACAGAAGGCTGAAAACTTCTTCCCGTGTGTCGAAAGCCTAAAGTGAAGGGGATGGGGCGGCATGAGGAAGGATTATAACCAGAATAAAACACGTAAGTAAAAGAATAATGTTCTGGATATCAGCTAGTCAGGAAGCCATAACCACAGAAACAGTGTTTCCTCCCGGAGGAAGGGAGCCACTGGAGGCTTTGGAATAGCAGAGGGAGCAGAACAGAGCTTTGTTCTGGGAAAGGTAATCTGACATTGGATCAAATGGGAGATTTTCCCGTTCAAGTCTCCTACTGTGCCATGGACTAGACTCAAACACCGGCTCTATTGTTTCAAGCCAGCTGGAATTTTCTGTGGGTAGAGAAGGCTTAATTTCTTCCAAGAACCTTGGGGGTGCACTTCTTGGGTCATTTGTTAGTGTGTAGGCAACCACTGTCGGGTTCTCACTAAAACAAAGAGCAAAGAACTGGATATGAATGAGCACAAGAGGAGTTGGAAGCTTGAGACAGCAATGTGTTGTGTGACTTCGGGGAGGCCACAGCACTTCTCCCGGGCCTCAATTTACCTGTGTGTAAAGTGGAGATAATAGTGGTTACTCCTACCTACTTCCCAGGGCTGCCAGGAAGACAGCTGATATGATAGGTTGATGGGGAGGAGAGAGGCAGAGGAACACCTTATTAGGACCACTAATGGCTGGTATGTGGCCGCCTGAATGGCTGGCCAGACCAAGAGGCTGCCCCAGGAGAGATGTCTGTGAAACCTGGCCTGCCCAAGCCTAGAATTACTAGAAAGAGAAATGATTAGAAGAAAGTTCTTTCCTGGGACATGGTGAAAGAGAGCTAGTACCATTCTTTACTTAAATTCACATGTGTTTTAGGAATGGTGCTATGTAACTTTTGAAGAGTTTTGTATTTATTTAAGAAAGAGGAAGAGATATCCCATCTGCTTATGCACATCGAAATGCCCAAAAGAGACAGGAGCCAAGAACACAATCCAAGTTTCCCTTGTGTGTAGCTAAAGTCTCTTTCTCTTGGGAGTTGCCTATATGGATCCATGATGTTTTCATATGAAATGGACAAATCCCTAAGGACCCCAGGACCAGAGAGGGCTTAGAGGAGAGAGAGGTGGGGCAAGAATCCTGAGGGGTCAATTACTGTAGCCACACTTCCTTTGGGATCCTCTGGTTGCAAGGCTGTGCAAGAGTAAATCCACCTGCAGCTCAGCAGAGCACTCAATATCCCTTTTAGTGAAAGATTTAGGCAATAGGCAGAGGGGCCAGAAGACCCTGCTCCCAGATTCAGGGTGGATACTCCAGAGCTGGGGGACCCATTTGTGCCAAGTGTGGCCTCTACCTTGTGGGATGTCAGAACAATCCTTGGTCAGCGCTGGGGTGGCCTGTAGCAAGCAAGGGACTAGGGGATCCCTACACACTGATCAACCCAGGCAGAGGCCTAGGGGGTGGGGGTCACTGTGGGAGGGAGGAAGATTAGGCCCTGAGGTCCTAGACAGACTCTCATTAGGACTAGAAAACTGCCCCAGAAAGAGCATGCAAGGACATGCAAGGACTAGGGTGGCCGTGCCATGGGCCTGTCCTAGTGGGCTGCTAGCACTCCAGTGCCTCTTTCCTGTTCCATGCCATGGAACCCTGTTGGGAGAGGGGAGGATTTCATCTCAGAGCTTGCTTTTCCTCACCTTGAAAAAGAGAAATCCTTTAAACTACCATGAAATATCAGTTAGGGTGGCTATTATCAAAAGGATAAGAGAGCGCGAGTGTGTTGGCAGTTGTGCAGTGGAAAGGCAACCCTTGAATATGTTGGTGGAGATATAAATTAATGCCTGCCAATGTAGAAAACAATGTGGAGGTCCCTGAAGCATGAACACAGAGCCACCCCGTGATCCAGCCACCCGCTGCTGGGTTTATATCCAAAGGAATTGGAATCTGTCTGTAGAAGAGATACTTGTACTTCCACATTCATTACAAATGTCATCAGAATAGCCAGGATGCAGAATCCACCTGTGTGTCCATCCCCTTGTGCATGGATAATGCCAATGTAGTTTGTAAACAGAATGCCCTACTACTCAGCTTAAAGAAGCAACAAAATAGCAGAAAACCGGATTTAAAGGAGTAGCCACAAACCTCGGGCTGCAGCATAAGATATGGACATCCAAAACAGTGGCTTGTATCCTGAGCCACAATTCCTGCCCCATTGCCATTTTAAAAGTGTTAAATAGGTTATTGCAGCGCAAATAGATCAAAGCAGACCTACTAGGATACATGTAAGAGGACAGCCCAGCACCTTCTCCCTTGCCTTCTGACACAACCCTGAGCAATGCCCAGGCATCCCAGGGCATCATGTGGAGAGCACTGCCCACATGCTTGGTTCAGATGGGAAGACCATGCCCAGGGAAGTGAAGACATTGTTTTAAGTCAAGCACATATTGATTGCAGAATTAGAACCAGAATCACTTTTTGATCTGGCCATGCTGCTCCCCCAAAGCCTAGCTCCTTTCCCCACCTGGGAGCTCCCCAGGAAGCCCACAGGACCCTGTGCCCTCATCCATCACCCAGGGAGCAGGAGCCAAGCTCTGGAGATGTTCCTGTGACCTGCTTCTGGCTGCACCAAGGGGCATAGCTTAACCTGACCAAACCTCAATTTCCCTATTTGTGAAGTGTTGGTAGCAACACTCAACTCATTGCAGGAGTTAGTGAGTACATACATGGAAAACACATGACATGGTGCCCGGCATGCAGGGCATGGCTAAAGAGTTGTAGCTCTGACTTTTATAGGAGGTGCTTGGAAGACCCATGTGTGTTGCAAGGGAATTCTCTGCATGGGTCCCAGGAACGAGGGAACAGCCAGCCCTACCTGCACACGCATACAGACACACGCTCACACATGAAGGTGCACGCGCACACATACACATGCGACCCTGTGGATCTCTGTGACATTCCTTCTCTCCTCACAGGGGATTTACAGCAAAGCTCAGGTAGCCACTGGAGCAGCATGGAAACTATACCAGATGTGATATTCAGAGACTGATGGGGACCAAGAGGCTGAGGTGGTTTGAGAGGAAAGTCAATGAAAACATCCTGGACCCCGTCTACAGCAACACAGACCTCTGATCCTGCGTGTGTTCTGCCACTGGCTAGAGATAACCCTCTACTTCCATTGTATGCCAACTTGATGCCCAGGCCATTCAACATAATTCTCCTCTCTGCAGGACACAATAAATTGACTTCCTGGGCACTGGCAGTCACTGTGGCCATCCGCAGAATGAATGTAGGTCTTCCCCCTGGGTCCTGAGAAATTGCTAAGACAGAAGCTTCTCTTGTTGGTGAGATCATTAGCCTCCCGGGCCACTCCCAGCCAGGCTTTCCCTCTAACTCAGGCACCTCCAGGAGGAGGTGTGGTTACTGTGTTGGCCTCTCCCATTCATAGGCTCAGGCTCCCAAGGGAGGCAGCCTGCCTTTGAGCCCTGCCTTAGTCCCTGGTTGGGTGTATGCAACCCTGAGCTGATCAAGGACCTGACAGAGCCTCAGTAGCAAATGAAATCATCATGCTATTGGGGAATCTGAATTAAAATGAAGGCTGTGCAGTGCTGGGTACAGTGCCTCACTCATAAGCCCTCATCAGTAGGGCTGGGAAGGGATTGGAGCCCTACCTCCCAGTGTTATAGCGCAGGGCCGGCAGCATGCCTAGCAAGAGAATTCTGAGCAAATCCCTTCATTCTGTGGGGCCTCCATATTTCCATCTGAGAACTGGGGCTAATCTCTGACTTCCTGTCCCGATAAGTTAGGCCTCGTCAAGCGAAGCCCTGAACTTGGTGAGGTTTGGGACTAAGAACTACTTTGAGAGGTCACAGCTGACCTTTATTGAACATTTGCTGCATGCCAGACCCTGGGGTAAGCACTTGGCACAGTCTCTCTTTGCAGCCAGCTTACAGCAACCCTATAATTATCCTCATTTTGCAGATGAGATAAATGAGACCGAGAGAGGTTACCTAACTTCCAAGTTCACTACTAATATGTGGCCAGGCTAGGATTAAAATGCAGGTCACCCCACATGTCTGCTGAACAGTCCCTGCCCTGCCTTCTCCAGCCCAGGCCACTGGGGAGGGGGTTAAGTTTTCAGGTTCCTTTGTTACACCAGGGATCCTGCAAGCAGGAATCCTCTCACATTGGCCAACCGGGTTCTCAGCAAAAGCTCTGCTTGCCATCCTCCCACTTGCTCCCATTCCCTCCAGCTCGGCCCCAGCCCAGCCCAGTTGTCTGTCTTATCCCCCTCTAAGCGGAACAGCCCAAGACAAAGCCAGGCAGGCGGGCAGGTCACAGCAGGCGGGGAGCTGTGTTCGAGCAACAGGGGAAGACAGGCAGCTCTCACTGTTTGAGGCACCCCAGTCCTGCTGCCCAAGCTGGCCGAACCTGACTACAGGGCCACAGGCACAAGTGGGGTTGGCGAAGGCTTGGGAGCATCCCCATGTGACCTGCAAAGAAGCCTGTGCTGTGGGATCCCGGCCAACACTCTGTGTTCCACATTCAAGCCCCCTGGGCTCTGTTCATGCCCCCTGGGATGCTCATTTACAAAGCTGGTGGGTGAGTCAAACCTGCAGTTCCCACCACTTGAATCCCCTAAGGGGTGAGGGTTAAAAATAAATAAATCCTCAGCCCAGCTCTAGGAATACTGAATTCAAATCCCCAGGGGTGGGGCTTGGGAATGGGTGTGAGCAAACTCCCTGGGATCTTCTGGAGTGGCTGGTGCTGGGTTCTCTGAGCAAGGTCACCAGCTCTTTTTGAGGACCTCATTGAGCCCCTGCCTCCCTGCACAGTTAACATCTGGTGTGTTGTCCCAACCCGGTTCCCAAGACTTGAAGGAGTTTTTGGGCTACCGAAGTGATCTTTAAAACCATGCTTCGTTCTAAGGAAGTCTGACCTAGCAGGGCAGCTCTGAGACTGAGTCCTGGTTTTTCTCAGTGGGTGGGCCACACTAGCCCTCAGGGCAAAGCAGGCTTCAGATTGTCTCCACAGTCAAGTAGCACAGTGGGACAGGAGAGGGAGAGAGCGATAGATCTGATTCCTATACTTGACTTCCCCTGGAGGTCTTAAGATCTGCACCTGTCATCAGCATCACTTCACCAGCATCTTTAGCCCTACACACAACTTTTTCATCACCCAGAGGATAGGAAGACATCTGTTTATCTCCCAGGCAGACACAGCCCTGTGACCCATGCTCTACCTGCAGTAAATAGAACTGAACCCGAACACACAAGAGTTCCATCTACTTACAAACAGCCTGGGACCCAGCAAGGGCCACTCCTAGGAATATGAACACTGAGAGTGTGCACGTGTTCGCCAAGTCATCCCTAAAATATTCCTGGCAGCACACATGGGAAGCCATCCCAGTGTTCATCAAGAAAACTCAAATGATCATGTAATGGAATATCATGCAGCAGAGAGAACCAGTAACTGTTGCAGACGATGATATACGTGAAGCCCTCTCATAGAACAGGGATGAGAAGCCAGTGAAGAGTATATTTCGATATGTCGAGTTTAAAAGCAGACAAAATGCATCTATAGATTAGATTGAAGCAGCTCTACAGGGGCGTGAGGGGTAGAATTAGTGATTGAAAGGACCACGAAAGAGATTCTGGAGTGAAGTAGCATTCTGTTAATTCTCTGGGACCTGGCTATTTTCTGGAAAGTTCATGGAGATACATGCAATCTGATCTGTGAACTTTTCTATATGTATGTTGTATTCCATTAAAGGGGTTTAAAAAAAAACACACTTATAAAGGACTTCTAAAAAGACTTTCATATTAAAAGGAGCCAGTTGTGGTGGGGATTGAATATAGAGGTTAAGATGCCCCTTGGGACACGCGCATCCCCATATTAGAGTACCGAGGGTCTTCCCACCCACGTGCACCCTGAAAGGGAACAGGTGATGCTTCAAGTACCTGGTCCCTGCCACCCAGTTGGGATTGAGTTCCCAATGCTTTTTGCTGCAGCGTGGGCCAGCACTGGCTACTGTGAGCCTCAGGGGGAGTGTGAAGCTGTAGATGGAAAAATCCCCCTGCCTCTCTCCCTATGTGTTCATAAACAAATACATCTAAAATAAAGACTACATATCATCATTGACAGCATTTTATGTGCAAAATGGCATGGGATCGTGGCCTCTCCCTGCCCCAGGAACAAGGAAGGAGACAGTTCTAGAAACCAAGAAGCCCGGGAGCTGTGCCAGACACATCAGGGCCGTGCAAACCTGTGCCTCTGCACTTCCCTTCCCCTCCCCTACCTGCCCACCTTCCATGTGACCAGGAGGGCCATGGCAAGTCCACTTCCCAGCAGGTTCCCAGGCTCAGCTGTATTCTGGTTCATGGGGATTTATTTAGATGATGTGGCATTTTTCTATCCTCAGGATAGTTTTCTCTGTCTTGCTTGATGTCCTCAAAGACTCCATGAAAGAAGCAAGGATTCTTTCCGTTTTACAGAAAGGGAAGTTGAGTCCAGAGGGCAAGGGGCTCAAAGGTTGTCCTGCTGGCAAAGCGGCCTGGTTGGAACTGAAACACAAGGCTCCAGGCAGCAAACCCATGGCATCCCCACAGCAGGGATGCTCCGAGAAGGAGGAGTGTGGTCCTGGTGTCCAGCGCTGCTGACCTCTTACTTGCCCCACGGAAGACTTAGAGTCCTCAACAACACAAAGACACTGCAGGTGTCTTCCACCTGCAGTTCACAATGAAGAGTGGAGGCTCAGAAAGGCAAAGGTCTTGTCCCAGACCCTTTGCAAGTAAGAATGGAACACAGACACCCAACGGCCTGACAGGAGTCCCCACTCCAAACCACTGGCCCAGGGCTTTCCGCCCAGCCAGATCCCCCGCCCCTGTGGCTGCGAGGACCCTGACACCCTCAGAGTTCCCCCCTTTCTACTTTTGTAGACTTAGGATGGGACTAAAGAATATGTATTTTTTTAATTGACCCTAGGTGTTTACAAAGCTGGGCTCTGAATTGGGTTACTGCTGACCTATGACAGCAAAAATAAAACAATTTAAAGCTGAAGCTTAATTTAGAAATGGCTAAATCAATCCACTGAGTGTCTCTCCAAGTTATTTCTCCTAATATCAAAATAGTGCCCTGAAAGGAGCGGGAGGAGACTGGCTGGCTGGTGGTCACCGCTGGGGTGGGGCAGTGACCGCTGGGGTGGGGCGGCATCAAGGAGGGCTCCTGGGGGCACCAGCAATATCTGCCTTTTTCTCTGGCTGCTGGTTAGCCATTGTTTGCTTTGATATCAAAATCCTATCACAGGGCCTAGTGCGATGACCTAGGGACTAAATCCTCGCCTTGCACGTACCAAAATCCCATATGGGTACCCATTTGTAAGCAAACTGCTCCACTTCCCATCCAGCTCCCTGCTTGTGGCCTAGGAAAGCAGCAAAGGATGGGCCAAAGTCTTGGGACCCTGCACCCACATGGGAGACCCGGAAGAAGCTCCTTATTCCTGGCTTTGGATCGGCTGAGCTCCAGTTGTACAGCCACTTAGGGAGTGAACTGCTGGTGGAAGATCTTTCTCTCTGACTCTCCGTTTCTTTGTAAATTTGCCTTTCCAATAAAAGCAAATTAATCTTTTTTTAAAAATCCTATAACAAACTTTCAGTTATGACTTATAAGGCATTCACTCTACTTTTGACTCTGTAAAAACTGGTGGGCGTGGGGGTTCAGGCTGACCATTTATTAGACGCATCACAAGGAATCCTTAACATAGTGCAGGGAATGTAGCATGGGGCTGGCTGTGTTCCCCTAATTATGCACTTGGCAAGACTTTGTGATTCTAGCATTTGAGATTTCCAAGGTGTCGTGATTCTCTGATTCGCAGCCTCAGAAACTCACAAGTCATTTCACAAACTCTGTACACGCCAGCAACAAAGGGCTCTCCGTACGGTGGTTCACAGCAGCCCTTGAGGTCAGGGGGCATTGCGTACCCCTCCAGAGGTGAAGTGGCCAGGCCAGTACTAGAACTCACTCTGGCTCCAGAGCTCTGAACTCAGCCATGCGTCGTTCTGACAGTAAGCCCCACTGTTCCCCTGGCAAGCTCCAAAGTGTTCAAAAACATGCACCATGCAGTCTCGAGCCCTGCATTTGTCGGCAGGACCCTGAGGGCAATGGGCTGCTGCAGGGCCAGGCAGCAGCTCCAACAGGGGGCACGTGAGCACAC
This sequence comes from Ochotona curzoniae, assembly GCF_017591425.1. Taxonomy (NCBI): domain Eukaryota; kingdom Metazoa; phylum Chordata; class Mammalia; order Lagomorpha; family Ochotonidae; genus Ochotona; species Ochotona curzoniae. The sequence goes on along the minus strand of NW_024464918.1, from coordinate 19,217,602 downwards.
ACAAGCCAACACGCACACGCATGCTGACGTTACCCCACAGCTGGCATGTCTTATCCTGCTTGGCTTGTGCCCTGGCCAACTGCTTTGGGCATTGGAGCCAAACGGAATGAGAGAGCTTTCTGCTGTGGGCTCCCCGCCCCCAGCCAGCAGGGCATGAGCAGCTGCCATCTCGCTACCACCTGAGGCTCCTTCGCAGCAGCTTCTTCAGGCTTAGGAATGGAAAAAGAGGGGACAGGGCAGGGATTTCTCTTTTGCAAATGCCATCCTAGAAAGTATTGAAGGCATTGCCCCTTTCAGGAGATAATTTGGTAATCAATGGGTAATGGTCTATCAGGCCCCATAGTTAGCTAAGGGTGGGGTGATAATAAGAGATCTTAACTGGGCCCAGCATAATAGCCTAGTGGCTAAAGTCCTCGCCTTGCATTCCCTAGCACCTCAAATGGGTACCAATTTGTATCCTGGCTGCCCTTTAAGCTCTCTGCTTGTGGCCTGGGAAAGCAGTAGAAGTGAACCAAAGCCTTGGGACACTGCACCAGTGTGCGAGACTGGGAAGAAGCTCCTGGCTCTAGATTGGCTCAGCTCCAGCCATTGTGGCCATTTGGGGAGTGAATCATCAGATGGAAGATCTTCTTCTCTGTCTCTCCTTCTCTCTCATGTATATATATATATATATATATGATGTTAAGTTTCCAGTGGGACCCTGGAAGTTAATTCATGCTCCCTCCCAGGGACAAATCCACCTACTCAAGGTACTTCATGACTTAAACTCCTTTAACCATCCTCTGATATTTATAAAATAAAGCCACGTTCCTGCGATAACTCCCTGAAGTCCTCATGCTTATAGATGCGTATGGAAATATTTTTTGCCTGCCATCCTGTATCTGGGATTTGCTTCCAAATATTCCACTAGGGGAAGAATTGGTGGAAGTACCAAAGAAATGGAATCATCACAGTTGGGTAATAGGAATTCTTTTCAGACTACTTAACATTTCTCTAGGTTTTTGGTTTCCCATTAATAAGTGATACATAAACAGCAATTTGGGAAAGAAAAATCCCAAGGCTGTTGGCCTGCCCCATAGGTCTGCCATGACCTGGTTCCGCTCAACCTCGGAGACCCTGTCTGCGCATTTCCCCTTCACCCAGGGTTCTTGCACAAGTCTGCTTGCTCCTTCTCTTTCTACAGCCATGCCTGTGCACAGGTTGGCATGCCTTTTCTCACTTTACTTTCCTTAACGAACTCCCATTCAGCCTTCAGAACCGACACTCGGTGCAGGAAACCCTCACTGAATCTGTAGCTGGGTTACTCTGGCTTCTCTGGGTCCCAAGGCCTGCCTGAGTTTGCCTATATTTTACCACCGACTTCACAGGATTAAGCCCTCCATTTATGGGCCTGCCTCCACCAGCTGAATCTCCAGTGGACACATCAAGACTCATCACTGGTGCTCAGCAAGCATCTGCTAAAAGAACAGAAGCTGTGTGACTTAGAGGAAAGAGCTTGACCTCTCAGAGTCTCTTCTTCACCTCTCCACCATGACAACAGCAACACCACCACCAAGATATGACAGAGGCTAACAAGGGCGGCTGTGCAGAGTAGATGAGAAGGAAGGGAGTAGCCTGGTAATAGGCACTTGGAGGGACTCAAGGGCAGTGTGAGTTCTTTCTGTGATTTAAAGGCCATGCTTCCAAACATGCTCATTCCTGAGGGTCCACAGACCCAAGATGCTGTGGCCAGCCTGCTCTCTGACTTCAGGCAGATACTCAAACTCTGGTTGCCTCTGTGAGATGGGGCCAATAGTTCTGCAAGGGAGACATTGGGGTGCTACTAGACACCCTCTCAGCTGTGCTGTCAGATGCCAGCAGACTCACTGACAAAAGTGATTGTGTGTGTGTGTGAGAGAGAGAGAGAGAGAGAGAGAGAGAGAGAGAGAGTGAGTGCAAGGGGGCTGACTGATGGGGCAATAAGCCTTGGGGGTGGCTGACAGTCTGGTGATCACCCTGATGGCAGGGAATATATGAATCTACCTGCTGGCCTTCAACATTGATTACCATGCACACTGAGAACCAGAACCATCCCCTGAACTGGGCTGGGCAGAGTGAGATGCCAGAAGCCTAAGACCTGCTTGGTGAATTGCATACGCCACTTGCTGTGTGATCTCATCACCAGCCTTCCCTGGTGGGGCCTTGGCGCAGCCCAGGGTCTCACATAATACACCCTTCAGCTCCGAACTCCATCTGTGATGGGGCCAGGGCTCAAGCTTGGTCTCACTAAACAGCAGTTCTCATTCATGAATCAGAAACAAAACTGAAATATGTTCAGTTCTTTCTTGTGCCAGGCTCTGCGCTAGCTGTGGGTGCCAGGACAGTGAGCGAGGCAGTCCCATGGCTTACATCTTAGCAGAAAAGATGATAACAAACCAACATGACATGAAGAATTGATAACTGTAATTGAGGCCAGTGTGGGTAAGAGCTGTTTCAAGGTCCTAGCAGATGACGCCCACCCCAGGAGGAAGCAAGGAGAGCCTCTTAATTGATGACTGAGAAACATAACAAACCAAGCTCCATGCATCACACAGGAACCTACACATATGACCTCATTTCATTCTCACAGTAATTCCCAAAGAAAAGAATTGTGAGGATACCCATGTTTCAGATCAGGAGACAGGTTTATTGAGAAAGTGAAGCCTCAGTCATACAACTAATAGTCACCAGGATTTGGACCCATCCTTTTCTTTGTAAGCCTGTCTTCAGACCTCCATTATAAATGCAGGCATTTGTGTGTTAGTCATAAAAACTCTAGAATGGGGCACCTTGGCTGCCTGAGCTCGTGCTGGGAACACGAGTCAAACCAACCTCTGAAAGCGTGCAGAAGTTACATCTGTCCCAATTGTGAGAAGCTGAAGATGCAGACTCCATCCAGGGAACATTGGAGGGTCCTTGAGAGCACCAACCCTGTCAGCACCCCCAAACACACCCCAAACACCTACAGCTTGGTCCTTCCTCTCGTCACACTTCAGTGACACCCAGGGAAGAGGATGCAGGGAACAGAGCATGGCTATCCAACTTTACAAGGACCGGTGCAGAGGGAGTCTGGCCAGCCCATGCTATAAAATCAGAGGTCTGGCTGACTCACAGGGGGCTGCAGCGTGCCTTGTCCTGCTGCACCTGTTCCCTGCATCCTGAAGGAATGGACCACATGGGATCAGAAAGGAGGGCCACATGAGACTTCGCTTAACCCACTCCAGTTCTTCCCCCATTGTACACAAGGAGACAGAGGCTTGATGACCTGGTGGACTAAAGGGAACTTACTGCTTAACTCGGCTGAGCATCTTCTGCAAGAAAGCTTGGACATGCCATAAAAGAACCAAGCTTGCCTCTCCCCAAGACCTGGGACGTCAAGCCCTCCTGGCTCTCCTGGAGACAGTGCTTCCAGCTTGCTGTACATCAGGGCTGTCAGGGTGAGTCAGTTAAGCCCAGATCCTGATGACCACTTTGATCTTAGGCGTAGACAAGCAGGCTCAGAGAGGTTTGAAACAGTCCTACGTCACACAGCTTTGGTGAGTCAGAGAGAGGACTCATGAAATTCTCATCTCCCCTTGCCTGACCTTAAACTCAAGCCCTTCCCAAGACCAAGCCACCCTCAGCAGAGGCCCCAGGACACACGGAGCTCTCTGTGGGCATCAGCCATGGCAACTCTTAGCACAGTTCTCCAAGAAGGGTATCTCAGCACTCCACTTGGAAAGCAAAGCAGAAGGGCTAAACACAATCATGTGCTGTGCTGCTTCTGCCCCCTTCTTCCTGCTCCCTGAGCCCAAGCATCTGCTGCTCCCCGCTCTGAGAGCTAAAAGCCCTGGCTCCCTCCAGTGCAGGCTCAGCCCTGGCTCGGGCTCTCCTGCCTCCAGAGATAGGCATTGGATTCCTGCTTCCCCTAGAACAGGTGACAGAGTTACTCACACCCCCCACCCCTCAGCCTTCACCCCTGCACCCCCCCTGGTACCTCTCAGGCCAACAGTGTGTTTCCATTGGACAGTCAGGGAAGCTGAGGCCGCTAAGCTGGCTTGCCTGTAAAGGGCTGCAGGAGAGCCAGGGCTAAGCAGCTGACCTGGCTCTCCTCCTCCTCCTCCTCCTTACCAGGTTGTTCCATCCGTGCTAGGACTCCTGTGGCCCCTAAACATTGCAGAGGCAGCCAGCACCTGTGAATCCCCAGCCCCGGCACTTGCCCCCTAAAAGAGTCTCCCCAACAATGAAATCTTATCGCCAAGCTCCAGCAGAGGAACTGATTCTTCCAGGGATAAGAGTCCAACTTCCCACACATGCAAATATGACCTTGCTTCTCCACAAGATCAAAGTCCTAGCCCTGTCCGTTCCCGGGCAGGACTCCGCAGCTCCCAGGCTCAGGCTGGCTCCCTCTGTGGCTTCATTCAGTGGCCCCAGGTACACCAGACTCAAGTGTCCCTTCCTCCCGTTCCATGCCTTGTCCCAGCCTTTTCCTGCTTCTTTCTCTACCTTCCAGGAACCCCTAACACTGGCCTGGCTGTGGGACCGGGCATGGGAGGAAATCATCATTGCAAGTGCCTGCCCTACAGCTACCCCAACTTCAGTAATGCTTACCTGTGCCCTTCAGGTGGGCAAGGGTGCCCCAGAGAGGAGCAGGCTGCTGAGCTGGAACCCTTCTCTTGGGGGCCAGGCTGACAGGCTTAGGAGGCGTCAGGAGCCTGAGACGGAGCAGGAAGGTGCTGAGCGCAGCCCGAGAGGCTGCTGGAAAGTTGGAGTAGGTGTGTCCCAGCCCAGGAGGAGGAGGAGGAAAAAGGAGGTGGGAGAATTGAGGCGGATCATCCCCTCCTGCCAGCTCTCCGCTCACTCGCAGAGAGGGAGGAGGAAGCCAACTGGTTTGTGGCCCAGAACTCACGGCGGGGAATCAAGTCATGGAAAATGACGGCTGGAAAGGACCTGAGAAATCAGGTCGGGTCTCTACCTCCCTTCTCAGTTTTGTGCAGAGATAAACTGAGGCTGTGCATGGATGGTGTCGCCCTGGAGCACAAGGGGACCACCTGGGCTGTTCTTCCCACTTTTCCCACTGAGGCTGGAGCATAGTCACCACCCCGACATGCGGCCACTCACACATATACATGCACACACATGCACACCCAGCCCTCCACGGCTTGGAGCCCTGAGTTTCTGGTTCTGGCTCTGCAACCTACTAGCCCAGTAACCTTGGGTAAGCTACTTAATTGGAACCTCAGTTTCCTTTCTGGAAAAGAGGAGGGTAAAACTAGCTTCCTTCCACAGGGCTGTCATGAGCATTAAATGAGATAAAGGTGGACAAAAGGTGCTTTGCTGAGAAAGTCCTCCACATTATTTTGGCTTATTAAAAAAAAAAAAAGATTTGTTGTTTATTTGAAAGGCAGAGTTACACAGAGGGAGAAGAAAACTCTTCACCGCCCCAGACGGTTACAACAGGAAGTCAGAAGCCTAGAACTCCGTCCAGGTTCCCACACGGGTGCAGGGGCCCAAGTGCTTGAGTGGTTTTCCGCTGCTTTTCAAGGGACGTTAGCAAGGAGCTGGATAGGAAGCGGAGCAGACAGGACTCAAACCGGTGCCGTATGGCATGTCGGTGTGGCAGGCAGCAACATAACCCTCCGGGACACAACACCAACCCCTGGCCACCCTGTTCTTGTTTCTTGTTTTTGATGGCATGTTACTCCTTCTATAAGTGGCTTAACTGCTCCACACTAGGGCTTCCTCCTCTATAAAATGGATGCAACAAGAATTCTGGCTGTGCAAGGTTGTACAGGTTCATGGAACAAACAGCATGTGTCGAGTAACCAGGCCCAGTGTCTGACAAGGCTGCTGGATACATTTTGAGGGTGCCTCTCTTTCCTGGCATCCACATGATTTGAATGCATATCCTGTTTTTGGGACCTGAGTTTGAAGAGAAGGGATGTAGACTTGGACATTTCTATTGCTGCTTTAAAAAAAAAAGATTTATTTACTTTTATTGGAAAGGCAGATTTAGACAGAGAAAGATCTTCCATCTACTGATTCACTTCCCAAGTGGCCACAGTGGCTGGAGCTGCGCTGATCCGAAGCCAGGAACCAGGAGCTTCTGCATGTCCCACGTAGGTGCAGGGTCCCAAGGCTTTGGCACATCCTCTACTATTTTCCCAGGCCACAAGCAACGAGCTGGATGGGAAGTGGAGCAGCTGGGACATACATCAGCACCCATATGGGATCCTGGTGTGAGTAAGGCAAGGATTTAACCACTGGGCTACCACTCTGGGTCCCCAATTACTGCTCCTTATAGTTCTAGAACACATTCTGTTGCTTGCTTTGTATGTTCACACCCAGATAAGGGCCTAAGCCAACCCTTTTGCAGTTGCTCCATGGGGCATTAGGGATCTAGAAGTAAATAAATTAGCTCCTGGCCTACAAACGACCTTGCGATTATCCTGCCCCCCCGCCCCCGCCTTACCTTTGCCTTTTTCTTGAAGTCCTTCTACATGTCGCTGGCAAATAAGTGAGTGTTGGCACATTTCTAATGATGGGGGACTTACTACCTATCCTGGAAGTCAATTCACTGACATCAGTTACCTCACTGACCTGTAGGAAACCCCTGGATCTACTAAATACATAAGAGTTCTTTGTGTCATTATTACTATTGTCATAATAAGCTGTGTGACCCAAGGCCAATAACTTGGATTTGCTGAGCCTCTGATTTCTCATTGCAGTCACAGCTATGCTGGGACCAATCAGAACAGATCTGCTTCCCCTGACATGTGGCAAAGCCTACAGCTCTGTGACTAGGCTGTGACTGTCTAAAAGTGGATCCTGTAGACAAATGAAACCGCTCATGGCTGATAAAGCTGCATGAGACTCCCGGCTATTTCCCATACCCTCCACGAGACACTGGTGGAAGGAGCTATTGCAGTTACTGTGGGCCGTGCCTTCAGGTTCAGAGAGGACCACCAGTGTGCAGCAAGCTGCTATGGGAGGCTGCCTAAGACATCCAGAGGGTTCCATACCAGGAAGACTGTGGGAGGTCTTGACCTGGATGAGAAGCTGGGGGCATGTAGGGGTGCAGGGAGGAAGGGGGGGATTGGAGCCAGAGGGGAGATACCATGGTCAATGCTGGTGGGAAGGGGTACCTGGGCAATTATCCGCATGGCTGACCACCGCCCCAGTTTCCAAGGCTGGTCTGATTAGGCATTAACTGGAGGGACGGTGGCCGGGCAGCCCATGAGCCCTTTGACTAGTCATGTGCAAAGTGGCAGGCGACTGTCTTCCTGCAGAGGCCCCCCCGTCCAAGCTGGGGTGAGGCTCCAGTCTGTCCAGTGCAGAGGTTCTGTGTTCCTGTGGGGGTAGGGGATGGGAGAGGCAGGGAGTTGGCCAGCACTGTTTCTTTCCTTCCTTTCCAGTTTCTCTCCATTTCACCTCAGGGCTGGTTCTCCCGAATGACCCCAGGCCCTTTCTAGGGAATTTTCTTGCTTTCAATCTCCCAAGCACCATGGAAATCAGCATCCCCCACGCAGCCTTGGCACCTTGTCATTTCTTAGTTCCCTTCCCTGACATCTAAGGCTTCCTCTCTTCCTGCACAAATTGTACCTTTCCATCTAGGTACAGCTCACAGGCTACCTCTCCTCCAAGAGCTCCCCTGACCTTGACCCTGACAGAGCAAGAAGGAATAATAACAGTAGCAGCCAACTTTCATGTCAGCCATGCAACTCATTCCTTGGCAAGAATTATCTCATTTCTCTGAGCACCACTATGAAGGATTAGAAGCTATTATTCTGGGTTTTTTTTTTTCACCAAATAAACTGAAGCTCTGAAAAGCTTTAATGACTGGCTCTGAGTCTAGACTAAGCCAAGATGCAAGCCCTGGTCTGTCTGAACCCCTTACCCACTGGGCAGGCAGCCTGGTCTCACCCTTCTCTGCTAAAGCACACCCCTTCTGCCCTGCGCATGCCTATCTCCATTTTACCAACCCCGCTGCCCCCCACCCGATGTCTGAAGCTCTTCAGGTGCAGATCTCTGTCTGACTCAGCTGTTCCCAGCTTAGGCTGCCCGTTGGCATCACCTGGGGGTGGAGTTTTAGGAAATCTTGGTGCCCAGGGCCAGAACGGCAAGGCAGAGGCCCATATTGTCACCTGTGATGCTAGCATCCCACATCAGAGGACCATTTCAGGTCCTAACCATTCTGCTTTCCATCCAGCTCCTGCTAATGTGCCTGGGAAAGCAACAGATGATGGCCAAGCGCTTAGGTCCCTGCAACCCAAGTGGGAAACCCAGATGGAATTCTAGTTGTGATCAGTTAGTACCTGAACCAGCAAATAGAAGATCTTGCTCTTTTCTGTAGGTCAAATAAATAAGTCTAAGAAGTCCTGATGCCCAGGTCGTATCCCTGACCCATGCCATCAGACTCCCTGGGTGTGGGACCCAGGCCTCGTGTCTCCCAGCCAGGGACCAGGCACGCTGCAGGCGCTATGAAGACAACAGCTGACTCTGCAGCTCCTTCCTGCATTTCCATACCACCAACCCAACACAGCAGATGTTGAACTGCAACTTTTGGCATCTGGCTCTGACATGCTGATGTTTTTAATGTTCTTCTCAGGCATGTGACAGGATCTCAAAGAAAGATCCAGCACAGAGTCCCGTCCCCTGCTCCTCTTGGCATGGGCAAAGCTATCTCCCCCACCCCCACTCCTGACCCAGCAGACTGGATGAGCTTTTGTGTCCTCTCCCCTAGATTTTCCTTTCTGGATAACACAGCCAAGCTCAGCAGCTGAGCAGGCATGTAAACAAGGGAATGTGCTGCAGACTCAACTCTAGCCCAGCAGCTTGCTTCAGGGTACCCAGCAAGCCTGGAAGGCTCAGTAGAAAGATTTTATTTTTCTCTGACAGACTGAACCCTGCAATTGCTTCTCAGGCAGGATAACACAAAAGGTTGTTGGGTAAATATCAGACTCAAATCATCAGAAACAGCATGTCCTCACTGTGCCTATAGGACTGACTGGTCAACTCTCTCAGGTGACCTGGGACTAGGGCCTCTTCCAGGATGTAGGACTTCACACACATTAGAAGATATGGTACCTCGTCTTCATCTTCTTGCACCACAGGTGTTGCTGACAAGTTTAGGCTGGTGGAAGACCAGTTTCTAGAGAAGATTTTGCTCCCTGGGACAGCTGGTTGATGGACTGGTTACACATGAGGTGACATGTTCAATGAACATCAGATACAGACTGTCTCTTCCTAGCTGGGGTCTCTTCCGTTATACCATGTTCCCTCTATGAAGGGTCACAGAGCAGGAGGGGAATGAAGCTTGGCTGACAGGGACAGAGCCAAGCCCCCTGCAGCCTGGTCTGTGGACTGTGGAGGCTCCAGAGGCCTCCCTGCTAAAGGGGGCAGGATGCCTTTAAGGAAGATGAAGTCATCGGGGGCTGAGGCCACCTGGCTCTGGGAAGCCTGTAGCCTAGAGGGAGAAGCAGAAGGTGGAAGGCAGGTGGGCCGTGGGGGCCGGGCCTGGGATGTCAACTCCGTGGCTGACAGACGGGACCCAGCAGGAGTGGGAACAGTTGGGCTGGCGTTACCTGGGGCACCCGGGAATGTAATCAAACACTCAGCAGACCCGCTGGCCACGGGCATCTGGGCACCACCGGGCCCCTCCAGCTCATCCTGACCCCCAGCCGGCACTTCTGACAGGCTCCTGCCAGGAGGAGCGTCCGGCCTTGTTGGCCAGCCCATGGGCATGAGCTCATCTGCCACCAATCCAGGCCTTGATCAGCATGCTGGTGCTGGTAGGTGGTGGGCGGGGCTCTGGTGCCAAGTGCTGCTGGAGCCAGGCTGGCTGGCTCAGTGGTCCTGGTTAGATCACCCCAACAGGAAGCTGGAGAGGTGGCAAGCCACTCACAGGCCTGAAATAGGCCCTGTGACGTTATCCCCACCCTTAGCTGTCCCTGTTTTTGGGTTTGGGACTCCGATGTGGCCCTGGCTCAAGGTATCAGCTCACCCATAGCATCCCCTTGTCTACTACCACAAACTGTATTTCCAATTTCATCTTCTATTGCATAGTGAAAATAACATTTGTGGCAATAGAGTTAATATTAAGTACCAGGCTACACAGCATCTCATTTATCCCCAACTTGATCCTTCTGATGAGGGTCTATTATCATCCTCAGATTACAGAGGAAGGACTGGAGAGGTTTAAGCTCCTTGCCTAAAGTCCTGTTTCTCTCAGACAGTAGAGCTTGGATTTGAGCTCAGTTTATCCAGCTGCAAAGCTTAGGCTCTTAGCCATCACCTTAGATTCACAGGCATACTTCCTGTCTTTCTAGAAAGACCCTGCACTTGACTCAAAGCTCTGTGTATTCTATCCTGCAAACCTTTAAACCTTTAATGTTTCCTTGCATTTTCTTTGCACTGGGCACACATATGATGTAGCCAGCTTGGGATCAGTCAGCCCACTGCTCCCCAGCAAAGCCACTCACCCTGTTTGCCCATGCCTGGTCCCTACCTGGGGCTCCACCTGGTCTGCCATCCACTCCATCCCCCACCCCTGCAGCCACCAGGTACATCATAACACTACCTGCTCAGGAAGGTCTCTTGCCCACCATCACATGTTCCCAGGAATCGCAGACAATTCCATTTCCCTGCAGCACTGTCCTGAAGCATGGCCTGCTCTGTTCAGGTCTTGTGGTGTGATTCTATGTGGTCCTCACTGCCCCAGTCAGGGAAGTGGAGTGAATGGCACAGTTAGCACTTGAAGTGTAGAGTAGACCTGGTTTCACACCCAGTTCTGCAGCTGTGTGGTCCCAAACACACTGCTTCCCTCTGAGGAGCAAATTTTGCCTTTGTCCAATGGATATAAACGCCAGTTACTGCCGCAAGGATTCAGCCAAATGTGATACACCATGCTGGGGACAAAATGCAAGGCAATCCATCAAATGGAGGAGCTCTAGATCTGTCTGGGGCCTGTCCATGTGTGGGCCACCCATGGCTCTGTGCCTGGTGCTGGTGAAAGGCTCTAGAGGTTCTGGAGACAAAGCGGCCCAAGGGCCATGTGTGCACCCAGCCAGGACACATTCATGCTGGAGAGAACTGAAGCCCTTGAGAGGTATCCCAGCCTGCTCAGGTCCCACTGCCCACCTCAACCTGCACCCTAGGGTCACCCAAAGGCCAGCAGGGCAGGGACTGTCTGGGGACAGGAGCCCTTACTCTCTGCCCTTACTCTCTAAAATCCAGAGGCAGCCCCACTGGCAGTCCCTTCAGCCCTGTCTCCCTTGGTAGCTGCATTCCAGACATTGTGCCCAGGTTAGGAAGAGGTCAGCCCCATGGGAAGAAACTCTGGTAACCCCCATGCCTGGGCTTTTGATTCAGCTCCCTTCTAATATGCCTGAGAAAAAACAAAAGATGGCCCAAGCGCTTGGGGCACTGCTCCCTACGTGGGAGACCCAGTAGGAGTCTAACCTAGGGCATTGCAGCCAATTGAGGAGTAAACCATGAAATGAAAGAGCGTCCTCTCCATCTTTTCCTCTCACTATAACTGTCTCTCAATTTTATATACACCTTAAAAATGCACACTGTAGGCCCTACCTCATGCCCATTAGGGAAGAGGTCTAGGGCTCTGCATTATAAAGTGGGTCTCTGTGAGGGTGCAAAATCAGGCTTGGGAACTTTGGATTCAGCAGCGCCTTGTGTAGACAAGCCTGCAAGGTGAGGAGAGGGAAGGAGGGAAAGACCACCCAGGGTCATGTCTGGCTGAATAGGGGCTGTTGGCTGTCTCCCAGCCACCTCCCTGCTGGAAACATGAAGGGGCCTTGGCAGGCCAAGTACACACGGCCAGGGATCTCAGAGGAGGCTCCAAGAGACGTTATAGACGAGCCTTTGCTGCCCCTCGATGCCCACCCCCCTTGAGCGTTCTCACCCTGCTGTTACTGCACTGTCCCCCAGGACTCCTTGGGGACCTTTCCAGTGGTACACAGAGCCTTGACCCCTCGTCTCGATCCTGCACCTCCGCTCCAACCCCATCTCTATTCTCTCCTCTTTGCCAGCATAACTAAGAGACAGCACCACCTTGGAGTCAAGTCATAACCAGACTGCGTGGCCCTTACCCTCTCTAAGCCCCACGAGGGGTTGATTCGCACCAGCTTTTCTGGAAGTGCAGTTCATCAGCTAACTCCACAGAAGCATCTAGAAAACTTACCAAAATGCAGATGGGCTTTTGGATGAGAAGAGTTGGATAAATCTTAACTTTAAATATACAAATCGTGATACTTGTTCCTTATAAACAACTAAATATCGTATTTAGGGCTAAGGCCCCTTTTACCAACATTACCAATAGCTTCATCCGTGTTGGTGTGTGACCTTCCTAAGCATTTAGTCACGCACAAGTACTCCAGGCAGAGCACATGGAATGGGGTTGGCTGGCTTGCGGGGTAGGATGGGGCAGTGTTAACGGCATCTGATGTGTCATTTTGTGCTCTTTCACTTCACCCTTTGTCCTGCACACAGACCCACCCTCTCCTGGGAGTTCAGTAGGCCTTTTTGGGTCGCCCTCAAGGGTGGGAAACCCTGGGCCAGATGAATGGACATTGTGTGAGTCTCTGGTGTTACCATCAGGAGTGGGCTGTCTCAGCTGGACACTTCCTACAGGGACAGGAAGTCCAGTTGTGTGCCCTTGGACCTTAGATGTGCCCTTCACTGCTCAGACACCCCAGCAGGAACATGGCTCCCTAGAATCCTGCGTGAGTCCCTACTTCCTGTGTTGCCAGCCCCAATCACTATGACACTCTGTAGGCTGACATGGGCTCTGCCTGCCACCCGTGCCTCTTAATGGGGCCAGACTAGTTTGCCCAGTGCCTCTTTTCTGGGATCTAAAATCCTACCCCCTAGGGACCAGGCAGCCCTTGGAAGCAGAATGCTCACCATTTGTCACGCCCCAGACTGATAGCTGGGAGGAACATGAAACCTGCAGAGGACTTAATGTTTGCCCTGGAGCTGCCAACAGTCTAACGGGCAGTGTAAGGGGCCAAATAGCATTCCTCTGGCATCTAACCCTGGGAAAAAGTGAAGCTAGACCATGGCAGTTGAGGAAATACACAGGATCTACCCGCAAGCATTAGGAAAGAATGCAGGTCAGGAAGGAGGAAAGCAGAGATTCTGGTCACCTCGGCTGGGGTCCATATCTAGAGCTCATCTAGAACAGCATGGACCCGGAGATGCCCATTGCCAAATGTAAGATTCTAGGCTCAAACATATGCCCCATAAATCATAGGACTCTGATGTCCCAGAGAGAAGATGTGTCTCCATTTGTTACTTGTCCACTTTCCCTGGCTCCCAGCACATCCCCTACCTATTCCAAAACCCCTGACAATGCCTCCCGGCCAGTGGCAAAAAAAGTAGCACAAATGACCTCTCCATGAGCCTAAGTCCTGAGGCAGTAGAGGCTTCAGTGTCTCCTAGACACAAGCTGCTCAAATTGCCTGAGAATTTTGAGCTAAGTGTACCCAGCTTTCATCTGGCAGTATCACTGCAGAACCTGGAAAGGAAGGTTCCTTCTCCCTGCAGGCTGCTGCCTCCGGGCAGGTCACTCCAGGCCTGTGCTGCCCCTGCTGCCAGGAGGCTGTGGGGACTGTGAGCAAGGCAGGGCTATTGATCACTGAATCCTGGGACCTGCTGTTGGTTGTAGATGCTTCTGAGAGTCCTGCTGGCTGGGTTTCGCCCCCTGACACTGTGAATTAGTTGAGATGAGGTACAAGCCTGTGTGGGGTGGGATTGTGTGCGTCCTATTCCCACCCCAGCCCCATTACCTGGGAGGGGTTATTGGACTTCCACTGGGAGGAGATTCTGGTGAAGGTGTGGAACGTAAGGGGGTTTATCGGTAAGTACACAACCAACACTAACAAGGCTGTAAAATGCCAGTTGGTTATCAAGAAGTAACAAAAGCATCCCCCTAACCCCTATAATTGGCCCACTTAATTCATTAAAGGATTATCCCTGAGTTGGGGTTGGGGGAGGAAACGCATAAGGCACAACGTGGGAGTTCTGGCAGCAGCACCATTTCTGTCTCCTCCACAACAGCTGGCAGAGCTGGGGACACCATCTGTGGCCAGCAACAGTGCTGGGAGTCGAGGAGCTGGGGTTGCCCTGAGTGTTGGGGGTGACCTCTCTGGGAGGAGGGTACTCATGCTACCTGCAGAGCTAAGAACAGCGAATTCATGCTATACTTTGAGGAGCCATGGGATCCCAAAGAGAGTTTTGCAGACTGTCTTAGGAGCAAGGGCAGCATGAGGTAGGCAGGGGTCCTGACTCCTTTCAACCAGAGAACCTATGGGCTTCATATCTGGGCTTCCTCACCAGGATGTAATGTGCAGGGTGATTAACAAAAGTAAACACAGCCTATCGGCCTTTTGGCTAAGATCAAGTAAGAACAGAGACAGCCCTCACAGTGTGGAGTTGTGTGGTTTACCTGTGACATTGTATGCAAACAGTTGAGTGCAATAATCCTACCTGGAATTTATGTCTCCACTCTGGAAGGTGGTCAGAGATTCTTGGAAGTTAAATAACTTGTCACAGGGTAGGTATGTCATAGCTGATTAAGCCATTGCTTGGCACTGCTTGGGAAGTTTGCATCCCATACCAGAGAACTAGACACCAGTTTGAGCCCTGGCTGCTGCGCTTTTGATCCAGTTCCCTGCTAATGCACCTGGGAAAGCAGCAGCAGATGGCCCAAGTGCTTGGGCTCCTGCCAGCCATGTGAGAGACCCAGACTGAATTCTGGGCCCCTGACTTTGACCTGACCAGGCCCTGTGATCATGGCCATATGGGGAGTGAGTCGGCAGATGGAAGTGCTTGCTTGCTCTCTCTCTGCCTTTGCTATAGCTCTGCCTTTCAAAAAGAAATCAGCAGATCTTTAAAACAAAATAATTTATCCAAAGTCAGAGCTGGAATGCAAATGCTTGCAGTCAGGCTCTGAATCTTCCCTTCTAGCTGTCACCGGAGGGCTCTGGGCTGACTGACACTGTGGCCCAGAGGAGACCATGCACTTGCGATGCTCAGCCTGGTACTGGGCTTATGACAAAGCTCAGTTACCGTTAGTTAGGACTGTGATTATGAGTATGAAAATAGCTTCCACTGCTAAAATAGCTTTCACTGTTTGGGGAAGGACTGGAACAGATAATTCCTAAGGATCTCCAACCCTGGCAATCTGTCCTCCAAGGCAGGAATGGTACTGGTGATGGGGGCAGCTCCCTACCACCCTGGCATGATGCTAGCCAGGAAAGAAGCTTTCATGGGTGACCTTTAGGGCTCAGTGGTTTCAGCTGCCACTGTAAGTGGAGTGCTTTCTTCAGTTCCAGCTACTCTGTTTCCAACTTCCTGGTGCTGCCTCTTGGGAGCCCTGGTTGTTACCGTCATTTGGGGGTGAGCCAGAGGGTAGAACCAATGTCTCTTCCTTTGACTTTCAAGTAGATGAAAACAAATATTTTTTACAGAAGTTTTTGCTACATTTCGGGAAACGAGATAAAAGGAAAGCTAGGCCAATTTCAGGGCTCATACTATTTTATTGAAGGTGTTGGCTTTGGATGAGAAATGATCTGCCTGCTAAAGGTGGCTCGTGAAGAGGGGCACTTTCTCTATTCTGGTACCTTGTTTCATCCTTTCAACATCTCAATGAGATCAACACCATTTTTAGTTGAAAAAAAACGGAGGTTTAGTGCAGTCAAGTCATTTGCCCAAACTTCCACAGCTAAAAAGGAGCACAACTGGCCCTCCCCAGAGACCCCAGGATACCAGAGCCCTGCCTTCCCAACCAATTGTAAGTCATCTGTTACTTTCCCATTGACAGCTTTGGAGGGATATAATTTTCATATCAGAAAACTAATCTGTTTGAACGTAAGTCAGTGGCTTTTACTGTACTTTCAGTGTCAGCAAACCACCTCCATCTTCTCATTTGAAAAAAATCTTCATTCCCCTCAAGAGACCTCATATCCATTAGCAGTCACTCCTCTCTCTGTCCAGCTCCAGCTCTATACAACCACAAATCTGCTCTCTGTAACTTTGCCAATTCTGGACATATCATACAAGTACAATCCTGCTAAAGCCATTCTTTCCTTATTTATTTGAAAGGCAGAGCAAAAGAGACAGCTCTCTCATCCATTGGTTCACTCCCCAAATATCCTCAACAGCCAGGGCTGGGCCAGGACAAAACCAGAAGCCAGAAACTCTATCCAGGTCTCCCACATAGGTGGCAAGGACCCAAGACCTTGGTCATTATGTTTTGCATCCCAGGTACATTAGCAAGAAGCTGAGATGGAAGTGGAGGAACCAAGACTGAGCTGGTGCTCTGATGTGCAAAGCGAATGTCCAAAAATACAGCTTAACCTTCTGAACCACAATGCCAGTTCCTGCATTTGTTATTTTGTCCTTCATTAAGCTTGTTGTTATTCAAGATTTGTCTAACTTACAGCATATATCAGCACTTCATTTCCTTCTGTAGCTAATTAAAATTTCATTGTGGGGACCAAACTTGTATTGTTTATCCAGGCATCAGTTGATGGACACTTGGATCTTCCCTACCTTTCAGCTATTATGAAAAATGCTGCCAACATTGGTGCTTAAGCTTGCTTTCCTTTCTTTGTGTGTGTGTGTAGACATATGTTTTTGTTTCTCTTGAGTGGCTACGTGGGAGCAGATTGGCTGGGTCATATCAAAAGTCATCTGTAACATGTTGAAATGCCAAACTCTTTCCCAAGGCAACTGTGCCATTTCACATTCTCACCAACAATGTATGAAGGTTGTAATTCCCCTCATCTATGCCAACATTTGCTATTGTCTTATAATAACAGCAACCATTATTATTATTATTATAGCTATCCTATAATAGGATTTTATTATTATTATTACTAGTTGGAGTGAGGTGGTATCTCACTGATCTTGACTTGCATTTCCCTAATAAATTAAAAGGCTGAGTATCTTTTCAGGAGCTTGTTAGTCATTTATATATTTTCCTTGGAGAAAAGGTTATGGAAGTTCTTTGCCCATTTTTAAATTTGATTGTCTTTGTTGTCAAAAGAGTTCTTTATATTCCAGCACAAGCCTCTTATGAGATACACAACTTACAGGTGTTTTCTTGCATTTTGTAGATGTCCTTTTATTTCATGGTGTCATATGAAGACCAAAAGTTTTAAATATTGATGCTGTCCAGTTTACACGTTTTTCTTATTATGCTCAAGGTGACATCTAAAAAATTATCACCTGTCAACATGACAAAGAGTCTCTTATTTTCTTTTTGAGAGTTTGTAATTCTTTACCCCATTTTGAGCTAATGCGTGCTTGGTGTGATATAAGAGTTCCAAATTCATTCTTTAGCATTTGTATAACCAACTTTTCCCCCACCGCGTATTGAAAAGGCCAAATTTTGAGGTAGGGCAGAAAGTATGTACTGTCGAGGAAGAGGCAGGCAGAAGGCCAAGACGAGACCACTGGGGGACACTGAGCTGGCCACCTGGGTCCTTACTGTGGCTGACACACCTAGGAGAGTCTGAAAGACCGTGGAGATGGGCCGGGAGACTTCCTTCCTTGCATGAAAGATACAGGAGAATCCTGGGAAAGAAGTCACCCTCAGCAATGGGAACTTAGGACAGGGAGTATTTGTCAAGATCATGGTCCCACCTAGCATGCCTACTGCACACTGAGCTCTGCCCTGAAATGTCTCTTCCAAGGCTCACCACGATCTCTTCAGCTTGCATCCCTATCACTGGTTCAATTGTCAGTGACGGAAATAGCATGTGAGCTGCATAGATGACAGTAAATTTCCAGGAGCCACATAAAAAAAAGGTGGAAAGAGAGGTGGGACTCTTTAAATAAAAGCACATCCATTCTTAACTCAATATAGTCTCAATATTACTATTTCAACATGTAACCAATATTTTAAACAACAGAGATTTTCATTCATTTTCCCATTTTTTAATATCCAGGATGTTTTCATATATTTCCAGCAAATCTTAAGTCACAAGCTAAATGTTGCTTGACAATATTTAACCTGTATTTAGAAGTCATAAAGTCAGTAGTTGAAAAAGTAGCATTACACTTGCAAGTAGCATCAAGCATACTTAAAAGTGAACCAATGGCATAAAAGTATAAAGAATGAAGCATTGTCAGTGACACCAGCATCCCATATAGGCTGTCCCACTTCCAATCCGCTTTCCTGCCAATGTCCTAGGAAAAGCAGTGTAAGATAGCTCCAGTTCTTGAGCCCCTGTAACTCATGTGGGAGACCCAGCTGAAGCTCCCGTGTTTGACCTGGCTCAGCCCTGGTCGCTGCAGCCACTTGGGGAGTGAGTCAGCAGAGAGATCTCTGTCTTTTCTTCTCTCTCTGTAATGCTGACTTTCACATAAAACTCTTTACAACAAAAGTCAAACTTGTATCAATTTCCAATTTTTAAATCCATTATAACTAAATGGGATTTAAAATTCAGTTCCTCAGACATATCAGCCAGATTTCAAATGGTCAAAATTACAGGTGGTCAGGAAATCATCACGTTGAACCTTCAGGCCAACACTCCTATTAACCCGTGTCGCCAGGGCCAGCGATGAGGAACCTAATCCCTCACGCTGTGCAGGCCAATAGTATGCGTCCAATAAACATGTATTTAACAATGTGCATGTGACAGAGCTGAGCAAATTGAGCTAATGAACAAATAACTAGTGATTATCACTCTAATTAGAAAGATAGAGTAGCTGAGAATCAGGAAAGTAAAATAGCGAGGCCAAGTGCCTACAGCCAGTGAGTGGCAAGGAGGGAATTCAAAGCCAGATATGACTCATTTCAGAATCTATCAGCTGCCAGCAACTACGTGGGCATAGGAAAGAGAGACTAGAGCCTGCTCTTGGAGCCAATTCTCACCAGGGTGTCCTCAATGCCCTGTCAGGCCTTGGCAGTCCCCTTGTGCCCACCACCCTTCCTGACTGTCTGTGCCAGAGTCCTTGTCCAACCCCCAGGAACGCTCCAGGAGCCCCGAGGATGGGAGTCTGGAGGGGCCGGGAGATGCCACAAACACAGCGACAGCTGGACACACTGATCACCAGGGCACAGCCCCAGGTACAGGAAACGGGCACTGGTAGCTCAGACCGAGCCCTAGTTTGTTTTGAAATCAGCCTGACTGACCTCGGCGCTGGTCCCAAGTCCCGGGGCCAACCTCAGACTGGCGCAAGAAGTCAAGGGGAAACTTGACCTGCAGTCACAGGACTTCAGAGGTGGAAAGAGGAGCACTCTCCTCCAAAACACTCCTTTGTGGCTTTCAGAAAGAAAGCCCCGGGAAAGGCTGCACGGTGGGGCTCTCCGAAACAGGCCGTGCTTCAGTTATCCTATCGCCGATGACATCACCACTTCCTACAATAATGCCAGCTCCCTCAAGTCCTTCTGCCACCCCAATCAAGCCAGAACCCGCTGCTCTTAGGCAAAGATATCACAGTGCTAAGAATTTCAATCAGTTTCCTTTGGAGCCGTTGCTGAGCATGCTCTTTGCCTAAAGTGTATTATCCTCCTTTGCTCACATTCCACCACCCCACCACCCTGTCCCCACTGTCTGTCTTGATATGACTCAACAGTCCCCAACCCACAGGGTCGAACTCCGATGCCACTTCCACAGCTGGAACATGGTTTGCCCCTACTAAAGCTCACATTACAATCCAGTCCCCATGTGAGGATGCCGAGAGACAGCAGACCCTTAGGCAGTGTGCCCCTTAAGAAGGGTTATACCCAGACCTGGCATAACAGTCTAGTGGCCAAATCCTTGCCTTGCATATGCCAGGATCCCATGTGGGTGCCAGTTTGTGTCCTGGCTGCTTCACTTCCCATCAAGTTCCCTGCTTGTGGCCTGGGAAAACAGTAGAGGCTGGCCCCCTGCATCCATGTGGGAGACCTGGAAGAAACTCCTGGCTCCTGGCTTCAGATCAGCTCAGCTCTGGCCGTTGCAGCCACTTGGAGGATGAACCAGTTGGTCACAAGATCTTTCTGTTTCTCTTTCTCTCTGTAAATCTACCTTTCCAATAAAGATAAAGAAATCTTTAAAAAAAGAAGGAGGAGGAGAAATACACCCTTCTTTACTGAAGACAAGTGAAGCTCTTGTCAGGTTAGACATACCCCAGAGGAGCTGGCAGGCAAACATCATTTGTCAAGGATTTTATTTTCTTGTATTCACCTCCCCATCCTTGTCCACACTTAGCAGCCTGGAACCCTCCTCTTTGTTGTCTCATTTCTTATTTCTGCTGTCTGTTGAAGATGGTAGGTAAGCCAGAGGTCTAAGAGACAGCTTTGTGTAACTGTCCCTTGAGGCTTTCCCACTGAACATGTGCTGTGCACATGAATAAACCGGACGGCTTTTGGATTTGTTGTTGTTGTTGTTGTTGTTTGTTTTAGCAGTAGCATGCTGTTCTGGAAGGGCTGGTTAGGGGCGGGTCAGCGGAGCTCCTTCCCTTGCTGGGAGTGGATGAATCTCGGTCAAGGCAGCTCCTGTGTTCATCTCTCCTCCTGTGTTCACACCTGTCCACTCGTCCTTCCGCCTTTCGCCATGTTATGATGCAGCACTCGTGTCGCCAGAAGCCAAGCAGATCCTGACACCACACTCTTGCACTTTCCAGCCCACACAGCCATGAGCTATTCTACACTTCGATGGGGTACGTGGGCATGTTAACCACCGGCTGAACACCCACCCTTCTTGCCTATATTCCAACAAGGGCCTTCATGGTGGCTGATGGACAGTGGAGATGGGACTGACTATAAACTGCTGAAAATGGGGATACAGAGGCTCTGGTCTGTCTGCCTGGAGCAAAAGCTAGGAGATCTGCTCTGCTAACAGAACTGTTGCTCTTATGTGACCTCATTTTCATGAACAGGGTGGAAAGTGACATCATTTAAAATGTCATCGCTGGTCTACCAAAGCCACATGTTCATTCTTTTCCTTAAAAAATGCTCATTGACAATATTGCTTTCTGCCAGCTGCTATCCTGAGTACAGAGAGTAAGGAAAGGTTTTTATAAAAGAGAGTCTGTGTGTGTGTGTGTGCATGCATGTGTGTGTGCATTTATATGTATGTGCATGTGTGTTTGCAGAGGGGAAGGTATTCTTTCAAACTGCTTACTACTGTCTTATATGTGAGCGACACGACAGTATGTAAGGCAAGTAAATTCCTGTTTCAGGAGGTTCCCATCCTGGAGAGAAGAGTAATGTCAGGTGACTCATGACCAGTCTGACAAGTATAGTATGTTTAATGCAGAGCAGCCTGGGAACAGGCTTCAGGGACCCCTGCTCCATCTGGGACCTCCAGAATGACTGGCACCTCATGTGCCTCTCAAGGCTGGTTGGAGTTGACCAGATTTCCAAACAACATGGAAGGTGGGGGGCAGAAGTTTGGGGTTTAGGGGAGCATGTTGGACAGGCACTAGACTGCCGTGGAGCTTCAAGGAGGGCCTGTGGGAGGAAGTAGCTTCAGAAGATTGCCCACCGGAGTCAGAGACAGGAGGTCATGAGGACTCTCCACGGGGAGGAAGTGACATCCTGCAATGTACATGGCAGCTGACTGCTGAAGGCAAGAAGCAGCCCCTGCAGAGGGATCAGCAGGTGCCTGGCCCTGCCATGGGAAAGAACAGGGCTCCCCTGCCAACGTGAATAGATTCTGCAAGCCTTTTGATGAGTATTCCCAGATCTATCCCGGTATGAGGTCTGAGGGCTGGTTCCAGGCTAACAGTGGTGGCTGGGTTAGGTCCCAGGAGGGGCTTTTCATTGTTTCTCCCTAGGCCCAATCCTAAATTCAGAGTATCTGAAGAAACTTTAAATGTCACCAACTTTAGTGCCATCTCCTTTATGGAGGGGAGTCTGAGACTCGGTGAACACAAAGGATGTGATTGGGCCCACATAGACTCAGGTCACTGAATCACTCTCCATGCACCACGCCGGACTCACCACCTCACTATGGGGTGTGAGAAACGGTCATCAGTTTCATGTAGATGAAGAAAACACTGGAGTTTATTAAGGTATTCTGGTTGGAGGTCATCCAGCTGGAAACTCCCAGAGTTTTGAAATCCCAAGAGATGACCCCAGAGCTTATATCCATATCCCGCAGGGCTTGGCCAGAGCCTAGCTTCCCTGACACACAGCCTCAAGCTAGCTGAAATCCAGGATGGCACACATGTGGTAGGAGGCCTCCAAGAATGGCCAGCTGCATGTAGGCCTACCGTTACAGGGTATGAAAGAAGAGCATAGATGGAGGCCCCACAGTCCTGCCAACCCTTTCTCTCTACAAGGAAGGTGGTTGGATCCACATACTAACATGTCCCCCTACCACCAGATGACCAAGCTCTGTGGACCCATAAACAGGTCTTCTTGTGGGCTCTATCAGTTCCCCCAACCTCCCTGGGGCCCCTGTCCTGCCACCCAACCCACACAAGTGCCTCATGGCTGGCCCTTACCTAGCAGTGACCTTCCCCCACCACACAAAATCCGGTCACTGCCAAAACTACCCATCCCCACCTCGAGTCATGCCCTGACTTGTGCATAGCTCAGAGCTCCGTGCTGTGCCTGCACAGGATGAGTCAGCGGGGGATGCAAGGCATTGGGCCCTGGAAGGTTGCTCTGACCCTGGAGAGGGAGTGAATTCAGCAGGAGTGGCTCAGCACCCAGGCTCTGGCCTCTACTAACCAACAAGGTGCTGTTGGGCCCACATCCCTTATCAACGGTCAGAGCCTGCTTGGAGCAAGTGTCATTGAGACAGTGGTTTGCTTAAGGGGGAGGAAGTTGGCAGGTTCTGTCTGACTGTGTAGATGCACACGTGTGTCTATTCATGCATGTGTGTACAGACAAGCAATGGGCACGAGCGTGTCTGAGGTGGCTGTACCTATACACCTGTCCCTGCCTTTGTGGGAGTCGTGTCTATCACTAAGTGCTAGCAGGCAGGTCACTCTACTAACGGGCCTGTACGTCTGTCCTTGCCTCTGTAGCTTTGGGTGTGTTGAAGTGCACTGGGTAAGGGACACCCAGATCTAGCCACTGCCGAATAATTGCAGTGCAGAGTCCTCACCACCACATGGACGGTCAGGCCCAGGAACACAGGCAGACATTCTCACTACTTTAAAGACAGAGCCGGGTCCACTGTGATGGCTCGGTGGCTAAAAGCCCTCACCTTGCATATACTGGGATCCTGATAGGCAGCAGTACGTGTCCCAGTGGCCCCGCTTCCCGTCCAGCTCCCTGTTTATGGCCTGTCAGCAGTAGAGGATGGAAAGCCTTGGGACCCTGTACCCACATGGGAGAAACCGATGGAACTCCTGGTTCCTGACTTTGGCCCACACCAGCCCCAGCCCTTGTGACCATTTGTGATGAGCAGGTAGAAAATCTGTTTTCTCTTTATGCCTCGCAATGCATCTTTTAGCATAAGAAAGGCAGGGTGGACTCATGGAAACCCAAGGGCACCTCGAGGCTCTGTGTACCATGGCTTTTCCCACAAGTTCTCTGTTCGGCAGTCCCTGCCAGCATGGGTATCAGATCCTTGTTGACGTACCCTCTGATCCATCTCCCTCCCATGAGCACCATCTCCCACAGTGAGCAGAGGCCCCAGTCAGATTTTGCCTTTGGGCATCCCTGCCATTGTTGAGTTCTCTGCCTCAGTGCCCGTTGTTAACCTGTGGATGTTATAATTGAGATCACCTTTGCTAACAGGCTGGTTGACATTTATAGGCTTTGGGAAGGGACCAGCCCAGGAAAACGGTGATGACAAACGTGGTCCTGTAGCACCTTGGCCTCCCAGGCATCCTGGGGAAAAAGTTGGCTCTGAGCCGATTTTTCCAGAATGCTGGAGTGGGGAGGGGGGTAGGAGGGACGGGAGGAAGTGATGAACAAGTTCACTTTGGCTGAAGTCTTTGCCATATCAGGTGGGAGCCTGCCCTGGCCTTGCAAGGTGTGTCCTGCCTTCTCAACAAGAAATCATGTCTGATTTCCCACAGACCGATGACTCAGCACCCCAACGGGAGCAGGAACAGTAATAGTGAACTTCAAGATGGCAGCTTCCTTGGCTGTCTCGTCATAGAAATGAGTCCCCCAAAGCCTGTTAGATTTTGTTGTGTATTTCAGAATTGCCAGTAGAGGGTCTTGAATGCTCTCAATACCAAGCCATGATTAATATGTCAGCTAACAGATTTGCTGATAAACCCAATCTGATTATCCCGCATTGTCCACTTGTATCAAAACACCATCATGTTCATTTAAAACTTGTTAAGGTGTTGGGAACTGAAGCCTGAGTAGGCACATTTGAGCTCTAGTTCACAAGAATTGGAGGCAGGGCCTTTAGAAGTCAGTAGGTTGGTCCTGGCACAGTAGCCTAGCGGCTAAAGTCGTCACCTTGCACGCACCAGGATCCCATACGGGCACCGGTTCTAATTCTGGCAGCCCCGCTTCCCATCCAGCTCCCTGCTTGTGGCCTGGGAAAGCAGCTGAGATGACCCAAAGCCTTGGGACCCTGCACCTGTATGGGAGACCCAGAAGAGGTTCCTGGCTCCTGGCTTTAGATCAGCTTAGCTCTGACCGTTGCGGCAACTTGAGGAGTGAATCAACAGACAGAAAGTCTTCCTATCTGTCCTCCTCTCTATCTGATTTTCCAATAAAAATAAAATCTTTTATAAAAAGTCAGCAGGTTTCCGTGAGGTTTCAAGGATAAGATTCTTGTGATGGCGGCCATGACTTTGGAAGAAGAAAGAAAGGGCCCCGAGCTGACAGGCATGCCCTGTCTCAGCAGCCGACGTCCCCTGCCACGTCCTGACAGCAGGAAAGCTGTCATTGGGTGTTGAGCGAGTGTTAGCATTCCATGAGCCTCATCACTTTGTTCTTTATCCATGAGCTGGTCTCCAGGGTCTTGTCCTAGCCACAGCGATTGGACAGGGCTGTGAAGGTACAAAAAGCCATCTGCCCCTTCCAGGGAAAGACTCGCGTCCCCCACACCCCTCCCCGTCCCCGCTGCTGCTTCTCTCTGACAGGGATGGACAGTCACCTGTCCCTTCTCTCTGCCCCACTCACAGTTGTGACTCTGTTGGACACCTGTGTGTCCCGTGTGTAAAGTGAGGGCATCGTCTCTGGGCAGGGTGCTGTAAGGGATGTCCATGGTGGAGTGGAGTCACGGCCTCCAGCACTTAATAGCTATATGAGCCTCAGCAAGTTCTTTCTGGAGGTCCCTTTGCTGATACACAAAATGGGGTAAGAACACCTACCTCATTAGATCACTGTGACTAAAATATGAGGCTATGAGCACACTGGCTGGCAACAGTAACTTCTCAACACACTGTTAGACTTCTCTGCGTTTTGGATCAGTTATATTGCTAAATGCTTCTGCATTCGTGAAATGATTCATCTCCAAGCGATGCTTTGAGCTGCATGTAACAGAAACCTAAGCAACAGTGAATTAAACAAATACATGAGGGACGTTTTCATCTATTACAATACACATATAGGCATACTACTGTTGGTATTTGTTCAGTGGCTCAAAGATGTCAAGATTGGTGTTAGATAATTTTTTAGGCACCTGCCTCATGCTCACAATGTGGCTATTGCAGCTCCAGATATCACATTCACTTTCAAGACAGGAAGATAGGGTGATACTGGCTAGATCCACTTTCCAAGAGGCCCTTTCTAGGTTCTTCCAAAGAAGATTCCTTTTAATGTTTCACAGCTGAGAACTGGGTCACATAGCCATCACTTGCAAGAGATCTTGAAAAGCAGGAACCGTGTATCATGATTATCTTAGACCAACATTATCTCTCTCGGAACTTAGCATGCCATCTCCCCCTTCCCCCAGTCCCCATCGGATTCTGTTACTGGGATGGGGAAAGGGCTTGTTGGGTCAGCAGCTACCCTTGTTCACTTGCCAACTGTGATCACATTTTGTTTGTATTAGGAAGTTTTGACTATAAGTGACAGAAGCCCAAGTTAGATTGACATAAACAAAAATAAGAACAGGGATGTGCAGAAAGAAAAAGGAAAAGATTTCAGAAATGAGTTGACTCAGCCCCTGTTCTTGGGTCTACACCTGGGGCCTGATGTGCAGGCAGCCTCTGCCCTCTTCTGCCTTTGCATTCACCTGGTTATCAGGGGTGTCTTCTCACCCTGTGGTCCCTGGGGACTCTGTACTCCCCTACTCCAAGACCCTTGTGCAGCAGAAAAGACAGGATCCCACCTCTCCTGGTCATGATAGACATAAGTCCTGGGGTGAACCTGGAAGGGCTGGGGTAGGCTGGGAGTTGTCATCACAGTGAGCCCAGGGCATCCAGGCTCCGGCTGCCTGCCTGATCTCGGCCATCTCCCGGCAGTGCTAGGAATGGAAATCTGCTCACATGACTGGCTCACACTGGCTCAGATTCAGAGATGGCAAACAACTTACTTATCCCGGAATCACACAGCCAAAAGCAAGAGGAGTCGGGGTCGAGTCCAGGACCGTTTCAGACAAGAGAACTGGGCCTTAAACTGAAGGGACTGTCCCTGAGGTGGGTGCTCAGCAAGAGCAGACCTGCCTACTTCATTCAATCTGAAGATCCTGGGGCAGGACTTGGGGTACTTGGGTAAGTGCAGCAATGGGCTCAGTAAGGCAACAGAAGGCAAGAAGCAGCAACAGAGGCTAGTCCCAGTTCCTCTTCCCCAAAGACCCCTCTGTCTCCTGGCCCTCAATACAAGGGGTCTTCAAAAGTGGCTGGGAAATGCACATTAGGAAAAAGCAGCCTGAATTTCCAATTCTTTTGCAGCAAAATAAACTTTTCCTTTCAGGTCATCATGAACTTTTTGAATACCTTTATCTTATCTGTTCCTGACAGCTCCAGCTCAAAGGACTGTCCCAGAACTCTGAACAGGCATGGCAGGCCCGGCTGAGGAGTCTCTCCCTCACTGGAGCTGCAGAGCTCGGAAACTTGGCCACCTGGGCCTCAGTTTCCACATCAGCCAAAGGTTAGGTCACTGGACTCCATGGTCTCTCAAGGCACTTCAACTTGACTGCAGTCTGGGATTCCCCGATTTCTCCAGCCCTAGAGGTAGCTTCCAATTTCTTGGCTGGGGGTGGGAGAGAGGGAGGGTGAGTTGCTGGGCTCTGCCCCTTGCCTTGGGCCCAGCAGGGAGGCTGCCTAACCCCTGGCAGCTTAGCAGAGTGGATCTCCGAGGACAAAAGGGAGAGGCAGGGGACTGTGGAAGACTTACAAGGCTTCCTAGGGACTGGGGACTTTAACCCCTTCAGCACCTCTCCAGCAGCAGCAGCAGGGGCACACAGGGGGTCTCTGGACTGGTGAGCCGACCCTGAGTTTGCCTGGGCATCTACGGAGTTGCTCAGTCTCTATAGGCAGTGGGGCTGTGGGGAGGTAGGTACAGCCTCAGCTGGAGAGGCCCTTGGACCTCCACAGCCCCAGACTCAGTCGCCCCATCTGAAAAGGTGGGGGGGGGGAGGGGGCTTGTGTCATTTTTCCAGACAGCAAGCTGAGGCCCAGAGAAGGGCAGCTACCTGCCCAAGGCCTCATAGCAGGAGAAGCATGGCCTCGTACAGGCCCAGACATATAATACAGGGCACACATGTGGTGGGCAGTGGGAGCCCAGGCTCCTCGTTAGGAGCCGTTTCCTCTGCACTATGGAGCCTTTTGCAACTCTTCAGTTTCTATCCACGAATTAGAAGCGGATTGTCCAGGCCTGTCTGCAAATTCCTCACTTGAACCTGCAGTGACTAATGTGCTTGGGAGTGTGGGATCAAACCCACCATGGCTAGTAAAAATTTACTACCAAGCCCCAGGACCCTGGGGCTATGCTTTCTTCCAAACCCTGGAACAGGGTGAAGCTTGCACAGTCAGTCAGGCAAGGCCAAGGACGCCAAAGCTGGAGTCCCTACCCTGAGAAGTTTTCTGAGCAATAAGCATCACTTCCCTGGGGAGAGACCCTGGCAGGCCCCTGCTGGACAGGAATGTCTTTGCTGCACCAGCCCTAATCATAGGCAAGTAAAGGAGCCCCCAGGCAATGCCTGCAGTCCCACCTGCTGCCAGTGGTTCCCATAAATCATCACCACCCTCCTTGCTATGTACCAGCCTCCCATCAGGAAGGGAGGAGGGGAGGAGCCTGGACCACTGGCCAATTGTAATCGATAAGCAAATATCTTACCTTGGAGAAGCATCAAACCTGCAACCAATGAGGAGGACCCTGGAACAGGGCTGTGTCACCCAGCTCGATGGGGAGGATGGTTGGAGAGCCTGTGGCTCATAAGCCCAGCAATGCCTTTCCCCGCACAGCTGCTTGCCTGACTGCCCACCTAGGAGGCTGCCCCACCCACACCAAGTGGGTCACAAACTCTGGGGACAATTTAGTAGCTCCTATGAGTGCCACCCTGGGCCCTGAGAGTCAAGTGACAAAAGCCACAGTTGTCCCTGCCCTCGAAGACAGTGACAGGTGAAAGACACAGGCATGTCAAATCTAGTGTTGACCTCTGGCCAGCTAAATGACTCTCTGTCCCTCGAATGCATGCTCCATGCACAAATACTCCTGTTCTGCCCCGAGCCCCGCTGGCCAACCCCGCCAGCACTCCCTTCCCAGCACCAAGGTTCTCCCTGAGCAGAATGACTTGCTCTGAGATGTAAGTCCCTTGCCTTTGAAAATTTCCACCCAGACTTCCTGGGGTCCCTAACAGGAAACACGCACTCCGGCCACCACTCCTGAACAAGACTCCAGTGTGCCCATCTTCCTCTCCACATTGCCCTGTACCCACAGGGCTTCCTCCACTCCTGGAGTGATTACTCTCATCCCTTTCTCTGAGCCCTCCCCTGTCTCACCCAACCACTGCTCCTTCCTAGAATGTTGGTTTCTAGCTTCCCAGCTCTCACCTCCTTCAAGAGCCCTCTTGGACTTCATCTGGCACCACATCCCCTTACGGTCATCTTCCTGACAGACAGAAACGCACTTGTGTGTGTGTGTCTGCTTGCTGCCCATCAACTGCCTCCCGTGGTACTCCGCAAGGGCCATTCTCTGTCTTTGCTTTTTCTGATCTGAAGCCAGGAGCTTCTTCTGGGTCTCCCACACGGGTGCAAGGTCCCAAGGCTTTGGACTGCCCTCAGGTACTTTCCCAGGCCACAAGCAGGGAGCTTAAAGGGGAGTGGGATGTCCAGGACATGTCTTGCTTGACCACTGTTTTCCTAGCACTCAGAACTCGGTGCCCAGCAGGGTCTCTGTGGCCTCCTTCAATGGCTAGCACAGAGCTCAAACATGAAATATCCCCACTGAAAATGAACGTGAACCCATCCAGCCATTAAATGTGCCAATGGAAGTCCCAAGAGGAACTGGGGTTTGCCCAAAGTCAAGCAATCTATTTTTCTTTGTAAGCTGATTCCAACAGGAGGTGGAGGTCGCTGAACAAGGACATTGAGGGGATGAGCTGGTGCAAAGGGCCTGGGGCAGGACTTTCACAGGAAAGCAGACAGGTGACCAGTGGTACCAACCAAAGCAGCCCGAGGAGGCAAGGGGTGTAAGGCGAGGCCGCCAGACTGTGCCTGTACAGGTTCACCTGAGCAGGAGTGTGCATTTCTCCGCCAACTTGAACAGGGCGCTCAGAGAGCACAGAATCCAAGAGATCCATTGAGCACTCACAGGAACCCCAGAGTGAAGATGCTGAGGTTGAGTAAGTGTGCCGGCCAGCACGTCAAAGGTGCTAAGGGTGACAGCCTTGGTCACATGCACACCTGTTCTGTGCAGGCACTGCAGCCAGAGCCCGCCTTGGTGGTGCAAGCACCATGCTTGCCAGGCAATTACAGCTGCTGCTGCTGGCTGACCACGTGCCAAATTGCTGCACAGTTAGTTAGACCTGCCACAGGCTTCGGACCAATTAAGTGAGCCGAGAGGGTGGTTAAAGAAGAGTAAACAATCCAAACGCCTGTAATTATACCAAGGCTTTGCTATAATGCATCTAAGCTGGGAAGGGGTTGTGGGGCAGGAGGCAACATGGAGTCACCTCTGTTCTTTGTTCTGGGGGTTCATCCTGCTGGCAGCCTCTTCTCCCAGCCTGCCCCATCCTACTCTGTTACAGCTGTCTGGTTTCTCTGTAGTTGTTGTTGATAACGGAGAGGTTCTAGGTGGCAAACTCTAAGCTCTAGGATTCCAGCAGCCATAAAAACAAAGTCTTAACTCTGGTGGAACTGGCCTTTTAAAGTCGAATAATCAGCAGGCCCAGCAACTGCTGTAGAATGCAATGTGAGTGGCAAAAGGAGGGAGCAGGGGCTCCTGGGTGGGATCGTGGGCACCTGTCTGATAAGGTGGCATTTCCATAGAGCCCTCTCTGAGCCAGCCCCATGCAGACACCTTGGGAGAGACCATTCTGCAAAGGCCCTGGGGTGGAGCCTGGCAGGGGAAGGCCGGTGAGGCTAGATCAGAGCGGCAGGTGTTACAGGGCTGATGGAGTTGTGCAGTTATAGGAAAGGTGGCAGCAGGTTCCAGGTAGGAATGACAACCCACCCGAAGGCCTTGGGAGACAGACAAGAACTTTCTGCTTTTCAAGGAATTTGACCTTATTGGATCTTGCAAACAAGGCAAGGAGTTCAGGGAGGGTGGATTTGGTTTTTGCATTTAACAGTGGAGGCCCTAAAGCTCCAACATGTCTGGCAGTTCAGCCAGGATTGCCCAGGCACATCCTGCTTTGGGAGATCAAGTCTGTGGTCTACACTACCCTGTCAGGTTGGCTTACTCACTAGTTTTGACACTGTGCCATGGTAGCTTCCAGAACAAGACCAGATCCCAGGTAAGCCGCCAAATGGGTTATAATGTTCACAGCAAAGCCAGCCGGAGCAGAGCTGCGGAGAATGGTGTGTGAAACAGTCACTGGCACAGGGAATTCACACTGTCTCACTGAGGACTGGGGATGTCACCAATGCCCTGCAAAGACACAGCGTACGGGAGCACAGGAAGCGAGAACCAGGTCCACGTCCAGCTGCTCCTTAGTGGGTCTACAACAGGGTGGACTCCACAGGCAGCTTCCCATGGCGTTCCAGAGACAGCAAACGATCTGGAGTGAACGTGATTCTGTCAAAGATGCCATGAGGAAGGCTTCAGCTCAGGTCATCTTGCAGAGCCTTGGCAGCCACCCTGGGGCTGCAAACAAGGCGATGCTCTGCTTTGCACAGGAGAAAGAGGGTTTGGGGTGGGGGATTCAAGAGTCCCACTAACCGCCCGTCACAGTGGGATGGTGTTGACCAGCAAGGGGAGGGATGTAAAGTTGGATGCACAGTGGAGCAAGTGGAAGGTGACTGGAGCACAGGGGATCCTGAATGACGCAGAAAGTGCAAGGCCAGTGAGTGCCTTTGCTCTGTGAGAGGAAATGTTGATGCTCAGATGGGGGAACGCTCTGCCTAAGGTCACCCAGAAGTGAGTGCCCAGCCAGTGCAGCGCCCATCCCAGCAAGCTGGCTGTCCACCAAGTGTCCCTCTCTGACTAATAGAGACACACTTCCTGCCCCCAGGCATGCTTCCCCAGAGAAGAAAGGGAGGCGTGGGAAGGAAACAAAGACAGGGCCTCCCGCTGCAGGCTTCCACACTCAGGACAAGCAGGAGGGAGCCGGGAGGGCATGACGAGGCCTGCTGTGGCTGCTGGAGCTCACCCCCTTCTCCAGAACAAAGCAAGGTTAACGAGAGCAAATTAGAAGGACTTGGAGAATGGAAGGGGCTATTTGCTGGCCACAGGACCGAAGGCTCTTGGGCAATCATGCCATCCCCTTCACCAGGGAACAAGCCGGCACAGGACAGCCCAATGGGAGTGTCCACCGCTGCGGTTGGTGCTGGGCTCTCAACTTGGGCATCTACCCAGCATCCTGTACTCACAGTGACTATAAAAGTGATTTCTGCTGACCAGGCAGCTCGCTGGGGTATCCCGGCCTTTTCAAGACCTGGGGCTCCCAGGAGATTTGGGGAGCCAAACCTCGGGCAGCTGACTTAAGCATGGCTGCTTGCTGCCCTGTGGGGAGGAAAGGAGCCTGCAGCAGTGATCCTGGAGCTTGAGGCCATCCAGGGACTGCCTGGAGCAAAATTCAGAGGCCCAGGAAAAGAAAAGCAAGCCACCTCCTTTCCCCCAACCCAGTGATGAACTCTTCCCCTTAGAAGGAGACATGCTTATCCAAGGGGTATAAGCAAAGCTCACGTGAAAGGAATGAAGCTGTAGCTGTGACATTTTACATGGGACACTGCACAAATGGGCTAGCCCCATGGTGGCCTCCAAATTCAGGCCCTGTGGGTAGCCAACACGGCACCGGGTGTTTGGGCTAGTCCCGGTCCAATGTTCTGTGGGAGGATGAGAAGATACGAGGGGAAGACTCGGGCCTGGCAGTGTTGCTGAGTGTCAGCTGGAAGCTACTAGCTTCTTCCAGAGAACAGAATCGGGCATTCCCTGCCCTGCCCCACCCTGCCCTACCCTGTCCTGGGCCTGGATGGAGGGAAGGACCAGGTGCAGGCCTCCAGGCAGAGCAGAGCGCTCTATCTGGAGATGCAGGAGACTCATCCTGGACCCAGGAGAGGCTTAGATATGAAACCTGCCGGCAAACGCCACTCAACGTGCCTTTTAGATGTCTCTTCATTTTCCAGCTGTGTGTGTTTCTTGCCTAAATAGATTTTTAAAAAGACACTGGTATTAACAATGGTCTTTGGGTCTTTAACCCTGAGCCCCTGTGTATCACAGAAGGCTGTCCACCTCTTGGGACCTCAAGTTCCTTCCGGTTCTGAACCCTGGACCTATTTTGTGGCTGTCTTCGCCATTTGCTAATTTCCCAGTTTTCCACACTTAACATTTCCTAGTACTTCCTAAAAGTAGGTGTAGCAGCAATTTGATCACATTTAAAATTCTACTTTAAAAATTTATTTTTTTTCTAGGGAAGGAGAGACAAAGCTGGAGCTTCCTTCCATGAGTTCACTCCCCAGATGCCCATGGTGCTGGGGGCTAGGTGAGGACAAAGCCAGGAGGCCAGAATTCTCCTGCTGTCCTGGGTTGGCCTCCTGGGCACACCTTCATACATGCACATACATGTGCTCAGATGCACATGCAGTCAAATCTTCCCCGGCAGGATCAACACTAGCAGGCCTGCAAAATAACAACAGAAATGTCCTCAGGACTCTGAAGGCCCAGAACCTGCCAGGCAATTCTGCCAAACTCTCCTCTGGTCTTCCCATCTCTTTCCAACTACCAGCACCTCCCTAAGGCACCTCCCTTGGTTTCAGCTCTCAAGCACACATGGACATTAGCAATGCAATAGGTAAGAACAGAGAAACTGGGCTTACCCTGGCCATGGCAGGGGTCCAGGGAAGAACTGGGACAAAGAAGTCTCCAGGAAGGGTCAGGGGGCCCTGGGTCTAACCTACCATCTGATGGGAGAGATGCCAGGAAGCCCGTTGGCTGTCTCGGTCTTCCCCATCATGATTCACATGAAGGTTTTCTCGATTGAACACTGAAGTCACGTCTGCCTCAGACTCTGTCGTGGAGCAGATGACCACGCCTGTGTAGACCTCAGTCCTGTGGACACACTGTTGTTTTGCTTGGTCACATGCAAAGGCACTGCCATAGGCACTCCCAGGCAGGCTGGGCTTTGGGGGTTCATACCTAGGGCCGGTCATTAGCCCCTTTCCCATCTCCTTTCTAGAGCAGCTTCTGGCAGCAAAATAGTGACTTTGAGAAAAGCCATGGAGGAGGGTAGGAAAAGCAATGGCTCTCCCCTCCAACTGTTTAAAAAGCTGAAGTCTACCTGCCACATAGCCTCATATGCCCTGGCCTAATTCACAGTCCAGGCGTGGGAATACTTACCTACATCTAAACTTTATGTATTTCATTATTTTGAGAGGTTTTTTTTTTTTTTAGATTTATCTATCTTTATTGGAAAGGCAGATATACTAAGAGAAAGAGAGATACAGAGAAAGCTCTTTGATCCACCGGTTCACTCCCCAAGTGGCCACAATAGCTGGAGCTAAACCAATCCAGAGCCAGGAGCTTTCTCCAGGTCTCTCACACAGGTGCAGGGTCCCAAGGCTTTGGGCCATGCTCCACTGCTTTCCCAGGCCACAAGCAGGAAGCTGGATGGGAAGTGGAGTAGTCAGGATACAAACTGGCACCCATATGGGAGCCCAGAGCATGCAAGGTGAGGATTTAGCCAATAGGCTATGGCAGCAAGCCCAAGAGTGTTGTTTTTTTTTTTTTTCAATAATAACCCATGGATTTAAGAAATTATGAGAGTGAAATTTCGTAGTCTTAATAATATATCTGATCAGATCTCTAACAACTCTTCTTGCACAATCATGTTAAGTTTCTGGGGAGTGTGTGATCTGGGCGGGTAGACAGTGCAGGGCCTCGAGAAAGGCCAGTGTATAGGAAGTGACCCAACAAAGGGAGGGACCAGTCCACACCCTGACTCCAAGCACTTTCTTACAGGAGGATGTGTTCTGGGTGAGGAATCATTGCACCGCCAAGATAGCTTATAAAGTAGAAGCCTTGAATTTGTCACTCCTGGGCTAATCATTGTCCTTCCTGGGCCTGAGTTCTCTCCATTGCAGAATGAAAGTATTGAACCAGGCATCAACAAGAAGAGACATGAGAGGAAAGTTAGTGAGGCTGTTTCTCCCACGACATGTATACACAGCACAGGTGGGTCTCCAGGTGTGCTCACTTTGTGAAAACGCATCATGTTGCACACTTGCAATTTGTGTGCTTTTGGATATATACTCTTTTTCAACAGAAAGCTTATATAAATTTCTTTTTTAAGGTAGGAGGAGGAGTCAGCAGATTTGAAACAAATTGGATGTGACCTGATCATGGCTGGGTCTGGGAACAGTTAAAAAGAGAGGTTCATTGTGCCAGTCTGTATCTTGTTGTACATGGTTGAAACCCAGAAGGAAGGTTGAACAGAGCGTATTTTTAGTTGTAAAGTACTCCTATATAAGAAGCTCCCAGTATTGTGCAAGAACATAACAGCTCAGGGGTTGTGGCCCAGTGGCTAAGATGCTACGTAGAATGTCTGCATTCCATATGAGAGTGTCTAGGTTCAAGTTCTGATTTTTTTTAAACTACAGTTTCTTGTTTGTGTATGTCCTGAGAGACAGATCGTGGCTCAAGTAATTGGGTCCCTGGCACCCCTGAGGAAGACCTAGATGAAGTTTCCTACTTCTGGCTGTGGCTTGGACTAGACCATGAGTGTTGCAAGCATTTGGGCAGTAAACCAGAGGGTGGAAGAAATCTCTCTCTCTCTCTTCCCCTCCTTCTCTAGTTTTGCTTTTAAAAGGGGATGGGCAGAAGACATGACAAAGGAGCGTCCCGACCAGGTCCTCTCGTCCCAGAGTAGAGCCTCCTGTGGAAGACGGGGAACCCACCCACAATGGCCCAGAGTTAATGTAAGAGAAAGAAGGGCTAGGCCTCTTGCCCAGCATTATCTCTATTTTTCTTTGTCCTAATTTCAGATTTTGCCTGACAGATTTGTGTCTGGCAGAGCAAGTTAGCTTAGTCTTTAGAGGCCTGGCTACTAAGGTGTCCCTAAAGAACCAGCAAGGGTAGAGTCAGGTAGGCTCTTGGCTGTCTAAGCCCACACGTGGGCGGCTCCCCTTGTTCTGGCAGGAGCTATCCTGGCAAGAGCTGGTGTAGGCAGCAGGGGAAAGGGATGGTCCCAAGGGGCCCTTCTGCCTTCAAACAGTGACTTCAATGTCCCCCTTATACTTAATGAGGTTATGAAATATTGCCAAGTCACTCTCTGGGGTTTGCTTACTTCTAAGGACATGCAGAGTACCTGCTTGGACATCAAGTGTCTGGGAATACAGTGACACATGAAACACACAAACTTCTGGGGTGTGGCAGGTGATCCATGACTCAATAATTCACGTAACAGCTTTAAAGCCTGTTTTTAAAAGGTTAAACCATGGTAAAATAGATAATGTAAAATGTGCCATGTTAAGCATGTTTGCAAGTACAGCTCAGAGCAGTGTTCAGTTTATTTACATTACTGAGGTGCATCTCCAGATTTTTTTTTTATCACCCTACAGAACTGAAACTTCTACCTTCTACATCTATGAATTTAACCTCTACAAGTCCTTATGGAAGTGAAGTCCCAGGACTGATGTCACTATTACAAAGTCTTCCAAGCTCACCCAGGCTGAGACAGGTGTCAGAATGTTCTGCCTCTGGAAGGCTGAACCATTTCCCATTACATGTACGTGCCACAGCTTGTGTATGCAGTCCTCTGCCATGCTTGCATCTTTTGGCTACGATGAGGAGTGTTGCACTGAACACGGGTATGCAAATGCCCCTTTGAGACCCAGCTTTAAATTCTCCTGTGTATATACTCAGCAGTGGAATTACTGAATAATGTGGCAATTCTATTTTTAATTTTTTTTGGAGAGCTGCCAGCTGTTATTTAGCATGGCTGCACCATTTTGCATTCCTTCCTACAAGGGACAAGGGTTGCAACTTCTCCACCTCCTTGCCAATGTGTATTATTTTCTCTTTTCCTCTATAGCTGCCATCCTAATGGGTATGAAGTATCGATTTTTTTTTAAGTATTTTGACCAGCTTAACTCTAGAACAACTGGGCTGGAAAGGCAAGTGAGAGTCCACAACCCAAACTCATTGTTGTACAAAAGAGGCAAGGAGCCTTCTGAAGAGTCTGCCTGCTCCAGCTCAGGCCATGAGGGACTGATCCTAAACCCGGGTCAGCAGACTCTCTCTAAAAGCACAGATCATGAATACCTGCCCCTGAAGGCTTTGCCATCACAGGCTGTCATCGTGGTGTGTAAGCAGCCACGGACAATGTATGCAATCCAATGACCAAGCTGGGTCCAACAAAATTTTATTTAGGCCAATGGACTGTGGTCAGCAGTTTGTCCTAAACCAATCAACTGAGTGGTGAAGTGAGCAGCTGTGATACTGTTCCCACCAACACACACACATACACACAGCTAGTTTCCTTGTGATGAGCTGGCCACCTCCTCAGCACGTGGGATCTTGGTGAAACTGTCAGTCAAGGTGACCTGTCCAGCTCAGGCCAAGCAGTGGTCCCATGACCCAAGCCGAGGTTTTCTACCTCAGAACTTTGCTGATACAGGACAAGCTGGCTAGAGGGGACAGATCTGCATCCTCGGTAATGCAACCGACCTGTTCCTCCTACTCGAATCCTCTGTCTGTAGTCCCTAGCCCTATCCAAACCCTAGAACTTGGGTTCTTCCCTCCATTCTACAAGCAACCTGATAGCTTTCTAGTAAACCACCTTTCCTGCTAAATCATTAGCTACTTACAGGCAAAGAACACTGATCGTGCAATGACTCTTTGAAGGGAAGACATTTTTTTCACAAGATTTATGAATCTTATACCCTCATACCAGCCCAGGATTTCATTTTTCCAAAGGTAAAATATTTGATTGATTGACGATACTTCAGGCTAAGTCACCTGAAATCCCACACCTGCCAATATGGACATGCTTCCTTTTTTTTTGGTTCATGAAAAGCTCAGCCCTTACACAGGGCCCTTGCTCTCCCTGGGCCTCAGCTTCTATGTCAATAGCATTGGAAGAGATCAAGAGGGTGGGTGGGGCTTTGGTCAGGACTGTCTGCCAAGGTTTGAGATGGCACCAGGGTCCCTCCTCCAAGCAGCTTGAGGAGGTGCTGGGGAGCCATGACAGGCGCCCCTGAGCAGCAGTGGCATGGGGCTGCCTAAGTTAGGTGACATGCCTACTGGAGAGAAAAACCAGCAAAGCAGAGCTTTGGGCAGAGACAGGTTCTGATGCCCAGGGGGGCATCAGCTGAGCTTGTGGACACAGCCTTTAAACAGAGGAAGGACCTCACCATCCATTTTGGAGGTGTTCTCTGCTGCTCCCAACCCCAGGTCTGGAGGGAGCTCTGGCCCCATCTCTCCCCTGAGCAGCAGAGAAGGCAAGGGACAAACCTGGATGGTGGCTAGGTGTGCTTGGTCCAGTTCTGCAGCTGTCTTTTCCATGGAGTTTCCAGCTGCTGACTGCAGGGAGCAGGGCATGGCCAGTGCTCAGCACTGGAGCTCCAGTGTGTGTCTGCCCGGCCCAGCAGTCCAAGCACCGCAAAACCCTGGGTCCTCCCCACCCCATTTCAGGGGGCAGGTGCAAGCCGCGCAGTTCCCCCAGGAGAGGCCTTTGATGTAAATGACACCTGAGACTACTAACCCCAGTCCACACAGCAGGGGATGGTGCACCAGGAGGCAGGACCGCTCATCTCTTCAGCTTTGGAAAGGCCACCTGGCCCACAAGCCTCCCTGGGACTGGATGCCCCAGCACACACACAGCTCTTTGTCTGCCCTGTGCCTCTGTTTTGCTGGCATTTGGACAGTTCTCTGTGGTTCAACTTTGGGGCCAGCCAGAGGGTAAACGAGACTAGCATGGACCCCATACTTCCTTCTGGCTCTCCCACTCCAAGAGCTAGACTTCCCCCGCCCCCCGCAAGTTCTCCTTTATAATGAACACCTAACCCAGCCCCTGCTCTGGGCCGCCGCCTCCTTCCAGGGGCTCTTTCTTTGGCCAGACAGCTCATCTGAGACGCAGCTCTCCTCTGAGGGCTGAACGCTGGCTCAGCCATGCTGGGAGTCCTCTGCAGACGCACTAGTCCGACTCAAGGAGGAACCAAGGGGGAAAGTGTCAGGCACTGGGATTGCTTTCTGGGGGTGAGTCAAACTAAGGTGAACCCCTCTAGTCTTACTGAAAATCTTCTGCTCTTCTACAACCCATTGTCCTGCAAGCATGTTGCACTCTCAATTCGTGTTCAACAGACTCCATGGCACACTGGCCTCATGGGAATTAGGCCTAAACGCACAGTTGTAGCTTAGCCATGTTTGCATCGTGCTGTGTCATATCCCTTCAGGGGAACCTCTGGCTTCCCAGGTAAAGGATTGTGCTGAGTCATCACCCACCAGCTTCACCATGTATCATGGAGGCAAGGGGAGGGGAAAAGGTGGCAACAGCTGACAATGCAGAAATTTCTCTGCTTTTCCAGAATTATCCATGAATTAAGGAGATATGGCACTCCCCTCCGACTCCTACCCTCTTGCTTCTTGCTTTTCGTCGGGGACAGTCACATAGGGAGGGTTCTTCCTAACTTGCAAGTGGTCGCTCCGGACACCATTTGGTGTCCAACGAGCAATATCAAGCATCGGTAAGGGGAGAGGCAGCATGCTAGTTCCTTGAATACAAGCGGGAGTGAGGTCAGTGGTTCAGAAATGAGGTCGCTGGGAAAAGAACTGGGGAAAAAAAAAAGAATACACACATTCCCCTGGGCATGGAACCAGTATGTGTCCTGGAGGAGAAAACCAGAACTCAGGAAGGAAAACAAGATGAAGATTATCATTCTCATGATAAGAAACTAGAGTCCCAGTGACTTGGTCAGGGTCACCGCACTTGTTAGAGGGTCCCGGCTAGATTGTCTGAGGGGCTAAGTGACCAATCAATGTTGCACAGCAGAGATTTCTTCTGCAGGAGGCAAAATTAGAAATAAGAGTTTGAGAACAAGAAGCAGCTAGCCTCGGGATGGTCGGGAGGCAGCTCATGCCAAGGCCCTGTGGCAGGAGCCAGTGAGTGGCTCAGAAACCAGGACTCTGCATGAGCCGCTGAGCCAGAGGTGCAGCCGGACGGAAGGCTGGAGGGGCAAAGAGTGGGTGAACCACCAAGCGCTGTGTGGATCATGTTTTAAACTGTAACAAAAAGTCAGCAGTGGAGGTTTATTCATGTATTTTTAATTAATTAATTAACTTTTTTTTAGCCTGCTAAACCAACTCAGCTAGCTGCCATGTTGCATCTCTTTGGACAAGGGCTGGAGTTGCACAAGGTGGAGCCACCCAGATTGTCCTCCCTGTGTACTCTGGACCTCTCGGGGCTATGACAAGCTGGTGTGAAGTGATTTTGGGGTGCACAGAGTCTTTCTCAGGGTGCTGCCAACGCTAAACCAGGGGGGTGAGAAGTCCCAGGCCCGCTAGGTAAACACGTTGTCCTCTGTGTCATCGCTCCCCGCGCGGGGGCTGACACTCCCTCCCGTCCCCTCCCTGGGAACTGACACCCGCTAAGCCTTTAAGCAGCTTGTAACTCCATCATCTCGGCACCCCCTGGAAGGCTTCTGGGATGCTGGCACTAAAGGAATTTGAGGCCTCTCGGGTTTCTTGGCAGGGCTAACAAGTACATGCAGAGACTCCTTCAGAACAAGTGAGGCTAATTCCTTCCAGGGGCAGAAAAAGGCATGCTTTTGGCAAAAGACTTTAAGAGATGTTATCTCACCAAACCTGCATAGGAGACCCAGCAGGGAAGGAAAAGTTGCTGAACTGCAGCGGGGCTTGGGGCTGGGGGCTGGGGCAGGAGAGTGTGTGCATGCTCTATTGGCAGCAGTGGGAAGTGCAAGAGGGAAGGGCAGAGAGGGAAGAAAATAGATAGGTTTGAGGCTGTGGTTGCTCCTCAGATACTGGGCAGGAGAAAGTCACAGTTCTGGAAAGCCAGGGCTGCGAGGACCCTTTGACTGTCACCCAGTCTAACCTTATGCCGTGGATGAAAGCTGCAGCAGCAGAGCCGTGAAGCCAAGTTCCTCCCAGGGCTGGCCAGGAGGGCAGTAGTCTCCCACAGCAGAGCAAGAAGGCAGAAGAAGACATTTGGTTTTAACTATCAGGGTTATAGACGCACGCATATATAAACCGTTCCCCAGTGTCTGTGAGTGACAGGTCCCAGGGCTCCCCACAGATACCCAAATCTGTAGGTGCGCCAGCTCCTTGCAACTGGCAGAGCATCTGCCTGCCACCTGAGCACAGCCTCCTGCACACTTCCCACCACCTCTGCATTCCCTAGAACACCTCATACAGCGATCACGTGATGGACATCACTGTCATGCCGCGTTGTTTAGGGAATGCTGACATGCCCAGTGCAGATGCAGGCTTTCAGGGATCCTTTGCCATCACGGTTGGTTGAATCTGCAGACACAGCGCCTGTGTACATGGGTTACCTGCTCCAACCAGCATGCCTACTTCTAGACCTTCCTCCTGCAGGAGCCCTTGCCTGTGGGCATGGAGGTGCACACACAAAGCTGTTCTCTGCAGAGCACCCTGTCCATGCACAAAGCTTCAGAAGACAGCACGGGGCCCAGTTACCGGAGCGAAGCATTCACTGGACTGTTTTTCCTAGAAAATACTGTACAGTCACTGGAAGGAAGAGGGCTGTTACGGAAGAACTATGACATTTTCAATTCAAAACAAAGTGCCTAAAATGTACAAGATACTCCCACATGTGTATCACCAATGATTTTTGTGTGTATTTTAGATTATTACTTGCTTATCTGAGAGTCAGAGACACAACAGACAGCTACTGTCTGCTGGTTCATCCCACCAGATGCCTGTGGCTACCAAGGCTGGGCTGCGGCTGAAGCCAGGGGAGGGGAAGTCAGGCCAGGTCTCATCTGGGAGTGGGAGGAGCCGTGACTTGAGCTGTCACCTGCTGTCTCCAAGGCCTGCCAGGTAGTCCGCTGTGGGATTGGGCTTCTTACCCTTGTAACTGCTAAACACTTGCCTCTTGTTTTCTTATATAGAATAATATCCGTTCACCCCATTTCACTCCCTTCTGCACAGTTGCAGGATTTTTCTTGGGTGGGTCCTTTACCGTGTGTGTGTTAACATTTCTTACAAAAGGGAGATTGGGCACTCAGGTGCTGGGTGCTTGCTAGCATCATGGCTCTGGCCTCGCAGTTAGAGTGGAGCTCAGCTGGGATGAGGCCTCCCACAGTCTGTCTTCCAACTTCAGCCACCACCATCTCTTCTGAGTCCAGCAGCCAATGGGATCCCACCAGGTGTGGCCTCCTCTGTCTGCCCCTGAGGATGGGACAGAGCCATGGTAACACTCCAGCTCGCTAGGGTTCTGCGATTTTTTTTTTTTTTTTTTTTTTTTTTTTTGCTGACTGTACCACCGAGAAGAGCTGCTGAGCACACCATAAACCCCTCGTGTGGGCTGAGGCGGCTTCTCCACTGGTACAATGGGGGTCCGGGTGCCATTGCAGGTGATCTCTCTGGGTCCTCAGAGCTGGAGAGCATGGCCCGGGGGTGCTCATTCCTTGGGACAGGCTGTCCTCTGCTGGTCTCTGCAGGTAGTGCTCAGCAAGCTGCCTAGATAAAAGTTCTCTTGCTGTGGTAGTGATGGCCCAGCACGTGGGAGGTAGGCGGACACTGTCATCACTAGGGGGCAGATGCTGGGGCAGCTGGTGGTCTTCCTGTATGCAACAGTTCCGGACAGAGAATCGTCTTACTACCTGCATACCTTCTAGATAAACGACGCACCTGGGCTTGGAATCTGTCTACAAACACTAAGAAAGCTGTCCCAACAAAACAGTCCCAATTAGAGACCATTATACTCAGTGGAATAAGCCAATCACAAAAGGACAAATGATTATATGTTCTCTCTGATACAAGGCAACCTTTGTGCAAAATGCAAGATCAACAGATGTATAGGCAAACACGTATATACTTATTTTCATGAAAAGGAAATATACAATGGAGGCAAGTATACTGCAAAGGGGAGATACACTACAGTATGCATTTCTATGCCCAAATAAAAGATAAAATCTCAGTGAAACTGTTAAATATGTTGCAGGAATAAAATGCTGAACTTTCTACCATTGCCTATACCTACAATGTTATGACACACTTAAATAGCAGAATGATGGACTTGTTATTGAAAGAAGATATCCTATTATCACATATGGGAAAACAGCAGGCGGATGGGGGATGAGGAGGGTGGAGGGGAACTCCCTGAGCCTAAGAAACTATATCATGAAAAACAATACATTAATGAATTGATTAAAATAGAAAGCCGGTCAGGTTTTGGTTTGGTATTTCGCGCTGCTTGAAGACAGGCTGACATGCATGAGCTGTCAATCACGGCATGCATGCCTCTGTCCAGAGCACCATTCCCAGTCATTCACAGCCTCACACACCCACACTCCCTGGGCCTGCCTGCCTGGGGTCTGTAGGCACAGCAGTTATTTGTTTGCTCGGGGTTTGAAGTTTCTATGGACGATCTGCAAATAAGCCCCAGTGTTAGCCATCAAGGCGATCGCTGAGTTCTGGCGTTCTAGAAAGCCTGGTGGGGGCTGGTCTGCTCCTTGGCCCACTCCTTCTGTTTACTAATTCCAGCTCATGACACCTGAAATGAAGGGGAAAAATTGTGAGTGGGAGAGAGCTAAGCAGCCAAGCCTTTCTCAAGGGCCATGCTGGCGCTGAGAGTTGAGAAGAGACAGGCGCTAAATGATCACCTTGGGGAAGGAAACCTCTCCAGCTGCGAGGACAGCAAGTGCAAGGATCCTGGGGCAGGGTAGATTCTGACAGCTCTCAGGCCAAGAAAGGTCACTGTGGTTGGAGCACAGAGGCTGAGGCGTGTGGTGATAGGAGCCTGGCGCGCTCACGTGTGGGGCAGCGGCTGGGAACAGACACAGCCTGGGCCTCCAGGCACTCAGCTTCCTGTTTGTGCAGATCATAACTCCCTCTCCTCTGAACCTTGGGGCAGGCATTCAGGGCAGTGGCTTACGTTGTCATACCAGAGGTTCAAGTCCCAGCTACTCTGTGTTGGATCCAAAT
Source organism: Ochotona curzoniae (assembly GCF_017591425.1). Lineage (NCBI taxonomy): Eukaryota > Metazoa > Chordata > Mammalia > Lagomorpha > Ochotonidae > Ochotona > Ochotona curzoniae. The sequence continues at coordinate 19,173,999 of NW_024464918.1, read as the reverse complement.
CCCTGCTAATGTGTGTCTTGGGAGGCAGCAGGTGATGGGCCCCCCTGTGTTTGGGCCCTACTCAGTTGGGAGGCCTGCGTAGAATTCCTGGGCTTTGGCCTGGCTCAGCCCTGGCTGTTGTGGACATGTGGAGAATGAAGCAACAGATAAAGGAGCTCTGCTTTTCAAAAAGAATTTTCATTTCAGGGCCGCCCTTGTGCTGCGGTACCTTGGGCCACCACTCGTGACAGGCAGCCCACATGAGTCCCAAGTCCAAGCTGCTCCACTTCTGATCCTGCATCCCTGTTGATGCACCTGTGTGAGCACCAGAGGATGGACCACGTGCTGGGGTCCCTGAGTTTCAGGTTCAGCAGCAAACATTACAGCCATTCAGAGAGTGAACTAGTGGATGCAGGCTCTCTCCCTCTCCTTGTAAGTCTTTCAAATAAATAAATAAGGCGTAAAGAAAAATATAGGTTCCAGGGGCCAATCTGGATATGCTCGACCAGAATTCCTAGCAGTAAAGCTAGCAAAGCCCACCCCCTCCCAAATTTTTTTTCTTTTTTATTTGAAAGGCAGAGTTACAGAGAGCGAAGGAGATCGATCCTTCACCTGCTGGTTCAATCCCCAGATGACCACAGCCAGCAAGATACAGGAATCGCACGACTACAGAAGCAAAAAACATCCTGGCATTAGGACCATTGCAAGCTTAGTGAGCTTTGCTAGCCGGGATAACAGGCAGAATAAAAATGAAGAATATTAGGCCCATCACTGTAGCCTAGTGGCTAAAGTCCTTGCCCTGTATGTGCCAGGATCCCATAGAGGTGCCAATTTGTATCCTGGCTGCTCCATTTCCTTTCCAGCTTCCTACTTGTGGCCTGAGAGAGTCGTAGAGTAAGGCCCAAAGCCTTGGCACCATGCACCTGCATGGGAGACCTAGAAAAAGTTCCTGGCTCCTGGCTTCAGATTGGTTCAGCTCCAGCCAGTTGAGCCACTTGGGGAGTGAACCAGCAGATGGAAGATCTTTGTCTCTCCTTCTCTCTGTAAATCTGACTTTCCAATAAAAATATTTTTTTAAAAAGTGAATTATTCTTTAGGCAGCCAGCAAGGTAGAGGAATAGGACAACTGCATTGCCTCCTCCAGAAATCCTGCTTAGCAGGAACCCTTGAAAAGGAAGGCTCGCTACCCACAGGAAGAGGAGCGAGCAACAGGAGGGCTACAAAAAGCGCATAGTGTTATAAACAGCTACTTAAAGGGATCTGATATTCTAGAAAAAGAAAAAACTGTTTGCTCAAGTTCTTGTCTACACTCTTGCACCCTTGCTTTCCTGTTCTTGTCAATATAAGCCTCATTAAACTACAGAGCACTCTGCTTTCTCCTGTCCTACACTGTATGAAGATCTGTGAAATCCTGGTAAACTTCCTGAGGAATGTTTTGTCCTGCACAATGTAATTATCAAAAAATACTTAGTGTTGCTGGTACTGTCGTCACTAAATCTGAGATTGCAAAACTTCGGTGAAGTACAATTGTGCAAAAGTCATTTACCTATTTCCTATCTAGATGCAAAAACTTTTAGACCTTTTCAAAATTCAACGTTGTTTGAAAGTAACTCATAGTTAAAATTCAGTTTTTTTGAGAAGATAGTTTCGTCATAGAAGGATTGAAGATTATGAAATAAATTAAAATCAACAGTAGGTAGGCAAGTTCACCTCCTATTCCTCCAGTTGAAGTTTTTCTGTGTTTCTGTAACTAATCGAGGTAACAGTTTTTATGCAACCCAAAAGCTTTCTGTTAAATTTACTTGAGTTTAATTATTTTCCATAGTTCTGGTTTAAATGCTCTCAGGTAACGTTTCCTTCGACCAAGCAGTTTAGAACTTCAATGATTCTTTTGCACCTAAAGCTTTAAAGCCAAGCCTTTAGTTTCGAAGCTTCTGGCTGGATCCCTGGGACTCACTGAAAGTTCTAAACTGGGAGCCATCATAACTACTCGACACCGTGCTAGCCAGGCCTAAGCAACTGGAAACCTTCAAGCTCCAGGGAGCTTTAAAACAACCCTAAAGATGCCCTGATGCCCTGTTAGTATGCAGCAGCCACAGCAGCCGTGGCCCTCTATCCCTGGCAGAACTGGGGGTCCATTCTTCTGGGCCAGGGATTGGTAAGGAGTTAAATTAACTAGGACAATTTGCCAAGGAAATAGAAGAACACTCATCACCTACAAGATGTTTTTTTTCTTTCTTTCTTCCTTAGTCATTTAGAAAAACAAAGGGAGGGAAGATGCCATAGGCAGAAATCAAGTGTTTGGACAACAAAACCCTGCCAGGGAGTTGGCCAAAGGCCCATCAAGCCTTCAAATGAAACTATTGTTCTTAAGATAACAATTCAAATGTAAATCTGCCTTCCAAATAAAAAGTAACAATTCAAATGTTGGAGGTCATTAGGAAAAGTCAACAGTGGCCAGAGAAGGACAAAGACAGACCAGTACCAGGGCTCTAAGGATGACACTGCACTGGCTGGGGGCCAGAGCCCCAGGCAGCCTACGTGTCTAAGGTACCTGGCCCCGTGCCCTGCTCCCCCTCTCTCTTGAGGCCCTCCTAGCTGGGGTGGTGATGAGATAGCAAGCACAAACCCCGCAGGTGAACAAAGTCAACACGAATGTGGTTCACTGACTAGAAGAAAGCCACCCGGACAGGCACTGAATTCCACTTCCAGAGGAACCCTTTGGCCTGCTCCACTTCCAAAATACTCACCAAGCTGCAGAACTGTCTGGCACACCCAAGGGCTAGGACAGGTGGTAGGCTGGGTCCCACTGGTAGGCTGTCCCTGCCTGCTGGTGAGCACAGAACCCTTTCCTCCTGTCTGATCCACCCCAGCGATCGTCAGCAGTCAGCTTCATGCGTCCTGCCACCTGCTTGTCCCAGGGTGATGATGCTATTCAGCACCAGACTGAGTGCAAGCGGAGGGCCTGGAGAGGTCAGATACAGAGAGGAAGGGACGCTGGCCCAGGTCTCATGCGCAGGCTGTGCTCCAGCATCTCAAGCTCACGCTTGGAGGTAGGATTGCCAGACATAGGGGAGAAAGAATGGGAGAAAGCACAGTCCAGGACCCGGCACAGTAGCCTAGCTGCCAAATTCTTTGTCTTGTACACACCAGGATCCCATATGGACGCCGGTTTGGATCCCAGAGGCCCCACTTCCCATCTAGCTCCCTGCTTGAGGCCTGGGAAAGCAGTCTGAGACGGACCAAAGCCTTGGGACCCTGCACCCATGTGGGAGACTTGGAAGAAGCACCTGGCTCCTGGCTTCAGATCAACACAGCTCTGGGGAGTGACCCGCTGATGGAAGATCTTTCTCTTAGTCTCTCCTCTTCTCTTATATCTGACGTTCCAAATAAATAAACTTTTTTTTTTTTTTAAGAATGTGAAGTTCAGGGAGTACATAATTTTTTTAGAAGTATGTCCTAAATGCATGAGCTACACTTAGACTAAGGGAAACTATTCAAAATTTAGATTTAGTGGAGAATCTTATGCTTTATTTGACAGTACTACTCAGAGCGGAGTGTTCTCCCAGTGTGTTCTCCCCATCTGGAAAAGGAGAGAGCCAGACCAGGCGGGATCCATGGCTGCTTAAGCCTGCAGAGATGTGGAGTCTCCCCCTACGACTCTGGACGCCTTTCTCTGAAGTACCACCAGAGGGCGCCCTAACCCTTCTCCCAGGCTAGTGACTGGGCCGGGAGGCAGTGTGGTCCAGCTGGCTGTGCATGACCGGCTGGAAAACAGGTTACAAGGCCCAGGAAGGCCCAGACTTGCCCTTATCCTTAGGACAACCTGTCGAGGATGACACAGAAGACGTCTCAGCCTCTGACAGCAGGGTCCTTGCATCCGGTGCCCCATCCAGCCTTATGTAGGAGACTGAACCTTGGAGGGAAGTCCCCCCATCCCAGCTCACACAGCTGATCTGGGAGGCAACTTCCTAACCCCATGTCCAGGCACCTTTGCCTCTTGAGGGTGCTCTTATTTTCCTGTTTTGTACAGGACGCATTTAATCCTTGTAGTCCTACAGTCAAGACCAATGCTGACACCAGTCTGCCCGGTATAGCCAGAGAGACCTGAGACAGCCCTGCTGCCCTTCATGGCCTTGACGCAGGAAGCACCATGTCTGAGAGGACCAGGGATGAGGACTGTTCCAGGCAGATGGGAACGAGCAGGCTGCCACCTTTCAGTTGGGAGTCACAGAGGGAGTGATGGTGGTGGTGATGGTGAGACTGTACCTCCCCACTGCACTCGGCTGCCTGGGCAGAGACAGTTAGCATCAGGAGCTTGCAGGTGGGGACACAACCCAGAGCGTTGGGCTGTTTGACTCAAGGATCAAGAGTCAAGAGAATGAAGCTGCCACTCCTAAGCATGTCCTGTTTCACTCAGGCCAGCCAATACCTCCTGCATGACGACTCCTGGAGGACTCCGCCCTCACACACACACACACACACACACACACACACACACGCACACACACATTACCCAGAGGGGAGTGCCTACCGCTTCACCCAATAGATGGTTTTAAGCAAGGCACACATCTCCTTTGGACTATCCCATTTTTAAAGGAAGCATCTCTATGTTTTGTTTTGTTTTGACAAATGTCATTCTTCAAGCAAGGATGCATTTATAACCGCAGTACAATGTGAGGTGCAATGTATCTTGGTTTGTCCTTATACTTGACCTTTTATTCCATTTATCTGGATGCTGAATTTCATGTGAAGTAGATACATTTTTTTTTCCTAAAACAATCTTAGCATTGCTTTGTCTTCTTTGGTTGGGGAAGGAAATGGAAGCACTGTGTTTGGCACCCGAGGGTCTGAGGAACTTGAGGACTCACCAGCAGGGCCGACAGCCAACCCTGCACTCCCACAGCCCCACACTGAGTCTTCCCATCTTCTGGAGGCAAGCTTTTCCCTGAAAACTCCTAGCAGCTCCCAGTAGGGGCATGCCCAGATATGGGGGAGAAAGCTCCATTTCCCACTGCCCCATCACATGCCCACATTGCCCAGCCTGCATGAACCTCAGGTCGCTGGTGCTGTGCCCTGTAAGGCTGGCCTGCCCCAGGCTGGCCAAGGCCCACAATGGAACATTCATGTCAGTAGGACTGATGTGTCATGCTTCACCCTCCCCCAAAGGGACATGTGTCCGTGGCACTTTCTGTGACAGCCCCTTGCTTGATTTCTCTCACAGCATGCATTTTGACAACAGTGGTATTGGTCAGGTATGTGCTGTCTGCTTCCCTAGAATGGAAGGAAGTTCCTGGGAGCAGGACCCGCTCCTCCCCCGGGAGACTGCAGGGGAGTGGTATGTAACACCTGCAGCCCCTGAAAAGCAAGGGCAGAGTGGGCAAGGGGGACTTAACCCGTCCCTGCCCAGATGCCTAGAGGTGGTGAGGCAGGCTAGTGTTGAGATTGCCTGTCTCAAACAGCCAGGACCAAACGAGACTGGTTCTTCTACCCCTCTCCCTTCCAGGAATGTAGAAAACAATAGTCTGACAGTCAGACTTTTCTGGCACTTATTTTTATAATTGCAAACTATGAGTCAACTTCTAGACCTGAAGAACACTTCCTGGGCCTGTTTCTCCATTGCTGAGGGCAGCACCAGGACAGCAACCTAAAATGTCACACAGGGCTCATGGACCTGAGATGAGCTGGCACGGCAATGCCCACTGGAACTCTTTAGTGATGGAAGGAGGAGTTGGCGATGTGGCATAGTACATACGGCTGCTGCCTGAAATGCCAGCATCCGCGTGAGGACCAGTCCAAGTCCAGCTGCTCCTCTTCTGATGCAGCTCCTGCTCACGTCCCTGGGAAGTGCCTCTGCGCCCACGTGGGAGGCCTGGACGGAGCATCAGGCTCCTGGCTTAGGCCCGCTCCAGCGTCAGCCATTGTGGCCATTTAGAAGTGAACCAGATGATGAACCATCTCTATGTGTTTCCCCCCCTCTAGAATTCTGCTTTTCAAATACAATTAATAAATCTTCAAAATAGATATTCTAGGCCCGCCTGTTCCAGATAACCACTAGTCACTAATAACCATCAAGCATTTGAAATGTGTCTGTTGTTACTGAGACTAAATTTTATAAATCGTAGTTAAATTTCAAAGCTAGACAGTCACACATAATGGCTACCATACAGGACAGTGTAATGCTTTGATAATACTAGAATAATAATGCTAAATAGAGTATCTAGCATAACTAATAATTCCATAAGGGAAGTAATACATAGTTATAATTCATAACTCATCATTGTGTGGTATTTTACAATGAATATGATACTACTAGAATGTGTGCCCTGCTACTGTACACACTCCTGGCCCTTGCCACTCTCGACATCTTGCAAGTTAGAGTGAGTGATGCAGTTAAGAGTGGTCTGTCCTTCCTTGGACTTCAAGTCCCCGCAAAACACGTGCTTGTCTTCACAGGCACAGCTGTGTGCTCAGTGCCGGGCAAGTAACCCGATGTGGAGACATCATACTTGCGTGCTGAGTGACTGAATGAATGAGCGAATGTCTGGCTAACAAAAGGAGGCAGGCACTGAGAGTGGAACACCCCGATGAAAGTGGGTCAGAACACAGATCATTAAGTGAAAATAGCTAAACAAGTGCTGCTGGCAACATGCGTCCCCTGTGCGGGGCGCGGGCTGTGTGTGCGGAAGCATCATGGACGCGTGTGTGCAGAGAAGCACGATCGTGGGGCGTTGTAAGGTCTGCCTTGTGCAGTCCGTGAAGGCGCAGTGTGTCTGGGTGTGAAGCCCGGGGGGCCTGGATCCCCAGGGGTCTGTGTGTGCCGGGAATGAAGGGACTCAAGCGAAGACACACGCACATCCAGCCAGGTGAGCAGTTTCTACGTCATTACTGTTTATTTTGAAAGGTTTGTCAAACTCTTCACAACGTGGCTAGAGTTTGCAAGATTAATGAGGAGCAGCTTTTTCATGACATGCTTGGAGGTGAAAGAGTTCTCAGCCTGTGAGAGCCAACCATCCCTTGATGTTGCATTTTCATTGGATTAATAGAAGGGGGGAAAAGGGATACGGCAAGGAAGAAGCTACTTATGAAAAAAAAAAAAAAACAACTCACCAATCCCACTTTGTCTAGTTCACAACTTTCTCCATCCCCTGAAAGGGCCTCACCATCCCCAGAGGCTCTGATAAGAGGCCACGGTCTCCCAAGTGCCTTACAAGGCGGAAGCCCTGCAGCCCATGGTGGAAATACTCCCAGGTGGACAGGACTGGCAGCTATAGCTGGTTAACTGCACAGCTTCTCCCACCGCTGGGCCTCCTCGCAACATTCCTGCCAACATCACCTTTCCGTGACTTTCCTTTGCCACCTGCAGCTCACCTGGTGACGGCCTCCCCAGGCAGCCCATACCATGAAGTACAACAAGCACAAAGTCTGCTTGGTTGAGCGTTTGCTGCACGCAGAATAACAGCGAGAGAGCCTGAAGGTGGTAATGCTGTGTGCTCATGGCAGCCCTGAGCCGGAGTTTCCACTCAGGCCAGCGCTGCCGAGAGCAATGTGGGGCTGTGAATGGATGAGCAAGGCTTGACAGGCATGGGGCAGCCAAGAGGGTCGTGATCGGGTTACAAATTTCCGTGTTTAGCACCGTTAATGTGTTTGTTTACATCTATGTTAGCACCTTGTCCCCAGGCAGAACAACAAACCATCCAAACATTTTAAACATGAGGGGAACGGGGAGGGGGGATATCAAAGAGACAGAATCCGGGTCTGCAGCCGCAGGCAGGGATCTAGATCACCAGATCCTTGTCGATGTCCTCTGCAAAGCAAGAGAAGAGAGCAGGGTCAAGAACAAGCCCCCGGGGCCGTGCAGACGCGCCTCCCAAGGAGTCCGAGGAGTCCCCAGCGGCGGCGCCGGTGGCCAGCCCAAGGTCACCCGATTAGCTTTGGCCTCCTTGTCCACGGCCTGTCCCCGTGTCTTATGCACCCTGCCAAGTTCTACTTCCTGTTTCCTCTCCAAGGGTCAGCTTGTCTCCCAAAATAGCACTTGGCAGAGTGAAATGCTTGAATTTGAGGAAGGGATAGAAAAAGAGACAGAGAGCGGAGGATCAGACAAACACTGGAAAGAGGGAGGTCACAGAAGTCAGGGTGGAGCCAGGCTGAGAAGACTGCCAGAGAGAGGGAGAGGAGAGAGAGAGGCAGGAAGAGGCGGACCCAGAGCCTGTATCGAGACACTCACTCTCCTTGATGCCGAAGCAGCCGGCCCACTCCTCCAGGGCGATGTACTTGTCATTATCCAGGTCACAGGTCTCGAAAAAGCGGGTGGTGCAGTGCTCCATGGGGATGAGGGGCGCACGCAGCGGGGCCAGCTCAGTGTGGGACAGGTACCTGCAGGGAGCGGGCAGGAGGGAGGCCTGAGCATGGGGAGGCCTGAGCATGGGGAGGCCTGCAGCGGGGCCAGCTCAGTGTGGGACAGGGAGGCCGGAGTGTGCACTGTGAGCCTGCCCCCACAGCGCAGGAGGAAGGGCGGTCCAGTGCAGTGGCTGCGATCCTGGTCTGCCTGCCCCGTCGGGCTCTGAGTCACACGCAGCTAGCTCCCGGCTCCATCCCAGACAGGGAGGAATTGGCCCTGCTTTTAAGGGTGTTTCCTGTTCAGAGGTCTTCTGAGCTTAATAACCAATGTCTCTGTGTGTGACTGATTCCCTCCTAATTGCCTGAGGATTTGGGGCCCAGATGCTTAAAATAGCCAGTCTTTCTGTTGGCGCGCTATACATCAGAGTCAGGAGTGAAACCACACCAGGCATTTCCTACGGGCACACTGGGACAGGTTCAAGTGCCTAGAAAAGGGGCTGGCTAGGCTTGAGCCCAGAGCTTTGCTTTCCTATATTTCATGACAATAAACAAGGTCCCTTGGACCCCCACCCTGTTCTCCTGGCTGCCCAGGGGCTCCAGACACGTGTGTGATCTTATACTCAGTTCTCCAGATCCCTCACCTGCTGGTCCCTAAAACATTTCATCTCCCCAAGGGACTGCAGGGAACAAGGTGGCACTGGTATCCCTTCTTAACCTCTGGGCCTCCTGGCCGCCCCCAGCCCAGGGAAGGAATTATGGGAAGACAATTGCTCTCTCCCCTTCACTGTGCTGGCGGGGAAACAGGCCAAGGAGGAGCAGAGTTATAGCAAGGCCAGCTACAGCTCGGGGACAATGGGAAGAGGAGTCTTAGCCCAGGCTGAAGCACAGCTGCCTCTAGGGGCCTCTCCCCAGGCCCCACTGCTGCAATGGGATCCCACTGCCCAGCCTGAGCTCCAGATGTTCCCTGACTCAGCTGGATCCCAGCCAGGGCAAGAGCATGGGAGAGAAGCCACCCAGAGCTTCCCAGAGTCCAGGAGACCTCTAGCCACCCAGGACAGCCAGCACAGGGTGGGCGGGCTCCAGGCACACAGGCTGGACATACAGGGAGCATCCCAGGAGCTGCCCAGACATGAGAGCAGGGGAGCCTCCTCCTTTCCCTTCTGGGAGTTGATCTGCTCACGATGGAAGGAGGCGGTGGGGTTGAGGTCCCAGAAAGAGGGAGGTGAAGTCTTATACCACCAGGACTGGGCCCGGGTTCTCATCATCACCTGGGAAACCCTGGATGGGTGTGTGTGGGCTGTGATCAGTAACCCTGTAGGACCCACAGCAAGCTCTCAGCAAACGCTGGTCACCACCAGGACACCCCCCCTTCTTCTGTAGTGTCTTCCTAGCTCGCTAAAACAAGGTGAAGCATTCCCACATCAGGGCTGGCTCTGTGCACAGGATGGGCTCTGAACATTTTAGGAGTTTCCAGGGCCTGATGGGTCCAGTTGCGGGGGGGCTGAGCTTCAGCAGGGGGTTTGGCCACCAGTCTTAGTGTCACACTAATGGATGGTACACATGCAGATTGCCCCCGACTTGGCCCGGCCACCCATGGAGTCCAGTTCTACAGTCAGCTCACTCTCCCTGGGACAAGTGGGTGGCCAAGCCAGCTGTTGACCACTGCTGGAACAACAGAGCATCTTGCAGCTTTCTTCCGGGTTGGCACCCTCTCTCGGTTTTGTGTACCTTCTGCCTGAGCCCCCAGGCCTATCCTGGGTCCTAGACTGGGAACAGCAGAGGCTGCCAGCAAGCTCTGTTACACGTGCCAGTCTGGATCCCTGACTGTCCACTCCAGGGTCCGGCGCTGCCAAGGGACCTTACCCATCAATGGGGTGCTGGTCCAGCTGGCCGAACTGCCAGTGCACAGGGAAGATGTACATATTGTAGTTCTTCTCGAAGTCCCGGGCCAGCAGCTCCACGGGGTGGTTTCCAGCCTCCAGACGCTTCTCATTCTCGTGGATCTTCTTCACCTGTGGGAGCAGGGGGTCTTGGATGACCAAGAGGCCAGGGCAGACCGTGCAGGCCAAGCTGGGGCCAAAGCAGGCAGACAGCAGCTCAAACCAAAAAGCTCACGGTGAGGGGAAGAGAGTGGCCCAGGCAGGAGCCAGTGGCTCATTCGCAAAAGCAGAACCAGCCTATGTCAGCATCCCCTGGGCCTCCTTTCCGAGAGATGCTCTTCCAGCAGGCCAAGGTGGGAGCCAAGGAATCTGTATTTTATCAGTACCTTCAGGTGCCTGATATACCCACTAAGTTTAGGATCTGCAGACTCTTTGAAAAAAAGGCAAACCAGGGTGGTGTGTGTCTTTTGTTTAACACTGGGATCTACTGCGGGACTTCTCAGAGCCTTTAGCATGTTACCATATCCCGGGAGCTGGAGGTATGGGGAGATGAGCTTCCAGCAGGGGGGCTTGCAGCTGGGGCACAGTGCAAGGAACAGTATTGGGTCTCAGGCAGCGGACAGCAGCAGCAGCAGGGCCAGGCAGGTGTCCTGGTCAGGCTGGCTGAAGCCCACTTACTCGCAGCTTCTGCTTCTCGGTCAGGAGGTTGTTGCCCTCATCCCTCTCGTACAGGGTGACCAGGACGTTCTTGAGCCAGTCACGCATGCGCAGGGGGAATTCGCTCAGCTCAGAGTCCAGGCATGGGGGGATGTCTAGGGTACAAAGCACAGCTGGTCAGCACAGACCCTGACCCCTCTACCCGAGGGATGGCACACTGCCAAGGCTGCCTGCCTCATTCTATGCCTGACCCTCACTGCCGCTCCAGCCGGTGACCTCAGCAAAGTGACTCGTTTCTCCAGAAGACAATAAACTGCATAGGACCCCAGCAGAGGCAGGGCCTGTCCTGATGTTGTCAGTCAATGGTAGGTGTTTGAGGCCTTGAGGCTGAGGAAGAAGGGCTGTGCCCAAGCTCAGCCTGGCAAGGATGGGGATGGAGGAATCGCAAATGCTTAACTATAACTTCCTTAATCATAAGAATACCATCCTGGTATTTGGAATTTAAATGCCAGACTTGGAGATCTCGTCCTGGTTTGTCCCTCATATGGGACTTGTTAGAGGTCAACCTGGATAGCAGGGACCACTTTCAGGCCAGATAATCTGAGGCAGTGTACCCCCCTGGGAATTCAGCCTGTCCAGCCCTCATCTTCGGGCCCAGAAGAAACCCCCCTCTGTGGGCTGGGACCGTGCCTTCCTTGCCCTCCACTGGGGAAGTTGAAGCATTGAATTTCAATTTTTTTTTAAAATATTTGAAGGACCATGTCAAATACAGTTTTTGGTTTCGCTGTTTTTATCATTGTAGCTGTTGCAGTAGGAGTGATTCAGGTTAGCCTCGTAGAAGGACTTCCCCATCAGAGAGGTACAGTTGGAGGTTACTGAGTGACTCTAGAAACTTTCTGAGCATGATCTTCCATTGCCAGGCAGATGTACCCAGCTTAGGGTCAAGAGGACCTATCCCAGACAAACACCTCACTCCATTAATGAGCACTCCCCAGGCTCCGGAAGACAGAGAGATTTAGCAAAGCCCCCGCAAAGAGGGGTTGGTGCAGCCTGTCTCAGTGCCAATTAAGACCACTCTCTGAAATGCAGTTCCCAGGAAGGGCCCCCTGCACAACTCACATTTGCAAGGTCCAATGTAGTCCAGGTGGAGTTTGTGGCCCTTCTTGGTGCCCTCCAGTGTGCACTTAGTGGCAAAGAAGTGGCAGGAGGAATCGAAGGTCTTGTTGTCGTTGCTGCAAACCTATTGGCCAAGCACAGAAAGCCCCCTCCTCATTCCTGAAGTCCTTCCCTGGCTCCCCTGGCTCTGCCCATTTCAGCAATGAGGACACAGGGGGACCAAGCAAGCAGTGCTATGAGCCCAAAGTCACACAGTGAATCGGTGGTGGTATAACCGGAACCCATCCTTCAGGCTTCAGGGCCAACATTCTAACCATGCTAAGAATTACCAATAGTCTCGAACTCACTGTACCTCGACAGCCTGTACAGCCTGGGCTTCCGACGGGACAGCCTTTCCTCCCGGGAGTCTGGCATCCTAAGACATGCTAAGCAGAGGGTTCCTCTCCACTCCCACATACACTGTACGAGCTGAGGCTCTGATGGGCTTCTCTGGGCAGCACCATCACTCACCTGCAGCTGCCTTTATGTAGCTGGGGGTCATGAGTCCGCTGTATGTGACTCCTTATGCGGAGGCACAGAGTTTGCAGTCTCCACCTGGGGACTACGCCTTCACCTTTCTGCCCATGATCCTGCTGCCTATCCTTAATCTGTGGACCTTGGCTGTCTAACGCAACTATCCACTGAGTCACTTGAATCCCAGCAGATCTCTGAGTGGCCAGGCAGAGATGCCGAAGGCCCAAGTAAGAGCAGTGGCAGTGAGAGCTGGGTTAACAGCCATCGCAAACATCCCGTCTGTACACACTCAGTATTGTTTTGTGTCACTGCACAGGGGGAAGTGCTGGGCTTCAGAGAGCAACTGGGTGGAGTAGGGGATGAGAGATGATACAGAGAAATAACATGTGAAGGCCAGAGGCTGTGTGGCCATGGGGGAGACAAAGATGGAGAAGCCAGATGGAGAGTTATGCAAATACTGCTCGTAACAGATTTGCTGCTCTGAGCTACACTGCCCCTAGCACGATGACTGGCAAGAGTGGGTGGTCAAAGTCAAGTATTCAGAAGCATGGATGTGTGTGTGCATGGGAAATCTGAATAGGTCCTACTGGGATGAAATACAGAGATTGGAGAGCTTTTTACACAGGAGTATCAATGGGTTCTTGGCACGTAGCAGGCATTATCTTGCAGATGGTCAGAGCAGCCCTGGTAGTTAATGACTGTTCTCATTCTCTTTAAACATGAAAAAAACTGAGACCTAGAGATGTTCAGTAACTCAGCTAAGACCTTGCAGTGAACAAGGGTTGAGATGACGTCTGGAGCCAACCTTCGGTCTGATCCCAGAGCCCATGTCTGGGCCCTGAGCTCTGCATAGCTGTCCCAGGTAGAAAGATTGCCTGTCTCAGTGCAAGACGGGACTGACGTGTGGAGGCTGGCAGAGAGGTTGGAGCCCGACAGTGCTGGTTGCTGGGGAGACCCAGTGTCAGGCAGCGCCTCCACTCTGACTCTCTGCACTGCCCTGCTGTGACTGGATCCAGCGAGGGGACTCCTGAGCCTGCAGCTACCCCACTGCACCCCATAGCACAGATTTTGGGGCTGGACCCTTTGTTCTGCAGGGCCCAGAGCTACCCGACCCTTACCTTCTCGAACTCGCCAATGGGGGCAGGGCAGCTGGTGGGGTCCTGGCACACACACATGGGGGTGTTGTTCTCGTCCAGCTCGCACACCTTGCCATGTTTGCAGTGGTGATTCTGGCAGGGGTCTGGGAAGATGTGAGGACACTAAGTTAGCAGCACATGGGACTAGCACGTTCGCCCCAAACACATCCTGCCTAGTGCTTCGGGCAGATGACTTTGGGCAGACCGGAAGCTACTCTGCTCTTTCCCTGGGCCTCTCGGCTGCTGTTTCGGGGGCAGTTGGCTCTCTCTGGAAATCCCAGTTTGCACCTGAGGTCAAGTCAGCCATTGTTAAGGGGCCAGAGGCTCAATTTGGTAGTAGAACACACTGGGCGCCATGGGATTCCCCAAGCATTAAAGCGATCACCGTGTTCCAAGCTCGGTTTTACAATCACAGCAAGGCACTTCTGCATTCTAGAACAGCCCATCTGGGATGGACTGGAAAGTTGTCACAGAGCCAGGAAGCTGTGAGTCCCAACCAAATAACCTTAAGGAGCCGTAAAGGGAAAAGGGTCAGAGCATGGAGGCCCACAGGGACAGCAGAGGACAATAGAGGACCACAGTCACGCTCTGTCCAGTAAACACTGGAGGGAAGGGATGTGACTCAGCTGATGTCCTTCCCTTCGGCAAAAACTCTGGGCCTCCAGGGGCCCGGACCCCAGTGAGCCAAGCCTTCGGGATCTAGGCTGAATCTCCCTTTCCTCCAGCTGCTGACCTGGAGCAGGGGCCTGCTCTGCCCAGCACCAGGCCCTGACCCCAAGGCATTGTCTCCTCTTCCTCACAGCTGCCCTTGACAATGGTCTACGTTCTCCATCCTTCTCTGTGAGGAAGGGCAGGAAATCAAGGCTCAGAGAAGCAAGGCTCACTGTCACGGGGAGGCCCAGCTCCCAGCCCTGGCTGGCTGACTTCCCAGATCTGGACTTGGCTGGGAACGCCCCAGGCATGTGCTGGAACCAGCAGGCCCAGGTCATTGCTCTCTCTGTGCCACTAGCTCCCCAGAAGAGCTGTGGCCGTTTTCACCTCCTTGCTGTGTGTGGAACTCTACAACTAGACACTTCCCAGCTTCCAGGGCACCGAGAATCACTGGATTCATGGCCTTTAAATCAAATCTTCTACAACCCACAGGAGACCCCGCCCTTCACTTCCTCTAGAAGGAGGCCACAGCCCCAAGCCCAGGTGGCCCAGACACAGGGAAAGGGCTGGACCTACTTTCCACCACCACCTCCTCTTCGGTTTCCTCGACTTCTTCAAATTCACCTACTTCCACCTGCACAGGGTTGGCACCCACAGGTACCTGGGAAGGAAATCAAAGAATGAAGCAAACATCCTGTGCCCTAGACATGAAGACTGGAGGGGGGCTGCTCAAAGTTTCAGGCACCCGGAGATGAAGACTAGCTGGGAGGGTAGGCTGGGCATAGGACACAGGGCTCAAGGAGCACAGATGCCAGGGGGTGGGAATTTCAATTTCATCTCATGATTATTTGGTTAGCAATGTATCAATACATTTGTCATTAGTCATACATGTTTAAGGACCCGGTACGGTTGCCTAGCAGCTAAAGTCCTCGCCTTGCACACACCAGGATCCCAATGGGGCGCCAGTTCTAATCCCAGCAGCCCTGCTCCCATCCAGCTCCCTGCTTGTGGCCTGGGAAAGCAGTCGAGGATGGCCCAGAGGATTCAGGATCTGGGCTTCCAGCTTTGGATCAGCACAGCTCTGGCCACTGCGGCGGAATGAATCAATGGACAGAAGATCTTCCTCTCTGTCTCTCCTCCTTTCTGTATATCTGACTTTCCAATAAAGATTAAAAAAAAAAAAGTCATACATGTTTTTGTAGTACCCTAGAATCCCAAGTGCCTAGAAGCCACCCCAGTATCAGGGTCGGGGTGTCTGTGATGAGTTCAGGTGTGTGTCTGTCTGCTTCTACGTCATGTGCAGGTACAAGAAGGGAACAAATGCCCTCCATTACAGCAAGGAAGCCTGGAGCACCTACTGGGGCCAACAGAGAATAGATGTGGGCAGAAAGGAGCAAGGTTGCCACCCACGTACCTCAGCCACCTCGGCGACCTCAACCATGGTTTCCGATACCACTTCCGTCTCATCAGGCAGAGCCTCCTGCTGCTGCTAGAAAGAGAAAGTAGGGGTTCCTAGAGGTCAGGGCTGAGGCCAGCATTCCCAGGGAAGTGCTTGGGCCTGGAACACAGCTGGGGAGATTGGAGAGCAGCTCAATGCAGAGTCCCAAAGCTGTGCTAAGATGAAGGCTGACCTAGCCAAACTGTTAGCCAAAAATCCACCCATCAAGACTGTCAGTGTCCCCCACCACTCCCGCCTCTAGGAAGACAGGGGAGAGGAGCCAGGGCTTGACGGGAACTGCTACATTTGCCTGACCCCCATTTCATCCTCCTGCCCTTGGCCATGGCTTCCAAATGAGCTCTGAATAACCTGGAGTTTCCCAAGGGACTGTGTATTAGTCAAGGCCTTCTCCTCACCACCCACCCCACTCCACCCCCAACCAAGAGGCAAGGTCAGGAGCCATGCTCAGCCTGGCTGGCTCTAGGTGATCTTTTTAAAACTCCGGCACATTCTCTGCTGATGTGAAAATGGCTGGAGGTGATGCTTTCAGATGGTCTCCTTGTGGGGACTGTCCATTGGCTCTGCCACTCAGATCTAACGGCTGCGCTTGCCAGCTCGCCCCAACCCTCTGCTTTATAATCCACCCCTCAGCACTACCACCTCCGGCACCACCCCTGCCAGCCGCACCGTCACTGAATTCCTTCTATAACAATGAGGTCATTTTCTTCGAAAGCCATCCTTGGTCTATTTCTGGGAAGCACCAATTGTTGAAAAGTTCATCATCACCCACATGAAATTCTCTCTTCCCTGGAACCTTCTCCTAATGGGCCTTCTTGGGAGCTTGTCACCTTTGACAACGATTCTTTTTTGAAAAGAAGACAGCTCAATTTGAGATGGAACAGTCCTGATCGCACATGAGCATCCAGGGCTTGGGGCAGGAGGAGGGAGGCTGGCAAGATCCAGCCTTCAGATACTTACAGGGGCTGCTAAGGCCCTTCCGGCCAGGCAAACGAGAAAGAAGATCCAGGCCTTCATGATGCTGGGAACCTGCTGAGGAGAGAGATGGAGAGTTGAGCAGGTGGGAGATGGGGCAGGACCTGCTGCACTCCTGTGAGCTGCAGCATCATTTTAGATGGTGTCTGTGAAAGGACAGCGGAAACAGGGGAGGAAGCAGGTTCCCTTGGCTCCTGGGATCCTGATCGGCTCAGTTGGGTGCTCAGCTGAATCTGACATCAAACACTTCTGCCTCTTTCTTTTTAATAAAAGGAGCAGCCACCCTCTGACTCAACCTCCCAACAGGAAGCTCTAGGGAGCTAGAGTTGAATGAAGTTTTGTTTCCCCTCTGTTTATTTTTATAGCTTCCTTCTATTTATGACAAAGGCACATAGATGTTTCCATTTATGGTTACACTGTAAGGTCTCCTTTCTTGATGTATTTATTTAATTAATAACTAATTATTCGCATTTAGGCAGTAACCAAGCCAGAGAGCATCTCCAAGGGCTCCCTAACCCCTGATGCTCTGAAGATTCAGGTTCTTCCTCCTCCTTCAGTCTCCTGACTCTGCAACAGGAGACACAAAAAGGCAGCAGCCTCTCGCCAACGCAGCAGTAGTCTTGCAGTGTGAGCTGGGCAGACCTGCAGATGGTCCCGTTTGTCTCCATGTGACCCGGAAGGGACAACACCACTGAGGTCTGGAGAACTGTCCTGCCCTGCTTGCTGCTAGGACCTTCACTCTCTGGAGGCTGGGCGCAAGGCTCAGACACTCACTCTTCTAAGGAACCTCAGAGAAGAATCCTCTGAACACCTTCCGGGCCCCTCCCCTCCCCCTTCCACAGCCACACAGAAATCTGCTTCCTCTGCCTCGTGAGCTGACTTAAAACTTCCACATCAGGCTCATCATCCCTAGTTGCTTTCTGGACTTCTCAACTGACCAAGCATGATGGTCGGAGCTACCCCGGGAAAATACACTCAGCTTGGCACATGCTGGCCTTAGCGTTTGCCACCCATCTTCGCTTGGGTTATTTATGCAGCTGGAAGAGATACAGGAATATCTAATTTCATAAGAGAGCTAAAATCTTAATCTCCCTTCCGCCCATTTCATGCAGTCTGCAGGAAATAAGATAGCAGGAACTTAAAGGAATTGACCAGGAGGTTTGGCGCCACTGCATGATACCCTTAACTCCCAGAGGGGCCCGTCTTCGCTTTCCAGGCGGTTTCTGGAATAGTCAGCCCCTCCCTGCACACCGTTGCTCACTTGTTCCCTCAGACTTAAGTGGAAAAGATTTTCTTCCCGTCTTCTTCATTTGGAAGGTACAAGTAAAAGAATCCCTACCGGTGGCTTTGGACGAACGGAACAGGAGAGAAAACATCAACAAAGGACTTGTCTGGGGCTGAAGGTCAAGGAGAGATCAGTGGCTAAAACAAAAGAGAATCACCCTATCTAGGGAGTAACGTACCCCAGAGAGGTCACGTACCCCAGGGAGGGCCCAGCTAGGACTGGAAATGATAAAAAGCTTCATGTTTAGGGAGTCAGGAAGATGGACGCTTCCTGAGCCCACGTCCTTCACCTGGGCAGATTCCCGCTGCCCGCCAGATCCAGGGAAAGGTTTTGCTGGTTGACGCTTCTGCCCGTCCCACCACCCTTCCCAGCTGCTCGCCCATCTGCTCTGTTATGCCATCCTTTGTTCTAGATCTTGAAGTGCTTCCTAAAGTTCTCTCTCATGCACTCTCTCACTCTGGAGCCTAGTGACAGCCCTGGGCTACAGGCAGATATACCACGGCCTGAGTCCCACCTCTCTGCGGAGTGGCCTGAGCTAGAAAGGAAGCAAGTCAGGTCCAACCTCAGCCAGCAGTGCTCAAGTCCGTCTGAACCGGGGAGCCTCGCTGCTCGGAGGCAGGCTGCATTCTAACAGAGACTGTGATCAGAGGCTGGGTGGGAAACACACGCAGGAGGACCGTTAGGGACACGAGATCTTGGCGAGGAGTTGTTTTCCAGTTTGGGATCTGCCCACTTTGTTCATCGGTCCTCCAGATGAGGGGATGCAGGGCAGGGAAGCAGCTGCGCTGGTCTGGAAGCACAACCTTCCGCTCTGAGCATACACAGAGGGTACTTCTCCACATTCCTCTAAAACACCCCTGGCCAAAGAGGCTGGGGTCACCCTGCAAAGCTAGCAGGGTCCCGTGATCAGGACGCATCAGCTGTGCTCCTCCAGCACCAGGCCCTTTGTACACAACACTCCTCATGTAAGTGGCTAACACCGGATTGAGAACTCCCTCCTCGGAGTTATTTTATATATTATGTTATAGTGTATTTTATTTATAATTATTTTGTATTATTTCATAGCAATGTGTATATTTACCTTTTTATAGTCAAGCAACCTACTGGGAACTCAAGGCACATTTCCCTTCCTAAACAGCGTAGATGAAAAAACTGAGGCTTACAACAGGGGGGCAGGATCTGCCCAAAGCCAATAGCTCCAGTGCAGGGGCGGCAGGACTGGGGTGAGGCCCCAGGAGGCTCCCTCCACCACGGGCAGTTTCTCAGCCTCAAACACTATTTCGCTTGGCAGTCACTCTCTCCCTAGGTGGTCACCTGAAAGGGACCCAGTGGAGCAGTGAGCTGCCTGAAGTGTTGGAAGGAAAACCACTCTGGGCCATGGAAGGAAGAGGAGGTATATTTCCCTTGGCTGAGTGGCCACCAAACACAGACACCCCTCACCCCCACCCCACCACCACCGCCTCCTGTTCCGTACATCGCGTCCTTTCCTCTGGCCTTTATTTGCTCTGGAGATGGCTGAAAACCCATCCCTGGCTGCCAGCAGGACCTGAAGCTGAGGTCACTCGTCTGTCTTTGGAAGGACCGTAGGGATGGAAAAGTACAGCCAGCCCCCAGTCCATCTCCCCTCCAGAATATACTGGGTCCCCTTTGGGCTTTCCCTGGACACTGAGAAGTTGATGTCAATACTGGGAAAAATCTCAGCATGCTACGATTTTAGACTGTGGTTCTGGGCATCTCAGAGGCTTAGAATGCAGAGCACAGAATCTGAGCTGTAACCACAGGCTTGGATTGGAGCGGAAAGAGTTTATGGAGCAAGGCGACCCAACAGAACTTTCTGAGGTCATCAGAATATTCTATAGCGACACTGTCCAACATGGTGGCTGCTGAACACACGTGGTTACCGAACACTCGGACTGTTGCTAATGCAAATGAAGGACTGAATGTGAAGTTGTGTTTCACCTCAGTGGGTTTAAGCATCAATAGTCACATGCAGCTAGTGCCTTCCATAGTACTGAGAGTAGTCTGTAAAAAGAGAAGTTCACGGCCTCTAGAGCCAGCATGTGCAGGTTCAAGGCTGACTCGGCCACTTGGCCATTGTGTGATCTTCAGAAATCAACCTTCCCTCTCTGGGCCTCAATTTAGCAATACCTACCTTCAAAGGTGATTGACACAAGAGAATACAAGTAAAAAAAACAAGCAAGGTTTGGAAGAACCTCCTTTTAAAAACCCAGATTCTCCATCTCCCTCAAGAATCCAATCTTAGTTCTCTGCTGTTACGCCTGTGGAGAAAGGGGTTTGGGGGGGAGGGTGTGGAACAAAGGATATATTGCTCCTGTCTGAAGGATGCCAGCCCAGCCTCCAGAGGACACAGCAAGCAAGGCCAGCATCTAAGCTGGGCTGCTGACGCAAGCCAAGCATCTCACTCCCACCATTTGGACTAGAAACAAAGGTTCCAGAAACACATGTTGGTGGTAAACAAACCCGAGGGAAAACAAAGAGGGAAACAAAGTCTGAAGCTAAGAAAAGGAAGCCAGGAGCCAGGAGCCAGCCCCCTACTCCCAGCTGCACCTCAGAAGGAGGGAGGGGGCCGTCCCCGCAGAGCTGCGCCTCCAGGGAGGTGGGGGCCCAATCAGGTCAGCTGTGCTGCATAAGCTTGGGGAAGTCTCTGCTCTCCTGTAGCATGAGGAGGTGATTGCGGATGAATAGTGTTCAACATGACGCCAGTCCAGAGGATCCTTTTCTTCCAGGGAAGTCTTCTCCAGAGGACCAAGATTCAAACACCTGGAACCTTCCATCATTTGCTGAAACGTGTGAAGGCAGTATGATTCCTCCATCAACACGCAGGAAGTGGCCAGGCAGAGTGGAGCTGGGCTCTACACACACTGTCCAGAGACAGGGTGAAGCGCCTCGGGTTCTCCCAGTAATACAGGTGGAAACCCTTGGCCACGGTGCCCCCTGGTTTCCTTTCAACTCTGACGTTTCGAGTCATCACTCAACTAGAGGAGCATCTGTCCTAACTTACACTTTGACTTCCTGTTCCCGTTTCTATATGTTCTTGCCGGAAGGGAAGAAGCTAAGGGGAATCTGTAGAGCATCGTGGATGCTAAGGCCCAGGACTGAAGGGTTTCTGGGGTAAGTCAGAGGCAGCTCCAGAGTTTCAGGCTACAATCAGCCTGAGATGCCACGTTTCACTGTGGCTAGCAGAAGCTGGGGGTGGAGCCGCCTGTTTGCTCCTTGGTTCCCTCTTGTGGGGAAAGGAGGCATTGCTGAATCATAGGGGACCACAAATGGAGGGGATGAGAAAGAACATTGCAGGATGGAGGCTGTCACGTGTGCAAAGCCTGAGAGACCCCAAAGAGGGTAAACACACGGCACATCCACCTCAGGGGCCCTTCCTTAACGTGGCAGACGTGATTAATCAATCTAATGGCCTTTTCCCAAGATCTGGCAGAGCACTAAGATTCTGACCACAGTACTGGCGGCCACTACCCAGGGAGTGATGGTGTCAACCCACGAGATATGTCTTTGCCAACTCTTTATCCTAGAGAGAAGCTGAGCTTTAGAGAGAGAAAATGATCCTCTCAAGGCAAGACAGCGCAAACTGGGGACCTCCCAATAAGAGTTGTTGGAAGTTTCTGGATGAACCCAGCTCTTCAAAGAGCTGGTGTCTCTGGTTATATTTTCCTACAGAAATCAAGCTGGCATTATAGGTAAGGACTGATTTCCCAGCGAACACATCTCCTAACTGGACAGAGTTGTGGCACAGCAAGTAAGGCCACCTCCTGCGATACCAGCATCCTGTACGGGTGCCGATTCACATCCTGGCAGCTCCACTTCTAATCCAGCTCCCTGCTAATACACCTAGGAAAAACATCAGAGAGTAGTCCAAGTGCTTGGGTCCCTGTACTCATGTTAGGGACCCAAAAAACAGGCTCTGGGCTCCTAACTTCAGGGCAGCTTACCCCGGCCCTATGGAGTGCGAACCAGCACATGGGAAGATCTTTCTCCCTTTCTCTCTATAAAACTCTCCTGGTTGAGCAGGTAGCTAACTCTGACAAGTCCTTATTTGCTAACCCTGTCCTTGGGATCCATGTTGGGTTAGCGGGAAAAAAGGAGACACCAGGTCCTACTTTATGAAGAAAGGGCAGTTTCATCGACTACTAGAGTTGGCTAAAACCTCGGGAACAGACTTTTCTCTATTTAAGACAGAGAAGAGGGAGGGAGCCAGCAGGAAGCAGACAAGGCCCTACCTATCAACCATTTTGAGCTGGGTCTTTGGGCCCAATGCCAAAGCCACGTGGGCTAGGATGGAGCAGGAGAAGATGCTGCTGGTCACTTGTTAATCCTAATGAATAATACAGAAAAATGCTAGTTATTCATAGGGCTTGCTGCCCATAGAGCCTAAAAGAGGACACTTCTGGGTAGTTCTAAACATCTGGGAACTTAATCTCAGACTCCATTCTGCTGGTTGACCTCAAGTGAGTGGTTTTTCCTTCCTGGGGCTCAAGTTCTCTGCCTCTAACATAGAGAAGTAGTCAGGTGATATGCAAGGGTTATGTGTGTCTGCTGGTCATGATCCATGGTGTTTGCACATCTGTGCGTGGCTGACAGCAGCAGTGGGTGCTCGCACGCCTGACGGTGCATCTGCAGAAGCTTCATGTAGCCTCGAAGGCTTCGTCATGAAACTGCACTGTGGGCACCACTGAGCCAGCATGTGTCTGCTTTAGCCATGACAGGTGGAGGTCAGGGTTTTCACATGTTTGGAGATGTATTCCTGGAATGTGTATACGTGTTCAAGTCCGGATCAGTCAGTAAGATGTATGGGAGTACCCTGAGATGCTTATTTTCAGCTGTGCTGGGAGTGTCTGCTGGCAAAATCACTGTTTATGCTCTGCCTCCCTCGGGTTTGTGTCTGTCCCTATTTATCTCCACATGCTTGTCTACACGCCTAAATAATCTCAAAAGCCAAAGGACCTGTTTACCTCACATCCGTCTATCATCTATTTCCAGCAACGGATGCTGCCCCTGCAAACAGCCAACTTCAGCCTTGCAGGTGGGTCAAGATTTTAACATGACCACCACATAACCCAGGAACCCCTGATCCCTGCCCTCCTGTTTTTTTGGTGGGACTTGGGAGCTGAAAAACTACCTGGAGACCATCTAACTTAGATTTCCCCCCTCCGCTACCCTTTGCAAATTGGGAAACTGAGGCCCAGAGAGGGGAAGTGTCTTTCCCTGTGTCCCACATTTGAGTTAGAGCTTGTACCTGCTTTCCATCTCAGCCAGTGCTCTTTCTTCAGTGTTGGACACAACACTCTTGGGACCTAGACGGGAAGGTTTCTATATAGAATGCATTTAAACAATATTATTTTAAAAGTATGTTGGCACTTTTTAGCAACGGGAACTTCTAACCAACTCCTGAGATGATGGAGCTGCCAGAGAACAGGCTGGGACCGGTTTCGCTGGGTCTCTGATGCTCAAAAAGCCCCTCCTATCAGAGCTTTAGGTGGAGACATCTCAGTCCCTGGTCCCATCCTGCTCACACACATCTGCAGGAAATGCTGCTGGCCTTGCTCTTGAACCAGGAGGAAACCAGGGCTCTCGGAGGAAAAGTGAGGAGTTCAAGGTCGCACAGCACTGTCAGGGCAGAACTAGAACTAGAACCCAGGGCTTTACCCACCCAGCCCAGGAACCTTCCTGTAGCCTACCACTCCTCTGGGGCGCTAAGGGAATCAGAGGGGCAGGGCCGAGGGTTTGCTGTAATCCTGGTATTTGGGGCTGGGGTCGAGCAAGGGACAGGCCAAGGGAGCCTGATGTTCTCAGAGTGTTCCCTGGCGTCCCCTCCCTGCAGTCAGAGACCCTGAAAAAAAGGTTACCGTGGCAACTCGCATTCCTCAGAGAGTGAGTCACTGGCTGAGAGGAGCCTTTCAGTGGGTGGGACTTGGAGAAAGTTTCAGAAGTTGATTCCTTCTCCAGGCAACCCCCTCCACCCCTCCCTCCCCCTCTCCACACCAGGCTTTGTCGATGTGGCAGCTGATGGCTTCCAGTTAACTCTCTCTTTCCCAGCCACTCCCAGAGCAAAACTGCTCAACCTCCTCTAATGAGCTCTGTTTCTAGTCCCGACTTCATTCCTAGCTGTATCATGCCCTCTGCCCATTTAGAGGATTCTGCACCTATGTGCGAAAATCTTCAAACTGAAAATTATCAATTCTCTCTCTCTCTCTCACACACACACACACCTCTAAGGGGCTTGTGGATGCTTTGAAGTCCATCCCAATGTCAGTCCGCATGTCCCAGTTAAGAGACTTGCTTGGAAAGTTGGAGGGGACACAGGGTACTCCAATTGAGCCCTACCCTCTTCCTTTGCAGACAGCAAAGCTAAATGCAAGGAAGACACCAAACCAAGATCAAGCATAAAATGCCAGCCTCAGGCCTGCCATGCCAGCATTGAGGACACCCTCCTGCGATGCTGGGAAGAACTCCCGCCCATGAGCACCTGCAGTTTGGCCAGCCTCACCCCAGCACCCACTCACAGTTGGTGCCCCTTGGTACACTCATGAAGTCCACTCAACATGCAGTCAGTGGAGCCAAGAGACAGCAGAGTGTGGAGGCCGGGCTGAAAAAGCCCTAACACCCTGACCTGTTGTACACTCGTTCCACACAAGGGGTCTATCATGGGATGGGAACCTCTTCGCCCTTTTCAGCATCTCCTGGCCATACCCTCCCACCCCTACCTTGGCTGGACGCTGACATCCAAACTCTCCAGATCCAGCTTGCGAAGGGGTCCTACTGGTCAGTCCCCTGTGTGGCCCGTCCCGGGGAACCCACGCCAGCTGCGATGCCTGACCCAGGACCAACTGTGCCTGATGCCAGTTCTGGCCCAATGGCACCCACATCAGGGGTGGGGTTGGGGAGGCAAACAGGAGCAGGAACCTTCCTGGGGTGCTAGGAGTAAGGCCTCCCTTGCAGACCCCAATTTCTGCTCTGTGCCAAGTTCGTTACAGAAAATGGAGCACCTGATCAAGAACCAAGGCTTTTCCCGCGACCCACCCTCGGCCAGGGCAGGGTGGGCCCGGCTGCTGGCCAGGTCCTTGGGGCAACTGTGATGTGATCCGATTCCCGGGAAAGGAGCTGGCAGCCACGTTTAAAAAGGGACAAAGAGGGATAAGCAGGAAGCCTCTGAAACCAGAAAGACACAGCGAGAATCAAGGGGTGGGAATGTGCAGAGAGAGAGAGAGACTCAAAGACAGCGGCAAATCTCCTGCAAACCTGAAAAGGAACTTGAGTGCCTCCGTGAGTCTCCTGAAAAGCAACAGGCAGCCTGAGCCGAGCAGGATGGAGCCCACAGGCACCGGAGCTGGGGGTCCAAGGAAGGGCTGGAGGGGAGGATGGTACCTCAGTGGCAGAAGGCAGCAGGCAGAGCTCTCTCTCCGGGCAGTCTGAAGTCCTGCAGGAATGTGGAAGGGTTTAGAGTCGGCAACAGGAAACCACTCCGAGCTAGGGGCTGGGTCTCTCTCCCCTCCACCCAGTGCCGCCTCCTCTGTCTCCTCCTTCCCGCTCACTCCCCCCTCCTCCTCTCTGCTTAACCAAAACTGCCTCTGTCCTTCGTGTCTTTCTTGCTTCCCTTGTGTTGGGCTGTCCTAACCAAACGCGCCATCCTGCCTGCCTTGTGGGTTTTGGGGCTGCCGCCTGCTGTCAGACTCACCGAGTGCCAGGGCTGTGGAGGGTTAGAAGAACCTCCTCCCTTGTGTGAGGAGAACTGAGGCCTGCGGTGGCAGGTGTGCAAAGAATGGTGTGCAAAGAATTAGCCGGGGCGCCCCCAGGCAGGGCCAGGCCTGTATGTCCTGTCTTCAGAGCAGAGGGAATCTTTCTAAGACTCCTCCCAAGTATTGGGCAATGTTAGGTCATGCAAGGCGCCTCTAGGGATTTTGACAAATGCAGGGCCAGGACTTCTGTACAGACAAGGCATCCATCATTTTGGCTAGTTTGGGATTTGACATAAACAAGAGGAAATTAACTCCACTCTAACTCCAGTTGCACCATTGATAGACGCAAGGATGCTTAGACGTCCATGTGGGGGACCTGTGTCCCCAGAATAGAACAGATAAGGTGACTGTGATAGTATCAACAATAGCCTAGCAGTTACAATCGCCAGGATTGAAAGAATTTTTCTGTCTTTCCAGCATTGCCCAAGGCGACAGGGTGGGAGAGGGAAGGGAAGGGGTTGCCTAGGATGGCTGGCTAACTGCTGCCTCTGAGCAAGCTGGCACCACGTTTCAACTCTGGGGGTGCGCAAGGTGCTCAGAGGAGCTGGGTGTCTACCGTGGGCCCTCACTCTGGGGGGTTACACGCATGAATACCTGGCTTTGTCCTCAAAAGAAAGAACAGTCCTTTCCCTCGCAGTGAGCAGGACAAGTTTATTCTAGAGATACCACGGACAGGGAGGAGGAGGCAGGGAAAACACTGGTGTGATAAACACGTGCACGGAAGCCCCTGCCAGTCTGTGCTGTCCTTGCCTCTCACCACTCTCCTTGCCTTCTTCACTCTGGGTACGCTGGCATCCATTCAGTTCCTCATCTTCCCCAAAGCTGTCTCCACCCCACGCTCTTTACACTTGCTCTTATTTCTTGCAGAAACACTTTTTTTTTTTAAATTTACTTATTTTTATTGGAAAGGCAGATACACAGAGAGGAGCAGAGACAGGAAGATCTTCCCTCTGATGAATTACTGCTCAAGTGGCCACAACAGCCGAAATCCAATCCAAAGCCAGGAGCCTCTTCCTGATCTGCCACGCGGGTGCAGGGTCCCAAGGCTTTGAACCGTTCTCAGCTGCTTCCCCAGACCACCAGCAGGGAGCTGGATGGGAAGTGGAGGTGCCGGGATTAGACCTGGCGACCATATGGAATCCTGGTGCGTTCAAGGTGAGGACTTCAGCCACTAGGCTACCACGCTGGGTCCCAGAAACACTTTTCCCTCTGATTGGCCTATACCTCACCCTTCCTTATCCTTCAGGTCACCCCTTCAGTGAGGCTGCCCTGACCCCTCACACAGGCACAGTTCATCACCTTGCAGTGCTCTAACCTCCTCTCTCCTGCTCAGTGGAATAGGGTGAGAACACAGGACCTTCCAGCACCGTGTTCAAAGCAGGGTTCTGTGCATGGAATGGTGGCTTGCCCGAAGTCGGCTACCAATGGATGCTTTTACAGTAAATGAGTGAACTTCCATTCGCTCATCTGAGTAGCGTTGTCTTCTACTGAAGTTCCACTCAAGAGCAATGTCCAACCTTAGTCTTCAAGGGACCCTCAAATTGACAAATACTGAATAGAGAAGTTGGTGCAGAATAGAGAAGTTTTCAGCAGAGAAAACTCGCAGCTTCCTCCCAAGTTCCCAAGAGGCCTCAGCAGGAATTCAAGAAGAAACCTCTGCTCCAGATAACCGCCGAGGCTGCCTGCTGGTCCCAAAGCCAAGAGCGTCTGGCCTCTGTTGAGCATAGGGTGTGGCAAATGCCCCAGATATCTGCTGAGCCATCTGGGCAGATGTATATTTTTATAGAATCGGTTGCTATAGCTCCCAGGCATTGTGACTAAAATTAACTGGAGCCTTGTGTTTTTCTTCTCAAACTAAGCTGATAATTTGTATTTTTCTTCCCAAACTAAGCTTATGATGGCTGAGGACAAGCCTGTGGGGCTCGTCCCCGTCTCTGGCTGGAGTTCTCATGGGGCCTTTGCTTGAAGAGTTGAGAGCAGGTTGGGACTAAGTTGAAACTCTGCGGTGGAGATGTCGCTGGGGGCCACTCTCACGCCAGTCTATGAAGACCACCTGTTCCCGTCTCACTTTTAAACACTATCATTAGTTTCTACCCTCTTAAGGGGTAGACTTCGGGGACAAAATCCTCATCACACGAATCTTTGGGAGTCATTCAATAGCCTTGGGAGTATCTAAACCATGCATTCCTTTTGTAGATGTGGGAAATTAAGTTCAGCTCAGTAAGTTTCACAAGGTGGTACAAGCAGGAGTTGGAAGCCAGGCCTGGAGGCTACCACAGCCCCAGTGTCGGAGCAGATCCTCCACCCATCCTATTGTATCCTCCGCTAGGATACATAACACAAACTCATTGCTTAAAAAACAGTACTTGGCGGGAGCTTGGGGGGGGGGGTGGATTCCAGTCTGTATGAAATTGTACCACAAAATTCAAAAATTCAAAATAAAGATATAACAACAACAACAACAAAACAGTACCCATTTGGGGCCCGGCGCAGTGGCCTAGCGGCTAAAGTCCTTGTCTTGAACGTGCTGGGATTCCGTATGGTCAACAGTTCTAATCCCAGCAGCCTCACTTTCCATCTAGCGCCCTGCTATGGCCTGGGAAAGTAGTTGAGGACAGCCCAAGGCCTTGGGACCCTGCACCCAATCTTTTTCAGATTTAAAATAAAAAGATTTATTTATTGTTATTGGAAAGTCAGCTATACAGAGAGGAGGAGACAGAGAGGAAGATCTTCGCTCCGATGATTCACTCCCCAAGTGACTGCAACTGCCGGAACTGTGCAGATCCAAAGCCAGGAGCCAGGAGCTCTCCCGGTGCTCCCATGCGGGTGCAGGGTCCCAAGGCTTTGGACTGTCCTCAACTGCTTTCCCAGGGCACAAGCAGAGAGCTGGATGGGAAGCAGGGCCGCCGGGATTAGATCCAGCAACCATATGGGATCCTGGCGCATTCAAGACGAGAACTTTAGCTGCTAGGCCATGGCACCGGGCCCAATAAATAAATCTTAAAAAAAAAAAAAAAAAAAAAAGGTACCCATTTGAAGTCTTTCAGTTAAGGATCCCAGAAGGCCTAAAATCATAGGGTCACAGAACTGCGTTCTTCAGACTGCACAAGACAATGATCTGTGTGCTAGCTTGTTGTAGCTTCCAGCATCCACATACATCCCTTGGCTCCTGGCTCTTCCCCCATCTGAAGTAAGACCTCCCCACTCTGCTTCCTCCTTTGCCTCTTTTTCGAACCTTTGACTCTCTGGGCTCGGTCAGCCGTATTAACACTCTTTTGGTTCTGTTGACTCCAGCTAGATCATCTAGGATAATGGCACCATTGCCTAGTCCTAAACACAATGAGAAAGCTCAATGGCTCAACCCCAGACTCCTACTCCTGGTGACTTCTCTGTACACACCTCTGCCTCTTCCGCCCAAGATTGCCTCCCCTGCCTCCCCTGTCCTAGCTCCCCCCATCCTTTAAACCCCAGAATAGATCTCTCCCATCCTTTCGAAGCTGAGAGTACATTGGACCCTTCAACTCTATGCAATCCCAAACTCTCCTTATATGGCTGGGGAAACGGGGCTTCTAGAGCCCAACGTGACATTGTGGACAGCTGAGCTTGACTGAGTCTCACAACTCCAGGCCAGTATTGGGGCCAGATCTAGCTTGCTCCAAATCTCTGGAGGCAAGGACAGGAGGAACTAACTCCCTCGAGCTACGGATTATGTATCAAAACTCTCAAATGTACCCTTTGTGTCACTGGCTCAAAGTCAAGGCTGCCAAGCTAAAAAGGCTCAGGCATTGGAAACTGACTCAGCCTATAGCCTTGTTATTGTATCTCTCTCTGGGCTGCCCTTCCCAGTGGCAACAGGGCACAAAGACCCCATTGTTGGTCCCCTGGGCAGGGTGGCTGCTGACAAGGGCAAGGCCAAACAGAGGCGATGAGACCTGGTTTCAACGCAGACCCTCTTGGCAGCAAGCAGTGCTAGGCTTGCTCCTACAGCTTTCAAGGACACACAGAGAACTTTTATCCCCTGAATATCATCAAGAGGCACGTTTCTTTGTGGTAGAGAAGTCAGGATTCGTGGAGCACATTTGGGGCTGGGGCAGGTGGAGACAGTTGCCCAGTGTCATTCAGTGG
Source organism: Ochotona curzoniae (assembly GCF_017591425.1). Taxonomy (NCBI): domain Eukaryota; kingdom Metazoa; phylum Chordata; class Mammalia; order Lagomorpha; family Ochotonidae; genus Ochotona; species Ochotona curzoniae. The sequence continues at coordinate 19,144,120 of NW_024464918.1, read as the reverse complement.
ACACAAGGAAGAGCTGAAATGGAAATCCTCAGACTTTTTTTTTTTAAGATTTATTTATTGTGGGCCTGGCACAGTGGCCTAGTGGCTAAAGTCCTAATCTTGAACACGCCAGGATCCCATAGGGTCACCAGTTCTAATCTTGGTAGCCCCACTTCCCATCCAGCTCCCTGTTTGTGGCCTGGGAAAGCAGTCAAGGATGGCCCAAGGCCTTGGGACCCTGCGCCCATGTGGGAGACCTGGAAGAAGTTCCCGGATCCTGACTTCGGATTGGTGCAGCACCAACCGTTGCGGTCACCTGGGGAGTGAATCATCGGACGGAAGATCTTCCTCTCTGTATATCTGACTTTGCAGTAAAAATAAAATAAATTCTAAAAAAGATTTATTTATTGCAAAGGCAGAGTAACAGAGAGAGTGGGAAAGTTAGAGAGATCTTCCATCTGCTGGTTTACTCCCAATGTCTTCAATGGCCAGAGCTGGGCCTGGCTGAAACCAACAGCCTGGAGATTCTTCCTGGTCTCCCACATGGGTACTGGGCCCAAGCACTTGGACCGTATTCTGCTGCTTTCCCAAGTGCATTAGCAGGGAGCTGGATTAGGAACAGCAGCTGGGACTTGAATTAGCACTTACGTGGGACGCCGCACTGCAGGCAGCTGCTTACCTAGCTATATCACAGGGCCAGTCCCAAGCCTCAAACTCTTTTTTAACACTGGATCCAAGACTCCTGTACCCCAGCTGCCCTATTCAGGGTGTCAATGAGAGTTACTCCAGGCACGTCTTCCCACAGGTCTCAAGGTATGTGGGCTGCGTGTTCTTACTTTGACAGAAACCCAGGCAAGGACTCACTCCTGAGTACCAGACTCCTGTGAGTGCAGGGTTTTGAGGCCCAGCTCTCCAGACTTAGTTCTAGAGCAAGCATTGATCTCTCAGAAACTTCTGGCACGATGCTTACCCTCTAGCTCTCATGTCCTCACATGCAAAGGGTAGTCTGAGCTGCTTTATGAACATGTGAGGAGTGGATGAGCTGATAGCCGGAGACATTCGGTCCGCTCTTGCAACCATTAGGCTTTCTATGGATACGTGATGCACCTTATGGCTAGATCACCTGATGGGCCACTTCCCAAAGTGGGTGCCGCAAGATGTTCAGCTTGTAACAAATTCCAGGGTGAACAGCATTTCTGGGGTTCAGGGGAATCTGGAGGTGCCACATGCACCCCATTCTTCATGTGCATTTCAACACCAAGGACTCAAAACACATCTGCAGAAAACCAGCCTGTTGCATGCTCAGGCCTTCCCCAGAACCCCCTGCTCAGGGATTTCAGAATTCTACAGCAAACCGATTGGAGCTCTGTGGTTTGATCCAATGCCCTTGTGTGCAGAGGAAACAGAGCTTCTAGACAGTAACGTGAGAGGCAGAGCTGGGATTTGTCCCAGTCTCACTACCAATGCTGTCACCTGTTGCTCCTGCCACAACACCCTACTGAGGAAAGGCCCTGTGCTGGTGATGTGGACAAGCGTTCTTTCGGTGGCAAGTTTGCACCCCTGGCTTCCCTTCAGCCTCTCTCCAGGGCTCTATACCCTTGACCTTGTCAGGTGCAGGGCTGCCTCCGGCGTAGGCTGTCTCCCTGCTGCCCAGGCAGAATTGGAGGGACACAGCAGTGAATTGGTTCTGTCTCCCGCCAGGCCTGGAGCTGTAATCGTGCAGCTGCTGGGCCAGGTCCAGAGAACACTCACACGCAGGCACCAATTTTCTTCTGAAATCTCTGAAGGAGGGGCAGGGGAGGCCCAATAAGCCAAGGCCAACGACGTGGCAGCTCTGACATGTTCCCTGACGTGGCCCGCAAACCAAACCTCTGTTCAGCTTTGGCAGCCCTGAAGCCAGGAGTAATGAGGGCGCCTCCAGGACAGGATGTACGTGGCAGAGCTGTGTGGCCCAGGCCACCTGGGGCACAGCCCAAAACCAGGGCAGGGCAGATGGTGGGATGAGGAGGGGTGATCTGGATTAGGCAGCTGTGCCCCTACCCATTTTGCTAAACCCAGTCTCCTCCTCTTCCCCCATTCCCTGAGAGGAGGCAGGCTCCCCTGCCATTCCAAGGCTGAGCCAGCACCGCCCTCTCTCACTCCCATGCCTTTCCTCACACAAGGCCTTTTGTCAGGAAGCTTCCAGAGTTTCCATGTCGGTGCTTTTCCAAACTACAGTCTGTGAGGCTCTAAGGGGCATGAGGAATGCCAAGGTGGAGGTCTCCAAGCTCCCAGCTCAAGGCTGCTGGAGTCGGAGCAGAATGGCTTACTCTGTTGGACATACAGGGTTTTTGTCTAATAGTTCTTGTCTGGGAATGATTTCTTGATTTTTTTTTATTTTAAGCATGATTTATCTACAGCCTACCAGCCTTACAGACGCTCAAAAGCTAAGCCCTAGCAAGAAGGGACAATCTGTCTAAAGCACAGAGTGTCGCACACAGTGCTGTGTGCATGGCAGGGAGTAGGAAGCTCCCTAGAGTCAAGCAGGGGCCATGGGAAGATGTGGGCCCCCCTGCCCAGAAGCTCCTGGTCCTGTCACTCTGTGCCAACAGGCAGGCAGCAGGAAGCATCTGTTTCCTGCCAGTGTTAGAAAGAAGGGGCTCCCTGCGCAAGCCAAGTGTCTGCTCAAAGGAGAAGCCAGGCATACAGGATTCAGTCAGGTGCAGGTAGCTAACAGCCGCGGACCACAGGCCTGGAGAGCAAGCTCCCTTCCAGAGGCCTTTCTGTCCTTAAAAACAGTGTGTGCTCCCCCGACAAAGCCCTCCTGTGGGAGGACTCTCCTTTGCTCCTAGGGACAGGACCCCCAGCCTGGTTCTCTCCCATTGTTTGTGGAAAGTGGCTGACATCACGCTTTCTGACTGTGAACATTTGCAAGCGGCCCAGTCTCTTGCTTCCTGCACACTCCTAACCTGCTCATCTTCTGCCTCAGCTCCCGTCTCACCTTCCTTTTAGTTTAGATCCTTCCAAGCCTGTTAAAAGGAGCCCTGAAAGGGAAGAGGTGATGACCGACCAGCCCCCTTCCCCATCAGTATGTTTTTGTGTGTGTGTGTGGGTTTTTTTTTTTTTTTAAGATTTATTTATTTTTATTGGAAATTCAGATACACAGAGAAGAGTGGCCGGTGCTGTGCCGACTGAAACCAGTAGCCAGGAACTTCTTCCATGTCTCCCACGCGGGTGCAGGGTCCCAAGGCTTTGGGCCGTCCTTGATTGCTTTCCCAGGCCACAAGCAGGGAGCTGGATGGGAAGTGGGGCCACCAAGATTAGAACTGGCACCCCAGGATCCTGGTGCATTCAGGGCAAGGACTTTGGCCGCTAGGCCACGCTGCTGTCCCCCCTTCCCTCCCCTCCACCTGCCCAGTATCTGAAGTCAGTAAATAATAGTTAAATTCCTGACTGAGTTTGCTCTTACATAATGAGGTTTGTTGAGCAAGGTTCCAGTGCTGAAAGGACAGGACGAGGACCCAAAGGATGTGCTCGGATCTTCCCATTGTGGACCCCCATGGGTAACTGCTGTTTTGCTGTTTTAATTGTCAGCCAGGGTTCTGCAGCTAAAGGAATGTCTGCAAACCACCAGGATGGAGAGTTCAAAAGACCTTGCAAACATTTGGTGGACTATTTCCGGCCTCTTCTGTTTCTGGCTTCTCTCCCCCTTCCCTGGATTCTCACCCAGATCCTCAGGTTTGCTGGTGGGGACTCAGGGGCTGCAGGCTGGCCCCACTGCATCTGTGGAATTGTTCATCCAGAGACCCTGCTCTGCGTTGTCACTTACAACCTGGAAGAAGGATCCTTTCCTTCCTGAGAGCCCAGGGCATCGAGGGAGACCCAAAGGGCCCTGCCAGAACACAGCCAGCTGCCCTATCTAATCCAGCTCTGTCCCTCCCCCACTGCACTGCTGGCTTCCCAGCCCCCGTCCGAGTTGGGTGATTCTCCTGATTCAGACATTTTTGTGGTGTGAAGTCACCTCCGCCCCAGCCAGCTCTCTCGCTCCAGTCCAGCCACGGCTGCTCGGCTGCTCGCTGTCTCTCCCTTCTCCTGCCACGTCTACACACTCTCAGCGCCTCTCCTCCAAGCTCTCAGAATTTCCATTTGATTTCCTTGCCCTTCTGCAGAGAAGTGCAGACATACTGGCAGGCTCTGTCCTTTCCCACAGCTCGTATCAACATCCCTCCCCCCCCCAATGCCCCAGGGGAAAGATGATGGAAAAGAAGTTGTTAAGACAGACAGAATCAAAGGAATCAGAGACAGGTAGAGAGAATCAAATGTGAGAAAAGTTTACCTGAAACTTATCGATAAGACCAAAGAATGACAGATGTCTTGTCAATGACAGCAGTATGCTGCACAAGGCCACCCAAGGGTGTTCCCCTCTAGGGTGTAACTTTGTTTGATGATTAGGACAATTAGGACAGGACTCTGAAGTTACATGTTAACTCTTTCAGTTTTAAAAACAAAAGAACACCAGAGGTTACAGTTTTATTGCTTGGTAGGACATCAACTGATTTTGAATGCCACCTAGCACTCTCCCTGGGGTTCTTTCCGTGCCAGTATATACATCATTTCTTTCTGGTCAGGATTTTCCCTCCTGTGGATTCCCCTCCCATGGGCTACGAGCTCATTTTTATTTGTATGAGTTAATAAGAACCATATTTTGATAAGAGAAGCAGAACTAGAACGAGAAAGCAGTGAAGAGAGAGAAGGCAGAGAAAGGGGAACAGAGATGCTACGAGATAATGGTGAGAAACGATCCAACGCAAAGGAGTGAGTGTCAAACCCAGACATGCAGGGAGAGAGCGAGCAGGGCCAACACATACTCATCAACGATGGTGGTCTCTGAGCAAGCGCCTTTTCTATTCATGTCCATAGAGTTCCATACTGAATTTCTTCTGAGCACATATTCACATGCTACTTTACACTGCTGAAGTAGAGAATTAGGCATTGAGGGGAGTGGCGAGAGAAGTTGTAAGATACACAAGCGGAGACGGCAAGAAGAGATTCATATGGAAGGAACCAAGCTGCTGGCGGCTCTCAGCATTGTCTCAAATCCTGCTGGGTTGGGAGCGCCCTGGGGATAGGTACACCAAATGGGTGTGAACTCCTTGTACTCACCAGGCTTGGACCCTGACCTGGAGCTGGAGGAAGCAGAGAAGTCAGAGGTAGACGCAGAGCAGACAGAGAGGAACAGGGAGAGCCAGGGGCATGGGGCAGATAAAAGCCAGGATAGGTCCTTCTAGCTCCTTCTAGCTGTTTCTGGAACTGGTGTTCCAAGTTCTCCAGGATGCTGCCTTTTGGAGAGCTGGACTCAGGAGAGAGAGGAGAAGCCTGGGAGCTGGCCCCTAAGAGGTCCACCAATATCTTCAAGTCCCCCATTCATATCCTAGCCACCCAAGGGTGGAAGTCAGTGGGTGCCTTAGAAGGCTCAGAACCAGCTCTGCGATACCCTCCTGAGACCTGCCAGGTTGCCAACAAACACCCCTGGCATGTGGTGGTCATACACTCATAATATCAGGCTACAAAATCAAGTCTCCAATTCCCACATTCACATTCTTTCCTCTCTGTCCCAAATAAAGACCATTCTCCAAATAACAGCTAGAACGAGTCTTTGTTTTTGTTTTTTCAAAAGATTTATTTCTTTTTATTGGACAGGGAGAGAGAAAGATCTTTCACTGCTGATTCACTTCTCAAATGGCTACAATGATTGGAGCTGAGCTGATCCAAAGTCAGGAGCTTCTTCTAGGCTTCCCACATGGGTACAGGAGCCCAAAGAGTTCAGCCATCCTCCACTGCTCTTCCAAGTCACAGGCAGGGAGCTGGATGGAAAGTGGAGCAGCCAGGGACATAAACTGGCACCAGTATGGGGTCCTGGCACTTGGCAGGGGGCAGGGAGGAGAAGAATTAGCCAACTGAGCCATATCACCAATCCCAACTAGAAAGTCTTGAAGTGCAAATTGCATCAAGCCCTTGCTCTGCTTAAGACCCATTGGCAGGGGCGCCAGTGATGCAGCTAGTTAAATCAGCCCCTGCAGTGCCCTCAATCCATGTGAATGTTGGTTCAAGTCCCAGCTACTTCACTTCCAATTCAACTCTCTGTTAATGTGCCTGGGAGAGCATGAGAGGATGGCCCAAATGCTTGGGCCCCTGCACTCACATGGAAGACGTGGCTGAAGCTCCTGGCTCCTGGCTTCAGCCTGACTTGGCCTGGTCCTGATCATTGTGGCCATTTGGGAGTGGACTAGTGATGGTAGTCTCTACTACTATCTCTCTCTGTAACTCTGAATTTGAAACAAATAAAATCGATTTTTAAAAACTCATTGACAGAATTCTACTCCTCAATACACGCTTTTAAGTGACATGTTGAGCTTATGAGAGGATTTGATTCAGATAGGAATTCCTTCTTGCCTTCCTTCTTCCTGTTGCCTGGAATTCAGACGCAATGACTGGAGCTGCAGCAGCCCCATGCCGGATCACAGTCATCACGGAGCAGAAAAAGAGAAAAATCCTCCTTCCTGAAGGTCAAGCTGCTGCCACGTCAATCCTGGCCTTTCGCTGAGAAACAGCTTCTGTTTCGTTTAAGCCATTCTTATTTTGGGGTTTTCACTTGTGTGCAGCCAAACTTGGTTTTACTTTAACCTTAATGTCTCTTATTCCATTAGAAGCAAACCCAAATTTTATCTCTTGGCCCTCATAGCCCTAGCTGATCTGGCCCCAGCCTATCAGATTTCTTCTCAAATAACTCTCCCCTTGGCTGAATGCTGTCTGTCCAGGCTGACCTTCTCTCTGCTAAGCATAAGTGTTGTTCTCCACCTGAGGGACCCGGCACCTGCTATTCCTCCACCTGGAGTGCTCGAAGTATTTCTGTACAGACAGGTTCCTCCCTGCCCATCTGAGCTTACCTCGGCTGACTCCCATGACAATCTGAAAGACTCATTACCAACTGCCAATCGCAGTCTTTCTGTCACCTGGGGTATTGTCTGCACAGTGCTTACCACAAAGTAAAACCATCTCATGTGTTTGTTGGCGAGCTGTTATGCCATCCCCTGACCCCAGAACATGAATGCTACAAAAGTGGAGGTCCCATCTGCCTCGGTCACCTCCATTGCACTTGTACCTTGCACAAAGACTGCATCTGTTCGACAGGGACAACCTGCCGTGAGCCAGGAGTTTCTTCCGGGTCTCCAGAAGCCAGAAGCTTCTTCAGGGTCTCCCACATGGATGTAGGGTTCCAAGACATTGGACCATCCTCCACTGCTTTCCCAGGCCATAAACAGAGAGCTGGATGAGAAGTGGAGCAGCTGGGACATGAACTGGTGCCACTATGGGATCCTAGCACTTGTAAGAGGAGGATTTAGCCACTGAGCCTTCACACTGGGCCCCAAGCTTTTGCTTTAAAAAAGAGTAGTAAAGAGGTGAGCATTTCAGAGATAGGGCCCACTGGGGTGTGCAGGAGGAAGACTTGTTATTGCTGGAATCCCAGGGGTGACAAAGAGAAGAGAGCTGTGGGGACCAACTTAAGAGTCACTTCTTAGTGTGAATGGTTTTTGGGGTAGGTCTGGTTAGATCCTTCTCCAGCCTGTACCCCTCATTCCCGTCACGGTGCAGATCCCGCCCTCCTCCCACCTCACCCCAGCCCTGTCCTGCCCTGCTGTTGCAGCCTCATCACTCAACACTCCCCACCCCTGCACCCCATCAACATGATCTAATAAGCGGATCCCCTTGTAAAGGCCCTATCAGACCAGGATCTCCGCACCCTTGTGTACTTTTTCCTTGGCTGAGAGGAGAAACCCAGTCACTCCTTTAAGCACAAGAGCTTCTACCTGGAGGTGAAAGGCACAGAAAAGGCAAGAAGAATGTCTCCATTTAGCCTCCTGTGTTCCCTCAGGGGGAGGGGGTGATGGGGGAGGCCTGGACCAAGTCCAAGTCTGGGACGGTCTACCGCTTTAGGTCCTCCTCCAGTTTCCAGCCCAGAGTCCTGATCCCAGAACAGGCAGCAGGGAGCTCCCCTGGGCTGCTCAGCTGGCTGAGTGGTAAGAAAGCAAGCCCTGTGCTAACTGGGAGGGCAGCCAAGGGAGTGGGGGAGCCCCCCCAATGCGAGGGACACCCCTGAACACCCCAACGGAGTGCCCCCCAAGGCAAGGGATCCATTTCAAGGGCACTGTAGCTCCTTTATCCGACGGCAGCCCCCTGCACCTCTGTGGTACTTTCTCTGATGTTTCCTGGAGATGCTAGAGGGTCCAAGGCCAAGGCAGCCAAGGGAGGCCATTTCCCAAGATACAAGGGCCAGACAGACCCAGATTGAGTTTCCGGTTCCTGGCCTCAGCCTGGCCCAGCCCCACTCCATTAGCATCAGGCAGAAGGAACCAGTGAATGGAAGGGTTTTTTTTTTTAATCTGTGCTAAAATGAATCTATCTTTTGATTCTGTTCTCCCACAAACTTTTGGGAGTATCCTCATATTTGGGGTTTTGGGCATTTTGCAGCCAAACTCAACTGACACATTTATGTGCTGGGTGATTGAGTTCAAAGTGCATTAGAATTGGACTATTTTTGTAGCTTTCCAACCAGTTCTAAGGAGAACCCACTTGTAATTACCGTCCAAGTCAAGAAATAGACTCTCGCAGCTGTCCCAGCGGCACGCGTTGTCCCACCCCAATTGTCCTACCCCCTCCCTGTGAAAGCCATCTCTCTCCTGACTTGCCAAAACTGCCAAGTTATTGATAGAACATTCCTCAACACGTAGGCCAAACACCACGTTCCTCTGTTTCAAAGGGGCTGCTGCTTAGAACTTTATTGAACAGAAAGCTTCCTCTGATCAAAGAACTAACCACTTACATGAGACAGTCTGCCTCTCTCATTTTACAGAGGAAAACGGGAGTTTCTTTTCTAAAAAATAATGTACCCATAAAAATTGTCTATATTTATGGTAAACCACATGATAGTTTTATATATTTGTATGTAGACAAGGGAAAGAACTTTTTTCCCCTTAAATATTTTTCTTTGTAATTTGAAAGAGAGAAATCTCCCATCCACTGCTTAATTTCTTAAATTTCAACAATGCCAGGGGCCCAAAACTCATCCCAGGTCTCCCATGGGGTGGCAGGGATCCAACCATGTGAGCCAGCTAGGATCTGCTGTAACTGGGGGCTGAGCCAGGTGTGAGCACGGGTGCCCTAAGCAGAGGCCCACCTGCTGCATCAAATGCCCGCCCCACCTCAGGAAAAACCTATCTGAGGCCAAGTGGACCAGGAATCCAGTTCTCCCCGAGACCTTCACATTTCCCTTTTCAGTGCATTTTGGGGTGGGGTGTAACCCCAGATACCAGGCGCTGGTTGTCTTGTCCAATGAGTGGAGGAAGGGAAAGACTCGGAAATGCAGCTTCTAGTTCGAGGCATTTTATTCTTGCCCAATATCACATCTGGCTCTTTCCACACAAATGTCCAGGGAAAAAGGCTGTCAAGGAGCCTGGTGAAGGTTCTTCCCAGATGGCTTTGCAACGTAGCCCAAAGGAATGCATCAGGAAAGGTGGAGTCAGGCACAGAGCCAAGCAACGGGGATGCCGAGCCGGTGACGTGTTCCCCTCAGACTTGCTCGGAACCCAGCAATGGGGCTTCTCTCCCAGTGAGCTTTGCACACCAGGCCTGACACGTAGAGCCCCCACCCTGAGAATACCGTGAAAAGGGAAATCATCCCTGCTCTGGAGACCAGAGGTAGGATGGGCAGAGATGGGCCTGGAGCAAGCCAGAGCTTTCTTTTTGCCATCTCACGCCACTGTTAGGATCAGCTGAGGAATCTCATGTTTATGAAAGTCAACCACTTTATATCATGAAAAATACCCATTGTCCTTTTACAGAGGTGAAGAACCTTTTTTTCTTTTTTTTTTTCCCTACCAAGGACCATTTGGATATTTATAACATCCTTCATGGACCATAATAAAATTATCAGTTTAAAATTTAGCCTGCTAGGGGCCGGAGCTGTGGTGTAGCAGGCAAAGCCATCAGCATCCCATGTGGGTACCAGTTAGTGTTCGGGCTGCTCTACTTCCAATCAAACTCCCTGCTAGTGTGCCTGCGGAACTAGCAGGAAGCAGCACAAGTGCTTGGACCCTTACCCTGAGGGAGACTTGGAAGAAGCCCCCAGATCCTGCCTTCTGTTTGGCCCACCCCTAGCCACTGCAACAATTTGGAGGGTAAACCACTGGTTGGAAGATCTCTCCCACTCTGTAGCTTTTTCTGTACTGCTGCCTTTCAAAGATGAAAAAAGGAATTGTTATCTATATTAGCCTGCTATACATTCATTGCAATTTAAGGTGCACTAGCAGCTGCCTTGGTAGGGCCAGACCAAACAATTTTGTGGGTCTCCTATGGTCTGCAGGCCACATGTTCCCCACCCCTAGTGAGCCATGGCAGTGTCCAGGAGCTCTCCCATGGTTCACCAGGTCAGTCAAATTCCATAGCTCTCTCGCCCATCCTGGAGGTTTTTGGTTCTCCTTTGTTTCCTAATATTTAAAGGGCAGGCCTGTTTGCTTCTATGCATCAGAGCTACTGATGTACATCAACAGACGTTCCTGTGTGTTTGGGTGGGTGGGTTGGGGGTTGGGGGTGCAAAGATGAAACATTCCTAGCACTAAAAATTTGGGAAAAGGGAAGAAATCCCTTCATCTCCTTTTTGAAAATTCTTAGACTGAATGTGCGTTTGTGAAGACCTAGAAGATTCCCACAGTAAACCATCATGTTAGATTTTTTTTTTTAAGATTTATTTATTGTTATTGGAAAGGCAGATATACAGAGAGGAAAAGAGAGGAAGATTTTCCATCCAATGGTTCACTCCCCAAACAGCTGTAACGGCTGGAGCTGAGCCAATCTGAAGCCAGGAACCTCTTCCGGGTCTCCCACACAGGTGCAGGGTCCCAAGGCTTTGGGCCATCCTCAACTGCTTTCCCAGGCCACAGGCAGGGAGCTGGATGGGAAGTGGGGCTGCCAGGGTTAGAACCGGTGCTCATATGGGATCCCAGCATGTTCAAGGCGAGGACTTTAAGCACCACGCTATCATGGCAGGCCCCATGTTAGGTTTTTTAACAGGCCTGCATTGCTGAAACTTTTCTGACTTGGGGACCTTGTGTTTCACCAACAAAGTTTGAGTTTGGCAGGTGCTACTGCTCTGCCTGGGATGGCTGGGGGCTGTGTGAGTACACACAGAGCAGACAGTGTGGCTAGAAAAGCACCTTTCTGGCCTGGACACCCCGTGTCTCTGGAAAAGTACTGAATTATCCCAAAGTCTAAAAATCCATGCCTAACAGCCCCAAGCAGCAACTGCGGAACTGACCTAAAGCTGCCTGTTCTGGAGTGGCTTCCTCGGGGGTGAGCCTGGCTGGGCCCCACAGCCTGCCATCAGACTTCGTGTGCCAAGAGCTCTGGCCAGCCAGCAGCCACCCAGTGTGTGTCCGGACCTGCTTTCCCTCCCTTTCCATGCCCTTTTTAGAACACAGCTGAATGGCTCCAGTTTCTCGGGCCTGCTCCCAGCCAACTGGACCCTTCCGAGCCTGGCCAACTCCTCTCTCCCACCAGCCTTGATAAACAAGCCCTTCGAAGCTGGGAACCACAGCACTGGGCTGTTTTTCTCCCACATGGACCCCGGGAAGCCTCTCTCCTTTGCCTCGGCTTCCTTCCCAGGGCCCTGGCGGTCAACCCATTTTTAAGTCATCCTCAGCCGGGTCAGTCACCTGAAGAGAAAGAAGCTCACACAAGTCCCTGGATGAAAAGAGTCTTTAATCCCGTGGCTCTCTGAGTTTTGTTTTTAGCAGGAAGACCTTATTTTCAAAACAAATTATTACGTAGAACTTCCCAGCTTACAGAACACATAAATAAGGACATTTATGGCAGACCTGGTTGTTAAAGCAAAACACTGGATGAAAATAAAAGGCTTCCCTCATCAGGAGGGGAAAGGTTTAGCAAAATGATGGTGCAGCCATACAATGGAATATTATTCAGCTATTTAAAAGCCTGAGCCATTTCCAATAATAATAGCCAGAATTCTGAGATAACCCTGTTTTATTTGGTTGATATTTGGTCATTGGTTCCATTTCAGGATATAGACCAAGTTCATTATTTGTTTTGCTAAAATTTTCTACCTCCTAGTTGAATATGTCTGAGGTTTATTTGGAACTTAAATTTGGTTAACGACCATTCTGGTGTGACCAGAATGGAAGATTTCCTGGGACAGAGGACTTCCAGCAAGGGCCTGGGTTGATCACTCTATCAGCAGTAGAAATAAACATTTTGGGCCTGGCGCGATAGCATAGTGGTTAAAGTACTTGCCTTGAATGCTCCGGAATCCCATATGGGCACTGGTTCATGTCCCGACAGCTCCACTTCCCATCCAGTTCCCTGCTTGTGGCCTGGGAAAGTAGTTGAGGACAGCCCAAAGCCTTGGGACTCTGCACCCGTGTGGGAGACCCGGAAGAGGCTCCTGGGTCCTAGATTTGCATCAGCTTAGCTCTGGTCATTGCAGCCACTTGGGGAGTGAATCAGTGGATGGAAGATCTTCCTCTCTGTCTCACCTCCTCTACATATATATCTGATTTTCCAATAAATCTTTAAAAAAAATCATCAAGGGCTCAGCGCCATACATAGCCAGCTAATCCTCCTCTTGTGCAGCCAGCATTGCATATGGGCACTGGTTTGAGTCCTGGCTGCTCCACTTCCAATCCAGCTCCCTGTTGATGTCCTGCGAAAGCATTGGAGGATGGCCCAAACCCTTGGACCCCTACAATCATGTGGGAGACCCAGAAGAATCTCCTGGCTCCTGGCTTCAGACTGCCCAGCTCTGGCCATTGTGATCATTTGGGAAGCGAACCAGCAAATGGATATACTTATTTCTCTTTCCTACTGTATGTCTCTAACTCTGACTAAAATAAATAAAATAGGGGCTGGTGTGGTGGCCTAGTGGCTAAAGTCCTCGCCTTGCATGAATCAGGATCCGATATGGGTGAAACAGAAGGCAGGTGCTTGTGCTTTGACCTGTGAGGCGTGTGCAGCGTGCAGCCACAGCCACCAGGTGAGAGCAGGTCAGAGAGCACGCCCAGTGCCGTCCCTGCACTCTCTGGTTCCCGCCCACCCCTCCCCAGTGCTGGGGAGCCTGGGAGCTGGTGTGGCCTTGGTGCCAGAAAGCCTCAGCCATTTTCTGTATTCTCAGCCTCACTTTGCAAAAGGCATCCCCACCAAGAGGCTCGTGACCACGTGGGCCTGAAAACTTACAACTGTCCTTGATGAATGGCCAAGGGACAGAATCTGGAATATTCTCTGTGAGCAGTCCAGGGTGTGGAAGTGCACAGAGCTGTAAGATGCCACCAAGGGGAAGGGTCCATGGATGGCCCTCGGGTCAGGACACACCCAGCTGCAGGCACAGGAAGGCCAGAGCAATCAGAACTTCCGGTTTCATCTGTCCATGCTGAGAGCTACAGGAGCCCAGCCAAGGCCTCCATGCACTCTCACTCCACTCCAAGAATGTACTCTCTATTCCCGCCTCGTGGTTGAGGCTACCAAGGTCCTGCACAGTGAGCAACTTGCCCAAACACCACGGCTGGCAAGCACAGTGTGTCCACAGAGCCCGCGTTCTTACGTGGGATGCAGCCTGCTGCTCGGCCTAGGATGCGAAAAGGAGAGACTCCAGGAGCGTGTGATGGGTGTACAATGGGGGGGCAGCCCTACATTTTGTGTTGAGGCTGCAGTCAGAGGTCTCGAGGTTTCCCTGGTGACACGCAGACTTGCGCTGTCCTCCAATGCAGATTGGAACACTTATCCACTGAAGCCAAGCAGCCACAGTCCCCTAAAGACATGGCAACTGAAGAGGAGGGCTGACGGACTCGCCTAAGAAATTACACACTTGGCGCTTTTTCTCTTTTAAAAGACTGCCACTAATTAAAGGGGAATGCCACAAAGGGTGGTGACCTGGATGACAATTCCCCTCCCTCACGACACAACCCATCATTTCCATTTCTACTTCTTATAGTCTCCCGGGGTTCAAGGATACAGATCAAAGTTTTTCAGTTGTCGAATTTTTGTATATCTGTGAAACTCTGTCCAAACACAAAGTTTTATTTGTAGAACTGCTGCTGTCAGGAATCGGACACATGGTCAGGATTTCATTCTCAATAGTCATGGCAAGAACCATTATGACCCTCGTTTTGCAGATAGAAATAGTAAGTTGCACAGAAGAGTCTGTGCTTTTCCTGGGGCTGGTGTTGTGGCTCAGTGTGCTATGCTGCCACTGGCAAGGGCAGGATCCCATATCAAGTCTCAGCCACCCTGCTTCTCATACAACTTTCTGTCACTGTGCCTGGAAGGCAGTGGATTATGGTACAAGTAGTTGGGACTCTACTCCCCATAGGGGAGTCCTAGATGGAGTTACAGATTCCTGGTCCAGCTGTCTGGTAGTTACTAAGTTACCACACCATCATGGCATCCCAGTGCCTGTGCATCAGGCTCACAACCATCTGTGGTTTCAAGAACCCCCCTCCCCGAGGCCCCAGAATATGTCCACCAAGGATGAAGAGACCACTTAGTGACAAAATGAATGACTGACAGCCCTGTGTTGTGGTGTAAAAGGCACAGTTGCTGTCTGTGATGTCACCTTCCCATATGGGTGTAGGTTCGTGTGCCAGCTGCCCTACTTCCAATCTAACTCCCTGCTAATGAGCTGGGAAAAGCAGAAGATGGTCCAAGGATTTGGGTCCCTGCCATCCATGTGGGAGACCTGGAGGACGCCCCTGGCTCCAGCCGGGCCTGCCTCCAGCCACTGTGGCCATCCAGAAAGTGAACCAGTCGATGGAAGATCTCTGTGCATTTCTTCCTCTGTAACTGGTTTTTAAATAAATAAATTAAAATGAATATATATATATATATTTTTTACAATCTTTACATAATTAGGGCAAAAAGGTTCAAGCGCTACAGGAAGAAAGTATATAGTTTCCTTAATATATCTGATGTAAAAGGGGATTTCAAGGGAGAAGCCCCACCCAGTCTCCTACAACAATATGAATGACTCTAGAAGCAATCGTACTAACTGAAAACAGCAAGAAAAAGTGAATAACATGGGGGCTGGCATTGTGGTACAGTGACTCCTCTGTCTGCAAAGACAGCCTCACGTACAGGTGCTGACTTGAGCCTCAACTCCCTGCTAATGCATCTGGGAGAGGAGTGAAAGATGACCTAAGTTGGGAGACCTAGAAACAGCTCTGGGCTCCCGGCTTTGGACTGGCCCAGCCCCAGCCATTGCAGCCATTTGGGGAGTGAGCCAGTAAATAGCATATTCTTTCTGTCTCTCTTCCTCTCACCTCCTCCATAGGATTAATTCAGCTAACACCTACGGAGCACCACCGCGGTCTGTCCTCTTCTGTCTCAGGAAGACCAGGTGCACAGGGCTTCAAGGCAGAGTGATGGCCGTGTGTGCTAAATAGCTATGCAACACACTCTGTGAGCCTGTTCCATGGGGGAGTCAGGGAGAGACGCCTGGCTTATCCTGCAGGACAGGAAATACACGTGGACAAAGCCTTTGCCACAACACCAAAGCCTGCGCGATAAAATGCTTGGCAAGCTAAGAGGAGAAACAAATTACTTCCAGTTGTTGAGGGTTCATGGAGGCTGTGGTATGTGAGGGAGGGAAAGGAATTTGTCTGCGCAGACGAGGATCTGGGAGGGTGTGATGCGATCATTCTGTTTCCAAGGGGGTACCCTGCCAACAGAAAGGGCTGGGAAGCCCTGGGAAGGCGGGTTGGGGCCAGGGCCTGCAGAAAGCCCCTGAATGAGGCTCTCTCTCCTGCCCCTTTCACCTGCCCTCTGTGGTGTGACCTCACAGCAGTCTGCTGAGCTGCTGACACACCCTCCCTCTCTGGGTCCCCAAGAGCCTCAAACTGGAAAAGGTAGATTTCAGCCCCAGAGTAGGAGGGTAAAGAAACTCACCTTCAGAGGCATTTGTGGCCCTATCTTTGGGCTTTCCAAGTAGACCTGCCAGCCAGGGTTCTTGGGGGAAAACCAAAAATGGCAAAACAAACAAAAAATCCTTCCCAACACCCCCCCCCCCAAACTTTCCCGTGGCAAAAAGCAAGACACTGCCCTCTGGTGGCAAACAGAAGGTATCGGCGTTCTCCCCGGAACCACAGGCGGACTTGACTGAGACCTACTTGGTACTTTCATACTAGAACCAAAATTATGTTCACACACCAGATGAGTCTAACTTAAGTCTTATTTACCAAATTTCCTGAGGCTCAGGTATTATGTATGACACTGATAAAGCAACTGTCATTGAGAGAAATTAGGAGACTAAACCAAGGTCATGGCTGGCCAGTGCTGAGCAATGTCCTGCTGCACTGGCCAGCACCACTGGACGCCCAGCCCCTCAATAGTGCCCAAAAAACAGGAAGTGGTGATTTTCTTAGGTATGGCCTCAAAGATGTCCAGAACACGCTTTTCCTCTCTCCATAACCATTAAGTGTTTCAGTCTAAAGGAAATGTAAGTTCTTTCTCTACAACAAATGAGGTGGAGCAAAGATCCAGAATTTTGTAAAGCCTCCGCCAATCACCCTTAAGGTGGAGCCCAGTGATACCATCAAGAATGTCGGTGTCAAACAGGGCAGCATCTGGGATTTCCTGGGAAACAGCTGGAGGTCAGCTGCACACTCACAGGCTGCACCCCTCCACTTGCGGCTTCGCCTGTGAAGCGGCACCACTGGGCGGTCCCTCTGCCAGCTGGCCAGCAGGTGCACCTGCCAGAAGATGCCGCTGCAGGTGTGAGGATCCCTGCACTGACACCAACCATCTCCACCCCAAGATCAGTGAAGGCCCTTTCCCCACGGCGCAGCCTCCTGCTGTGGTTTCCCTTCTGTTGATTGGGAAAAAAACAATAAAGGATGCTGATGACTCCGGGCTGGGTGCTTGGATATCCCCGTTGTAAAATTTCGAAATTTTGGGCCCAGCGTGGTGGCCTAGTGGCTAAAGTCCTCACCTTGCACATACTGGGATCCCATATGGGCGTCGGTTCTAATTCCAGCAATACCACTTCCTATCCAGCTCCCTGTTTGTGGCCTGGAAAAGCAGTCAAGGATGGCCCAAAGCCTTGGGACCCTGCACCCGCGTGGGAGACCCATGTGGGACCCCCATACCAGTTCAGATCCTGGCTACTCCACTTCCTATCCAGCTCATAGTTAATGAACTTGGGAAGCAGAGGATGATATCCCAAGCACCTGAGTTCTTGCTATATATATAAGAGATACCCGAACGTAGTACCTTGCCCCAGACTTCAGCCTGGTCCAGTCCTGGCTACTGCAGCCATTTGGGGAGTGAACCAGTAGATGGAACACCTCTCTCTCTGGGGTCAGCCTGTCTTTCAAATCAATTAAAATCATTTTTAAAAGACCACGCAAGATAGTCAAACCCCAACAAAGCAGCTAGATTTTATTGCAGAGAAGCCAGCAAGCAGCAAGTAAGTGAGGGTCTCCATGGGAACTCCCACCACTGAGCAGGATGGCAGGTTCCAGGTCCTTCTGGAAGTCAGGGGAGGAGCGGAGTCCTAGAAAAGATAAACAGTTAGGTGGAACACAGGCGCCATCTGCTGAGTACATGGCCACATTGCAACAGCAGCAAATGGGTGCACACAGATACCTTTAGGAAGGAAGCCAGACCTGCAGGGGCTGGCGTGGCCTGTCAGCCGGTTAGAGCTGGCCTCTGTCCGGGAAGCTCTCTGGGGACATACCCACAGGACCCTACCACCAATAACACAGCACCAGACTTGAACTTGGGATGCCTTCCTGTCTTCCTGCCGCTGCATCCCCTGCAAGGGGTGTTTTGGTCAAGTCACTTTCCCTCTCTGGGTCCCACTTCTGACCGTGGTGAGGACATGCCAATCACTGTCGTTTACTGGTCAGATGTGCTCCGTGGGGATGGGCATCACGAGTGCCCTCTGCTGAGATGGCGAGGCAGTGCTGCGTCAATGAGCTTGAACTTCCCTGTGCTGGCGAGAAGGGCGCTGGGTCCTTGTACTTCCTCCCTGGCTGTGCTAGACCCAAGGGAACGTTCAGCTTAGACGCACATTTCTGCACCAGTCAGAGCACAGGCCCTGCTAGGGTTGTTGAGAGATGTTCCCAGTGGAGAGAGAGAGAGGCCACATCTGAACTCACTCACCCGGCTCTCAGGAGCACAAGGCCCAGGCTGTAGGTTTCAGTCCTGATGGGACCAAAAGGCAGACAGAGCGCCATCTGCTGGTTCACCCCTTTAAATACACACAACAGCCAAGACAGGACCAAACCCAAGGTAGGAGCCAAGAAGATGATCTGAGTGACCCAACCACCTAAGCCATCCTCTCTGCTGCCTCCCAGGGTACATTAGCAGGAAGCAGGAAACAGAGGCACAGTCGGTATTCAAACACAGAGCACTCCAGTGTGGGATGTGGGCATTTCAAGTGGATCCTAACTACTACGCTACACGCCTGCTCTAGGACAGCCAGCTTACCACGGCAAAAGGCACGCTGCTTGGATCACACAGGCCAAGCTTCAACCTCGCTGCGTGTGAAACACTCCATCCACACAGTACCCTGACTCCTTACAAGGGGCTGTCAGGGCCTCTGAACTTAACATTTGCATTAGTCAATGGTGGAAATATTCCTAACGCTCCAGGGTGCTTTCCTGTAAGACCAAGGCGGAACCCCGATGAGAATGCTAGGGCCTCACCCACCTGCCCCCTTTGGTCCATCCTGTGGGCTGGGGCTCCAGGTTCCGGCTACTTGGGGCCGAGGTAGGACACGGTCTTTCCTGTTTTCGTCAGGGTTGCCAGCAGGGCGTCCACACTGTGTTCAGACTCGATGCAAACCTTCTTGTTGGGGAGGTCAATGTTAAACTCCAGTCCTGCAGGAAGAGGAAATGGGGTGTGGGCACAGGAAGCGAGACCCTCCCAGGGACAGCAAGAAGAGAGTTCAGGCTCGTAAACCATCTCTCACAACCCGCTGCCCTCGCCATTCCTCTGCATCACACGGGGCCGCACAGCACAGGTCACGTCTTGGGTGCTGCTGCCCCATCTTGCGTGAGTGTATGTTACGACCACTCTCAAAACCTAAGACCCATTCTAGGTCTGGTTCATGGGCACTGGAGTTTGCTAATCCCTGCTACGGACAAGGGTTTATGTTTTTTTTTTTTTTTTAAATAGCAAAAATAACACAGATATACAATTTTCTAAAGAAGCAAGTTCATGTGAGATTCTCCCATTGACCGCATCCCCAGAGGTCACTGTGAACAGTTAGGCCTCTCGCCTTCTCGCTACATGTGAACAAAAAACAACTCCTCGTGCCATCACGCTTTGGAAGCAAGTTTTGCTAACCGTTCACTCTGCAACCTCCAGACTGCATGGCTTTCCTAGCATACGTGGACTCACTTCACAGGTACACAGAGTGAATGTCCCATACCCCACACTGAGCTTCTGTTATTACGGTAACGCTCTACAAACATCCACGTAAGAATATTTATTTGCTTGGAAGGTAGAGTTACAGAGAAAGAAGGAGAGGGACAGAGAGAGACAAAGAAACCTTTGTTCATTCCCCCAAATGGCTGCCACTGCCAGGGCCGAGCAAGGCCACAGCCAGGAGCCTGGAGCAGAAGGGCTGAGACTCAAATCGGAGCTCATATGGGATGCTGCTCTTACAGGCAGCGTAACTGCTGTATCACACCAGCCCAATGGCGGCTTAAACCTGCCATGATGTGTAAGAACAGAAATTGTGGGGAAAACAACAGACTGGTATGTTCTGAATGCTAGCAGTGCATAACTGCCTTTTAAATGCCATGCCATTTTAAGGGTCCTTAGTTGCACATGGGAGGGGCCAGTCTCTTGAGGAAAGAATATAGAGGGAGGGAGCCCAGTGTGGTAGCCTAGCGCCTAAGATCCTCGCCTTGCACACCCTAGGATCCCAAATGGCCACCAATTCTAATCCTGGCAGCCCTGCTTCCCATCCAGCTCCCTGCCTGTGGCCTGGGAAAGCAGTCAAGGATGGCCCAAAGCCTTAGGACCCTGCACCCACGCGGGAGACCCAGAGGAAGTTTCTGGCTGCTGGCTTCAGATCGGCGCAGCTCTGGTCACTGCAGTCCTTGTGCAGTAAATCATCAGACAGAAGATCTTCCACTCTGTCTCTCCTCCTATCTGTCTGTATATCTGGCTTTTCAATAAAAAAAATAAATCTTAAAAAAAAAAAAGAATACAGGGGGATGGGCTTGTGCTGTGGTATTATAAATTAAACTACCTGTATCAATGGCATCCCACACCAGAGCACAGGTTTGAGTATAAATGCAGAATTACACAGAGATAGTAAGAGAGAAACCTTCCATCCACCGGCTAACTAACCAATTGGCCACATCAGCTAGGGCTGGCCCAGGCCAAAGCCAGGAGCTTGGAGCCTCACGCAGCACTCCCATGTGGCTACAGAGGCCCAAGGACTTGGAGCATCTTCTGCTGCTTTCCCAGGAAGTGGGATTCGAACCAGCACTCACATGGGATGTGGAAGTCACAGGTAGTGGCTTCACATGCTCTCTTTCCACTTCTCCCTTCCTCCTTCCTCTCTCTCTAACTCTTATGTTCCAAACAAATACATATTTTTAAAACAAACAAAAAAAGGAATGCAAAGAGTAACTGTAGGCCCAGGCCTCTACTTCCTTGTTAGGTTAGCTGGGTAGGTCCTGGACAGGTAAACCTCAGCTTGGTCCGTGCAGCCCCGTGGGTCCTCCCAGCTATGTGAGCCATCAAGCAGTCCGTGACTTCTCGGGCCCAGCAAAGTGCTCCCCAGTAACTCAGAAATCCTTTGGACCCTTCTCAGATACCGCCCATGCAGGGATAGCAGTGAAAGGTGGTGTGGAAATTGCTGAGGCTCTAAGGCGGCTCCTCAAGCAGTCGTCAAAGGGCCTGAAAGATCAGGTGAGGCAGGATCCGGTCATAATCTTCCAATCTGTACAGAATGGCTCCCTAAGAGGGGACACAGCTGGGTGGCCTTTGTGGACTTAGGCTGTTGCTGCCAGGAGGATCTCCCTTGATTCCGGTCACCCCATAGAGCTGGAAGAAGGACTAGACCAAACACAGTGAATTTCAAACTGTGTTCCCTGAAGCCTGGAGTTCCAGGCAGGAGTCCTTGACCCGTCAGGAAAAAAGCAGGCCTGCCCTTTTCCATCCACAGCACGAGGATTTGTCTACGCCAGGACATGTTACACCGTGAAAGCTGATCTACACCGACGCTCCCATTCCGCACACAGCGGGGGAAGCCCAGGCCCGAGGGAGGACAGCCACAGTCATGGCCCACGGCAGCAGCTGCTCCTTTCCACCGTTCCGTGTGCTTTCCAATTCAGCTCCCACTTCTGAGGCCTGGCAAGTCACTTCCCCTCTGGGACATCAGTGTCAACGTTCCCATTGCATAGATGGAAAGTACAGCTCGTGGGACCGCTGGTGAGATCACAGCCACGTGCAAGTCATCTGGAAACTTGGCCCTATCACGCCAGAGGGCTTTAAAAACGGACATACTGTAAGCCAGACTGGGCCCTGGCGCTACCAGATTTCCGATCACAGCACTGAGTCCTCCCCCTAGAGAGGGCCCCTGATTATGAAATGAGCGGACTGGAGGAGAATGTTCATTTTCCAAACATCCGAAAGAGGTGCTTTATGAGTTATGCAAATGACTGGTTCAAACCAAGTTTTTCAAAATTGCTATCATTTTAAATATCTGTCACAGAAAACGACACTCAAGTGGATCGTGAACATATTAATGAGTCTCTCCAGAGCTCCTGGGTTGGCCTGTGTAGGCCAAAATACTTTAGTCTCCCTGAACTTCAGCTTGTTCCTGTTGAAAATGGAGGTAGGGGCCCAGTGCAGTGGCCTAGTGGCTAAAGTCCTCGCCTTGAACGCGCTGGGATCCCATATGGTCACCGGTTCTAATCCCGGTGGCCCTGCTTCCCATCCAGCTCCCTGCTTGGGGCCTGGGAAAGCAGTCGAGGACGGCCCAAGGCCTTGGGACCCTGCACCCATGTGGGAGACCTGGAAGAGCTCCTGGCTCCCAGCTTCGGATCAGCACAGTGCTGGCCGTTGTGGTCACTTGGGGAGTGAATCATCGGATGGAAGATCTTTCTCTCTGTCTCTCCTCTATGTATATCTGACTTTGCAATAAAAATAGATCAATCTTAAAAAAAAAATGGAGGTAGCCAGAGACCACTCCTGAGATGGCCATGTGGCCCACAGTACCTGGAATATGCTAGGGACTCAACACATTTTAGTTTTACTTCTATCAGCAGCTCACATTCCACCCCTCCAGCCACGTCCACACGCATTAGAACCTATGGGCACCTGTGTCTCCCCAGCCTCCCACATGCTGGCAACTCACTCACCTCCCATCTTGTTGAGGACTCGAGAGACGGCCTCAGCACAGCCCTCACAGGTCATATCCACGGAGAACTCGTGTTTCTGAAACAGTGGGGAACCAAGAGTCAAATAACACACGTATTCAAACTGCAGCAGCTTGAGGGCCCACTCAGGGGCCGAGACAGAGCCAGAGAGCCTGGGCAAAACCTGGCTCGGGCCGGACTCACCAGCAACCTATCTTTCAGCTGCAGTCACAGCAACTATAAAAGGAAGGAGCCAAGTGTGCCTGTACCTTTTAAAAATTTTACAGGTTTATTTACTTTTATTGGAAAGGCAGATTTACAGACAGAAAGATCTTCCATCCACTGGTTCACTCCTAAGTGGTCACAATGGCTGAAGCTGAGCTGATCTGAAGCCAGGAGCCAGGAGCTTTTTCTGGGTCTCCCACACAGGTGCAGGGTCCCAAGGCTTTGGGTCGTCCTCTACTGCTTTTCCAGGCCCCAAACAGGGAGCTGGATGGGAAGTGGAACAGACAGAACATAAATCGACACCCACATGGGATCTTGGTGCTTACAAAGGGAGGATTTAGCCTTCAAGCCATTGTGCCAGGCCCCAATATTTATTTCTAATTTATCTGAAAGGCAGAGTTAAGGAGAGAAGAGGAAAGACAAAGAGAATCTTCCAAGCATTGGTCCATTCCCCAAATGGCCACAAAGGTACAGGGGCTCAAGCACTGGGCCATCTTCCGCTGCTTTCCCAAGTGCATTAGCAGGGAGCTGCTTTGGAAGTGGAGAAGCCGGAACTGGAACCAGCACCCTTATGGGATTCTGGCATTGCAGACTGAAGCTTAGCCTGCAATGCTATCATGTTGCCCCAAGTTCCCAGTTATTATAGGCTGTCTTTTTAAATTCTTTTTGGTTCTTTAACTTATTTACTCAAAAGGCAGAGAATCAGGATGACAAAGGAAAAGGGCTCCCACCTCCTATCCTTTCTCTCACCCCCCAAAGTGCCCACGATGGCCTGGGCTGCACTCAAAATCACGAGCCAGGAGCTCCATCCAGGCCTGCTAGGTGGGTGATAAGGACCCAGCGGCTTGAGCCATACTGCAGCCTCCCAGGGCAACCATTAGCAGGAGCAGGGAAACCCAGACATTACAACATAGCTGCACCCCTCACAGGCTTGCGTAATGAGGTAATCCCTGTCGATCTTTTTTTTTTTTTAAGTAAATTCCTTATTCTTCCATGATCCCTATCAAACTTTAGCAATGTCTGACAAAAATGAATAGAATCATTTAGGGCCTGGCACAGTATCCGAGCACCTAAATCTTCATCTTGCATGCACTGGATTCCCATATGGATACTGGCTACTCCCATCCCAGCTACTCCACTTCCCATCCAGCTTCCTGCTTGGGGCCTGGGAAAGCAGATGAGGATGGCCCAAAGCCTTGGGACCTGTGTGGGAGATCTGGAAGAAGCTCCTGGTTCCTGGCTTTGGCTCAGCTTAGCTCTGCCCGTTGGGGCCACTTGGGGAGTGAACCAGTGGATGGAAGATTTTTCTTTCTGTCTCTCCTTCTCTGTAAATCTGCCTTCTCAATAAAAATAAGCAAATCTTAAAAAAAAGAAAAATCACCTGGAAAGTTCATTTAAAAGCCACCCCCACTG
The DNA here is from genome assembly GCF_017591425.1 of Ochotona curzoniae. Taxonomy (NCBI): domain Eukaryota; kingdom Metazoa; phylum Chordata; class Mammalia; order Lagomorpha; family Ochotonidae; genus Ochotona; species Ochotona curzoniae. Next base: position 19,120,082 of record NW_024464918.1, on the reverse strand, counting down.
CCTGAGTCCTACCTCTACAGTTTTTTGTTTTGTTTTATTTTGAGCCATGGGAAGCAACTCTGACATGGAGAAGTTGACAAACCCCAAGTAACACCTATTTCTATATTGGAGTCACTGGGGAACTTACTAGAACTTCTGACCAACAGGAATAGTCTGGGGCATCAATAATGTCCCATGAGCCTGCCGGATTCTCCACTAAGCACATCACTCTGAGAGGCAGCCACCTGAGTGTGGGGAGAGCAAGGACCTGCCAGGACTGCCCAGGAGGTTGTGCAGGAAAAGACTCCAGGCTCTGGAACTCTCCCCGTAGGCTCTATATTCCATAGCCTCCAGGAAACCTAACAAATCAAGAGTCTGAAGGCATGCTTAATATAGGCTGTTGAATGAAACTGATGATTGATGTGGCTGACTGGGGACATCCAGGTCCTTTGATTTCAGATAAGGGTTACTTAAATCAATGCTTGCTTTATTCATTAGGATCTGACAGATCTGCCTTCCGTGAATGAGTAAGCTGTTTAACCCCTCATTTGCCTTTGTTTGCACATCTGCAAAACAGCAATGACAGACCCCCAGGACGGCGGACAAGGGGAAGCAGGACCTAGCAGGGTGGCCAGTAAGCAGGGGAGCCTGTGACCTTGAAGAATTGCCTTCCACGACGTCTCAGGGTTGGCTCCTGTTTCTGATAGGATACAGCTGAAGTGACAGTACGTGACTCTTGCCATGCTCTCCTCTGGGGATCCCTTGACCTAAAGGAGGGGGTTTCTCCAGAAGGATTCACAAGGTAGGAAACTGCATTCTCCGGTCAACATCTTCTCTGTGGCTTAAAAAGGAGAGCCCCTGGGTGAGGCTGCTGCCAGACTCCTGACTCTCGGAATCTAATCACTAGCCAACAATAGATAACTGATACTTTGGGTAAAGGGCTGGTGGCCTAATACTAGGTTCCAGGAGATAGGTTAGCTATTGGATAATTACAATGATTAGTTTATTTCCTCTCCTTCTTTTCCCTTCAGAAAGTAATGGCTATGATTTTTAAAAACCAAAACATGAAAACTATAGCTTCAGGCGGTAACACAATAGCTACGGTTTTCATAGAGCACTTCAAAATATTGACTACCCTATGTAGAATTCTGACTAAAGCTTATATATCTGTATATCTATATCTTGATTTCAGGCAAGGTCTCTGTCCCTAAGGAACCTAGTTTCTTATCTATACTAACAGGGACTTTGCCACTCAGTCTTTCTTATTTATCTTTTTCTCTTTTCTTTCTCTCTTTGTTTTAGAATATTTGCTTTTTTTTTTTTATTAGAAAGTCAGATTTACACAAAGAAGGAGAGACAGAAAGAAAAATCGTCCATCTGCTGCCCCAAGTGTCCGCAAGGGCCAATCTGAAGCCAGGAGCCAAGAGCTTCTTCCGGGTCCCCCATGTGGGAGGAGGGGTGTAGGGTCACAAGTATTTGGGTTGTTCTTTACTGCTTTCCTGGGTCACAATCAGGGAGCTGAACGGGAAAGAGAGCAGTCAGGACACAAACCATCGCCCAGATAGGATCCTGGCACATGCAAGGCAAGGATTTAACCACTAGGCTATTGTGCCAGGCCACACTCAGTCTTTTTAATTTCAGTATCGGGGCTGCACAAGAACCCTCATCTCTTGAAGCCTCGTCTTTCCAGTAACTGTGCTGTTACACACAGCGGAGTGGGAGGTCTTCAGAAAATACATGGAAATAACATACACGAGTTAGGGAAAATCTTCATGAATCTCAAAGCTGTCTACCCCAAAACCAACTCATGTTTCCATTCCGTTATTCTGTTATTCTGTTTTGAAGCACCCGTGCAAGATGCTGGCATTCTTTCCAGTCCTGCTAGCTAACAGCATTCCTGGGACTCACTGCTTCTAATTCCTATTCTATAGATAAGGAGACCAAGGTAAAGCAATGTGGGCAAAGATTTTTTTTTTAACCGCAATTTTTGGGCTCAAAACACTGGGCTCTTCAGCACTGGCCACCTCCCAGGCAGCCCACTCTGCTTCCTCCAGTTTTTCTCTTTTTTTAAATTTTGTATTTTATGGTACAATTCCACAGAGTCAGATTCCTCCACCTCAAACTCTCACCCCCCCCACCGACTGATTTTCCCCATATTGTTACAATAACGTATTCCTTCATAAGGAATTATAACTCCTTCAGTTTGTTATTTAAGTGTGCCCTGACATTGCAGGTACAGACAATGTCAGACAGTCCAGCATCCCATTGTCCAGATATGTCCAACAGTTTCATTGGGAGTCCATCTTTGATTTGGAAGTGAGGATGCACATGGCACTGTATCTTCACATCTGGATATGGTAGTCTCTATCACACCATCACTATACATTCCCTTAAATGAGAAGTCATGAAATAAGGTCAACAACAGGTATGAAGTTAAAACAAAAATAAATCGAAGGAAAAAAAATACAGCACCATGGAGTAGGAAAAAAAAAAGCTCACCTGAAAAACCAATGCACAGGTGGTGAAAACACAAAAGTTTCTTGGGTAAAATGATGTCAGTGTGCGATCCTTCAGCCACTCATCTGTGGGCTGGTGCCAAGGGGCCCTGCTCATTTGGATTTTCTGCTCAAGAGGATCTTTTGTCTGTTATAATCCCCGTGGGCAAATCAAAACTGGTTTGATCCTCAAACTGGTCTTTTCTTTACATGAACCCTCCTCACACCACCTGGTGACCCACTCTCTCCAGACCCAGGGTGATTCATTGCTTACTTCAAACCTTGCCGCAGGTAGACCTGCTCAACTGGTACTGGCTCATTCTTTGTCCAATCTGAGTGCTACCTGCCTCAAGGTACCTGGCAAGACCTCAGGAAAATGATACCCAAGATGTTTACAGCTCTTCTTAGAGGGCCTCAGGCTCTCAAAGACAGGCTGCTAAGACAATGGGGCTCCAAGGGACACCTCTGAGTACTCTCCTGGGGTAGAGCCAGGGAAAGCTGACACCTGAGAGCGTTAAACACTGTGACCTTCATCAAGACCTCAAGAATGCAACTAGGAGACAAACTTCCTCCCAAGTGCCTGAGAACGCTTTTGCTCAGCAGGTCCTACCTGCTCAGGCCAGCAGCCCGGGATGAGCCTGGAGATAAAGGTGCTTAATTATAACTCTAACCAACTCCAAGATGATCTTAAATGAGTTACCTAGCTTTTCATTTTTACTTTTTATCTACCAAAATAGATTCATTTATTTATTTGAAAGGCAGGGTGACAGTGAGATCTTCCACCAGCTGGTTCACTCCCCAGATGGCCACTTGCAGCCCAGAGCTGGGCCAAGCTGAAGCCAGGAGCTAGGAACTCCGTCTGGGTTTCCCATGTGGGTGGCAGAAGTCTGGGACACTTGGGCCATCCTGCCGCTGCCTTCCCAGGCACATTGGAAGGGATCTGCATTGGAAAGGGAGTGGCTGGGATCAAAGCAGAGTTTTGATGTAGGATGCCTGCCACATCAAATGGCTTAACCCACTGCACTACAATGCCAGCCACTGAAGTTCCTGGATTTCTTATGTAAAAGTGGAGTGGGTAGGCATATGGCGCAGCATCCTAGTGACCAAATCCTCACCTTACATCCACCAGGATCCCATATGGCCACTGGTCTGTGGTCTGGCTGCTCCACCTCCCATCCAGTTCCCTGCTTGTGACCTGGGAAAGCAGTCGAGGACGACCCAAAGCTTTGGGACGCTACAGCCACATGGGAGACCTGGAAGAAGTTCCTGGCTCCTGGCTTTGGATTGGCTTGGCTCTGGCCATTGTGGGCACTTGGGGAGTGAATCAGTGGACAGAAGATCTTGCTCTCTGTATCTCCTCTCTGTATATTTGCCTTTCCAATAAAAAAGTCAAATAAATTTAAGAAAATGCTACTTGGAAGGCCTTCGTTCCATTCTGGAATGTGTGGGCTTGAGTGCTGGTTGCACTAACCCATCCAGTTTCCTGCTGTGCAGCCCTGGGAGGCAACAGGTCTGGTGGCTGTGTCCAGGACACCAACTTGTGGGATCCGGACTGAGTACGTTCCAATTCTAATTGCATGAAAAAGATATCACAGAATGTGGTAAGACCAAGCGAACACCAAGCTACGGAACCAGTGTGGGCATAGGCCTGTAAGTTTTCGTATTTCATCTTCCTTCCCAATAGCTACTAGGCGGCTCCACATAGGCCCAGGTGAGGACGTGGCTATTGCAAACAGAAGAGCACTGTCCACATTCCTGGCTTCCAGTGCTGATCTGCAAAGAAGGCAGAGCCCGCGCGCGGGCAAAGGGCAGAAAACACTGAACGCCTGCAAATCCGGGTAGCTCCTGAGGCCCGAGCCCTCACCGCGTTCTTCCAGGCCAGCTCTACAGGCAGGGTAGAGCATCCACGCGGAAGAGCGGATCCCGCTGGCCCGCCAGTCTCTGGGTCACACCGGCTGACTGTCCCCTCGCTGCTTCCCGGAGCTGCAGGGAAAGGTTTGGGTGGGCAGCCACCGAGGGCCTCACAGCGCCCAGGTTCTGCAGCCCGGCCCCCCAGATTTCGGATCCCGTTTTCTGGAGCCTCCTACAATCTGAGTGTGTGTGTGGAGGGGAGGGGGCAGTTTGAGCTACAATAACAGCTCCGGCCGCGGCCTTGGCCGTTTGAAAAAGCAACATCTGGCCCAGCGGCGGTGCATCCAGGTCACAAGCCCAGGATCCTGGGTCCATGCAGGCGGGGCGGCGCAGCCACTTACCGGCATGACAGGCTCAGTGGGGTGGGGATGGCGGCAGCAGTGGTGCCAGGGAGCGGTAGCGGCAGTGGCGGCGGCAACGCGTCTCTGGGATTCTAGAAGGGCGGGCTCTGCAGCGCTTCCGGGAGTGCGCGCCGATCGGCCCCGCCCCTCGGCCCAGCAGACTCCGCCCCTCAGAGCTGGCGGTCCGTGGGCTCCGCCCCCTCAGCCTCCGACCCCCCGAGCTCCCCTCCCCCAAGGCTGTCGTTCTAGAAGCTTGCACACCCCTGAACATCTTGGCCACGCTGGCGAGAGGAGGTGAGAGGGTCGCTGTCCTCAGCCAGTGACTGTTGGCCATTTTGGGGGACGGCCATAGCGTATTGGGTTTGTGTTTGGTGTTGAGAGGCCAGGGGCCCGACGATCCCTCAGTCTGTGGCAGCCGCGTGCCGGACAGGAGGCAGTGCACGAGGCTGCGGCCTGTGGTGCCGTGGTGAAGGAAGTAGAGGAACGGTCCCTGAGTGGGACTGGAGTGGGGCGGGAAGGGGCCGTTCCCCGGGAGGAGGTTGTGGAGTTGGGGGTGCAAGTAACCGCTACATTTGGCTTCTGTAATCGTTGCTTGGCTTTGCTGCATAAAGAACAGGACTGACGCCATGATGGGCCTAAGGTCATGAAGTAGGCCTAAGTTTCACTTGTCACTTCAAAGTTGCTTTTTCCTCAGAGTGATGGCGTGGGCAGGAGGGAACGACCTTGGAGATGGGCCAGTCAGGGGCATGCGCATGTCCACAAGTGGAATGTGGTCTGAACTGGTACAGGTCGCACAGGAATGTGGCCTACACCGCTATGAGCTACACGTGACCAAGATAAGGACTGCACGGCTTTCTGGGGACGTGTTGGACATGACTAAGAGGGGATAAAAACGGTTCGCAAGAGACCAGCGGGGTCCTTGTGGAGACTCCACTGTGATGGATGAGACATGGACCCTAGCTCGAGCTAGCAATAAAGTTTCTTTGCCTTTGCACTGTTGCATGTGGAACCTGTCTGTCCGCGGTTCGGGGATCTTTTGGACCAAACAGGGTCCCATTTCAGGCCAGGGGAGCAGCGTGTGCGTTCGGGAGTTGCAGGGCAAGAGTGGGTCCGACATGTGGGACAGGCACCCGCAGAGACACGAGAAACCTTTCTGCAAAGGATGTGCTCCCGGCCCTGTAGGAAGGCCCGTGCAGGCAGGATTGCCCTGGGAAACTTAGAAACAGGTTTGCCCAGGCCCGGACTCTGTGTGTGTGTGTGTGTGTGTGTGTGTGTGTGTGTGTGTGTGTGTATGTGTGTGTATCACCATCTGACTCTGAAGATCTCTCCTGGGCAGAAGTGCTTGGAGAGTTTAGCAAACACTAGGGTTCCTTCCTGGTACTTATGAAAATGTGGGTGGAACTGGAAGCTGTTATACAGTTTTTCAAAGATGTGATTTTTCAAAAAAAAATCTCTTTAAGATTTATTTATTTTTATCGCAAGGTCAGATATACAGAGAGGAGGAGAGACAGAGAGGAAGATCTGACCAATGATTCACTCTCAGTGATCCCAACGGCTGGAGCTGAGCCTATCCGAAGCCAGGGTCCTCTTCCGGGTCTCCCACGCTGGTGCAGGGTCCCAAGGCTTCTGCTGTGGTTGGGGGCCAGCTGTACCCTGGGCCAGCACCTTCACTCTAGAACCCTCCCTTCTTGGATGGATTTACATCAGTGTCCAGTGGAATACCTTTCTGTGAGTAGCTTTTCTGGACACCATCAAGGGGGGTAGATTTCCAGTCCGATGGTGGATGTTTAGCAGGTTTCACCAGCACAGCACCACACCACCACTTCTGTGCCTTCCCTGGGATGTCGCTGGGTCCTCTCCAACAGCATCTAGACCTTAACCCAAAGTGAGCATAGGAGCTTCATCCTGACACACACTCTCTTAGCCTCATGGGCAATAGCTGCCACTGGTTTTGCTATTCTTAAATTTCTTAAAGTTCTCATTGCTTCCTCCTAGTCACTCCTTCCTTACTGTAATCCCATTAAACACTTAACATATTTCTGTCTCAAATTATACTGTAGTTTCTGATTGGGCCCAGACTCAAACAGGGAATGGCAATAGCTGCCTACTGTAGTTGAGGGAAGAAAAGCTAGATTCACTGTTTTTTTTTTTTTTGTAAGATTTAATTTTATTGGAAAAGCAAATTTACAGAAGAGGCAAAAAGATCTTCTGTCCACTGGTTTACTCCCCAAGTGACTGCAATGGCTTGGAGTTGAGCCAATCTGAAGCCAGGAACTTCTTCCAGGTTTCCCATGTGGATGCAGGGTTCCAGGGCTTTGGGCCATCCTCCACTGCTTTTCCAGGCCATAAGCAGGGAGCAAGACGGGAAGTAGAGCAGCTGGGGCATGAACTGGCACTCATATGGGTGCATGCAAGGCAAGAATTTAGCTTCTTGAGCCATCACGCCGAGCCCACTAGGTTCTCTCTTGATCTACGTTTAACGAACACAAGTGGAAGAACTCAGCCTCGGCCAGCCCCAGTTGCTGGCCTACTTTTAGCATGCCATATGGCAGGAAGGTGGATATTAAAACCTGTCTTAACTGGCTTCAATGTGCTAGCAAAATACCACACCCTGGTGGGGCTTAGGCAACACACATTTTTTTCTTACAGTCCTGAATGCTATGAAGTCAAATCAAAGTGTTGCCCCATTCGTCACTGACAAAAACCTTCATCCTAACTACCAGAGTTGCCGTCTTGCTGTGTGCCTTGCACTGTGGGAAGTGAGCATTCCTTCTAATTTTATCAAAGACTTACTTATTTGAAAGGCAGAATTACAGATTGAGAGAGAGAGAGATCTTGCATCTGCTGGTTCATTCCTCAAGTGGTTGCAGCAGCTGAGGCTGGTTTGGTACAAAGATAAGATCCAGGAATTTCATCCAGGTCTCCCATGTGGGTTCAGGGGCTCAAGTACTTGAGCCATCTTCTACTGCTGTCCCAGGCATATTAGCAGGAAGCTAATTGGAAATGGAGCAGCCAGGACTCTAACTGGTGCCCATGTTGGATGCCAGCACTTCAGACAACAGTTTCATAAGCCATACCATAATGCTTTCTCCTTTTTAGAAAATGTTCTTCTGTGTATAATTTGAAAGGCAGAATGATATTACACTTGGTCTTAGCCAAAAGACCAAGAAGTAAAGGCAGAGTGATATACACAGAGAGAGAGAGAGAGAAATCTTTATGTTTGGACTCACTCCCCAAATGGCAACAATGACAAGGACTCGTCAGGCCAAAGCCAGGAGCCTAGGACTCCGTCTGGGCCTTCCACGTGGGTGGCATGGTCCCAATTAATGAGCTAATCCTCTTCTGCTTCCTGAGACACAGCAGGGAGCTGAGTGGGAGAGGAGTAGCTGGGAACTGGCACTCTGATATGAGATGCCAGTATTGCAAGTGGCAGCTTAATGCATGGTACCACAGCGCTAGTCCCCTCTCCCCTTAGATTAGGGCTCTACTCCGTGACCCCAATTTAACCTTTATTACCTCCTCACAGGCCTTATCTGTAAATACTGTCACACTGGGGATAAGGATTGCTAAGTGAATTTTGTGGGATACAATTCAGTCACCAGCATAACCACACAGATTTTGAATCTCAGCCCTATCATTTACCTCTTAGGTAGCCTTGGGCAGATTAATTACCTCTCTAAGCCTCAGTGCGTTCTCTTATAAAATGGGTGGTTGGTTCTGGTGTTGTGGCATAACATGTAAAGCTTTGTGTTCCAACTGCTTTACTTCTAATCCAGCTCCCTGTTAATGACCTCAGAAAAGCAATAGAAGATGGTCCTCCAGGTGTTTGGACTCCTACCAACCACATGAGCAACCCAGAAGACGCTCCTGGCTCCTGCTTTGAGCCTGGCACAGCCATATGCGGAGTAAACCAGAGGATACAAACTCTCCCCCTCTCTGACTTTCAAAACTATACATATATACATACATATATGCATACATTTTAATGGCGCTAGTTAAGGAAACTATACAACTTCTTATGCCAACCTTGAGAATGAAAAGACATTAATAATTAATGCCAGGGAGCTGGTGCAGTGCTACAGTAGGTTAAGCCACTTGTGACACAGCATCCCATGCCACAGCATTGGTTTGGGTTAGCTCCTTGCTACTGTACCTGGGAAAACAGTAGAAGGTGGCTGAAGTCCCTATGTCCCATTCCGAACTGACATTTAGATTCTTTTTCTCAGTATTACAATAGTAGTATAATGAATACCTTTGCTCTCTATGTACATGTGGAAGTGTGTCCGCAGGGTGGATATCAAACAGTAGAATTTCTGCATAGGTGGTATAGTTATATTTTCATGGATATTTTCAAATTTCTCAGGAAAAGGCCAAGTTGATTTATTATTTCATACTTGGATTATGAAAGAAACCTATTTCCCCATGCCTCTGCTGATATTTGATTTTTTTTTTTTTTGTAATTTGGTGATTGAACAGTTATTTCTTTTGCCTTGATTTTCGCATCTGTTGAGATGAGCTATTTGAGGATTAGATGAGCTTTGCCCAGGCCTCCTTCTTTCTGAGTTGAATTTGGGTTATAATAGTACAAACTTGTTTGGGATACTAGCTGTGCCACTTGAAAGCTATGTAATCCCAGTCCAGACATTTAAATTTTCTGATCCTCACTTTCTAGTGCTACAAAGCTGAGTTAATACTTCACAGGGGTTTCATGAGAGTCAGTTGGAAGCTGCCTGGTGTCGTGCCTGTCCAGCAGGAGGTGCTGGGTGTATGACACATTGTTTCCTGTTGTCAAGCTCATACTCAGGGCCAGCTGGGAAGAGCTCTGTGCAGGTGCTGCCACACCCAAGAGAATGGAGGGGAAAACCACCCCAGTCTTTCAGGGGTTTCTAACACCACATCTCATTTTATTTATTTTTTATTTATTTTTTAATTGAAAAACCAGATTTAAAGAGAGAAGAGGGAAACAGAGAAAGATCTTCCATCCACTCTAACAACAGAGGAGCTGAGTCAATCTGAAGCCAGGAGCCAGGAGCTTCTTCCGGGTTTCCTACATGGGTGCAGGGTCCCAAGGCTTTCGGTCGTGCTCCACTGCTTTCCCAGGCCACAAGCAGGGAGCTGAATAGGAAGCAGGGCTGCTGGGACACAAATCGGTGCCCACATGGGATCGTGGCATGGGCAAGGTGAGGACTTTAGCCACTAGTCTACCGTGCCAGGCCCCCATGTCCCATTTTTATAATGAACTATATTCCTTCACTGGGCAATAGTGACAAGTGGATGAAAAAAACATGGACTTAAAGCCTTAGTCTCTGCTATTAGGCCTAATGTACGTCACTTGAGGCAAGTGACTTAGCCTCTTGGAGCCTGAGTCTGTATTGCAGAAATGGAAAAGGGATTGTCCAGAACATGAATGCTGCTTGCAAACAGTGAACAACACTTGTGTGACTGACTCATGGTCAGGGCTCCTTTGAGGTGGGGGTGGGGTGGGGTGTTTGCAAATGGTCAGTATTCAAGGGAGGAGTGAATCCATTTAGGCATGCATTTCTAAGCCAGAAAGGGGGCTGTTGGATCTTTTTGTGGTAAGCAACAAGTGGAAAGGAAGTTAGCTGACTGGGAAGACATGGATTAAGATTTTGAAGTCTCATTTTCAAAAATTTCTCATACACCTTCCTAAAAGGCCTAATTTGTGTGCCCTCCTGTTTGTACTTAAAACTCAAAGTTTCTATATTATAGTTCCTTATGTTACTATTAAAATTTATACTTAAATTTTTTTTTAAATATAGGTTTTTTTTCCCCTGTTACACAGTATCAAAGATTCTAGACTGGTTAAGAAGTATCCTGGTCAAAGTTCCCTTCCCTGTTATTAATAATTAACAGTTGCTTGTGAGCCTTTCCAAACATGTGCATTTTCCACAAAACGTACAACAAATGTACATTGCCAAACAGCAGTCATATGTCCATTAATAATCATCCTGTTTTTACAGAAATGTGAGTACACTTTTCCTGTTGTTCTGCACTCGAGTTTCTTCATTCATTCACGCCTCTTGGAGCCCACCCAGTAACTGAGTAGTAAATCGATTCTCACTTCTGTATGGCTGCCCGACAGTCCACTGTGCATGTACTGTATCCAAGGAGTCCCAATGTGCCAGGCTTCGGGTCTTTGCTGCGTCCTGCAAACCATGCTGTAGTGAATGGCATACTTAGTTCACAAAGAGTTTTAACTCTTAAAGAGACACACACACATTGTTAGTCATCCTTCAAGCACATTAACTGTATTTGGGGGGTGGAGGATGATCTGCGATTCTTAGGAACATTCCTTACATAGTATTTTCACTTCCTGAATTGAACTGTATTTTCTGGGGCAGGTCTTGCCCACCATGCTTCTTCTCACCCTGATTGTCAGACTTTTGAGGGGAAAATTGGCAGAGAAATGGGAAGTAGTAGCCTAGAGGTGTGAGTAGATTTTGGGTGGCAGTGGAGGAAGCCAGGGTCTCCTGCTGAGAGGATGAGGCTTTCTCAGCTGTGACACTGCAGGCTGTTTGGGTGGGGACTCTCCTGGGCAGCCCTGCCTTCCACTCACTGGATGTCGGCAGCCCCTCTGCCCCCATACCACTGCGCTAGACAGTTCACAGGCAATGATCATTCAGGATGGAGGTGGGGAGACCACCCCAAGAGGCTGCCAACCTGCTATTTCGTCTGGCATGCGCCACCTGGGGGATCTTGCTGGCATTCTGCCCCTGGTAATCCAGTCCCCCTTCCTTTTCTTTCTTCTACTTCCTATTACACAACAAGGAGGAATACAGTCTCATTGAAAAGCTTTTCAGTAATACATTGCCTTCATCATACTCAACCTAGGGGATTGTCTTTGCATAATGACTATTATTTTAAGTGTGCTGCCGTCCCTATGTAGTTGCGTAATTTACAAGAATCAGGAGTTTATGTACTGTGTGCTTCACTGGATGCTCCATCCAGTTGACAATTAGAATGTGCTTTATAGCTGTGTAAGTCTATCTCTTACAAAAAAAAAATTGCATTGCATAGTAAGTATTTTGGGTGCTTATCATCTTGGTTTGTCTACTGAGGAACATTTAAGTTTACAATTTTTAGTTACTCTAACAATGCCCAAGTACATGGTACAGTACATGTCTTTGTAAATAAAAGTGGCTATCGGCCAAGGAGAGGTACAATTTTGGGGGAAGGACTATTTTGATACAGTTAGAGCCGTAGCAATGAAACCCCCTTTCTGGGTCTCCTACCATAGTCTACCTGGGTTAAATTACCAATCTGTAAATTTAAAAATTTTGCCTACTTGTTCTTATTAGCTTTTCAGTTTGGAGTCATCTTGTAAATCACAAATCTCAGTTGTGCTTGAGTGCCTTGCTGGGTTCTTGCTCTATTGCCTTTTCCCCCCTATGAATACAGGAATTTCATATTCTCTTTTTTCTCCATTTTTTATTTGGATAGCAGATACACAAATCTTCACCCACTGCTTCACTCTTGAAACACCAACACAGACAACCTGGGCTGGCCGGGTTGAAGCCAGGAGCCCAGGATGTAGAATCCAGGTCAGGTTCCCCGAGGACAGGCACCATCCGTCATCTGGCAGAAAGCTCTCACTGGAGGTGGACCCAGCACCTTCTAGAACCCAGGCATTGGGATATGGGATGTGGCCCCTTGCAACAGGCTTCTTAACAGCTGTGCCCAACACCAGCCCTCACATTCCTCCTGCAGCATAGTGTGAAGTATGAGTGAGCCTGTAAGACCAGTGTCCAAATCTACAGGAAGAGAAGATGAGCAACAGTCTCTGCATGCAGTCCGCCCAACTGCGGCTGTCCAGGAACCCGGTGACTGACAGGAAGCAACAACTGAAAGTCAGGCTGTTACACCTGGTGGAGGCAGGAGAGGAGGAGCCCTGGAATGAAGTGTCTGACCCGGAAGTGATTTCCAGAGTACAGACAACATTCCCTGGAGGTATAATATAACTTAATTTAGTCTTGATGTCACCAGGAAATTAAAAAGAACCACAACTGGTTACTGTGCGAGAAGCAGGTGAAGGGAATTGTAGGTTAAGCGACCAGAAGCTGAAACTGTGCTTGCACATGTACATTTAACGGTTAAGTCTCTCCATAAAGGTTTAGACTTTACTGCTAAAACAAAACAAACAACAACAAAACACCTGATAGTCCTAAACTCTTTCAAAGGCCTTCAAGGTGCTAGCTCTCCATTGCCCTCAGATTAAAGTCCAAATTCCTTCCCATGGCTAACATCTCAGTTTCTTCCTCAGCTCCAGGAAATTAGCGGCTTTTCTCTCCCAGGACCGAGAGCCCCTGGAAGCCCGGTCCCTTGGTTTTGGGAGTCCCCTGCTCGGTGCAGCACCCCATGTTCCGTGGTGTGGGCGAGGGTGCACAGGCATCATCTTGGATCTCTGCTTTTGGCGCTCAGTAATGCCGAATGAGGGACGCTCACGCGAGCGTGAATCCGGGAGGACCAGAAACGCGAGGCGGCGCGGTCCTCGGGTGCCGCCCGTTGCTCCAGGCGCGTCGGTCTCCCAGCTGGGCCGGTCTGCTTGGCGTCTCTCTCCGGCAACAGAGCCGCTCCACGCGCTTCATTTCCAAATTTCTCAAGAGCAGCTTAGACGGTCACATGCCTGGGGAGGACAGACCGGGGCGGGTCAGTCCCCAGCCTGTTGGATCTGATGCTCGTGGCGGCCAACAGAGGTCCCGACCCAAGGTCGAGGACTCCAGGGCAGAGGGCAGAGCAGAAGCCGCGGGCAACGCGAGGGGAGTAGGAGGGACACGGCGATGACAATGGTGGGAAAGCCAGGAGGCTGCATCGAGCCCACCTGAGCCGCAGCTCTCGCGCTGAGGGCCCGCGTGGGATAACGGCCGTCGCACCTGCCACGGCGCTGCGAGACCGTGCGTTTCCAACGGGCGCGCCCCTCTAGGTTCGGTTTTCACCGCGGTCCGCCCATTGTGCTGAGTCACGGGCGAGATCCACCAAGTGCCCTGAGGCAGTGCATGGAAAATAAGTTATAATTCGGGGAAGAATTAAAAAAAGAAAGGAAAAAAAAAAGGAGGGGAGGGGGCTTTGCTACTTGGTTTCCTGGGTAGCATATTGGAGGAAAAGGCAAAGGATGGGGACCTCGGGAGCCGGACCCAGCAACTGAGAGAAAGAGGACCGGAGCCGGAGCATGCCCAGCCGCTAAGCGCCCCTTGAGGGCACGGCCGCCAGGGCCTCGGCCTCCACGTCAATCAGGTCCTCCCGATGCTGCTATTGGCCAGGTGCTTCCATGGCCTCCAAGTTGCCCACCTCCCAGCTGCTCGGGGTTTACTTCCCCAAAGTACACGGGCCCCACCTTGTGGAGCAACCGCTCCTGCATGGAAAACGGGAAGGAGGCCTAGCCAATGAGAGCAGTTCCGGACAGATATTGGCTGCCGTGGGCATCGGTCAAGGAACTTCCCACCCTCCTTTCCACGTTACCTTTCAGTCATTGGGCCCTCAGAGTGCCAATCTGTTACTAGGGAAACGGGATCGTTACGGTCTCATAGGTGTGAGTCAAAGCCAATCAAGAGCCACGCCTTCAGCCTGAGTCCGTATCCAATTGCTGGTCGAAGTGCCCAGAGGACGCAGTTGGGATTGGTCGTCCTCTCGCCTGGCCTGGCCACAACAAGTTAGGCTGAGTCGCGATTATAAAGACCGGCGGCGGCGGAGCACGCGTGTGTTCGGACGCAGTTGCGTGAGCGCTTTTTGCTTCCCTTCGTGCGGTGGAGCAAAGCTCGTTCCTCTCCCCACCCTCAGCCGCGCCGGTACGTCGGGGTGTGGGCGGGGCGGGGTGGCTTGAGGTCGGGGACGAGCCGGGGCGGCGGGGAGAGAGACAGGAAACCCGCACAGTGGCCGCGCGGGGCGCGTCCCCCCACCCCCACCCCAACGGCCGTCGGCGCGCGCGGCGCCGCTCCGCGCCTCCCCCGCCCCATGGCTGGAGCGCGTGGCCGCGTCCTCCGCGTGCGCGTCTAACGGCCACGCGAGGCTGGAGCGAGCCGCGGCTGCCGCCGCCCGAATGCCCAGTTGACCTCCCGGGCCTTGGGGTGGGGGTGGAGGGGGGTCCCCGCGCTGCCGACCCGGGCCACGCGTCCTCGCAGTCTTGCATGGCTTGGAGCAGAGGCGCTCTGCCTCGCCCAGGATTCCGGAGGAGGCTTCCATGTAGGGACAGCACTCGAGCGCCACGAGAGTCGGCTCGCCATGCCGAATTGGCGCGGCTGGGTGGCGCGGGCGGGGACATGGGAAGTGTGCGGTCCGCATGGCCGCTGAGCTCAGGGTGCCCGCCGCACTGTGGGGAGGTATGTGAGCGCCCGGGGTGGCGGAGGGCGGCGCAGGCCCACGGACGGAAGGGGCAGGTGTTGGGGAGAACCCCGGCTTGCGCGGGCTCCCGTTCCCCCACTAGCCCGTGCGCGTCCTGGGCACCTTTGCCCCTTGGAGCAGTTGTGCCTTGGCGAGGCCCCATGCGCGGCGCGCGGCGGGGGCCCGAGTGCACTTGGGCTCGGGCTGGGAGTGGGATTGCCACAAAGGGAAGGGCGTGTGGGGCTTCTTGCCTGCATGTACTCGTATAGATAGTAGAAACGCCGCCTTTACGGCTCTTGGTGGAAATAGAAACCTTAGTAAGCGTGGGATGAACGCCAGGGTGTCCCTCGTCGGGTGTGTGGAGCTCTTAGCAGTGTGATGGGGAATTCCCGCCAGCGGGGAGGGAGTCAGGATCTGATGGTCAGCTTTTTGGCTTCTAATGAGGTTTTGGGGGAAAAAAAGACGCTTGATAAATTTAAGAGGTGTGAGATGGAGATTCCTCCCAGCACCTGTGGTTTGAAATTTGAGTGGGAAGCATAGCACCCAGTTACATTGTAACCTTGATCGTGGCTGGGAGACTCCGAGGTAAACGAGTTTGTCTGCAGCCCGTGGAGTAGTGTGCAAGGCTCCTGGATATAGGCAAGGACGAGGCAGACACGTTGCTTACCTTCCTGAAACTTAACTTTTAAAAGCCGGGAACTCCTCGGCTTAGTGAAATGTTTTTCATCTGGCAGGTCTGTAGCATTCATTTTAGCTCATGGAAAGCTTAATTTCAGGCAGAATTGGGAAATGGAAGTTTTATTTAGGATTAGCTTTTTGAGTTTTTTTTTTGTGTAAGATTTTTGTTGTTGTTTTAATGATTTTCTTTACGCCCTCCTTTGCAGATCGCTATAAGGTATTTCTGGATGTTGAAGGGAATACAAAACACACCCTTGTAAAGGGATTAAAATTCTGGAGGAAGCTTAATATTTGTGTTTTCTGTAACAAGTACTTTCCCTTGTGTTAACAGAAGGTAGCAATAGAGTCAAAGTAATTGGGGGTAGAAGCGCCTACCTTTGGTGTTGCTGTAAGTAATGAATGTGTCCTCTACAGTATAACATTGTTTCCCTTGGAGCACCTCTTGTAGCCACTCGAGTTACCTGCATTTTAACTAGAGACCTGATTTGAGCCAAGAATTTTAAATTGCCTCATGGTGAAATATTAAAATGATCTATATTTAGATATTAAGCTAATATTACTCTTTGAAGTAAAACTATATCAGAATGAAAGTATCTTGCACACTAATTAAAGGAGCGTTTATTTTGCCTTTGGATATTTTTAAAAAGGAAAGGACTGCTCCTGACCTCAGCAAGTGGTCAGGAATCACAATTCTGTAATTCCTTGACACACTCGCGCTGCAGTTGAGGATTTGTGCCTTCTTTCTGAACAAGTCACTTCAAGTCACTTGTGATGTCAGTACTGGGCTCTCCCCGCTTCCAGTGGAGTGATGGGCTGCTGCTCCTGGAGGGCGGTACTTGTCGGTCTGTTTTGTTCTAACAGGTAAACTAGTAGGCAGGTAATTCACATCTCACTTAGTTTTTGTTCTTGGCTTACAGTTCTCCTGGGAGACAATAGGAGATTTTGGTAATGATTGTGACCTATTTAATATACCAGTACTTTACAGAGAGAGTAAGGGGCACAGATCAGCTTTCCATTTTCATAGATTTGTAATGGTGTTGAGTTGCAGTGTAAGTAAGACCTGCTGATGACGAAAATTCATGTTTTTGTAATTTTTTTCTTTGATCTTTTAACTTTTGCATTAAAAAAAATAGAATTCATATAGATACTGTCTGCTCATGAATTAAATTGTGCTTTTTGACTGCTTTGGACAAAACTATTGGTTTTGTAAAGGGGGAAAGTTATCAAAAGCAGATTTGTCAGCTGGGAAGAACCTGGATTGTCCTTCCAAGTCCTGGGGTTAAATTTAGACTCAGCAGCTATAATCTCACTTGCAGTTAGGGATCGCATTGTGACAGTTAACTGTCTGAGAAGTCAGCTCTGTGGCCGGCCGGGAGGGCTGCGTTGCAGCTCAGGTGCTGTGGCAAGCAGGGGTTACCCACACATGGAGGTGACAAATGCTTTACGCAACGAGAGCAATGAGACATATCAGGCTGGCTTTGGGGTTTTGGTATGTTTGCTATATTTTAGACATTCAGGAAAAAGTATAGGTGAAAGAGGATTCAGAGAAAGCAGTCTGGATCCCTGGCTAGACCCCTTCCTTAGAGCACACCTGTGTCGGGGCTCGTCAGATAGGCTTGCACAGGCCTACTTTTTTTTTTTTAAAAAAGGATTTTGAGGGCCTGGCGGCATAGCCTAGTGGCTAAAGTCCTTGCCTCGAATGTGCCGGGATCCCATATGGGCGCCAATTCTAATCCCGGCAGCTCCACTTCCCATCCAGCTCCCTGCTGGTGGCCTGGGAAAGCAGTCGAGGACAGCCCAAAGCTTTGGGACCCTGCACCCGCGTGGGAGACCTGGAGGAAGTTCCTGGCTCCTGGCACCGGATCAGCACAGCACCGGCCGTTGCGCTCACTTGGGGAGTGAATCATCTGATGGAAGATCTTCCTCTCTGTCTCTCCTTCTCTCTGTATATCTGACTTTCCAATAACAATAAATAAAATCTTTAAAAAAAAGAAGAAAAAAAAGGATTTTGAAAATTTATTTGAAAGAGAAAAGAAGAGACCGAGGTCTTCTGTGCGCAGGAACCCTAAGAGGTGCCAGTGCGGCTGGAGGTTGCTCTGCTAGCTAAGCCACAGCTCTGCTCCCCCGCCCCCATTTTTCCCCTAATGTTTTTCGTCCAATCCATCCAGGACGTCTGTGCCTGCGTTGGCCTTTGGTCCTCCATCTCCTGATCTACACAGCTTGTTTCCTTTGTCTTTCTTGACTATCATTTCAAACATTGTTTAAAGAATTAGAGAGAGTTTCCATCTGGGGGTTTATTCCTCAGATCCCAGCATTGGTCAGTGCTGAGACCTGGGGAGCCAAGTGCAGATTTCTCGTGGGTAGTGGGCATTACGTCCCTTGGACCATCGCTGCTGTTTCCAGGGAGTGGGCAGCAGAGCCCGGCCACCCCTGGGGATGCAGTGGGTGGACCAGTAATAATACCCCTGCTGTCCACCTCAGTGCTATTGGTCTCATTTACGTTTGTTCACGTTTTGGATAAGAATGTCACAGGTGACTTAACACTTAACATCCCGCAGAAATCATGACTGACAGGATATAGCTGCCATCTGTTTTTTTTTTTTTTTTAAAGATTATTTTTACTGGAAATTCAGATATACAGAATGCAGGAGAGACAGAGAAGAAGATCTTTGAACTTATGGTTCACTCCCCAGGTGACCGCAATGGCTGGAGCTGCGCTGATCTGAAGCTAGGAGCCAGGAACCTCTTCTGAGTCTCCCACATGGGTGCTGGGTCACAAGGCTTTGGGCCGTCCTCAACTGCTTTCCCAGGCCACAAGCAGGGAGCTGGATGGGAAATGGAGCTGCTGGGATTAGAACCGGCGCCCATATGGGATCCCGGCACGTTCAAGGCGACAACTTTATAACCACTGGGCCAATGCACCAGGCCCCTCTTTTTATAACTTATTCATTTTTATTTGAAAGAATATACAGAAAGAGAGGGAGAGACTGGTCTTCATCTGTTGGTTTACTCCCCAGATGGCATCAATGGCCTCAGCTGAGCCAAAGCAAGGAGCCAGGAGCTTTTTCCGGGTCTCAGAGTGGGTGCAGGACGCCAAAGGCCATCCTCTGCTGCTTCCCAGGCCATAGGCAGGAAGCTGACAGAGAAGTGGGACAGTCAGGATACGCACTGGCACTCATGTAGAACTCTGGATGCTAGGCCATGGTGTACCCACTAGGCTATTGTGCTGGACCCTCTTCATTGCATAGATAAAGTTATTGACTCCTTTCTCCTTGAGATTAAATTTTTTTTAGTTTATTTGAAAGGCAGGAAGAGGGTGATAATATAATTTAATTTTTAAAAGATTTATTTTATCTTCCATACACTGGTTCACTGCCCAAATGGCCACAATGGTCAAAACCTGAGCCTGTCTGAACCAGGAGCTTCTGGGTCTCCCTTGTGGGTGCAGGTTCCCAAGGACTTAGGTCATTCTTGTTGCTTTCCTAAGCCATGGAGATCTGAATTGCAAGTGGGAAGTGGAGCAGCTGGGACAGGAACCAGTGTCCACATGGGATCCCTACTTGGGATCCCTACTGTTGGAGGGCGAGGGTACAACCACTAGGCCTTTGTGCTGGCTCCCTGATGTTGAGTGTTTTAAAGATAAATTTCCTTTTTTTTTTTAAGATTTATTTATTTTTATTACAAAGTCAGATATACAGAGAGGAGGAGAAACAGAGAGGAAGGTCCTCCGTCTGATGATTCACTCCCCAAGTGAACGCAACGGCCAGTGCTGTGCCGATCCAAAGCCAGGAGCCAGAAACTTCCTCCAGGTCTCCCACGCGGGTGCTGGGTCTGGGCCGTCCTCAACTGCTTTCCCAGGCCACCAGCAGGGAGCTGGATGGGAAGTGGAGCTGCCGGGATTAGAACTGGCGCCCATATGGGATCCCGGGGCGTTCAAGGCAAGGACTTTAGCCACTAGGCTATGCCGCTGGGCCCAAAGAGATATTTTCTTACTTAGAAGGCAGAGTTACAGAGGAGACAGGGAAGTAGAATCCCATTCCCCCAAGGGTGCTGGTTCACTCCCCAAGTAAGGTTCTGGGTCTTGTGTGGTTGCAGGCACTTGGGCCATCTTCTGCTGCTTTCCCAAGCCATTCCCAGGGAGCTGGATCAGAAGTGGAACACCTGGGAATTGAATCCACACGTATGTCAGCAAACCAGTATACATAGCTTACTACCCCACCTTGGCAGCCCCGGGAAGTATAATTTTTGTAAAATTGTAAAGTCAGATATATAGAGAGGAGGAAAGAAAGAGAAGATCTTCCGTCAATTGATTCACTCCCCAATTGGCCACAGTGGCCAGAGTTGTGCCAATCTGAAGCCAGGAGCCTCTTCCGCATCTCCCACACGGGTGCAGGGTCCCCAGGTTCTGGGCCATCCTCGACTGCTTTCCCAGGCCACAAGCAGGGAGCTGGATGGGAAGTAAGGCTGTTGGGGTTAGAACCGGCTCCCACTAGGATCCTGGCGCTTAAAGGCAAGGACTTCAGCCGCAAAGCTACTGCGGGGGGCCCAGGAATATACTTTTTAGTGTGTGTTGAGATGACATAACAAAATGAGTATATTTCCTATTCCTGATTAAAAAACATGTTTCATATTCTGAGTAGTAGGTGGATTCTGTTTCAGGTCAGCAGCTTGGAGCAGATCTCAAAAGAAATCTCTTTAGAAAGGATACAGTGTGGTGGTATTTGATACATGAGGGAAGGTTTTGGAACATTTTACCCTGTTTCCTTGGATTTCGTAGTGTTTTCTTTCTTTACTTGCCGATTGTGGCGGTGGGCAGAGTTTGGTTGGTCACAATAGCAGATGAAAGGCGGAGGTCTGGCTCTTCCTGGGTGATGGGGACTGAAGTGCTGAGCCATCCTCTGCCTTGGCAGAACATTAGCAAGCACTTTGGATTGAAAGCGGAGGTAGACCATCCAGGGTTTGCAAACAGCACTGGTGCTTCACTGATTGGATTTTTCTTGTGTAACTTATTTTTGATGATGCTTACATAATTGATTAAGATGGAAAGTGTTGAGAGTTATGGGAATGTAGGTGAGACTATTGTTTATAAATTTTCCTTCTCTTGTGTCTGGGGGAAGGGTGAAGATAAGGGGAAAAACCACGCCCAGCCTCCCAACTGCCTCCGACTGGAGACTGGATGGCCACTCCCTGCCATCCCAGGGTCCCCGATGTGGAGCATGCTCCGAGGATTCTCCTCAAGGGGTTTTTTTGATAGTTCTGAAATGCTGGCCTTGCCCAACTGCCCTGTACCTTTTCTGTTTTTAATGTTGGGTGCTACAGCCCACCCACACCTGGTCCATGCCCAGACTGCTCTACATGGCTCAGCGGGTGCCAGGACCTAGCCTAGCCTGTCCTGCAGCCATCCTGGTTCTCATGTGTACCAATGGGTGCTGGAGTCTAGCCCAGTCTGGCATCCTCAGTCCCAGTCCACACCCATGCCGAGGGTCTCTGTAGTCATGTCAGCCCAAATCACCATCTCTTTTTTTGGTTCTTGCACTCACCAGTGGGAACCAAGACCTAGCTGGGATGTCCTCTTAGCTCTTCAACCAGGCCTGTTCCCAGCCACTGATCTTAAGCATGCCAGTGGTTGCTCTGACCAACCATAGCCCATCCGCCGTGTCTTGGCCTTTGTCATCAAATGCTGCAGCCTGTCCCATCCTGTTTGCCCCCAATCCCAACTCTGGTTGCTAGGTGCTACAGCCTAGTCCTGCTCAGTCTGCTCCCATCCCTGGGTCTTGCATGCCAGTTGGTTGTGATATCCTATTTCTCCATGACCCACACTGCAGCCTGGCTCCTGCACATGCCAGTGGGCTAAGGTTGGCCCTGCCCTACCTGGTTTACCCCCTCTAGAATTGATCCACATACTTGCCGACAGGTAGAGCTACCTTCCTTGGCCTGAGCAACACCAAGGCCTGATTCAAAGGCTATGTCCCACCAGGCCAAATTCTAGGCCCACATTTCACATGTGCTGGTGGGTGGTAGCCCCTTACTTGGCATAGTCTACCCCCTCCGTCCTTGCCTTTATATGAGCTGGTGGATGTTATGGCTTGGCCCACCCAGTACCCGATTCTTGGGTGCACCTGTGGGTGCTGCAGCATGGGCCAGCCCGGCCTGTTCCCAATCCCAGTTCCCATGATGTGGGAGGTTTACTTTGTTAACTCCCCCAGCTCTTAAGCAAACCACCAGAATTGCAGTTCCTCCTGAATGAGCCCACATATCCTCCACAAAATCTGCCCCCAGCCCTTGTTCTTGCATGCTGATTAGTGTCATGGCCCAGGCTAACTCTGCCAGACATGTGCCCAGCCCTAGGTTTATTGTGCACCACTCTGGTGATGCATGCTTCCTATTACTAGCCCAGCTCAGGGCTCCCACATGGACTGGTGTGTAAGTCTGGCCCTTAAAGGTCCTCAAGTTCTCACCTCCAGACTGCTTGGTCTCAGCCCCCTGCCTCACCTGCAAGTTCAGTGGCCTTGTCATTGGAGGTCCCTCAGAAGTCATTCCTCATTTGCAGCACACTGCCTCTCCGGTCTTCCCTCCCCCACATCACCTTGCCCCTTTCCCTGATCAGTTCACAGTCCCAGCCAGGCCTTCCCAAGTCCAGTCTTCTGGTGGAGGGGAGAGCTGGCCTGGAGCTCTGCCCACCCACTAGAGTTGTGTGCTGGCCTTGGACCTTACTCCTCCACACACTCAAGATCCAGACCTTTTGAAGTCCCTGAAGTCCCCGTCCACCAGCGCACCTTGCCAGCATGCTGACCTAGGGATCACCCCACCTGAGAACAAGCCTGTGGAAACCTGCCTGGCAGAGATAGAACCCAGATACTGTGGTAAAGGGACGTTTTAGCTGCTCAGCCAAATAAATACCTGCTCCTGAGTTTGACAGCTGAAGCTGAAGTAAGCTGCCATCTGCTCAGAAAACTTGAAAGTGCTGAGCTCCTGCCTTCTCAAAATACTCACCTACTGAATTAATATAGGAAATTAATATCAAGAAATTGGTTGAATGATTCTGATAAGGTTCAAACTTATGGTTGGTTAAGAGGAGCCTATTAAGGCATTGAAGGTGATTCGCCATAAACCTGTTTAACTCTACTTTTACGGTTTTAATGAAGTGAGTTGAAGTAAAATATTGATGTTAATATTAGCAGTATTATGCTTATTTTTTAAACAGTCTCAAGGAGAAAATAAATTGGAGTTTATTTTTTGCCTTTGTAGAGAGCTTCTGTCATTTGCATAAGAAGATGGGATGTGAGTGTATTTGATAAAATGTTACATTTGGAAATTGTTAGCACTATTTGGAAATAGCAGGAGAAGCAGTTAGGTTTATGTGACAGCAGTGATGACATTTTTTAGGGAAAAGGTGATAACAGTGAAACCAAGCAAATGCAATGAGAGTAAAACAATTGGTTCCTGCTGCTTTCTTTATCGGATTTATCTGTCCTGTGAGGAAGACTGGGAAAACTGCGGTAAACTTACAAGTGCAAGCCAGCATATGAAGAGACTCAGCTTGCATCGGCTGACTTACTATCCAGATGTTGGCAGCTGGGACTAGGTGACTGCAGTCAGGAGTCAGGAATTGTGTCCATGGGTCCAATGTGGGAGCCGGGACCCAACAATTTGAGCCTTCCCTGCTGCCTCATAGGGTCTCCGTTGGAAGGAAGCCACACTCTGGAGGCTGGAATTGAGTCTCAGCACTCCAGTGTGACATGTAAGATGTCCTAACAGGTGTCTGAGATTCCTGCTGCAAGTTGCTTCTTGGGTTATGAATATATTGTGTATTTTTAAAAAGTATCTGTTTTACGTATTTGAAAGGGAGAGACAGAAAGAGGCCTTCCACCTGCTACTTCCTCCCCAAATGACCACCATGGCTTGGGTTTGGCTGGATTTAGCCAGGAGTCAGGAGTTCATTCCGTTTTGGACTCGTACATAGGATGCTGGGAGTCCAGGTACTTGAGTCCTCTTTTACCGCTTTCCCGTGAATATATGGATCTGGATTGGAACTGTCATGGTAATGGACTGCAGGTGCCATAGAACCTGGTGCAACACAAGGGTGACCCCTATATTGTATATTTTAGAAAGAGAAGCAAGATTTTGTTAATCACCTGTATAAAGCTTCTATATAAAGAAGCATATAAATATAACTAAATGGAAAGTGACTTGTTTATAAGGTACAGTGACCTGTTTAATATTTAAACTAAGATCAGCAAGAAATATTAAAGTCTTGTTAGGTGAGAAAGGAAGATGTAGAGCAATTTCTCATTCTGCTTCAGGTTTAAGAGTAGGATATAGATTATCATTTTTGTTTTTTTCCAAAGAGTTGTTCAAAAGGCAGATTTAAGGAGAGAAGGAGAAGCAAAGATCTTCCATCTGCTGGTTCACTCCCAAAATGGCCGTAATGGCTGGAGCTGAGCTGATCCTCATCCAGAGCCAGGAGCTTCTTCCGGGTCTCCCATGTGGGAGCAGAGATCTAAGGCTTTGGCACATAACTCAACTGCTCTCCCAGCCATCCGCAGGGAGCAGCCCAGGACAGGAGCAGGCACCCATATGGGATTCCACCCATTGAGTTGGTTCAGGAGGATAGATTCATGCAAATGATTTTCATGACCATGCCTGAAGATAAATTATGTTCCAAGTGTGACTGTGAAGCTGTTTGATGTTGAGCGAATGGTGGTTATTTGGAGAACATGAACATACTTTCAACTACTGTAGATTTTATAGAGAAATGAATAAAAGGGATAGATGTTAGAAACCATAATGGTGACTTGTGGGGTAAGCAGCTGCTTCCGGTGTCTGCTTTCTGTATTGGAGTGCCTGTGATTAACTCCAGCTTCCATAAGCTTCCTGCTTATGGACGTGAAAGATTGACCTTTGTGATCAGAATACTTGGGTTCCTGCCATGAATGAGGGAGACCTGGCATGAGCCTGATTGAGCTCTGGTTGTTGCAGGAATTTAGGGAGTGTATCATCAGGTCGCTCTTTCTGGAACTCTACATGAATTAGTGAGTACCTGAATAAATAAGCAAAAAAGCAGGGACAGGTGTTCGGTGCTGTGGGTGAGAGGCAGTTTGGGTTGCTACCTACCGTGTGCACGGGTTCTAATCCTGGCTCCACTTTGGATTCTGGTTTGTTGCTATGTGTGCTCTGAAACTGGTGTTGATGGCTCCCATTGTTGGATCCTTGTCACTCAGAAGGCGACTGGGATTGTGCTCCAGGCTGCTGGGCTTCAGCCTGGTCCCACTGTAGCTAGCTGATATAGGAGTGAATTATTGAATAGAAGGTCTTCTCTTACAAATAAAAGTAGTAAGTACATGGACTGGCCGGGGCCTGGCTTGTGCAGTATTTGGGGAGTAAATAAGCTGAAGATCTCTGTCTCTGTTTCTTTTTTTTTTTTTTTCTTGACTTTTCAAGTAAAATAAATCTTTGGGAAAAAAGAGTACTCTAAAATATAGTTTTTGTTTTATAATAAACATTATTTATATTGTTGGCTTGGGTGTTTAGTACGATATTCTCACTTCTCAAAATGTTCATGGATTTTTTTAACGTTTTTATTTGAAAGGCAGCAGGAGGGAGAGATGTCCACTGATTGGTTCTTAAGTGCCTATAGCAGTTGAGTTGGGCCGCCCAGAGCCAGCAATCCAGAACTCTGTGGGCTTGACACAGGAGTGGCAGAGATTCGCCGTATTAGCAGGAAACAGGATTAGGAAATGGAGCCAGGACTGCAGTAGGGAAGTGGATTTGGGGTATGGGTATTCACTGGTAGTAATTGGCTTACTGTGAGAGGTGCATGATTTTGAGTAGTAAATTTAATTTAAAAAAAGATTTAATTTTTATTGGAAAGTCAGATATACAGAGAGAAGGAGACAGAGAGAGAAAGATCTTTCATCTACTCGTTCGCCATAACGGTTGGAGCTGAGCCAGTCTGAAGCCAGGAACCTGGAGCCCCTTCCGGGTCTCCCACACGCATGCAAGGTCCCAAGGCTTTGGGTTGTCCTCAACTGCTTTCAGAGGCCACAAGCCAGGGAGGTGGATGGGAAGTGTGGCTGCAGGGATTAGAACTGGCACCCACAAGGGATCCTAGTGCATGTAAGGCGAGGACTTTAGCTGCTAGGCTACCGTGTGGGCCCCAGAGATGATGATGATTATGATGATTTTTTTTTTTTAGGAAAGAGCACCGTGTTAACCTTCCCCCATACTATTTTTGGTCCTCTTAAATGAACTGTTTTAGAATTCCTTGTTTATGGTTTTTGTTTTTCAACTTTATTATTTAAAATGAAGAGTCAAGAGCCATCTTCTGTTGGCTGGCTTAGCCAGGCTGGAGGCAGAAGCCTGGACCTCTGCCTGGGTCTCGCACTTGGCATGGGCCCAGGCACCATGGACTGCCACTCACGCATGTTAGCAGGAAACTGGGTGGGAAGAAGGGCAGCCAAGATTTGAACTGCTGTCTGACATGGGATGTGGAGGATGATAAAGCTGGCATCCTAACCTGCTTGGGCACATCACCAGACCCCTATAGATGTGTATTTTTTTGTTAAGATTTATTTTTTATTTATTTTTATTGGAAAGATTTACAGACAGAAGGAAAGACAGGTGGCGAGTAGAACAGCTGGGACATGAACTGTTGCTCGTGGGGTTCTGGCAAGTGCAAGGGGACGATTGAGCTAATAGGCTATTGTGCTGGGCCCTGCTTATCTATTTTTAAAACCAATAATTACTGAAGTGATCGAGTGACTTGGTTCAGGTAAACAGTTCAGTCTTTTCTCTTGTGTTTACTCATTCAGGTTTGACGTTTTTGCTCCTGAAGGTTGAATTGACCAAAGCAATGGTTATGGAGAAGCCTAGTCCCCTGCTGGTCGGGCGGGAGTTTGTGAGGCAGTACTACACGCTGCTGAACCAGGCCCCGGACATGCTGCACAGGTCAGACGTTCTCCTGGTCCCCACTGCCGCGTGCAGCACAGGGTGCTTGCCCCGAAGTCTCCTTCATCATCCTGGGCCTCGCCAAGTTGTTGCATGATGAGATTTAAAATATAAGGATCAGTGGCTGTCAAAATTATTGTTGAGAATTAGTGTAAGAATTTAAGAAACAATTAAAAGATACTAAGACAGATGAAACAGCTGAATTTGTACATTATTTAGTAGGAATGTGTTGAACATCCATGATTTTCTAGTGACCAAAGTTTTTTGTTTTATGGCGATGCAGCATATTTTAATCCCTTGAGGATACAGGGCACTTCCTTACCTTAGTTCCTTACATGCTGCACTATTGCATAATTTGATGCTGTTTGTGTATACAATTTTTTTGGTTGAATATTGTACTATTTTTATTGGAAAGTCAGATTTGCAGAGAGAAAGAGCGATGGGAAGAAAAATCTTCCATCGGCTGGCTCACTCACCAGAGCTGAGCTGATCTGAAGCCTGGAGCTTCTTTTGGTCCTCCCACTTGGGTGCAGGGTCCAAAGGACTTTAGCTGTCCTCTTTTGCTTCCCCGGCTACAAGCAGGGAGTTGGAAGGGAAGTGGATCAGCTGGGACACAAACTAGCACCCACATGGGATCCTGGCGCATGCAAGGTGAGGACGTTAGCTTCTAGGCTACCATGTTGGGCCCTATAGAATTCTTTTATAGACGTTCCAAAATGTGTGTTTATTGGGCTATTCTTCCATTGCGTTTTACTAGCTTAGATATTAGATAGTATATAAATAATAGGTGTAAAAGAAAATTTACAGATTTGTTTATAGGATTTTTTCTGAAAATGGATAAGTACTAAGTTGCTCTTTTTTGGGCATTTATTTGTTTGAAAGTTGAAGGCAGAGAAAGGCAGAGAAAGGGAGAGATGGAGAGCTTTCCTTGAGCCAAGCTCTGCTGCTGTCAGACTGTGTCCAGGGAAGTGGATGTAAAGTGGAGCAGTCTGGATATGAGCTGGCGCCTCATGCCAGCGCTGTGTGTAGGTGTAGGGTTGGCCTGCTGTGCTGCGGCTCTCGCCCCAGGAACTTTGGTTTTGAGTGCCTTTCCTCATGCAAGACTGTAAAGTGTTCCATCTCATTGGCAGTCTGTTCCCTCAGCGGAAGTTGACCAGATGCCATGTAGGTGATGGTGAGATGATTGTATAGATTGAGAAGATAGAAAACACACTGCTGCCTTCTAGCATTTGTTAGTGAGACAGATGCAAACTGAACATGGAAAATAACATGAACATACAAAACCTAGTTGATTTTTAAAAGATCTGTGATTTTTGTTTTATTCTGGAGATTTATTTATTTTTGTTGGAAAGGCAGACCAGATTTACAGAGCGAAGGAGAACCAGAAAGAAAGCTTTTCCCTCTGCTGGTTCATTCCCCGAATGGCTGCAGTGTCCAGAGCTGAGCTGATACAAAGCTAGGGGCCTGGAAGTTTTTCCAGGTCTCCAACACGGGTGCTGGATCCCAAGCCTTTGGTCTGTCCTCCTTTGGATTCCTAGGCTACAAGCAGGGAATGGGAAGGGAAGTGAAGCAGCCAGGTTACAAACCAGTGCCCATATGGGAGGATTAGCCAATTGAGCCACTGCATCAAGTCCATCTGTCTGGTCTTAAAGATACTTAGGGTGACAGGTAAATTATTTCTTTGTTGTACAGATTTTATGGGAAGAACTCTTCTTATGTCCATGGGGGCTTGGATTCCAATGGAAAGCCAGCAGACGCGGTCTATGGACAGAAAGTAAGTATACCTAGGTTTCTTGATTCCTTTAAGCATTTAAAAAATAACGTATATTTGGAGATGTTTATCTTTCAGGGTGTTGGTTTTTTTTTTTGTTTGTTTGTTTTTTTTTTTTTTTTGGTACAGATTACAAGAATTCTGGATTTAAAAATTTTCTGAGAGGTTTTGGCAAGTAATTATGACTTGTTTAAACGATACTGTGTTGAAATGCTTATGTGATGGGATACTTCATTGTTTCCCATGGTAGAATTCTAAAGTTAAAAGACTTGCAGGGGGTGGTCTCCCTTTGAAAAGCATTAGTTTTGAAGAATTCAAAGGGGCTTCACTGAGAAAAATTATAGGAAGGCATTTAAAAATAAAATTTCAGTAATTTGCACATGCACATTTGCTTCATCTATGTTTTGGAATTTTTAAACAAAAACTAGTAAGAGATTGTATGTTTTATCACTCTTGAACTCTTACACCTTAATTCTTTAGGAAATCCATAGGAAAGTGATGTCGCAGAACTTCACCAACTGCCACACCAAGATTCGCCACGTTGACGCTCATGCTACTCTGAACGATGGTGTGGTGGTGCAGGTGATGGGGCTGCTCTCCAACAACAACCAGGCCCTGCGGAGATTCATGCAGACCTTCGTCCTCGCCCCTGAGGTAGGCCCCGTCCCCACAGAAGGGTTACATGGACTTTGGAAAGTGCTTGCTGTCTCAGGCCTGCACAGGAGTGGCCGGACAGCTTCTGTGTATCATTCGCTGTGTCCACTGCCAGGCGAGGTCTTGTTTGGTTTTGCTTGCCACTGTCAGTTTTTGCTCGCAGGCATTTCTGTTATCCTTGTGTTTTTCCAATGACCACTTGAAGTTATGTTAGAGATGTGCTGTTAATTCTTTGGATACTTAACTGGTTCCTTAAGTGACAGTAGTACAATTAGACAAACTGAGCTAGTATTTCTCAGATATATAATCATTCTGGAGGTGATACTTAACTTTCAGGAATTAACCCCAAATCTCCCTTTCACAGTGTTTTCCTCCCTAGGATTCGATTTGTAGTTAGTAAGATGCATTTAGGTTTATCCTGAAATCTGCACGTTTTTCCATGGCATGCTTTTTTTGATGATCATAGTCACAGTTTTATAGAAGACTTCATGTTGAGAGGTGCTTGTCATCAGTCCTGTCATTAATGATGCTAATGTGGGTCAGTCACATTGTTACATTGTTTGGGTGTGATGTTCACCAGGTTTTGACTGTAATGCTAGGAATTCTCCCGTAATTCATAAGTGAATTATGAGATTGAGAGTAGGTAAATATCATTGCTTATCAGACTTTGCGCATTCATTGCTTGTAGGCTGAGTTGGTTGGTTTTCTCATGGAGAGTATCTGTTCCCATCATTTCTGTCTTTTGGCATTCTGTAAAGAATTTAGGTACTGGTAGTGGGTTTGTGGCATAATTGAATGGGTTATAATTCATTTTAACAGTTGTGTCAAAATTGTCCCAGATATTAATGTGTGGACTCCTAAAAGCTGCTCTTCAAGCTGCATTTTTTACTCCAGACTACTTTTGGAGTCAGATGTTTGCTTAAGAACTCTGATCCTTTTAAATTTTTAGAGGGACCATGGGTTTGTGTTGAATAATTAATTTGTACTTGTGTCTAGATAGTGTAAGGTCAGGAAGGTTTTAGCTTAGGCACCTAAAAGTGGCTTAATAAAGGACTTGCTTCATAAATGATCATTTTCTGTAGCATCATTCAGAAAATTTTCTGTTGAGGGTAGTAAACCTAAAATTCATGGCCTTTTTATTGTATAAACGTAAAATGAGTTCTAATCCTGGCACCCATATAGGATCCTGGCACATGCAGGGTGAGGAGTTTAGCCGCTAGGCTGCCGTGCCAGGCTCAAAAATTGATTTTTAAGGAATGGAATTTTTTGTGATCTGCTGTTTATCCCTCCCCAGCTGACTGCAGTGGCCAAAGTTGAGCCAGGAGCGTTTTCTTTAGTTCCCACGTGGGTGCAGAGTCCCAAGACTTGGGGCCCTCTGCTGCTGCTTTCCCAGGCCACAAGCACAGAGTTAGACTGGAAGTGGAGCAGCCAGAACTTGATTTCATATCCATATGGGATCCTGGCACTAGCAGGCTATGCTGTTGTGCCAGCCCTAATGTTGACCTTTTAAGCTGATTGGTTTTTGTTTTGTTTCCGGAAGTGTCATGTGCAATGAGTGATATTCATAGTATCCCTGTCCTCTTAACAGCTGTCAAAATCACTCTCTAGTTGTGAAAACTGACATGTCTTGACAAATGTCTGTTGAGGGAAAATTTGTCTGTAGTTGTAAGAACCACTGCTATACAGGGACTGGGCTTTATAAAAGTATGTTGAATAAATGAAAACTTTTTATTGGTATTGCAGGGATCTGTTGCAAATAAGTTCTATGTTCACAATGATATCTTCAGATACCAGGATGAGGTCTTTGGTGGCTTTGTCACTGAGCCTCAGGAGGGTAAGTAGTGAAACAGTGTAAGTTACTTGGTTACTTTTTAATTGCTTTATTTTGACAATCTTTACATAGTTGATTAGGGCACAAAGGGTCAGGGGATACAGGAAAGTGAAGACTATTGTTTCCACATTTTTTTTCTGTGTTTGGGGTAAAGGGGAAAAATAAAGGGAGAAGCCTCACTCAGCTTCCACACTTTCCAGGTCCCCAATGTGGGGCATGCTCCGAGGGTCCTGCTCAAGAGAAATCACTGCAGAATCCACTGGTTGACATAGTCCACCTTAGATTTTCCACTGCCAACACATGGCTGGGGTAGTTGATTGATTTGTTCTGTCCTCAGGTCTCTGTTGTACAGGTGTCCTCTGTGGGTTCTGATGGACTGTCATAGCCTCCATGTGCACCTGGGTGTGCTGTCCACTGCTCCATCTTAGCCTCCTCAGCTTTGGCAATTGCACTCCATGGTCAGACCATGGAACCTGCGATTCTCTTCACACTTGGGGTTCTGAGTCCAGCAGTTCGATTGGAGAGATCCCCAAACTTTGAGGTGTTGGTCTTTAGGGACTGGGATTGCTTTGTTTATTTTTTAAAGTTTTACTTGTTTATTTGAAAGATTTATAGCGAGAAACGGAGATCTTGCATCAACTGGCTCATGCCCTAGGGAGTGCAGCAGCCAGAATTGTAACCAGGCTGAAGCTGGCGGTTTTCATCCAGACCTTCCATGTTGGGTAGCTGAAATTTAGACAGTTGGACCATCTGCAACTGTTTTTTCTAGACCATTAGGGAGCTACATTGAAGTGGAATAGCCAGGGCACAAAGCAGTGCCTATTTGTCATGCCCGTGTTTTTGCTGGTGGCTTTGGCTGCTGTGCCACAAGCTAGAACCTAAGGGTCTGGGTCTCTAAGTGGTTTCATTTTTTTTCTGTATCAGTAACAGACATTTGTCAAGATGTATGAGTGATGTGAGGTTTTTATCCTATCTGATGCTAACAAATTCTGTTTTATGAACTGAGTATTTGAAGAAGACTTAAGACTCTGAGACAGGAAGTGGTCAAGTGTGTTAGGACAGCTACAGTAGCATTTCTGCCATCATCTCTGAAGAACACATGTTGATACTTGTATTGTGTTAAAGAAATGCAGCCCTAAGTTTAGGAAACCCAGTTCTTTTATAAGGTCAGTAGAAATTACTGTCCTTTGCTCTGTAGGGAAATACTATTCATTTCCAAAGCCATTTGGAACATAAATGTTGAAAATAGCCTGGGGAAATGGACTGATCCCGAAAACGGAAAATAACCTCCAAACTAGTAAAAGTTTTTCTACTAATAGGATTTCCTATGGCTGAGATTTTTGCTAAGTTCTGGGTGTATTGTGTAATACACAGTTGTATAAATAGATGCTTTTGCTACTGTTATTCTCCATGTAGTAAAAGGGCATCAAGATAGTAATTTACCTAAGGTGGGATAGTTGGTAAGGCAGTAGAGCTGCTATTAGATGGCTGGAAATAGGGCTTGACTCCATGATTCTTAACCATAAGACCATAAATGCCTTAATTTTGTCCTTTAAAACCTTTGCATGGTTTTCCCAGATTGCCTTATTATTTTTAAGATTTATTTGTTCTTATTGGAAAGGCAGATTTACAGGGAGGAGAATAGACAGACAGGAAAATCTGTCGATTCACTCCCCAAGCAGCTGCAGTGGCTGAAGCTGAGCCAGTCTGAAGCTAGGAGCATGGAGCCTCTTCTGGGTCTCCCCCACGGGTGCAGAGTCCCGAGGAACTGATGCTCATATGGATTTCGAGCATATCCAAGGCGAGGATTTTAGCCACTAGACTACCGTGCCGGACCCGCCTTGCTTGTTTTTAATGTGTGAGTGTGTATGGCATTTCACTGTCTTTAAAATACTTACTGTTACTTGAATTCAAGGCAGATTTATGGACAGACAGATCTATTTTTGTTTGATTATAGAAAATACTGTGAAAGATATGATGGTGGTAACTGTTGTGAAAGATGATTAGTAAGCACCAATTATTTTAAATATATTTTCCTTTTATCTTAGAATCTGAGGAAGAGGTAGAGGAACCAGAGGAAAGACAGCAGACACCTGAGGTGGTACCTGATGATTCAGGAGCCTTCTATGAACAGACTGTCAGGTAAGGAAGATTGTATTCACAAGGCTCTGTAAGAGCTTGCATCGTCTTGTCTTTCTTGATTGGAGTGTGGTTGTAAGTTGTAACATTCTCAGAACTGAGGACATACACTTTCCTAGAAGAACCCTTTTGCTTTTGTATATGTCTGAGGACTGTGTAAGCAGTAACTATTAGTTGCTTTCTTATTGTTTCTTTGGGGCCATCCTTCACTGCTTTTGTAATTCATTAGCAGAGAGCTTGATTGGAAGTGCAGCAACTGGGCCACCAAACAGTGCCCATGTGAGATGCTGGCCCTGGGAGGATAATTAGCCCACGATAGCCCAGGCTGGCCTTGAGATGATTTCTTTGCAGGGCACGGGGGTTTGGGGTATGTGATTGAAAGGCAGAGATGACCTGGCACGATAGCTTAGCGGCTCAAACTATTGCAAAAAAAAAAGCTACTCAAACAATTACAGCTTTTTTTTTCTTTTACCAGCCAATTACAGGAAGGTTTTTGTTTTGCTAAGTGATATATAAATTGTAGTAGTTTAGGATCTCTGTTGAATTATAAGTAAAGCTTTATGTGCGTTTTGATCAAAATTAAAACTTACTCATGGTGATTAAAATTTCTCATCAATTGCTTTTTCTTTAAACTTGGTTGTGGAATTCATGTCATTTTTGGTGAGGGAGCTTATGGTTACTTACTTCTTGTAAGTCACAGGAAGGCTTAATGATTGTTATATTTTCCTGTGGAAGCAATGACTTGGAAGAACATCTAGAGGAGCCTGTTAATGAACCGGAGCCTGATCCTGAACCAGAACCTGAGCAAGAACCTGTCTCTGAGATCCAGGAGGAAAAGTCTGAGCCAGTATTAGAGGAAACTCCTGCTGAGGATGCACAGAAGAGTTCTTCCCCGGCACCTGCAGACATAGCTCAGACCGTGCAGGAAGACCTGAGGGTAGGAAGAAGGCATATTTTTTTTTTCCTTTATTATTCTTAAAGAGTTTTTGTTTATTAGTTAGACATGGAGGAGGAGAGACGCCGAGTGTGTCCCATTTGCTGGTTCACTCCCCCGGTGGCTGCAGTGTCCACTACTGCGTCAGTCAGAAGCCAGGAACCTAGAGCTTCTTCGGAGACTCCCACGGGTGCAGGAATCCAAACAATTGGGCCATAAGCAGGGAGAGGGATCGGAGCAGTCATGACATGAAGTAGTGCCCACACTTGGGGCAGAACCTGTCACGCCAGGGTACCAGCCCCTCTTTATTATTTCTTTGAATTTCAGAAGTTACATTTTCATGTCTGGTTTTGCATAATTTCTTACATACTGTGCTAATCTTCAGTTAAGTAAGATGCATGTTGCTTTATAACATCAATAATTACTGCCCTTTCCCCGTCTCCCCTGGCCAGGGGTATAAGGAAAAACTGAAACAGTTATCTCCCCCAGCTTCCCTTGCTCTCACCCTCTCCATTCTGTTCAGAATTGGAGGCCCACATTTGTAGTACTAAAATTTTAGAAAGTAGTTGCATTACTTTCATAACCTGAATATCTGTTAAGACCAGATATTTGGTCTTACGGAATACCATCAGGGTGTTCACCCCCCAGAATCTCTACATTTGATGTTGTGGGAAGAAATATTTTTAGTGCTGTGTTTATAGGGTAAGGAGTTCAATAAGTTTGTAGCACTATTGGCTGTGGCTCAGTCTAGACCTTCTTGGGAGGAGATGTTTAAACTCTGATTAGCCTGCCCACATAGGGTGGCCTGGTGTCTGGCCACAGTCCCTGCTGGCGCACACCCTGCAGGCAGCAGAGTCTCAGATGCTTAGGTACATGCCACTGTGTGGTGGACATGTCTGTGTTCTTGGCTCCCAGCTTCGACATGTACTCCCAGGTGTTGTAGACAGTTGGTATTAATCTGTGGCTGAGAGCTCTCTCAAATAAGTTAATAAGTAATAAAAAGAAACAGTAATTTTAATTCCATTTTCTGTTAAATGTTTGAAGTGCCCTTGTAATTACAGATATCAAGAATGCTAGCTGTGGTCTTGTTTTGGTATGTGGTATGACTGTTAATGTTGATGCTGTTCCCCTAGACTTTCTCTTGGGCATCTGTGACCAGCAAGAATCTTCCTCCCAGTGGCGCTGTTCCAGTTACTGGGATACCACCTCATGTGGTTAAAGTTCCAGCTGCACAAGTAAGGTTCTTAAAGTTGCACTCAGTAGAATGTGCTTTTATATTAGCAGTGTCATTCTACAGAGATTTAGACAATGTGGGAATTGGTATGTAGGGCAGAGAAAGGTGCAAGGCAGCTTTTAATGGTGTTTTTGTTTTTATTGCTTGTTTTTGTTTTGTTTTCCCATGAAAGGGGATTCTCATGTTGAAGCTTAAGTCCTATTGTTAGCTGTGAAGTTTGTAAGACTAAAGCTACACTTGCTTTGTCTTTTCAGCCCCGTCCAGATTCTAAGCCTGAATCTCAGATTCCACCGCAGAGGCCTCAGAGGGATCAAAGAGTGCGAGAGCAACGAATCAACATTCCTGCCCAGAGGGGACCCAGACCAAGTACGTGCTCGGGGAGAACGACTGTTAGCTGGATTATTTGGGGGACAGTTGATCTTTCTGTGCACAATGAAAATACTTAAGATAAATTTAGATGGAAGACAACTGGATGCTAACAGTCGATGTTTATCTTTTCTTTCATTGATGTTTTTGTGGTGGTAAGTTCGTGATGCTGGTGAGCAAGGCGATGTTGAACCCCGAAGAATGGTGAGGCACCCGGACAGTCACCAGCTCTTCATAGGTAACCTGCCTCATGAGGTAGACAAGTCCGAGCTGAAAGATTTCTTTCAAAGTAAGTTATTGTCTCAACTATGTAAACAATATTAAAAATCAATTAAACCTAGAAAAATACAAAAGTTATTAAGTGGTGAATGCTTCATTGAGGTGTGACACTGTAACAGAAGATAAATAATACATTGTAGTTTTCTGGCAGTCATGCTTTAAGAAAGTGGAGGATTGAGTTTTAGTAATCTTTTTTTAACTGTGTTTGAAGCATTGCCATTTCCATGTGTGACAGTATTATAAGAGGTAAAGGTCAAGCCTCCCTAGTGTGAAAGTAAAAATCCATCCAAACTTTTGGGGTATTGAGCAGTAAGTTTGGAATGGAAAATTCTATACTTGGCATGACAAGTTGCAATAAAAATGTAAGTCTAGTAAAATAAATAACTTGAAAGTATCTTCAGTCAGTATCCATTTAGACTTGGAATTCACCCTGAAGAAAGAGAATATGCTTATGCAGATTCCCCAAAACCTGAAAAAAATCTGAGGCACTTTGCTTGCATGCATTTTTAGTAACAACCTATATTTAATATTTATATCACATTTTAGTGCAAACTAGTTACGTGTATTTAGTTGCTGGCACACTGCTAATGAAGAGTCTTCTCACTTGACAGCTTTTGGGAATGTGGTGGAGTTGCGTATCAACAGTGGTGGCAAGCTACCTAATTTTGGTTTTGTTGTGTTTGACGATTCTGAGCCTGTTCAGAAGGTCCTTAGTCACAGGGTAAGTGGATTCTTATCTTTCTAATTCAACTTTCTTTCTTTTACTTTTTTAAGAATTAAAAAAAAATATCGATAATGTGTTTTTTAAAAATGCTTGGTAACCTTAAGTAATCATCCAGAATGCAAACCATAAACACAATAGCAAAACAAATAATTGAGTGTGAGTTAGACTATTAACAGGTGACGAGACTAAGGCGGAATGTGGGAGGGAGCAACAGAGGATGGAAGACAGATGCTCAAGTGTGCTACGGATAGTGACTGGAGTGAATAAGGAATCACTGTTAGGCCACAGTGATTCCAATGAAACTTCAAAGTCAAATACTACAATAGGAGGAATGGACAATCCTTCTTTGTGAGCATGTTCAGCATGTTGGTGTGGAAACAAGGAAGCACAGAAGCCGCCACAATTTTTAAGATGCGAAGAAATTTTCTGGTCCCTGGATACATCCTGTACTGTTTTTCCATGCTTTCTTGATCCTGGAGAACTGCAGTTGCCATTCCAAAAGTCCCGAAAGAGCCCCCTTAGCAAACCGGAATGGTTCAGGTTTACCATGCCGCTTGATAAAGCCAACAAGACAACAGTCCCATGGTCCCATGGTCACAGAGCTTGAGTGGATGGATGAGGGTTTGTAGGCATGTCTGTATGGCTGTGGGGATCTGGACGTGGCCCTCCCTCATTGTGGAATCCTTGCCCCCCACACTGGGGCCGCTTCCATTGGAGAGTGCCACTTCCACGGTACTCTAGAAATGTCATTAAATACTCATGTTCAGCAAGGTTGACCACCTCCATTGTCATAGGATGATGCAGCTTCATCAGAAGCGCTGTCTGCTGCTCCCTGCTGATGGCGGTGGAGTGATTGCTACGAAGTAGGTGTGGACTTTAATATTGGGTAAATGGGTCCTCAGTCTCTTGATCCCAGCAAGCGTGATCTGCTGGCAATCATGGTTCTCTGTGCTCGAGGCTATGAAGCTCTTCAAATGCTCTAGGGATGCGTCTGTGATGAGTGGGCAGTTGTCCAGCTTGATCACCTCCTTTTACTTAAGAAAGGCAGAGTTACAGAGGCAGTGCCAGAGTCCGAGAAGATTTTTATCTGTTGGTTCACTTCCCAAATGGCCACAATGGCCAGACCTTGGCTAGGCCAAAGACAGGAACCAGGACCTTTATTTTAATCTGTTACCACATTGGTACAGGGGCCAAGCACTTGGACCATCTTCCATTGCTTTTCCCAGGTGCTTTAGCAGTGAGATACTGGAAGTGGAGCAATGTGGACTCGAACTGATGCCCACACGGGATGCTAGTGCTGTAGGCGCTGATTATGTCTTTGGGACTGTGCCACAGTGCCAGCCCCTCTAGTTCCTTTTCCTGGGAACTTACTGAAGTACCCTTTAATCCATTTGCTTCATGTATCCATGTTAGGTAGCATTTTTGTGTTTAGCAATTGCTTGAGATAAATTCTAAAGGGAGGATTGTGTCTGATTACTTTGTCATGAAACACATGCACTGGGTTCCCATATGGGTACAGGTTCTAATCCTGGTGGTCCCACTTCCCATCCTGCTGCCTGCTTGCAGCCTGGGAAAGCAGTCAAGGACAGCCCAAAGCCTTAGGACCCTGTACCCATGTGGGAGACCTGGAAGTGGCTCTTGGCTTTGTATCGGCTCAGCTCCAGTCATTACAGCCATGTGGGGAGTGAATCAGTGGAGGGAAGATCTTCCTCTCTGTCTCTCCTTCTCTCTGTATATTTGACATTTTAATAAAAAAAAAAAAAAGGAAATTGGAGCTGGGCCATGAACTGATACGTGTCAGGCTATGAATGTAAAATGGGATGTGGATGTCAAAGGTGTAGGGTTAGCATAACATGCCACAGTGCTGGCCACTGTTGTTGTCCTCAGTATAGTTTTGTTAAGAAATTTCTTATTGAACAGCAGAGAGAAACACACCTGTTCACTCTCCAAATGGTTGTGTCAGTAGAGCTCTGCTAGGCTGAATCCAGGAGCCAGAACCTCATCGGGGTCTCCCTTGTAGATGGCAGGGACTTGGGTACTTTAGCTGTTCTGTTTCCAGGAAACATTAGCAGGAAGTTGGATTGAAAGTGGACTAACACTGTGGTCCCAAGCTTGAGCTTATTCCACTGAGTCATGCCCCCACTCTTGCTTTGATTTGGTTTTTCTTTCTTTTCGTTTTTTAAAAATATTTATTTATTTTTATTGGAGAGACAGATATACAGAGAGGAAGATCTTCATCCAATGGTTCACTCCCCAAGTGGCCGCAGCGGTGGGAGCTGAGCCAGTCTGAAGCCAGTAGTCAGGAACCAGGAACCTCTTCTGGGTCTCCCACTCAGGTCCAGGGTCCCAAAGCTTTGGGAACTCCTTGACTGCTTTCGCAGGCCATCAGCAGGGAGCTGGATGGGAAGCAGGGCTGCCGGGATTAGAACTGATGACCACATGTGATCCCAGGGCATTCGAGGTGAGGACTTTAGCTGCTGTGCTATCATGCTGGACCCGAGGTTTTTTTTTTTTTAAACATTGTTTATTTGGAAGGCAGAGGACCGGGACGGGGGAATATGTCTGACGGTCACTGCCTAAGTGTCTGAAACCAAGTGGTGTAAGGGGCCTAGCCTCTACAACCTCATAGATGTGACAGGGATCAGAAGTGGAGCAACTGGGATTTGAGCCATTGCTCTGGGATGCTGGCAGCTTAGGCACTGTGGTAATGCCACAGTGCTGGTATTGCTAATTATGTCTCACTGATTATGTCTCCTCACCTTGATTTTTACAGCCCATCATGTTCAGGGGTGAAGTGCGACTGAATGTGGAAGAGAAGAAGACTCGAGCTGCTAGGGAAGGAGACCGTCGCGATAACCGCCTGCGGGGACCTGGAGGGCCTCGAGGTGGGCTGGGCGGTGGAATGAGAGGCCCTCCGCGAGGAGGCATGGTGCAGAAGCCAGGCTTTGGAGTGGGCAGGGGCCTGGCTCCAAGGCAGTGAACTGCCCTCCACTGATCGTCATTCAGCATACAACTCTTCGCTCCTGCAGAATGGTGAATTTCTTCAACCAGCCTTTCACGTCTTGGAGAATGACATAGTCTGTTATAAACTGCTAAAGTTTGTACAACTTTACTTTTGCGTTAATGGTGTGTGCTCCCTCTCCTTCCTTCTCCCCGTAGTCCTTCACTTCCAATTTTGTGGAATGGTGTTTTAGGAGTATTGGATTTATAAAGAAGAAAAAAGACTGAATTTCCTTGCTTATACTTTGCATATACAGACTGGACTTTTAAAAATAGCCATTTCCCCAAAGGAATGTGTTTTTCTTATTACTGACATTTGGTATGTTTCATTCATTGAAATATTTCTCATTTTCTACATGTTTTCAAAAACCTGAGATACAGGATTTGGTAAACATTATGAAGGCAGGAAAAATCCAAATTGTTTCTTTGAGATTCATAACCTTTTTGTGTACAAAAATTGCCATTGGAAAATTTGACGAGTTTGATTTTTGCTAGTATGGCTAATAACTGAATAAAAGGTGTTAATAGTTACTTTGTTTTGGTATGTGATGACCAACCAATTCTGAAAATTTCTACCACTAAAACTTAAATTGTGAGATAGGTTTTAACATGTCTAGAATG
This sequence comes from Ochotona curzoniae, assembly GCF_017591425.1. Classification (NCBI taxonomy): domain Eukaryota; kingdom Metazoa; phylum Chordata; class Mammalia; order Lagomorpha; family Ochotonidae; genus Ochotona; species Ochotona curzoniae. The sequence continues at coordinate 19,079,843 of NW_024464918.1, read as the reverse complement.
CAAGTGATTAGCTTTTTCTTGAACTTTTTTTTTTTTTGAAGTAGGATTTTTTTTTTCATGTTTAGTTTGTATTTGTAAAAAAAATCAAAAAACAAAAAACAACAAAAAAAAAGAAAAACCACAAAAAAACAAAACAAAAATCCAAATAACAAAAAACCAGAGAAAAACTGTTGTGCCTTCTCTTTGTTTGCAATTTTGACAATTGTTTAAGCAAAAATTAAAAACACATACAAAAAAGTAAATTAAACCAACCAAAAAACCCACCGGATTGGTTTTTACCAGGTCAGAGTATGTGGGAATTCTGGAATTCTGTTTTCATCACCATGTATGTCTTCTGTTAATATTTGTTATGCCTTATTCTAAAATGGTCTCAAACTGGAATGCTTTTGGGGACAAATGTTTCTATAGAGTCCTTTGACATGAATAGTTCTGCATTTGTATTAAGTTTTATTTTGATATCTAACCAGATTCTTAATCATAGCCCATAAGAAGGAATTTGACTTTAGTGTTGAACTTTGCTGATACATTCAAGTGTCTACAATTTTTTTTTCTGAAATCATAGCCATATGGTAAATTTTCTATTTTGTTAAGGTTCCCTTATTGATGGACATGCAGTGGGTATTTCTTGGAAACGGCCAATTTTTATTAAAATATTTCTGGAAGAAAATTTATTCTGGTAATATAGACTAATACTCGTTTCGCACGCATACTCTTGCTGAGTGTTGTGAGCTGGGTGAAGGTTTTGTTTTCACATATGTGAGACAAACCTTTGTGTGACTGATAACTAATGGCAGGGGCAGTCAGGTTGTCAACTTAATTTCTTAACAGTGTTCATTTGTAGGACCATCTTGAGGACTAGTATAGAAATAGGAATGCTTTGTTTTATATTTACTCAGAGTCTAGGTTGGCCAGGATTGGGGTGGGGTGTGGGTTAGCTAAGTTTAAGTTTTATATTACCAGTTTGGTCCTAGTATTTCAAATGTCTTGGAAAAAAAAAATGACTATCTTCTGCATATAAAGAAACTTAGGTGACTAAGTCTTGTGGCTATTTCTGGGTCAGTCAGTATATATATTATATTTTAGCATTGATAGTCCAAGATGAACTTCATTTAAAAAGCTTATCAAGTTTTTGCCTTTGGGTCAGTTTAAATAATTATTTGGTAATCACTTCATGTGACCCACAGCAGTCATAATTTGAAGATAGCTTGCACTTTTGTAGCTTACATTAAGCTTGTTATGAAAAGAAAGCTCACCTGAATTCCCTTTGAGAAAACAATAAGTGGCAGTAACTTTAAAATCATAAGAAATTGTTTTACAAATAAATATCAAATCATACATGACAAATTGGTTTCTCTTAGAGGTTTAAAGTGCTTTCTAAATGCAGAAATTCTCAACTCATGGTTAATATTTTCTAGAGGGTATGTGGAAATTCATGAGATTTGAAGTTGGGCATGACTGTATCTGGCATTCGTTGGATTGAGGCCAAGGTGTATTCTGTAGAAATGACACAAACCCTTTTCAGAACTCGTGGCTGTGGGTGGGTAGAACAGTCCAGGTAGGTAAATAGAAGTAATTTTTTTGAATTTCTCCTTAGAAGTAATTTAATTCTTTTGAAATTTAACTTCAGAAATAATTAGGAAATGGGGGTCTCATTATAGTAACATTCATCAACTCTTACATAGTGAATAGTCTTTTTCATAGTTTTGCAGTGTGTGTATGTGCATGTATGTGTGTTTAAATGTGAAGAAGCAGTAGTAATATATGCCAAAAGCTGCTTATGAGTTAATGCAGGGAATCGCTGCATAATCAGAAAAGGTTTTCTAGTAATCACATGTCATTGTTAGAGTTAGGATGAACATAAGGGTTTGAATACTGAGATTTCTCATACTCAACACCATGAAGAATCCTGGTGCCATGTGTCACATTGTTGCACAAAGAAAAAAAACATAGGAACTGAGTGATGCATATAATCATGTAGCTGTACAGTCAAAGCAAGACAGCTCATCCCCATGTTGTCATATTTTAACATGCAGTTTTTCAGAGTAAGGTCTGAGCTTAAAACTCTTGAGCCACAAGTAAATTAGATGTCATCCCCAGAACAGTACTGGCAGACACTTTATGCATCTCCAGAGCTTTTACATAGCTAGGCCTTTCAGTCATCTGCATGGCAAGGACTGTGTTGCTCCCAAATTGACACTTTTTCTTCAAGGATCATAATGGCTGCCTGCCCATTTATATTTCGTTGACATTTAGTGAGTAGGTTTTTACCATAATGAAAGAATTGCTTGGAGACATTAGTCTGGAAAGAAAGGTTGGCATTACTGTTCATTATTTGAGCAAATGAGATCAATAACTTGGAGTTTTGTAGGTCTCCTTTCGCTTGCATGTTGTGTGTGATAACAAAATGGTAGCCAGTTGTTTTCTGGTTTGGTAAGCATTTAGTACAAGCCTGACTTCTAGCTGTGGATAGCAGTATTTTTATGGCATAACAGGTGACTTGATAGGAGTTTTGTGCCATCCCTGATACTTTTGTTCACCCCTATATGTGAAAACATTTAGTGGAAATGGCACTTTTATGGAAAGCAACTTGTAAGGCTATGGTAATGTTTCTGTGAAGTTTGGCTTGTAGACCCCCTGTTTATGCTGGGTGGCTTAATTTTTTTTAGTAGTAACATTAGATCTACTGATGAAAAATTTCATCTTGTATTTCAGTTTATTTTGGGTGCTACTTCAAAGAATTTCTGTAGAACCCCATGCAGATAATTGTTGGCCCTTTAGCTCAACAATTTTAATCTGGTGGAAGAAGCAAGATCATCAACATTTGGTTGAATATGGGGTTTTAACTAAGTTTCTAATGTACCAAAAGAGAGGCAGTGGAAAATTGGGTAACTTTTTATAGATGTTTCAGAAACTTAGGCCTAGGAATGGGTCGGTGAAGTACAGGCTCTTGGTGCTAGATGACAAAAGTTTAAGGGTTTTTCCTTTTAAGATACTAATGTGTCTGGCTTGTATTCTGGGGACTTTGAGGCTTTTGAACTGGTTCTATAGTTGACTGTAGCAAAGAAGTGGTGGCTCAGGAGGGAAAACATTTCTCTGTATCTATTTACATTGTTATAAGTGGATACGTAGACTAGAATAGTCTCAACATGATCTGGTTGAGGAAGAAGATGAAGGAGCACCTGAAACCCTCTAGCCAGTTTGGGTTTTGAAGATAACTTGTAAGGTGATAAGAAGCAAGGCGATTCAATTTCATGTGACTTGTTCAGAGAAGTATCCACTTGAATCCTAGTTGCTTTCTGTTAGTTTCCTGTAGGAAGAGGAAGGTAATGCTGATAGTGCATTTCATTGTTAATTCCTAAACCATGTGATTAGGTCAGTTATAGAAATCTATTTGATTAGTATTTAGAAATGTGGCCGGTATCCCAGGTTTGTAGGGGTCGTGCATATAGTGAATTTTTCTAAAAGACAAAGTTAAGAATTTTTACAGAAGTTTATTGTCAAATTTAATATTTTTCAGGAAGCTACTTATGGGAAGATTGCTTATTTTTTTGGTAACAACTAGAGGGAGGATCATAACCTATTTAGCCTGGACATAATAGCTTTTAACAGTTGATCTAATTAAAACTGTTACTGAATTCCCCGCCCCTCTTCTCCCTTTGATGTCACCTGTGTGACTTTGGATATGTTTACATGTTAACATTTTGTGACAAAGATTGTATATACACTGTGATTTGGTCTCTAGTCGAAGACATACCGAGATGTTGATGTAGGATGTAGGGATGGAGAAAGGACTTTTTTTAAAGCATTTTGTGCACACTTAATAAAACATTTTAAAATAAGTTTCTTATGGTAGAAATTAGGTTTTGAAAGGGTAGAAGTAGACTCTGGCTAAATGAGTAGGAGTTGTATAATTTATATGGAAAGCCTTTTTTTTTTTTTTTTTTTGAAAAGACATTTTTATCTTCCCACTGTTACACTAGCAATAGGAGATAGAATTCTGCTAATTTGAGGGTCAGTGCTGGAAAAGACTGAGGGGGTTTGTAAAGCATCCCTTCATTTTACAAAAGATGAAGATGGCTCGGAACATGAGCACAGTCTCACAGCTGCTTGCGAACATAACAGGGGAGCTTCTGGGGTCAGCAGTCTGGCTTGGCATTAGGAAGGAAGGCCAGAAGGGAAGCCACTACATTTTTGTTTGCTTACTCTTGCTGCCTTGGTTCTCTAGTTGAGTCTTGACACATAGATTTTTCTGTGTTTGTGCTCAGCTCTCTCTTGGGACAGTAACTTGACTGCCCTCAGGGATGGATGGACTCAGCCATCAGAAAGCTATTGGATATCCTCATGTGTTACCAGCTATGATTGTCTTGTACTTGCTGTGGCATCTTGCATTCTGTACTCTGGCGTTGTTACCACAGTAAGCTCTGAGGTGGCAGCAGCTTGGTCTTAGGAGGCATGTACCCTCTTTAGTGCCTGCAGTGCCGTGTATGTAGCCAGACATTGCTGATTCCCTGGCTTCAAGTGCCTTCTCTTTCCAGAAGACAAACTTGAATCTGCACCTTCATTTTCAGTCTCTTTGCCTCTGAATTGTGTTTTTATGAAATACTTGTCTTGCCTCCTAACAAAAGATATACAGCAGGAATTGGGTGGTCCTCTTTTAGGGTTGGAATTTATTTGAAGGGAGGAACACGTTTATTTTCACATACTTCTGGTCTACATTGTCCTGTCTGTTGAAGGCTCTGTCCTGACTTCCATGTTTAAAACTGTTCCTTGAGCACTTGATAACTTTTTCATAGTTCTTAGCCTCGCTTTCCACCTTAGAGTTGGGATTATGTTACTTGTTTTGCTACTTTCTTGGACTGTAAGCTCCTAGCGGACAAGGGCTCGGGGAATGTATTCATGTATTGTACTGGAAAGTACAGTTACTGTCCTGGAGTTACTAAGTGATAATTTAGTAGATCAAATAGCAATGTCATTTTCTGTTTCCAGTCTCACAAAGGAAGCCTATCTAGACACAGGGCTTAGTTGAGGAAATATTAGCAACTATGAATTTCAGTGGAGGATATTTTGGAAAAATTTTAGTGCAGAGGCAAAGTTGGTGAGGAAGTTACTAGTTTGAGGTACTTCCAACCCTGATGTGAGTAATCAGCTCTTTGTTACTGATTTGTGCTGAGTATGTCCCAGGCACTTGCAAAATTTCCTGTGAGATTTTTATTTATGTTCACAAACCTATCCCCTTCATTGCTCTTACATTTGATAATATCACCCATACTGCAAGTTCAAGTCACCTGCTTTTCTTTTTGTAACTCCCATGTCGAGTCTCAGCTAAGTCCTGTCGGTTCTACCTCAACAGTCTTTACGTCCCGCCTTACCTAGGCTAGGTAATTTCAATAGGCTGTCACCTACACTTTACCTCTTGGTCCAGGTCTGATCATGTATCCCACATGTGTTCTATCTCCTCTACTAGACTGTAAGCTCCCGATGGGCAGGATCTGGGTCTGAGTCTTCTTTGTACCTCCCATAGCATCTTACCAATAAATATTTCTTGAATGAACAAATGAATTCTGATTTCTCAACATGAAGCTTTGTGTAAAGTGAAATGTGTTTTAGATCACATATAGGTTTCTTTTGATGGTAATTGGGAGATTTAGAAAAATTGGTTCATTAAAATTATGAGTTAACCACAGAGAAAATCTCAGAAAACTTTTAATTTTTTTCCATTGGGATCAGCATGGATGTGGGAATGCAGGTGGTTCAATAAATACACTTTTATATACAAGTCTCAGGTTTTACATTCCATCTTCAAACTGCAGAAAATTTTTTTTTATAAGCCAGAAAATAACTGCCAATAATGTTTGACTTCATGCAAAAAGGGAAGGAGAATTAGGGGCTAAAGGGAGTTCGGTTGTCCAAGGTTGAGTGTCCAGTAAGAAGTAGAAACGTTAACATTAAGGAAGCATTTGCTTAACACGCTGCTGAAGGTGGGAGCCAAACAAATCTTGACCTACAGCATTAAGGCCATGACAAGTATATACATATGTACAAAGAAGTTTCCATATAAAAGACACACTGTCACATTTTCTTCTGGGAAAGATGAGGAACTTTTAATTCTGCATTTCTGACCTGATTTTCTAGGCCAATTTGATAAGATGTCCTCAGGTGACAGAAATCTGCTTTGGCTAGCTGTCAGTTAATGGCTGCTGTGATTTTTCTGGTCTCAGCGTGAAGGAACGTCAGCTTGACCTGTTACATCATTAGTGATGAGGCACACTGCACAGAGCCATCATTCCTGACATTTCCCAACAGACTTTGGAATGATAGTGTCCTCTGTAGGAGACTCCACAGCTTGTGACCTGAAGAATTACACAATGTGTTCTGATTCTTTACAGGATAAAATTGCTTCTCGAACAGTGTATTAATGAAACTGTTAGGTTTCAGAACTTCCCCTAATTGTGGAAAGTTAATTTCTGTGTTACATGACACATGGAATTTGGCTGCTTGTTTTGGGAAAAGTAAAATAACTTGTTGAATTAATTACTGTTTTGGCAAACATGAGATTGAAAATAAACAGTATGTCTTTAGGACCATGCCTAAATGGGAAAACAGAGGGCAGAGTCGGTGACTTGACCAGATAGCATTTGCTTTGGCTAGGTTCAGATACTTAAGGTTGCACTGATTGTGCTGGTAGAAACCCATCTTAAGTAGTAACTGAATCTTGCACCAGCTACCAGAAGTTCTGTTAAACAAAGGACCTTTCCTTCAGCAACGGGACAAGGTTGCAATTCATTTTGGACTATTAGCTGCTTCTATGTTCTGTTTGTCATCTCAGTAACAGATTCTGTGATAGTTCTAGTTCTTCCATGGGCCAGTTGCCAAGTATGTCTCCAACTGGTTAATGACTATGGCTTTAACTTAATTTCATCTCCTATGGGAGATTCCCCCAAACTGCTCAGCTGTGAGAAGGCGATTTCTGGGGACAGAACCAGATGGTTGGTGATCTCGATGATGATGATGAACATGTGCAGAGCGTACCACCTCTGCATATTCCTGCCATGCAACAAACACTCTTCACCAAAATGACACTTCTTAGTTACACTGGTTTTAGCCAGGGGGTCTGTAGAGATGCAGATCCAGGCAAGCACATTGGAAGACCACTTGGCAGTGTCGAGAGGACTTGGGAAGTATGAGCTTTTGTCTAGGCCTTTTGTGGCTCGCTTTGGCCATGTCAGGTCCACAATTTTGTCATAAAAATCTTCCTTGCAGGTCACTGAGGTCCTTACTATTTGTTTTGAAGGTAAAGTTTGGACTTTTTTTTTTTTTTTTTGAGAATGCTGTGCCCTTTTTGTCTAATATGAACAAAAACACCTGAAGTGGATATTTTATCTGTGTCCCACATGCAAATAGCAGGATATACCTCTTGGGATTTAATTGACTATTGTGAGTGCTGAAAAGACAATGGCTTAAGTATTGAAAGATTGAACCATTAAAGTATGGGAAGTAGTATGAATGTAAAATGCCTTGTGGTAACATCCAATTCTTAAGCCTCTTTGACCCAACTCAGGCTAAATTGGCATGTTGAACATGGTACACTTTTAAATGAGGTAGAAGAACATGTAATGTGAAAAAATGGTTTTAGCAAACTTGTATGTTAGCACCACTTTATTAAAAAAAAAATATGGGGGAATCTGAATTACTGGGATAGACGTCTTTCTCCATATCTTTGCAGAGAATTTCCTTAGGGAAGGTAACTTAATGTGCAAAAAGCTATTTACACACTTAGCTCTACCAGGGACTTCCTATGAATCAGTTACACTTCTGCATTTATTTTTTTCTATTTATGTTCGGCTTTCTCCCCTTTTTTTTTCTTTGTTGACATAGTATCAGGCTTTGAATAGAGATGCTGTCTAGATTGGGAGAAGTAATTTCAGATGCAACTGAGGGCTAGAAGACGTGCTAGAGATGCTTTGCTTCCAGGTATGCTGTGTTAACAGTTCATCCTACAAAAAGGTAATGGTGCTGCCATAAGCCTGGTTTAGTTATAACTTCGGTTATAATAAGTTTTGGCTTGATAAACCACTCCACAAATACAAAACAGTGAACCCCCTCTGAAATCATGTCTTTACTATGTCTCCCTATCCTCTTTGTAATGCCTGCCCAACATAAACTAAATGCAGACTCCTTAGTTGGATTGATAGACGTGAATTTCCAGTGGGCTGTCTTAAGGAAAGGTTATTGTACCCCAGGATAAATACAGAAAATTTGAACTCTGCTGCAAGTGTGAGTGGTGGAAAGGGAGAAGCCACAGTGCTACTGTTGATTTGTCCTTGAGAACTGCCATCTCAATACTGAGAATTTATTCTGTGTTTAAGGTTGTTAACATACATTCCTGTCTTTCCCTCATACAAATCGATCACGGTTCTGCTGTATCTGCCTGTCTTTTTGCCTCCGTATTTTTACTCAATGTTTTCTCTGCTGAAACTCCCTGTCTCCATCTGCCAGAATATCACCTCTTCTTTTATAAGTTACTGCTCAGGTTGCTTTGAAACATTTATGTAATGCTTTTTCCTTTCCCCTTCCAAACGGAACCCTTTCTCCATTACGTACTTCATTTTTGTGTTAGTAGTTTTTTTTGCTGCTTTTCAAATAGCAAGTAGAAGGAAAATAGTTTTAGGTTTAAGCTGATAGAAAAACTGGAAATACTGTGTAAGCATAGATTATTTTATGGAATAAAGTATGTTGTAGCTTTGCTGTGAAGATCAACTTTTGAGATGAGGCTGTTCTTGCTCCTCTCTTGAAAGGCTAGATGCTCTCCCTAGGACAAGGACACAGTCATCTCTAACAGTTGCCTGGAGATCCACTGAGCCAGCCCTGGAGTCTAAATAGGGCCTGTTCCGAGTGCCGCTCTCCTCAGCAACAGCCAGGGCTGCACAGAAAGAGATATAACAACAAGCCATTCCTCGCATCTCCACCCTCTTTTCCTGTCTGCCGTAAGACCCATCTTCTGAGTACAGCTGACGACATAGGTGAGGAGGCCCTGACCCATGCACAGGTCTGGCCATGCCCATTTTAAGTTACCTATGGGATGGTTAAGGACAAAAGGACTTGGAGACAAGTCAGAGCATCTGCCTACACATTCACTCATCATTCTGTCTACCCACTTCATTTCCAGAGCTTGGTGGTGAGTAAAGAACCATCAGCACTGCTTTATTGGGACACTGATGAGGCTGACAATTTTCCTGCTCCTGTATTGATGGTATCTGCTGAAGAGAAGATCTTTTACCTGAAGAGCTGCTTGGAGGAAGTGGTTAGGTAATTAACCAGTTTTTTGGAATTAATACTGTTTAACCTTTTAAAGATGGATGGTTTAGTTTTGTTAATCCAGATAGTAACTTCTGTCATGTAATACTGTCTTTGGTTTAGAATCTGAACTCATACAAGCCTTATTCTAGGAGATTTTGGAGTGTGTGAGATGGGATTTCTCTCTGAACTCTGTCTCTTTTATCTCCCACTGAGTTAGGTGCTAATAGCATGTCTCACTTCATTACATATATACCTTGTTTTTTTTTTTTTTTTTTTTTAGGATTTCTTTAATTTGAAAAGAGTTAGAGAAGGAGATACGAGATCTTCCATCTACTGCTTGATTCCCCAAATGGAGCTGGGCTGGGGCTCATGGGTTTGGGCCATGTTATTGCTACTTTCCCAGGCCATTGGCAAGGAACTAGATTGGAAGTGGAGCAGCCAGGACTTGAACTGGTGCCCATGTGGAATGCCAGGACTGCAGACTGAGGCTTAGTGTACTAAGCCATAGCACTCACCCCTCATAATTTGTGTGGTTGGATGGTATAACTCTTTGGTTCCAGTGCCCTGCTGCTCTGCTTGTGGTGGGTTCTTAATTTCTCTTTGTTGATGCTTAAAGGCAATTTAGAATTAATAAATACTTCTAGAAAAGATCCTTACCCTGGATTCTAGTTAAATCTCAGCCATTCTAGACACATGGCTATCGCATCCAGATCCAAGGAGTGTTGTTAGTGCCCCCTGTGAGTCATTTCTCCATCTTGTATCCATCCATCCAGGCCTGATTCAGTTAGTAGATTCTTAGCATTTTACATCTTGTATCCATCCATCCAGGCCTGATTCAGTTAGTGGATTCTTAGCATTTTAAGTCAGGCTGATTTGTATTGTTTATGACATTTATATTTATGTTCTGAGCATAGAAAGGGTGAGGGCTGTCTTGTCTGGTTCTTGGGGTGAGAAATGGTTAGATTTCCAGTCTAGTATGAAATGATATTCATTGGCATTGAACATTTGCCAGGAAATCAGGTTTTTCTATATTAGAATTACTTAGAAGGCAGCAGATCTTTCTTCAGCATTTATTAAGTTAAATTAATAAGCATTTCACCTGTATACTACTTTTTAATGACAAATTACCAGTGCTGCTAGAATGGGCCTAGACGGGTGAAGGCTGTGGCCAAGAGGGGAAATTAATTCACTAAAGGTCAAGAACAGACATACAGGAGGGATAAACATGCCACACCTATTTTTAAACTTTACTTCCCCTTGTAGGATCAAGCCTATTTTTTTTTTCCTTTGAACATACTTTGTGAACCTGCTTTCTCATTTTTTAATTGGGAAATATTAGGTCCATTGTGGAAATTATACAGTGTAAAATGACAGACATACTAGTTGCTCAGTAGTAATAGTGTGACATTCAAGATCTATTCACAGTTCGTTAGTAGCTTCCATGTGATGACAAACATTCTATTTGCAGAGTTTAATAGGATGTCTTCTACCTAGCGGACATTCAAGTGGCATCTGGGGGAAAGGGACACAGATGCTTGAAAAGTCAAATCAGGATCAGAATTCATCTCTGCTCGTCTAAGTTCTGAGGCAAGTGTGGCGATCAATAGGAAATTTTTGGAGCAAGTCATGAAGTGTCACTGAGCTGGCTGCTGGGTGGGGCAGGTGGATTTGGGAGTGGGGGTCTTGATTCTGAAAGCTCTTTGGTGATCTCTTCTGACAAACAGGAAAAGTTGTTAAAGTTTCAGTACGATTGATATAGTAAGAATGCTTTACAGAGAGGATGAGAATGCTTTACTGAGAGGATGAGGTTAATATTCATATTGTCATTTTAGATAACAGACGTGTGGATGCAGTTGTCTTAAAAAAAGACCCAGTTGCACGCCTTACTGTAGTTGTATATCAGCCTTTGGATGGAAAGCAAATGACCTGTCCACCAAATTAGGGACACCCAGAATGGGCTTAGAGGAAGGCTGAGAGATTAAGATGCAGAGTGGGAATGACTTTATAGTTAGGGGGAAAGTCTTGTTTTTCTTGCGACTGAAAAAACAACTGGAGAAGCAGATTGGAAAAGTCTTTCAGGGTGAACTCATCCAACACGGGTTTCAGAAAAGATGGCTCTGTAGGGGGGAAAATACAAAGGCATATAGTGTACTGTGACTGCCTCTGTATTCACTGCCCGGGTTATTTGGTTACCATCTCACTGTTTTTCCACACACGTTTGTCCCACAGGAGTTTAGTGTTAGTAATTTGAATCTTTGAGGGTGTGGAAAAGGAAATATATATAAACCAGAGACATGTGCGGAAAACAGCTGGCTTGAATGCAATTTCCTTTTTTTTAAATCATCTTAGGGGAAATGTAAAATTTCAAAAACAGTACTTTTAAGAGAACATGGAAATGCGAAAAAGTTTTAATCTGCTGTAGTCTCATTAGTTCCAGGGCTCGATGAAGGGAAAGTGAGATTATATGCTGTGATGTCAGCATCTAAACATCTGAAGAGACCTGTTGACATCAAGTATACTTAGCCCATTCTGGGACAGCCAGGGACACAGTGGGAGGGGGTGGGACGGGGGCAATTTTAGAAACATTACTGGAGGAGTTGTTGGAGTAGGGGTAGAGAGAGATGGCACAACTACAACCACTTTTGCTCTATTTTTTTGTACTCGGGAGAGTGAACTAATGGCTTGGATTTAGACAACTTCCCACCTCATTCGAAGTGGGTTAGAGTGGCTTCACTTTTTCTGCAATTACAATAACAGGAACCACAGGGAAAAATATTCTTAAATTTCACTGGAAGAATCTTCAGATTAAATTGTGAGTGGGCAGGTATGGGGCTTAGAGTCATTGCTGTTGTTTCCTTAGGGGTATTTCATAAGTTCTGCTATGCTGTGTTTCTCTTTGATTCTTGCAAAATCAAATTTGGCAGAAAGAATTTAAATACCTGCCAAGGGGAATGGATTCTAGCCTCCCCAGAACATAGCTGCTAAAACACCAGAGTAGAGTGTTGTCCTTGTGTGAGATGGGATGCTAGAGCCTGAGTTAGTGCCAACACCAAGGACCCACTTCTTTCTGACCTTTGTCTACATCACAAGGTAGGTGTGTTTAAGTTGGAAGTTTCATAGGAGAACGGTTGAGCTTGAAGGACAGCAAGGCAAAAACAGGGCAGCACAGGGACTAAGGAGTGCGATGGAGTTGGAGTCTGTGTGTAGCAGACAGAGGTGTTTCATCCATAGATGAGTGGGCTGGCTCCATTCAGTAGCTGGTTAATGGCCTTATGTAGAGTATCACTGTTGTCACTAGGAAGGGTTTATTTCTGTTTTGCTGTTCTGTATGCTCTGACATCTCGACCCAGTGTTTCAATGGAAATTTTCCAGAGCAATGGAACTTCAAATTGCATGCACAGGGGAAGGAATAGAAATCCCAGCCTGGACATGAATGAATGAGAAACAAGACAGGAGCCACTACATCCAGTCTAGTCTGCCCAGTCTTTCCTCCAAAATCATCAGTGTCTCTGGTAGAGTTTGACAGGAAATGCCAACAGAGGGAAGTTGCAAGAGGAAAGGTGGGGGCTGGAGAAGAGCCAGAGAGGGAGCAGAAGCCTTAATAATCCTAAAAATTACTGGGCAAGAATTTTTTCCTTTGGAGCTTATCTTAGTGTTCCAAAGAATGATAAAGCACCTTCATTATTGCTGTAAATAGCCACATGGTTCCATCAGGACAGCCTGAGATGGCACCTGCGGAGGAGTAAGTCTATCTCCAGCCTGAGAAAGCCTTGGCAGACGGCAGGATGGTATCTGGGCAGAGGCAGCATTGCCTGTGGCCCTTCAAGATACTCGGCTCCTTGGGCGTGGGGAGATGTCTGCAGGATGCTCTTGTCCTCAGCAGAGTCAGAAAGCATCACCCGGTTTGATTTTCTTAGAGCTGGTATGAGGAGAGCCATCCTTTAAAGGATGCTGCAAAGTGCTGTGTGTTTCAAGGGATTCCACCCTGTTGATGGATGTTCTCTACATTGGGATTTCAAGGCACTGTGAAACCAAAACCTTGCCCTCTTAAATGATCTTCCCGATACTGACACGACCAGTCCTCTAGAGCAGGCCGGCTCAGCTCAGGCAAGGAATGTGTCATTCGTTCCTCCTTCTGTGGTCATTTGCTCTTGTTCTGGCTTCACACAAGTGCCAGAAAAATGAGATTTTTTTTAGATAGAAATTTCTGGAGTTGGTTTATGAGAGAAGTGGCTTAGTAGAGGAAAATAAGCAAAATTACATTTTAATAACATGCATCCTGCTTGCCAGTTTGGACAATGCTTGCCATGTATTGCCATGTATTTTAGGTTTATTTCCCTCTTTTTGGCAGACCTGAGCAATCAATCTCTCAGTGCACGTTGCCTAGCCTGCCCAGGAAATAACCCACAGAGAAGACCTGATCTTGTCTGCCTTCTCAAATTTGGGGTATGGGTGTGCAGAAAGTGCTAGTTGGATAAACAAAACACCATGGCTTCCAGAGGCGCTGGGCTGGGGGATGGGGAAATGAGTCATTGTTCCTGACTGGGCTTCCAGCCAGACTGGAAAGGAGCTGCAAATCTCAGATCTTGACCCCAGTCCTAAAGCTGACACAGACTGTACTACCAGCAAGCCTTCCACTTGCCAGCTGCTTCTACCAGGGAGGCGGTTATTACAGAGATAATGACAGCCCCTTCCATTCCAGGGTGTTGCAATTAACTGAGGAATCTAATTTCCACAGAAGACTATTATCAGTGATGGAACCAGGGTAGCCAGGGCTCTAACCTCCTCTGCTACCCAATATGGAGTATTCCAAAACACCATCTCTCTCTTTATGATGCTCATAAAGATGTGTACCTTGGAGGAAAGTAACTGAATTTCATATTTATTTTTCTCCCCTGTATGGGGAAAGAAAAAAAAAAAAGCACTAGCTCTTGGAACATATTGGTGAGCATCTGAGAGGGACTCATTTCTTACTTACCAACAATTTAGAAGAAATGATTTGATTGTGAAATATCAGCCCTCTTTTTTTTTTCTGGACTCAAACTAAAAATAGCTAAATCCAAGATGCTTTATATACACATACATACATCCTTTCTGTTCGCACCTGTCCCTGTTTATTCTCTACAGCCTTAGCTAAGAATGGACTCCTGGTGTGTGAAGGAATCAGAAGGCAGAAGAGCTGAGCCATCGATTTTCACTGATCTAGGAACAAACAGTTAGATGGAAGGTTATTGCCATTACTGTATGTCCACTTAACTGATACCTGCTCCATTTGCCTCTTGGAAATAGCTGCCATTCTGGCAGTGGGAAACATCACTAATTCCTCCATGCCATGGACCACTTCTCCCACCAGGCACAAACACTAGTCTGAACACAAAAGGCTAGAAAATGATGAAGCATTCATTACAGCTAACCTAGCTTTTCAGCCACCAGCCTAGTTTGAATCTGTAACCCCAAGGCACGATATGCCCTGTGTTCATACTGAAGAGGAAATTAAGAAAATTTTGCCCTATTTATTGGGGGTCATCTTAAAAAATATTCGACCTAAATCATCATCTTTCATTTCCTATCATAATAAAACTCATTAATTTACTTCTAGATCCTTACTACATTATACATGGTTGATAATGTCTTCTTGGACATCCTTCCTAATTCAAAATGATATTTTGAATTTCAATATTGATATCTTCTACCACTGATAAAATGGTGCTAAAGCAGAACTGAATTTGCATGTTGTCCAAACAAGAAAGCCAATAAGAATTGTATGAGTTCAAGTATTTGTGCAATTACAACCACACATCCACCTGGGGGTTGGGAAATCAAAGTGACATTGCATGTTTGGTTGTGTGGCCTGCCTATAGGATATACTCACAGCACAGTCAGAATTAGGAGGGAATTTGGATACCAGCTCACTCTCCCATTAGCTATCTAGAGAAGCTAAGGCTTACTCCTTCCCGCAAGGTCACTGAGCATATTAAAGGCAAGTATAAAGCTCAGGTCCTTTTCACTGCTGTCATGCCTTCATCCCACATGGACTCTGCACAAGTGACACTGATTATGTAAAAGCGAAATTTCAGTGACATTTCTCTGTGTGTCTCAAGATGATTCTGTTGTTTATTGTTTTCTGCCATCTAGCTCTGGCAGCCCCTAGGAAACTTACAGGCAGATGTGGTGGCATGAGGGCAGAAGTTTAAGGACTCAGTCAAGGTTGGATAGTGGCCCCATGATTTCTTGGTCTGAGGGATTCCTTTGCAATAAGAAGCCAGTCAGGAATTGCAGATTTTCATATTTGAGCAGAGGCAGAACATCTTAGAACAATTGGTATTTGCCTTTAGTCTCTGATCAATGCCTGGTGCCTTGTTGCCTAGTCTAGTAATGACTAAAGTATGGTGAAAATGAAATTTTTTAACCATAAGATAATATTCACTGAATAAAGTGCTAAGTAAAAAGGACTAATAATCTCCAAAGCCCACTGGAGAATGAGTTGTGTTTTCCTCCATTAAATAAAGTGAATATAGTGCTAATTAAAAGTGCTAACAGCAGTGCAAAGACCGTTATTCTAATATGAACTGGTAGTAGTTGTTCAAGTTCTTCTTTTTAACTTTCCCTCCTTGGGACACGTGTTTGTAACAGGGAAAAGCTTTTTAATGAGAGATCCGTACTCACTTGATGGCCATCCTTTACAATGTCTTAGAAAAAAAAATAATGCAGGTTCTCTTACAACATGAGATAAACAGTTTTTGGAACATTTTGGTCCATGCAGGCCGAGAGAAGGGAAGGCAAGGGCTGATTGAACTTGGACCTGTGTGTAAACAGCGTCATCACTGAAGCCTTAGAGACAAATCCTCTTTGGACGGCACAGTGAACTTTGTTCACCTGATCTCAAGGTCTCTGTCTTGGCCTGCTTCTTGGGTCCTGCACAGGCATTAGCTGTTGTGCCACATGGAATGGGAGAAGGTTCTTCAGGACAAAGTGCATTAGGCATTGAGAACCTGGGTTTCCAGGGTCTCATCTCTTCACATTGCTCCCCTCACCTTCCTGGTGCACTTGGGAGATGCTCTATAGAGACACAAGTGAGAGTCTAAGCCTCAGAATAAACTGCTTCTCACCATGCTACCTGTAACTGATCCAAAGCCAAGACACTAAAGTGCAAAGAAATGGAACCCCAGGGCTGCGGCCATGGGCCAAAGCTGGGAGTGAGCTCAGACAGCAGTGCGTCCCTCCGCAGCCCTCCCAGCTGTGGCTTTCCATGTCCTTTAGTGGGACTCCCTCTCCCCCTAAACCCACTTCATCTCCAAGACCCTTTTCTTTTTTACTGGAGTGCCCTAGCTATTCTAGGACCATGGCACTTCAGAGTCAGGAGGTTAAGGGAACCATTTGTCTAAATTTCCTAAACGTTAAAGCTAAACAAAGCACCTAAAAGAAAAAGAAGTCTTATAAAAATATAATGGGGTCATCCCCCAAACTTCTTACATTTTCTATGTATATGAAATGTCAAAATATCATGAATAGACTTTCTAAACAGCTTTATCTCTCCCTACTCACACATACTCAGTCTGCAGCAGCCCCAAAGCTTTACTCTGTAGACCACTGTAAAATAAGTGCATTTCTTCTCACTCACCCCACCTTCCCCAACATGTACCCACTTGCAGTTTCAAAGAAACTCTCAAAAAAATAGACATTTGCAAAAAGTATATCGGTTTACACTCAGTCTATGTGCATATTATTTCTTGAGATTATTACTTTTTTTTAGTAATCATAAAAAAGATTGCATATTGGCAATATTATGGGAAAAACCATGGTTGCCGTTTCTGGTTGTTGGTGGTGGGTGTGGAAGCACAGAAGCGAGAGGGCTCAGAGAGGGGCAGGTGTGATCGTGAGCCTGGAGACCTGAGGACTGAGTGGGGTCAACTTGGTCCTCAATCCTTAGGCCTTTCAAGTGCCCCATTTGTGCAGTCACTCTTCTGGCCACCTTCCCCAATGTCCTTCCCGTGCCCATGCCATACAGAGGCAGGATGGCTTTATGGCATGTGTCTGCCTGGGCCAGTCTGCAGAGAGGGGTTGGCATTTGGGGGGCTGTGGTGTGGGACACACACCTGACCAAGCTTATCTGTGACCGTTTCCACTCTGGGAAAGAAAATTGTCTATCACTTCTGTGTCATGAAAAATTTAAGCAGTTACTAGGCTGATAGGTTAAGAAATAGATCTCTTGTTCTTGTGGCTTTGCATTAATATTAAGCATGAATATATATCGTATATATTACATTGCTTTCCTTATGCTCTGGGGAGAAGACTGCACTCTCATTCCAAACGGGCAAAACTGCGCAGCCCAAGGCTTGAACGTTTTGAAAGCTGTTAGGCCCCCCTGAGAACCCACCCTCACCACCCCTTCTTCCCAGCTCTCAGTGCCTAGATTAGCAAAGTCCCACCCTCCCCTCCCTCCCGCCAGCCCACCCGAGGTTAAATAGATAGTGAGTGCCACATTCTGAAATTCATGCATTGCTGCATTTTGGCTATTGCACATGTAGCCGAGAGAGAAAGAGCTGTGCACCTGTGCCCCTTCCTGCTGCGCCTCTCCTCTCCTTTAGGCTCAGGTTTCTGTGCTATTTCCCCTTCCCCCCATCCCGGTCCCGACCCTCCCCAGCTCCTCGCAGACCCTTCACTGGTTGTGGACGTCCTCTCTGCGGACGATCTTGTAGATGATCCAGTAGAACATGTTGAAGATGAGGAAGGCCATGGGGAAGCCGATGCGGGATATTTTGTCGATCTTCTTGGCCCTCTGGATGAAGAGTTTGCGCATCTCCTCGGGGGACTTGGATGGCGCAGGAGGCGGGTTGGTGGTGGTGTTGTTGTTGGCACCTTTGACCGAGATGCCGTCCTTGGCTTGCAGACAGGCAGGGCCCATCCCGTAGGCAAAGTTGAAGCGACCCTCTCCAGCCTCATCCTCCTGGAACAGATTCAACATGGGGCTCTACTTAAAATAAGACAGGGGCTGGGCACCCTCCCTGCAAGGCACTCCCCGGGGGGCCCAGGCCGCGCCCGTCCCATTCTCCCTGCCTGGCAGACTGCTGTTTGACTGGGTGTGGGAGTTCTGCCTTTTAGAGGGGGCGCCCCTTGCCTGCTGGAACAGATGCAAACCAGGGGACAGGACTGTGGGTCTAGAGTCCGGAGACTTGCTGGCTGTGTTAGGCAAGTCACTCTCTTCTGTGGGCGTCTGGGCTGGTATTATTTTTTATTTTCAACATCATTTTGTCCTGTGAGTGGGGATTTATAGATCACCCCACTGCCTCAGAAGTTTGTTTGGACAGTCTGAGGTTGTAATCGCATGGCTGCTTGGTTCTCTGCTAGATTTTGATTAGGATCCAGACGACAATTTGGAGAGATCCCCTGCTTTGCCTCTGTTGCCTCCTGCCCCGCTTGCCCACCTCCCCTATGACCCAGGCAGGAACAGGAGCCGAAGCAGCAGCCCAGGCCTCCCCGCTGTGCTTCAAGCTGGGGGAGGCAGTTCCTCCTGCAGTTGTCACGACACAGAATGGTCCAGGAACTTTCACTCCTGGTGTCCAACTTACCTTCCAGGGTTCCCCCGTTCCCCGCCCCCAACTCGCCACCTTTGGCTCTGCACCTGTTCTGCTTCCTTGCACCCTTCTCTTTCTTGCATGCCCTCACATCCACACACTGTGTTCACTGTGTGAATCACAGCTGCCCTTGTCTTCCTGGTTCATCTGCTTCCAGGTCATGCTCTGAACCATGGACGCACAGTTGAGTGCTCTCATCATGCCCTGCTTTGGTGTCCTCCCTTGGGAGATGTAAGGTGGTCCTGAGCCAGATGTTGGATCAGGAGTCCTAACAGCTCATGCTACCCTCCTAGACTTTAGGATTCCTGTCTTCTGCTTGTTGCTGTAAGGATCTCAGGATAGGGCCCACCTAGACCTCTCCATCTTGGCTACTTGGCCACAGGATGGCCACCATGTGCACCTGTGACACCCTCCACTTGTCACCTAGTGCCTCCAGCATGTGTGCCCCACGGCCCCACTGTGCTAGCACAGATCTTACTGGGTGTCTTTTGCTTAGAACCTGTCAGTAGGCTGCCATTTACCCAGGGCTCATTAAGATCGTTAACCCTGGGCCTGGCGTGATGGCCTAGCAACTAAAGTCCTCGCCTTGAAGACGCCGGGATCCCATATGGGCACCAGTTCATGTCCTGTCACCCCTCTTCCCATCCAGCTCCCTGCTTGTGGCTTGGGAAAGCGGTCAAGGACGGCCCAAAGCCTTGAGATTCTTCACCCATATGGGAGACCTAGAAAAAGCTCCTGGCTCCTGGCTTTGGCTCAGCTCAGCTCCAGCCATTGTGGTTACTTAAGGAGTGAATCAGTGGACAGAAGATCTTCCTCTCTGTCTCTCCTCCTCTCTGTATATCTGACTTTCCAATAAAAATAAAATAAATCTTAAAAAAGACTCCTGCTTGGAAAAGGCCCTTATCATATTGTATTGTAATTCCTTGGTTAATGTGTTTTTCTATTAAGACTTTAAGCTTCAGGAAGCAAGATCTGTCCTGTTTGCTGCCTCCTTAACAGTGAACATGAATGTAGTTTCCTTTTTTTTTTTTTTTAAAGATTTTACTTATTTTTATTAGAAAGTCAGATATGCAAAGACGAGGAGAGACAGAAAGATCTTCTGTTCACTGATTCACTCCCCAAGTGCCTACAATGGCCAAAGTCAAGCCGATCCAAAGCCAGGAGCTTCTTCCATGTCTCCCATGTGGGTGCAGGGTCCCAAGGCTCTGGGCCGTCCTCAACTGCTTTCCCAGGCCACAAGCAGGGAGCTGGATGGGAAGCAGAGCCGCTGGGATTAGAACCGGTGCTCATATGGGATCCTGGTGCGTGCAAGGAGAGGATTTTAGCTGCTGGACCACCACGCTGGGCCCATGAATGTAGTTTGTGGTGCATACACTGAAAACTCGGTAAATATCAATTGCTTCAGTAAATATTTACTGTATGTCTTCACCAGCTTCTGCTCCCTCCCTGTCTTGGTTTGTTTAAATGGTGTTGTATTCCTGACATCAGGAAGAGTTGAGATGTATGCTATACGAGAAATGCTCAAGGCATCATCCTCATCTGTAGGTGTTGGAAGAAAGGAGATGTGCTGCACATACAGCGTGGCGAACGCATGCTCAAGAACTACGTGCCTACGAAGGGGGCAAGAGCAGTGTTTGTGCCAAAGCCAAGAAGGTGTGTAGGCGAGAGCACTTGGCCAAATGCCTGTACCTAGTATCTGCAAAGGAGTTTGAGTCTGATTCTGTTGCCTTTTAATATAAATATGCCTTTGTTAGGGGGTTGTGGTGCTTGTATATAGCATATATATACTTTTAAACTTGGTCCTAGTTATACAGGGGAAGCAGAAAATTAAGTGCATGTATCTTTGTCTCACTCATCTATTAAATAGGGGAGTGGAAATTGTAGAGGTGTGTCCTGCAGGCCCTCTCTGGCTAGAAGATGGTCGATTCTATGTTGTGCCTGGGGAAAAAGAAATTTCCTAGGATTGGCAGGAAAAAGACTCGCTATTCCTACTACCGCCAGCAGGTGGCGGAAACCACATGCCCAAGTGCATCTGGAGCAGCCTGGGGATGGTGTACAGGGGAACCTGGTAGCGTCTTGGGGAATCCTGGGAGGTTTCTAGAGTGCCTGCTAAGTCTGGGCCTCCCTGAGGTTTCCTTACAATCTGCCTAATGAAGCTGGACAGGGAACTCAAGGACTAGAAGCTTTCTGTTACAAACAGGGTCATATGGAAAGATGGTGAGAATTGAGAAGCCTGGCCAGGATTACAGACCTGTGATTCCGCTTCACTCCGCTCCAGTTCCCCTTTGCAAATGGCCTACCGACGAGGGGTGTCTGCAGCCCAGGGTTTTCCTGGTGTGTGTGTGTGTGTGTGTGTGTGTGTGTGTGTGTGTGTGCGCGCGTGCACCACAGCAGCAATGGCTGCCTCCCAAGGAAGCTCTGCTGCATGGATTCCAACTTGTGGACAGATGTCAGAGCCTTGGGTGAGGTCACGTTAACACACACACTCACACTAGGAGAAATGTGAGCGGTGAGGTGAGCTGAGCCTGAGCAGTATCTGGTTGGAAGACGCTGTGGTACCCCAGGGGAACAAGTTCTCCCTGGCTAAAGGCAGAGCTGGCACACCAAGAGCCATTTGGGAATCTGCAATCCATGTGGCCAACTGTGGTGACCAGAAGTTTGGTTTTTAACTGTTGCCACATTATGCCATGTTTTTAAAAACATGCCTGGCCACCTTAAAGATATTTGCATTCCAAATTTTGATCTTTAGGCTTCTAGTTTTTGATTCTGCCTTGGGAAAAACATTAGTTTTTGTTTGTTTGTTTTTAAACATGATTTATACTTAAAAGGTAGAGGGGGGAGAAGGAGCGAGAAAAAGAGATCTTCTGTCCACTGGTTTCTTTCCCTCAAATGACTGCAATGGTCAGGACGGGGCCAGGTCAAGGCGGAGTCAAACTCCGTCTGACTCTCTAAGAACGCATGCTGACAGTGTACAAGTCACATTGTGGGAGAAGCCGCAAGGCTCGAGTGCTTCTCCCCGTGTGCCGGCAGTCCCTGGGGCTCCTGGGGACCTGCTCTGCCCTGTAGGCACCGGGTGCACTGGAGGAGGGGACAGGATGATCTCCCATCTCATCCAGGAAGAAACAGAGGAGAATCTGATCCAGCCTGCTTAGTGGCCTTGTGCACACTTTACCTAGAGTGGCATGCGTTTGGGAAGGATGGTGACTGCTTCTGGAAGATCCGTAGGCCCCTCAGAGGACACATCTGCACAGAGCTGCCTGCGCATTCTAGTCTATGCAAATAGTGCCTCCTGGGAGTCGTGCAATGAACAGGAGAAAACCTGATACTAGCAGAGAATTCTGGATATGGTCTTCCCAAATGAGTGTTTCCAACAAATGACTTTAGCAGAGGGAGCTGAAAAATGCATAGTCTTTAGGGAAAAAAGGAGGAAACAAACAAACAAACAGAAAGTGGGGAGCCTAGCATGATAGCCTAGTGGCTAAAGTCCTTGCCTTGCATCTGCTGGGATCCCATGTGGGTTCTGGTTTTAATCCTGGCTGTTCTACTTCCCATCTAGC
Organism: Ochotona curzoniae; assembly: GCF_017591425.1. Classification (NCBI taxonomy): domain Eukaryota; kingdom Metazoa; phylum Chordata; class Mammalia; order Lagomorpha; family Ochotonidae; genus Ochotona; species Ochotona curzoniae. The sequence goes on along the minus strand of NW_024464918.1, from coordinate 19,057,414 downwards.
TCCCTGCTTGTGGCCTGGGAAAGCAGTGGATGACAGCCCAAAATCTTGGGACTCTGAACCCATGTGGCAGACCCAGAAGAAGCTCCTGGCTCCTGGTTTCAGATAGGCTTGGCTCTGGCCATTGTGGCTACTTACGGGGTGAACCAGCAGATGGACGATCTTTCTCCCTGTATCTCTTTCTCTCTGTGTATCTGATTTTCCAATAAAGAAGTAAATAACTATTTAAAAAACAAAGCAAAAACAAATCCCAGAGACAGCTAGGTCGATCTATTCTATTTTCTTACTTTTAGGAGGCAGAGGCTAAATATCTCATGGGCCTGGTAGAAGGACTAAAAATGAGGGCCTTTTCAGACATCCTACCATAGTTGCTGCATGCTAGAGGGTTTCTTCTGCAGATACAGCAGGGCACTGCCCCCTTGAGACATCTGCCATCTCCCCACCGCTCCCCGCGATAAAGCAGCAACGGCAGCTGAGTCAGATCTCTGGTGTCTAAGGAACATGGCGATAGAGATCTGTGGATATACAGTCATGTTAGCCCTTGGCACTTGTGCGGCAGGAATAAACCTTACAGCTACTTTGGTACCTCCTGATTTGTTCCTCACTGCATGATGTTCACTTGCTCCATTTTACAGAGGGAGAAGCTGAGCCGGGAAGGAAGTTTGTTTGAAGTCATGTGCCGATGGAAGCTAAGGATGCAGAGCTCTTTGTCACAGCATCCTATAGCTGTGCAGACATTATTTTAGGTCAATTTGGAGCTGGTAGGAACTCGTTGTATCAGAGGTCTGTGGTGTGACCTGACAGGTTCTGGGTTGTCCTCACATGCCACTAGAAAGAATTAAGGGAAGGCCTTCCCTGGCATACCACAGGCGTTTGGTGTCATCTGGAGAGATGGCATCCTCTCCTGTGATCCCCACTGGGCTGCCTGCCTCTCGACGGCCACAGTCCCAAGCCACGGTGTGACTGAGGGCCTCCTGCATGTGTGCTTCACGAACTAAGAAAACAGCTGGTGTGGTGGGTGCTGAGAGCGCAGGGCAGAGGTGACATGAAGATGAGGAAAGTCGGTCCTCTGATCCCCTGGGAGAGAGGTATGCTGGGGAAGTGGACCAGGACAGTGGACCACTTGGCTTCAACTGCCTACACACTTCCCAGGGGGCAGAGTTTTGGTTGGAACACAACTTCTCTTAACACATATTGATAACTCTTCACTCCTGGCTCTCCAGATGTTTCTGTATACATTGCCTTCTAAGGGAAGAGAACACGGGCTGCTGGGGGGAGGATGGAGGGTCTTGCTTGGTATCTCTCTTTTGAGGCGGGACACCAAGGCCTGGACACCTGACATTCACCTTAAGTATCCCACTCCTCGTGATGTAGTTCCTCCCTGAGTCCTGCAGTCCTGCAGCCTGGCAGTAACGATCAACATACATCTCCTAGCTTGCTGTTTTTTTAGGTTTGTAGTTATTACCTTGACCCATCAGCAAGTCCTGCGTTAGTTCTGCTGTTAGGTATAACCGGTAGTGTTGCTGTGACAGTTGGAGGATGTTACTGTTTGTTGGGTGGAAAGCAAAGACATCCAGGAATCTTCATGTCAGTTCCTCACCTGCCTTACCCACTGAGAAGGAGGTTGGGGGGAGCAAGCATCACAAAGACTCCCCAGATCTCATTCACTTGCCACCTGCCCTCCGCCCACAGACAGAGGCCTACCTTGTGATGCCGCCGCTTCCTGCGGAATCGGAGCAGCTCTTTGTGTTGCCGAGACACGAAGTTGACAGCGGCATATTCCAGCAGAGCCGAGAACACGAAGAGCAGGCACACTGCCATCCAAATGTCGATGGCTTTCACGTAGGACACCTGCAGGGGGCAGACGTAGGGAAGCAAGAGTAGAGGAGGGTAAAATGTAGTCGTCCCCTCCTGCCTTTCACTCACAGTTCACAAATATTACCCGGAAGATGACACAGATAAACAGCCCATAAGTTTCTGATGACACGCAGTTTGGTAGCGCAATGAAATCCTGTGCCGTCCTGCTTCCATCCTGCCTGGGATGTCAATCATCCTACTGCTGAGCGTGTCTGCACTGAATACACTACCCACCTGCTGTTAGTCCGTAGTCTTGATTATGAGGTTGATTGTGGTGTCATGATGCCTGTGTTATCAAACATCTGTGTTGTGTTATCATAACACAGGTGACTCCTGTTCTATCAACTCAGACTGATCGTGGGCAATTTGGATATGCCAAAGAGAAGCCACTTTGTTTAACTGAAAAAGCAAAGTTTCTAGGCTTGATAAGGAAAGGAGGGGGGAAAAATCAGATACTGAGGTTGGTACAGTTAACACCAAGCATAAGTCTCTGGAAGTTGTGAAATTATGGTATGTATGGGGGAAAATACAGCATAAGTAGTGTGCAGTGCTATGTATGGATTTTTGGTGTCCTCTGAAGGTCTTAGATGTGTTTCCCGGGGGTGAGCGATGGATGAAGCTTGGCTGGTGTATTGTTTTCTGCTCTTCAGTATCTCCCCCCACCTCTCTTTGCTTCTCTGCTAGGGTAGCAGGGAGGAGAGTGCAGAGAGCAGAGAAAGACTCAACAGTGTACTGAAAGAAACAGAATATAGGACCACTAAGGGTATTAAAGGCAGGACAGTGTATCGAGCATATCAACTGTTGTGACAGAAGCTGTGTCTAGGTGTGGTAGGAGTGCATTTAAAATGAATGGAGTTGGAGTGGGCATCTGGGTGCACTGAAGACATCCCCGGGGACACTCACATGCCACCTGCAGGGCCCGGGTTGCAGGCCCATGTCTGTTCCTGCTGCCTGCTAATGCACACTTTGGGAGCTGGCAGGCCGTGATGGCTCAAGTCACCCTCCTGGAAGACCCAGCTAGACTTCTGGGCTCCTGGCTTTGGCCTCTCCCAGTCCCAATTACTACAGCAATTTGGGGAGTGAGTCAGTGGGCAGGGACATCTGTTTTTCTGCTTCCCAAACATAAATATTTTTTAATTAAGAGAAAATGAATGGAAGATGTCAGTGAAAATACTACAGCACAAGAAGGACTGAAAATGCATCCGGCTAATCTTACGTCTATGATGCTGCCCTCCCATTTGGGTGCTGTTCATGTCTTGGCTGCTGCACTTCTGAACCAGCTTCTGTTTTTTTTTTTTTTCTTTAAGATTTATTTATTTTTATTGCAAAGTCAGATATACAGAGAGGAAGATCTTCTGTCCAATGATTCACACCCCAAGTGACCACAACGGTGGGTGCTGAGCCAATCTAAAGCCAGGAGTCAGGAACCTCCTCTGGATCTGCCATGTGGGTGCAGGGTCCCAAGGCTTTGGACCATCATCGACTACTTTCCCAGGCCACAAGCAGGGAGGTGGAAGGGAAGTGGAGTTGCCAGGATTAGAACCAGTGCCCATATGGGATCCCGGTGCATTCAAGGCAAGGACTTTAGCCACTAGGCTATGCTGCCGGGCCCTGAGCCAGCTTTTTGCTTATAGCCTGGATGGCCCAACTCCTCACGCTCCTGCATCTGTGTGGAATACCTGGAAGGGCTCCTGGCTTCAGGTCAGCTCAGCTCTGGTCACTGCGGTGATACGGGGAGGCTTCTCTCTCTATATATCTTCATCTCTGAAAATCTGCCTTTCAAGTAAGAATAAATCTATTTTTTTTAAAGAATTGCCAGAAAAAAAAATCCCTTCCAGAAAATCAATGAGAACAGTGTTAAAAATGGTCAGAGTCAATTTTTTCAGCAATCCGCTAATTACTGAAGGCTTATAGGAATCTCATGAGCATGTATTTAAAAATAGCAGCTGAGTCTCAGCAACAGCAAACTTTGTGGAATTGTTTAAATAATTTTACTGAAATGTACATATCACACGGTTTACACATTTAAAGTACACAGTTGAATGGCTTTTAGAATATTTGCAGATACATGCAACTTTCATCGGAGTACATTTTCAGACATTTTTATTACTTCTTAAAGAAAGTTGGTACCTTTTAGCTATCACGTCCCAAGCACCCTAAGGAACAACAGAGGATGTTATGTTTCTGTCATTTCTCTTGTCTTTAGCATTTTGCCCGAGTAGAACAATATGTGACCTTCTGTGATTGACTTTTTTCACTTAGTCTGTTCTCAAGGTTTACCTGTATCATAGCATGTATTTAGTATCTATTTTTTTCTTTCATTGTTATTATTATTTTTAGCAACAATGTGTGCTTATTTTAGCAAAATGGAAGTAGTTCTTTGGTTTTTATGGTAGAATAATATTTTGCTGTATGGATATATAACATTTGTTTATCCATTCATTAGTCCATGGCCATTTATGCTATTTCTGCTCTTTGACCATTTTGATAATGCTGCTATGAGCATCTATGTATGTATACATATTTTCACTTTCCTTGGGGTTTTGTGGTATTTTAACTAGCCTTATTCCTACCATAATGTTCCCAGCTCTATGGCAGCCATAAAGATTGGCTGTCTAGTGAAAGCCAATTGTCTGGCTGCCACCAGTAGGGGCAGGCAGAGTTGGAGCTTCTTCAAAGGACCAGACTCAGAAAACGGTCATCATTTGACTTATGTTGTGGTTCACTGAAAAACCTCCCGCACAAGGCTGTCTCTGTTTGACCCGATGTGGAGCTCATCCAGTGTGATCAGCCTGTGTTTGAAAATAACCATCAGCAATTGCTGCCTGCAGCAGTTGGGACACAGAGAGGACAGTGTGGACCAGGCAGTGAGATGCCCACAGAGAGCTCTGAGACACTCTGACATGTTCTTGGGAATTTTTGTCCAAGCTTAGGGAAAACCTGACAAGGCTCTATACTCTGAGCTTTGGCTAAACTTGAGACTTCAAGCAAACAAGATGTGAAGATTCAAGTCAAGTTGTAAACTTCTTGGCTGTATGTGGAGGGTGCATTTAAACACATTCATGCAAATTCCCTGAGCAAAGACTGGAGATTTGTAGGTTCTAGAGGTTTCCATAGATAGGAAATCTGTTATTGTTTTTTTCTGACAATAAAATTCACTGTGAGGAGGCTTTAGTGGTCCAACACATGAATACAAATAATCCTGAGGAGAGAGAATCTTATTTTCAAAGTTGCCTGATTGTGTTGTGTAAAATGTCCAGTTTTCATTGGCAAATTATAAAACATGGAAAGAAAGAAGAAAAATAGCACTCATGTATAGGGTGGGGGGAGTCAAAAGAAGCCAACTTTGATGAAGTCCAGATGCTACAACCAATAGACAAATACTTTAAATTTTACCTATGTTCAAAAAGAACCAAAGAAAACCATGTTTAAACAATGGAAGAAGAGTATGAGAACAGCAGCTCATCAGAATAGAGAACATTAATACAGAAATAGAAATCAGAGAAAAGAACTAAATAGAAATCTTAAAGTTCAGAATAAAAAATGAAAATTTCTCTAGAAGAGATCAACAGTATTTTCAAGTAAGCAAAGAAAATGATCTGGGAACTTGAGAAGAATGGGAACATTTAAGATTATATGGTTTTCAGACCAGGATGAAGAAAAAGAGGTTAGAAACCCTTGGGAAATCATCAAATGTACCAACGTATGCTTGAGTCCTGAAAAGAGTTGGAAAGCAGAGACCGAAAAAACAGGGCCTGGAAACCTCTCCTATTTCATGAGTGATTCTAATCAACATGTCTTCAGTGCTACCCAAGCAGGTGAAACTCAAAGGGGATCCACACTTAGCCACATCCAAATCAAATTGTTGGAAAGCAAGACCAAGAGAGTAGCTTAACCCCCCAAGCGAGCTGACTCCTTCTGTACCGGGCATCCTCGGTAAGATCAGCAGCTGAATTCCCATTTGAAACCCCGCAATCCACAAGGCAGTGGGGTGACACCTCCAGGTGCTGCCAGAGAAAGCTTGTTTGCTTTTGTCAAGAATTCATATCCAGGAAAATGATCCCAGGAGATTCCTAGATAACCAAAACCTGAGACATTCTTCCAACTTGTAGATTTGCCCTGTAAGAAATACTAACGGGAGCCTGTTAGGTTCACATGAGAGGAGGTTAGGCAGATAAATCAAGGCTGCCCAAAGAAATAAAAGCTATCAGTACAGCAGGTAACTACATAGGTGAAAATAGAAAATATAAGGCAAAAAAAAAATTTTACTATTTTTTTCTCTCCTATCTGACTTAAAGGACAGCTGCATTAAGCAGTAATTATAGAAGGGTGTTGGTGACTGCACATGAGCCATGAGTATTTGGATAACAGTTACAGTGCAGGGAATGGAACTGTGTTGGAACAGTGTTTTTTATGTACCATTTACTATGGACTGAACGTGTCCCTCCAAAATAAATATGCTAGAGCCCGACACTGTGATGTGTCTGTCTTTGGAGGTTGGGCCTGTGAGGCAGTGATAAAGGTCTAATTGAGCTCGCAGGGGCTAAAGCTTTCATCCGCAAGGAGGTAGGGAAGCAGCGGTACCACTTCCTCTGCCACAGGAAGTCATGTGGGAGGCAGCAATGAGCAAGCCAGGAAGAGAGCCCTTCCGAGCAGCTTGATCTGGCAGGCTCCAGAGCTGTGGGGACTACGTGCCTGCTGTTTCAACCACCAAGTCTGCGATATTGTTATTGCAGCCCAGGCAGAACAGACATTGTTGTAATTAAGTCAGTATTACTCCAAATTAGATTGTTCTAAAGGAGGGTGTTAAAATGTAATCCCAAGGGCAAGTGATTAAGAAAGCAACTAAAAATATATAGTGTAAGAAATGACTACGAAATTAAAGTAACACACAACAAAAATATATTTAACAAAAAGAAGGCAGCGGTGGAATAGGAGTGCAAAAAAGACAAGATGCATGGAAAAAAAAAATAGCAAAGTGTTAGATGTAGTTTACCAGATCACAGGGTTTTTTTATTTTTCCACATTAAGTAAACTAAATGGAAATAGATTAAAGAATTCAGCAAAAGATGTTGTCAGACTGCATTAAAGTATAAGATCAAGATATATGCTACCTATGATACACAAATTTTGGATTTAAAAGACACAGATGTGGTAAAAGCTGAAATGTGGAAAAATATACACTATGAAAACAGCAGCCAAAAAAAGATCTAACAATGGTTATACCAATACCAGAAAAAATAGTCCCTGAAAAAAATCATTAAGAGCAACGATGACAATCTCAACAATGTTGGAGAACAGTAAAAATCGATTTCTTATCAGAAATAAGTCACTTAGAATGGGCAAATGGATTCAATAGATATTTCTTTAAAAAACATACAGAAATAGCCAGTAAGCACATGAGAAGAGATTGATGTTATTATTCATTAGGAAAATGCAAATATAACCCTCAAGATACCTCTTCACATCCATTCAAATGGCAATAAAAAAGCATGTGTGAGGATGCAGAGAAATTGAAACCTTGATTGCATTAGAGAATGAAGTAGCCTAGGCACCTGGAAATAGTTACGCAATTCCTTAAACAAGTTAAACGTATACTTACATTCTGATCTCCAAATTCCAACCCAAACTGGAATATTCCTATGAGTTTTGAAACATGTTTCCATACCAAAGCTTGTGCATATATGTTCATGGCAACATTATTTATAATAAACAGTAGAAATAGGCCAGGTGTCCACCAACTGCTGAACAAAGTGATGTTGTGGTTAGCATATGTTGAAGTATGTAGGATGTGGTGCCTGATGTTAATAGTGGATTGGAGTATTGTGGTTAGCGTTGAGTGAAGAATGGCTCATCCCATAATTGTGAATGAAGTAAGATGCTGCACCTAGCATTGCGAGAGAATGATGAGAGCATCAGAAGTGAAAGGAACAGAATGTTAATCAGTGTGGTTGAATGCAGGACCATGTTGTACATGGAATTAATAGTAAATGAAACAGAACATTTCTGTGGGTTAAGCAGAAAGTGAGACCTAGTGTCAACAGTGAAAGGCTAGAGAGAAGAGTTTTCTGTGCTCGTGGCAGTGGGACTTACCTTGGGCAGGGATGCTCGGGAGCCAGAGCTCTGCGTGGTCATGGTGAGCACAGTGGTGATGCCCAAGCCCACCCGGGCAGGTGCAGCATCCATGTTGATCCAGAAGGAGATCCATGAGAGGATAACAATGAGCAGGCTGGGAATGTACATCTGGATCAAATAATAACCCATCTGCCGCTCCAGGTGGAACCGGGCCTCAATGCAGGTGAATTTACCTGTAAGAGATTGCAGTGTGAAAGCAATGGAGCTGGGTGGGTAAGCAGCAAGGACTTTGGGGTCATGATAATGTAGGCTGGAGTCTTGGTTCAGCTTTACACTAACTGCATCCTTGGGCTCTGTATCTCTGTGTCCTCATCAGTGATAAACTGCAGGTAATTCAGGTGTCTCTCTGGATCTATGGGTTCTGCATCATGGATTCAACCAACCACTAGTTAAAAGCATTAAAAAAAAAAGGAGGCCAGTGTTTGGCCTAGCTGCTGGGATACCGCATCCCTTATTAGTGTGTCTGATTTCAGTTTTAGCACTGGATTCTGATTCTAGCACCAGGACATGACTCACGCAGTTGGGTCCCTGCGACCCAGGTGTGTAACCTGGATTGTTTTTGGCTCCTAGCCTTGCTTCTGCCACCCTGGCCACTGCAGGCATTTGGGAAGTGAACCAGCAGAGGGAGCTGTTTCTGCATTGGTGTGTCCTTCTCCCTCTCCAGCAAATCAATATGTAAACACATTTTTTAACCACTACGCTCTCACACCAGGCCCCATGTAAATCCATTTTTACAAAGAAAACCCTTGGGGAGTGAATCATCCAATGGAAGATCTTCTTTTGTTTCTCCTCCTTTGTGTATATTTGACTTTATTAAATAAAAAATATATTTTTTTTTAAAAAAGAAAACGCTTATCTAAACTAAATATGTGCAGACTTTCTTTTCTTGTCATTATGCCCTAAGCCATGATTTACCTAGCATTTACGTTGTAGTAAGTAATGCGCAGATTACTTCACATATATAGGAGTGTGTATGTGTGGATCATATACAAATATTACCTTATATAAAAGGGTTTGAAAACCCTCATTTTGGTATTAACTGGATGTCTTGGAGCAAATACCCTTAATACACAAAATAAGATTATAATAGTAATAATGATAGCTATATTGACTGGTTATTAATGTCAAATGTCTTTTCATCACATTGGGGTTTCAGTTCCTATCCACCTAGGCACAGCAGACAGGGAGCTTTTGGGAGTGTCCTGGGTTGTAAGCTCCGTGCTGGTGGGGCTCTGTCAGTCTTTTATTGTTGTGTCCACAGGGCCTCGCACAGAGCTCAGCTCTCACTTAAGTATAAACAACTAAGAATAGAATGAGACAATGAATGGGACGATCTGTGTCTCCATAGGCTGCTTCCTTAGCCTGGCTGAATTGGATGTGGAGTGCAGATCTGTCTCTGAGATGTTGATTTCACTGTCTTTGGATTAGGATTGCTGGCCTACAATGCAGTGTTCCATGGCTGCATGGACAGAGAGAAAAGTATATCATGGATCATTAAAAAAGCAGGAGGTTCTGGCATTTGTGACAAACAGGGATGAACCTAGAGCATATTGTTTTTTCTAAGTGAAATAAGCCAAACCTAGAAGACAAATACTGCATAATCTCACTTCTCGGGGGGGAATCTAAGAGAGTTAATCCTGTAACATCAGGCCCGGCAGTGTGGCCTAGCAGCTAAAGTCCTCGCCTTGAACACGCCAGGATCCCTTATGGGCGCCGGTTCTAATCCCGGCAGCTCCACTTCCCGTCCAGCTCCCTGCTTGTGGCCTGGGAAAGCAGTCGAGGACGGCCCAAAGCTTTGGGACCCTGCACCCGTGTGGGAGACCTGGAAGAAGTTCCTGGATCCTGGCTTCAGATCGGCATAGCATTGGCTGTTGCTGCTCACTTGGGGAGTGAATCATCGGATGGAAGATCTTCCTCTATGTCTCTCCTCCTCTCTGTATATCTGACTTTCCAATAAATAAATAAATCTTAAAAAAAAAACAAAACCCTGTAACAACATCATCATCATCCTTATCAACAACAATAGCACAACTTGGTTTAGGGGCTGATGTTGAGGGATATGGGGAACGAGGGAAATGCTGGTCAAGGTGCGAATTTCAGTTGCAAGATGTGTAAGTCTTGGCGATCCAAGACACAGCTTGGTGATTGCTTAATCGTACTGGGCTGCTGCACTGTGTAACTGTGATTTGTTCAGACAGTAGATCCTAAGTGTCTCCAACACACACACACACACACACACACACACACACATACACACAGTGGTAAGTATGTGAAGTGATGGGTATGTTAATTGTTTGATTATGGTAATTATTTTTTATAGTATATACATACATCAAATGTTAGGTTGTACACCTTCAGTGTTTCTGTCAGTTACACTTTCACAAAGCTGGTAAAGCAAATGCTAAATAAATAGTAAAGATCTTTGGTATGTGAGGGTCTGATTAGATTTATGGGGGGGTCATGCCCTCCTGGCTGTGAATGGGTTACTGTCATGCCCAAGGCTGGAGAGAGGATCTTTGGTGGTTCTGAGACATCTCAGAGGTGGCTCAGGGGCACTTCCCGTTCACCAGGGTTTCTCCTTGCATCAGAGCTAGCATCTCTTCTGTACTCCACTGGGCTCAGATCAGACAGCCTTGAGCTGGCACACCAACTGACTCGCTTCTACAGTGCTCCCGGGAGCTGGCTCTCCGCCTGGGCTGGGGCATGCAGGGGCAGTCTTGGTGGATCCAACCTTTCAACAAAGGTTGCTGCTAGGCCTGGCTGACAGCTGAGCCTGACGGTTGTGGTTCTTCTGCCCTGCTGTAGCTGACTGTCCAGTTGACCCTGTCTGGCTGTTTTACGGTCTCCCTGTCACCTCTCAGCTCTCTCCCTCTGGCTCTGGTGTAATGTGAGCATTCTGCATTTGCTGTCCCAGTTCGAAGAGCAACTGGTGGGTATCGTCCCTCTATCAGCTTTTCCCCTTCTGCTTTAGGAATTCAGTCTGGTACCTGGAGTAGGCACACTATTCCCCAGCTCCTCTTGCCATCAGGCTTGGCCTCAACTCAACTCACTCACCCCAGGACCGACAGGAAGAAAACATCAGAGTCAATTTTTGACTTCAAACCTTAGCCACTAGGTGATGTGTACAGAGCTGTGTTCATCACGGAAACTTCATCAAAGCTGATGGATCCATGACTAAATGAGAGATCAAAATGGCCTCTACTCTGGTTGAAGGGGATGGGGGACGAGAAGGGTGTCTCCTTGTACCCACCTGTGTTGTAATGCTTGGTGCAGTATCTCAAGTCTTTCTCTTCCTTCAGGATAAACTGGGGTAGAGTTAGTCCATCTGCCACCTGTACAGCTCCCTGCTCCTGCCACTCAAAGATGAGATCATTCATGGTGTATCCAACTGGGAGGGGATCAAAGAAAGGAGCAGTCACCACCCAGAAGCACTTGTTTGAAGCATATCAAGGATAGTTAAAGACAGACAAGCATCAGCCACTTTATGGGAGACCGTGTTGCTTTTTTTCACTCCTGCCTTAGGTTGTCCTGTTGCTCCATTTCTCACCCCATGGTGAAATGCACTTGACAACTGCTCTCCTGGCATGCCTATCCTGCTTTCCAGTGTTGTCTTTGGCTCTCAGCACATTTCCTTGTGGAAAACACACTCCTGCCTGTGATCTTGGTCTATCCACTGGCGGGTGGGGCAAGGTGTGAATTAAGACCCAAGCCAGGCCACTCAGACTCTCGCCCCAGGGCTTTGACTCTAGAGTCAGGTAGTCAGTGTTCAAGAAAAGATTCCACTTATTGCAAACTAAATGCCCTGGTTACTGTACTTTCATGTCGATCACATTGGCAGTCATGTTTGCAATCCCAGAAATCAACAATCCCATTTGTTAGTGTCTTGGCCCTCTGTGGAGCCTTCCCCATCACCTCTTCCTTCCGCACTGGAAGGAAGCCTCCTCCTATCTGAAGCTGCAGCATTTTTGCTTCTAACAACAAACAACTCCTGGCCCTTTGTTGGAATTATTGGTGCAGGGCCCAGTGCGATAGCATAGTGGTTAAAGTCCTTGCCTTGCACACACCGGGATCCCATACGGGCGCCAACTCTAATCCTGGTGGCCCTGCTTCCCATCCAGCTCCCTGCTTGTGGCCTGGGAAAGCAGTGGATGATGGCCCAAAACTTTGGGACCCTGCACTCACATGGGAGACCCGGAAGAGCTCCTGGCTCCTGGCTTCGGATTGGCTCAGCTCCAGCCATTGCGGCCACTTGGGAAGTGAACCATTGAACAAAAGATCTTCCTCTCTGTCTCTCCTCCTCTCTGTATATCTGCCTTTCCGATAAAAATAAACAAATTTTAAAAAAGAATTATTGGTGCAGTCACTTGTCTCTCTTCCCTGCTCAGGGAGCTCTGTATGAGTTCAAGCTATTTCTCCATTCCTGGTGAGCACATTCATAAAGACCATGGAACAGTGCCTCTTTGGAGAATGCTACTGGCGGTAAAGGTTGGCCCTCGGTCAGGTAATGTAAGGGGAACTCCACTGCTAGTGCATTTTCTCAGTGCTAAGCCCTGCATCTCATATTTTGGATTGTTACAGTAATCTTCTGGGGCTCAGCAATCCAGAAATTTCTGCCAGTCCCGTGGGTAAGTAGGAGCTTGGTTCTCTCTCAAGGACTCATGCAAGGGACTCACAGCTTTCCAGTTGCATGATACATGTCTGGACATCCATGGGAAAATTCTTCAGGTCCATGGGGCAGGCCAATGTCAGGGTGATTCTGGGGAGAGAAAGGAGTTCAGTGATCTGGATCCATGAACAAGAAAGGCCGTACCTCTGTTGTAGTTACTCAGAAAATCAGTTCTCCAGGACCGAGAAGGGTCAAGTGTTTATTGAGCACACGTATGAATGTTTCTGAGTTGCCGATATGGAAGTGGAAGCTCAAAGGGGGTAAAGTTCACTTCTGCATTTTTTTCAGACTGCCTGGTTTTAAGTACGTGTCTTTAACAAGTTGTCTGAAGGCCAGGGCCTGGCTCTCTTTCTTACTCTGCTGCACAGCCCAGTTTTTTCAGTGAGCAGGATTTCAGGCCTCAGGCATCCCTCGGTGCACCTGTGGCAGGTGCTACACGTGAGTCTTGGCTGCCCGCCTTCACACAGAAGGCTCATCAAAAGTGATTTCAAAGAGGCCCCTTGCCTTCTGGGTATCCAGACACAGCTGAATCACATCTGTGGGCTCGTGCTGTTTTCAGTTGGAAGGTGCTGGGCTCCCTACAAGCCTGGATGCTTATTTATTTTCAGGTTGTTCAGCTCTTGCAGAGGCTGCGTTCCCTGGAACCGGGGGGAGTCCCTTTAACAGAAGCTGAGGCCTGCACTTCGAGTTGGGGTGTAAAGCATGAACTTGAAAGGCTCTACTGACATCAGAGCACCTGATACAGGAAATGAAGAAAAAAGGCTCCATGGACCCGGAACACCTTAGATCCTCATGACGACGCCCTTATTGGACAGGTGAGAAAACGACTACAGAGAGGGAGAGGTTACAACTTGTCAAAGATGACACAGCGAGCTGATTGATGGCTCAGCTGGCCTTTAAGGTCATGTTTCTTGTTCTGGGTCCTGCTGGGGTTGGCTCACATTTGCTGGGGGTGTTTCCAGCACTGCTATCCTGGAGTGTCATCCCAATACCTTGTTACCCAAGTGGCGGTGCTCTAGAGTAACCCAGTGGCTGGCAGCTGATGAGATGGAACACAGTCCTCTGTGAACTTCCTCCCCTGGACTCTCAACATAGACTCCCTTTAAGAATGGGGTGGAAGGAAGAGGGAAAAACTAAGGGAGCAGGAGAAGCCAAGGAGGGAGCAGTGAGTGGAAAGCGAATGCAGCTGGGTTTCTGGAGATAGAAGCTCCAAAGTGGGGCAGCTGTCAGCCTGGGTTAATTTGCTGAAGTTGAATGACCTTGGGAACATCACTTTGTGCTGAGTTGTCCCTCTGTCAGGCTGCACTGGGACTTGGCTTCCTGAGATTTAAAAACAGCCTGGCAGCAGCAATATTCAGGCTGGGTGGCCCTCCGTGCCCCCACAGCCAGCTGGACCTTACTGGCTCTTTCTTAAATCTCTTTGCATCTGCATATGGATTGGATGGGTCTGGAGTCTGTGGTACCTCCATGCCTGCCCCTCAGTGAGGAGGGGTTCTAAGTCTCATCCCCACTCAGTGACATGTGAGAATTCAGGTGTGTGAATTCAGTCACACCTGAGGGTTGGGAACTGTACAGGTTCCCTAAGAGGGGGCGCTGGTCATTTAAGGCTTATCCACCATTGGAAACAGAGTTATTGCTGCAAGAATTTGGAAGGGGAGTTCTTTAGGATCATTGCACTTTTAAGATCTTTGAAATTGACACATATTTATTCACCCATCAAGTGCCCATAGGATTCGTGCACTGTTTGGGCTCTAGAAGTCATCAGATTTATCCAAATCAGGATCAGTACCTAGGCTCTGCCATAACCTGTGGATCCTTTGACACATTACAAAAATCCTCAGATCTTCACTTGCCTAATCTCCCAAATGGGCTGAATAAAAGCTGTTCCATGTGAGTGGGGTGTGAGAGACTCTGAAAGCTTTGCTCTGGCCAGTGTCTGCAGAGTATCCTACAGCTGGGGAAGAGCTCTGCCCTCAGACTCAATGCCAGCAATGTGGACTAGAAAAAGGATGGTGCTTACACCTGTGAGTGGCATCATCTACTGTTCAGTGGGAGGTTTCTGTGGTTTCCCAGGCCTTTGCTGGTGCTACTGATCGCTACATGTGAGTTCTCTTTCTTGCCTTCTGTCTCAACAATGCTGGGTAACTCAGACACCAGCCCCTCTAGAAAGCCTGCCTTGGTCTCCTTGGTAATGATGAGCCACTTGCTGCAAGGACTCTAACTAGCTGAGTGAAGGTTCCAGGGCTGGATCAGCCTAGTCAGCCAAGATCTTGGCCCACCAGAGCCTGCTCACTTCTCTTCCCCCCCTCCCCCCGCCCCCTTAGTGTCTGCTCTCAGAAGGCAGTGGGGCAAGTCACCTTCTGAGAAGGAACTCACCGGATGCTGTAGAGGACATTCCCGTTGCGGGAGATCCGTAGCAGTTTGTTGTCTGTGGTAATCTCATGGAAGTGAGCCCCCTTCTCATTGGCAAAGAACAGGTCAGGCTTCCAGATGGAATCCAGCATGGATGGGTCCAGGTCCAGAGAATCATCCGGGTACTCATTGTAGGCCAGTCGAGGGTCATTCCACTGTTGCCGCAGGAAGATGTTGACTCGGTAGTCCTAAAGGCAGTAGACATGGAGGTCAGCTCCTGCAATGTCAACTCCTGAAGGCTTCATGTCCTTGGGCCAGTACCACCCCCTCCCCCAGGCCTCTTTTGGGGATGGCATTACACTGTGTTTTGTCTAGTGTGAGTGTGAGGTGTGAAGTCTGTCTGACTTCAGGCACTAGCCACAGGGAATCACAAATACGCCCGAAAATCCTCTAAATACCATGTGACATAGGCTCAACCCCAAACAGTTATTTCAAGATTATTTGAAAGAGGTTTGAAAGCTCAAAGATCTTATAATCCCGTGTTTTCATCATCTTGCTAATTTTTTTCTATATTTATTTCATCTATTTTAAGAAAAGAGAAACAATACAGAAAAAGTTGAAATTCTTTTACCATCAGACCCAATGGGACAATAATACTTATGTCGTCAATTTAGACAGATGGAAGGAATTAAAGGAAAGGGTAGAAGCTGATGTCTGAGCATTTAAATTATTCTGTCCAGAGGGAAAAACCCCAGGTTATTCCCAAGCAATAGCAGAAGGATGTATGGCAGGAGTCTTGGTGTTCTGCTGGTCCTAGGGTTCACATCACTCTGTTGGCATCAGCTTCCTGGACTGCTTTGTTTGGGAAGGCTTAATAGATGCCATGGGATCACATATCAGTTGCTTCTACACTCTGACCTCAGTCACTGTTTCTCTGATGGGACTTGCACTGTAGCTTGCTGCTGGGGGAAAAAGTTCATGAATCTGAAATGTTAGATGAAACAAATTGCAACAGGTTTTTTTAGTTGCAGGAATTCTCAGACCTTCATATTCCAGTGAATCCTACACATTCCCAGGAAGGGGACGATGGGTAACATTTCCCTGATTTATTCTGCCCAAGGCTCTTTGACTCTTGTGTCTTCTGCAGAGCACGGAATTGTCATCCTAGTTAAAACTCTGCTTCCACATTCTACCTGTTTTTGTTTTTTTCTTCCACTGAAAAGACTGACCCAGTATTGCTCTGCAAGTGCAGGGGCAAAGCTGATTTCTGGAACCCCAGAATCCTGCTTCCAGAGGAGGGTTTCTTCAAAGCCCCCTGCTGACCTCAGAGGACCGGGAAGGACCATTACAGTGTGAGAAGCACCTAGCATGTGCATAGGTCTCCATGGCTAAAAATGGGGGCAGTGCCTTTAAGAGATAATCCCACGGGGGCTGACATCATGGTGCTGCAAGTTAAGCTGCTGCTGGGATGCCAGCATCCTGTACTGGAGCATCCCTTCAACTTCTGGCTGTTGTTCTTCTGACCCAGTTCTCTGTTAAAGTGCCTGGGAAAGCAGCAGAAAATGACCCAAGTCCTTGGGCTCAAATCGCCTAGGTGGCAGACCTAGATGGCCTCCGTGTGTGCCACCCTGGCTGTTGTAGCTACTTGGGGAGTGAACCCATGAATGGAAGTCTTTCTTTGTTCTTATCTCTGTGTCTCCATATGATTGTTCAATAACTAAATCTTTAAAAAACATTTCCACTATGAAACTTTAAAAAGTTCTATTAGACACTGTAAACCTGGGGTCTACAAACATTATGACACTGTGAGTAGAATCTGGGGGCTGTTTGTGTTTCCTAAGGAAGAACATAGCCTTCTGCACTAAATTTCTAGAAGTACCTTGAGTTTCTCCACACATGAATAGCCTCAGTTCTAGCCCCCCATTACATGCCCTCCTTCAAGGACAGTACCACACACAAGGGCCCAAAACTGCTTTGGCCCTTTGTGTGCTGTGCCCAGGAGGTTGCACTGTTTTCCTTCGGGGTGCTGTTTGTCAGACTTGACCTGCCATCAGCACAGTGGAAAGAAAACAAACCACCTTCTTTCCCTCCCCATCCTCACGGCTGCCAGCTTCTCCCATGGGGTATATGTATATCATTTTGTTGGCATACAGAATTATCAATAGCTTCAAAAAAATGTTCCAAGGTCTGTGGTAGGATTGTGCTGTAATTCGATCGAAGCCTTTCCCTCCAGCTCCATAGAAAACGACATTTAGACTCCTAATCTCATGCCTTGTACACCCTGTCATGGAAGAAGAGCTTCAGACCAGGCCTGGATGTTGGTTCTTTGTTTTTCCTGTTGATGGCAATGTACAGCTTCCAATCTGGCCCATCCCACGACAGTGTTAAAAGCAGCCTCTTTTTCTCTTGGATTCAACATGAAGTAAGTGTGTGTGCGTGTGTGAGTGTGTGTGTGTGTCTATGTCATGGTGAGGCAAGGAGTTGAGTCACATCAGAAATAAGACTATGAATGGTTGGGCAGAAAAAAAAAAAACCCAAGTCCCCAAACCTGTCCTTTTGATGTTCTTGCAGTGACATGTCAGGCTCGTTTATGTGACTGGAAGGAAGAAAACAAAGTGGCGTTTCTTAAAACGGTCTGTTAGGCAGCAGGCACTCTTCTAGATGCTGTCACGTGTACTTAATCCTCACAAGCTTCCTGCAAGCAGGCATGAAGATGGCCAGAGTGAGGGTAAGGAGACATGTTCTCAAAGTCTGGGGAGCTGAGGACCAGGGCCGGTGAGTGGTGGAGCTGGGATGGGGATACACAGGAGCCTAACCATTCTTGTGAGCAGTGGTGTGTGATGTCACATGGGGGTTGTGTGTAGGGTTCACTCTTGCAAGCTCGTGGTCTAGGCACATTCTACCTGCTAAGCTCAGAACTTTGACTCCTGCCTGAGCCTCAAGCTCCACCTGCCCACCAGATCTTTCTGATCTCCCAGCAAGTTCAAGTCAAATCAACAGAAATATTTAATTGAGCCCTTCCTCATGGTGTGTGTCTTGTCACCTCAACTCCACTTTAGCAACATTTGAAGAGATAAACTTTGTGTTTATCAACTTTGTGTTTCTCTTGCACCATGCTACTTATCTGCTCAGTCAGTGCGATGCTGAGCTCCTTAGTACCCCCAGGAGGATGAAGAAGAGGCAGTGTTAGAAGCAGCAGGAGCAGAGTGGGATTTCCTTGTTTCGTGGCTGGACAGACTGAGACCCAGGAGAGAAAGCACTTGGTATTTACTCAGGCTACAGAGTAATTTAGTAAGGGCCTGTGTCCCTCCTCCTCTCTGTAACTCTGCCTTTCAAATGCAAATAAAACAAAAAGACAAAAAGAGAGAGAGAATGATACTTCACTCTGCTTTTCTGAGTCCCTGTATAAAGAGAAATTATCTACATGGTCTCTAAGAATCCTTGGAAATCTAATAGTTAATCATTACTAGCTTTATTCCCCCGCCCGGCAATGTTTAACTGAGCATCTACTAAGGGGGCCAGGCAGCATTTTAGGCACCGAGGAATCTCTGAGAACAAGAGAGACATGTTGATTGGGTCGCAGGACCCCCACATCCCTGTGACATCACTGCTCCAATGGGAGTTGAGCGCAGGTGCTGGGGAAGTGGAGAGTACCGATTCCCCATCTTGACGTGGGCAGTGGTGATCAAGGAAGTATCTGGGAAGAACAGATGATGACAGGGAGTGCACCTGAGTGTGTAGTGTGACTGGGCCAGAGTGGAAATGCATTTTTGGGCAGGCGGAAGTACATTTGTGAAGGACTAGAGGCAGGGTAAAATTGAGGAATCTGGAGGAGAATAGCAACAAAATGAGTAAGAAGGGAGGAAGCTTCTAGGGTCGGGCTAGCCACAGTAGGGGAAGTGGCCAGTAACACAGAGCCAGAAGAAAAAAGAAAACCCACAGCGGGGGAGGTCAGATTAGTAAGTGACTAATGAAACGTCGGAGCCAGAGACCTCAGTGTCCTCAGGCTGCTCAACTTCATCCAGTGCCAGCCTCCCCCCCCCCCCCCCCAGCTGCTACCCAAACAAGTTGCAGCCATTGATTTTCCCCTCTCAAGTTGGTAAACAGCAGAGGGAAATGCAGTTGGGAGGAAATCAATGTAATTGGTGTAATAGACTGAAAGCTAAGTGTTGTTTTGCTTCCTTAGCCCTACATTTGTGCTGGTTGGTGCTTGACATGATACGGGTCCATGTTCAAGTTCAAAGGCTGGAGGAGACACATGCACATTCTCTACTTGAGTAGCTCCAGCAGCTGGTTTCATTTCCAGGAGCTGGTTTTTAAGTCGCAGGCTAGCAAGGGTAGCCTACGGTAGGGTACCCAAGGGTAGCAGGAGGAATTTCCATGGTTCCAGTTAACCAATTTCCACAGTCGGCTCATCCATCTTGCCTATTGTCTGATGGTCTGGTTTCTAATAACTGGGCAACTAGTTGGTTTATTTTTTTCCTTTTTTAATGTGTGTGTGTGTGTGTGTGTGTGTGTGTGTGTGTGTGTGTGTGTGTGATCATGATGGAGCATTAACTCATTCATTCCACAAATATTTTCTTGAGGCTTCCCAGATACCACTTGCAATTTGACCCGCCTTCCATCCCACCTCCCCCCCGCCCCACTTTGTCCAATGTTAGATTCTAATTTCTCCTGACAAACCCCTCTGAAAATGAGGAGCATGAGACATGGTAGGGAAGCAAGGCACTTGGAAGGCACAAGCAGTAAGTGGCAGAGTTAGGATAGGAAGCTGGATGCTAATGTCAGAACTCAAGCATTTAAGCAGGGTTCCTCAGAACAGCCCTTACTTGGCGGTTTCATGGTTCCTCAGTGCCACCACCCCGCAGCAGCCTCTGCTGCAGCGTAGGCGTTCACAGCTTGTAGAAAGCATTACAAGAAGCACAAGACTTGTTGTTTCTGCCCCAGGTCTAACAGCCCGGTAGTGTCTGGTATCTAACTTTACCTTGGATTTGACCTGGGGTCTGCCCACTAGTCCTTTGCTGGTGGGCCCCTTATATTCCTGCCTATTGCCTTTTCAGCAACAGATGCTTGCTTTGTGCCCTTTTTAAAATAAGAAAAAATTAGTCATTTATTCATAAAGCAGAGTGATGCACAGAGATGCAGAGATACCAAGAGATTATCTTCTGAATATTCTCTGGCTCACTGGATTGGAAGCAGGGCATCTGGGACTCTAGTAGGGCATACTGATATTGTAAGCAGTGGGTTGGCCCCCTGCATCCCAGTACCAGCTCCTGCCTCGTGCCTTCACTCTGCTCTGAGTCACTGTGCTGGCTGGCACAGCCTTATTTTGATGCCACCAGCTGTTTCATTGCAAAGAACTCTGGATGGTTTGGCCCAATGGAACATAGCATCTTTCTTTGTCCTTAGGGATCACTAAAGCCCAGCACAAGTTTAATAATTACATAGAAAAGCTGATGACAGCTACTTTCATAGGATGTCTGACATTTGTTGGAACTTTACACACATAGCATCTCTAAACCTTTCATCAGTTTAGCATATTGTGTATTATTATATTCATTTTATAAGAGAGGAAACTCAAATTCAGAAAGGCTAAATAGAGGTAAATGTTTTGCCCAAAGTGTGTAGCTAGTGCGTACTAGGGCAGGCATATGAATCCAGGACTCCTGGTTTTCCATTTCTCTCTCTCTTTAAAAGTTTATTTATTCATCTCTATATTTGGAAGGCAGAATTATATATATAGAGGGAGAGATAATAAGAGAGAAAATCTTCCGTCTGCTGGTTTACTCCCCACATGGCCACAAGGATGAGAGCTAGACTGGTCTGAAGCCAGGAGCCAGGAGCTACTTCTGGGTCGTTCATGTGGATACAGGGGCCCAAATACTTGGGCAATTGTCTGCTGATTTCTCAGGCCATTAGCAAGGAACTGGACTGGAAGTGGAGCACCTGAGACTCAAACTGGCAGCCATATGGGATGCTGGCACTGCAGTTGGTTGCTTTGCTAGCAACCCCACAGTACCAGCTCCACCCCATTTTACTCTCTTGGCAATCACATACTGTTTCCCCCTTTTTCTAAAAATTTAAGTCAAATTGCATGTATTTTATCTTAAAGGTCATTTGAAAAATATTTTATTAGACATCCTAAAATTAAATATTTACTATTTAAATCATTACTTTTCCATTAGCTATCTTAAAGATACATTTACATTTTTTATTAAGTATTGAAGATAACATTTTAAGCCACCTATAGGGTAAATGAAGGAAAAACAGTAGACACAGTATATTGAAATCTCCACTGAATCCCTGTGTGTTGACGAGCAAAGAGCCGCATAGTCAGGGCTTGCGACAGGGACTTTAAACGGGTTCATAACAGGTCATCAAAGGATGGAAATTGGAGGGTAGATGTTAATCTGGAAAGCGGTCAAGGTTGGCAGTGGAGGGCACCATAGTGAGAAAAACGATTTAATGAACTTGGAAATAGGGAAAAATAAGGTCACCCTCTGAGAGTGAAACTAGCACAGCAGCAGTGACTGTGCGGCAAGAGGAATTTGGCAAGGAAATTGTTAATCATAATGACTCATGTGTAATCTCAATGCTTTAGGACAGGTATGTGTTTATTAAAATAGAGTGTGAAGTTATTGGATTTTATCTTATTTAGGGAACAACTTTATAAATGGCCATAAACAATATTCTGTAGTATAAAAAAAAGTTTTGTAAGCAAGAATCGGCAGTCGGTCATATAGAGCTTTTGCGTGACTGTGTCACTGTATGGGAGAACGGCCTTTCTCGGGCGTTTCTGCGTGATGAGGCAAGGATGGTTGGCTAGACCTCTCTAATGTAACTTCTGAAGTATACTCCATGTGGAAAGATAGAAGCTGAAATGGAATAGGCAGCCCCATCAATAGATCTCATCCTTGATAGCAGTACTCCAGAAATTATCAAAGAAATAAAAAACTAACAAGAAATATGTGAGTTTCATGTGTCAATGACAAATAACCAAAGGATCATAAAAAATGAGGTAAAAATTAATTTTCACTAACTATTAAATTAATAAAATTTTAGCAAACAAAAAATCAGTAAATAAAACTATTCGAAAACGTCACTGAAATTCTCAGAGGAATGCCTATATAAATGGAAAAACACACTTTATTTGTAAAATGTTATTTGTAAAAATATCATTTCTTCCCAAGTTAATCTATACAGTCATTGCAATCTCATCATATTCTAAGGGTGGCCGAGGCCGGTGGATTCAGTGGGCGAGGCTGACTGGCTGGGACCCTGGCATTCCAAATGGGACGGAGTCCCGCCACAGCTTCTGATCCAGCTTCTTGCCAATGTGCCTGGGAGGGAGTATATGATAAATCAAGTATTTGGCTTCCTGATTCTTGGCTTCAGCCTGGTCTGGCGCTGGCTGTGAACCAGCAGATGGAAGATCCCTTTTGTCTGTCACCATAACTCTGCCTTTCCAATCAACCAGTCAATCAACAGATCTTTTCAAAAGTGGCATTTTAAAAAAATCAGAGGATTTTTGTTGAGACCTCAACAAGCTAATTTTAAAGTTCACATGGATGCAAGAATGAGCTAGAAAGATCAAGAAAACCTTGAAAAACAAAATCAGCAGAGAGCTTTCTCTGCCAGCCGGGGAATGCAATGAGGGGTTATAGCAATGAAAGCAGTGTAGTTAGTATTCATGCAGAAACAAGCTGATCAATGGAACAGTGAAGCTGAGGCTGGAAATTAGAGAGGCACAGATGGGAAAGTAGTCAATGGAAAAGGTAGAATTTCACATCAGTGGAGAAATAGTGAATGGTATCTAATCAGAAAAAAATCAGTTAAACCCATCCATAAACAATCCATAGAAAATTTGACCCCAGGGCGATAGCATAGTGGTTAAAGTTCTCGCCTTACACACTCGGGATCCCATATGGGTGCCGGTTCTAATCCCGGCAGCTCCACTTCCCATCCAGCTCCCTGCTTGTGGCCTGGGAAAGTAGTGGAGGACAGCCAAGGCCTTGGGACCCTGCACCCACATGGTAGACCTGGAAGAGCTCCTGGCTCCTGGCTCTGGATTGGCTCAGCTCCAGCCGTTGCAGTCATTTGGAGTGAACCATTGGATGGAAGATCTTCCTCTCTGTCTCTCCTCTCTGTATATCTGAGTTTGCAATAAAAATAAATCAAAAAAAAAAAAAGAAAGAAAAAAGAAAATTTGACCACAGAGGCCAGTGTTGTGCTACAGGACGATAAGCTGCCACCTGTGAGACCAGCATCCCGGTGTAGGGGCTGGTGGGCGCCACTGCTCTTCCACTTCCCATACAGCACACTGCTAACGTCTGGGAAGGCAGTAGTGGATGGCCCAAGTACTTAACGTCTGCCATCAACTTGGGAGACTTGGATGGGGCTTCCAGCTTGTGCCAGACCCAGCTCTGGTCACAACGTCTACCAGCAGATGAAAGAGCTATCTCTTCCTACGTTTTTGTAGCTCTGATTCTCAAACAAATAAATCTTATAAATAAAATTAGGGTTCAGCATTGTGGTGTAGCAGGTAAAGCTGCTGCCTACAATGGCGGCATCCTGCATGGGCACTGGTTCATGTCTTAACTGCTTCACTTCTGATTGAATTTCCTGCAAGTGGGAAAAAAACAGAAAATTACCCAAGTGTTTGGGTCCCCCATGCCATGTGGAAAACCTGACCCTAACAGCCATTAGTGCATGGAAGAGCTTTCTCTATCTTTCTCCCTTTTGTGTAACTGGCTTTCAAACAATTATTTTAAAAAGAAAATTAGACTCAAAGTGGACTGAGGAGATATATATGCAAATAGAAACATATAATATTATTCAAAATGCTCAATTAACATGCAAAGATGCTTACATTCTCTCTGAAACTGGAATACATGTTAAAAATGATGAGGTAGAATATTGAAGATTCTATTTAGTAAAAAGAAAAAATGGATAATATATGGGGTTGGCCAGATAAAGCGAAAACTACTGGAGTGAATATAAATTAAGTTTCTTCGGAAGGGATTTGGACAATATCTGTTGAAATAACAAAAAACGTGTTCTTTGGTGTAGCAGTTCTAGAATAGATTATAAGAAAATGTACAGGGAGTTACGTGCACGGATGTTCATTGTGGCATTTTTAGGAGTGAAATGCTTAAAAAAACCAAAAGCCCTGAAGGTGCGTCCAGAAGAGGACTGAACACCATGAAGCCCTGGAGCATTCACACACCATACATTTAATGTACTATGTATAAACCGCTTATTTTCCTGTTTCCAAATGTGAGGATGAATAATGAGCTAAGAAGGCAGTAAGCTAATATGCAGGGATGTGGAGACTCCAAGCCTTTTTGGAACTGAAAAACACAGAGGGTAGTGCACCATTATGCGTATGCAGAGGTTTGTGTGGGAATGTAAATGTATGCATAACAAAGGGAAGGAGATGAGGAAGGTACTTTGAGTTTTAATTGTAGTGGCTAACTCAAGGTAGGAGAATGGGATTGGAAGGAGGTGCACTGTCAGGGCATTCTCTTTTGAGAGGTAGAAGGGAAGAATTGGAGAGTGGTCCAGAGCCAGGCTGTGCCAAGCCAGGAGCCAGAATATGATCCTGGCCTTCCACGTGAATGGCAGGAATGCAATTACTTTTTAAAAATGCTTTTAAAAAATTTATTTTACATTAGTATGAAGAGTATAGATTCCATGCACTCCACAGGCACAGCCCCAGGAACACAACCACACTTCCCTCACTCCCCTGCCTCCCCCATGCCATCTCCCTGCCACCCCTCTGCCCACCAGGTGCTGTCTTGCCAGCTTTTGCCTCGGCCGAAAACTGCAATTGGGATTCAGAGCTAGAGACTAATGTGGATTTGAGGGTTGTGAGGAAGTATTCAAAAGAGCTTCTGGGGGAAGTGGAGACAGAGAGAGGTCTGGGGAATGAGATTCCTGCCTCTCGCCTCATTTAAGCCAGAACAGCCCGCTTACACATACATGCATTAAAGTGCTATGTAAGATTTCACATAATAAATGCACAGTAGAGTTGGTGTTACCCTTGAAGGCAATCCTTCTGAATCCAATAACAGAATAAGAATGCTGGTGTCTTCTGCTCTGCTCTGAGCACTCCTGGGGTTAGCTTCCTGGGCTCTCACTGAAGGTACAAAGCAGTGCACTGGGTGGGCTCTGAGCGAATACTCTAGGTGGCAAACGGACTGGTGAAGAGAGAATGGTTGCGGAATGCAGGGTGCGGCATGAACCTCAGTCATTTAAAGGGACGTGAGAGTGAGTAGATTATTTCTATACATCCCTGGGGTGAGGCCTACTACCTCAGATCAGAAGTTTCAGAGTTGTCCAAAGACGAACTGCACTGCTTTTGGGAGTTAATGGGTTCCCTATCAGTGCAGGTGTAAAACAGAAGCTGGTTGACTCGGATGTTCATAGCAGAGAATCCACTCGATAAAGGATTCACCAGAAAAAGTTCAAGGATAATTCCTTGCACAAATATTGGCTAGCTCCGCTGGTTCCAGCAGCGTGTTAGAAACTGGCAGTACAAGTAGAGATGGCTGAGAGACAAGAGCCCCCTTTCTCAGTGGAAAGGCAAGCAAGGCAACAAGTAAACTCTTCAATTTTAGAAACTGCTTTAAGGATGGAACTTGGTGAGGTGACGGAGTAGCTGGGAGGGGGTATTTTTAGGGCAGAAGTGAGGGAAGAGATAACTCGGGTGAGACCTGGAGGGTGAAAAGGAGCCATTCATGCAAAGACCTTTCTGGGCAGAGGGAAGCGTATGCAGGAAAAGCAACAGGAAGCTCCTGCAGGATGTAAAGCAGGACAATTCTGTGATCTCTTTTGGGATCCAAAATGATATCTCTTCTGTGGTGGGAAGCAGCTGGGGGAGGTGAGAAGGAGAGGGAGGGAAGCTGGTTAGAAGGTGGTGGTTGTCAACCAGGAGAGAGGTGAAACTCAACTGGGACTGACAGCAGTACATTGGGGGGGGGGGGGAGAAAAGATTTGACTGTTGTGAAGCTTTATTTCTCTAATTAAAAATATTTGCTTCCTTCAGCCAGTTGACCCTGGAGTAAACTGTCATTGTGCGGTGAGCACTTCCTACCCAGGTGTTAATGTATTTATAATTGGAAAAAGAAGACTCGAATCTCCCTGTAGAATAGCTGCTTTCTTATACCTTGAGGTCTGACTTGTAAATATCCCAAGGCACAGGTGTCCCAGGTGTTCTTGTAAGACAAGTGATGATAGAATTGCACAGATTTTACTGAGCCTTTTATTAGAGCCTGGTGTACAAGACCATGAATAGGCTATGTCCTCACATGTCCCATGCTCCCTGTGGCTCTGCCTTCTTCCCCACTTGTCTCATGCTTAACCTGGGGACCAGGACTGGGGCTCTAGGAGTCAGGCAGCCTGGGGATAATAATTGGTTATGCCACCGATGGCCTGGAAATGCTTGGGTGAATCATGCTTTTTAGAGCCTCTGTTTCTTTATTTATAAAGTGAGCTTGTTGCATCATATGAGATAATTCCTCTAATTCAGTAATCACAGTTACTTGGCTTTCAGAGAAGAGCCCATTAAATGATAAATACAATGCCAACAGCTCACATTCTCTTTAGAGTGGAGCTTTTTGAAACATTTATCTTCACACTGTCTTTGTTTCATTCTGTCTTCTGCTTTTTTCCTGGCCCTAAAATTGCATTCACTAATTTCAAACATCTTCCCTTCATTTCCCTGTAGCCCATTGTCAAAGCTACTGAATGCCATTCTCTCTCTCTCTCTCTCTCTCTCTTTTTTTTTTTTTTACTGAAATTGTCTTTGCTTTTGGTACTATTAACTATAATGCCGATTCCTTGAAACACCTTCATCCTTTGGGTCATCCTGTTCTCTCCTGGAGGGTGCCCTGATCAGATTTTTACTCTAGAGAAATTACTTCAAATCGCCCAACATCCCTTCCACAATACCTGGCATGTAATACTTGCCCAGTAAGTGTTAGCCACTATTACCATTCATCATTGTTATTCTCCATGCTTCATAGCAGCCTGCACATCACTCATTCTATTGTTGCCTTATCTTTGGTTTTCCTTGTCCAGTAGGCTCCTTGAAAACACAGTCCTATTATTCACTGATGTCTGGTTCCTATTTACTTCTGAAAACATGAGAGGATTAGACTTGCCCTTGGATAGGGTCATGTAAGTTATAACTTCCTGTGGATGAAGCATTGTGAGTGGACGTGGTCTGTCATTTCTGGGTAGAATGCA
This sequence comes from Ochotona curzoniae, assembly GCF_017591425.1. Classification (NCBI taxonomy): domain Eukaryota; kingdom Metazoa; phylum Chordata; class Mammalia; order Lagomorpha; family Ochotonidae; genus Ochotona; species Ochotona curzoniae. The sequence continues at coordinate 19,030,158 of NW_024464918.1, read as the reverse complement.
TTTACTTTTCAGATAGCGTGGACTCAATGTCCCACTCCCTTACTGCCAATGTTACTGTATTTGAAGACAGTCTTTCAGAGAGTGCTAAAAGTTTCTTCCAGATTGGGCCCTACAAGATGGCTCCCACAAAGAAGGGTGGCAAGAAGAAGTGCCATTCTGCCATCAGTAATGTGGTAAGGCGAAAATACACCATCTTCATTCATAAGCACATTCATGCAGTGGGCTTCAAGAAGCGGGCTCCTTGGGCACTTAGAGAAATCTGGAAGTTTGTCATGAAAGTGATGGGGACTCCAGTTGTATGCATTGATATCAGGTTGAGCAAAGCTGTCTGGGCCAAAGGAATAAGGAACATCCCATACCACATCCACATGAGATAGTCCAGAAAACGTAATGAGGATGAAGATTTGCCAAACAAGTTCTATACTTTGGTTACCTATGTACCTGTCACCATTTTCAAAAATCTACAGACAGTCAATGTAAGTGAGAACAAACTCAATAAAGTTGTAAGACTGCAAAAAGAAGAAAGTTAAGTGAGGTCACAGGGCAGGACCCCACTCCAACAGAATCAGTATCCCCAGGAGAGGAAGACATATCAGATCTCTCTGGGTGCACACAGAGAAGAAATCATGCAAGGACACAGATGGAAGATGTGAGGAATAGGACTAACCAGAAACCAGCCCCTGTGGCTCCTTGGTCTTGGAACAGTATCAAAACAAATTGCTCTTGTTTGAGTTCTGTGGCATTTTGCTATGGCAGGTTGAGCCAATAGCCCTGCTGCTGTTCAGCCCTTCCATGTATTCTCATTTGCAGCAAGTATGGAATTGGTGTAGAGGTGGAGTGCTGAGTGCTGACACCTCTGGGAGTCCGCCAAGTCTACAGCAGACTTTGGGAGAGAGACACACACACCTTTGCTGTGTTGGCGCTCTGGTTTTAGAGGTTGTTACTAGGGGAAGGTCTTGCCTAGAATGACTAACACAGCACCCTTCCCTGAACCTCATGCCATATCCAACACAGGACCGTAACAATTAGGGGAGGGAGGAATAAAGCCAGAGAGGCATGTTGTTGTCTATTAGAGTCTTTGGCTGATTTGTGGAGTGGTTAATTTTCTTTTGCATTTCTATAGCATGTACACAATAGTTGCATACTATGGTTCTGTATTATCCCATGAGTTAGAGCCAGGTACCTAGGGGAACAGGGTCTCAGATGGCACCCATTGGCAGAGATAGAACTCAGACCTTGGCCTCTTGACTCCTAGTCAAGGCCTTGGTGCATTACTCTCACTGTCACAAATAAGGCCAAACTCGTGGACAGTAACAGTCTACATTGTCCTCAGTCTCCAGGGGTCCTGGCGGCAGTGTGCTTGTATCTGTGTTAGGCTCACCTATCCCTGGCCAGGAGAGGCTGCACATCTGTCCTAATAATGGAAATTGTGGGCTTGTGCCCAAAGGATGTAAATATATTCTCTCCATCTTTCCCACATACCTTTCTCTCACTTTCCCTCTCACTGTCTTTCTAATACATGCTTAAATATGATTCAAAGTTAATTCTAGCTATGCATGTCCCAATCTGTGCATGCTCACATGTGTTCCTGCACATATGTGTACAGATTCTCATGCTTACCTGCTGATACCCACACAATACTATGTGTGCATCATATGCACCTGCATCTGCTTCCATGTCCCTTTCCTGCTTCAGTCTGATATGTACACTTAAACATGTCTTTGACTATTCACAAATATGCCCCTAGAATACATAAATGAAAAGAACATACATCCTCTACATTCCTTAAGTGATTTTACATACCCACACCTGTACATACCACTGATACATGTGCTTTTCCACCTGCACATAAATGCACATCTGTCCCTGTCCATGGCCACATGCAATTCTCTTTAAGATCTCTTGTCTACTTACATTCAAACCTAGGTACACATGCGTGTGTGTGCACAGAGTTCCACATATGTGCCTGCACTAACCATGCAGACACAGGCATGCTGCCGTGCACACACCTGTGCACGTGTATAACACACTTGTCCGACAAGCTGCATGGCTGCCTCTCGGTCCCAGTTCCAGCTCTCCTCTGTGTAGCCTGCCAGAGCAGCTGCTCCGGATTCAAACCTCCTTGCTCTTCTCCCTTGTCTGTTGCTGTTCTCTCTCAGCCTAGACTCAGAGTCCCTGGAAAGGTTGAGATGAAGGCCAGGCAGTCGGAGCTCTCCCCTGTTGCCTTGCTGTCTGGCTGTGTCCTCAGATCTGTTAGTTCTGGGGAGGAAAGCCAGGCCCGGGGAGGCTGACAGATAGGCTGGGGGCCTCCTGCTGTTTGTAGAGACACAATGCTCTCCTGCTGACGCTGGAGAACAAACGTGGCCTGAAAGGTTCCTGCAGTGGGACTGGGTCTGTTTTCCCATGGGTGCCCAGGGTCCCAGCACTTGTGTGTGTGTGTGACTGGAGAGACAGAGCCCTGGGCTGGGAGTCAGGGGGTCTTGGGCTGACCAGGCCACTAATTAGCTGTGCCTCTGTGAACAAGTGCAGTCCTTCCCCTGGCCTCTGGTTTCCAGGTCTGCTCAGCCAAGTTCACTTTTAGCTCTAATTCCCTGTGATGAAAGGAAGCAGACAAGGACTGGAAAAGCCCAAACCTTTTATGATTAAATATTGTTGTTTGGCTCAAGAGAACATGTGTTTTGACATGGGATGCATCTGAGCTGAGTTTCTACCTCTGCCATTTATCAGCTGTGTGTGTATGCTTAGGTGGGCAACATAGCATTCTGACGTGTAAAGCAGAAACAGCCTTTTCTACTTGGCAGGTGGTGCTGTAAGGCCTCAGCGACATGGCACATGAGCAGCGCTCTGTGCGTTGCCTGACAAATGGCAGCATGTCATATGCCCTACAATGATGGTCCTTGCTACCATATTAATGGGTGCCTGTTGTACTCCTGCTGCACAGATTGAATGACGAGGCAGGGGACTTGGATGGGAAGGTGATCCAAAGCATTAATTGGTGGGCTCCAGCGGAGGAAAATCCCGTAGCAAGGAGCAGAACACTTGTCCATTGCAGAAAGAACTAGACCTGGGTTTATCTCTTCGCCCGTTTCATGCCAAATGACTTCACACCATCAGATTCCTTCCCTGACAAATGAGATCCTCTATTAGGCAGTTTATTATACTTATGGGATGTTAGTGATTCCCTTCCCCTCCCCCACTTTTAACTCATCTGAGAAATAAATTAAACACATAATTAAGAAGCTGATGGCAAACATTAAAGTGCTATGAAATGTGTAGGCTGGAAAATCACCACCCCTGGCCTACTTTGGATTAATTTTAATAAATCATGGAAATCTGTGTCACCTGCAGACCACCCCTGAGGAAGTGCATCACTGTTGATCCTTCATTTCCTGTGTGAAGACTGTTTATTTCCACCTCAGGGGCTGGCTCCTCTAGGCTCCCCTTCTTGGCATTCTCCATGATCATTATCTGCTGTTTTCCTCTGAGGTGTGCTGATCCTAGCATCATGTGGGGCTGTGTTCGCACTTTTCTCATGCTTAGGTTGTTGCTTAATGTGTTTTATAAGTCTGTGTTCTTCCATGTTGTGGCAGTGTGGTATAGAACAAAATGCTTATTGATGGGCTATGAATAGTGGATGTTTGTTCCTGCTTGGTCACTCTGTGGTGTGATCTCATCAAATCTCAGTTTGCTCAGCTGAAAAATGGGAGCACAGTATGCTTCTAGCCTACACCATACTCAAACAGTCCATGTTTGATTATGATACTGTGTTGAAAACTGTAAGCAGGTTAAGTCACCATCTATAGTGTTGGCATCTCATAGAAACTCCAGTTCAAATCCCAGATACTCCACTTTCAGTTCAGTTCCCAGCTAATGAGACTGTGACAGCAGCAGATAATGGCCTAAGTGTTTCGGTCCCTGTCACTCCTGCAGGAGACGCGAATGAAGCTCCAGGCTTTGGCCTGGTATTCCTGGCTGCCACGGCCATTTGGAAAGTAAACCAGTAAATAGAAAATCTCTTCTTCTCTCCTGTCTTTCTGTCTTTCCCTCTGCCTCTGGATTTAAAAGCAATAAATAATTCTTCTAACAAGAACATACAGGTAAGCCAACATTTAAGAATGGCGGCTTCCTGTGTTTTAGTACATCTCACAACAGGGATGCTATTGGGGCCAGATTTACCCATGAGGAAGCATGTATGTTGCTTGGTCCAAGGTCACAGAGCTGAGCTTTGGATTTTGTCTGCGCATTGAAGACTGGATCCCAATTACTTGGTTTCATAGCTCCATAAAAAGCAAAAGGAGCAGTAATATGGGAAAGCAGACAGAAGGCCTGGGCAGAGGAAGGAAGAAATGTGGCCTGGAGAAGTCTGGAGATTGGTCAAGATCACACGGCCAATCCGTGACTGGTAGTGCTGATGGTCTTCTCTGTCATCAGCATTGTCATCAAGAACAGCAAGCACATACAAAACACTTGCTGTGACAGTCTCCTGCACTGACTCCACAGGGTACCGTGATGGGTTAATCATCACATCAGAATTTTACAGTGGAGGAAACTGAGGCTTAAAGATGTGAAGTCAGGCCCAGCACCATGGCATAGTAAGTAAAGCTGCTCCCTGTGGTGCCCACATCCCTTATGGGTGAGTCCTGGTTTTCGAGTCCTGTACTTTGAGTCCTGCTCCACACTTCTGATCTAACTGCCTGCTAATAATGTGCCTGGAAGGCAGTGAAAGGTGGCCCAAGTCCTTGTTCCTGCACCCTTGGGGCAAGACTCAGAAGAAACTTCTGGCTTCTGCCTGACCCAGCCCCAGAGGCTGTGGCCATTTGGGAGAGTGAACCAGCAAATGGAAAAATCTCTCACTCTCTTTCTCTGTAACTCTAACTTTTAAATAAAAAAAATTTTTTTTAAGTGGTGAAGTCACTAAACTCCTTAGAGTGAGGTAACTTGGGTCTGTGTGATTCCAAAGTTGAGTGTTCAGTCACCAAACAAAATTAAGCATTTCTTATTCTTGCAGGAATATGTCTTAAGGAAATCGATTTTTTTGGTCACAAGAGGGAAATAGCATTGTGGAGGAGGAGGGCTGGGGAAGTGATGCTGTGGACTGCTGCCCTCAGATAGCCAGGTTCTTGACATAAGCAGGTGGTCCATCTCCAGCTGGGTTGGCTAACCACTTGGCATCTGGGAAGAAGAGTGGATGCCTCAACTGTGCATGCAACAAGATTATGAATAATGATGAGCTGTTAATATGCTTCTGATTTGGGAGAAGCCGAAAAGCAGAAGCACTCATTAAGAATTCTTCTATCAGGTATCAAAGTGTGAAAATCTTGGCTTTGGGCATGAATACCTGGTGAAAAACAGCCATGTTGTTCTTAGCCAGCAGATGGGATCATCCTTATTTGGATAAAAGAGCTCTCTTGGCTTTAGGAAAGTTTGTCATTTGAATCTGGGCAGGATCTTTTTGACCATATCAAGGGAGGCTTCTTTGTCAAAGGACAGACTTTGGTCCATTTGCCTGTTGGCCTACACAGGTCACCAATATTTGCCTCTTGGATTGAAAGGTTGGAAATAATTTCCTGTTAACGTTTAGAGCAGCATAATGGTTTGAACAGACAAGCAATGAATCTGAATTGGTCAATTTATTTCAAAGAATTATTGAGTACCTGCTGTTGAATTAGCATGCGAGCTTTGGGTGTTACTGTGGAAAAGACAAGATTGTAGCCCATAGAGAACTAGGATCCTTGTGCAAGGCACATGTGAGCAGACTGGTACAGTGGTAAGTGCCGCTGCGGAGGTTGTAAACCTGTGTCATGAGAAAAGATGAGAGGGATCCATTCCAGCCTGGTATACGAGAACTCGGCCATATGTCAGTAGAATGGGAAGGCTTCTTGTGGAGTTATTCTATGCAGATCCTTGGAGAGAGGGAGTGGACAAGAAAGAGAATCCTGGAAGGGGTGCTTTAGACAAAGGTCTTGCCAGAGCATCAGGAATTTGTAAAGAAGGGGGCAGGGAGAAGGAGGTGGAGCATCTGCTTGCAGAACGCCTATGCACTGGTTTCATTAGAGTGGAACAAAGTAGAACTGCAAACGGCCATCCAGGCTTTGCAGAGGAAATGTGAACTGAATGCCGAAAGTGACAGGAAGCCATGGGGAGGATTTACGGTAGGAAAATGGTGTGGTTAGATTTGTATTTTATAAAGACATTGTGCAACGCAGCTGGCATTGAAGTGCAGCTGGTATCCCACATGTGGGTGCTGGTCTGCTTCTAATTTAACTCTCTGCTAATGTGCCTGAGAAAGCAGAAGATGGCTCAAGTACTTCTGCTCCTTTCACCCACTGGGAGGCCCAAATGGCGTTCCTGGCTCATGACTTCCAGCTGGCCTAGCTATAGCCATTGTAGTTATTTGGGGAATGAACCAGTGGATTAGCTGAGAATCAAATTGATACTTGTATGGAATGCTGGCATTGCAGACAGTGTTTAATGCATTGTACCATGATGTCAGTGCCAACTCTGTTTTTTTTAAGATACTATATGAGAAAGAGTGAACTGAAGAATGAAGGAGTGCAAGGTAGAAGTGAACAATAGCCTTTGCAGTAATGTGAATAAGCCACAATAGAAGGCTGAGCTCAACTAGGAGGCCCACTATGTTCTGAAAAAAATGATTTAGAGGACTGTGAGGCAGTAATGTTAAGGTCGTGATTAGATGGGTGCTGCTAACTGCTCAGAAAGGGTTAATTTTAGGCTGCTTGATTTTCCGTTAGCTAGATCATTCCCTTCACACAGGTACAGTTAATTCTTTGTTTTCACAGGCTGAGAAAAGATTTGACATGTCATTGTGTTTGTAACTACTGATGTAAGAACAAGAATTATCCTGTGATTCCAGAGATAACCTCTATTAACGTTTTGGTAGTTTTCCTTCTAGGTTTATTTGTTTGTTTAAAGCCAGAGAGAGAGACAGAGAAATTCAGAGCTCTTCCATCCAGTGGTTTACCTCACAAATGGCTGGAGCCCAAGCCAGTACTAAGGGCTTACCAGTCCTAAGCCAGGTACCAAGAACTTTCTCTGGGTCTTCCATGTGGGGTAGGGGCCCAAGTACTTGGGCTATCTTCCTCTGTTTTCTCAATCACACTAGCAGAAAGCTGGATTGGAAGTGGAGCAACTGAGACTTAAAATGGTTCCCACCTGGGATGCTGGCAATACAGGCAGCAGCCCCACCAACTATGCTATGGGGCTGGCCACTACTCTTTTTCTCTAGTGAAACTAATTTTAAACATTTTACTATGGGGAATTTAAATACACTTCAAAATAGAATAAATAAAGGGAGGAAATAAACCAATTAGAGACCAAAACAACAGTACACAAAATCAATGAAACAAAGAGTTGGTTCTTCAAGAAAATAAAGAGCATAGATGCCCCACTAGCCTGACTGATCCAAAGTAGAGGACCTGAATCAATAGAATCAGAATTGAGAAAGGGAACATAACAACAGATACCCCGAACATACACAGAATAATCAGGAGCAAGCAACTATACGCCAACAAATCAGAAGTCTTTCAAGAAATGGATACATTCCTGGACACGTACTATCTACAAAAACTGAATCGTGGAGTAATAATAAAAAATCTAAATAAGCCTATAACCAAGAAAGAGATTGAATCGGTAATTAAATCCTTCCCACAAAGAAAAGCCCTGGATCAGATGGCTTCACTCCTGAATTCTACCAAGCATTCAAACAAGAATTGACCCCAAGTCTTCACAATCGATTCCAAACAATAGAAAGGGAGGCAGTTATTCCAAACTCTTTCTATGAAGAAGATACTACCTTAACACTGAAGCCAGATAGAGACACAACAGAGAAAGAGAACTATAGACCAATATCCCTGATGAACGTAGATGCTAAAATCTTCAACAACATGGTGGACAACAGAATTCAACCCAGAGTTTATGGAGCTCTGTTCCAAGGTGAAGCTCACTGGTTTGGTCCACAAAATAGCAGGCCACTGTGGTCACAATGGACTAAGCTGTGCATTCCTTAAAATGGAAAATAAGAATAAAAAAGAAAATAGAACAAATAGTACAATTACCTCAACAGACCCATTTCAGCTCTTATAACTGGCAGTCTGTTCTTTCTCTTTTTAAAGATTGACTCACTTATATGAAAGTCAGAGTTACAGAGAGGGAGGGAGGAGAAAGATACAGAGAGAAGAGGAGAGAGATCTGTTTAGTTAGTTCATTCACCCAAAGGCTGCAATGGCTAGGGCTGAGCTAGGCCAAAGTCAGGAGCCAGGATTTTTTTTTCTATAGTTTAAGATCTTTATTGAGGTATAATTGAAAGAGAATAACTTTTGCATATGTAAAGTATACCACTTTTGCTATATGGAGACATCATTAGTGAATCTATCGTTATAACCAAGATTGCAAACCTTTCCATCAACATTCAGAAGCTTCCTCAATCCTTTGCAACCTGTTAGCATCTTTGACCTTGTCTCCAGGCAAGCCTGGGTAGGTTTTATAGAATTATATAGAAATAGAATTATGATACTGAGACAACCCTATATATTCTTCTCTTTTCAGTTTGTATTGATTGAACTAGCCTCCTCTTCCTGGTATAAAATCCACTTGATCATGACGAATGACCGGTCCTCTTTGTATTTTGCTAGCTTTGGTAATAGTACAGATTTTGTGTCTACCAGGAGCCAGGATTTTTTTTTCCAAGTCTCCTACATGGGTGGCAAGGGCCCAAGCACTTTGGCCATTTTCTGCTTCTCTCCCAGGAGCGGTTAGCAGGGAACAGGATCAGAAATGGTGCAGCTGGAACTCAAACCATCACTCATAAAGGATGTCAGGTTCTCAAGTGACAACTTAACTCACTGTACCACAATGCCAACCCCAGTCTTCCTTTTCAGAAGTTGCATTTTAAACTTACAAGCAAGTCTGTATGTTTTTGTTTTAACCTCAAAGTTGAGCCTGCTACCTTATTTTGTTTTGTAGTCCTGGGTGTTTTTCACATGCTAATCCTGCAAGCTCTTTGATAATTTCCAGATGTTACATCTTTACACAAAATATTGAATGGAGTGGACTGCAGATCAGAGCCTCATCGTATACTACCAGAAACCTGGCAAAAACACCTGATTCCCCACCTCTTTGGGGAAGACCAAAGCAGAGGATAAGTAGTTTAAGGAGAGAGATATCCCCAGCACAGAATAGAAGCTTTTGTTTTGACTCACCATGGTTGTCTCAGCAATGGAGCCAAAGCTGTTGATGAAAATATTGCAACTCACATTCACTGGGGGACCTGCCAAACAAGAGACATTCTTGGTTAGTCCCTTTGCTGTGGAGAAACACACTAGGAAACCTGTTCCTGGGACATCTACTCCAGGGGTGGATGCCCCTTGGTGGAGGAGGTCCTGGTTTGTCTTGTACCCTACTCTTGGTTACTTGGGATTCCCAGTTACCACTTAACATTTCTATGCCAGACTTCCTGGTCCCCAAGTGAGCACCAGGTACAGAACACCAGAGGCTGAGTCGAGATGTTCTTTCATTAACGCAGGGTGATTCATCATCCTGCCATATGGTTGAAATCCCTTCCCCAAACCCCACCGGCTTCCTTCTGTATTGCTTTCGAAATGTATTTATGGCTGTAACATTTGGAGGACATCTTGGGAATCGCCAGGAACAGCAAGTTCCCTTCCTTGAACTTATGAACCAAGAATGATTGCTTGAAAGGGCATTGGTGTAAATTACCAGCAGAGGAATCCAGAGGGAAGTCCCGCAGTGTTTGTGTTACAAATACTTTCCCAGGCAAATGTTTGGAATCTTACTGTACAGGAGGGAAGACATGGAGGAGCAGTCAGTACTCACTAAGCATTAGGATGTCTGCCTCCGTGCAGAGGATGTCACTGCCTTCACTCTCCTCCTCTCAAAAGCTCCCTGAGAGGGTTGGCTGTTATCTCTATTTACAGATGAAGGGACAGAGCCTGGGGAGAAGTTATATGTTCACAGCCATACAACTGTTACCAGTTTTACAATGTTTGCGCCAGAATTTGGGTTCCGATTGGGTCATCTAAATGACTGTGCTGTGGTAAGCAGGTGCAGAGGAAGGAAGGTCAAGCTCATGGTCACACAGGTGAAGGCAGAATTCCGAATTTCAGGCACTGGGGTCTACATAAAGCAACATGAGGACCAGCATCACAGGACTAGGAAGGGATGTGAGAGCAAGAGCGAGAGTGAAAAAGGAGTAGGAATTCAGGTGAGAAAGATGCTAGAAGAGGCACAGATCTCAGTGAGGGTGAATACCTCAACCTGACCTTGAAGCTGTGTAGGATACGGATATTAGACTAGTCTGTCACTCAAACATTGTAATTTGCAGGGTGTAAACTTTTGTCAGTTCCTTGTTGCTTGTTCCCCATGAGATAAGATGTAGGCAGGGTAGAATCACTGCCTCAACTCCGCTAAGGACTAAGAGAAATGTAATGACCCACTTAGTCACCCAAGAAGTGGTGAAGCCATGGCTTGAGCCAAATCTTACTATGGGAAGAAAGAAGTCGGAGTAGGGACCTCCTCCATTTTGTCTCTTTAACAAAAATATCTGAAGCATTTTTACTCAGTCAAGACTTCCGTCTTTACAGAAAGCTTGATATATAATATAGGTGGGAATTTGGTGGTGGGATGATGAAGTTTTTCTTTCAAGCAGGTGCCCAGGGTGTTGGGTCTTAGGTGTGACTCCAGCACTCACTGGTTTTGAGCTCAGGCATGTCCCTTCCTTTTTCTGGGTCTTGGTTTCTCATCAGCTATAGGGAGGGTAACTTTTGACCTCGGCAGTTCTTCTCAGCTCCAGTGGCTTGAGATTTCCTTGTGGAAGCCACCCCTTTGAAGTTCAAGGTTAGAGGATTTCTGGGCTGAACGATTTTTGAAAGGCCATTTCATTACTTACACACCCCAAGTGACGTGGAGACAGGTTTGTCTGCAGCAGATCGCCTGGCAGACTTGTTAAAGTTGTGGTTTCCTTGGCCTAACTCTGCACACAGTGTATCCAAGTCCCTGGGGTCTTTCTGTGTAAGGAGCTCTTAGGGTGATTCGCATACCAACCAGGGCAGGGGACCAACTCCCCACTCCAGGCTGAGCGCCTGAACGCTTGTTTATTTCATCTGCAGTTATATGGTGCTTGTGAAAAGCATTTTTGTCCCCTTACACTGAACAGAACTCTGTCTCCTTGTCATTCTACTGATACAAAGGTCCCTATAGTTTATCACTCAGCTACCCAGTTAGCTAAGGTTTTCTCCTAGAGTTAGCCTCGTACCATTAGGATGCTTGAAAGTTACTGGCTGTGCTGTGACATGACACAGCCAGAGTTCCCACCCAGACCCTACAAGTGTCTGGCATAGTGAGCTGGTACGAGCCCAGGGGACCCCATGAGGAGGTGTAGTTTGTGGAAGTAAAATTATTCTCAAGAAAATTGCAAACTGGCTGCCTTTGGCAGTAGCGTAATGCATATATTTCATTAAATATTAAAGTTTAATTTTGCTTTTGCAATATGTGCTTGCATCAGATTGTGTCCCTGACCCTGGAACCACTGAAGCCTAAGCAGACACAGAAGCTGAAAACTGGGACGGTCTTGCCCTTCCTGACTATTCTCCAATGTGGAAACTGTGGACCTGATCAGATAACGGGGAGGACTAGAATTGAAGTTCAAGTTTCTTTGCTTCCTAGCTTGTATTACCAGCGGGTCCTGCAGATGGTTCCTGCTATTACTGGCTGCCCCTGCCTGTAGGAGTTTCAGGCACAGACAGGTTCCTAAGCTTCAGGAGGCTGCTGAGGGCTGGAGTTTTCAAGCAGCGGAGGTCTCTTGTGCTGGGGCCTCAGGGATCCCGATCTGCAGGGCCTTTTCGGGAGCTCTCTGGTTTTCATGGGACGTTGGGAGACCTTCCCCGTATCTGCTTGGACACGCCAAAGAGATGACAAGGGTAAGGAGCAGGACAGCCTTCCTTGCCAGGACTTTGGGTCTTGTCGGAAGAGAGGACAAGGCAGCTTTTTTTTTTTTTTCCCCAAGCTCCTGGGATGAGGTCCCAGGAAATGACACCTCACTCCAAGTCAAGAAATACCAAGCACAGGGTTTAGAAAGACCTGAGATGATGGGTTTTATGCTTAAGTGTTCTGCATAGTGTCCTTGGTCTAGGAAGGGCAAGGGCCCCTGTCCAGCGGTCTTAGAGAAATGTTATTTTTAAAGACGTCTACCACTACTTGAGAAAGTAAATAAATGAATAAGCAAGCAAGTAAATCGTGAACATTAGGCAAAGAATGAAGTCAAGGTGGCTGGATTAAAGTTCCTGTCCTCCACTATGTGACTTGGGAAAGCCCCTTAGCTGCTCTAAGCCCAAGCATATTTGTTGTCTTGTGTGTTAATTCTTTGACTTAAATTGATTGAGGGCCTCCCATGTGCTAAGGATGGTAATATACACAGAGGATAGCTAAAACATGAACTCTGGAGGCATCCATATTCAACAGAAGGAAGTCCCTCTTAGATCTGGATGGGAAGACCCTAGCACCTTTCTCTGAGATGCAGTTCTGAGGCGACCCACCAGGGGGCGTACAGGACTGAAATGCCTAAACCTGTTGGCAGATTTATAATCTGATGGCCAGAGACCATTACCAATTCTTATGTGTGTTTCATTCTCTCAACAGCTTTTAAATGCTGTGGTCCTGTTAGCAGTTTTCAAGAGTCACACAAACTCCCAGTCTTATCTTGAAAGGCTTAGCTGCCACCAGGCCCACATTCTTATCTGATAGCCACTAGTAGGGGATGAATTTTCTAGTCTCTCTCCTGCTTTCTTTTATGCTCCCACCTGAACCCTCTGGGCATTTGAGATTATGATTCCTGAGAAGAAGGGCCTGGGTTGAGTGTTCCGTGGCAACAATCTTGGTCCTTACTTGGCTATGTTTGGGGAAACCAAAGTGATGCTAACCCTCCTGGAAATCGCAGCCTCAGGACACAAGGTGCAGGGTCAGAGTGAAGGAGGCTCAAGGTGAACAGGGGTGGGAGGGGAGCGTGAGCACCTCCAGATTGGTTCCTATTTACAGAGCTTTTTGGGACGAGCATTCTTGGAGAGAGGATTTGGATAACAGGGAGCAACGAGAGCGAATATTAGGAGGCTACTAACAGCTGTCACAGCCTTTGGTCTTGGACTTGAACCAGAGGAACAATGAGGATGGACATTTTGGAGTCAAGAGTTGATCAGGAGGCTGGCTGCTGGTCCTTGGAATAGGATTTTTACAGGGGTCCTGGGAGGAACGTCAGAGTGCACACATCCTTCAGACGATGCCTACAGAATCCGGCTCAGGAGCCTGAAGTGATCACGACCCTCTAAAGTGTTGCTCAACAAAGGGAATTGATTTCTTTTCTTCTTGTTATAGAGATCAAGATCCCATAGGACAATGAGAGTAAAGAGGACCTTATCAGAGCACCTGAACTAGGACTTGTAAATTGGCAACATGCCGGGGGTGCATCTAGGTAAAAAAGGTGCTTGGAATGGGCTTGCATGTTTTAGGAATTAGGATTTCATGTGAATATTGATTTTTGGTTCTTTATCGGAACACTGGATGATCTGGCAATACTGGGCATACATTTCTCAGTTGGCTACAGGCTGGGACTGAGGAAGCTCTGCCCCCTTTGCAGTAGTCTGTTCCCCTGTTTCTACCCCGTCCACTGCTATCACTCCCTTGTGTCTTATTCTTGGTTCTCTTCACTCATGTAAGTTACCTACTTAGACCTGGCAAGCATTTGAATTTGTAACTCTGGTTTATACTGGAAGCTTTCTAAATTATTTGTTGATTCATGGGAACTTTTCAGCCAGAGAAACTATAGTTCCAATTCCCTTATCTAAGTCAAGAAAAAGTGGAGCTACTTGGGGGGAGAAGCAGAGATGAGTCGGCTGTTTTTGCTTGATGCTTCTCCTTTTTGGAGCACCTGGTAGCAGGCCTAAAGCTCCATGAAGCATGTGTTTAAAACTGCCCCTATAGCCATCTCTAGTCCTGCAGAGATGAAAAAGCCAGCAGCCCAAGGAAAGGGGAGGCAGTGGAACAGTTTGTGCCTGAGCCCAAGTTTGAACCCATTTCTCCATGTTCTGTGCTTCTCTCCTATTACACAGAGGTGGAAGGCAGATCTGAATTCACTTTTTGATTCCCGGCAGCCATATAACATGTCCTATTAAGTTGGTTTTCTGTGGCTTTGTTGTGGGTCCATGGGAAAAAAGAATGAGCTGGGGAAAGACTTCCGGAATTCACACCACGTATCTACCACCTTGCTTACAATGCTATGCCGCTTGCCTCTAACCTGGCGTAACATTTCCCTGTGGATCTGGAGGGAATGTTTTCCCTACCTTTAAAATTGGGCCTGATTCTGGCATCGTATCCAGACGTTCTTCCCATTAGCTTATCCAGGAAATCTGAGGGTGACATAGGCTTGGGTGCAGAGCGGGCAGCTTCAGCCTCCTTAGAAGCAGCGAGGCTGAGAAGAGAGAGAGAGAGAGGAAAGAAAGTGGTTAGTTAATGCTGATGTTTCCTCCTGCTGGGATCAGATCTCAGTGTTGTCCAGCCTCTATGGAACCCACAAAGTATTCTTGTTTCCAGAAATGGGGAATGGGGGTCCCTAATGTGGTCCAGGGGCCTAGGTTCAATTTTTTACCCAGCCCAAATATCAGCCAGCCATGATTCTGGCAGCATCAACCACATGACTGATCAATGCTGAGATACCACGGTCCCCTCAGGGCATCCTCTATGGGATGCTGAGCAGTCTTGCACTTGCTTCTGGGTTGCCCTGGGAAAGGGATTTAAGGGTTAACATGTATTTTAGATCCCTGCACTCTCTTAGGTACATGGAACCACATAGCCAGAAAGGGCCTTGGAGATCAGGTAACCTAGCTTTTTCTCAAGGCTTATCTTCATCAGCCAGTAACTTAAAAAAAATAGTCTCTAAATAACTTTTTTTTTTTTACTATTTTTTTTATTTAAGAAGACTTGACTGATATATAAAATTGTACCTATTTACAGTGTGCACATAATGTCAAAATGCATAAATATTGCACAATGTTCAAATGAGGGTAAACATATCTATTCATATACATCATTTCTTTCTGTTGAAAACATTCAAAATCCTTTATTCTGGCATCATGCTAAAGTGTTTATTTTCAAAAGGCAGAGTGGTGGAAAGTGAACCCTTGCAATTACTAGGGTTGAGCCAGGCAAAAGCTGTGAACCTGGAAGTCTATCTAAGGTTCCACGTAGAAGGCAAGTGCCCGGGCCTGGCATGGTGGCATAGGCCCTCATCTTGCACACTCTGGGATCCCATATGGGCACCAGTTCTAATCCTGGCAGACCCACTTTCCTTCCAGCTCCCTGCTTGTGGCCTGGGAAAGCAGTCAAGGATGGTCCAAAGCTTTGGGACCCTGCCCCCACGTGTGGGAGACCCAGAGGAGGTTCCTTACTCCCGGCTTTGGATTGGCACAGTACCAGCCATTGCACTCACTTGGGGAGTGAATCATCAGATGGAAGTCTTCCTCTCTGTCTCTCCCCCTCTCTGTATATCTGACTTTGCAATAAAAATAAATAATTCCTTAAGAAGAAGAAGAAGAAAAAAGAAGGCAAGAGCCCAAGCACTACCTGTTACATCCTAAGATGCACTAGCAGGAATCTGGATCATAAGTGGAGGAGCCAGGACTTGTACTCTGCATAGAATTAGGACATTCTAAGTGGCAGCTTATGTGACCATGCCACATTGCCAGTCCTGGCTTCATTTTTATTAGACAAAAAAAAATACATTATTGTTATCTGTCACCATCCTACTGTGCAATAGGACATATTACTACTTACTCCCTTTAAAAAAAGATTTATTAATTTTTTTTATTGGAAAGGCAGATCTACAGAGAGAAGGAGAGACATAAAATTCTTCCATCAGCTGGTTCACTTCCTAAGTGGCCACAACAGCCAGTTCCGAGCTTATCTGTAGCCAGGAGCTTCTTCTGGGTCTCCCATGTAAGTGCAGTGTCCCAAGGCTTTCGTTCATCCTCTATTGCTTTCCCAGGCCACAAGCAGGGAGTTGAATGGGAATAGAGTGGCCAGGATATGAACCTGTGCCCATATGGGATCCAGGCGCTGAAAGGGGGAGGATTAGCCAATTGAGCCATTGCACTGGCTCCCATTACTTCTTACCCTTGCCTATAACTTGGTATTCATTCATCAGCCTTTTTCCAACTCTCCTTCACCTCTCCTCTGGTGCTACTTTACTCTGAATCTTTTTTTTTTCTTTTTAGGTTCTGCATATGCATGTAATCATTCAGAATTGTGTCTTATTTCAGTTAAAGCAGTGACCTCCAGTTCCATCCATGTTGTCGCAAATGATGAAATTTCATTCCTTCAATGGTTGAAAGCCGTTCTATTGTGTCCATTCATCTGTTGGTGGATATTGAGATTGTTTTCATTGCTTAGCTATTGTGAAGAGTTTTGTAATAAACATAGGCGTGCAGATGCATCACAGACAGACTGATACTATTTCCTTTGGATATTTACCTTCTAGTGGGATAACTGGATTGTATGATAGTTCCATTTTTTTTTTACCTTTGTGAGGACACACAGAAGTAATTAGGCATTCCTGTCTTGGGTCTCTTCACAACTTTTATTTATGGGACCACTATATTATAATGAAACACACCCTTTAGAAAACATTCAGTTGGAAAAGTCCAGCTACCAGGAAGGTGCTGTGTGTGTAGCCTGTCAAGAGTTGAAGGGTTGGAAATCAAACTTCTGGAGATGCTTATACTGTGTATGCCCCTGCCCCCTCTGCCTACTCCATTCAACAAAGTGGTTTCATGTTCTCATTCACACCATGGTATAAATCACACTGTGGTATAAATGTCCAAGAATAATGGACTTTAATTTGCCAGTCTTGTACAGATTTCAGTGAGTTAAGACTGGAGACTTAAGGGTTGATGAGCAGTTATTTGGACTGCTGTGGGTAACGGAAGTTTTCTAATCCTGAAATCATGTGCAGAAGATACCTGGAAGCTATAAACAATCTTGTCTTTGGCTTGTGGGTCCAAGGGTTGGAGGAAGGACATGGATAGAAATGTGTGTGTGTGTGTGTGTGTGTGTATGTATGTATGGGGGAGAGAGAGAGAGAGAGAGAGAGAGAGAGAGAGAGAAAGAGAAAGGAAGGCAGGAAGGAAGAAAGAAAGAAAGAACGGAAGGAAGGAAGGAAGGAAGGAAGAAAGAAAGAAAGAAATAGGGAGAGAGATATACAAACTTCTGAACCCTAGTCTGGTAGGACAAGGTATTCCCCAACAATTAGTAATTACTCTTCTTCCTCCTCCTCTTCAGTGATCTCATCAGTTGTGTTTAAATGATCTTTCCTAATGGTTGAATCTCGAATCCTAGCCTGTCCACTTAAAACCCCCGTTCTCCTTTGTAAACACCCACAAGCTGTGTCCTTCATAATACCTTCTTCCTATTCATCTAAGTGTATTCCTATGTCACAGGCTTCCCAGATAACATCCGTTTCCTACCACTCTCTAGGGTTAAAAGTCTCAGAACCATCTTGTTCCTTGGTCTCCCTCTTCACTTACCTCCCTACAATAGTTACCATCAGGGCGTGGGTCATGCCACCTGGTAATACAGTGATTTGCGTTTTAGGAGCAGGAATCAGGGTGGCTTTATCTATTGTCTGTTGGTTGGTCCTTTTGGATCCCCTACTGTGTCTACCATGATGTCAACAACTTAATTGGTGCTCGGTAATCACGTATTGAGTGAATGAATGCATAATATATTTTACTTTAATTAATCAAGTATCCTGGATGGTAGGAAATGTTCATAAATATTTATATATGGGCTAGCAACTTTAAAATAATTAGACTATTATGCACAATGATGAATAACACTGAAAGCAATCTGGCATCCCCTGGAGATTCGGAAGGTGTTCTAGGGTTGCACAATTGTGTTTAGTAATCACAGGGTCCTTTATTTGTATCCTGAAGACCTATTTCTGATGAATAGGATTAGGGACACCTGTATGTTACTCTGTGTGTGTGCGTGTGTGTGTGTGTGAGAGAGAGAGAGAGAGAGAGAGAGAGAGAGAGAGAGAGAGAGAGACTGGAGGCAGGCAGTCTGTGATGGAGGAGATCTCTAGATGTGAGGTACATGTGTGTTCTGTGTACAAGATGGTATGTGTAAAGATTAGGGTATTCATAGGAGTATGTGTATAAATGCAGTGTATTGTGTTACACAGATTTTTTTAAATGTGTGATATGTGAATACTCATGTTCATGTGAAAAAGTGTTGACAAATATGGCATCTAATGTGGGCACGTGTAGGCATTCATGGGGTATAGGATGTGAATGAATAACATGCCTTTGCATATGTGTGTCTGGGATGTGTGTATTGCACATGTTTTCATTGGAGTATGATAGTGTAAAAGCAGAAAAAGAGCAGGTGATTTGGAATCGATTTATGTTTCAGTCATTAATCAGTTATGTCACCTTGGGAAAGTTACTTAGCCACTCAAGCTTTAGTTTCCTCATCCATCAAATGAATTTTATGTAAGGAGTAACCAAGGAGGCTACAGAGGTTAAAAAAAGAGAGCCTAGGACATTTGTTGAGAAACAGGCAATAATTGATATGTTATCTTCCCTTTGGTGTGTGTGTGTGTGTGTAGCCGTTCAGAGCCAGTCGTCCTGTCTCTCACTGCTTGCAGCTGCACCATGGGGGAGCATAGCTGGGAGAGCCCCCAGATAGCTCTCAAAGCTCACAGTGAGTCCTGCAGTGCCACCTTGGCTCCACCAACACCAGAATCAGGGCTGCCATGCTGCTCTGCCAAGAGTCAAGGGCAACCTCAGGTAGATAAGTGGTGAGTAACCCTCTGCTGTTCTGAGTCACTCTTGGATGTTTTGTAGGAGTGGCAGTTAGGAAGTCTTCATAAGCTCTTCTTTCTCCAGCCCCTCCTCTTTGATAATAAGATTTGGGAATACTCCTTGCCAGTAGTTACTAGAGCGTAAGCAATCTCTTGGCCCTTAGGCCTCGTTCTTAAACCTGAATCCTATTAGGCATTATGGTGGGAGAATGAATTCACCCCAAATTATCTCAAACCACTTGCTATTAGCATGCCATTTAATACCAGAATCCTCCCCAGAGATGTGGAGTCCTTGGGCTGTTCTAGTTGGCACATCTGCTGTAAGATATCTTAGGTCTGGTAATCTGAACACTGGCTCACATAAAACCGTCACCCTGAATGACTGCATGCAGCAGTGGCTCTGAGTGGTTAAGCATCTGGTCTCAAGTCACACAGCGCTTTAATGAAAGAGGGTCTTAGAATTCAGCTTCTCTGGTAGTGGCACTTTCAAATGCTGAAAAGCATGAGAATTGTGCAAAATATAAAGTCATGGTGGCACCTATAATTTCAAATTGTTAAACCCAAGAAAAGGAAAATGTGTATCTTTCTTCCAGTGATCCTGGTAGACATACCTGCATTTCTCACAAGTTGAACTGAAAAAGAAATAGTGATGAATGACTGTTATAACCTTGCTCTGTCTCACAGTGGAAATCTTGGACGTTCTGAGACTCTCCAGTTTCTCCCATATATTGTTTTTCAGTTCTTTTCTGGGCATCATTTTCCTCATTCTGGCCCTGTTTATGCATCACATCCACAATTGCTTAATTTTTCATCATCTTTAAAAAAGGAAAAGTCTGTCTTACCACTAATGAATGGAACACTAGTGCTACTTGCCATCATAGAAGGTAATTGTAGTGAACATAGTGAAGACAAAGAAAAGAGTTTAAAGTTGTAGTTGTCTGCCTCTTGCTGCCTGGCAATGTCCTGAGCCCGAGGCTTGTCCTCAGTTGCAAAGAAAGATCAGTAAGTGTTAGAGACATATTTGTACCTAACAGAGACTTTCATCCCTCTGGTTCAACTCCAAAAGGCCCCTAATTCATTTCCAAATACAAAGGCTCCACCTTAATGCCAAAATAGCCATGCCCCTCCACTTGGTAATCCTCGAGCATTTCTGTCTATATTTAGACACTACAATTTGCACAGAATTATTCCAAGTCCCGCTGCCTCCTTTCCCCACATGGTAAATCTGCGCTCTGTGCATCTGTGTGGAGTAAACACACATCCAGGAGCTCTTGATAGGCGTTTGGAGCCATGACCTCTGCCTTTGGTGCACTTAAGCTGTGAGCTATTCTACGGAGAAGCTGGGGATGAACCTGAGAAATGAAACATGCACTTGTTTGGGATTTTCAGGCCTTATAAAAGTATTTGGAAAGGATACAAATTGTTTCAGGGATTACTGAAACATCAGACTTAGTTTGGTCAGATTTGATTGCTTAGTAATTTTCAGAAAGCTGGTCAGGTCTTCTGGGACCCAGGTTTTGTTGTTTTTATATTTTGTAGTTCCTCCCTGACGTGTATGGTGTTAGATGCACCACCTGGACAGAGCACTGGACTATCCATCACCTTCTTTCTAGTCAGGCCATCAACCACACGAATGGCCTTGGGAACTTAGAAGGCCTTAGCTGTCACCAAGAGGAGTTCAACAGGGGGATGGAGACAGGGTGATGTAATGGGGTAGGGGCTGTGACTTCTGCTAAGTCCCTTCTCTTCTTTGCTTTTAGTTTCCTAAAACATACAATGGGGGCGGGAGGGATTAAGATACTCTCTAAGACTCCTTCCAGCCCTAAGTCATCATTTTGTGGTCTATAATATTTTTCTCTCTTTATTTCTTTTCTCCTGTCTCCCCCCTCCCTTCCTTAATCTCACCTTTCTTTTTAAAAATATCTTCCCTCCCTCTCTCCCTCTCTCCCTCTCTCCCTCTCACCCTCTCCTCTCTTTCCTCTCTTTCCCCCTTCTCCTCCTTCCCTCTCTTCCCTCCCTTCCCTCCATCTACTTTTGGGATCCAAATGTGGGCTCCCTTAAGGAAATGTGCATGTGCTTGAATTTTGGTTCTTCCTCATTCATTCTCAAGATTTCTCTCCAATGGGCTAAACTGTTTCTAAGGAACTTGTTGAAAGAAAGGCCAAATCAATGCTCAGATTGCCATTCTTCAGTTGCAACAACAATTGGATATAGGAAATCAATATGCAGCTGCCAATCTGAATTTCAAATGAGTTCAGGTTGGCAACAGGACTGGAGAGAAAAATTTCTGTTATGCCTTACATGGGAATCCATCCACAAGAACCAGTCTTGGTTAGCAGAGTGTAGGTCTCCCCAAAGGTCTCATCTCCCCAGGAATTTTCCATGTGTGGGGAAATCCCTGTGGTCAGATTGGGACCAGGGGCAAAGACAAAAAGTGAATGACAAGCAAATGGCTAAGAGGCTGGGCTTAAACAAGGGAAAGAATTGTAGGGCTGGAGGGGGAAGTTAAAGGTGCAGGTTGTAAGGGAAAGGGAATAGAAGGAAGGAGACAAAGAGGGAAGAGAAAAAGTGGGTGTGTTTGAGTCTGGCTAGAACTGTATAACGAGTGAGCGTAGAGGGAAAGTCACCCAGCTGTGTTTGACATCAGGGTGTGTGGGAGTGGGGATTCCAAAAGACTTTGTAGAGAAAATTACTTTCATAGAAAATTTGAAGGTTGGATGTGGAATTGGCCTGAAGAAGTGATAGAGAAAGGGTGTTTTATGTGGAAAGAGTAGCATATACAAAGCCTAGAGGTGAGAGAGTGCTTGGAGAAGTAGTGTACGTTTAGTGCTCCTAAAAGGGAAAGAGTAACAGAGGAAGGGAGGCAGTCATCAGAGACAGGGCAAGAAAGAGAAAGACTAGATACATACATATGCTGAGAATAGAAAGTAAGAGATGAGGAAGGAGTCCGTGGTTGGATCATAATCTGTGTTCTTGTTGTAAGCAGGGCGCAAAGCTCCCCAGGGATTTCATCCCAAGTTTCTCCAATTGTGAAATGGCCATTTTGGATTGGCTCAGGCTTCGCATGGAGTGTGGATGCAGTTCAATTGGCGGTGGCTGTTCAGGGAAGGGTGCAGGGGCTGAACCAGCAGCTGAGAGTGGCAAGGTGAGTTACCAGTTTCGGCCAACATGCTATACTGTGGGTGCTAGCTCTTTTGGTTTTGCTGGGGATATAATTTTACACACTTGTAGGATACAGTGTGATCATTGTGTATATGTAAACATTATAAGGATCAAATCAGAGTAACTAGTATTTCCATCTGTTTTAATATTGAACATTAAATTATGTTGGGAGGCTTCAAGTCTTGAATGATGGTCTCTCTTTTTTTTTTTTTAACATTTATTTATTTTTTGATTGGAAAAGCAGATTTATAGAGAGGAGAGACAGAAAGATCTTCCCTCTGCTGGTTCACTCCCCAAGTGGCCACATAGCCCCAGTTGAGCTGATCCAAGGCCAGGAGCCATGAATTTCTTCTGTGTCTTCCATGTGGCTGCAGGGTCCCAAGGCTTTGGACCATCCTTGGCTGCTTTCCCAGGCCACAAGCAGGGAGCTGGATAGGAAGTTAAGCATCCGGGTCATGAACTGGTGCCCGTATGAGATCCTGGCACTTATAAGTTAAGGATTTAGCCATTCAGTCATTGTGCTGGGCCCTGATCCTTATGATTTATTAAGTATCCACTGCATGCATAAGGTGTGTAGGGGAAATGCAGACAAATAGATCACTTCCACAGAAAAAGCACTCCATGTGGGCTGGATTTTTGTTTGTGTTGGTCAATGCCCGAGCTACAGTTAATTTTACAGTTAACTGTAACAATTAATTTTACAGTTAATTTTAGTTTATGAATACTTTTAGAAAGACCCAGAATTTGCCAGGATCTATGTTTCGTATTGGGGATAAAAAAGCTTTCTTCTGCCTCCTTGCCCGTGGGCCAGCCTTGGGAAGAGAATAGAGGATGGTGAAGGGAGGAGTATGTGATGTTGAGTCAGGTCGGCACTCTTGACCTTGTAGAAACAATCAGTTTCCCAGTTCTGGCTCTGATGCCAAGGGAGTGGGGGGTTCTTGAACATTGTGGGCCCTGCTGACCATCCTCAGCTTTGCCAGGAAACATCTGGCTTTCCCTGGCCAGCTGTGTAATTCTGGCTTTATTTGATTGCAGTAAGAGGCTTAAGCTGGCCTGGGAGTGCCTTACATTTTTATTACTCTCACTTCATGATCTGCTAAGCGCCCCTGGGGGCAGCATGTCACAGTTGGCATGCCATGAGACCAAATCTCCTCTGATCTTATGGAACAAGACCTCCTTTCCCCTTCCTCTCCAACACCCACAACTGTAGCTGCCTCCTTGTAAGGAGATGGGGAAGAAACATAAATAATTGAACTTGATTCTTGTCGGTCCTGAGTTCTTGGACTTGGAAGGAACCTAGATATTCCATGTGGATCTCTCCCACACCTGCCCCTAAGGAAGTCTGATGCTCAAGGTATCTGAACATGCTCTGTCCTCAATTCTACTCTGTTTCCCTGGGTCACCTTTTATTGACTCATTCTCCTGCTTCTTTAGTGTGCCCCTACAAAACTTGTCCAGCAGTAGAGCTAGGTGAGTGAGGTGCCTAACAAAGTGTAAACAGCCTTAAGTCACTCTTAAGGTCATGGAAGTCTCAGCCTTGTTCTTGCAGGGACCGGAGAGTGAGCATCCCCTTAAGTTTCCAGCCTGATTGACCTCAGCTAGCAGGGGCCTCTGTTACAGCATCTTGGTTCCTGATCTGTCTAGGATAGAATTTCTTATAGATGAGCAAGTATCCACCATGAATACAGGGAATCTCTACCTCTCAGCATTCCATTTTATGTTCCAAAAGCTTTGTCTATGAAATGCATATTGAAATACACATCACATATTTAATCTCATTTCATTCTCCAAATGCCCTTAGAGATAGGAATTTGGTCCCCATTTTACAGATATGAAAACGGAAGCTTTGTAAAGGTGTGGCTCAATGTGCCAAAGTCTGGCATCTGACACTGCATTTGCTTAAGTGATGCAGCCTTTCTCTTCCCTCATCTCCCTTCTTGCTCTGTGTGCATATGTGTGGCAAGGATGGGAGTATGACAATCCTTGACCTCTTTCAGTTCAAGCTCAACCTTCAGTTTATAATCTACCTTTCTCTGAGGATCAGACAAATCAAAGTGTTATGTAGACAAGATCCTGAAAACATGATTTTGATGAGGCCCAGAACCTGGCATGTAGTCAGGGCTCAATAAAATTTGTTGAGCAGATGATCCACACTTGGAGTTCCAGAGGAAACTTTATTTAGCTCTATAGCCATTGGGCATCAGTGGTATGATTTGGAGGAAGCAAAAAACAAACGGCCCAGAGCAGTAGCCTAGTGGCTAAATCCACACCTTGCATGTGCCGGGCTCCAATAGGGGTGCCGGTTTGTGTCCTGGCTGCTATACTTCCCTTCCAGCTCTCTGCTTGTGGCCTGGGAAAGCAATAGAGGACAGACCAAAGCCTTGAGACACTGCACCCATGTGGGAGACCCAGAGGAGGTTCCTGGCTCTTGGATTCAGATCATTTCAGCTCTGGCCATGTGGTCACTTTAAAAGTCAATCAGTGAATGGAAGATTTTTCTCTTTGCATCTCCTTTTTTCTGTAAATCTGACTTTCCAATAAAAATAAATAAATCTTAAAAACAAAATAAAGCTCTTAACCCTGGTCCTTTATGCTTAGTTGGCCTCTGGGTAAAATTTTTGATGTCCACTGGGAAAACTTAAAGCAGGAAAACAGTGGAAGTGAAATGTTCTGATGATGCTCTCTCTTTTAAGAAGCATTGGAAACGTTCCCATGGAAATATGTGTACCAGTCATCTGGGAAAAACCTCTGTGCATCCACCCCTTCCTGTCCTTTGTATCACTAATTATGATTCTACAGCAGGCATATCGCATCTCATTCTGCCCTGATTGTACCTGTATGTTTCACTTGGGAAAATTCTCCCGGGCCTCTGACCTTGACTGTCATTCTGTGGTCTGGTCCTACAGTGAAAGAACTTTTGGCTTAGGTCTATGGGCACCAAGTAGCTTCCCAGATGAGCTGTAATGTGAGGAATGCAAGTGGATTCTTCAGCTATGTGGGTGCTGAAGAACAGGCCTACGGGGTTGACTCTGGGTAAAAGCTCTCTGCAGACTGCATCCTGTGTAATCAGTATGCATCCCACGAGCTGGACAGGAGAGCAAATGGCTCTCATTACTTTCGATGCAGCTTTCTCTTTAATCAGATAAATCTCGCCAGAGAAATGTGTTTTTGCAGAGAATGGAGCTCAGGGCTTCTGTACCAAAAGTTTTGAAAAAAAAAAAAAAGGTTGCATTGATCAGTAGTGATTGGCCATTTGAGGTTGCACAGGCCTGGGTATGTACTTGGGGCTGCATATTGTATATCTGTTTCTGTATTTAACCTTCCTAACAGTTTTGAATGACAGCATCATTAATCCCATTTTACAGATGCAGAAGCTGTCATTCCATTTTCAGAAATCTAGCCGAGGCCTTGCAGTTTGTCAGTAGAATGTCCGGGGGTCATCTCGTAGGTGAGGCCCTCACCAATAACCACCACCCTCTAGTGACTCTTCCAAAGCACGATGCTTTGCACAGTCCCCGTGAGGACTTGCTCTGCTGCGTGAGATCCATGGTTTCATGACTCTCGGGCATTACAGGTGAAACGAGGATGAGAGAGTAGGTTGAGAGCGATGTGATCCTCACTGGCATGTGTCTGACGGAGTTCATCTGACACTTCCAGGCCCATTGTTGCCATTGATAATCTCACTGTTTCCATGAGAGTGTCTCAGGAGGTGGCCCTGGAGCTCCACTAAAAAGATCTTGGATGGCAGAACCCTAACACATGTCAGGATCTTCAGGTCTGATCTAGGATCTTTTCTGCTTGATTTGGCGATTCTCAAAGGACAGCAAAAAAGAAAAATCTAAAACCACCGAGACCAAGGATTGATTCATCTCATCAGAATTTTTCTGTGGTCAACTTGCCTTTCACTTTACCCTTTTCTGTCTCAATTCACTCATCTTTGAAATACCACCTGTGTTTACCAACCTCTGGTGTTGTCTGAATGGCAAAAGGTCCTGTGCTTTTACCAGTGCTGTGGAAGTAGACTTTTTACATTGGTAGTTTTTTTTTATCCACTGGGTACTTTGTAATAAGGATCATTTCCTTTGACACATTAGTTTTTCCATGTATTATAACGGTTCCATGTATTATAGCTATGGAAGGCCTGCTATGTGTCAGGGCAGGATATGAATAAAGAATATTAATAGCTGGCCCTTATTGAGTATCTTATAAAGTACCAGGCATTATGCTAAGAGTTTTAACTCAGTTGGGTATCATTACTCCTGCTTTGTTGATGGGTAAACTGAGGTTCATGGAGATTTAGTCACTTACCCATGTTCACCTGACCTCAAAGACATCTGTCTTAGCTCTATCAATGATGAAAATGCAGAAGGCATCATTTTCCAGGAGCTTATAAACTTGTTTCTCTCAAACTAGAAAGAAATCTATGTGAAAACAAATGTATGATTGGACATCTGAGTTTATTAAGGAAAAAAACCCTCTCTTCCCCCTCAGAGCTATGTCATTTCAAACCTATAGTTGGCCAGAAAAAAAAAAAATCCAAGCTGGGATGAACTTATAGAAAGTGCATTCACAAAATGGTGCTATCTATCCCAGAGAAAACTGGGGTTTTCATTGAACTTAGATATCTTTGTTCTTCAAGCCTCTGAAAGACTGTGGAGTCTGGGATGGAGGTTTCACCTAATGAATACAGAACCCATATCCCTTGTTGGGGTACCTGGGTTCAATGCTGGTTTGGTTTTCAATTGCAACTTTTGGGTAATACAGACCCTGAGAGGCAGCGGGGGATGATTTAAAAAATTGGATCCCTGCCACCTGTAAGGAAGACCTGGGTTGAATTCCTGGCTCACTTCTCCTTCACCATTGTAGTGGATGACAGCTGCTTCTTCCTCTTTTAAATAACAGCAGCAACAACAACAACAATAATACAAGACTATAACTCAAAGAACATTCTAATGATAAATGATTCTGCCTAGGTACTGAAGAAGAAATGATGTTAAATTGCGCAAAGGTCAACCTGGATTAAGATCTGAAGTTGCCTTTAATGAGCAAGGAGGTGAGTCTTCATAAAGCAGAATCTCCCAGCTCACTGAAATTGTGTTGGGAAGGTTTAGCTGAAGTGGGTTTTTGTATGTAAACAGACTTGTAGGATGCTAAAGGGCTCTGATGATGCTCTTTAAATAGCCCTGAGTCTGTAGATCTGGGTCCACTATGCTCTGGGGTATTTGCTTCTTTATATTACACAGCAGGTTCCAAAGTCTTGAGGAGCAGGTGAATGGAAGAATCATAGAACTATGGGATCAGGTCTTCTTGTTTATGAAAGTAATAGACATTCATAGGCCACTGCTATGAATGCAAAACTGCACATAACAACATTGTAAAGTAAGGGTTATTGTTTCCATTTTATAGATGAGGAAGGAAACTGACTCTGAGATGAATGTGTGATAGCAATGACTAGCAACAATCAAACACTTCCTAGTTGCTACACATAGAGCTGCAAAATTTCCTATTCCTGGTTGCTAGTTCTCCCAGCCATCTTAGGAAGTGACAACCATTTTCTTTCGTATTTCTCACTTGAGAAAACTGAAGTTTGGAGAAAGCTGACTGACTTACGCTGGTCAAGTTGATAGACAAAACTAATTGAGGCAGAATTTTGGCATCAGCTTTGAAGCAATTCTTCAAATCTGCTAAAACCATTCACCCAATTCAAATAATTGCATGCACTGTTTTAAGTTCCTATTTCTCTATAGTGTAATGTCTAAACAGGCTATTTACTTGGGAGAATTCAGAAGTGCTAGTGACAGCCTGGTGGAGTTTAATGAGAGAAGAATGATTGATGGATGAGAGAGAGATACAGTCCCTTGGAAAGATTTCTCATTACAGATAGAGGATCTCAAGTTTCCTCTTGAAGTTTCTTTTCCTCTTGAAGTTTCTTTCCTTTCTAGCTCGCACCTTCATGATGCTTCTGCAGGGGCAACTTTTGTAGCTCACAGAAGAATCAAAGGGACGGCCTGAAGTTGACGCTGCCTCCTGCTTTTTGCTGCATATCAGAGACAAAGGGACATGACTGAAGACATGAGACAAGGTAAAGCTGTGGAGTCAGAAATCCTGGATTTTATTTCTGTCTCTTGTGGTTCTCCGTCATATGATCTTGAACAAGCCCTTTACTATGTAAGAGTACTTCAAAAGACTGATGGAAAATAGAACTAAAAGAAGTTTATGAGTGGACTTTTGGCACAACTGTAAGTTGCTACATGGAATGCACACATCTTAGGTTGGCATGTCTGGGTTTGAGTCCTGATTCCACTCAAGATTTCAGTTTTCTATCAATGCAGACAACTGGGAGGCAGCAATGGATGGCTTAATCAGTGAAGTCCCTACCACTTAGCGTGTTATCTAAACTGAGTTCTTGGCTCCTGGCTTTGACTTGTTCATTGCAGGCATTTGGGGAGTGCATAGAAGGGTAGATCTTTGTCTTGGACGATCCCTGTCTTTCAAGGAAAAAAAAAAAGAGAGAGGTAAATTTATTTTCTAGTTGTATTAGTACTCATTTAGCTACTCCCCTATTGATGGAAATGTATAGGATGTTCAACTTTGAACTATTATGAATTATGGTATGGAAAATCACCTCAGCACCCCTTCTGTTCAGGTTCAAGAAGCAAAATTATCCAGCTAAAGGGTCAGAAGTAGCTCTGAGGTAGAGCAGTTATATCGTTGTGAATGAACCCCACCCATTCCTCCAGGACCAGCCACTTAGCTGCAAATTGAAAATTAATTCTTCATAAGGCAGAGTCTGTGGGATAGGCGCTTAAGGCAATGATGAGTAAAGAAAAAGTTGAAAAGAAGAGCAAATACTGCCTCTACGCTTGTCCTTTTTCTCCGCTGACTCATCTTGCCTACAGTGTCACAGACATGGGTGTGTGCTGGGGAGGAGCCGGTGGGAGTTCTCTGGCAGGTTGTTCTGTTCAACTGCCCTGGTTGCAGCTCACTCACTGGTTTTTCATCTCTGAAAATACTTTGATAGAGTAAGCCTCCTACAAATGTTTGAATTGGTCATGGTAAACTCATATTTGATTCTTTTTATTAACTGTGTGATCTTGGTCACTAACTCCTTCATATTGGGTTCCTTATCAGTAAAATACAATAATAGAGTTACATCCTAGGATTGTGGGGTTAGATGAGATGATTTGCCAAGTGGGCTAATTACAGTGCCACATGGGGATGATGTCCTATGAGAACCATTATTACAGATGAGACTGAACATTAGAATTTTTGTTCCAAAGTTTTAAACTTTTTCACTGAAATGTTAGGCTGGCCTAGGTTTAAACAATAATTCTGAAGAATGTCAGAAAAATCCAGAGGCTGAAAGCAACAGGAGTAGCAGGGAATACTGGCTGTACTTCACGTCTTGGCTAATTTATTGTATTTAGTCATGAGTCCTGCATTTTAAGAGGGATATTAATAGGCTGGAACATGTCCAGAAAGGAACAACTGGGCCTGTAAACAAACTTGAATTGACCTAGAAGGAATAATGAAAAACTCTGTGACTATTTGGCTCAGAGAAAACTTAGGCAGAAGGGATCAGTCTGTAGGGTCTCTGTGGGCAACAAGGGTTCAGTGTAATAAAGTTCTTGAGTATGTATTATTCTCCAGGTCCTGAGCAAAGCCCTTTGCAAATAGCATTTCTTTTCCCTTCTCTAAAACACTCTAGGGAGATGCATAATCTATGTACTTACTCCCTGTGCAGATGAAGTTACTGAGGCACAGACAGTAGAAGTGATTTGATTGAAAGTCATGTGGCTACTAGGTGGCAGGGGAGGGATGGGATCAGATCTTTTGGATTGTGCAGGTTTAATACCTTCTTCAGCCCATTGATGCATTCATGTGAAGGTGGTTGGCAGTTTCAGAGAGGGACATGACTGCCTGGCTCATGTGAGAAAAGGATGTTTTGATGCTCAGAGCTACCCTTCCAGACTGAAAAGGCTGCCTAGTTGACATTGAGCCTCCTGTTGTCCCCAGCGTTCAGGTAGAGGCCGCATGTCTTAGCCGAGGTGTGAGCTTGCACTGCGACCTTCCTATGCTTTTTTCTTTAAGTTGCCTAACATTTGTGAACTTTAGTTTCTTAACCAGTCATTTGAAATTCTGCCTAGTTTTAGAAATGTTGGGAAGGGTTGAAAACTGCAAATTACTTGCCATTAATGTATTTAGAGAGCAGTTATCTGTGATTTTTCTGCGTGGATCTGTAGTTCTCATTTTTATGGTGACACTATCTACTGACTTCTTTGTTGAGGTCAGCTTTGGAGAGGTCACCTCCAGAGTAGATATTCGGCCTCATTTCTGCAGGGCACGTAGCTGCTGGTTTTGTCTCTTAAGGCATATGGCAGGCCAGGACTTTAAAACAAGGGCAGAGGAATAAACAAAAGAAAGGACATTAACTTAAAATGTTAAGCAACGGGGCAGATGTTCTTGGGAGAGAGTTTAGAACCATTACATGCTATTGATCACGTATCAGACGGATTCAAAGAACCTGCGGTGCTGCCTCGCATTGTGCCATGTGGCCTAAGAGAGATTGCATCAGCTGAAGGTCTCGTCTTTGTCTCCAAGGGTCTCAAAGCTTGAAACAGTCCAGAAAACAGTAAAATTAGCTAATAAGGCTGAATGTCTTTGGACACTAGATCCTTTGGCTTGAATTTCAGCCAAAGTTTCTTAGAGCCAGGGAATGGAGAAGATAGCCAGGGAAGAGCTTTTCCTGACCTAGAATTTTCTTCTGGATGGATATGGATGGATCTCCATGAGGATTTGTTCTAGCAGGCACCAAGCAATCTTGTTTCCCTAGGCACATTCTCTAGGTATTGTGCAAGGAGCACCTCCCTGCCCTAAACTGGGAATATGGCTATGATTGTTGACTACTGTCAGACCTGGAGGAGAAGGGGCTGGACCTCTGAGGCCCTTCCAGGCAGACTTCCTTCCTGGGCTCCTAAAACATAGCCAGATCCTTCCTCTTCCGTTCGGAGGCCCTGTTCTGTGGGCATCAGCTGGCTTCCTTCTCGTATCATCTAGGGTTCCCACCAGAGGGAGACGTGGAGTTGGCTGCCTCCAGAGAAAGCTTTAATGGTTGGGATTCTTGATGGGCGGATCCTTTCTTTTCTTCTCTCAGCACCATAAGGAGATTCTGACACCCTTGAAAAATGCTGTCCTCATTTCCTCCCATCATTCCCTTTTAGTATTTACTTTATCCTTTCTACATTTCTTTCTTCTTTTGTCCCTCTACCTTCTTCCTGTTCCTCCATGTGTTTTTGCAGTTGAGAGATATCTTAAAATTATTCCAGAACAGTCTACTCAGATGGATACAGATGATAGAACTGTGGTCCAGAGAGGGAAAGAGATTCACAAAGTAGGTTGACCCCGAGATCCCAAGGTCATCCTAAGTTGAATACCATTTCCTTTTTAACTACTCAGCTTATCTCTCTTTTTCTTGGTTTTTTGTTTTTGTTTACTTGTCTTGTTTCCTTAATTTTGTATTTGATTGCTTGCACAGCACTCTTTCTCACTCTGTTTGGTACCTTTAACAATCCTATAGTGACAGATGGAAAGAAAAGTAGGACTCCATCTCCTTCCTCAGAGACTCTCTCCGCTGTGTCACCCCTCTTCCACATCCAGGCCAGTCTGCTGTGCCTTTCTTACATGGAACATTCCCCATTTCCTATGCAAGTTGTATTTTGCCATCTGAAAACTTTGAACAGAGATTGGTTGGCTGAAGGGGGCCCGCATTGGTTAAAATTTCTTCTTTAGTTGCTTCAAACAGGTTTTTATCATAGTACCTACTTCATGGGGTTACTATAAGTATGAAATAGCTAATACTTACAGATCTTTCAAAAAAGTTCCCAGGAGAGAGTAGTCTCTAAATACAAGAAATTTGCTAACATAATTAATAAAAAATTTTATACTTAGAAGAATTCACAGGTGTCAGTTTAATGTGAGGAAAGACTAGAAGGCTGTGAATATACCCCAGATAGGTACTACCTAGAAAATTAGGCAGAGGGTGACTCAATCCCAGCTGTCCTCTGGCTGCTCAATTGCCCACTTTTTGCCCAAATGTACCATCTTTCCTCCAACTATTTGAATTTGTAGTGTAGCCCATGTCCACAATTTATTCCAAGAAGCTGTTTGGGGCTTAGAGGGAAAGTTAGGCCTTATTTGGAAATGATCCAGCTTTATGAATCTTTGTGATAGCTTCCAGTTTCTCCAGTAACAGTAAATGGGAGAATGTAGTATTCTCTGCTTACATATCATGTCATGAGCTTCACCCAATTCATATCATGTTATTTATTTTAGTCTTAAAAGCCTTAAATGTTATCAATATTAAAATGAAATTGGTAAATTCTGATACCTAGTGAAATTTCATGGTGACTAAGATACAGTAATTCTGTACCATTGAAATTTATCTTGCACACTGTTAGGAGAATCCTTACTAGATTGTAGAGAAAACTGTCACGGTGATAAGAGCTGGGAAATCATTCATTCTCATCCGGCTGGGCATTAATCCACTGTGACTTTGGACAAGTCTATTTTCCTCTGGCCTCAGCTCCTTCCTGGGGATGGAAACAATTGAGCCAGATGATTCTTTCCATTTCTAATTACTTTTTTCAAAAAGGCCAGGAGGATTTTATGAAATTGCATAAAGAATTGGGTAGTGCTCCAGCCATTCTGATGAGAATATATTCCATCCATCACTTTGTTTTATAAGCCCAAATCTGTAGTATAACTTGGGTCTTCCATTTTCCAGTGACATTTTACTTCCAGCTCAATGACCTCATTGGGGAAAGCAACTTCCATTTGCAAAGGAAATTTCAACAAATACATCAAATGGTCTAAACTTCAAGACCCACTTTTACTTTGAGAAAACAGAGTCAACAACATCTCAGATGGCTCAAGTGTCTTTTCTTCACTTTGGTACAGGCTGTTCAAGGGTACTCCAGGTCTGATTGTGTATGCTGGTATCCTCTTTTAAAAACAAACTTTTCATCTTTTAAAAAATATCATATATTGTTATAAAAACATTCGGGCATTACAAAAATATTCAGTATTTGAAATGAAAGTTCCTCAATCTTCTCATTCGTGAGAACAACTATAAACAATTTTAGGTCCATTTCTCTAGGCCTTCCCTCCTCATATAAGAGAACTGATACATGTAAAAAATAACAGAGTATTACTGTACATGCCTTAAAAAATCTTTCTTCTCTCTTTCCCCATTTTTGTCCTTCATCCTGAACTTCTCTGTATAGAATGAGATCACTTCCCAGGCCCCTTATTAACTATGTGACTTTGGATGAGCCATTGCCCTTGTGGGGTATCAATGTCTTCATTTATAAAAGCACACAGTTTTCTCCAAGCTCCCCAACTCCCTGTGATAAAAGGCTTTGGGTGTGTATTGAAGACTGGGTGTAGTGTGGGGCAGGGGTGGGGCTTTGGGCTATTTTCTTTCCCATTATCCTGCTTTTTCCCCCACTTAAAATCTTTCATGTTTTAACATGAGGCCTACAGAGCAAGAGAAAAGGAGAGAGAGTGAGTGAGCACAAACACGAATGAGCAGGCACACTTTCTAAATGCCTGCAATGTCCAGAACCAGGCTGGGTTGAAGCTAGGGACTCAGTTCAGGTCTTCCACATACTGGCAGAAATCCTGATGCTTGAGCCATCCCCTTGCCTCCCAGGATCTGCGTTAGCAGGAAGCTGGAGTTAGCTGGAGGTGAGTAACGAACTAAGGTACTCTGATATGCAACATGGCTGTTTTATCTACGAGACAAAATGTCCCTATTATCTTGCTTTATTGGACTTACAGCACAATTAGTTTCCTGATTTTGACTAGTTTAAACCCTTTCCCTGAAGTTAAGCTGCGTGAGAGCCAGGGATGTATCTTTTCTCTTCATCAGTGTACCTAGTTACCTAACCTCAAGCAGTTGCTGGTTTATAGCATGTAATAATAAATGTTCTTTGGAAAATGAACACAGTCTCCTGTCTCAGCTGGGCTTCCAATGGAGAGAAGGCCCATTGAGAAAGATGAGGGCAGAACAGGCATGGCCTGAGCTTGGGTAGCAGGGTGTGTAACTGGTTCTCTCAGAGTCCTTGGGCCTAGCATCATCCAGCTGGCCCTTTCTGCAAGTCCTTTTGCTTTGCTTGCATCACTCTCTTGGCACTCTTTGCCATTCGGTGAGTTAGTCATTCTTTATGGCCTGGTTTAATTGTCCTGAGTGCTGCAGGGTAGCTTTTCCACCAGACAGTTAGTCAGACTCTGTATGCTTCTACACCCCTAAATGCCTATCCCACTTTAATGACAGTCTCCGCAACTTTCCTGCTTTCTGTGGTTGCTGTATGCCACATGCCTCCTCTCATTGCACACTAATAGTAATATGTCAAAAAGTGATAGTTTTCATCTCCATTTCCAAGATGAGAAAAGCTGAGGTTTAGGCATCTTCAAAACAGTGTTGTTCCGAGATATGTGCCTTGCAAGTGATATAACCAGGATTCCAGGTTAAATCTAATTTCTAAGTTAGATTTATTAACTGCTGGCCTTCTATGAGGCAGCTTAAGTGCCATACAATGACAACTTTGTGTGTGTGTGTAGAATCCATAGTCCCTATACAGTCCAGTCTCACTTCAGGTACAGAAATCTGAGACTCTGAGACTAGACGCTGCACAGGGAGGCACATCTTTTATTTATCTTTAGGCTGGAGTGCAGTGTTATCTCCTTTTCTGAGCTGTATTACTCTTCTTTTTGTGGGGCTGTAGCTTTTTTATGTTCCAAGGCATCTGCACTGAATTCCCTAGTCCCATGTCTCTGGGCACGATGCAATCTTTTTTTCTTGGTTCCTACAAAAATTTTTCTGTTCTATTCTATATGTTAGATCACATTGAGATAATTACCTTCAACAAGGCCCTTGCTTTCCATACAAATACAACCATTTTAGAAGCTTTGCCTTGTCTGCATGCTTGGGTCATGGTAGCAAGCAACCTTATCTGCACTGGTTGAGATGTTTTGAGAGGCCTGGACCTTGGCCACGCTCTGCCAGACTGCAAGGATAAGACCGACCCACTCGCAGCCACAGCTGCGGCGTGAGAGCTGAGCAGCCATATCTAGCTCACATTCTCACTGAGGCTCCTTTCTTGCTGTAAAAGGAGGGTCATGGTCACTGGGTGGTTGGAATCCTTATGGTCCCAGGCTTCAGCACAGCAAATAGTAGAGGAAGTGGCTTCCTCTGTTAGGCACGTGAGGACAAAGCAGTTTGATTCAACAGACATTGAGCATCTAACATGCATGAACCACAGGGATGACATTGCTTACAAGAGGAAAGTAGACCAGCTAAAATCCTGGGAAGTACCAGGGCATGAATTCCTTGTATTCTTGTTTACCTTTTTCCAGCACTAAGAGATCATGATGCTCCAAACCCTTGAGATGCTAGGAAGTAGACTGAGCATCACAGGAATCACATACATGTTCTCAAGGGGAGTTTAGGGATAGGAGTTCATTCCCAACTGGGTCTGTGGAAATCCAGGAGGTGCTTCATGGTGAAAGTGACGCTAGAGGTGGGGTCTTGAGGCATGGGTAGGAGCTCAGAGAAGTGGAGAGGGAATGACCATCTGTTAAGGGCTTGTCCCAGACTGGAGAAACATGTTGGAATCTGGACTTGATGTGTCAGTCAGTGCAGCTGTTTCTCATAGATATTAGGGCAAGGAGCTTGAGGTTCAGGAAGATTGAAGAAACTCTCAAGATCATAGAGCAAGAACGTGATGAAGACAGGTTTGAAATGCAAGCTCTGGTTAGTGTGTCTTTCTTAGCAGAAGGGAGGGGGAAGCTCTTCCAGATTGATGGAGAGGTTAGGACATAGCATGAGGTAAGGGCATAGGTGGGACTTGTGAAGAATGGGTAAACAACTTTAGGTTGCCATTTGATTTGGAGTTGGAAATACAGGCAGAGAGTGTTTGTGGTAAGCTGACTTACATTGTGCCGAGTATTCTCAAGACCAGGGCAGTGCAGCTACAGAAATGAAGGGGATAGAGGTGCATGGGCATTGACAAGGTATTTTGGAGTGATAAAACAGAAGTTATAGAACATGGTATTTAGAATAATTCTAGTTTTATAAAATAGAAACAGCTTATTGAAGCCAAAACAGTTGAAGCCCCTTGGAAATCAGACTGTCTGAATTTCAGCCTGGCATTGCCTCTTAAGGGCCCAGCGATGTGGCCTAGTGGCTAAAGTCCTCGCCTTGAACACGCCAGGATCCCATATAGGCGCCGGTTCTAATCCCGGCAGCACCACTTCCCATCCAGCTCCCTGCTTGTGGCCCGGGAAAGCAGTTGAGGACAGCCTAAGGCCTTGGGGCCCTACACCCATGTGGATGACCTGGAGGAAGTTCCTGGCTCCTGGCTCTGGTTCGGCACAACACCGGCTGTTGCGCTCACTTGGGTGTGAATCATCAGACGGAAGATCTTCCTCTCTATCCCTCCTCCTCCCTGTATATCTGACTTTGTAAGAAAAATAAATAAATATTTAAAAAAAGAGGCAAGAGCCCTGGGAAAGTTTCTTAACCTCATTAGAACAAATAATAGTATAGGCTTTATGTGATTTTTGATGATTACATGGGATGATAGTTATTCAGCCTATGAAAGTTATCACTCATGTTTTTGTTATAACTATATTATTAAGATCATTTGTGAGGGGACTGGCATTGTGACAGAGCATGTTAAGTAACTGCTTGTTATGGGTTCCGGCTCAAGATCTTGCTGTTCTGATCCAGGTCCCTGCAAATACTAACATGCGGCAGAATGGCCCAAATGCTTGGCCCCTGTACCTGCTTTGGAGACTCAGAAAAAGCTCCTGACTCCTGGCTCTTGGCTTTGGCTGGGCCCACGCCTAGCCAACGTGGTCACTGAGGAGTGAACTAGTGGATGGAACATCTCTCTCTCTGTCTCCTCTCTGTGTCTCTCCCTGTATCTCTACAACTCTGCTTCTTAAATGAATAACAAATTTTAAAAAAAGCATCTGTAAGGACAAATACCAAATTGTTAAATGACTTGTCCCAGGGAGTAAGATTTCTGTGTATTTTAGTTTTAAATATCTTTTTATGTTTAATATTTGAGAACAAACAAGCATAATATTTATAACACACACACACACACACACACACACACACACACACACACACCCCCCAAGGCAAAGGAACCAGTAAAACAGCAGATCTATTAAGAATGATAGAAGGAGTATTTTAATAGATCTGCTGTTTTACTGGTTCCTTTGCCTTGGTGTGTGTGTGTGTGTGTGTGTGTTATAAATATTATGTT
The DNA here is from genome assembly GCF_017591425.1 of Ochotona curzoniae. Lineage (NCBI taxonomy): Eukaryota > Metazoa > Chordata > Mammalia > Lagomorpha > Ochotonidae > Ochotona > Ochotona curzoniae. The sequence continues at coordinate 18,992,778 of NW_024464918.1, read as the reverse complement.
TGTTTGTTCTCAAATGAATGATAGAACGAGTATTTCCAATATATTTCTGTTGAGTGCTTTCTTGTACTACAATAAGTCTACTAGGGAAGATGTCTCAGCGATGATCCATGGGCTGTCTTAAACAGGTGTTTAAGACAAGAACATTGTCTGGGCTTCTCGTGGGCCACACCAGAAGTGATGCTTAGAGCTATAAAGAAGGCTGGCTCAGTCCTTGCTTCTTCCTCCGCTTCTATTCCCTAGGCATCATTTGGACTGGATGTAATTTCCTAGTCTTGGGATGATCTGGGAAATCATTTGGGTTTGCTTCAGGAGCAGCAAATCTGGGGCAATGTGGTGAGGCCCTCCCACGTCCCCACGCTGCCTCAGAAACCTACTCTATGGAAGAGAAAGGGAGGCTTGGGATATTTGATCGTGTGTGTTTGAGGGTTCAAGTACGAGATTGGAAACCTGCTGGTATAAATACAGGGACTAACCATTTAAAAGCCTTGATCCTTATCTCAGAAGTCGTGATACTCTTTTTCCTGATCTCCCAGCTCAGAAATTCTCTCCCATGGCCCTGCATAGTTCCTGCAGTGATGTTGGCCACAGGCTTGTGGGAGAAAGAAGAATGGATCATTGATGGGAAAGCATCCCTGCTTCCAGGACTCTAATCACGCACCTGCGTGGAGGGGCAGACGGGAATGCACCGTCCCTCCTGTGATTTATGGAGGCACACTGGCTTTATTACTATCTACAGCCACCTGTGAGAGATGAGCTTTTGGTTGTCTGAAGAAGCAGATTCATGTCTTCCAGTCTCTTCATCTAGTTCAGTCTGTCCCCTCTTACCCCAGGATGATGTTTAAACTAATAATGGCAATGTAAAGGTTACAAGAGTGTTTTCTGGAGTTAGACCCACTTTTGAATCCTGGCTCTACATCTTATCACTTGTCTTATGTTGAGCAAGTTACAAAAACTCTGCCTCAGTTAGCTATAAAGTAGGGATTTTGGTGGCAGTTATGAAATAAGAAATATGAATAAGCATTCAGTAAATAGTCAGTAAATACTAATGGTTATGACTAGTGGGTCACTGTGCTCAAAGCTGCTGCATCCTGAGGGGGAGCAGGAGGGAAGGTTTGCACTAGCCACAGTGGCTAGTAACATAAAAAATGTATACGTTTTAGGCTCCAGCAGTTCTGTTTCTTACTCTTTTTGCCTGCCTGAAGAAATGCCACATATGTTCACAATTATGTAGGTACACTGTAAAGATTGCAGTCCTTATGGCCGTGGAAAAATTAAAAAAAAAAGGGGGAGGGTGGCCAGAAAACAAGGAGAAATCCGTCACCTGGAATGCTCTGCAGGCAGCGTTTAAGGCAGTGTAATGGAACTGTATGCCTCAACAGGTACAGCATCCCAAGACACGTTGCTTGCAAACAGAACAAGATTGTGGAATTACGTGGGCAACGTGATTCAATGAGGTGACAGTACGGTGCGTGTATCTCAAAGATTACACAGACACCCATGTGTGCAGCATGTATGTGTTACATATATGAATGACAGTGACAGGGATAACAGAGGGGAACTGGAGGCCATTATCAAAGCTTGTTTCAGGCTTGCACTGGCGTCTCTTAGAGAACTTATTCATGTATTGCACAAGGAAAGGTAATTAAGAGCAGAAAAAAGAAATGCCAATCTGGCTAACCAAAAGAATGTAAATGAACTTGGCTTCATTAAGTCAAAGACCTAGTAGCAAATTCCAAGCTCTTCTCTCCTATGCTTCTTTCTATTCCTGCGACCCACTGGCAGAAATGGCTATTAGTCCAACATCTCGACCAGCCCAGAGGGGCTGTATTTTTAAGAAGTATCTATCTGTCTAAGAATGATGAGCTAGGAGTAGGATCTGTATGAGATTCCTGGCTTTATTCTGGGAGTAGCAGAATGGTTACTTGCCGTTCTCCAAAAGCAATTCCCTTCACATCCCAAAGCCTCAGTTTTTCTCAGCTCTAGAATGGGAGTAGTCTATTGTTTTGAGGCACTCGGGCAGCTCCTCATCCTAGTGGATGTGAAGCCCTCACTACACAGCAAAGATCCTCTGTAAGCGAGCACTGTGAAGCTGCTGGCGGCCAGGCTTGCCGCAGCACTGCCACATTCCTCTGGAGCCAGGAGCGTTGCAGGAGGGAGCACACAGCGATAAACAAGCAGCTCTCCAAAGGCTGGGAGATCCTAGCAGTGACTCCAGTGAATGAGATGCTAGCATGCTTTGTGGAAAGTGGTGGAGAAGGAAGAGCCTGGTGCTGAAGCTAAGCAAATGGCATGCGGAGCAGCAGTCTCCGGTCATTGAGGAGTTCTGCGGAGAGCCCTGGTGGCCCCAGGGTGGACAGAACCATGTGCAAAGAGGACTGATGAGCTAGATCGTCTTTGGAGAAGGCAATCCCAGATCTTAGTTTACCCTTTCTCATTCCCAATAGATCCTCATTGCTGTTCCCCAGGGCCTCCTTATACCAGGGTTCAAAGCCTGATCCTTGCAAGCCTGCCTCTCTCTCTCTCTCTTTTTCCCCAGCATCACAGTCAGGGTTTGCAGCTGCCTGCGTGAGAGCTTTGGGTGCATCTCCTTCAGGGACCTGGCCTCCCATGTGGGGATAGGACTGTCTCCTGCGGGGCTCTCTTGAGTCTTGAGTGTATCTGTGCCGGAGGGCGGAAGGAAGGGAAGGAAGTGATAGGGTCAGGCTCATAGGTTCTCTAGGTGATGTTGGAGCAATGACTGAGCAATAAATATGGCTGTTTGAGAAAGTCATTTATTTTCTTCTCACCTGCACATCCAAAGGTCAACCTACATCAGGGTCCTCATGCCAAATGGTTTAAATCCTTTTTCCTCAAGCCCTAGGCTCACAGGAGCAGCAGCAGCAGCAGCAGCAGTATGACATGGGGCTGTTAGCAAAGCAGATGCTTAGGCCCCACTCAGACCCCCTGAATCAGACAATGTGAGTCCCTATCCTGGGACATTGGCTTCTGGCTGACTGGCATGATGCTAGGGATGCGTATTTTTAATACTTTATTGAGAGAAAAGTCAGTGACATTTTTAATATGCACAACTTGATATGAGTTTGGTGAAAACTGTGTACCTCGGAAGCTGTTGCCAACATTGGTGCTATAAATATGCCCATCATCTCTACATATTTCCTCTGCCTTATGACCGTTATGAGAATCATTTTGCAATTAAGTACTTAATCCAGGGAAAATTTGGGGAAGCTTTTTGATGAGACCTTCGCAGCTAGGTTTGAGAACTGTCGAATTCTAGCACTTACCAAGAGCCCTTTCTGCCCCGCAGGATTCTATGATCCTGTAGAGCCATGAGACACTCTAGCAGAAAATGCGACCCTCTGGGGTGAACAGGCACATTGAGGGTGCACCTGGCGTTGGAAGAGGGAGCCCAGGCCTAGGTATGCATGAAGGGAGAGGACGCATGGCCCAGGAGCTGCTGCCTGTGTCACCACTGGGATTAATGAATGTCAGCAGCTCCCTGTTAAAACGGTAAACTCATTTAGCAACGGACACTGCAAAACAGCCCAATTCAAAGGCAAAGAGTGGTAATCTAATTGCACTGAATTAGCCTCGGGAGACTTGGACAATATCAACTTCAGCAACCCACAAAGGGGTCCTTTATAAAGAGTTTCAAAAGCTTTAGAGCCCCAGCACCCCTCATAAGGGGCTTGAATTACAAAGCACAGGCGCTGTGTGGCTAAGCCCCTCTCCCCTGCATCTCAGGACATTGTTCTGTCCTAATGTGCTTTCTGAAAGCATTTGCTGGCTGACCCATGCTGCTTTCACTTATGCGTTAGGCTCCATAGGGAGTTGGTTTGGGAACACAGCTAGAATTCAGAGCTGTAACCATCAGTGCTGTGAACATCAAGCCTGCCTCTGGTCTTGTCCCCGGACCGGTGCATTTTCTGACACATTCCTCTGGCTCATTCTGAAGTCCTTCTCATTTCTTAAACCCAAGGCCTTACATAACCAAATGATTTCCTACTAGCAATTCTTTGTCGCATTGTGTATGTGTATTAATTGCCCGATGTATTTGTCACCTGATCCATTTTTAAAGAAAAGGCTCCAGTGAGTGCGTGTTCACGGCGTGATTTAGAGGGCTTACGGAGTCCAGGTGGGGATTTGGGTGTCAGGAAAGGAGGCAGTGAAAGGGTTGTGAAGATTCGGCTTTACCTGCGGTTTGTTTACTCTTCTGTAGTGAATGACATGCTAGGTCTGTGAAAGTAGCTTGGATGTCTGCTGTGCTTTTCCTGGAAGGTGGATTTCTAGTTTCTTCTTGCACATCTTCCTGGTCAGGGACCATGGCTACCACTGAGGCAGCCCAATGCACATTTTCATAGAGTTTCCAGAAAGTTCTGAATTATTCTGAGCTCATATTTGTGTGTGTGTGTAATGTGTGTGTGTGTGAGATAAAAATTTTTTAAAAATTCTACCAATTTACTTCTCCCAATTTTTCTGTTGGTGCTATATGCTATATAGAATAAACCAAATCTATTGTTTCCCAATATCGGTCCCTGGGCCCCTAGAGGTTCATGAAATAGTAATGAGGAATCAGAATCTATTTTTAAAATTTCAAAGCCTGTATCAAATTGTATATTTACTTCTTTTTAAAAAATTTATTTTATTTTTATTGGAGAGTCAGATATACAGAGAGAAGGAGAGACAGAGGAAGATCTTCCATCCAATGATTCACTCTCCAAGTGGCCACAATGGGCCAAAACTGAGCTGATCCAAAGCCAGGAGCCCAGAACCTCGTCCAGATCTCCCACACAGGTGCAGGGTCCCAAGACTTTGAGTCATCATCAACTGCTTTCCCAGGCCACAAGCAGGGAGCTGGATGGGAAGCAGGGCCACTGGAATTAGAACTGGTGCCCACCTGGGATCCTGGTGCATTGCGTTCAAGTTGAGAACTTTGGCCGCTAGGCTATGGCACCAGGCCCATATATTTACTTCCAACAAGGCCCTGTGGGGATAACTAAAAAGATTCGCGTGTCTGTACTTTTATTTTTTTCTTAGGTCAACTCAGGGTGGTGACATTGCCCGTTCTGTGATGTTCAGTATTTCAGGCAGTTATGTATGCTTTTGACAGAAAGAAGATAGGGAAAACAAGAAGTGAGGGGAAGATGAATGGGTTTGGTAAGCAAATTTCCTAAAATAGAGGTTTTTGTGGCAGATGAACCAACAAAAAGCCTCATCGAGAAAAAGTGTAGAAACCTCGGCCTGCCTCTCCCACTGTTCTTCAGCTGTAGGGGGACAGTGCTCAGACACATGTTTTCCGATGGCAGTGATGAAAGTGACGTATTTATAGGGAAGTGTTCACAGTGGTGTCCAGGTTGGGGTAACTCTCGAAGAGCAAGGTCCTCACCCTTCCCGGTTTGAGAGACTGAGTAACACACCTCCATGGGGCCATTGCTTGTGAGTAACTGACGGGTGCTGTAGGAGCTGTAACCAATCACGTTGCTGTCATGGAAGAGATTGGGAGAAGATAGCTTCAAACGGGCACACCTCAAAATGACTTTAGACAGAGTGACTGGCGGAAAGCTTTCTTGTGGCAGTTGAGGAAGGTGAGGACGACAGTGCTCACAGAACCCTCTCAAGGTGATGCTGAATTTTCCACCCCAGGTCTCTCTGTCCTTTCGGGGCCGAGGCTGCTTTGCTTAAAGCCTACTTCAGAGCTGGCAGAACAGTGTCAAGATAGCCAGGCTGGGAGACAGCGCCATCCGTCTTAAAAATCACTCCGGCTCTGCCAGCTGATGAAGGACATCAAGTTAATGATGCTCGTGTAAATGTATTGATATCTCAGGATGCACATGTGAGCGACTTGGATGGGACCTCCCCGGGTCCCCTGAGGAAGGAAGAAAGGTGTTGGATTGAAAATGAGCCTCTCTCCCTGTGGAGTGCCGGACACACTTACACGTGATAAATACGTGTCTGCTGAAGACAGGGAAGGCAGCATCGCTGTCCAAGCCAATTCGTCCTGAGCCTTGTGATCCTAGGCACCGTCACAGATAAAGACCTGAGCAGAGACTGGTGGGATCTTAGAGGCATCCGATTTAGCCATTAGAGTTGATTGGTTCAAAAAACTGAATCCCTACTAGAAAGAGATGTTATGGCCATGCTGAAAGATGCAAGCAAGTTGACGTTAGAAGCAAGAACTTTCAAATCAAGGCCTGCCTGCTGTTCCCACCACACTTGGTGGTGCACCGCCTCTTTCACGAGGCAGTCTCGTACATCATCAGTTCCTTACATATTCCCTGATAGGTCGTTGTTACTTTGCAATGTGCATGCTGAGGTCATGTGCTGATTCATGGCTCTGTTTACCAGCAGAGGGTCCCTGTCCAGGCTATCCATTATGACTAAAAAACATGAGCTTTTTTTCTTTCTCCTAATGTTCCTGAGCCCCCAGAGGAGGGTGAACTGTCTGGGCCTAATGCAAACTTAACTAAGTGGCATCTTTCTGCAGGGAAAAAGTCCTTGGTCTGGTTCTGATACCCCTAGCCACTTTCCGCAGTGCTCCACATGCCGCAGCCTTCAGGCAGAATACAGCTTTATGCCTAGGTGCAAAAGACCTAGGGTGATCATCTACCCCTTCTGCAAGCTTGGAGTCCAGGAAGCAGAGGGTCCACTGAAGGGAAAAGCTCATTGGCCTTCTACCTGAGTAGCTTTTTTTTTTAGAGCAAAAATATGAGATGATGTATTTAATAGCACGTTCCTTTTGAAAATGAGTGTGGAGACAAATGTCTTCTGTCATCCTGAGGACAGGACCCTAGCCAAGGAAGCATCTACTGGAACGGGAGCTAGAGGAGTTGCCTAAGGAAAAGCCCCTCTTCTGGGGAAACTAGTCCTGGTGTAGACCTGCTTGCCTCCCCTGCTTTTAGCCCCTTCTCAAGCACTAGGGAGGTCCCTTGTTTCACTGTGATGCTTTGTCTGTTTCGTCAAGGCATTTTCTCAAGGAAGTGAGCACTGCCCCCCATTAGAATTGGTTCATCAAAGTGACTGATGGAAAAATTGATCATTCTGTACAATGGCTTGGTACCAGGGAGTGTATCCCCTCCCTCCTGCATCCCCCTAGAGGTATTTGGCAATACTTGGAAGACATTTTTTTCCCCTTGTCTGTCATGACTGGGGAAAGGATCCTACCAGCACCAGGGATCTTACAGTGTATAGGACAGCTCTTGGAACAAAGAGTTAGCATGTCCACATGCCAGTGATGCAAAGGGTGAGAGGCACAGTTATACTCTCTGAGTCTGCTTGAATTACTCAGAAGACAGGAGAATTTGGGGGATCATGTTTGATCATGTTTGGGCCTGCTCCAGCCCAAAGGCGTAGTATGGCCTCTGAACGAGTCAACAATCACATTCCTTCTGGCTTGAAGGGGGGATTGAGAAAATGTGCTTCTACCATTGAAAAAAAAAAACAAAGACCTTTACTATTTTTTTAAAACAGTCTAGATCCCCATCTTCAACTGAAGATGAGACAAAATTTAGATTGTTGAAATCCAGAATGTGGTGTGTAGGATTTTAAGTCCTCAGGCTTTTAAAAATCACCACAGCAGAAATAAATAAATAAATAAATAAATAAATAAAACTTCATCCAAATCACCTCAGTTTACTTGTGGTGACACAGCTGCTGAGCGCTGCAACGCTGCTGGTCACCCAGGTCCCTGGATATCCCTTCCTAAGGCCTCCATTCATCCTCTGTGCTGGTACCCTGCAAGCGCCCCATCACTTCAGCTATTGTTTTGCTTGTTTTGCAGTATTTGCCGTCATTCTCAGGTTGTGAGCTAATGCAATAGAACTTCTGCTATTGAAAGCATCTTCCGCACAATCCCCTCTACTTTTTCACCCAGCAAGGTGAGCAGGTAGCAACGCCCAATCTAAGAAGGACATAGGTGCCTGAGATGACTGAATTTGTTTACTCCAACTTAGCATCTGTCCCTTGGGGGAGAAGGGGATATTAACATGCAACTGGGCAGGAAGCGGCCAGCCTCTGTTTACCCCCATGTACATTGTACTGAGCCCCCAGACTTTTAATACTTCTGTATTTTCACCCAAAGTTTAAAAATATCAGAGAGTTAGAAATGAAAATATCAATTGAACAAAGACAACCTAGTTACCTTAACCCCCTAAGATATTTTGAAAAAATGTCTGAAAAATTGCTGGGAGGGTATTTGCCTAGCTCAGTAGCTCCTTTACTTCTTATTTTGTGTCAGAAGTGAACATCCACTTCTCAAATGAAGTGGAGCTTCCTATGTTTGAAAAGTGCAGTGATACAACTGCCTTTTCAGAGCTCCGTAGTCACGACTCTTCTAAACACATGGGATTCTGTCTCACACTACTGAAGCTTGTGTTTGCCATCATACACGTAGGGGAAAGAGATGTAGACTGATGACTCCTGACAAGCCACTACCAGTTTATGTGCAGACTTAACACAGATTTAGAACCCTATCCTAAGGATTACAATGCAGACCTTTTAGACCAAGTCTCCCTGTCATGAACAACAATGTCTGGCAGAAGAAAATCCAGCATCAGCATGATGTTCATCAAGAAAAAAGGACGTGTGAGTGGGGTTGGAGGGGGATAATGTGCTTGGTCCCATTAATTTGCTCTTTAATCTCTCTGGTTCAGTTCTGTCTCCAGTAAGACAAATAGAGAATCAATTTGCATACAAATGTTACCATGTACCCCACCTCTACGGTGCTGGACAGTTCTACAAGGTACATTAGAGAAAACAGAATCTGACATTAATAAGACACTTCCCCCATAAAGTAGCTACATTTCAGAAGACCCTGGATTGCTATACTTTCTATCATCCCCTCTGACTCCTTGACTATTTACGATCTGAGGCGCGTCCAGTACTGTGGCCTGTCACAGAATCATTTAAACTGGAGGTTAGAAGCTTGTTGAGGTATCTCAGAGAAGGGGGCATCTTCTTTATCTCCAAGGAAAAGCATGAAGAGATGCTTGGAGACATTTACAGTTTGGGGGAGGTGCTGCCTATGGCTTCACCACACCAACAGTTTCTATGCAGTGCAATGAAACCAGAATTATTTCCTGCTTTATGACGAGAAATGATGATATTTGGTGGCTATTTATTTTTAAGAACAACCAAAGTATATTTTTCAAATGATTATTAATGCAATGCCAAGGCAATACAACACATGAGAGGCAGGCATCTAAAATGAGGAAGATTAATGCTCCCTGCAGGTTAGGAAAAAGAGTAATTTTTTTTTCAACTCATATAAATAGGATTTATCATAACCATATCTAAAGATAGCATGATTTGCCCACTTAGTAAAAGGCCATCTATTTCAGTGCTACCTGGAGATGCGATTTTTCACTTTCATTTGTATTAATGAAAGAATGCCAAACCTATTGGGAGAAATTTGTAACCTGGGAGACAATGGGTGACGGGAGAGGAGGTGAGTGGTGGATGGACCTCAGCTATTGAATCTGGCATAGACATAAATTAAGACAAGAGACATAAAAGAATTGTGCATTGGTTCAATGTCTACAGCACATGAAGTCGAGTTTTGAAAGGTGGGTGGAGGAAAAGAGCCAAAGTTTCAGAAGGCAAATCCTGTCCTAGTGTCTGTTCTTAAATTGACCCTTGCCCCCTTCACCCAAGTTCAGGCCTTTGCAAACTGAGATCATAACACCTTTGTCTCCAAGCACCCGGCCTCAGAAACCGCTCTCACCACCACACAGAGAAAAAGAAAGAAAACAACAAAAAAAAGCAAGAGAAAAAGAAATGTTCTGTGTCCAGCAAGTTCGAGTGCAACCTTCGCCGTCACCGCTAGTTGTCACTTGGCTCTCAGACCCAAAGAGCGGAGGTTTTTCGGCACTGCGGTTTAGAGAGAATGCAGTGCTAATTAAACTGAGTAACTCCTAAAGCTTCCCCTGAAAGTCCTCAGCAAAACGATATGCAGAGGGGTAGGGGTTCGGGGGGGCTAGTATTTGGGGGGTGTAGCAGACCGAAGGACAGACAAACCGCAAGGAATAGGCGAACAGCTGCTGGAGCAGAGCCTGTCTCAGACCACGCACAAGCCAGACACCCTGCGGGCGGGGGTGGGGGGCCCGGCTAGGGGGAGAGGGGGCGGGGAAGGAAAGACCCGATTGCAGCAATACACAACACCCCTTCGCCCCCAGTGATGGGACCATGGACCCGCTCAGCATCTGCGCTCCCCCCGACCCCGCTCCCCTCCATTTCTATGAGAGCGATGTGTTCAGTAGAAAATTGCATACCTGAAGAATACAATGGTCTCCCAAAGGTAGAGTCGAAGAGTATTGAAGCTATACATTTTTCAGGTCTTTGTGCTTTGTAGTCCACGACTTACGGGGAGGGGGCAAAAATGTTCCAAGTTGGCACTTACAAAACCAGCGCCATTGAAAAAAAATAATCCAGATGTTCGGGGGGAGGTGGAAGACGGGGGTGTGGAGGGGGAGCCCCAGGGGCCACTGGCTCCAGGCGGCCCTGGGGAACGCAGCGGCCACGGCGCGATTCAGCACCACGGAGAGCGTCCAGCCCTGCTTTTCAGGAGCGCGAAGAGTGTAGCTGTTTGCTAAACTCCAGCGTGTCTGTCGGCTCCCTGCGGCGCTCGGGAGGCACGTTTGGGGGTGGGTATATTTTCTTTTCTTCTTTTTTTTTTTTCTCCCTACCCCTGCCTTTTCTGTTTAAACGGCCAGCTCCAAGCAAGGGGATAAACAAAATCTTTGGTGGCGATCAGAGCGCTGGCCTCGGACCGTTGGAGTGGGCGAGAATCTTGGATGGAAAGATAGCTCTCAGGCTGGCCTGTGGGGGCTTCAGGGTGAGCGCTGCGCGGTGGACGGCTGCTGCCTTCAGTTAAACCTCGCAGAGGGTGCTAGGCTGTCGCATCGCCACCGAGTCCCAGAAGCTCGTGCCCCTGTCTCTGTTCCGGTCTGCTGTTGCCTTGCGCGGTTCCCTGTTCTCTGGTCCCCACGGAATAAGTTATGGTCCATGCGGAAAAGGTGTCCCATTGCTTGGGGCTGCAAGGCGGACTAGAGCCCAGGGCAAGTTTCAGGGGCTGCTGGTTCCATGGCTACCCCGCGGGAATCCGGAGTCTCCCCCAGGTGTCAGACGCATCTCGGTTTTCTGAGCGTGCCCATCTTCCTTTGGCCGGGAGTCCTCCGGATCTTGAGACTTTCTCACTGCATTAATTTGCCAAACTGGTGGCGTAGGGGATTGGGTGGGTGAGGGGTGGGGGGAGCGGCGATGGCGATGGGAGGGGTGGAGAGGGGAAGAAAAAAAGGGGGAAAAACTCCTTAGTATCTTCAAACCCTCCCACTCGAGGTGTTCATTGGCCCGAGGCTGCGAAAACCAGATCTTCTCCCCATTTTGGGCCAATGGCGTGCTAGGCTGTGGGTTGATTTTAACGCTTAAAGCGCTGGGCGTCACCTGCTTTCCTCCCCTTTCCTCCCAGCTTTTTTGGTTTGAGGGCTGTGAGGCGGGACGAAGCTATGAAGGATAACCCCGGGGGGTGGGGGCTTGGAAAGTATCACAAGTGTTTCTAAAAAGTGTAGTTGCAAGTCCGGAAAATACTCCCTGGTGCCTGATGCAGACCTGCTTTGGAGCTCAGTCTGTCTTTCAAAAAGCGTAGAGTCCAACTGGGTCTTTGAATTTCTTGAGAGCTCTGAAGTTGTAGTTCTCCTTGGAAGGACAGAGGAAGTCTTGCGGAAAGAGGCCATCTCTCTTCACGGTGGCTGCTGCAGGGGAAAAAGAAAAAAGAAAAAACCAAAACAAAACAGGTGGAGGTTTCTTGGCCAGTTTCTAGGCTCGGAAGCAGCTGTCCTGGCTGGCAAGCTTTTGGAAAAGAAGGAAGGTGAATCCTCTTCCAAATGAGCGGGAGACAGTTTTATTCACCTTGAGAAGCTGGTGAAACAGCCTCACAGAGCTGGTGGATGGCTCTAAATTAATCACAGAGTCCAGTTGTACACATAGGTGTTTTGGTGCACTAACCCCTCAACCCCCCATCCCCTGCTTTCCCTCCATCCTGTCTCCCTGTTTTCCCTCCACCTTATTTGAATCTCAGAAACCAGCTATACATTTCACTTTGGAGCCCATCTGGGGAGGTGGAGTTAATCAGATTTGCTACGGGCTAAGGGACTTTAGTGGATTAATGGCCTCTGCAGGATTTTCTGGCTGATTTGAACTCTCAGGACCTCCAGGGACTCTCCTTTCCAAGGCTACTGGGAGAGGACAGTCCTTCCCCCTTAACTTGTAATTTCATACATTTCTCCTTTGGAATCCTAGGAGGTGAGTCTTTCCTAGGATGGTTTACAACATGCAGCTCTCCCCAGGTCTTCTCCCCAGTAAAGAAGTCTGGAAATGGTTGGTTGGAGTCATTCTCCTGGCAGGGTTTCCCCTCCCAAGCCGCTACACTGTGGCAGCACACCCTCATACTGCTTCCTTCATTGGCTCCACTAGAGCTTCCATGACATTCCAAATAGTGACTGAAAATAAATTTTGCTTTGATAATGGGTATATCTGTGAGTCTAATACAAACACACACACACACGTACAAGTTTATTCATATGTATACATACATCTGCACACATACATTTATGCTGTATGTGTAATCAAGAGCTGAGCTTTATTGGCATGCCTTTCATGTGCCAGTAACTATTGTATACTTACTGAATTTATGTATCATATTCACATACGGAAGCAAATATTGTCATTTCACGTGTGTCTATGTGTATACAACATACGTGTCTTTCGGAGAGTAGGCTTGAGTAAAAGCTATGTGAATATTTTTCAAGTGTGAGCATTTACTTGTGATCTGTTTCCTAATTCTGAAGTCAATGTGAAGTGCATGTGTGTGTTTGTTTCCTTGCTTCTGTAAGTGGGTCTGTATGCACACAGGTGTGTGTGTGTGGTGAGAGACATCATGATGTCTCTAGCAGTACCAAACTGTGAGCTGGCAGCTTTCCCCTCGCTCTTCACTGACTGGAAAGCAGCCTAGTCACACCTGCCTAGTTGGCTGTGGTTGCCTCTCCTTCAAGGAGTGTGAGGTGTGTGTGTCTGTGTTGCTGTATGTGGAAATAAATGACTTCAAGGCCATGGCTCTTGCCATAAATGAGTACAATTGCTACTGGGCAGGGGGAGGAGGGCAGTTATATTTCTTTTTTTTTTCCTAAGATTTATTTTATTTTTATTGGAAAGTCAGATGTACAGAGAGGAGGAGAGACAAGAAGAAGATCTTCCATCCATTGACTCACTCCCCAAGCTGCTGCAATGGCCAGAGCTGTGCTGGATCCAAAGCCAGGAGCCCAGAGCGTCTTCCAGGTCTCCCACATGGATGCAGGGTCCCAAGACTTGGGGCTGTTCTCGACTGCTTTCCCAGGCCTCAAGCAGGGAGCTGGATGGCAAGTGGGGCTGCTGGGATTAGAACTGGTGCTCACCTGGAATCTCAGTGTGTGCAAGGCAAGGACTTTAGCCGCCAGGCTACCTAGCTGGGCCAGGCACTTGTATTTCTTTTTCCTTCCCTTCCCTTCCCTTCCCTTCCCTTCCCTTCCCTTCCCTTCCCTTCCCTTCCCTTCCCTTCCCTTCCCTTCCCTTCCCTTCCCTTCCCTTCCCTTCCCTTCCCTTCCCTTTCCTTCCCTTCCCTTCCCTTCCCTTTCCTTCTTTCTTTTGCACTTATATTTCTAATTGCTTCCTGTTCATTGTGAAACTGATTCTCTGATTTAATTAGCACACATGAATACAGCTTGTGCCAAGCAATGGGGACATTGTGGTGTAAGCTAAACAGTTAACTTGAACTCCTGAAACGTGATTATTTAAGAGGGAAATATCCCTCAGATTGCTAATCTATCACCTTTACCAGTTAACTGTAGAGTGTGCCGAGGCCTTTCTCTTCTTACGTAAATCACTACTGAGAATTAAAATAAAGAAATGTGGACCTGGTCAAGGATTTATGTCCTTATTTTAACTGCCTCAGAAGGCTGAATCTGTTAGGTAAATGACTAAACCTTTCTGGGCCAAAGTCAAATGAGGATATTAAGGACGTTAAGACTCACTTTTCTCACCATAATAAACTGAGTAGTGGAAATGGCATTTAGATCTAACTTCATTGTACTTCAATATGGTATGAGCAAGAATTCTCATGGCTTCAGCTGAAGGCCCGTTTCCATTGGTAACTAGAGCATACAATCCAATTCCAACTTCATCTCAGTACTTTCCCCCTGTAGGTCCCAGATTTGAACCTTTGCTGTGAGGTGCAAGAGAGGGCACGCCAGACAAGTCTAAGATATATTAAAGAGTCTTTAGTAACCAAGTTTGGTGACGGCAAGGCCTACTAGAAGTGAACAAATGACATGTGGCAATGCAGTCTGAGTCAAAATCCTGAGAGGAGCAAATAATTATAACTGTGAAACCCATCCATTAAACTGAACATCCATGGTCCAGCTTCCCCAGCAATGTGGGTTATCCTAAGAAACGAGCAGCAAACAACCTGGACACACTTACATTCGTGTCCATGTTTCATTACTCTAGGCCTCCCCTCTCCTGGAACTCTCGAAGGTGCATAGCTGACCTGCCCAAGTAGTGAAGCGAAGGTGAGGAATACAGACTTGACAGGGCCATGCTCAGGGGCTACCTGTCCTCAGAGTCTGTCTGCGGGAAGCCAGAGATCAAGCGGGTACTGGGGAGACCAAGAGTGCAGGAGCGATGAAAGCACACGACCAAGATAGAGTGCCCCTCCCTGCCATGGTCCTCTATGGGGGCTTGCAAGGGGAGGGGAGTGGCTGTACAACAGGCACTCGGGCCCCTCCTGGGTTCCAGGTGATGATAGCTGAGTGTCACAGGTTGGCAGAAAGGACCACGTAGGTGGGGAAAGTGTGGCTTTCAAGCTTGTGACCCTGAACTAACTGCCCAAGACTACAACACCTTAGTCAAATATGAGTAAATTTTGCCACACAGAGTTATTTGATTGCTAGAGAAGATTTATTCTTATTCAACAGACGCTTTTACCATTTGCCAAGTACTGCTCTGGACTCAGGAGTCTGGGGACCCAAAGGAAAATAAAGCAGGCCAAAATCTCTGTTCTGATGGAGTGTTGCCGAGATAGGAAACAAGGAAATGTATGATGTGTTAAGCAAACGTGAAGGTTAAAATAAAAGAACAAAGAAGGCAGGGTAAGGAGCAGAGATGACATGGAGGCGCTGGTTTAAGTTGGCTGATTAGACCAGGAAATGCCTCTGAAAAGATGAAGCAAGGAGGGATTCAGTCCTGTGAAACTTGGGGAGGGGAGGGAAGCTTTCCAGGAAGTAGGGAAAGCAAATACTAAGGCTCTGAGAAGTTGAAAGTTAAAAAGATACCAAAAAACTTTAAAAAACTTCCTTCATTAAAAAGTTCAAAACAAAGGAAATACTTTATCTTGGGTATTACTCATTGGTATACAAAGTACTGAAATGTCAAAACATAGCTTATAAATGTGTACAATTATTGTTAATGAGTCTTTTTTTAACAGAGAGAGAGAAAAAAAGCTCTGAGAGGGAAATATCGCTTGGCGTATTTAAGAACCAGCGTGGCGGTTAGGGTTCCTGCCCTGAGTTAAGGGAGAAGAGAAGAGGATTGAGATTTTCGAGGCTAGACCATTTCTAACTGTTGAGAGTCACTAAAGAAAAGAGTAGTAATAAATAGTGAAATAGGATTTAACATTTTAATATGGTTAACCTGGCTACTATCTCCATAATGAAGTTGTGTGTGTGTGAGAGAGAGAGACAGAGACAGAGAGATAGAGAGAGAGCGAGAGAGAGGAAGAGAGAGGGGCTAAAAAAGAGATAAAATGAAAGCAGTGAGATCAGGTAGCATTTCCTGGTAAAGTCCATGCTAAAAAGTCTGTAGTCTGGGTTTAGAACGTTCATGTAAAGAACAGAAAAATTATATCTAGAGAGGGTAATTGGCTTATCCTTTGGGCTAGTAAAGCTGGGACAAGAACATAGGTACCTTAGTTATAAATACATCTTTTTGGTTGGAAAGTCAGATATACAGAGGAGAAGAGACAGAGAGGAAGATCTTCCGTCCAATGATTCACTCCCCAAGCAGCCACAAAGGCCGGAGCTGCGCCAATCCAAAGCCAGGAGCCTCTTCCCGGTCTCCCACATGCATGCAAGGTCCCGAGCTTTGGGCCGTCCTCTACTGCCTTCCCAGGCCTCAAGCAGGCAGCTGGATGGGAAGTGGGGCTGCTGGCATTAGAACCGGTGCCCATATGGGATCCCAGCATGTGCAAGGCAAGGACTTTAGCTGCTAGGCTATCGCACTGGGCCTTAAGTACCTTAATTAAAGCTAAAGGATTTCCCCATTATTTTGTGCTTCATTTAAAGCAAAGGGCATACAGAAATAAAGCCAAGGAAATTTGCAAGGGAAACTGTGTCTGGTTTACTACTGATGTGTGTATGTGGAATTAGAAGGCAAGTTCATTTTAGTGCATAAGATTTTGAAGTCTATACATAGTTTTTTCATGATTTTTTTTAAAAGAAAACTTTCTGAGAATTCTTCTGCATGGATTTCAAATTATAAAAAATTATGATTCAGTTAACTTTTTGAAGTGTCCTCAAGTATATGTATTCATGTATGGATCTACACTTCTTCACTTGTAATGGAGTAGCTGTATTCTCATAAACCCATAGCAAATTGGAAATATTTTAAGTTGAAAATACATTCAATACTGCTGAATACTACAGCCTGGCCTCGCCTACATGAATGCGCTCAGAACACTGACATTCGCATTTCATCAAAATTGTCTTAAAAACTCTATGTTTTAATAACATGTTGACTGCGTCACATAACTGAATACGGGCCACTGCAGGAGGCTGGTTGTTGACCTTAGTGGTTGTGCAGCCGGCTGGGGATTGTGACTTCCTATCGTGACCCAGCATGATGAGGGAATATCACACCGCATATTGCCAGCCTGGGAAAAGATCAAAATCTAACATTCGAATTATAATTTCTAGCGAAGGCTTTTACACCATTAGAAAGTGGAAAAGTCTGAAACGGATCCGCGGTGAGTGAGGGAGCGTCTGTGTGCACACACAGCGTCCTGGCACCGGAGACATGCGCCGTCAGTGTGTGTGGCAAGGATGAATGAGGGAAGCTGGAAGAGCAGGCAGATGGAGGCAGAGGGCCTTAGGAGAAGAAAAGGAGAGGAAGGGCGTTCGTTCGGTGAGACTACGTTGTCCCGTGCCAGCTGACATAATTAACATAACGCCGCCTCTGTCCACAATGACATTCACAGGGGGGGAGGCTGGAGATTTCAACATGGCTTTGACAGGCTCCGGTGAGCTTGTGTGAAGGGAGATGGGTATTTGGAGCAGTGGAGCAGTTTCTCTAATTGTGCTGAAGTATTATCATGAATTTGAGTCTCAAAATGGGATGGAGGAAGAGCCTCTCCTCCAGCAGCTGGTAGCTTCCGGTTGGCCTCTCCTGATTCACACTCATAACCTTTCACGTTGCAAAGTGTTCTTCCGGTTTTAATCCAAGGACCTATGAACTAGGGAGACTTCAGTGTCCCCAGGAAAACTTCTAGTGCTAAGAAATACATGCAGAAACTATGGGGACCTTTCTACCTTACTCCAGGTTAATTCATTTTGAGTGAGGGGCTGAAAGCATCGCGCGAGCAGACTGAATTTAGATCCTTGGGGTGGGGGGGCTCTTTCAGGTTCCAGCTTCTTCCTCGGAAGCAGGTAGGACCATGGAGGAAGCAACGCTTCCTATCAGCGCTCATCAACCCTGACTTGCTCACCAGACTCTCACTTTCCTTTCTGTAGCCGGGGCTGCACTTGGATTCTGACAGTCACACGAGCGTATTTTTCTTGGAAAGTCAGATATACAGAGAGAAGCAGAGACAGAGAGGAAGATCTTCCATTTGTTGATTCATTCCCCAGGTGGCCACAATGATGAGAGCTGAGCTGAACCAAAGTTGGTTCCTGGGAACCTCCGGGTCTCCTACGTGGGTGCAGGGGTCCCAAGGCTTTGGGCCAACCAGGGTCCTGTTCTTGGCTGCCCTCCCAGGCCACAGACAGAGAGCTGGATGGGAACTGGGGCTGCTGGGATTAGAATTGGTGCCTATATGGGATCCTGGTGTGTGCAAAGCGAGAACTTTAGCTACTAGGCTACTGCACTGGGCCTCGTTCTCTCTTTTTTATCCTTTAGAAGCATGTAGACAATATGGGAATGAATTCTTCTATAAATGGTTGGAAGTAAGTGTTCATTGGTAAATCCAGTCAAGTTTGGGGAGGTATCTTAGAGGAAGCTTTTTAATTTATACATTGAATTTATCTAATGTATATATGACTATTGGGATTGTGTTTCTTCTTGTGCTGATTTTAGTGAATCGTATTTTTTAAGACATTTGTTGATTTTAATTTTTCACATTTGTGTGTGGTTTTTGCTTTGCTTATCTCAGTCTCTTCTGTTTGTCATGTTGGTAATGCATGCTTTCTCACTTGCTTCTTGGCTTTTTCCAGGGAATAAGCCCTTTTCTTTGTCTCTTCAATAACCAACCTTGAGCTTTCCCTCCTATAATACAAATCTGTTTCCATTGTTTGTTTTTCATTCCTTGCTGTATATAATTGCAGGTTCTGATTTGTCTCTTTTTCTGGTTTCTAGAAACTTATGTTTGATAATTGATTTTCATCCATTCTTATTTTCTAATTAGGTCTCAAATATTTAAGATTTCTTTTCCTCAAGCTTCATTTTAATATATTCAAGGCATTGTGATAATTTGTATTTTAATATTGAGTTCAAAACATTTTGAAATATTCGCTCTGCTTTATTCTTTGATCCTGACACCTGTTTAGAAATGTTCTGTTTAATGATGTTATTCCATTATTTTCCAACTTACATGATATGTTTGGAAAGTCAGCAGTAAGTCTTACTTTTTGTTCATATTCATTCCTTTATATGAATTTGTTTATATGAATATAAAGGAATTAATCTTACATGTTTTGGTTGCTTAAAAGATTTTTCAGGTTTTCATTTTTAACAATCAGTTTTACATGATGTTCTTTTTTAAAGGATTTATCATTTTTATTGCAAAGTCAGATATATATAAAGAGAAGGAGAAACAGAGAGGAAGATCTTCTGTCCGATGATTCATTTCCTACATGACCTCAAAGGCTGGAACTGCACTGATCTGAAGCCAGGAGCCTCTTCTGGGTCTCCCACGCGGGTGCAGGGTCCCAAGCCTTTTGGCCGCCCTTGACTGCTTTCCCAGGCCACAAGCAGGGAGCTGGATGGGAAGCAGGGTTGCTGGAATTAGAATTGATGCCCATATGGGATCCTGGCACATTCAAGGGGTGAGGTCTTTAGCTGCTAGGCCACTATGCTGGGCCAGATGTCCAGATGTTATTTTTATTTATTTATTTTTTGATGAATATCCTGCTTGAGGCTAATTGAGCATTTCTGGATTTGTGTCATCATGTATTTCATCAATGGCAAAATTCCTTATTACTTTGTCCTCCACTCTGCCTCTCCATGTAGTGGCTCATTTATACATATATTAGACCTTTTCATTATGTTTTATATGTCACTGATTTTTTTAATTTAAAAAAATTATTATTATTGGAAATGCAGATCAGTTTTATAGTGGGAAAGAGAAACAGAGAGAAAGATCTTCCACCTGCTGGTTCACTCCCCAAATGGCTGCAATGGTCAGCACTGAGCTGATCCAAAGGCAGGAGCCAGAAGTTTCTTCTGGGTCTCCCAAGCTGCTGCAGGAATCCAAGGCTTTATGTCATCCTTTGCTGCTTTCCCAGGATGTAAGTAAGGAGGTAGATGGGAAGTGGAGCAACCAGGACATGAACTGGTACCCATACGGGATCCTGGTGTTTGCAATTTGAGATTTTTACCATTAAACCATTGTGCCAGGCCCCCCTACACACGATCTTTTTTATATATTCTGTTCTCAATTTTTCTTGGCAGCAGTCAGAATCTTTTTTATTTTTTTCACTAGTCTTCTATTTTGCTATGCTCAATCTGGTTTTATACATGCATATTGAATTAATTTTTAAATCTAATATTGACACCCGCCTTTTATTCTACTTCAGATTCCAGTTCTTTGGCAAAATTGTTTATCATTTAATCAACCTTCTGCAACACGTTTATTCTGATTGTTTTGTAGTTATTCTCTGATAATCCTAAAATCTAGGTCATCTGCTAGAATGATTATCTGACTTTTTCCCCCTTAGGTTTTGGTTCTTCATATCTGCTTATTGGCAACTTTGTTATTTTTTTTTGAGTGGCTACTTTAAAACCTATGTGAAAAATTATCATGGTTCTGGACCGTATTATCTTCTGGAAAGCAATACATTTCATTTTTGTTGATGGATAGATTATAGACAGATCCCTTGATCCAATGATGGATTTAAATAATTTGGAACAGTTTTAAGCTTTCTGAGCATTGTCTATTTTTTAAAAGACATGCATTTTTATTTGAAAAAAGTTACAGAGAGAAGGAAAGATAGCGAAAGATCCTCCATCCACTAGTTTGTTCCCCTAATGGCCACAACAGTCAGAGCTGGTTGGAAGCCAGAGCCAGGAACTTCTCCTGGATCTCCCATGTGGGCACAGGGGTCCAAGAACTTGAGCCATCCTCTGCTGCTTTTTCCAGACTATAAGGAGGTAGCTGATGGGAAGTAGAATCACTGGGATATGAAAAGGCTCCCAGGTGGGACACTAGCACCATAGCAGAGGATTAGGTTACAATGCCACAGAGCCAACCCCATTGCCTATTTCTGATTTATCTTACTCCTTGGGCATGGTCCATCAAGGTCCAACTGAAAGCAACTACCTTTTATTTGGCAGTATCTGAACCCCAGTTTTTTCTTTCTGTAAGTCTGTGATACTGACAAAATTATTGTTAAGCCTTTAAACAGTTAACCACTTAAAAAAATAATATCTATCTTCATTTTGTAATGAAGTCATTCCTGAGTATTTTTCATGAAATACCCCCACAATCATGACCATTCTTTTTTTTTTTTAATTTTTAGGTTTACAGAAAAGTTTCTGGATGCCTTCCATCTAGTTTCTGCTCATGTTTACCTCTTATGTAACATGGCACAATTGTCAAAACAAAGAAACCAGGTGGATATTGTGGCACACTGGGAGAAGCCACTGCTTGGGATGCCCACATCCCTAGCCAGGTCCTGGCTGCTCTGCTTCCAATGCAGCTTCTTGTTAATGTGATCCTGGGAGGCAGTCAGTGAAGGTTCAGGTTGCTGAGTTCCTGAATAGAGTTCAAGGTCAGGCTTTGTCCTGGCTCATTTCTGGCTGTTGTCGGCATCTGGGGAGGGAATAAGTGGGCAGATGATTTCTCTAATTCTCTCTTTCTTTGTCTTTCATAAGTAAATAAATAATATTATTACGTTAATATTAATGGAACTGTACATTAAATTTGGGTTTCTCTAGTTTTTCTCTCTTTGTTTTGATAGTTCTAGAACGTACTCTAGGGTACCACATTACATTTAGTCATCGTATCTTTTTAGTTTCTTATGAACTATGGCACATTTCCAGTCTTTTGATGATTTTTATTGACCTTGACAGTTTTGAAGAGCACTTGTCAGGTATGTTATAGAACACTACTCCATTTGGATTTGTCTGATGATTTTCCCATAATTAGACTGAAATGATGGGTTCTTAGGTGAAGAGCTTTTGTGCATCATATCAGCATAAATTAATCACTGCTGATATCAATATTGATCATTTGGTAAAGGTGGTTCCTGTGAGACTTCTTCCCTATAAAGATACTCTTTTCCATTCTCACGTTCTGTTTTCTGGAGGTGAGATATGAAGCCCGGAGAACGCTCAGGGAGAGGGAAATCAGCTCCACCTTCCAAAGAATGTCAGCAGATGCATTTGCTTGGCTTCTTGGTCTCTGACCACACATGTGTGCACTGGGAATTTAGCAAATGAGCATATGAAAAATAGCATGCAGAATGTTGGGCCATCTTCTTGATGGCACCTTTCCTTTGGAATCTTGGCTTCTTAATATTTGTCTGCTATTTTTCTAAAAAGTTTAATTTTTTTTAATTGGAAAGTCAGATTACAGAGAAAAAGATCTTTCACTTGTTGGCTCATTCCCCAAGTGACCACAACAGCTAGAGATGAGCCGACCTGAAGCCAGTAGCCAGGAGCTTCTTCCAGGCCACAAAGCAGGGAGCTGGATGGGAAGCAGAGCAGCTGGGACATGAACTGGTACCCATAAGGGATCCCCGTGTATGCAAGGCAAGGACTTTAGCCACGAGGCTACCCTGCCAAGCCTTTGTCTGCTTTCAAGTATTCCTTTGGCATCAAGTCAACAGCTGTAAGCTCCAGGTCATATCTTTCTGCTTTGTCCTATCATTCTGCCTTGATATCAGAAAATGTTGACTGGAGAAAACACTAATTTTGGGGTCACCTCAGTGTATTTCCTACATTCTCTGGCTCCTGGGTATCTTCTTTGTTTCCTGTTGCCTTCAGACACAGAGGCCAGGACTCCTTCTGGGTTTCCCACGTGAGTTACAGGGAGTTAGTATTTGAGTCATCACTTGGTGTCTCCCGGGAGCATTAACAGTAAAAATAATTGGAAGCAGAGATAGAGATGGGATGATCCCAAGTACTCAGATATGGATTGAGGACATCCTGAGAGGCATCAAAAATATATATTCTCTGATCCTGCATCTGATCCTGATTTTAGAGTTGCTCTTAGTAGAGAGAGGATTTGTCAAATACTAACTACTTCTTCATAGCCAGAGCAATTGAGAGACTCTGTAGGGTTCCCACTGCTACTCTGCTTTGTAGCATGGGTTGGCTTCCTGCAGCCGGAACACTCTCAGCCAAGGTTCATGTCAGTTTCCTCTGTGATCAACTGTTACTTTTCTGTAGTCAAGCATTTTCTCCTTTCTCTGGCTCTCACTTCCACATGTCTAACTCATAGTCAGTCGTTCACATAGAAGACAGAATAACCTTTACAATAGGAAGTCTGATGGGAGGGTGTGTGGTCTAGTCCTTGTGATGTTACCTGTGAAGCTTGGAGCCCACGTAGGAGTGTGTGGGTTGAGTCTCACTGCCCACTCCAGCTTCCTCTTAAAGGGCACTCTGGGAGGAGTCAGTTTATGACTTGAGTGCTTGCTACTCATCTGGAAGATGATGACTAAGTTTTGAGCTCCCGGCTTTGACCTGGTGTAGCTCAAGTTCTTGAAAATGTTTGGGAAGTGAACCAGGGGATGAATTATCTTAGCCCCCTCTCTGTCTTTCAAATAAGAATAAATAATGCTGATGATTTAATATTTTAGAAAATACAGAGTTTTAATATTTTTACTGGATTTCCTTTGCCTTTAGTCTAAAAAGAGATTACTAAAAAAAGACACATCTGTTACTTAGCATGGACATATATGATGAGCCATGATCTCCCTCTTGGGCCACATCTTTGCCCTTTTCCCAATCTCTCATCAAGCTACAGTCTTAAAAAATATTTTTAATTGGCACATGATAAGGGCACGTTATTTATGAATGCAGTGTGGTATTTTTAAAGATTTATTTATTTATTAAAAAACTAGAGTTACAGAAAGGGAGGGAGAGGCAGAGCTCTTCTATCCACTAGTGTATTTCTAGATGGCTGTGATGGTCAGCGTTTAGCTAAGCCAAAGCCAGGAACCAATAGCTTCTTCCAGGTCTCTCACATGGGTAGCAGGGACCCAAGCACTTCGGTCGTCCTCCTTTGCTTTTGCTGGGTCAAAAGCAGGGACGCGAACTAGCACCCATATGGGATTGCTGTAGGTGGTGGTTTTACCCAGTATGTCACTGGTCCCCATGTGGCCTTTCTATAGATTTATACAATGTGTTAATTCTCAGATCAGGGTAACTGGCATATATAACCTCAGACATATTTGTACTTGGGGCATTAAAAATCTTTTTTGTTAGTTATTTTTAAATGTTCAAGTGGTTGTTATCAATCATAGCTAACCTGTTACTGAGTATAGAACATGAGAAGTTATTCCGCTTATCCAGCTGTACCCTGTGCCCATTAACCATGCTCTTATTTTTCCCTCCTCAATACCTCCGAGGCATGGTAATTGCTATTCTACTGTCTACCTCTTTGAGGTCAACTTCAGCTTCCATATATGAATGGCATTATTTGTCTTTCCGACTGTAGAGTTTAATTTTGTTTTGAATCCAGAAAGTCACATGGTTGGTTCTTTTTGTCATTAAGATCACAGTTAAATGTTACATCCTTAAACAAAAATACAACCAATGGGGTCATGGAGTAGTGTGTTAAGCCTCTGCGTGCAGTGCCATCATGCCTTATGGGTGCTGGTTTGAGTCTTGGCTGCTCTACTTCCCATCCATCTCCCTGTTTATGGCCTGGGAAAGCAACAAAAGATGGCTAAGTTCTTGGGCCCCTGCACCCATGTGGGGAACCTGGAGGAAGCTCCAGGCTCCTGGTGTGAGACCAGCACAGCTCTGGCTATTGTGGTCATTTCAAAAGTGGAGCCAGTGAAAATAATGTGGACAAAAATGATATTCACAAGGTGTTACCGCCTTGACGATGTTCTTCATCATGTTCTCCAGATTCCTTTCTTCCATCACTGTCAGCAATTCCATTTTAATTTTCTTCAAAAACAGTTACTGTGCTTGCTTCAGCAGCACATATACTAAAATTGGAATGATACCGAGAAGATTAACATGGCCCCTGTGCAATGTAAATTTGTGAAACATTTCATATTTTAAGATATATTGCAATATGCATCCCTACTTCCAAATCAAAGATGGACTCCCAATGAAACTGTTGGACATGTTTAGATAATGGGATGCTGGGCTGTCTGACATTGTCTGATAGATTTTTTTCATTAAATAACAACAGTAACTGTGGTGCAGAGTCTTATTGTCCCCAATTTATAGAGATTAAGTCATCTATTCAGTTAAAACAAGAAACTGGTGGTACTGGGATTTAACCCAAAGCCTACACTTTTAACTCCTAAGGACATTTTTTTAAAAATTTATGATCCGGGCCCGGCGCGGTGGCGCAAGTGGTTAAAGGTCCTCGCCTTGCACGCCCGGCATCCCATATGGGCGTCGGTTCTAGTCCCGGCAGCCCCGCTTCCCTTCCAGCTCCCTGCCTGTGGCCTGGGAAAGCAGTCGAGGACGGCCCAAAGCTTTGGGACCCTGCACCCGCGTGGGAGACCCGGAAGAGGCTCCTGGCTTCGGACCGGCATAGTATCGGCCGTTGTGCTCACTTGGGGAGTGAATCATCGGACGGAAGATCTTCCTCTCTGTCTCTCCTCTCTGTATATCCGCCTTTCCAATGAAAAAATAATAAAAATAAATCTTTAAAAATTTATGATCCATATGTTATATTTCAGATTAATCAATATAATTAATTTGGTTTTCTTTTGATTTGATGTAGGAGAAACTTGTTTCCAACAAGGAATGGTTTCCTTGATAACAAAAGTATGAATCTCTTGTGGTTCCTTTCTGGGTTTCTAGCGGAAGAGTTTTCAGAATTGAGTTTTGTTTTTGCCCACATGGCATGTGTCTGTCAGTCTTCTGGGACTTGCACCTGGATTTTCCTTGAGGAACTTGCATTCCTCACCCACTGTGATGGTTTGGGGCTGACTAAAGACCCAGGAATGGGAGTGCCTGATGCAGCAGCGCCTAATCCATGTATTCCAGCCACTAAGTAAGTGCCTGTGGTGAAATTAATGTACATCCCAAGTCTGTCTAATCACAGATACGTCAGTATTTTTGCTGGCTGGAAAGAAGCTCAGTTTGTTTTACTTTCCACTTTCTTTCTGTCTTTATGCCAAAGCGTATTAATGGGATCACCCACTACTCCCACAAAACAAAACAGAAAGACTGGAGCCAACATTGAGAAAATTGGAACTGAGAATTGGCGGGAGGCGCATTCCTAATGATTTTGTTTGAGCGCCTGTTGCTCTCTGTCCTCAAAGCATGATCTCTTACTGGCTTTTTGGTTAAATGAGGTGATTAATTTGTTTTGTGTGTAAGCCAGTTTCAGCTGAATTGCTTGCTGTCCCTCACTCTAAGGAAAGTGTGCTACATACAACGTTTCATGCATGCCTGCTCATGGTGAGCTGAATTTGCAGATATGCAACTTTTACCTACTCCCAGAGTGTAGTCTGATGAGAAGCAGAAAGCCATCTTGCGTGATCCCGAGGAAAACCTCAGCAGGCCCCTCTTGCAGCTCTGTGCTCAAGCCCTGGACTCGGCATGAGGGCGGATTTGGGTTTCTCAGGTGGTGGTGGTAATGAACAGACGGAGTGGTTGCTGATGCTCCCATATCAATTAATGAAGCCTGAACTGCAGGGAAACCTCTCAGACAAGTCCTGAGTGTCTTAATCTCTCAGTGGGCCTTCGCCTCTGAAGGCTCACATGGCTGATTATGTGTTTGAGCTGTTGATCCTTTCTTTGATCACACCTGATAGGATTATTCCGTAACGAGATGTGCAGAGAAGCCGGGGCTGTTTTGGGGATGTCCTGGCTCATAGTTAGGCCATGTTATTTGTTACATTTGTTTCCTTTGGTCCTCTGTGCTGCTGTGGAAGATTCCCAGTGGGGATTTGGCCAAGCCACACATGCACATTTTCTGACTCCTCAGCTCTCACCAACGGGTGGAAGTGTCAGCATAGTCTCCATAACTGGGAAAATGGAGCTGGGTAATCCTTAGCACACCACAGGGTTGTTCCTCTTATTTTCATCTTTTTAAAAAAATCCCTCACACCTGATCCTTCTGCCAACATGGGGTTGATATTATAAGGTCCATCTTACAGATGAAGCATAGGGTTACAGTGATAATGGAGCAGATCCATTCCAAGGACAGTGTCATTATTATGCCATCTCATGACCTGCTGTCATCTGGCTGTTTCATAACAACACAGGTAGCCAGTAATACTTCCAGTTTGTATATCTGACAGCTGGAGAGCAACTCTCCCCTGCAGGAGCAGTGTTCTTCAGGTATCCTTAAAGTTTCCTCATTTTCTATGGCTACAATGTAATCATGTCTGTGTGTTATCTTCTTCCCCAGCGTTGATGGTGATTGTCCCCTCAGCATGTAGATTAAGAGTTACTGACATATACAAGTGTTCTGGTGGTGCTTACTGAGACTATGAACAAGAGAATGAGTCCTTTTTAAAAAAACACATTTATTTATTTTTATTGAAAAGCCAAAATTACAGAGAAGCAGAGATAGAGAAAGATCTTCCATCTACTGGTTCACACCAGAAGTGACCACAATGGCTGGAGCTGAGCAATCTGAAGCCAGGAGCCAGGAACTTCTTCTGGGTCTCCCACGTGGGTTCAGGGTCCCAAGGACTTGGGCCATCCTTGACTGCTTTCTCAGGCCACAGGCAGGGAGCTGGTTGGGAAGTGGAACAACCGGGACACGAACCAGCAGCCATATGAGATCCTGGCACCTGCAAGGTGAGAATATAGCCACTAGTCTATCACGCCAGGCTGGAGTGAGTCCTTCAATATTTATTTTTCTTTTATGTTTTTCTTTGGTGGGGGGAAGAGAGGGGATGATGGTAGTTATATTTTACTGGGACAAGAATTGATGTTTCCAGAGCATCTATAGGGTTGTTACATGGGAGAAGGGTTGAAATTGTTCTGTATCATTCCACAGCACGCAAGTAAGAACCACGGCTAACCATTTCTGGGGGATCGTATTTTAGTTCAGTATGGGATGTTTAGTTGCCAGAGCTGTTGGAAGGTAGAGGGGATGACCTCTAAGATAATTGAGGTCTGGTCGCTATGCATAGGAAGGCAGATGTTGAGTGATGGCTTGGCGAGGATACTGCAGAGGGGATTTGAGCCTATTAGAAGGGATTGGAACAGAGCTTCCAGGCTCTGTTTCTACTCCCAGGGTAACATTTAAGAGATCTTCAGACTAGTTGGCATTTGAATGTTCTTGGAAGTAAAGCTTATACTCAAGAGGTAAGTCTCCACTCTGGCTCCCCTGCTTACTAATGTGTGGCTTCAGTGAAGTTGCTTTCTGAACTTTCATTTTCGTTATCTCTAAAGTGGTGGTGTTCCTACCTGTAGCTCTTTGAGATGTGGTTGGAAGTCAAGCGCAAAGGACACCTAGTACAGAAAAAGCGCCCGATTGTTACTATTACTGCAATTGTCATGACTGCCACTCCCCATCTTCTAGAATGGTGCCTAGGCGGTGCCTGTGTCCTGTACCTGCTGGTGCTGTCACAGTCCTTCCTGGCTGGGAGCATCTTCAGGCAGAGGAGGCCAGAAAAGGCAGCCCGGAGTCCCAGGAGCATGTGCCTCTGGGCACATAGCTGATAGCTGACTGTGAGGCCAGAGAGCTGAGACTTGGAGGCCACAGGCCACTTTCTAAAGCCAACAATGCAGCATAAAAAAATACAATATCATTTCCACTGTCTCTTCTGGGATGCTGGCTGTGGGCACTCATTAAAGGCAGTTTTCTCTTGGATTTCAGAAACTGTTTTAAAAGCTCAGACTCCAATACTGGGTTCCCAAAGGGCTGACAGCAGTTTCTTCAGTTCCCCCCCCAAATCCCTGACCTGAATTTCCAGCAGCTGAGTTATTAGGGCATCAACAAAATATGTGCCCTGGGAAATGGAAAATCCATGTCCCTTGGTCATTTAGAGACTGGCAAGGAAAGACCTCGAATCCCCAGGCCATCGCTTGGTTGAGAACAAAGTTGCTCCCATAGTAATTCCCTGTCTTACAACATTTGAGATATAATGAGGGTGGAAGAGAGTTTTCTCAAAAATTGTGTCATGCATTTTCTGTTATATCAGCTCATTGCTAAGAAATGATTAGCGTGGTAGGTTCTTAATAGTCAGGTCCTGTCTAGTTCATACCCACCTCTGTTCTGAAGAAGAGGAGTGAAGTAGGATGATTATTTTTTTCTTTGGACACAAGAAAACACAGAAGTGCAGTACCTCGCCACACACAACTTGCAAGGGATTGAGCTGAAACCCCAGGCAGATGTTTTTGACTCTGAAGTTTGGATCATTTGTCGTTAACTATTCTGTCTTCCCTTAGGAGGGCTACAGGAAAGAATTCTTTATTTCTGCAACGAAGTTGATAACCAAATGTAGTTGTAGACAATCTCAGAAATAATAATGTGTAAGCAGGCTTCAAAAAGTTCCTGGGAGAGGCATATTTTGAAAAAAAAAGCTATGTATGGCTGTCAAAATTCTTTTGCACTAAAATAATTTTATCTTCACGAGTTGTATTTTCTGTGAGCTTTCTGAGGCCTCCCGCTGATTTGCAGTGAGATAATGGAGTTGGTTCACACTCAGCAGTCAGGTTAGTCCTGAAAAGACGCTGGTAATTGCCTGACTCACAGACTTGAGGAGCTTAGGAAGTTTGCCCAACAAGGTGACAAACCTACCACGTGCATCTGCTTTTTGCATCCTCTACCATGTCAGAATTGCAGCTCTGTAAGAAATAAATGTAACATAACATTTTCAAAATAGACACCTTACTTTAGTTATCAGAATCCCCTCCTTCATGTTGTTTGCAGTCTCTCGGGGTCCAGCAGACCAACAGGGCAGGATTTTGCTAGCCTGTTTTAGAAATGAGGGGCTGAGGACGGAGCCTCGTCCCATGTCAAACAGTGTGACTAAAGAGCAAAGAAGGCTTGAACCAGCTCTTCCTGCTCACGGGAATCTCTGCTCTGGGCTGCTTCCATTTCCGCTTCTGTCCTGCCTTGTTTTCCCAGCTCCTTGGCTCATTAAGTTGACTGGGTGGCTCTGGGTCGCCAATACAGTGCTTCTTCAGTTCTCTCCTTCCCAAGTATTCTCAATGCGTCCCGGGCACAAACTGTAGCCACTCAAACACCAGTTCTCCTGCTTTGCCTATTGTTTCAGCGTTACTTCTCTGGGTTCCCAGAGGTCCCACTCCAACCCCTCGTGCACCCCCAGCTCATAAGCCAGTTGTGTCTTAGGGATGTTTGGGTGTTTATGGTAACCTGAAGTGTCACCCTTGGTGGAACAAGGTAAATGACAGGTTCTTAGAGACAGCAAGAAAGCTCACAATTGAGATTCGAGGTCTTGGGCATCAGAGCATGTGCGTTCAAGTGCCTGCATGGCTGGTTCCTTCTCAGTCATGACAGCTTAGGTTAATTCATTTGTTGTTTTAGGCCTTACTTTCCTGTTCTGTTAACTGTACTGAATGCTTGAAATCATTTATAAATACAATTTAAAAATATAAATGTTACATGATATATGTATTACATATATATATGTCTCGCTCATTCATAAATATTTCTAGGTTTCTATATGTCTATAGCATTCTTTTGAAGATCACAGGAGAGCAGTAATAGTGGCTGCTTAGCAGACCACACTCCCTCTGTTGCCCTTAACCAGAAAGATAAGATTTATGCAAACACATGATTAAAATAGAAAGGAGGCCCTGTGTTTTGGTGACGTCAGGATCCCCAGTGCCTGTTTTGCTGTCTGGTGCTGAGTGAGGTTCTAGCTCTGTGGCTGTGGCCGCCTGTGGAGTGCCTGTCTTGCCAGCGTGTGCTGAGGAATGACTTGCACTGTGCCACTGAATTCCATCAGCGGCCCCTGCGGAGGATATCCTGGGCCTTTTGTGCATGTCATAGCTCAGGTAGCTGAGGCTTGGGGAATGTAACTGATTTTCCCAAGGCCACAGGCTACAGAGAGAGGAGTTGAAACCAGTCATCTGGACTCCAAAGTCTGCCACTTGTATGACTGCTTCTTTTTCTTTTTTTTCCCTCCATTCAGGCATCATTCTTGCAGTATCTCCCCTGGGGCAGTTGGTAGGTCCCATGCTGGGTGTGCAGTTGGGAAGCTGGCGCATGCCTTGTCCAGTAAAATTTCTTTTCACCTGTGAAATAATCCTATAACCTGGGAGAAGTAGTGGGAATGAATGCAGAAGAGCAGTGCAAGGGACGCTGGGCATTCTTCAAGTCAGGGGTCACATGCTCACTGTTCCTTAAAGGGAGGGATGAGGGGCAGCAAGGAGGGGAGACCATTATCATGGCCTGCACGTCAAGGAAGGCTTCCTGGAGGAAGCAGAATTCAACTTTGAAGATGGACAGATGGTGGGTCAAAGAGAGGGGGGCATGCTAGACAGTAAGCTTAGTCAAGAAAAAAAGGGCTAGGGTTGAAACTGCCTGGGAGACAACTTTTGGGTCTCAGCGGAGGCTATAGCACAGAGTAGCAGGAAGAAAGCCAGGGAGAATGGTGACAACCAAACAATATAAAGTGCTGAAGAGAAGTTGAAGGAGGATTAAAACACGATAGGCAACAGAGAGTTAGATGTTAACAGTGGTTTGGCTCTGTGGAGCCTGTGAACTCACCAAGTATTTTCTGCATAAGATGCCCGTATCTCCTCCTCCTCCTTTTCTCCCTCTCGCCCGGCCTCTTGTTTGCCGGAGTAGGAAGCTGCGCATTTCTGCATTGTGATGGGTCAGAAGCGGTCATTTCAAGTAGCAGGAGTTTTGGGGTTGTCTCACACGGTACAGTGGGGCCCAGGGGTCTCACCGCACTTCTCTCGCCAGCATGGGGAGCAAGGAATCGTGTTCCTTGGACCTGTTGCCAGCCTGTGCG
This sequence comes from Ochotona curzoniae, assembly GCF_017591425.1. NCBI lineage: Eukaryota > Metazoa > Chordata > Mammalia > Lagomorpha > Ochotonidae > Ochotona > Ochotona curzoniae. The sequence goes on along the minus strand of NW_024464918.1, from coordinate 18,961,186 downwards.
TGCGGGGGTAACTGACTGAGGAGGTGACCCTGCGGGGGTTGGTCCTGCAGCCTCCACGGGAGTGCCACGAGAGAAGGCCTGCTGGGGTTCCCCACAGCTGCACGGCAGCCGCATTGCTTTAGACTTTCATTCCACCCACTGATGTGGCCAGGGAGGCTATTGAGTTATCGAACACTCCGGGAGCACGTCAGGGAGAGGCAGCTCCGGCAAACTGCATTTACTTCTCTCTGATTGCATTGAAGTCTCTAAAGGAAGACCTGGCCCTGTATTTATGACGAGGTTTCCGAATGAAGGTGGGAGCGAGCGGATGACAGTGTGATGCTCTCTTCTCTTTTTTTTTTATGTAAAAGTCACCATCACAGTCTGTTCTGTTCCCATTCCTATACCAGTTTTGGGTAATAAATGAACATCTGTGACCCTGTATGGGCAGATGGCCCTGAATTCCTACTTGCCCTCTGGAGCCAGAACCAGGCAGTGAGCTCCCCCGTCGTGGGCACTTGGTTTGGAGTCACAGTTGCTTGTTCCACAGTTGTCTGCATAGAGATCGCCCAGATGAATGCTTTTTTAAAAACTTGTGGCTGGGGGCTCAGCGTGATAGCCTAGTGACTTAAGCTCTCACCTTGAACGTGGTTGATTCCATAGAGCACCGGTTCTAATCCTGGAGGCCCCATTTCCCATGCAGCTCCCTGCTTGTGGGCTGGGAAAGCAGTCAAGGACGACCCCAAAGCCTTGGGACCCTGTACCCATGTGGGAAATCCGGTAGAGGTTCCTGGATCCTGACTTTGGATTGGCTCAGCTCCAGCCATTACGGCCATTTGGGGAGTGAATCATCAGACAGAAGATCTTCCTCTCTGTCTCTCCTCCTCTCTGTAGATCTGCCTTTCCAATACAAATACATAAATCTTTTTTAAAAAAAAAACCCTTGTGGCTGGAATTTGAGCCCTCAGTGTAGTCACTATGTAAAATTTATACATAATTTGTCCTACTGTCTGTTTCCATGAACTGTTTGAGGAAAAGAAGAAAACAGTGATTAAAATCGAACTCATTCAGTTGAGAGAATTAAAATATTCAAGGCCAAGAATGCACAGGGACGGACATCACCCACGGGTTCTGGAGGCTGCACAAGTCAGGAATCACTCACCTCATTATTCCTTTAGACCGTCAGCAGAGACCATGGATCACACATCCTTATGTGTCACAAAAAGAAGCCTAAAAATAAAATCTCAAATATCCACAGATTTAGAAAACATTTTAGAAAGCAGAATATGTCGGATCCTAAATTATGGCACAGCATTCCAGGATATTTGTAATTTGGCAGTCATGTCTCCTGTTAGTCTCATCTCACACTCACTGTTGTATTCAATCAGCCTGGTGTGTTCTTGCTAAATTTCACATCTAAATAAAATCCTAGATATGATTAAAAGCCTCTGAAAGGCTGTTTTCTTTCCAAAGTTTTTCCTGCACTTCCTGTAAATGTTTTTTACTTGCACAAAATCATGGTACTTTGTACTATAATTGTTTCCAAAGATGAGCTTCAGGTTTTTTGTAGGCAAAAATCTAATATTGAATAGCTTTGGAATACACACAGTGAGAAAACTACTCCTTTTTTCTTATTTCTGGTTATATCAAGAGATGTCCTCATGCTGGTGGGTACATGAACTTAGCATCTGCTGCTCTGAGAACATCTTAATCTCTTCACTCTTATGAGGTAGAATCGACTCAGGTGACGCACGGATGTTTCTGCAACCCATCAGATATGTGAAAGACAGTCCTTGAATGGAAGGTGTGAAAGGAAGTTATTTGGTATTTATTGGACATTGGCTCGGTCCTGTTCTCTTTGCTCATTCTCTCATTTAATTCTGTCAGTAATGTTAAGATCAGCAGTCAAGTTATCTGCATTCCATAGACTGAAAGGCTGAGGCTTGAAGATTCTCTAGCAGGAAACGGCGGTTTTATGTTGGTCTCAACGTGCACCTCGGGAAGAGCTGGTATGCTGATGGCAGTGGCACCTGTTGCTGTCATCTCCTGGGAAGCTTTCTTTGGTCTCTTGTGCTGTGCTTTCTCCAGCACCATAACGCTCCTCTGCAGCGTAGTGCTCCATCTCCAGCTAGGTGTGAAGCCTGAGGAAGGCAGGAACCTCTTCCCTGTTCATTACTGTATCATAGGCACAAAGTGCAGAACTGGCACTGGGTAGCCACCTGTAAACGTTTATTAAATGGGTGACTGAATAAATGAGTGCCCTGAGCATTTATATAATTGCAGGCATTCGCCTAACCTCTTAAGCAAAGGAAAAAAATATACTTTTCTTATCAGCCACAAATTCATCATCATCATCCTCTTTCTTTTTTTTTTTTAAGGTTTGTTTACTTTACTGCTTGAAAGTAAAAATTACGTAGAGAGAAAGAGACAGGAAGAAACAGAAATCTCCCACCTGCTGATTCAGTCCCCAAATGGCTGCCGCAGCCAGAGCTGGGCTAGTCCAAAGCCAGGAGCCAGGAGCCAGGAGATTCTTCCAGGTCTCAACACTTGGGCCATCTTCTGCTGCTTTCCCAGGCACAGGCAGGGAGCTGGATGGAAAGTGGAGCAGCTGGGTCATGAACTGACACTCATATGGGATGCCATTGCTGCAGGTGGAGGATTAGCTTTATATGCCACCATGCCAGCCCCACAAATGCCTTTTCTGCTAAGGAAGCCTTGGGAAATGAAACAAAGCAAAGCAAAGCAAAGCAAAACAAAACAGAAACCTGGTGTGAAATCCTGAGTGCTCGTTTCAGGGTGGAAGTGGTGACACAGTGTTTTTCCCTCATGTTGGCCACAAGCCCTGGATTTGAGTTCTGGCTCTGCTTCTGATCCGGCTTCCTGTTAGTGCACACCCGGAGAAGAAGCAGGTAATGGCACAAACACTTGGGGGTGCTGCCACCACGTGAGAGTCCTGGATGGAGTTACAGGATTTTAGCTTTGGCCTGGCTCAACCTGGCTGGTTTGAGCATTTGGGTAAGGATGAAAGGTTTCTCTGTCTCTACCTTTCGAATAAATATAAATCAATAAATGAAAGTGCCTAGTATTTGTTTTATGTGGAGAAAAGCAGACAAGATGTACTATTTAATTTGAGAGAGGAGGGAAAGTAGCATACCCATATATTTTTAAATTTTGAAAAAATTTAAAAAAATTTAAAATAGTTATGATAAAGTTCCATGGGCTCTGGGAGTTCCCCAAATCCCCTCCATGCCACTGATTTCCCTTATAGTATTACAGTGGTATAGTTCTTCATAAGCAGTCATGAGTCCATCTTTCTGCCCACAACATATATTTCTTCTCTATCAATCCAGGTTTCCTCCCATACTAGTCTTTATGATGTTGTTTCATCTGTACACCAGCCACAGAGCAATAGCTTTTAAAATTTCCTTAAAATCAACTCACTTTTCAAAACACACATATACACACATATGCTTATTTTAAAAATATGTCTTTATGGCAGAACATCAAAGGGAAGCCATTATTACTTGTTTTAAAATATAAGTGATGTGAAAATCAACATAAAACAGAACAAGTAATTACCTTCTGGTGGGTTGGCCTGTTGGCTTTTTTTTTTCTTTTTTGCTATAAAGGATGATTAAGAAGCACTAGACAGTGTTATAGACACACGGTTGCCAAACAGAGGCTTTCCTCTTGCTAATGAGAAGAATTTATAAACAATCGGGATGGAAATAACTTCCTCACTAAGTGTGTGTGTTGCCTGACATGCTCTCTCGCACCGTGTGGAGGCAGGATTTGCTGAATGGAAAATGCTGAATCAGTGGACAGAGGCCTTGTCTCCGCTTGGCCGTGAGACTCAAGACAGTTCAGCCAAGAGCTCCCTTCCTCCCCTAAAAGAAGCAGGCTTGTTTATTTGCTCCTGTCTCCTCTCACCACTGTGCTTCCCGGGGAGGGAGAGCACGGTGAGCATCCCGCCGGAGCCCAGCACCCTTGGTCCCCAGTCACCTCTGCTCCCAGGCCTAGGGAGGCTTCTCCCCTTGGAGACGCTGGTGGTGAGCCCCACGTGGCAGTTGAGGGGCTCTAGGAACCCTCCCCCGCCCCCCGCCACTGCAAACAGAGAATCTGCTTGAAGTCACCTCCAGAACATTTTATTCTGGTGGAATCTCTCTGCTGCCCCAATTCACTCACTGCGAAAACCAACATAATTTATCTTCTGAAGGGAAGGGTGCAGACTTCGGCTTGGCTGTATGTGTGTGTGTGTTTTTTTTTCCTTTTCTTTTGTGACTCAAGCAGCAATTCAGGCTAAGTCAACTGCAGAAGATGGGGGAGAATGCCAACGTTAGGTGGCCAAGTAGTACATTTGGGTATCAAAATCACCAAGGGAGTGAACTCAGTGGTGAGGAAGATGGTCTGAGTGTTCTGAGAGCAGGAGTGGTAGCGGCAGCTTGATTTTCTTTACCTTTCTGTCAGAATCACGTGTGTATGTGACTTTTCCTATTATGAGTCTTGGGATCGGAGCCCTCTGCTTGCTGCAGGCTCCCTTATGGGAAGGGAAGGCATGCCCCAGTTGGTATCTTTTACCCACATGAACCCAAAGAGGTAGGAGAAAGGCAAGTTGAGTTTTACATATCACAAGTGTCTTGTATGTGGTCACACAGCTTCCGTAGGGAAGCGCCGTGACTCTAGCGTGCTATCCTGACTCTAAAACCTCACGCTGTTGACATGGCTGCCCACCCCCAAAATGGGCAGAACTGAAGCAGAGATGCTCAAGGCATTCTCGGGTCTCTGCTTAATGTTCCAGCCACATGGGATCAGCTGTAGGTCCCCAACAGCTGAAACTGGCGCTCAACTCCTTGTCCTGAGGGGCCAATCCGCTGGGAAGGCATTCATCACTCATGGGTTGGCACCGATGTGAGAATCACGCCCTCTGTTTTGCCCTAGGATCCCTTCACTCCCCAGGACATCCCATCAAAGCCCCAATTGTGAAGTTACCATAGGAAAGAAAACCCTAGGAGACTGGGCACTTTAGAATATTACTGTCTTCAAAAATCTTCCTGTTTTTAATTGACATATATTAACTCTATATATTTAGGAAGCACTGTAGGAATCTTATTTTGTACAAAGATAGGCTTAAACCTGTAAAATGTATGGGATTTAGTTCATTCTTTTCCTGCTGACAGCTTATTTGGAAAACATTTCTGTTACCAAGGAAGCTGTTCATTACAGAGCAGATAGAGGATTCTGGGGTAATTTATTTAGGTCACGCAGAGGCCAAAGACTATGTCAGGTTAGGCCAAAGGTGCTCACCTCCTGAGTCGAGCAAAATGCTTGATCAAGTCATCAGGAAGCCACAGCTGCTCACCCAGGCTCTGTGCACGTGTGGCACCCACTGTTCTGTGTGTGCTGTCTGTCTGTGGGGTCTGGGGACACACAGGGATGAAGCCAGATAGCTGGGTCTTCTGGGTTGCTTGGCCAGTGATCAGTGGGCTCCTGAGAGGGGGTCGCTGGGTGCAGCACAAGGCATGCCCTATGAAGAGAGGCCTGAGGGAGGAGACACGGGTCTTAGCCAAGACTTTCCTCTCTCTCTCTGGGTCTTTGCTTGCTTTCTTCCTAGGAAGGAGGTGAGAGGACTAGCCACTGCAGGTCCTACAGGCCCTGGAGAGAAGAGTCACATGCACTGAGTCTCCATCCTTCACCCAGGCTAAGTGCCTGCACCTGCTCTCCTGGGGCCTGTCACTTTCTCTTTGCTGGATCCTGACCCTTGGCTTCAATTTTAAGGCCATCCTCGGGCTTTGGCCCCTGGCCCTGGTAGTGGTTGTTAACTTGAATTCTTGGCTATTGTCTGTGCTACCTCTGGGAGAGTCTAGTGTTGGCTGTTAAAGACAGAAAGATGTTTTTGCAAGAATGGCCTGGGCCAATGGGAGACCTGAGGTCCTGGGCTGGAGGGTGCACTCTTTGGGCAAGGACCCCATGTTGTTCTCTCTCTCTCTTTTAAATTAAATTAAAAGATTTTTATTAATCAGATTTATGGAGAAGGAGAGACAGAGAGGAAGATCTTCCGTCCACTGGTTCACTCTCCAAGTGGCTGCAACAGCCAGAACTGAGCTGATCTGAAGCCAAGAGCCAAGAATATCTTCTGCATCTCCCACCTGGATGTATGGTCCCAAGGTTTTGGACCATCCTCTACTCCTTCCCAGGTCACAGGCAGGGTGCTGGATGGGAAGTGGAGTAGCTAGGACTTGAACTGGTGTCCATATAGGGTCCCAGTGTATGTAAGGCGAAGACTTCAGCCACTTGGCTACCACGCAGGGGTCCCAATGTTGTTTTCTTTTAACGCTTTTCCATATTTACATTTGAGGGTTGTTATGAACCTGAACCTGCACAGGAAGATGAAGAGGTAGTTTGTAAATGATCACAGTGATATGAGGCAATCTGATGGGATAATTGGAAATAAAGGACCTGAGAAAGATTGCTGCTCCCCCTCCTTTTTTTTTGGTAAGATTTATTTACTTGTATCTGAAAGGCAGAGTAATCGAGAGAGAAGGTGAGAGAGAGAGAGAATCTTCCATCTGTTGGTTCATTCCTGAAATAGCTACAATGGCTAGAGATGGGCCAGTCCAAAGCCAGGAGTCTGGATCATCTGGGTCTCCCATGTGAGTGCAAGGGACTTAGTGATCGTCCACTGCCTTCCCAGGCACATTAGCCGGGAGCTGGATTGGAAGTGAAACAGCAGGGACTGAAACCAGCAGCCATGAGAGATGCTAACATACTACACCACAGCCTGTGACTAGGGACAAATTACTTGACCTTCCTATTAAAGTGAGCGGAAGGGTACTCACTTTGCATGGTTGTGATGAGGGTTACAGCGCAGGCAGAGTGAACACTGAGAACAGAGCTAGGCACCAAGCTGGAACCCAGCACAACCACCATTACTGTTCCTGTATGCATGTGGGCTGCAGACTGTGTAGGGAAAGAATTTTAAGTGGGCACAAAGATAGAGGATTCAGGCAAAACTTCCTCAAAGAACAAGGCATTCGCTTGCTCTTGGATCCTGGTTAGAAATAAATTCTAGGCAAAGGGAAGGGTACAAATAGCAAATGCCAAGAAAAAAATGAAACAAAAAATAAAAGAAACAATTGGTGGCATTGGAGAGAAAGATCTAACCCCCAACTGCTAGAATTATTGTCTGCATCTACCTGGCATGTCTGTCTGTCTGTGTGGAACCCACGCTTCTGTGTGGGATGCAGCTGCAGTTTGAATGTGGCATCCCAAAATTCATGTTGAAACTTCATCTCTACTGAGATATATTTAAAGGTTGGGGCTTTTTGGGAAAGTGATTAACTTCTGAGGACATTGTCTTCACGGATGGGATTAACACTCATGAGGCTATAGGGAGTGTGTGTGTTTGCATCTTCCACTATGTAAGGGCGTAGTTAGAGAATGTGGTCTTTGAAGCTGACGTGGTCCCTCACTAGACCCTGCATCTGCTGGTGCTCTGACTTCATGCTTCTAAGACTCTGGGATGGTGAACAGTTTCTGTTGCTTATAAATCACCTGCTCTGTGAACTGAGATAGGTGCCCCCCCTTTTATTATTATTATTATTATTGGAAGGGATGATCTACAGAGAGAAAGAGAGACAGACAGACAGATCTCCCATTTGCTGGTTCACTCCCCATATGGCCATAACTGCTGGAGCTGAGCTGATCTGAAGTCAGGAGCCAGGAGCTTCTTCTGGGTCTCCCATGTGGACACAGGGTCCCAAGGCTTTCGGCCATCCTCTACTGCTTTCCCCAGGCCATAAGCAGGGAGCTGGATGGGAAGTGGAGCAGCCGGGACATGAACAGGTGCCCACATGGGATGCCCAGCAACTAGAGATGGAGGATTAGCCAGTTAGGCCAATACGCCAGCCCCAAAGGGTGCCTTTTTGTTCTACTCAATCGGGGTCAAGGTCGCCCTGACTATATTTGGAAGGAAACGTGAAGAAGAAAGAGAATAAAGGCTGTGTGTTCAAACAGATCTGGATTGGAACGCTGGCTTCACTGGCAGAGGCACACTGGGCTGATTATGTAACCTCCTTGTTTTCTCATTTATGGGATTGTTGAAATTATAGTTTAAATGATGACGTGGCTTGCTTTCTCCAATTCCTCCCCAGTGCCCACCTTCCTCTGTGCTTCTTTCTCATTCTCACGTCTCTCCATTCACTCTGGGAGAAGAGAATCTTGAGTTGGCTCCACAGATGGCTATTGCCAAACAGAGCTGGATGCACTCTTTCTGGTGCCAAGGAGATGGTGCTGTGGACAGGGCCCCTGAGACCAGACGGGGCCATTTCATAGACTTGGGAAGATCCTCAGAGGTCCGTTAGTGTGTGTAACAAACAAGTAAACTCAACAGGGTTATTTGGCCTTCTTTCCTCTGCTCTCCCCACCCCCAACTATGCTCTCCTAGAGTTTGAGACAAGTGGTCATTTGAGCAAATTAGTTTTATTGTCATACACCAAAATTCTGCAGATGTGTGTGAACTGCCTCCCCTTCCCCCACAGCCATGGAGATTTGGGCACTTTGATCTCATTTACCCTCCTTAGAGACCGGGATCGTAGGTCCAGTGAGCAACAGGGTCTTGCCCCAGGACACCCAGTAACTGGGCTGTCCCCCCCCCCCCCCCCCAGTCTCAAACACTCAGATTCTCTCCTTGCACAGGGGAATGAGCCTGACGCAGGAGGGCATGTGTTGGGATGGAAAGAGATTCCTTGCAGGGAAAGGGAATTTGTCTTACAGCCGACAGGGATTTTGCGGATTGTTTTGACTGCTCTGTACGGAGCGAGAGTTCCTCTCTGCATTATGCTTGTGGCTTCTTGTGGACAGGATGCTTCCCACCATCCTTTCAGGCTTGATGAAAAAGATATTTAAAGAAAATCACAAGCCCTAAATTTCCCTGTGATTTCCGCTTCACTGCTTCCTTTCAGGGCCCCTCCTGTGGGCGAGTTTTTAAACATGATGAATTACCGCGGTCAGCCTCAGCAGCGTGCTGTGTGCCCAGGGGAGCCGAGCGAACCGAGCCCTAAGCTCCTTGGCAAGCTTGCCTCTCTCCAGCAGGCTAGGCTGCGGCATGCCTCTCGGCGTAGACACCGTCGCCCCCGCTGCTACCTTCCCTCTGTCCTGACAGAAGTGTCACAGATCACAGAGAGAGACATGTCTGCTCCTTGACCTGACAGTGTGGAGATGAAGGTGGGTGTTGCAAAGGTGGGGGAGCATTGCTTTTGGTCACCTAGCGCCTTGTATTACCTGTACTGAACTGGTGTTGCAGTATTTCTTTTAGGTGAACTCAATTGGATTCTGTGCTATAGGCATGCCTGGGGCACTGGTCACTGTGTCCCAAAGACCAAGCCGGCCCTTTTGCTACTCATCGAGGTATTTCAATAGGCATTTGTTGAACTTCTAACCTCATGCTGCATGCTGTGGGAATATAAAATTGAAAGGCATGTGCAAAAGTTAAATATCACAAGCTTATGGAAGAGACCTCACTAGATAGTATATTGATTCACATGCAGCATGCAGATTGGGCACTGGTTTGTCATGACTGGAATTCAAGGGATATGAATGAAGGAAAAATCTCCCCATGGGGCAAAATTTCATGATCCCGATGGAAACCATGTATTCCTCAACTGCATGGTATTAATCACAGCCTGTGAAGGTAGGACAATCATCATCCCACTTTACAGATGGATCCAGGGAAGAGAAAGTCCAGGAATTTCCCCGAGACCACGTGTCAGCAAGTGGCAAGGTTAGGTTCCAATCCCTCAGATCTCTGACTTTAAGGCTTCTCTCTCTAAAGTTCTTCCTACCTTTTTTTCTTTTTAAAAAAGATTTATTTTATTTTTGTTGGAAAGGCAGATTTGGATCTCCTATGCCGGGTGCAAGGTCCCAAGGATTTGGGCCAACTTCTACGACTTTCCCAGGCCATAAGCAGGGAGCTGGATGGGAGGTGGAGCAGCCTGGATATAAACTGGCAGCAATATGGGATCCTAGTGTATGGAAGGTGAGCATTTAACCACTGAGCCATTGCACTGGGCCCAAACTCTTGCTCTTATGAAACTGAGCTGTAACTTGAACAACAGGTATGGCCAAGGAGAGATTTTCATGAGTTGGATGTCTTTCGGGATTTGAACTTTGATAATGTCTGGTCCAAGGTAACATTTCCCCTGGCTCTTTAAATTAAATTTTAAGATTTATCAATATGTGGAGAACAAATTTCATGAATTTCAAAGATGTAATCCAACCTGTATAATACCTCTTTACCCTTTCTTTCATTATTTTCTTTTAATATTTTTCTTCTGTTGTAACATTCAATTTACTTTGTCATCATAGTCCCAATGCTCCTCTAAATACAGAGCTCTACAAGTACAAGGTAAATGGACCACTGTTCCACAGGGGTATAGATAAGTGTTATAGACAACAATCAGATCACAAGATGTCAACTAGCCTTAGATATATATTAACTATAACCAATCAGAAAAGATGGATGATATTTGTTTGGGTCTGGCTTATTTCAGTAAGCATAAGGGTCTCCAGTTGTGTCCATTTTGTCACAGAAGATAGGATTCATTCTTTTTCATTGCCAACTATTATTCCATCTTGTATATGTATCACATTTTCAGTCATTAACTAATAGATATCTGTGTTGATTCCAAACTTTAACTAAACCTTCTAAATGCAGTGTGGGCCTTCTGTGTTGCCCCATTGTTTCAAAGCAAAGACACAACTTTTCTGTTTGTTAGAAGCTATTTCTTAAGACACCACCACCAACAGCAAGCATATCTTCAGAGGGACAGACAAAATGCTATGCTTTGTTCCCATATATATCTTCCCATAAGCCATGTCATGGCCTTTAGGCTGTCTGGCTTCTCTAGTTAGTACCTGTGTGATTTTAGGTGTGTTCCTTAACTTTATTTAGACTGAGCTTCTTTATGAATGAGGATAGAGCTGCCTTTGAGGGTGTTGTGAGGATAAAATAAGACGTAATGTACACAATTCTTACAACTAAGCAAGTATAAACAAGGTAGCTTTCTTGATTTGTGCGTTATGTTTTACTGATCTTTTAGACCTTCTTATTAAACTGTTATCTCCCTATAAATACATTTTCATCCTGTGGAGACTGATAGAAGGCCTAAAATAGGGTATGAGGCAAAAGTGACTGAATGGCCAAGGACATGTTTTCATATTTACATTGAGCAATGCTGAATGGGAACTCAGTTAACCCTGATGCTACCATGCTTTAATCAATTGCATTATTATTATTATTATTATTTTTTAACTTCTTACCCACCCACTCACTAAGCATTGGCTTATTTCCAGCTAGGGATGAATAATAGTGACAGTAGTAAAAAAGTAAATATAATGGAAATGTTCAAAAGCACACACACACAGAGAAGCATAAAAGGTAGAAAGAATGTTGTAGATAAACTCATCACCTACTGTTGACAGTTATTAACATTTTGCTAATCTTGTATGAACTCACTACATTAAAAAAACTAGAATATTGAAAAATAGCTATCAGAATCATGCCATTCTACTGTACATATTTCATATCTAGCATTGGTAAGGATAAAAATGATTGTCTAGCAGTATTATAATAATCCTTTCATATCTTCTCTAATCATTCATATTTAAACTTCCCAGATTTGCTCAAAAGTTTGTTTTTGGATTTTGAAAATTAATTAGTTATGTTCATTTGGAAGGCAGAGAGAAAAGAAATCTCCTACCTTCTAGTTCAACTTCTCAAATGCCTACCACAGCTGGGTGTGCCCCAGGCCAAAGCCAGAAGCCAGGAAATCCATGCTGGGAACCCAACTACGTGAGCCATTACCTTTTTCCTCTCAGAGTGTTCTTTGCTGGAAGCTAGAATTGGGAGTTGAGCTGGAATTCAAGAGCTCTGATATGAGATGTGGGTATCTTCAGCAGTGTCTTAACTGCGGCTCCAAATTTTCATTCACTAGGTTGCATTTTAATAATTTGCCCATTGAGATCAGGATTCAGACATTACATTTGGTAATTGTGTCTCTTAAGCCTGGTTCATGTTCTAAGATGGTCTCTGTACCCCACCTTTTAATCCCATTGATTTGTTAGAGAAACAGAGTCTTTTGTAGATTACAGTGTGTTATGGATTCGGTTAATTACTTCTTTCTGGTGTTATTTCAGATTTTTCTTTCATTCCCAGTAATTTATGTCAAGTGATAGGAAGTCTGTATTATGACTATTTAATCTCAGTGTTTTTCAGGCTGCATGATTTCCTAGGCTTGGTGAGTGCATTGTTTTCTGTCACAACCTGAACATGTCAAGACAGGTTATCTAATTTCTCCTCCTCATTCTGTTTCTTCTTCTTTTGAAGATGTATGAGTTTATTTGAAACAGATATATATGTGTATATATAGAGAAGGAAAGGACCATAGATCTTCTGTCTACTGCTCCACTCCTCAAATGGTTCCCAAATGGTCCCCATATGGCCATAACAGTCTCCCACATGTGTGGCAGAGACTTAGCCCTTGGGCCATTCGTTGCCTCCTCCAAGGTGCTCAAAAGAGGAGCAGTCGGGACTCAAAGCAGAGGGAATGCTTATTTGGGATGCTGGTATTACAGCAGACATTACCCTGCTTGTGCCACAATGCTGTTAGCCAGGTCTCACCAGACCCATTTCTCCATTTATTGGAAAGGCAGATATACAGAGAGGAGAAGAGACAGAGAGGAAAATCTTCTGATGGCTCACTCCCCAAGTGGTCACAATGGCTGGAGCTGAACCAATCCGAAGCCAGGAGCCTCTTCCAGGTCTCCCACACGGGAGCAGGGTCCCAAGGCTTTGGGCCGTCCTCAACTGCTTTCCCAAGCCACAAGCAGGGAGCTGTATGGGAAGCGGGTCTGCCAGGATTAGAACCAGTAACCATATGGGATCCTGGCATGTCCAAGGCAAGGACTTTAGCCACTACTCTCTACTATTGGCCTGGACCCACACATGCTATTTTCTTTTTTTTTTAAAAAGATTTATTTTTATTATTTTTTCATTGGAAAGGCAGATATATACAGAGAGGAGAGACAGAGAGGAAGATCCTCCGTCCGATGATTCACTCCCCAAGTGAGTGCAACGGGCCGACACTATGCCGATCCGAAGCCAGGAGCCTCCTCCGGGTCTCCCATGCGGCCGCAGGGTCCCAAAGCCTTGGGCCGTCCTCGACTGCTTTCCCAGGCCACAAGCAGGGAGCTGGAAGGGAAGCAGGGCTGCCGGGATTAGAACCGGCGCCCATATGGGATCCCGGGCATGCAAGGCAAGGACCTTTAACCACTTGCGCCACCGCGCCGGGCCCACATGCTATTTTCTTAATCATCATCATCTTCCTCCTTTTCTCCTCTTCCTTCTCCATGCTTTCTCCTCTCCTCCTCTCTCTTTCTCTCTTAAATGGCATCCAGAAATCTCTTGATATAAAGATGAATAGGTGTTTCCAAATTTAGTTCACAAACTAGAGCTTGGTTGGATATAAAAGATAAGATCCCAAGGGTTTATTGCTAAAGATATTTATGCAAAAGTCCTGGGGAAAGACTAGGAAAAGTTCTTTTGTTTTTAAAGTAAGTGGCTAAAATGCAGGCAGGGGCGGTGTGGGACTTTTAGTGTGTCACCACTTGGTATCACGAGGGGGACATTTGCCACCATGTGTGGACATGGGCTTGGGGACTGCAAGGGTCAGGAGCTAGGGACATCCTGTGAACGCTGTGGCCCCATCATATCCTCACTGGGACTTCGCAGTTGCAGTTTTCTTTGCTGATCCTCCTCTCTCCTTGCGTGAACTTCCGAAGCTTTGAATTACATAACGTGTGGTTCCTTTGTGCCTCTCGCCCGGTCTAGGCCTAATTACTATGAGCTGTTGGGACTTGAGCATGATGACAGAGGATTTTCTAGGATTACACTCAACATGCAACTTTCAATTACCGTTCCCCGGGAGGCCAGGGGTTAGCCAGGCAGGGAGCTGGTAGGGATAGAAAGGGTTTTTCCAGATACAGGTGGCAAAAAGGCCCAATTTCTGGAATCTTCAGAGTCATTCTGCTTAAAACTTAGTGATAACTTATGGGGAAGCAAGTGCTGCTGTCTTGTATCTGGTGGTGGGTTTTATTGACTTAGGAGTGGAATCCAAAAGTTAGCACTTAAAAACATGTACACTCTGGGCCTGGTATGGTGGCTGTGCATGTGCCAGGGTCTCAATGTGGCTGCCAGTTTGTGTCCTGGTTGCTTCATTGCCTGTCCAGCTCCCGGGTTTTGCCCTGACATGGCAATGGGTGATGGCCCAAGGCCTTGGGATCCTGTACCTGTGAGGAGGGACCTGGAGGAGGCTCCTGGTTCTTGGTTTTGGATCAGCTCAGCTCTGTCTGTTGCAACCACTTGGGAAACAGGCCAGCAGATGGAAGATCTTTCTCTTCTTTCTGTAAATCTGCCTTTCCAAGAAAAATAAATCTTTTGTTTTAAAGTGTATTCTGGTTTTGTTGTATTTGGAAGGTAGAGACAGAGACAGAGAAAGATCTTCCATCCTAATTCAGTTCTCAAATCCTATCGTAGCTGGGGTTGAATCCAGGCATCTGGAACTCAAGCTGAGCTTCTCATGTGAGTGCTGGGGACCCGTATGCTTGAACTATCAGAGGGGAGTAAATTGGCAGGAAACTGCAAATGGAAGCAGTTCTGGAACTTGAACCCAAGTACTTTGATCAGATACAGGGCATCCAAAGTAGCGTCTTAACCATGTCCCAAATACTTGTCCTGAAGTCAACATTTTTAACAAGTTTCCTCTCAGAGGTGCTTTTTGTTGTTGTTGTTATGTTGGAGGCTATGAACTACAGTTAGAGAGTTGCTGTAATGGAACTTTAAGAGACTTGGAAGACTGCAAAGTCCTAGGCACCTAGTCACACAGTAGAGATGTGGAGAGGTTAGGTGACACAAGCCGGTATCCATGGTAGGTCCTTGGATCAATGTCCCACAGAAGCCAATGGGAACTCTGTGGCAGTGTGGTGTAAAATTCATGCTAGAAACAAAAAGAGGAGGGTTTTGATGATTATATTGATAAAGTTTAAAGATTGGATTTATTTGCTATTATTTGTAAAAGTAATATACATGTATACACATATATGTAGACATATAGATGGTTCTCAGAAAGCACTTGCATATATAGAAATTCGATTTCTATTATCCCAGCTTGAGGATTGGTTGGATTTAGAAGCTCATTGTCATTAGTGCCCTCTCTGCTTTCTGCTTCTAATTCCTTCTCTGTCTCACCTTTATTCTAAAGCATGATTTCTCTGTAACTCTGGACCTGTTATAGTCCTTTCCTCTAGAAATCCCAGAGGGGAGATGGAGGCCCTTTCTCTTGGCATGCTCAGATATTAAGCTGTAGAGGAGATCCAGGCTCAGACTGGGCCACAGGAGCCCCTCCGACCATTCCTTGTACAGAGGGGAGTACCCTGTTCAGCCAGCCCAAGGCATGTGGCAGCATTGGCGGGCATGACAGCAGCATCACAGTTCCTGCACTCTGGGTTGGATGAGCTGAAGAAGTGGGTGCAGGTATGTGAAATCAACAGCTTGTCACCTGAAATAGTAGATGAAAGAAAGCAGTCAGTGGTATATAACACTGAGGAGGTACACTTATGTAAACACACATCCACATTTGTGTATATGTGCCTGTTATTTTGAGTGAAAAAAGTGTTCAATAGTATTTCATTTTAAGTTGTTATAAAAGCATGTCCATCTGATCTGTACATGTATAGGTATATATACACTCAAAATCAGACATGTTATTTATTGTGTAGAGTCTCTTCTCTCATCTGCCATGAATGCTGTTATGTTGTTATCATCCTAAGCCACCCTTCTCAGGGCTGTGTTGTATTGTATGGGTGTGTGGGGTTCCTCCTAAAGTTCCTGCAAATGCATTGTATGAAAAGGCTATGCCTGGATTTCAAATCGTTTTTTGGCATTAGAATTATCTTTTGATTCTCTTGTCCATAAACTTCTTGAGGTTGCCTCTCAGGGTTGTAGAGTGACTCAACAAATGACTGAGTTCTGTCAGAAGAGATATACAGGACTGGGAGGTCCGACACTGGCAATCTGCTATCCCTGATGTCACATGACAACTCCCTGGCATCCCTGTTTGCCATGCTTTCCAAAAGCCCTTGGCAGCTGCGTCCAGGGTCAGCTAGGGGAGTTGCGAGGTCCCTGTAAGCAGGAGCCTATCGACTGCTTCTGAAATGGACAACCACAGGATCAGGCATTTATATATGGCCCTCATCTCAGCAGCCTCATGCATAGCCGGCATTTCCAGGGTCAGGGCTGAAAAGAATGGAGACAGGTCAAAGCTACAAGCACTGGGTGGGGAAAGTGGATGGTTTGAAGGCTAAGGTTTGAATGTGGGCTTGAGAGGAACCTCATGTGGCTCTAGAGGAGTTGTGTGTCCAGCATGAGCATGATTGTCTCAGGAACCTTGTAGAGATGAAAAGGCTGTGAATGACACTGTTGTGGGGGGATGGAAACACCCTAACTGTTGAGTTAATGACTGTTGGCTCTGAGCAGCCTTGACTGGACTTCATTATGGCCTTGCCCATGGTACCGTGTTTCCACTGAAGACCTCACTGCCAGACTGCTGGGCAGCATGGTTTTGGGAGGGTACATGTTCCTGCTTCATGCCACAGAAGATAGGCTTGGCAGTTGTCTACCCTCAAGACACAAAGTGGGCAGCTAGGAAAGAAGCGAAGCCCAGTGCTACTCTCCCATTCTAGAACAGCTCCTTGCAAGGTGGGAAAAAGAATGAACAGAAAATGAAAGGTGGGTGGTGGATCCCTTCCTTTGCAGAAAATTGAAACTGGATGAGAGAACAACATGGAGCTGTTGGTGGAAAGCCTGGGAGGCATACTCCCTGCTTTACTTCTTTTTGGCCATACAACCTTGAACAAGTGACTTCATCTTTCTGTCATCTCAGCTTCATAAAAGTAACAGCTGCCTCAGGGCTCACAGGGAGTATTAAATAAGATAATGCGCATAAAAATACTTACACAGTGGCTGGAAGCAATGCTCAGCAAATACTAGCTGATGCTGTTGACAGGCAGTAGAGATATAAGCAGGGACCAGGCTCAGGGAAGCAGAGGTGAGAATTTTTTTCCTCATTCTCTTACCTATGTTTGCCACTGTAAGGGATACAGTTTGAAAGTCACTTTTTAGAACCTTGCATTTTGTATCCCACCCATCAAGTTTCTGCACAGGACAAAGAATGGGTGTCCAGCATGTCTTAGGAGAAAGGTGGTGCTTGTGACTCCAGCCTTCCAGTCCAGATGCTGCCGTGAACTCCCTTGGAGTCTTTCTGTCAGCTGTTCCTTGCTCTTGATTTCAGTGTCCCCTGTTTGCAAAATGGACTCTTCGATGACTGGTCTTCAGGTTGTTCCCTGTTCACTCAGGTTGCATAAAGGTGCAGGTGACCGGTGTAAATGTGTAAGAAGAAGATTACATGAATTATATTGCCTCTTTGCTAGCTGCTTTGTCAGGGTTCTTGCAAGTGTAGCACGGTAAAACATGAGAACTCTAAGGCAGCAATCCTGAATTCTTATCATAGCATCATTATGATGGTGGTTTGTACCTTCTCACTTTAGAGCAGCTAAGTCACGAAGGACTAGGCAATGGGTCCAGTGACCAACAACTAGTGCTAAGGCTCTGGATGTATCCTGGATCCCCTGCATCTTATTCCAGTGCTCATTTCATTCTGTTGCCCTGCCTTTTGTGGCTCCTAGATGACATTGCATTGTATCAAATGGGTTTCCACAGTTCAGTTTTTTTCAATAAACCACCCTTTTTAAAATACTACCACCTCTTTGTGTTCACATCTCAGACACATTTGTTGTAAAATAAGAGCAGATAGACATCCAGCCTGGCTTTGGCCTTTAAATTACCTCCCTTTATTGGCCGTGACTGATCAGCTGCTCCTCTTGGGAGCAGATGAGCCGTCCTGAGATGGATGGTTTTTCCCTGTAGGGGGTGTGACTTGACCCTCTTCACCCTGCTGACCTGAAGACTCCCCGCCCTCCATCCCACTCTCCAAGCTCTTAGAGAATCAGCCAGAAATAATAACATGGGTTAATAAGGTTGGATGACAAGTCCTCTTCGCTCCAAGACAAGGAGAGAATAACCAAGGAGAACACAGAAATAAGAATTGGCTTTGCGACTTGAGCAAATTCCTTGGTGCGTCTTAGGAAGGTTGTGACAATCAAATGGGAGTTAGATAAGTAGATAGAAACTCAGCATCCCAGGACAGACTAAAGTAGGAAGGCTTGTACTTGGCAGCCATTGTATTGCGGTGTGAGAGGTGTGGACATCAGTTCTAGCAGAACTGGAATGGAATCTCAGCCTTGGTCCTTAGGGAAAAGTGTTACAACAGTTGTGACACCGTGGACAGGCCACTAAACTAATTTTGCCTCAGTTTCTTTGTCTGGAGAAAGGAAATGATAAAGGAAAACTTGGAGAATTATCCAAAGGGTTAGGAAATTGATTTATCTGGCACCTAAAGTATAATTGGCACTCAGAATGCTGGCTTTTTTATGGAGGTGAAAATGTTTTGTAAAATAAAGGCCTAGAGCTCAGGAGCTGTGGTGATTATTTTATTAACAGGGTGGCCTATTCTTCTTGGATCAAGTGATTAAAATAGACACAAATAAAAAGAATTTGTGAGTGGGACATAACATTGCAACTTTCCTTGGTGATTAGTAGGATCTGATCAATGGCATTCTACTGAAAAACAACTGACTATTAATACTTAGAGATGTTATTATTTTTATTTATATAATAAAGATTTATTTGACAAAATTAGACACACACACACACAGATAAAAGTATTTTCTACCTGCTGGTTCATCCTAGACAGCTCTGATGACCAAGACTGGGCTAGGCAAGAGCCTGAAGCCAGAAACTCAGGCTGGGTCTCCCATTGAGTGTAAGGACCCAACCACTTGGTTCCTCTTCTGCTGCTTTTCCCAGCCCATTATCAGGGAGCTGGATCAGAAGTGGAGTATCTGTGATATGAACTGGCATTGTTAAGGGATGCTGGTGTTGCCAGTGGAGAGAAGGAAGTCAGTCTCTCCAGAGGTGGTTTCCTTAGCAACGAAGTAGACTTAGTGCTCCTGTCACTGGATCCTGAGGTCTCAAGGAGATGGATTAAAGACATAAAACCTTCGCCAGTGACTGTTACAGTTGTGGTGCCTGATAAAAGCAGAGCTCACTAGGGTCTCCTTCCCACACCTTTTGCTGAGATGAGGCACACAAACCAGGCAGCCCTGGTGCTCCTTGGTTGGTCTCCTTTGTTCTCCCCTTTGAACCAATTGTCTTTTCATTGTATCGCATTAGTAACATGATTCTAGAGAAAGCTGGCCTGATGTGATGGTTTTCCAGCCTCTTTCTCATTAATTTCCATCTTCCTCCCTGACTGATGAATATTTTTGCTTAGCAGAAGTTCATTAATTCTCCTCTCCCCTGTTCACTCCAGCAATGCTGTTTAAAGAACATTAATCTGGTATTTAGTAAGAAAATAGAGTTTTATTATGGAAAACACTCAGTTGGAGAGTTAATCTTTTTCTTTTTTAATTGCTATTCTTAAAGAACACTTTATAAAAAAATCCTCATGTAATGATGAATTAACATGGGTGTTGGAGGAAAGCTGAAGGAAGAGGGGGATCCTAAGTGAAGGTTATGGCGTTTTAGGTGTGGGAGGATTCTCCTGTGGACCCAGATGAGAACGTGGAGTCTCCATGAGGTTACATTACAGGTTCCAAGTTACTAAGGAGTGAGTGGAAGAGCTGCTTGGGGGTCAGTCTCTTTTCACTGGACTGTGCTGTCTCTGTGTGCCGTGGTGGTAACAGGCTCGAATCTTGATGTCCACTGTCTAACATGAGTTTGGCATATTTTTCAAAATTCATGAAAACTCAGGTTTTTGATTTGTAAATTCCCCATGCTGTGGTAGTTTTTGTCTGGCAGGGATTTGATGTAGGAAAACAAAAGGAGAAGGGTGCACAATTGCTGGCATCTCATATATGAAAAGACCATTATTGAATGGAGAGAGAACAATTGGAGGGTGATCCTTGGAGCCTGAATAGCCATCGTCTGTCTGAGGGCTTTCCTTTGCAGAGCACTCCATACAATCCTATGCGAGGGGAGCACTCAGCCATCCCCACCAGCAGGGAACTCTGGGATATTCTTCCATATCTGTATGTTTGCTACCTTGTGTGTTTCCCATAGGAATGGATAGTAAAAATATGAGAAGTTCTTGGAACCCCAATTTCAGAACTACAGAAAGGCTGTTCTTGGGTAGGGAGGTGTTTCTTTCTCTGCAGAGAGGGATGGAGACAACTTTTAAGTCAGGTGCAGCTGGCAGCTGTGAGGAGCAAAGAAAAGCAGGGTACATCCTTGTGGGTTCAAGCCAAAGAACTGGGCAAGCCATACCTTGCACCAGTGGTTTTCTACCAGGTGTGCTTTTGTTCCTCAGAAAACATATGCCAGCATCCAAAGATGTTGTGTTGTCATAGCTGCAGGGTTGAATGTGCTTGCTGGCATCAGATGCTGCTCGACCATGTACAGGAATACACAGGATAGCCTTCCGACAAAAATGTCTCCGACCTGACATTGCAGCAGTACTGAGTGTAAGATACCTGGCCTCGGCAATACTTGTGACTTGATCTTCATGGCAAAGCACAAAGCAGTGGGATCTCTTCTGGATTAGCCCTTGTTCTGGGCTAGAGTTAGAAAGGCAAATTCTGGGTCCAGTGCCCTAGCCTAGCAGGTAAAGTCTTCACCTTGCATGCACTGGGGTCCCATGTGGGCACTGATTCTAGTCCTTCTGGCTCCACTTCCCATCCAGCTCCCTGCTTGTGTCCTGAGAAAACAGTAGAGGACTGCCTAAAACCTTGGGACTCTGCACCTACATGGGAGACCCGGAAGAGGCTCCTGGCTCCTGGCTTTGGATCAGCTCCAGCCATTTTGGCCACTTGGGGAGTGAATCAATGGATGGAAAATCTTCCCCTCTGTCTGTCTTCCTCTCTGAATATCTGATTTTCCAATGAAAATAAAAATAAAAAACCTGCCCCCCCCAAATCTTTTTTTTTTTTTAAAAAAAGGCAAATTCTGACATATGTGTTAACTTGACCAATCAGGAGAAGCTTCCTGGACCACTCTACTGAAAAGAATTCAGAGACCCAATAGGAAAGAAGTTTGTAATTCATTGGCTTTCAATGCTGTCACTATTTAGCTGTGTCATCTTGGGCAGTTACTTTTCTGTGCTTCTGTCTTTCCTATCACTAAGAAGCTTGTGGTGGCATGATCTAACTTACTGGATGGGCACAAAGTAATCATCTATAGAACAAAGAACAGTGTGTGGCATGTGGTTAGTGGTCACATCATCATCTTTCGCATTAGGGACAGAACAATCTGGTTGTGTGCTTGCTATCCATGTTTTATGCAAATTATGTTTAGCATCTAAATAATCAAGACATAGCTCCATTTTTTGAATGAAGAACTTGGATTTCTGGTTGGTAAGAGAGGACAGAGCAGGGATCCACCGTGTGCAACTACTGAGTGGTTTTTACTGCCACTGTAACACATTCAGCTAGCTCTCCCCTCTGCATACTACTGAAGTGTATACACAGATTCCCGAGCTGGTCTGCATAACATGTTTGTGTTGTTCAGCTTTGACTTGACTGCATCTTTTTAAAGATTTATTTATTTTTATTAGAAAGTCAGATTTACAAAAAGAAGGAGAGAGAAAGATCTTCCATCCACTGGTTCACTCCCCAAGTGGCCACAATGGCCAGAGCTGAGCTGATCCAAAGTCAGGAGGCAGGAGCTTCTTCCATGTCTTCAACATAGGTTTAGGGTCACAAGGTTTTGGGACACCCTTCACTGCTTTCCCAGGCCAAAAAGAGGGAGCTGGATGGGAAGTGGGACAGCCAGGACACAAACCAGCACCCATATGAGATTCTGACACGTGCAAGGCAAGAATTTAGCCACTGAGATTCATTCCAGGCCCAACAGTGTGCTTGATTTTAGATAATAAAGGGCTGAAAGCTCTTGTCCATTGGAGAGGCATAGTCACTGAGGCCAGAGTTTCACAGATAGCACATAGCATTTTATGTTTGTCTCTCATCCATATAGCTTTCCCAGTTGTATTAGCAGGAAGCTGGATCAGAAGTAGAGCAGCCAGGACTTGAATCAGTGTCTGTGGGAGATGCCAGCACTGCATGAGGAGGTAAAACCTGTTTTACCATGGTTGCAGCCCCTGCCATCATTTGAAAATAAAAAGAGAGCTCATAAAAATGTCAAGTCCCAGTGCCCTTGAAAGTGAGGCTATCTGGTTATCCTGGACCCAAATCACTCTGAAAAAACTTGGCTGGGACAGCTACTGCCTTTGCTTCTGATGCTGAACTGGCTGGTTGGTCCCACCCTTCCCCATGTCTCACTGCGTTCTCAGCACTGTGGCTCAGTGGCAGCTGCCATTGACAGGCCTGTTGTCCATTCCTCACACTGAGGCTCAGTGGCAGCTGCTGTCTGTTTCTCACACCTGGGTTTCTTTACTTCTTCCCAAGCCAGCCTGCCTTGCAGATACTGCAGTCTGCGGGGAGTGGCCTGCACAGACATACTTATGCTGATCTTTTTGTGTTCAGATCACTTGCTCATATGTTGATGTTTTGGGACCAGTGAATTAGGGTAGATATGACTGTGCCCACTTTCCAGATGAGGAAATACAGGCTCAAAGTTGAGCAACCTGTCCTGGATTACTCCGTGGCTTCGTGACGAGATCACAATAGGTTTTGGGTCTTCCAGCTTAAAACTTAATTTGCTTGTTTTTTTTTTTTTTTTAAGACTTATTTATTTTTATTACAAAGTCGGATATACAGAGAGAAAGACAGACAGAGAGGAAGGTCTTTTGTCCGATGATTCACTCCCCAAGTGAGCTCAATGGCCGGTACTGTGCTGATCTGAAGCCAGGATCCAGGAATTTTCTCCAGGTCTCCCACACAGGTGCAGGGTCCCAAAGCATTGGGAAGTCCTTGACTGTTTTCACAGGCACAAGCAGGGAGCTGGATGGAAAGTGGAGCCCGTTGTGTTCAAGGCGAGGACTTTAGCGGCTAGGCCACACTGCCAGGTCCCTAGACTTAATTTGTAACACATTGTGACACTATGTAATTCCTTAACGTTTTTCCAGGGTCCTCTGGTGCCACCATTGTCAAAAGCTAACACTATTACTTCAAGGTTTTTGTAATGCTAAAATTTCAGCAAAGTTGAATGATTCCAATATGTGACTTCCAACTTTGCTGTCAATTTGTGTCAAGTAAAATATTAATAACAAAGCATAGGAAAAATGTATCATCCTCATTATTTTTTTTTAAAAGATAAAGGATATCTTACAACTGTAAAAGAAGAGGGGAACAAACATAATCCCAAAACAAAGGATGATCTTCCTCAAGAAAGATGTACATGCATTTAGAGCAATGCATGCAATAATGAGTAAGCATTTCCAAGTCGTTTTTATTTTATGGTAGCAGACTCAGGAAGTGGTGTTTGAGGATCCACAGATTTGAGAGATCTTTAAGGTTATGTCTTTGTTCATGGTTGGATGAAACAAATCAGGATGGGCA
This sequence comes from Ochotona curzoniae, assembly GCF_017591425.1. Taxonomy (NCBI): domain Eukaryota; kingdom Metazoa; phylum Chordata; class Mammalia; order Lagomorpha; family Ochotonidae; genus Ochotona; species Ochotona curzoniae. The sequence continues at coordinate 18,937,525 of NW_024464918.1, read as the reverse complement.
GTTCTTTGTCTGGGTTCACCTCCTGATCTCCTGGTGAACTTTTCCTTTCCACCTGGCCAATGGTGGAGCTCTCGTCTCCAGAGGAGTGCTCATCACGACTTGCTGATTGCCACTGGGGTATCTGGTTATTGCAACACTGCTGTGCTGTCTCTGCTGTTTCCCCATGTCCATGAGTCTCCAGGTGCTTCTCTGCTGTTGGCCCATCCTCTTCTGTTTCCTGGAATCTACCCCTGGATAATGATTTTCCATCAGTTTGAAGCTGTCCTCACCCTGTACCACCATCTTGGCTCTTTTGCTCCACTTCTGATTCAGATCCCAGCTAATATTCCTGGGAAATCAGTGTCAGATGTCCGAAGTCCTCCCTCAGGTCTCCCACATGGATGCAGGGACCCAGGCATGTGGGCCATCTTCTGTTGCCTTCCCAGGCCACAAGCAGGGACAGAATCAGAAGTAGAACAGCTGGGACTTGAACAGGCATTCATATGGGATACTGCTGCCAACAGCAGAAGTTTAGCCTTCCACATCACAGTGCCAGCCCGTCTTGATATTTTAATGTTTTTTCCTGTATACCCATAGGAACAATAGATAAAGATTTTAATCCCTTTTTTTCCCTTTTTGATAGTTCTTATTTATTTGAGAGACAGGGAGAATTCACGAGAGAAGCCATAGCAAGGGAGGCACTGCCATCTAAGTTCCTGCAGCCAAGCAGGATCTGGTAAATCAGTCCAGGTCTCCTATATAGCTGATATGGACCTGTCCGCTTGAGGGATCTGCATCAGCAGGAAGCTGGAACTGGAAGTGGGGTTGGGATTTGAACCTAGGCACTCAGATATGGGGTGTGATGGCCTAACCACTATCCAGATGCTCTTTTGGGTATTTGTGCCATTCATGCTCATTCCTGAGGCTCCCACATTCTCTTAGGTGGCTCCCCAGAACCAATAGTTCATACCCAGCATTCTTATTCTGTAAGACCTTGCTTTCCCTGACTGGCCTCCAAATTCCGTGAAGAATTACATGATAGAAGCTTAAAGTATTATCTCTCACAGAAGCATGAAAATCCTCTAGGCTGGAAGTCTTTACAAGGGCACAAACTCCAATAGTGCAATTCTGAGCATTATAACAGTGGCAGAGGTGACGGTTTTGGACAGAGGGGTTTTCAAATCATCCTGAAATCCTAAAGAAGTACTAACCCTCTGCTCTCCAGGTATAGGCATGAATTACTGTGTGCCTTTTTGGACCACCTATGGGTGCAGGGAGACCTTCGAACCAAGACAAAGGAGAGAGGTGACAGTCCTGGGAGGCCCTGTTCCCTCCCTCTCCCCACTTTCCAAGAAGCTGCCTCCTGCTCTGAGCAGCTTTCCCTTCCTTTTTACCCATGGCACTAAAATAATAGGGCAAGAGTTAGGTGGATTGGGAGTGACCTGCTGACATCAGAGTGACAGATCAAATATTTCATTTTCTTCTAAATCCGGATTATGTGGCTGTAGCTCCCAGGAACTATTTTAGCACCCATTAGTTTTCTTCTAGTTGTGAACTTTGGGTGAGGGGTGCATGCATGCATGCATACATACTCACACATGGAAGCAGGTGGGAACAGGTGCACATACCAGCCAGGCCCTTGGCTGACAACATTCCCACTTTACAGACTCACAATATACTTTCTGCAGTTGTATTGAGGTATAACTGACTAGAAAAAGTTTTTTTGTATATTTATAAATATATTTATTGATTGATAAGAATAAATCAATATATATATTTATAAATATAGACTTTAATTTATTTCAAGGACAGAATGACAAAAGGAGAGAGAGAGGAGACAAAGAGATATCTATGTGCTGGTTCCTTCACCAAATGACGCTGGATGCAGCCAGGAACATGGATCTCCACTTGGGTCTCTCTTATAGGTGGCCATCTTCCTCTTCTTTCTGAAGCATGATGGTAGAGGCTTGGATAGGAGGTAGAACAGCTGGCACTTGGTGTGGCGCCCTGCTATGAGAGGCCTATGCTGTAGGTGGCTTAACCTGCCGAGCCCTATCACCAGCCCCCATAGTTGTATGTTTTTAAGGTATACAGTGTGATGTTTTGGTATATAATAATGAAATAAGCACCACAAATGTAGCTAGCTAGCACTTTTTTACCTTGCATAGTTAGTTTTCTGTGTGTGGTGAGAGTACATTAGATCTAGTGTGTTAGTTGATTTTTAGGATGATGATAGTAGTGGGTCTCCAGAACTGATACACCATGCATAATGGAAGCTTTGTATGCTTTGTCAGCCTCTCTATTTTCCCTGGGAACCAGTGTTCTGTTCTGCTTCTGAGTCTGACTTTTTATATTCCAGTTAGAGATGAAGTCACTGAGCACTTGTCTCTCTGTGTCCTCCAGGTTCATTCAAGCTGTCACAAATCACAAATCACAAATCACAAGAGCTCCTTCTCTTCTGAGGTTGAAAAATATTTCATTGTAATATCTGCTGTGTATAGGTACACCACAATATCTATCTGTTCATCTGTTGACATCTAGGAGTCCATATTCCCAACAGTGCTATCACAAATGTAGGAGTACTTGTGTCTTTTTGAGACACTGATTTTATTTCCTTTGGATAGGCACCCAGAAATGGGATTAGTGAATCATGGCATAGTTCTACTTTTCGTTTTTTAAAAAACCTCCATACTAATTTCCAGGGTGAAAATTAGTGTCAAGGGGAGGATCCATTATCTGTACAACCTCGCCAGTGCTTTTTTTTTTTCTTGTCTTTTTGTTAACAGTCATTGCCACCACATAGCTGAGCACACTCTGCACCTGATGGCCTGTCTTCATACCTGGAGGGGTCATCTGGCCATCATCTGCTTTCTCTTAGTCTTTGTTATCAGCTGCTATCTTGCTGCTCAAAGGGATGTCAGTGAGCCAGCATCAACATAAACTGGGGAGTGTTAGAAATTCAGAGTCTCAGGCCCTATCCCAAACCCCTTCATCCGCCCCCACCCCCCGAGTCAGAACTGCCCTTGTACTCTGATTCCAAGGTATATATGCATGTTGAATTCTGAGGGGCCAAAATGTTTATCTCTTTCGGCAAACAGCAGTGACTCCAACCAGAGCAGCTTTATTTTCACTTTTATGTTAATTATTTTTACCCAGGATCTTAATGAAAACTACTGAACCCCACTGTGCTGGCTTTCAAAGCTTCCTTTGTGGCTGCATACCCCTTCTGGTACATTCTTATACACTCTACCTATTTCTAGCATTTTGTCTGTCATTTCCCCTACTTCTGCCTGGTTAATCCTGGACAATTTTCTTCTTCTTCTTTTTTTTAAGGCTTATTTATTTTTTATTGGATAGACAGGTATACAGAGAGAAGGAGATACAGAGAGAAAGATCTTCTGTCTGCAGGTTTACTCCCCCAGGTAGCCACAATAACCAGAGCTGAGCTGATCTGAAGCCAGGAGCTAGAGCTTCTTCTGGCTCTCCCATATGGGTGCAGGTCTCAAAGCTTTGGACCATCCTTGACTGCTTTCCCAGGCCACAAGCAGGGAACTGGATTGAAAGTGGAGCACCTGGGATCAGAACCATTGACCATATGGGATCCTGGTGCGTGCAAGGTGAGAACTTTAGCCACTTGTCTACTGCTCCAGGCCCAATGCTGGACAACTTTCAGAGCTTTCAACTGTAACTTATCCATCTTCCAGATTCCAAATTCTCACTTCTTCAGGAGATTGTCAACTCCATGAGCTATTGGTATCTGGCACTTAGAGACTCAAAATAAAGAGGCAGTGAAAGGATGAGTGGTCTAGGAACCTTGATAAAGGAGGAATATGAGTAAAAGATATTTGTGGATGTGCAGAAAACATTTCCTATGCATCTACTATGTCACACACAGTGTATTGAGTCCTGGGACACACCTTCTTTCTTTTTTCTTTTAAATTTTATTTTTGATGATTTTTACATATTTGATTAGGATGCAAAGGGTCAAGGGCTAGAGGATGGTGGGTAAGACCTTCATTTCCACATTCTCTTTTTTTCCTTCCTGTAGCTAGGAAGCAGGGAGATAGGGAAGAAGCCATATCCAGACTCCCAAATACCTCTGTACCCTGGAATGGGAGACAGCCACTAGATACCATCCCAGAGTCCCTGATAGAGGGCATGCACTGAGGGTCTTGCTCAAGGGGTTTTGATAGTTCTGAATTACTGCCGGTCTTGCCACTCCAAGCACGATGAAATCTCTCCAGAATCCACTGACTGACATAGTCCACCATAGAGTCTTCATTATCCCAGGTACTCACTGCCAACACTTAGCTAGTATAATTAATCAACTTTTTCTGTTTCCTGTCTGTTGTGGTACCGGAGGTCCTCTGCAGACTCCAATGTACTGCCATATCCTCTGTGTGCATCTGCGCTATCCACTGCTCCTTTTAAGCCACTGAGGAGGCCCAGTTCTGACACACATACTACACGGTCAGACCATGGAACCTGCAATTTTCTCCATGGTTGGAGTTCTGAGTCCAGCAATTCAGTTGAAGCAATCCCCAAAGAAATCTCATCTGAGATGATCCCAGCCCTGGTTCTTGTCTGTGCCTAGCAATATAGGGTCTGGCACAGCCTGTCACCCCAGTCAGCTTGTGCACATGCTGCTAGTTGCAATTGCTGGGTCAATTCTGCCTCCAGCCCTGTCTTCTACTCAAACTAGTGGGTATTACAGCTCAGCCCAATCTTTCCCACTACACACTTGGCCCTCACACAAACCAGTGGGAGCTGCAGCCTAGTCAGGGTGACTCCCTATAACCCCCACCAGGCCTGCCCCTGCCCAGGTTCTCGTGTTTGCCAGTGTGTACAGTAGACTGATCTAGTCTATCCCACACCCCATTGAGCTCTCATACATGTCAATGGGCATTGGAGCCTAGTTCAACCTGCTATGCAGCTCACACACATGTGCCAGTGGGTGCTATCCTCTCTCCAGCCATGCGTTCCCCAGTCCTGGTTCTCATGCTCAACAATGGGAGTGGCAACCCAAGAGGAAGGTGCTTGCCCACTGTTTCCCTAACGGGCCTGGGACACACTTGTTAAGTCAGGCCTAGGTTCTGACACCAACTACTGACAGTGGAGCAGGTGGTGGTGAACATGGACAGGGGAACCCTTAGGCATAGATGAATGTAAGCTAAATGATGTCACTTTCCATGAATTGCTCAATAAGGGGTGGGCATATCTTGCCCCTGAGATGACTTTAAGTTTCTTACCAGGGCTCTGGGCTTCTCTGTTTTTGTTTTTGTTTTTCAATTTCTGTGAGGAATTAGCTATTTCAAGGAACTTTCGCAGAAGCCACTCTTGGCTCAGAATATATTATGAATCTTGATTTTGTTTCCCTCTTAATTTTCATGAATGCAGTCTTATGATTTCTACACCATAGGTCTTTTTTTTAATGCCATAAATCTTTATGCTTTAATGTTGATTTTTATCAAAGCTATTTCAATTTGCCTGATACAATTTCTAGCCTTCACTTTTTCTTGGAGGTCAGAAGAGAAATAAACCCAGACATAAATACAAAATAAGTGGCTGAATCAAGAACACCTTGGATACACCAGGCATTTTCTTCCATCCCTTCCTTTTTCCCATTGTGTCTTCACGCCCTCACTCTTTTCCTCTGTCCTTAGATGCTGGCGAGTCAGTACAGTCTGTTTCTACCCATGGCTTAAAATCCAGAGGAACAAACAGATAAAGAAATAATTGCAGCAGAATAGGAAATAGACTCTGTTGAGGAGGGCAAGTTGCCCTGGAAGTACCTAACAGAGAAAACTGCCATAATACAGAATTGGGAAGATCTTTCTAGAGGAAGTGACCTGTGAGTCAAGGCCTGGGGGGTGGTTAGGAATCGGGATAAGAGCTATGACAAAGCTTGAGAGCAGTAGATTGGTAGGGCTGTTCTAGGTAGGATACAGCAGCCACAGAGGCCCAGGAGCCAGAAGATAACATGTTGGTAGAGATGAGAGAGCTTGAAGAGAAGTTTGGGAGTGAAGGAGAGAGACAGGTCCCTTAGCACGTAGGACTTGTAAGCTTGTATTTGTTTGTTTGTTTGTTTTTATTGGAAAGGTAGACTTATAGAGAGAAGGAGAGACAGAGAGAGGGATCTTCCATTCTCTGATTGACTCACCAAATGGCCACAATGAGCAGTGCTGAGCTGATCCTAAACCAGAAACCAAAGGCCACCTCTGGGTCTCCCATGTGGGTGCAGGGTCCCAAGGCTTTGGGCTGTTCTCCTCTGCTTTCCCAGGCCACAAGCAGGGAGCTGAATGAGAAGTGTGGGCAGTCAGGACCAGAGCCAAAGCCTACATGGGATGCCAGTGATTGCAGGAGGACGATTAGCCAATTGAGCCATGTGCTGGCTCCTGTTGCTTGTATTCAATTCTGGGGGGATTGGAGAGCTAATGAAATGTTTTAAGCTGTAGAGATGTGATCAGTCTTGAATACTGGATAAAATTACCAGTGTCCAGAACAGATCTCTGGGATAAGTTCAGGGCAGGGTAATAAGTTAGGGGTCTGTTCATGCCTGGGCCAAAGGGAATGGTACTCTGATCCCTACCAAACAAAGTGGGGTGTGTGTACCTGGAGAATGGGCTTATCCACACTCAGGATATCATGGATGTGACACCGCCAGGCAACTCTGTGCTATGCCTGTGCCAAGTGCCTCACGATTCCATTCCATCCAGTCCCCATGTAATCTCCTCAAGTGTGTCTTACCTCTACCTGTCAAAAGGGGATAAGGACTGACTAGTACCTGGTGATTCTCTGGCAGTGTCAAGTGATGACCTTAAAAGCACGCTATTTCAAAAAGAATTTGGGGAAAAGTAAGTTGCACATGTAAGGATGATTAAGCCTGGAGTTGAATCAATAACTTCCCAACACTATGGGTACCCTGGAAGAGGCTCCCACATGTGACAACTGGGGTGAGTTATGTGAAGGGATCCCAGAGAGCTCAGAATCCCCTCAATCTGCTTTTGCTGTCACTCTACTGCTCTGTAAAATTCTACCACTCAGATTATGGTTCAAGCACAGGTCCAAGTGAAACTACTAGTAAGTTTAGGGATAGTAAATATGTTCACATCATATAAAAATACTCATCCTAGGGGACCAATCTCTTGTGCTGGTTTTTTTTGTTTGTTTGTTTTTTGTTTTTTTTGCTTTTGGCCAATAATAAAGATTTCTAGGCACTTTCTCCTGCTGACCAACTGTCCACATAAAACCCATTGCAGGGACTTCCCTCCCACTGGGATGGAATGAGCTGAGACTGTGTGTGCCCATGAGCAGAGAGTAAGGGGAAGGAATGAGGGGAAGTAAGGCACAGGTGCCCATTTGGCCGCAACCTCTGGCATTTGCTTTAGCAGTTGTCTCTTTGAGGTGGTGACATCTTTTCCTCCTTGCAACATGGGAAGTTGCTTGTGGATCCCTGAATCCAGTTAGCTCCCTGCTCTGCCAGTGACACCAGGGAGTTAAGAAGCATTAGCCATAGGCTTTACTTTGGTGATTTTTTTTTTTTTTAGTTGAGGGTGGAATAAAATGGGTCAAGGGAAGAATGTCAGACCAGGAGATGGGGAGACAGGGAACATTACTCAGATACTGAATCTCAGATACAGAATCTTTAATTCCTTAGGGGCTTTGTTCCTTAAGTGAGAACAGTAACAATGGCGTCTGTGTCAAGGAGACACATATAGAGTGAGTAGTGGACTTGCACAGCTGTCAGGAGCGGCTCTTGTGCTTCTCTTCCTCCTTCACACCGTTGCACTAGTTTGGTGACCACACTAAACAATACTTCCAGGTACGAGCACTCAGTGTAAGCCAAATATAGGCTGGACTCTTCGTAGTCCTTTAGTTCAGGATAAGCTGCTACTTCAGGGGCCATCACTTCCCATTAAGCTGAGAGCGAGGGAAATCTGAGAAGGAAGTTGGCCAGCTCAGAGAGCATCTGTAGGTTTTGGATCCAGGCTGTCTCCTAACTTCTTGCTGGCCTTGTCTCTTTTCTCTTGGCACCAGGATGGACTTGCTGGAGAAATTTTTCAAGAAACGGGTACAGCAGATCTGGGGATGTGATGTGGGCCTGGGGATTGTTATTACTGTCAGTTTTTGAATGCTCCGTAGGGAATTCCACTGTGCAACCACCACTGGGACTCGGTTTTGTAGGCGTAGGGATTCATCCTCCCTCTTTCCCATCTTCCTCTCATTTTCCCCTTCCGCCACTTCTCCCCATGTTATCACAGTAGTGTAACCCTTAGTGAATGCTGCAAGTCTAACTTTCTCTTTAACTGCACCATGACATGATAAGCATAGGCAAAAGTAGAAAATCTACCACCACACTGTAAAGGTGTATTTAAGTGTTTCATTGGGAGTCCTTGTCTTATTCCGGAGTAGAAACACGTATCAGTGTAACTACTTCCAACTGTGCTGCTCTCCATTATACTACTCATCTATGAGAATATATGTATACACTTGATTACCTATGTCTGTTGATTTTGCACTTTGCATGAAGGCTGTCTTATTTCAGACATATGATGTTATTTCTTTTAGGACTCGCTGTGTTAACTAAGCATAATCGTCTCCAGTTGGGACTATTTTGTTGCAAATGGTAGGATTTCATTCTTTTTATGGCTGGGTAGTACTCCATAGGGTAGCTGAAGCACTGGAAAAAAGCAGGCTTTGAAGGGTTTAAGTCCAGTCTCCAGGGGCATACACCCCAAATGCGCAGCAGGGATCAGAACAGCAATCTCGTATGCCAGTGTATGTACAGAGTATATACACTATACTCTGTGTACTGAATGCTTGCATGTTTCATCATTTGATTACAAACATGCTGTTCTTTTTTGTTAGCCATTTTCAGTATAAACAGTGTCTTATATAATGAGTGATACAGAAATGCATATCCCTTTAAGTGGTTTTATGTAATACACTATATTACACGAATTTTCTACAAGTAGAGTTGTTGAATCAAAGAATATACACAGTTTTCAGCGTCTGATGTAATTGGCCAAAATGCCTTCCAGAAAAGATTTTAAAAAATTAAACTCTGGATATGTTTGTCTTCTGTCGAGAGTATCAATTTCTCCTTTCCTCTGTGAAAGTTGGTACTGCTTATCCAAAAGATCAATTAAGAGGGAACAAATATATCTTCTTTTCACTTAAATGTGCTTGTTGCATGCGACAAGATTTAATATTTTATCCCATGTTGTTCATAATTATTCTGTTCTTATTTATATTAAGATATATCTTTTTCAATTGCATGTTGAGACATTTTTCCAATTTCCAAATTTATCTTTTAAAGTTTTTTTTTTCTGTAGTTCTAATTCAGGATTGTTAAATCTGTAAGTCTCCCCTCTCCTTTTTGTGAATTCTATATTCACTCGTGCAGTTTCAAGTTTTTTAGAAAAAAATTAACTACACTTTTACTTAAGAATTACGTTCTAAATCAAACTAACTTTGGCATATAATAACAAGATGTAGGTTAAAATTTTATTTCAGCTTCTTGACAATATTGGCAACTGCATTTTTACTCAAAATTTTAAAAATTCAGATTTGTGTGCAACTTATGAAAACATTTCTGTGATAATAAATTGAAACATTGGACCCTTCAAACTATAATATAATCATAAATTTATTCACAAATGTAGTTTTTTAAGTTTTAAATGTGGGTTTTTTTTAAGGGGTGCTTTAAATCAATTTATTATTTTGCTTTCAAAAAAGATGATAAGGACTGGTGCTGTGGCATTGTAGGCTCAGATCTTGCTGGTTTGTGTCCTGGCTGCTCCAGTTATGATTCAGCTCCCTTCCTGTGGAAGATGTCTCAAGTCCTTTGGTCCCTGCACCCACATGGGAGACCTGGAAGAAGCTCCTGGCTTCAAGGCAGCTTAGCCTAGGCCATGTGGCCATTTGGGGAGTGAACTAGTGGATGGAAGATCTCTCTCTGTCTCTCATTTTCTCTGTAACTATGCCCTTCAAATTAAAAAAAGATGATTGTTATAATCAAGTGTGTAATCACTCTAATCACTTAGTTATGTCTAAGTTCTGTCCAAATTATTTTTCAGAGAATCCAGCTTAATCATCTTCTTCAGTGACTTCTCTCTAAACATTGGTGGAAAATATTCCTTAATGGACAGAATACAGGAAGCCATTTTTTGAAAAAAAATTTTTTTCAAGAGGCAGTGTAACAGAGTGAAAAAAAAGATTTTCCATTTGTTGGCTCACTCAGCAGATAGCTGCGGCAGCTGAGGGTAGCTGAGGCTAGGAACCCGGGGCTCTGTCTGCATCTCCCACGGGTGTGCTGCCTTACCACGCACATCAGCAGTGAGCTGGACTGGAGGTGCTGCAGCTGGCGCTGGACTTGGTGCTGCAGCTGGGATTGGACTTGGTGCTCTGGTGCAGTTATCTCGTGTTACCAGCAAACGCTTCACACTGACCCCAGAACACTGGGACCCTACCCCTGTCACACTGATACCCACAGTATGGTCTTGGTGTCAAAGGATCCCAGCTCTAAGTTGTGAAATAGGCTCAGTTTACAAAGGAACCATGAAGTAGTAATGAAAAAGAAAGCTAACTGCTCTAAAGAATGACAACTTAGGGTATCTTTGCTTTGGGGTTCTGACATAGAGGTTCCCTCAAAATTTCTTCATAATCTGCACTGCTTCCCTTTGCCTGGAGACTAGCTGTGGCCATCTGATCTGAGTGCTGACCATTCAGGACAGACTTTTCTTAAGATAACCAGAGTCCCAGGTCTGCATGCACCGGCACCAGCACAGAATCCTTTAGGATTATCAGGACAATGAACACCTGCCCCTTCCTTATACACAAAATGTTTTCCAAAAGCAAGTTCACCCGGAGCTGGGCCTGCTTCAGTCTGGTAAGCTTCATGCTTGGCTTATTGGCTCCTCTGTGTTCATACCCGGACAGTGTGTGTCAATGCTCATGCCTCGTTGTGCAAGGGCAATCTGGTGATCAGTGGTTCTGTGTCAGGTTTTCACAATGAAAAGGCACCATTGCGTTTTTCTCTGTGGTTTATCCTTTGAGTTATCTTCTTTCCTGTTGACTGTGTTTCTTTAAAGCAACTACAATTTCTTCCTTTACTTCTGGACGGTCTCTGAGGTTTGTTTTAGGAATTCCAGGAATCTTTCCTTCTATCTGTTGGTTGGGATGTGGCATTTTTTTAAGAGGTAGCCCATTGCCTTCCATCTGTTGGTCCTTTGGTAGACTTTGGGTTGCTCCCTTAAAGACCCCTGACCATGTGCTCCGCCCATGCTGTTGTTGTCAGACACTTGTGTCTCCATGGTCACAGTTTCATGAGAGGCACCTTATAAACTGTGTGAGTTCTTCAGAGTAGGAGGACTTTTCGAGCACTATGATTTGCTTCATCTCTTAGAGTGATGATTTTTTGTTATTGTTGTTGTTGTTAATTTGTCCTTTCCTATAGAAGAATTGCTTTCAACAAAATTTTCCCAATTTGTCTGCTTGGAGCTATACAGTGATGTTTGGAGTAAACAAGAAAATGTTTCTGAAGCTTAGTTTCTAAAACTATGCTTTCCTTTTTTTTTTTTTCCTTTTCTGTAATTATTTTAAAAACTGAATGATTCATTGGATAATTTATCATTCATCTTTGCTTTTGGATTGATTTTGCATAGTTTGTTATTTTCCTAACATCCTGCTTTCAATGCTTCATCTATTTATTTTCACTTTTGTTGAATAATGATGCATGTGAGGTTATTAATTTCAATATTTTTACAGTTTTGACTGCCCTCCTATGTTAGATATATAATAGTCTCAAACTTTATTATTCTTGGGGTAATTTATATTAATGTTTGATTTCTACTTTTGCTCCAACTATTTGGGAAAATATTAGTACTTTCTAATAAGTTGAAATTTTAAAACTTGAGTCTAATTCTCAAATTTTATTGTATCATACTCAGAAATACACTCTATTGATTTTTCTGTTTATTGAGGTATTCATTGTGGTTTAATAAATAATTGATTTTTATGACTGTTTCTTGAGTCCTAGAAGGAAACTGAATTTCTTAATTATGTTGTGCCCTTGTTAAATAATCAGAATGGATTTATGTTATCTGCATCCTTATCTTAATTTTTGTTCACTTACTCCCAAAATTTATATGTGTTTAATTATCTCCTTAATGTCTATACAACAAAATTTATATGTTTCACAGAAGTGCAGGATGATTTAAAAACTGGTAGCTTTCATTTTGTACTTTATCTTTTGTAATGTGACTTATTTTATATTCTTTTAGGCCTTTCTTTGTGAACTTTGATTTCTTTTTTTCTTAATACTACTCTGAACCTAATTTCTTGCTACTTAAATCAATTTCCAAGTCTTTCTCCATTTTCTTAATGGTTTAAACTGCTTTTCTGAGTGATTGTAACTCAGTTTTAGGCATATCTCTTTTTCAACAGCATAGAATTTACTCACTTTAAGAATTTTCCTGGTCACGTAAGAGAGTTGTTGAATTTATTTATATTTATTTTTAAATGTCTGTGATTTAGTTTTACATTTGGTGCTTCTTTCTACCTTTTTATTATTAGAAATGTAATTTGTTTTTCATTTTGCTATTAGGATTTTGATTAACTTGCACATTTTGTGAGGTACAGGGCAGTGTTGAAACACAAATGTATTATGTATTGAGAGCCATGTTTTGTATATATGTGTCTAATTTTCAGTTAAGATCAAAACAGAATTCATTTTCAAACATTTAGGACACTTCTCATAAACTTCTGATGTCATGCATATGGCTCTGTGTTAATGTAACTTCGGAATTTAGATCCAGGTTACTTATATTAACATTTTATTAAGAGGTTTTGAAAAAAGTTGTGTTTCTTTCTTTCCATATTTTAATCTGCATGAGAGTGAGCGAGCGAGCACTCATTTTTGCTGATTCACTCCTCAAATACCCACAACAGTTAGGTCTGGTACAAGCCAAAGCCAGCAGTCTAAAACTCTATCCAGATCTCCCATGTGCGTATCGGGGACCCTCGTCTATGATGTGCCTTGGCAGGAAGCTAGATCAGAAGTGGAGTGGCCAGGGCTAAGATCAGCCATTCCGATAGAGGTTGCAGGTGTTCTGAGCAGTGACTTAACTGCTGCATCAAGCATTTGCCCCTAAATTAGTGTTTTTCTATTCTATTTTAATAACAATTCCTGCTATAGTTTATTCAACTAATTTTATGTGCTAGCCCATATCAGTGTTCACTGTTAACCTTTGTGAACTATCAGCCCCCTGTGTTTGAGACCTTTTTTCTGGCCTCTTCCCCCACTTTGCTCTTAGTGTCTATGCTTTTAAAAGGCAGGAGCATGGATAAGATTTTTCTTGGTCCCTGTACAAATTGGCCAAGTACGTGATTCTTGCATTATGACTCAGTTCAGAACAGGAACCTAAGAGCTCTATGACTTTTGTGCCTTAGGAGAAATCTGATTTTTTTCATTTCATCTTAAAATTTCTGCAAGTGCGATTTTACTTTCTTCGTCTTTTGGTATACATTTTAAAAATGATTTACTTATTTTCATTTGGAAAGGCAGATTTCTAGAGAAAAGGAGAAACAGAGAGAAAGATCTTTTGCCTGCTGGTTCACTCTTCAGAGGACCCTAATGCTGTGCTGGAGTCCATCAAAAGCTAGGAGCCTGGAACTTCTGGGTCTCCCACATGGGATCAGGTTCCCAAGACCTTGGGCCTCCTTTGCTGCATTTCCAGGCCATAAGCAAGGAACTGGGTGGGATGTGGAGCTGCCAGGACACAAACCAGTGCCCATATGGGATGCCAGCGAGTGCTGGTGGAGGATTAGCTAGTTGAGCCATCATGTTGGCCCCTTGGTAGTTTTATAAGTATGTGTGTGTGTGTGTGTGTGTGTGTGTGTGTGTGTGTGTGTGATTTATAAAGGTTGCTTTTCATTGAATTGATTTGAAGACCAGCACACCCTCTGAATCTGAGTATGTATCAATCTTTTCCATCTGAGCATATTTCATTTGCATTTTATCTTTGGCTATGGCTTTTTTTTTCTTTTCTTTCTTTCTTTTTTTTGTCTAGTGATGTGGTCAAAAAGGTGAACTATCTAAAACTGACTTCTTAAAAAAATCGTGTTTATTTCTCTTCCCTTTTCCCTTGCAGTCCAGGAGAATGTCACCCATCACTGTCACAATTCTTGGCCGTTCCAGTTCTGCCCATTTTATTGCTTCTCTGGTATAGTTTGGTTTTGTGGTTGTATTTTTAGTTTTCTTTAAATATTAAGAAAGTCTCACTTGTTTTTGCTCCATTCTGTCATGTATCTCGTTGGGCCGTACGTTATTGGTTATGTTTTCACACTTGGCCGTCTGTCCCATTAGCTTCTGGCTCATTTCGTGGGTGTCAGAGCCCTCTGTTCTTTGTTGTGAATGTGAAAGATTCCTGAAGTTTTCTTCTATGACTTGCAGGAGAATATTGATCATTACCAGGGTCTTTAGACTAATCTTTCTTCCCCCTCTCTCCCTTTTTTCCCCTGTAGTTTTTCCGGTAAAGCTCACATTAGCTTTTGTTCAAAACTTTTTGCATGATTATTTCAATATCTTCAGTTTTGGGGTGGTGGTTGTGGCACAGTAGGTAAAGTCACCACTTGGGATGCTTATATCCTGTGCAGAGTGCTGGTTCGAGTTCCTGCCACTTCATGCTTCAGATTCACTTTTCTGCTAAGACACCTGGGAAGCGACACCTGATGGCCCAGGTGCTTAAGACCCTGCCACCCAGGAGGGAGACCTGGCTGGAGCTCCTGGATCCTGCCATGATCTGTCCTGGCCATAACTTTTTCAGGGAGAGTGAACCTGTGGATGGAAGAGCTCTCTCTTTCTCTCTGTCTACCCCTCTAACTTTGTCAGTCTGTCAAGTAAGAAAATCCTTAAAAACAACAACAACAAACTTTAGTTCATCAGTGTTCAGAGGGCATGGCCTTCCCTCAGCACTCACTAAAGTGTATTTGTGTGAGGAAGGGCTAACTTTGTGACTCAAGGGTAATGTGATACAAATAACGTGTCTGATAATGTAGGTTTTTTTTAAGTTTGCATCTGTGGTTCACAGTGGGGTGCGGGGACAATTTTTTTTGCTTCCTCTGATCAAGTCTGTGTGTTTTGATTCTGGTTCAGGTCCAAGTGCATGTGCTCTGCACCGAGTGGATGGAGACTCCGGGACTGCGGGATGCCCCTCTGAGCCCGAGGTGCTCTCCAACAAAAAAGAACTCGGTGGCCTAGAATAGTAATAGTGCTGAAGTTGGGAAACCGGTCTGCAACGCTGTGTTCTGCTAAGGTAGCATTTTATCCTAGTTTTCCTACTTTCTTTATCATACTCTGAATCAATATAGCATATGTAAATTCCAAATTTCAGCATATTTTACTATCAGCAATCTTCCCCCTCCTCCTTTCCCAAATTGTATTGCTTTATGAGTAAGAATGATATGTTCCAGAATATAAATGGCTGCTTCTAGCTCCCTCTCTGCTCTGTGCCCGTCGTTTTTTTCCCTTCCACAGCATTGGGGCATTAAGGATATCACTGTGCAAACGTTTTGTTCTTCAGTTAGCAGGTGCTGGTTTCTGTGTCCCTGTGCCAAGCTCTGGGTGCCAGCCACCACATAAACAGTGGCTTCTGTGGAGTTGCCTGGATCTTAGAGTCAGGGTGGCAGAAGGGAGAGACTCCTTTGTGTTTCATGGCTGACACGTGGGTTTCTTGAGGCAAGGCTTGTCTAGGTTTTTCCCTGGCAATATCAGGTGCTTCACAATGAAGAAAATATTCCTACTGGATTGTCCCCTTCCTCCATGCCACCTTCCCTAGTTTTGGGTTTATTTCTTCTGTCTTCTGGCTATTTGATTAGAAAGTTGACAAAGGCTGCCCCTGGAGCTAACACAAGAGATCTTTCAGGTTGATTTGTAGCAGGCATATATATTGTGTCATTCTTACCAAACTCTCAGTTCCTCCAGGGGAGGAACTGTGTTTATTCATCTTGTATCTCTCCAGGAGCAGCGAACACAGGGGTGTTTGGCAATGGCTAAGTAAACAATTAGATTTGCATGTGCTTTCATGACATAGGGAGCAGAGGCAATTCTTCACTCCTCTCTTTGGAGCTGACAGTGTGGCTGGAATGAAGGCTAGCTGTCTGTCTCCAGAGGTGGGTTGGCAGAGCGTCTGGGCAGTGCTGCCTGCAGCCTGAATGTGGACATAAGGAAAGTTTCTCTGCAGAACATTTTAAACTGCTTCCCCCAGCTTCATCTGCAGTGAAGCCCATAAGAGAGCCAGCAACAGCCATGGATACCGCAGCTTCCCTGCTGCATTTTACTGGATAGAAAGTTATTAACTCCAGGACCATCTGGCCAATAAGACCAAGCTAAGGTAGGCACTGTAAGCATAGGATTGATCATCTTTTCATTGCTCTGGGGTAACTTTTCTCTTCGTCTGCTAGCTGTGTCCGTGACTGGCAGTGTTTCTGTGAGTCCTGCAGCATTTCATGGCTGGACATATGGGACACCTCAGGGATGCGTGGTGTGGGGACATTATGTAATGTGGCGGTACAACAGTCTCTGGGCATGTCTGCAAAGAGGCTGAGGAGAGAACAATGGGCAGGGAGGAAGGCAAACACAGAAAGCTATCTCGCTCAAGCACCACTTCTACATACATTTTCCTCTAAGAGCTCTTGTTTGGTGTTCTGCTGGGTCATTTTCTTGTACATAGCTTCAATTTCTAGGTACATGGTGTAGTAGATATGACCTTAGATTTGAGGTTAAAGGTCCTAGTACTGGTCCTTACTGCTAGTCAGTAGCTGTGTGATCTTGGTTATGTGCCTTTCCCCCTCTAGGGAGGGAGGATGGGAGGATGGGAGAGAGAGAGAGAGAGCGCAAGCGAGCGATTGATTTTGATGGAGAACCTACAGAATTCTGATCCTGCAGCAAAGAGAAGTGCTTCTTCACATAGAAATGAGCTTTGGGCCAACCACAACACTGGTAACCAGCAACTGAGTCTAAGGAGAACAAGGCTGCTCCTCTTGCTGTCTTGCCAACCCATTTCTTTTCCTCTGTCTCCAGCCAGTTGGACACATGACTGATTTCACCCAAGGCCTCCCCAGCAGTGCCCTTCAAGGCACTGACACTCCAGGCCCCAACCCTGTGGCTGTGATGTAAGCACCAATGTCAGGGGCAGGAGGGGTTGTCAAGGGCAGCCACATGACATAGATAATACTAGAAGGGCAAAACTACTATTTATTTGCCATGTTTTGCAGACTTCTTACGCATTGGTTATGGTGCTGAGGACTTTAAATAAAACCACAATCATAGCTAATATTTATCAGCATGTTGTGTGTGCCAGGGTCAGGTTATATCACTCTGTCCTCACAGCTACCACTCTCAGTAGGTATTGTTGTTCTTGGCATTTTAGAGAGGACAGACCTGAAGCCCAGAGACCATAATTGGCTTCTCCAAGGTCATGTGCTAATACATGAGAGAGGTTGGGCTTACCCCGCCTAATCTGACTACTGAGCCCACACTTTCAGCTGCTAATACCATCTCCACTGTCTTTTATGCTTCTCCAACCCTGTGAAGTATTTAAAATTCAATTATTCTGGTATTACAGATAAGTAAGCTGGGTCTTAGGAGGGTTGGGTAACTGGTCTCATGTCACAGCTAGGTTTTTGACTCAGGTAGGGATATTTTTACAGCAAGATTTCTAATCCGGTATCTTGTGGACAAATTTTCCAGAGATAGCTCTGTTAGATCTTATCACACCACAGGTGATAAAGACTTTCCAGTCTCTGGTCACTCATCCATCCTTCAGCTCTGTGGCCCCTAGGAGTGTCGGCCTTGGCCTCCGCCTTGAAGGAGAAGGCTGGTCATGGCTTCTCTGCCGTAGAGGAGAGAGAGGCGGATACCCTCAAGTGACCATCAGGGGCAGAGCTGCGATGGCTCTTTTGAATGCAGGCTTTGCAAAGGGAAGCAGGATCATATGAAGACATCACGTCCCTGGGCGGGAGGAGAAGGGTGATGGATTGTGGAGAGTTTGCGCAAAGCGTTGTTGACGTCAAACCTCCAGACACACAATTTTAACTGGGAATTGGCTCTGTCTAATGCGCACCTTTTCTGCATTGAATCAATTTTGTCTGTGAATTTGGGCTTCCTGCAGCACGGATATAGTTCCAACTCAGTCTCACTGCCAAGAGTCCTTTAGAAGGGGGAGGGGTTTGGCGCCGACATTTGGGGGCTAGAGAGCTGCAGTCCCATCCCAGTGCCGAGACCCACTCACATGGATGAGGAGGAGACTCCAGCTTGGGTAGCTATGCGAATGCAGCAGATGGAGGTTGGGGGACCACAGTTGGGATCCGAAAGGGGAACTTAGCCCCCTCAGCCTCTGTCTGCTACCCCCACAGCCTCCTCTAGCCTTGCCTGGCATTCTCGTAGCCCTGGTCCCAACAGCCAAGTGTGTTGCACTCTGCTGCTACTGATGGGAGCAGGCGCGTGGCTCGCGAGGGGCGGGAGAGAGCAGGCAGACGCAATGCAGAGGCAGCCAGGCGCTCCTCTGGGTTCTCACGCGGGGGTTGGTGGGAGGCAGTGGGGATGGGAGCAGAACAGAGTGGGTGGGTGACCTTTCAGGAGCTGGACAATTGGTGTGCAATGAGTCTTTCAACTCAGTTTCTTTTATGGGTGAGGAGACACGGCAGGGAGAAGAGAGATGGTGACCAGGGACAGGGCTGCTAGTCCCATAAATCTTCGGACGATTTCGAATGAAGCAGAGGTCAGGGCTCAGGCAAGACGAGGATGTCAGGGAGTGGGTGACCTCCATCCACGGATTACCAGAGAACATTCTCCAGTCACCATAGAGACTCGGAGTGGTTGAGCACGGGGATAGGACCCTTTTTGTTTGGTGGCTAGGCAAATAAATGCCTGAGAAGGAATTTAGGGGTTAGGACAATGGGAGTTGCCTTCTTGTGACTCTGTAACTTGCTCTGTGACCTCTGACTCGGATCCCATCCCTGGGCCATCTGTGATAGGGCCGGGGGTGCTGTGCTTTCTTCCCAGGGTGGACACAGGAATCAGACCAAGTGTCACAGACAGAGATGTCCCCATACTAATACCACCATGGAAAACCCCACATCTTACTCTGGATGGAGTCCTGTAGAGCAACTGACAGTGAGGGCTGGGGTCAGAGAAACATCATATCCCTTCTCACTTGAGATTTAGCTGTGTCCCTGGTGAGGCATCTGATGGGAGGTCTTAAGGCACAGCCCTGAGTGAGCTGTCCACGGTGCTGCAGCGTAACAGGCAGTGACTGGAGTGCAGCCGGCCACGTCCCGGCTGCATGGTTGTGCCCACTAAAGGTTACTTACTTTCATTCTTTTGAACAACAGGAAAGCTTTCTACAGTGGGGCAAAAATGCGCCAGCTGCCCCAAGCACAACCAGCTTTTGCCTTTGGATTCCTTAGCATTGGTTATGTTTGTGGTTTGAACAGATGATTTATTCTCAGTTATATTTGATGTTCATCCATGATTGACAAATAAGATTGGCCATGAAATGAGCGATAGACCCAGGGACCTGTGGAGTTGATGGGGACTTAGGTAACTGCTGGCCCAACTTGCACATTTCAGCACAGTCCTGGTTCCTGCTGACTCATCACTTCCTGTATGCCCGTGCACTTTGAATCCTTTGTGTGAATCGTTCCAAGGAGCTCTGTGAGGTCAGGAACGTCATGTCATCCTTTACAGATGAGGCTCCTGATTCATAAAGGTCAACGTCAGGCAGGTAGATGGAAGAGAGCCAGAACTTCAGCCCAGTTAAGGAAAGCTCGCTGCCAAGGTCACTTGGTGAATGGCAGAATTGGGCCTGGAAGCTCAGTATTCCAGAGCTGGGAAAAATTTGTTGAGTTCCTTAGCATTCACACTCTCTAAGTGTAAATAAAGACACTGCAGTGTAGAGCTACTGAAGGTCTGGGCCAAGGCCACTTTGAGCCATGGGCAGAACTGGGATGCACCCCCAGGGGTCCTGATACCCACCATTGCCCTTTCCTTAATCAGGTTTCCTAAGGCCCATGAAGTCCAAGTTCAGTGACTTCATTATCCACTTACCACTCTAAGAAACTAGAGATGAAAGCAAAGAACTAATACATTCTATAAGAACTCTGATGAGGCGGCATATAAAGGTGGCTTTTCAAAACAGGCGAGTCTCTGGGCAAATAAGAATTGTTACATGGACAAAAACTGAGCATGAACGCTATTAGTATGCAGTTGTCTTAGAGACATAGTCTATAGACGTGGAGACATGCCACATGCAGCAAAGCAGCAGAGAAAGAAGTGTCCTCTAGAACACACGTTCAACAGTCAAGGCAGTCATGGGCAGTCTGCCCATATTGCGTCCGATGGGCAAACAGTAGGAAGATATGATGGAAATGAAGTCAGTTGGTCTTGATTTCAGTGTTTATTTTTTTTCCTGCCAAATGATACACTAGTGGTTACAAATTGAAATTTTTACAAGTCACGTGGTGGCTGTTTCCATACTGCCAAATGTACCATTATTATGAAAGATCACATTGACTATAATTGACCTAGGAGAAATTTATGGTTATTGTTTTTTTTTAGAGGTGATTGTCACTAGGCATTGTTTTCATACTTTGCTTTGATGAAATGCTGCCTGTAAGTACCCTCAAGTTTCCTCTGTTGCTTAAATGGCTCCTGATTAAGATTGCTAAGGCAATGAAAACTCATGAGGAGAGAAAGCTTAATGAAGACACAATGCTTCAGCATGGACTGTTTTCCAAAGAACTTTGAAGGCTGACAAATACGGATAGGAGATGCAGATATTTTAATAATGGAGGATAAAAGAAGAAATGGAGGAGGGATATGGGAGGTTAGTGAAGTGAGATGAGAGCGTGCAAAACCAATTTCTCCCATCTCGTGAATTCTTTCAGCTCAGGTCTAGCTTATCCCACACAATTTTGTTTCTTTTCCTTCTGTCCCTGAAATTAATACCTATTATTTGGATCCCACTACTTTTGACATTTCTTCTCCTTAGAGAACTTATTTTTGATTTACATTATCTACTCTGTTTTTTGATTTTCATTATCTACTCTGTTAGGATTGTAGTGAACATCGTAAAACTGCCTTTGGGAAGAATGCAAATATCTCTGAAGTTTTGCCAAAAAGTTCAGAATGGCTCCTGGCCCCGAAGTAAAGAAGTCTTCTGCAGTTTGGAGATCTATGTCAAGAGTTGGATGTGGGAACGGCTAAGTCCCAGCTCTAGTTCATGCCAGTAACCTAATGTGTAAGTTTAGAGAAGTCTGTTTTGCAAGCATGATTTTTTTCTATTTATAAAACTAGGAGTTTGGTCCAACATCATATGGACATTGCAGTTCAGTTCTGTTCTTCAGAGAAGCTCTGAGAGAAGGACTTAGGGCTAAGGGGATGTGTCAGTGGGCCCTTGAACTGATCATTCTTGAATCTGAGAAATTCCTGCTGGCTCGTCCTGGGAATCTGAGGGAGTCAATGTTAATGTAGCTGGGCACTAGTTAGGCTTGCTCTTGAGGGTTAATGGAGACTCAACCTCTGCACATGCTTGAATATTCATGTTTTTTTTCCTTTTGTGCCTGTATTGTTCAGTCTTCCCAGCTGGCTTGTCCCTTGGGTCTGAGCCCCTCCAGTCCCTTTAGGAGAAGGTCAGGCCCTTTGAATATTTCATGGTGCAGCTTTGGTTTTGTTAGGCTCTTTGAGAAGAATAGTGGTCAAGCTGAAGAGACAGGAGGTGTGGGAGAGACTGGTGAGAGGAACTCCAGCTCAGCTGGCTCCTTTGAGAGGTGAAAGGAAGATTTATGATGCCATTTGTCAACTGAAAGATGGATGGAGGTACCCACACTGTGAACTCCGTGTGTGATGTAGAGGCTTATGATAATAAATAGACCCCCTGGAGATGTACTGCTGGAGGTGGAGATCTCTTCCCTCATCAGGGACGGTTCCCAAGCCCCCTCCTTTGGCTGTCTCTCTCCCCTAAGGGGCACTCTTTGTTCCTCCCCCAAGTCTGTCCCTCTGTTTCAAGCGAAAGCAACTACTGATTGATTATCTGTGTTCTTGAAGGGGCAGTGTCATCACATTGAGAAGCTGTCTTTCACGGTAGTGTCCTGGATAAACAAAACAATAGGAAAAGCAAACCCAGTTTATTTTTATCTTCAGCATTTTCATGCTTTGCCTGAACTATTGCGAACAACCCAGATACACACAATTGCCCCTTATTTTTTGTCTACCCTTGATCTCGCCTCATTTAGCACACCCAGCCCTCAGCTAGAGGAGAGAGAAGAACCTGGAAATGCTCACTAAGAATGTTCCAAACACCTCTAGATAGAATATTTTTATGGAGAAACGATCTGTGAAAACAAGAGCTTTAGGATTGAGCAAATTTGGGAAACACAATGGACATGACCTTATAGATTTAAAATGTGTATTTCATGTGAAAAGGTTCAAGAAGTCATGTAGCAAATAGTATAGTTTGGCTTAAAGTTTCCCTTCATTTTCTGCCCACAGATTACCACCCCCATTTAAATTTTTTTTTTTTTGCATCACATTTTTTGGGAGGGGGTGGCTTCTTTCAGCATAATTATTCTGAGATCCATCCATGTTGATATATGCACCAATAATTCATTTGCTCTCATTGCTGCATAGAATAATATTACATGTAATTTGTTTACTGATTTTGGACATCTGAGTTGTCTTTCATTTTTAGTTATTGCATAAAACTGCTGTGACTATTTGGATAAAGTGTTTATAAGGACATATACTTCTGTCTGTAGGCCTCATCTTACTTGATTGTGATGTATCATTCATTTTAATATTATATATGTTTTCATGTATTTCTGGGTTAGACTGGCTAAAATTTTATTAATTATTATGATACACTGTCCATGAAAGATATTATTTCCCCCCCCTTTTTTTTACTACCGGGGTTTTCAAGATATTTGATTTTAAGTACAGGAAATATAAAAAGCTGTGCATGGATTTTGATTGTCTAAAATAAACTATTATTTTGATTGTCCAAAATAAACTATTTGTTCAAGCTATTTATTGATTTATTTGTTTGTGTTTTGATTTATTTGAGGCAGAGAGAGAGAGCTGGGCCTTTTGCCGGGAACTGGCACTGCTCTCCAGGTCTGCCATGAGGAGGGCAGAAACCCAATTACTGCTTCCCCAGGTCTGCACTAGCAAGAAGCTGGAGCAGGAGCTGGAGCAGGGAAACTTGGGGATTTTGATAGAAAAGGTGGGCTTGTTAATTGTTAGGCTAAATGGTTATTCCTTCCACAAACTTTTTGGAACAAATACCTGTGTCTTTACCTGGTTTTGTTATAACAATAGAGTTTGCCTTACAGAACAAGATAAAAAGTATTTTCTCCTTTTTAGTTTTCTGCAAACATTTTTACAGTTAGCATTCGTTCTTAAGTATTAGGTAGAATTTACCATTATAGCTATTGGAGTCTCAAGTTTGCTTTATGGAAAGTGTTTTTTTTTAATCCGTAAATTAAATTCATTTGATAGCAAAATTCAGGTTCTCTGTTTCCTCATGAGCAAACTCATATAACTCTGGAATCTCCATTTCATTCAAGCGAGCAGAAATAGCGGCATTTAGCTGTTATAATATTCTCTTGTTTTTTTTTTTTTATTTAATGTCTGCAGAATTAATCTTATCATGGAGTCACTGTCTTCCCTCGTGATTTTGGTAATTCATGTCACAGTTTTTTCCTTTAAAGGCTTGGCTAAATATTTATCAATTGTATTGATTTTTTAAAAGATTTTATTTATTTGACAGGCACGGTTACAAAGAGAGAGGGAGAGAGAGGCAGTCTTATATCTACTGAATCACTCTCCAAATGGCTGCAATGGCCATGCTGGGTCCAAGCCAGGAGCTAATGCTTCTGAATCTCCCACATGGGTGAAAGGGCTCAAGTACTTGCGCATCGTCTGCTGCTTGCCTAGGTACGTTAGCAGGGAGCTGGATTGGAAGTGGAGCAGCTGCGACGTGAGCTACACCCATGTGGGATGCCAGTGTTGCAGGCAGTGACTGAAGCCACTGCATCTTTGTAAAGAACCGGTTTAAATTTCACTGATTTTTTTTTTTTTACAGTGTGCTTTTCATTGATGTTTTTCCCCTGATCTTTCGTTCTTTTCTGATTTCTTGTGTTGGAAACTAAGATAATGACTTTATACCTTTCTGAGATATATGCCTCTCTAATATGTTTTACATATATAATTTCTAATATATATTACATATAGTACATATGACATATATATATGTGCATATATACACACATAAATAATACTGTATTTGCCCTATAAATATAGATTAGTAGCATTCTTTAAAATTTGATCTGTCGTCGTTTCAATCTCATTTGGTAGCTTTATATTTAATAGCTTATTTCCTTTTGACCTATAGATAAAATAGAAACACATCAATTGTAATCCAGGTATGAGTTATTTTTCACTTTACTTCCTGTTATTTATTTCTAACTTGATTCTGTTATGGCCAGAGAACACAGATTATGTGATTTATACTATTTAAAAAGTTATCACAATTTGTTTTATGGTCTAACGTATGCTCTATCTTGAAAAATATTTCCTCTGCATTTGAAGCAAGCAAACATAAATTCTTCCATTTTGTGTGGGATGTTCTGTATATGTCAATTACATCAAGCAGTTTGACGGTTTTGTTCAGGTCTTCTATATTGTTACTTATTTTTGGTCTGTGTGATCTACCAATAGCTGTTTAATTTCAAAAGAGGTGCTAAAATGCTTGTGAGTCTGCCTTTTAAATAAGTCTATTTTTAAAATAAAAAGATCTTCGGGCCCGGCGCGGTGGCGCAAGTGGTTAAAGGTCCTTGCCTTGCACGCCCGGGATCCCATATGGGCGCCGGTTCTAATCCCGGCAGCCCTGCTTCCCTTCCAGCTCCCTGCCTGTGGCCTGGGAAAGCAGTCGAGGACGGCCCAAAGCTTTGGGACCCTGCACCCGCGTGGGAGACCCGGAAGAGGCTCCTGGCTTCGGATCGGCATAGTATTGGCCCGTTGTGCTCACTCAGGGAGTGAATCATCGGACGGAAGATCTTCCTCTCTGTCTCTCCTCTCTGTATATCTGCCTTTCCAATGAAAAAATAATAAAAATAAAATCTTAAAAAAATAAAATAAAAAGATCTTTTTCCTAGACATGAAGTTTAAGCTTAGTCCCCCCCTCCAGCCCCAGCTCTTCAGTCCTGATCCATTTCTACCTTGCTTGCGTTGTTTCTGTTGAGAATCTTGCTGGCATCCTTCTGTTTTTATGCTTGTGTGTTTTTTCCTCTTTTCTTTGGCTTCATTTAAGATTTGTATTTTTTCACTGTTCTGGTCAACTTTATTATGATTAGCTTCAGTGCAATTTTCTTAATGTTTCCAGTGCTTGTGATTTGTTGAATTTCATGGGTCTGAGGGTGATGCGGTTTGAACTGTGGACCCTTAAAATCATACACTGAAAACCTAACCTCTAGTATCAGAATAAGGTTGTAGAACGTGTGGTTAGTTGGGGCTGGCATTGTGGCACAGTGAGCAAAACTACTGCCTGTGAGGCACGCCTTCCACTGTGGACACTGGTTCAAGTCCTGACTTCCCTTTCAGCTCCCAGCTAATGGCCTGGGAAAAGCAGCAGGAGATGGCCCCTTGCACCCATATGGGAGGCCCAGAAGAAGTTCCTGGCTGCTGGTCTCAACATGGCCCAAACCTGGTCATTATGGGAATGTGGGGAGCAAGCCAGCAGAGAGAATCTTCCTCTCTCCCTCCCTTCCTGCCTCCCTCTATGCAACACTGACTTTCAAATAAATAGATTACTCTTGTTTTTATTTTTTTAAAATAAAATGTAGGGTGGGCCTTAATCCAACATGACTGATGTCCTTGTAGAGGGAAAGCTTTGAGCATCGATGCAGGCCCAGGGAAAATGCTGTGCAAAGAT
Source organism: Ochotona curzoniae (assembly GCF_017591425.1). Taxonomy (NCBI): domain Eukaryota; kingdom Metazoa; phylum Chordata; class Mammalia; order Lagomorpha; family Ochotonidae; genus Ochotona; species Ochotona curzoniae. Next base: position 18,911,555 of record NW_024464918.1, on the reverse strand, counting down.
GATGGTGGTGACTGCAGTGGTGGTTCTTTGAGCCACGGACACTAAAGATTGCCAGCAAATGTCGGAGTACAGTGGCGAGGTGTGCAAAGGATTCTGTCTCATGGCTGTCAGAGAGAAACCTATTTTCTGTTTAATTTTGGGCAGTTTCCAGTGATATAAAGGTTTATTAATCTCTTTTCCTGCAGTATCTAATTTGTCATGAGTGGCATTCTGTATATTTTTCATCTCAGATCTTGTAGTTTTATCTCTAGAAGTTTGATTTCAATCTCACAAACATTTCTGCTGGGCAGTTATTTGACCTTTAAAACATTCTCTCTGGCTTTGTGTACCTATGGAATATAAGCGAGCATTTTAATGTTCCCTTCTGCTGATGTTAACATCTGCATTTGCACTGAGTAGTTCCAAGTGGTTGTTTTTGCTCCTTATTAGAGCTCATGTTTTCCTGCTTGCTTCCATGCCTAGTAATTGTTGATCAGATACTGTGAATTTTGCTTTGTTGGGTGATCAATGCTGTGCTTTTTTAGAAATATTCTTGAGCTTTGTTCTGGGAGGCAGTTATTTTGGAAACAGTGGATAATTTCTGGTTTCGCTTTTAAGATTTGCTGGGTGAGACCAGATTTATTCTTGTTCCAGAGCTTATTATTTTCCACTACTGAGGCAAGTCCTTTCTGGATTATCTACGTAGTGACCCATAGATTATGAGGTTTCCCAGGCTGGCTTGAGGGGAAAATTTTCATTCTCCAGCAAGCATGGACACTGCTTTGTTCCTTTTAATCATCTCAGATGGTCCCATGCCCTTAAATCTTCTCATAATACCATATGCTGACCAGTTCTCTGCTGAATACTCAGGGGCAATGTCTGCTGGGCTCAGAAATCCCCTTGCCCTGCTTTTCTTGCTTATAACTCTCTGGCCTGTGATTGGTTTCAAGGCAGCAGTTTCAAGGTCTGCCAGTTCTAGACCAAGTCACCTCAATTGTGGAGCCCACTAGGTTTTGTCTGGATTGCCTGTTATATCTTGAAAATTCATCAGGGCATAATGGCAGTCACAGGGCTCATCTTGTTTCCCACCTATCTTTCAGGGATTTTTGTTCTTCCCCACCTAATATCCAACATGTTGAAAGTCCTTCTTGTCATGTATTTTGTTGGTCTTTTAGTTCTGGTAGGAGAGTAACTATGGTGTCTGTTCATCTAGCTTGTGTGAGACATGAAACTGATAATACTTTTCTTAATGTAATAATTATAATTGATGTAGTCTAAACCTTATCTCTATAGCCCACTTAAATGATTTCTTGAAATAAAAATATTTCAGTGATTCTGGGATTAAAGGCCTGCTGCTGCCACATGTGTGTTGGAAGAGGCTCCATAAGTAGTAGATTTGTAAGTGTACAATGATTGGCATATATGCTGTGTGGTTTGGGTGTGAGATCTAAGCGAGCGAGGTTATGAATTTAAAAGTCCTGCATGGTATATTTACTTTTCCCTCTTTATTAAAGTGGACTGCAGTCTTGGCTCTAGCTCATTATTTTAGAATGGTATGTAACTGAGTGGATTAGCTTGGGTCAGCATGGTATATTAGACAAAGGGCAAAGAGTGGTGAGTCAGAAGACTTGATTTTGAGTCCTGGTTTTGTTTACTAGACCTTCGGCAAATCTTTAGCCATTGATGAAATATTTGTTTGTGCGATAGAAATATTAATCTCACTTTCCACATTTCTTGGCTGTTGTGAGAATCTGTGAGACAGCAATATTTTTGATATAAATTACTAGATTATGGCTGTCATTAAAAATCGGAAAGTTAAGTGTATTCTATATATATGCAGCAAAGCTACAGCCTGCTACATTGGCTACTATAACCCATTTGAATCATCTTTGAATACCTCTAGTATGTGAGGGGACTTGAAAAAGTTCATGAAAAATTAAAATGGGAAGTGCCACAGTTTCTTTATCCATTCCTCTTTCAACAGGGAATTGTATATTTTTAAAATATAAATTCCTGGCAGAAAATTTATTCAGTTAAAAATTATGAGTAAAGTTACAGATCTTGAAATATATCAGTAGGTAGTTTGTGATGATATTACATTGGAATCCATTTTGAAATATAGATAAAAGCTTTAGGCTCAGAGGTCATTTTGTTAAGTAATATTGTGGTAGTAGAAAATAATAGTGCTACATAACTATTCTTTTTCAAAAGCAGAGAGAGAGAAAGAGAGAGGAAGAGAGAGAGAGAGAGAGATCTTTCATCCTTTAATTCACTTTCCATAACTACCAGAGTTGCACCAGGTTAGAGCTCTGAGCCAAGAACTCCATGATGGTGCCTGATATGGGATGTGGATAACTCAAGCAGTGGTTTACCCTGCTGCCCCACAGTGCCTGTCCCAGAAAATAAAATGATGATAGCACAGTGCTGCTAGCTCTTCAGATAGAGCTGCTCACAGAATGTCCAGTAGCCACAAGGGACAAGTCCAGGGTTACTTTCTAAGGCTTCTAATTGCTTTCAACCTTCATGAAATCATTTGATAACAAGTATGTTTTGAATTCAGGTCCTTCAGAATTTGGACCTTCCTGTACTGTCCGATCACTTTGGTGGGTGTGTTAGTACTATTGGGTTCAAATTTTCCACTCATGGCTTGTGTGTTTTGTAATCCATGAGTTCTTTCTTTCAAGGTAAAAAAAAAATGCCTTTATACCTGAGAGGCAAAAATTTGGTTGCTATAATCTCCATTACTCACATTTTGTTTCTCTTGGAACTTTGTGCCTATCGCTTTATTATTTTCTAGCAATAAGACTTGCTAGGCAGCTTTGATTTTTTAAAAGTCATATTAAAAAGCTATAGAAAATGTGTGTAAAGTATAATGCTTGTTAATGCTACTTTACATTATGTACACATGTATATGTAATACATACATGCTTCCTTTGGATGCTTCCACATATTTCTTTGTTTTATTGTGTGCTCTTCAGTATGCAGATCTGGTTCCTGCTTCACTGCAGGGGTAATTTCTGTGTTGACTGTGTTTTTATGGCTGAGTACCTTTTCAGGAATACCGGTAATCTTTAAGCGAGATTGTCTCTGTCCTTTGTATTGATTATCTTGTAATTGTTTTCATTTTGCTCTTTGTTCTTTCATTGCGATTATATTAAGCCTATGTTTCAGCCAGTAATTCATTTTATAGCTGTGCCTATCTGGTTTCTTTTGTTTCTGATATACTTATCAGTTTTCTAATAATACTATCTTGGCTCTTGTTTCCTTAATTGTACTATTAGATATTTAATCTAATATTCTTTTAGTAAAGAAATATTTTTCAGTCAGCGTTGTGACAAAGCAAGTTAAACCACTGTCTGTAACATAGGCATCCCACATGGGTGCTGGTTCGAGTCCCCACTGTTCCACTTCTAATCTAGCTCCCTGTGAATGTGCCTTAGGTAAGCAGTAGAATAATTACTCAAGTGCTTGGGCCCCTGTATCCATGTAGAAGACCTGAATGAAGCTTATGGTTTTCACCTGGCTTTTCTGTGGCCTTTGTGGCCATTTAGAGATGGAAACAACAGATGGAATATATTTCTCTATAACTCAGCCCTTAAAGTTAATATTTTAAAAAAGAATGTTTTCATATGTTTCTTTAATTATTTGAAATTCAAAGTGAGAGAGAGAGAGAGAAGTGAGGAAAGGGATACAAAATTAAAAGCATTTTTCTACCTGCTGGTTTATTCCTCAGTATTTACCACCAACATTGCAGATGGTGGCCTATCATGCAGTACCACAACGCCAGACATCTCATGAAGAGATGGAGATTGTAGTCAATGTTGTTTTCCAAATTTTTATTTTTAAAAATATATTTGTAGGGAGAAAGACAAAGATCTGCCGTTAGGCAGGTTCTTTCCCCGAATGCCAACAATAAACAGGACTGCATCATGCTGAAGACTGAAATACATAGAAGTAAATTTAAGTTGCCCATGTGGGTGATAGGAACCGAAGTATTTGAGTCATCACTTGCAGCTTCCCAGTGTGCACATTAGCAAGAAGCCAGAATCAGAAGTAAAGGTAGAAATTCATTGAACTCAGGCACTCCAGCATGGGATGTTGGCATCCCACTGGTTTCTTAACCGCTGTGCCAGATGTGCACCTTAGAAGATATTCTTGAAACTGCAGTCAAACTCCCATTTCCTCATAGGACCTTGACTCTTCCTTTTCATCAAAGGAAGTTAATTCAGTGGTCACCCTCAATTTCTATCAGTCATTTATGTAAATTTCCTTACCATTGTTTATGTCTGAAGGGGAATGATACAAATAATATTTATGCCCAGTTCAGAATATTCATGAAAATGATCAGAGTGTTGTTAACTGAGTACTATGTCTTTTGGAGCTAGGGAGAGTTCAGTGCCAAACATAGGAGAAGGAGGTCCTTGGAAGTTTTTCTCTTTTTATCAGCTTACAGGCCTTGTATGTTTTTGCTGATTTTTGTGATTTAGTATTACTTTCTTCTAAATATTGGGAGGATGGTTTGTCAAGCTCTTTCTTCCATATCCACCTAGACATTTTGATGATTAAGAAAACCTTAAACATTAAAACCAAACTTAGGTGTCCAGTTGTTTCAGAATTGGGTGCATTATTTTTGTAAACAAGATTTAACTTCCCATTTTTTTTCTTTGTTTTCTTTAAGTTCTTCCTTAATTGCCATTTATTCTGAGAAGCCTTCTCTGATATCCCTAACTAAAATAGCTTTTCTCTATTGAATTTTTGTAGCATCTTTTTATGCACATAAACTACATTACCTAATGGTAATGGGTGAAGTGCATTCTTAGGTAGTGGGAATACAAGATGTGAAATACTATTTCTGCTTTCCTGATAACACTATTTCATGATTGCAAGTAGGGTGAATTGACCTATCTTTTTAATGATTTGGGTTTTATTCATTTTAGCTTATTGAAGTTACAGTATTTCATTCACGTATGTGTTCCTCCCCATTCACTCTGGTTCAAAGAGCATGCTAATAAATGTCTGTTGAGTCAGCAAATCTAAAATGAGTGTTTAGTTAGGTAGGAGGTGGAAGGACAGTGCTTTAAAAGGAGACTAAATTGAAGACTTCAGGCTTGTTTGTCTATGAGGATGCTTGCACAGGCAGTTTTAACATTCCCTTAGTGCTATGGGCAAAGAAAAACAACAAAACTAACCTCGGTTGGTCAAGGCTAAGGAGCCAGGGACTGAGAGATGCTCAGTGACCTGGCGGGCAAGAGGAGCTGTGCCAGGCAGTACTGCAAGGCTCCCTGGAAGCTGGGTGCAGTGAGGGTAAGTCAGATGGTGGCATTCACCCCTCTCCAGGTTGTGAAACTTGCCTACACCAGCGAGCAGAGAAAGTATGCAATCATTTATGGTAAACTCAAAGGGAAAAGTGGGAGCAGCCACAGACTTAGAAAGAGTTGAGTTCTCATAATTCATTTCATTCTAGAAATGCTAAGCTGAAAACTTACTTTTCCCTTTTCTTTCATGAAGCTGCCACGTGGTTAACTTCTGGCATGAGGGGGCTGATTTTTTTTTTTTTGCCAATTTAAGGATCTTCATTGGCATCTCACTTAGAGCAATAAAGTAATGAAACATCATTCTTTATAATTATGTGAACAAGAGCTAAAGGAAAGTAGGCATGGGAGATATAAACTGTAGCTAGACTGATGTGTTTCCTTGTATTTTGCTTTACATACAATGAGATCTAGGCCTCAGGTAAAACACTTGGTACAGTACCTGGCACAGAGCTGATGTTCAGAACGGTTAACTGTTGCAAAAGGACTCTAAATATTTGACTTCTAATACTTCTTCATTTTATGTTTTGAAAGACAAAGAGAGAATGCTTTTTTACCCACTGCTTCACCCCTTAAATGCCTGTAGCACGTAGGGATTGCCAGGTGAAGGCAGGAGCCCAGGATTCCACTGGGGCCTCCCCTGTTTGTGGCAAGGCTCAGGTACTTAAACCACCATCTCCTGCCTCCCAGAGTACATTAACAGGAGGCTGATTCAGAAGCAGGGCCAACACTTGATCCCAGACACTCCTATATGAACTGTGAGTATCCCAAGTAATGGCTTAACCCACTACACTATGATTTGAGTATTTAGACCATAGGCATTTGTTAATATAGAAAATAAGAAAACTCTTTAGAAGTACAGAAATGAACATGAGCAAGATCTTGAAATGAAAGGGAAAATGTGACTCAGCCTCTAGATTGAGCATAGTTTTAAATAAGTGAATCTATTTTATACACTTGGTTGAAAAGGGTCATCAAGCCCAATATTTTGACAAACAGGGTAATTTTTAGTTGTTCTTTGGTTAATATAATTCCAACATTGTGCATATATTTTGCAATGCATTGGGGGGAATCTACTTCAAATTCACCTGTATGAAAAGTAAATACTGGCAAAAATTTAAACGTGGACTTCAATTAAGTGAACGAAATCTGCTCTAAACTGAATGTCCAAGGTTGTGATATCAGGCGAAAGTGAGGTCGCATGGATTGTTGAAGGTGTGACTGCTCACAGCATACGCCAGCACAGAGCTAGACATGCCTGGCCCCTGTTAGCGTATTATAGTTGGAGTTTTTCCATCACAGCAAACATTCATAATTCTCACTATTTTATCTCATTTACACTGATGCAATTGCTTTCTCTTTGAATGATATCCATGGCCGTGATCATAGAAAGCAATGGTACAACTTAGATATCATATGGTCCGAGATTTTTTTTCAAACTAATAGTGCTAGGCCACTGTTTATTTTCTTTGATTTCTCTCTTCTCTTTTTATCTCTCTTCAATGTTTTTGAAGGTGTTTTTTTTTCTAATTATTTACTTTATTGGAAAGTCAGATTCACACAAAGAAGGAGAGACAGAGAAAAAAATTTTCCATCCACTGATTCACTCCCCAAGTGGCCTCAATGGCTGGTGCTGTGCTGATCCGAAGTCAGGAGCCAGGAATTTCCTCCAGGTCTCCCATGTGGGTGCAGGGTCCCAAGGCTTTGGGCCATCCTCTTCTGCTTTTGCAGGCCACAAGTGGGGAGCTGGATGGAAAGTAGAGCAGTTGGGACATGAACCAGTGCCCATATGGAGTCTCGAAGTATTCAAGATGAGGATTTAGCTACTAGGCTATAATGCTGGGTCCTTTCTCTCTCTCTCTATCTCTCTTTCTGTCTGTTTTAAATAAAAATTCTCTGTAGGACTCAAATTATAAGAGACAATAAAGGAACGTTTATGGTTAAAGAGAGATGATCAGGAAAGCATACAGCTTTACATAGGAATTTCAATTCCCCAACAGGAATTTTTCTGAAAATTCTGTTTGTACCAAATAGCTTGAAAAACATTGGCTTTAGCTATGTGTTATTTAAATTGTATCTGATTGGTGTATAATCTGTCCAATTGTGGTCACTTTTCACCAAACTTTATGATATTTCTTGTTTCTGTGTTTCAACTGCATTCAGTTGAGGTCTGTTAGTGGTGTCTGTGCCTGAGGTTGGGATTGGATGAATACTTCCTCGCTATCTTCCTGCTTGAGCTAGGGTGATTGGTCTCACCACGTGACTTTCTTTTGTGTCCTCAAAGCCAGATGACCTCAGCCTACGAGGTAGCTGGCTCACCCCTGTCCCCAAGTGAACATTCCAAGAGACTCAGAGAAGCTACCATGTCTCTAAGGATTTATCCTTGGAAATAATATATTACTAATTCCAAAATTTCTGGTTTTGCTTTAATCGTACACTAGTCTTAATACAAGGGAATAGAGGAATAGATTCTGCCTCTCAATGGAAAAATGACTTGTGTGCAAGGAGAGAAAGTATTGAAACAGCCAGTCAGAGACAAGCTACCGAGAGGAAGACAAGTGGTTCATATGAGACCACGGAGCCAACAAAGACAGAACCAGGATTAGGGCCATAACACTAAACAAGAAAATCTGCCTCTTGAGACAGTCTCAACTCCAAATTCTCTCCTTCAATAGTACAAATTAAAAACCTGCTGATTGTAAACCAAGAAGGTTTAATATTCTATTAAACACGTCAATACAGCTGGCATAAATGAACCAAGAAAATAGCACAGTATAAAACCTGGTAGATAAAGTGAGGATGCCAATTATTATTTTATTAGAGAATAGCAGGAGTCCAGAAACAAACCTGGCAGAAGATGCATAAAATACCTAAGCAGGAAAATATAAAACTTACAGTAGAGTTATTTAAAAAGACCTGAATAAACAAAGAGAAACACCATGTCTGTGGATATAGATGCCAAGTATCATAGTATCCACTCTCCTAATCTTGTTTTATAAATTCTTAAGATTTCCAGCAAAAATTTAATTGGTGTTTTTCCCATTCAACAGACTTTATTAAGATAATTCTATAATGTATGTGAGAGAATAGAAAACCAAGAATAGACAGGGTATTTCTACAGAAGAATAACAGAAAAACAAATTACGGAGTGGCCACAGCTGCAACATTGCGAAATCCTGGAAATGCTTATCTTTTCATTCAAACTTGATGCCAATTTTATAAAATAAGAAATTATGATAAAAACACTTGCAAGTAAGTCATATGTGAATCATATAAAAAGAAAAGGAAATTATGGACAAAATATTTAGGATGATGCTTATCTCAGATGGGGGAAGGGAGCAGAATGAGATTTGGTTAAATGTAAGTAATTATCAAAGTGTATATTTTGCTTTGGATGATGGTCTATGGATATGACCTATATTACTAATATGCCCACTGTACGCAAGATGAAGCCAGGATGAAGGCAGGAGCTCGAAACCTAGTTGTTTTTTTTTAATACTGTGTTTGTTATCCCTAACTCTCAACCCCAATGAAAAGGTACAGTTTGATAGTAACATTTCTAACCATAGGCACGCACATCTTATCCTGCTGTCTTACTGCATTTGAGGTAAGCATCATTTTAAATATTTTCACAATTACCTTGTTTTCATTTATATATAGCTTGTATATTAATTCATAAAGTAGTTTGTGCTTGGGCCCTATGAGGAGACTAGGAATTATGACTAATTTGATTTTGTGCACTTGTGATCCAATAGACACGCCAAAACCCTGATAATTACTGCACATTGCAGGTACGTTGCCACTTCGGTTGAGGAAGACAAGCTGATCTTTGACAAAGCTGTGACTCTGTATAGTTTTGTCATTGTTTTCTGCCCATTGGCAGAGCTCGTGATGTTTTATCTGTCTCACAGAGTGCAGGATGACTGCCATTTGGAGTTGCAGAAGTCCTCATATTCCAATTATACTCATTAATCTTAAAGAGGAGAAAGCCAGAGACAGAAAAGGCTTATGGCAGCAGGTGCAGTCAAGCCAGTACAAGAACATAGAAATACACTTTCTGAAGACACCTATGATACTCCTTTTCTGAATGTCTTAGATGTTTTTTACTTTCTGTGTTTCTGTTTTATTCATTTGAAAGCAGGGATGCAGACAGGAGAGAGATGGGTGGCACCAGTTGAGGCGGAGAGAAAGCAGAGATCTAGCCAGTGGCACACTCTTCAAATGCTTTCTTTTTTTTTTATTGTTGTTTACATTGTATTATGTGATACAGTTTTATAGGCACTGGGGATTCCCCCCACCCCTCCTATACCCTTCCCTCCATGGTGGATTCCTCCACCTTGTTGCATAACCACAGTTCGGGTTCAGTTGAGATTCGTTCCTTGCAAACACATTCAAATGCTTTCAAAGGCAAGACCCGGGCAGGGAGAAGTTGAGAGCTTCATCTGCATAGATGAGGGAGCCCAATTACTTGAGCCTGGTGCTCCTATGATGTGCATGAATGGAAGCTGAACCAGAAACGGTGCTGAAACTCCAACCCAGGTACTCCCATATGGGATTTGGGTGGGTGTTCCAAATGGTGTTTTAGCCACTGAGTCAAATGCTTACCCCATCTTTTCTAAACAATAGAGCTCTAAATCATTGAGGCACCACTGTGTATTTAATGAGATTTGATTAAATGTCAATAATTATCAGAGTGTATAATTTGCTTTGGATGATGGCTTATAGATACAAATTATGTTATTAAGTGTCCACTATAGTCAGGACTGACCAGGCTGAAGGCAGGAGCTGGAAAACAAGTATTTTTTTTTTTAATTTGGCATTTGTATCCCTTACCCACAAACTCAATTCAAAGATATATTTTGATTATAGCTGTGTAACCGTAGGCACGCCTATATCAACCTGCTGTCTTACCTCATCTAAGTATTTGTAATAGCTAATTTATTAGCTAGTGTAATTTGGGGGGAGTGAAATGACAGTGTATCTTCAAAGGTGTAATTGAAGTCTGTCAGTTCTTCCTTTTTCTCTGGATACACACACACACACACACACACACACACACACACACATACACATGACAGGTTGATTGGTTACTCCCTTTCAAACTTCAGTATAAGTACAGTCCAACTCAATCAGGTCCCTATTTGTCCTTCTTCAACCTTGCACAAATATTCTGTTGAAATTGTGATATTACATTTTTCTTTATTACACTCATGAAAGCTTTGATAGCCATCTCTCTTTTTGCAATATATATTTTTTATTTGTTGGAAGATAGGGTTAGAAAAAGAGAGAGAGAGATACTAACGTTGTATCTATTGTTTCATTCTCCAAATGATTGAAACAGCCCGGGGTTGGGCCAGGCTGAGGCCAGGAACCAGAAACTCCATCCAGGTCTCCCCCATGGGTGGCAGGGGCCAAAACACTTGGGCTACTGCTCTCCTAGGTACATTGGCAGGGAGCTGGATTCAAAGTGGAGCAGCTGATACTTGAACTGGTGTCCATATGAAATGCTGACGTCACAGGAGGAATCTTAACCTGCTGTGTCACAACACCAGCCATGCTGATCGCTACCATCTCTTAAGCAAAAAAAAGAGAGGATGAAATTATGCCAAATTTACACTGTAATATTTTTCCTCACAGTGGAAGAAGAGGGGATAGGTTTACATTCCATGGCATGAATTTGGGAAATAAATTCTTCCTTTTGTAGCTAAAACAGACTGCAAAGGGAGAAAAAAAAATCTTGGGAATGGTCTGCCGTCAGTCCACTCTAATAGCTAATTGCACAGTTCCTGATGCTCTGTGTATGTGATGTGTGAATGAGTAGATGGTTGTCATTTTGGAGTTTAGTTAGCATTGTTGGGAAACAGGGAGGTTGGTTTAACTAAATTGTTTGAAATTATACTGGAAATGTGGAGTGGCAATTAAGGAACAAGTGTTTGGATTCAGACACAGTGGGTTTGAAACCAGACATCTTCTCAATACTAAAGGAGACTGGATAAATTAGTTTAGCTCTCCTACATTTCAAGTTCCCTATTTAACAAATAGGTGTTTTTAGCAATACCCATATCATTGGAATTGTGGTACACATTAAATGACATATTGCTTAGTGGGAATATCACTTGCTGTTAGCTACTTCTATGTCCACCATCACTGTCATTACTACTATTTCTTCCTTGTCCTCTTCCTCCCCCTTTCTCTTCATCATCATCATCAACAACAACAATAACATCATTATCATTACCATCACTTTCATATCCACATAAATTCATTTTCTCTAGGGATTCTACTGAGAAGATTCTGACTGGAAGCCTGGATAGGGAGGTCCATATACAACTCCCCCAAATTAGCAAATGAGTCAAAGGACCAATGTGAAAGCTTGAAAGAGCACACACAGCAGCCCAACTGGCACTAGATATCACAAATGCGGAGATACACTTCGATAATATTAGATTTAAAAATAGACCTTCTGCTCTAGAGGGACCCGATTTTACCATGTGGTTGGCCCTTAAGCCTGCAGGTATGAAAGAGAAAGCAACCATGGCAGTTTGCAGCAGGTGGGTATATCTGAATTGAATTTACTAGATCTTACATCGTCTTGAGACAAGTCTTACTGTAAGTCCTAGCTGTTTCTGTGTGAGGTAGAGAATTTGGCTGCAAAGGAACATCATAGCTTGCCTGAAGTCATTTAGCAACTTGATTTTGTAAACTGCTTTATTCAGCCATACGGCTAGAATGAAGTGCTATGAGGCTGAACATCCTCCAGATTTTTGGACTAAAGACTCAACAATATAGCCTGACATTTAGGGAACAGGTGCTAAGGCTCTCTTTCTGGCTCTCCCACTGGATAGTTTTAGATAAATTCATTCTTACTCTAAGTTTCAGCCTCTTTTTATGTTCCAGAAAGGTGTAATCTTTAGATGTCTTTCAGTCTGCAAAAATCTTGAAGTCTAAGCTCTTGAGTGGCTCCCGTGCCCTGACACTCTAAGTACTTTATTTTAGTCCACCCTCACTCCACACTACACATGCACACACACACACATACTAATTCCCTATGTAGAGGTAGAGAAATGAAGTAGAAAGCAATTAAATTATTTGCTGTAAGTCACACAGTGGCAGGGCTGAGTTTCAAAACCAAAATTGTCTGATGCCCAGCTCCATGTTTGTAGACAGAAACTGCCTTCCACTCCAAAGAATTGTCTAAAGAGAGTTTAGAGTTCTGAAGAGAGGATCAGGGTCAAGGTTACCTTAGTCTTTCAGAGCAGAACAGTATTTACTCATTGCGTCTGTTTTTCTTGGTGTCCACCCTGCTTTGTCCCAGTGTGTGTCAATCCTTCTATGGGTAAAGCAGATGCCGGGGCAGGCACATGCATGATTCCAATCTACGCAGCAGAAATATCACTGTCTCCTTCTCTTCTCCCCACCAGGTTGGGCCACAGCCAAATGTACTTCCAGAAGCACTTGGCAGAAGAACTTTGGGTTCAATTAGGTGTGTAAAGACTAAGTTAATACCTCAATGAGGCAACATAGTAAGGTCAAACACATGGACTCAGTCATAATTACTGTTGCACCCTGAGCAACAGGATTTGACGTTCAATGGAATTGCAGGCATGCTGGGTTATAAAATGAGAGCTGGACTTCAGGCTGAGATACTGGTGTGTAAAAATGAGCCAGGCTGGGCAAAAGGGCCTGGGAGACTTCCCATGAGGGGGAATTGGGTACCATCCTAAGGGGAGTACAGCAAAATTGGCTTAGTTGTGATGCTAAGGCGGAAACAAGAGCAGGGACAAAGGAGCGAAAACTCTGTTATTGTCCCAGGCAGCTGCATACTTTGTCCTCATCACAACACCTAACATCATCTGACATTGTTTTGTCCGTTTATTCATTTGCTTATGGCCTGCCTTTGTGACCAGAATGGGAGTTTGTACCTTATCTGTTTTGCTCACTGTGGGATCGTCAGTTTCTGAATAGTTGGTTCAATATGTATTTGTCAAACAAATGAACAAATGAAAAATAATTCTTCCTCTAGGGGACATCTGAAAGGCACCAGGCAACTGATGGAGATGTAGATTAGTTTTGTTCCTTTCCTTGGGCACTGACTAAACATCTTTCAAGATCTTGAGATTATGGAGGCAAAGGAAAGCAGGATTGTAAATGACTATGGAAAAAAAAGACTATGGTCCTTCCCTGTTCTAAACTTAAATATGGGATGATTTGTCTTCTAAAACTTCCTTCTAATCTTACTGAATGATTTTACCTGCCTAGTGTTTGGAGTATTTTAGACTTATAGAGAGCAGGGAAAAGATTAACATTAATCAATTGTTCATTAGTTAAATAATTTTTTTGTTTTTAAAAATTTTGATTATTTTTATTGGAAAAGCAGACTTACAGATAGAAGTAGACACAGAGAGAAAGCCCTTTCATTCTCTGCTTCACTCTCCAAATGGCCGCAATGGCTGAAGCCTAGCTGATCTGAAGCCAGGAACCAGGAGCTTCTTCTGATCTCCCATGTGGGCTCAGGGTCCCAAGGCTTTAGATCTTCTCTGCTTTCCCAGACCATAATCAGGGAGCTGGATCAGGAGTGGAGCAGCTGGGATTAGAACCAGCGCCCATTTGCGGTGCTGGCGCTTGTGGGCATATTTAGACAGTTGAACTGCCCTTCCCGCTCTTCTTTTTCTAGATATGGTCACTCCCCACTTGATCTCATCCAGTTTCCAGGTTTAAGATACAATCTATGTCATTGATGTCCAAGTTTGTACTGCCCACTCAATACCTCAACGGCTCCATGTAATGTCTTCAGAGGAACTCAGTATAAGCATGTGAAAGAAACTCAGTATAAGAATTTCTGATCTTCAGTTCTATAAACCTGCATCACTCACAGTACCCCTGGCCTGGCAAGGGTGAATCCTCTTATCTAGTATCTTGTGACAAGTCCCCAGATACCCACTCTTTCAGCTGGTTCTATCTTCAATCTGTGTCTAGAGCCTTAGTGCTCAACACCATCCACAGGGTTAACCCTAAATGGAACCCGTTCTCTCTTGCCTGATCTACTGCACTCACCTCTCCCAGTGATTATCCTACTTTAAATTTTGTTACACTATTCTCAACACAACAACTGGTGATCCTTTAAAAAATATAATTCAAATCAGCCTATTCTTAGATCTCTTCCTTTAATCACTCTTTTTATCACTGCCATCTAAGACCTGCCCATCACACACATAGAGTGAAGGTCCTAGTGGCTTCCCAGATGTTTCTCGAGCCTACCAGATGTGTTCCTGCTTCCAGATTTCTGCCTCAGTCTGGAGAGCTCTCATCAGTTATTCACATGGCTTGTTCCCCACCTTGCTCAATTCTTTGCACTAATGGTATCATTTCCTCGAGGCGGCTGTTCTGTGTGCCTACCTAAAAATTGAATGCGAGCACCATTCAATCTCCTTCTCTACTTTGTTTGCAACTAATGCTAAGCAAAATATAAATTCCCCAAGGTTAAGAGATTGTGTTTTGTTTGTTCACACCCTGAGGAGTGCTAGAAATACAACAGGGGTTGCATTAATGCCAAATATTGGATGAATGACGGTTTGAAGTAGGGAGTTTTGTGAGCTGTTTTACAGTGTTTGACTGCTGTAGACCAAGTGAATGATAGAGGAAAGTTGGAGAAAACAACAATATCCTTTTGTAATTACTGTAGTAGTTCAGGAGCAAGGTGATAGAACTTATTCTAAGACATTTGTAGGGAAGATACTGAGAAATGGACAGGTTTGGAATATATTTTGGAAGATCTCACAGAACTTGTTGGTGGATTGTAGATGGATTAACGGAGAATGAGGATAGCTTCCAAGTTGCTAACAGAAGCTGTTGGACAGAAAAGATGAGGAAAATTAAGAGGAAGATTCTATTTGTCCAATATTCACTTGTTTAACAGTTTACTTAAGAGTTACTTGGAAAACATATTTAGGGTCCTTTGACTTACTTAATTTGAATTAAAAATGCAGATGTAAATATTGAAGAAGCAGTTGGATATGTGAGTCTAGAACTCACAGGTGAGGTTTGGTTTGCAGACAGCAAATGTGTAGCATGTTCGAAGCACAGGAAGTTTCTTGAGTTTATTATTGAATACTCTGGAGGTGTTTATGTTAAGAACCACAGTGGAAGGTATTGAGAAAGCATGGACAGGTGAAACAAGCATGAGAAAGTGATGTTGTTAGTCCATGGGTTACTTAGGATGTTCCTCCGTGCATCACCTTCTGTGTCTGTGCTGGAATTTCTGGAGAGGATTGTAAGCCCCATCTCCAGGGATCTTTACAGCTGTACTAATCAGCATTCTTATTTCTACTTTAAAAGCTAACAAAATAGAAGAGACTTATTTCGAGAGAATGAATGGATTTCTTCTCACCTTCCTAGATTAGGGGATTCTGAGAATTGAGTTAAGCACATCTGGCATCTACCTGGATGTATATGAATTCACAATGACTGCCACGAGAATGGGAGTTGAACTCAATGGAATAAAAGTCCCTGAGATATCTAAGTTTGTCTGGTTAAGGCCATTATATGGAGTAGTTATTCTTTACTTCTCACCCTCTTTGGATAAAGAAGAAATAAACATCGGAGTGTGTTGTATTAAATGAACCCATTTCTGTAATTTATGAGAAAGGTGGCAGAAACCCATCCCCCACTAGCAGGCAAAAACTCTAAGACTGAGAGCCTAATCCATCTTCCAATGCCAAAAAAGGAGGTGCAGGCAGGTCCAGTACCTAGTACCTACCTGGAGTTCCAACAAGGAGTGTCGTGTTCTTTCTGTTCAAAAACTCACAGGCACAGAGGGCAACCTTAGGATTTCTTTCATAATATAGCACATTTTAAAAACTGAGTTTTTCTTTCCAGTTTGCCTCTCTCTAAACTAAACACGATCTGTTTTTAACAAATATGCAGGTCTGTATTAACTGTCCTAGTGCCTGGCCCCCAGTCAGTGCCTGCCAACTACCAGCTAATATAATTCTGTGAATTTGTAGCTAAGGAAAAACACCTCCCAGAGGTGGAGGGGTAGCCCATTCTTAGTCATCTGCGCTGCTCTCAAGTTCTAGGTACATTTCACAGTTTTAAGGTTTTTTTTTTTTTTTACTGTCTGATTAGATTAAGGCCAGCTCTGTCTTATCCTTTCATCACATCTCTATACTTTTAAAGATTTGCTTTTATTGGAAAGTATGTTTTACAAAGAGAAGGAAAGACAGCGAGAAAGATCTTCCATCCACTGGTTCACTCCCCCAATGGCCACAGCAGCCATAACTAAGCCCATTTGAAGCTAGAAACCAGGAGCTTCTTCTGGGTTTCCTCCGTGAGTTTCTTATAGAGGTGCCCAAGGCTTTGGACTATCTTCTACTGTTTTCCCAGGCCATAAGCAAGGTGATGGGTGGGAAGTGAAGCAGTCAGGACACAAAGTCACACCCATATGGGATGCTGGCACTTGCAGGTGGAGGATTAGCCAATCAAGTCCCTTGATTTTTTTTTTTTGCATTATGATAAATTTATCACTTAATTTCATTGTTTTCACAAATTGTCTGAGGTGCCTCTTCTGTGAAGCGTTACTTATTTGTTCTTGTTTTTTTTTTAAGATTTATTTATTCTTTATTAATTGTTTTTGATGCAAGTTAGTTTGGCCCCTTGATTTGTATACTTCTTTTGATATGATCCTAGTTATCATGGCTTTCAGAGAAATATATGAACAACCCACACTCATATCTTTTCCTTTGGGTCAGTGTAGTAGTTTATTTGTTTGCCTTCTGAAGCTGGAACTGGCTGGCTAGCAGAATTAAATCAGAAGATTGTGTAATCATGGCAAGAGGCTGCCCAAATCCATAACTATAATGACAGAATGTAAGACAGGAGAATTGGATTAAAAGGCAGCTTGTGCTATACCAGGGGGAAATTCCTTCCCTTCAATCTCCTTCTACTCAGCTGTGAGCAAAGGTTCAAACACCAAAGGTAGCAATGTGAAGAGGCAGTGGTAGGGGGAGGTCTTGAAAGGCTCTGGGGAATTTCTGCGGTATTGGATTAAATGGGCATGTGGAAGGTGTGCTGACTGAATGATAGGTGAAAGAAAAGAGAAGCGTATCACACTTAGATTATAGAGAAGTGGAATCCAGAAATGGTCATGTCCGCAATGCTGCTACCAATGCCAATTCTTCCCTTTACACCCCTCATCTACTCAGATGCTTGAAGAATTGCTTACTTGCCATTCGTTGCTTTACTATAGCAACCACACAATAAATGTGCAGCACTTAGGAAAATCAAGAGCTTTTCAAGTTAGTCTTCTAATTGAATCTCATGGAGCAGAGAGGATAAAGGTGGATCAAAACTGAAGCTCAGATCTGGGGAGTGGCTTCCTACTAGAGCCCAGTTGTCAGACTTGTAGAAGTTTGGGGGGCCACATCCCATTGGGGCAGCACCCAAACTTCTGCCCTCACAGCTAGGGCAGTGCTGGCCGGCAGAAATGCTTTCCAGTTGTGAAAAGTCCTTTTTGTGTTTCCTAAACAGTCACTTCAGGAGCCTTTAAAATGAAGCTATGTTTCTAAATGTTTTGTTTCAGTTTCTAGATATCTTTTAATTGCTAAGCAATGCTTGAGGCTCCAAGGCAAAGGGGTTTGCATTTCTTTGTTTTACATAAGATGAAGAAAGAAACTGGGCAGGGTGAGATGACTCAATGGCTAAATACTTACCTTGCAAGTGCTGGGATCCCATATGAGTACCAGGTTCGTGTCCTAGTTGTTCTACTTCCCACTCAGATGCCTGCTTATGGCCAGGAAAAGCAGAAAACGATGAAACAAAGCCTTAGGACCCTGTAACCAGGTGGGAGACCCGGAAGAAGTGCCAGGCTCCTGGCTTTGGATTGGCTCAGCTCCTGCCATTGTGGCCATTTGGGGGAATGAATTAGTAGATGGAAGATCTTTCTCTCTGTCTCTCCATCTCTCCGTGAATCTGATCTGCCCTTCCAATAACAAAGGAAAAAGTAAATAAGTAAGACAGAAACCAGGAGTAGCCTGGTGTTCAGTGAGCAGTTGGGTGGGCTGCTGGCGGAGGTCCTCACACACTCACATTCTCTGTCTTACTGCGCACCTGTGGCTTCCCTCCACAAATGTGCTTTCCACGATCAGATCCACCAGATCCACTGTGGTGAGCTGGCTCTTGCAAGAGGCTTTCAAATGCTTTAGGATAGGGTCCTTGAGGGAGGAAGCTGACAAATTACAGCAGTTGGTCAAAATCACACACAAGTTGTGGAGGCGAGGTCTCCACACTCCCAGGTTCATGTGCTTTGTGCTGTACTTCACAAATGCTCCAAAAAGTCAAAAGGAATTAAGAGGGAGGGAGAATGGGAGGGGTAGAGTAGATGACAGGGAGAAGAAAAGTGCAGTGGGTGGCTTCTGCTGCCCTCCCCTTCTACACAAGCGTGTTCAGGAGAACTCAGTATGTTGCAGGCATCACAGCAGCCTGAGAAGGGGGATCCCCATTCTTAAGGAGTAAGCTGCACTTGAGGCCTGAACACAGAGGCAGGGTGGCTTTGTTCTGGCACTTAGAATTCTGTAACCCCAAGTGTGGTCCCTGGGCGTACAGAACCTGGGAGCTTGGCTCTGCTGCAGGAGCATCAGCATTTTGCCCAGATGTCAAGGTGATCTCTAGATGTGCTAAGCTTTGCAGAGCACAGCCTAGGAGAGGACAGGGGCTGATGATATTCGAGGGGACTTCAAAAAGTCCAAGGAAGGCAGAATCAAAAGCTCAGTTTATTTTTGGTGCCAGTAAGTTTGAAATCCATGCATGACTTTTTCATAGTATGTATTTTCCAAGTAATAGTTTTGAAGCAAACTCTTGTGTTGGAACTGGAGATTGTCAATATTGGGGCTAGATGGAGTTTGTCCGATATGCAGCTTTAATTGAGAGCCAAAAACTTGGAGCATAGGACTGAAAAGTATTTACCGGTTCATGATCATGACCAGTTAGTAATGTCTGCTATAGATGTGGGGTAGGGAGTGGCTTTTGTGTGCAAGGGCTAACCATCACTGAACAGTTCTACCTCTGGTGCTGGCAGATCACGATTGGGCCAGAGCGTGGGTGAGACGTGCTGGCTGGAGCTTGCATTGGTTCTGCCATTAGCTGGATCTGTGACTTTTGGGGAAATCATATTCTGAGCCTCTGTAAACTAAACTAGTGTGTAAAAGTAGAAGTTATCTTTCCAACAGTGATGAGGATGGTCAGTAAAATTAGGCCCAGAGAAAAATCTGTGGAATTCTTGCACCACACTTAACTAATGGCCAAATTAGAATCCGTTTTCCGGTACCTGGGTATATTGGCTGTCCCTGGAGATGAGTCTTAGGTTCCACTCCTAAGCCTTGGAACGTAGAAATCATGGAAATGAACACATCTTACTGGCGGGAAAGGTGACAGTGATGTAGCAATTGCTAGTATAAACTGAGTATGCCTCTTGTGGTGGGACACTGAGAAGTTTCTACATGTGTTACGTCTTGGTTCTCATCTCAATTTAAGTGAATGTGCTCCTGTTTTAAAGAAGCTAAAGTATAGTGTTACTTATCATTAATTTATATCAAAGGGGGAACATTTGTAATGGTGGAAATGAGGCTGCAGAAATCTGTGGAGGATGGACGGAGAGGTATATGTTAGGTAGGAAGTTGGTTAGGATGCCACACAGTTCCTGCCACTATACTGCAGAAATGGTGGCTGACTCTGCCAGGAAGACTTGGCATGAGCTGTTTGTCACTTTGTAGCAGCGCCTGCTGCCTTGACCCCTCTCAGGTTGAAGATTCTGTTGCTGGCAGTCCCGGGGCGGAGAGGTGCCAAGCTGAGTTGGAAGGTGAAGGTGGGGCCACAGAGGCAGGCTCAGCCAGGCCACTGCACTCTGTGTTTACAGCACGGAGCCCATCTCCTAATTAGATCTCCTGCACTTGGCGTTTGGAGAGAGATGAGGGAGGGCAAATCAACAGAACGCAGAGGTGAGAGAACAGGAGCCATTTCCCTGTCCTCAGGAGCTGGAGGCCCAAGTCGTCCTGGGTACAGTGCATTTGTTTTGAGTTTAAATCTAATAAGTAGGATCTGTAAAGGGATTTTCTGCCACCATTCAGCAACTTAGCACAAATCTAAGTGTTTGGATCCTTGATTGAGCTACCTAGTTCAAGTCCTTTGCCCCCATTTGCTCGTTGTGTGATGCTGGGCATACTTATTCATGACTAGGTCTCCATTTTCTCATCAATAAGGTACAGATGACAATAAAACCTGCCTTGCAAGCATATCAGGAAGAGAGCATGCTTTTAAATTCATCACAGTGTCTGACTCAAAAATTCTTCCAAGAAACGCGACCAGTTTTACAGCCACTGTTATTCAGGCTAGTAGTGTCACCATCATCAGTGTTGGGGTGTTGGGGTGTGAGGGAGTCCAGTAGAAAGCAAGTCTTTGGCTAGAGTTCTGTATCAGCTAAGACAAGGAGCCAATCAAATGGGAAAGAAGAGGGAAAGCTTTCACTGGAGGAGGTAGCTGGAGTAGACAGAGCGACAAAGCCCTGCTGCCCTGACCTGGGCAGTGCGAGAAGACTGCTTAATCCCTGCAGTTTAGAGCCAGGAGGATGATGTGACTTTTCTGTGGGTCACCTGGCTCTCAACAAGAGGGAAAACTGGGGCTTTGTGCACCCTGTCCTCAGGCCTCATGGAGAGGGCACTGGTCTTGTTGGAGGAGGAGAGGGATGGGAGCAGATGATGGGGAAGGTCTGGGATTTTACAAAAAGGAAAACTGGTCCAAATGGAAATAAATCTTAGGAGTGGGTGAGATGGATTTTTTTTCCCCAATTTTCAGCTGTACTTGTTATATGTTTTAACATAGCAAAAATGTTGGTATCCTTAGTGTATTTGACACTTGAAGATCCTGTAACGCTGCCTTCTCCCCTTCAAGAACAGGAGTATTTGTAGTGACAGCTGTGTGGTGATCAGAAATAATTACTTTTGACTCAATCATTAATTAAAATTTTTTTTTAATTGGAAAGGCAAATTTTACAGAGTGAGAAAGAAAGAGAGATCTTCTATCTGCTAGTTCACTGCTCAAATGGCTGTAATAGCCGGAGATGAGCTGATCTGATCCAAAGCTGGGAGCCAGAAGCTTCTACTGGGTCTCCCACATGGACTCAGGGTCCTGAGGACTTGGGCCATCGTCTACTGCTTCCTAGGTCATAAGCAGGGAGCTGTATTGGAAGTGGAGCGGCCAGGACACAAACCAGTGTCTAAATGGGATGCCAGCACCACTGGGTAGAGGATTAGTGTGCTGTGCCACCGAACTGGTCCTGATTCAATCTTCAATTTTAAAACAATAAAACACTCAACAAAATCTACTTTCAAAGATACTAATTCAGTGATATTTCACATCTGAATTCAACCTTATACTCACCACACAAAAATCTTCCATTTGACATGTTATGTTCTGTTTCACTGTTTTAAATTTTTAGGTGGTCTCCTAGAATGATTTGACTGAATTATCTTGACTTCCGTTTTTCCAGCTATACAGCTATCACAGTGATCGTGTATTCCAAGTATATTGTTTGGGCACAGGAATAGGTAATCCAAAAGGAGTTGGAAGCAGAAAATGTGCCAGCATGAGCTCCCATGACTTCCAACTATCTCAGATTTATTGCTTGTGATGCCTGTATCCCATGTTGCAGTGCCTGGGTTCGAGTCCTGGCTCCATTTCTGATTCCAGCTTCTTGCTAATGCACACTCTGGGAAGCTGCAGGTGAGGGCTCAAATAGCTGGGTCTGTGTCACTCATGTCAGAGTTCTGAACCAAGTGCCTGATTCTAGATTTTGCCTGCCCTAGCCCTGGCTTGTAATAGGCGATTGAGCAGTAACCCAATGGACAGAACATCTCTCTGTCCTTCTGTTGTAGACTTGTTGCCTTTTCAATAAAAAGAACTGTGAAAACCAAAAATTAGTGTTTTGAACTGAGCTCACATGTTTTACATTTGTAATACATATAGTATTACAATTCAGCAATAACCTCAACAGTTGTTGGGGGTGCAGACTGATCGAAGCCTTCTTCGGAGGGTGGGCTGGTAGAGTTTTATGGCCAGTATTGTTTAGATTTCCAGGGCCATGGTGATGCACCGTGCCCTATAGGTATATACCATTATTATATGTCATTTGAAAAGTTTGGGGAATAAAAGAAGACTGAATTCTAGTTATTTTGAAAATCACTGTTTGTTTTAAAATGGTAAAATAAGGCACATTCCTGTTGCTCTTACGGGACAAATGGGCCCTCCTGCTGGCTGTTTTTATGCTACCAAGTTACAGCTGTGTTGTTCTGGGCATCAGGATTTCTGGGTGCTGGTTTAGTGCCTGCATCCTCAGTTCTGCATGGGGGATTCTCATTTCTTCCCAGGGCCTTAGTTTCTCTGACTATAAATTAAAGGGACTAGCTGGCACACGTCCCAAGTTCCTTGACTGTTCCACACTCTGGTTTGAGTAGTCATCCTTCACCAGGAGATGCAGCTTGGAGAACACATTTGGAATCCGAATCTGTTGTAATTTAGGAAGTCATGCTGATTTATGGGGACAAGTCAGTGAAGGGAGAGCATGTGCCTTTGATTTATGTCCAAGGCAGGATGTCCCCTGACTTCAGTCATTCTCAGGGAGCTAGGGGTGGAACAGTGGAGATTTCAGAGCTGGCTGGGCCTGTGAGCAACAGGAAAAAGGCATGACACGATAAGAGAGGAGGGGATGATAGCAGCAAATGCTCACTGAGCAGTTATGATGTGCCAAGATTGTCTGAAAGTCATTGTGGTGAAGGCTCTGCCACTTATCCCAGCCTACAGGTGTGGGATTGAAAATGCGTTCAAGGTCACGGGACTGGTAAATGAAGGGTAGGGGATTTGAATGAGGCTGTCTGACTGCAGACTCTCTATGAAACTCTGTGTTGGAGGATTAGCAATGGCAGGCGCTGCTTTCCCCCAGACTCTGTGTCTCTAGGGAGCCTGCTGCTGGGTCCTGCTGCTGGACTGTAGGGAGTGCCTTTGGTTGAAGGGTGCAGGGAGGGGAGGGCATGTAGGTCTTGGCTTCAGCTCTTTTCTGTTGCTGTAAAACACTCTTTGCACTTGTCAAGAGAGGGCTTTAGATCTCTGATTTATCTCCTTTTCTTAAAAAAATTATATTTATTGCTTTTTTATTCAAAAGGCAGAGTTACAAAGAGAGAAGAAGAGGTAGAGAGATGTACTGCTGTTTCACTTCAGAAATAGCCGCAAGCAAGAGCTGGGCCAATCCAAAGCCAGGAGTCAGGAGCTTCTTCCAGGTCTCCCACATGGGCGCAGGGACCCAAGCACTTGGACCATTTTTACTGCCTTCCCTGATGCATTAGCAGGGGGCTGGATCTGAAATGGAGCAGCTGAGTCTCTAACTGGAGCCCACATGTGATACTGGCACTTTAGATAAAGACTTAGCATATATTGCCACCGATACCAGCTCCATGGATGTCTAGTTTATTTTACTCCATTGAAGTTCCAAGGAGGACAAACGACTTCATTAAGGGCAGGAACAGAGCTAGAATATTACTAACGACAGGCAGACAAAAGTCTGGCCTGGCTTCTTCGTGTAGTCTCAACTCTTGGCCCTGGATTTCCAGGCTGTATCTTTATTTAGGCTTGTGTCCTGGCATGGCACTTAGCTGCCTCTCTGTTCAGTGCTGGGGTAGGCAGAGATAAGGGAGCCAGCTGCTTTCTGCCTCACCACAGGGACTGTTTTTTAAACTGACATGTGACATTTGTGTGTATAATAATCCAGCACACATATACAGCACATAATGACAAAATCAAGGTGATTGTCACCTCCATCTCCTCAAACACTCCTAATTTCCACAAACTGGGAGCCTTGACATTGTTGTAGTTGTTTTTGAACAACTACAGCTGGGTGGCTGTAGAGCAGTTACCTACCTGGGCAATTGAGCATGGAGGCTCATCTTTGGTTCAGTTGTGTTTGCTCCTTATCTGACTCCTTCCCACCCTCCTGCCCCTTCCCATGCCTGTTGTTCCAGTCTTCTGTGAGATTGACATTTACATTACACAACAGAGAGAGTTGTAGTAAGTGTAGTATTTTGTAGTATTTTGTTGGAGTACTTGTAGTATTTGCCTTTCTGCGTCTGGCATATTTAGTTTAACATGGAAGTCCTCTCATTGCATCCTTTGGGTCACAAATGAAAGAATTTTGTTCTTTTTTTGTAGAAGAATACTATTCCATTTTATATCCAAATCTTTATATATGTGTGATTTTTTTCCTTATTTATGTGTTGGTAAACACTGGAGTAGATTCTATATCTTGGCCGTTGTGAGTAGTGCCACAATAAATATGAGAATGCTGGTGATTCTGATAGAATTTTCATTTTCTTTGGGCATATTACATCAAGAGAGGATTTTCTGTATTACCTCATAGTCCCATCTGTGGTTTTTAAAGAACTCTTCATTTTGTTTTTTTTACAGTAGGTGTAGTAATTTACATTCTCACCAATGGGGCATATGAGTTCCTAGGAAACCTTCTTCTTTGAGTGGTTTCTGTTGTTCTGACACTAAAAGGAATTTCATGAAGATTTTGACTTGTTTTTGTGTGTGTTTTATAAAGCAAACATTATCTCACTCCATAAGCAATCTGAAGGGCTCATGTTACACATTATGGTTTTATCATATGTGGTTATTTTATTCATGCAGCAAATATCTGAGCATTTACTTACTCTTCTAGATGCCGGAGTGAAACCCAGACATAGTTTCTACCTGTATGAACTTAAAGTCTTATGGAGGACAGATGGTAGGAAACCCTCAAAAATAATCATTTAATTGTATTTGTCTTTATTTAATTTTTGCTTGCATGCAAGAGTATGGGGATTTTTTTCCCCTAAATGTTACAGGCTGTCTAAAAAAAGACTATGAGCTCTTTCATAATTTTAGCTTTTCCCTGAAAACTTATATTTCATTTTTATTATGTCTCACTTTGTTTGAAAATGTGGCATATTTTACAGTACACTGTCAAAAACATCACATTGTTTTTTATCTAAAACAAATGGAATTTACCTTGTAACCAAGCCTCTCTTTCTGAAATAGCTACAGAGCTGAGCGGAAAACAATGGGGTGTAGTATATCTTCTTCTGTGATTGCTCTAACATTCATCATCTTCCCCTACATATTTTATTGAACACTAAAGGTTAGAAAGTCCACTATCTTCACATTTTAGTGGAAATTTGTGGAGGACTTTTGGAGTATGCAGTAAGTTGTAAGCCCTGGAATATGTTGTAGAGCTGTTTCCTGATTTCTGGATGGTTCTATGGCAGCACACTACCTTCTCATTCAGCTTCACAGTTCTTCATGGTTATCCCACTGTGTGGAGTAAAACACAGGAGGTAATTTCTCATGTCACACAGCATCACTGACCAACACACGGAAGCTCTTCTTACGGGTGTTATTCATTCTAATAGAACCTCTGCAGACTTGAGTTAGAATTGCACACTGTTTGTGTCCATCCAACTTTTCAACAGACACTTACTGCACATGTTCCCTGATTGTGGTACCCTAGTACGTGCTGAGATTACCCTCAGGAACAGACCTGGCCAAGCCTCAACTTTCACGCACTGTGTATTCCAGTGGTATTATCTCTTATGAACAATAACTTCAGATGATTCTAAGGACCATGAACTACAACCACCAAGGTTCTGAAAAGGAGGCTAGCCTGGTGCAGTACAGGTCATAACTTTTTTGGGCCAATGAGATTTGATTTGAATTCTGATGGGAAAGAGAAAGCCTGGCAGGTGGGGACCACAGGGAGAGCACCACAGCACATGAAGCAGTAACTGACTTGATAGATTCAAAACCTGGAGGGAAAAGTAAGAGACTAGGAGTCCAAAGATCAGAGCAATACACTATTATTTAACCACATAAAAAATTGAAATTCTTACATTTGTGGCAGAATCACTGTGACTGGATCATTAAGTGAAACGAAATAAATCAGATATAGGAAAATAAATACTGTATGTTTTCCTCATATATAGAAGTTAGATTAGTCAGTTTGGACTCAGAATAGTGATTACTGAAGTCAGGGCAGGATAGAGGGGCATGAGGTATGGGGGAGGGTAGGTAATGTGCACCACAACGTGGATGCAATGGGCAGCTTCTACTGTCCTGTGCTGTATTGGTGGACACAGTTCACAATGCCTTTTGTACTCTATGAAGAACTTGGAAAAGGGATCCAAACACCAAAAAGAGAACGGAATGGAAGGCTAGTTACCGGATGTTATTGACTTATGCTGTTTATACATGTTGAAATATTGTACTACGTCTAAAAAGATGTACAGATGTAACACAATGTATTAAGTAGTAAAATTTATTTAAATAGTTCAAGGCTTTATTAAAAACAAATTAGTAAATAAAAAAAGAATCGCAAACCTGAACCAATTAGCATAAAAAAATGACTGGCTAACATAATAAGAATGTAATCAAGTAGAGCTAAATTCAGGCAAAGTGCGATATGGGTGTTCACCTACTGTTGTTGGTCATTTGGTTTCTCTAAGTGCAGGATGTGCCTGCTTTCCTGTTGGGTTCTTTCTTAGGCGTGTGCTCCCCACTAGTTATAATGTGAAATGCAGAGGTAGGTTGTCTTTGACCTGAGTTGGATTGTGCAGACATCGGTGAGATAGTATTAATGATCAGAGACTGGAGTCAGTAGATGGACCAGCGTCTGACCTGTGGGCAGGATCTACCCTACCTTAACCATGTGGGCAGAAAACAGATGATTCCCAGGCTGCTACTGCCAGAAGATAAACTGCATGCTGGGAAGGCAAGAATAATAATTCCAAAAGGGCCCTCATGAATTCCAGCTCCTTCGTGCACTGATTCCTTGGAGTTAGCTGGAAGAAGGCATGCACCAACGGAGGGCTCTAAAGGAAGCTGTGGTCTTCTTCCCATGAGGCTGGCCTCAAACTGGAGCGGAAGGCAAGTCAGAGCAGATGTGAGAAGTTTTGGGAATTGAGAGTTAGAAGGGCCAGCACTTTGTGTGAGTTGGGAAAGGTGGTGGCAAGTGACGAGGGAACAACGTCACTGGGCCTTGTTCCAAAACAGGTATTTCTTACATCTTCCAAATGCTGACCAGGTCCCCAAGGAAGCATTTTATTGCAGTGTCACAGACTCTCAGAAATGGAAGGCTTTTTTTTGATACAAACTGATTTCTGTTCAGACAAGAAACTCCAGGTCTGGAGTAGCAAATCTAGAGCAAAATCTTGAATTCAGGCCTTGTGGTTTTGTTCCTGTGAATACTTATCTTGTTTCTTACTGCTTCCCTTGGTGAATTTGCTTTGTATGTAAGCTGTCTCTCTCTCTCTCTTTTTTTTTTTTCTGTTAAGAGAGTCTGTTCAGTTTCAATGGGAAATGATCTTGGTCCAGATTTTGTGATCTTAATGCTTAAGTGCAAAAATGTCTCAGAAAACTGAAATGTCTTTTTTTAAAAAAAAGTGTATTATTTTTATTTCTAAGGTAGAGTTATAGAGAGAAGGAGAAAGAAGAGAGAGAGAGCAACCTTACATCTGCTGGTTCATGTACCCAAATAGAGAGAGCAGAATCTTCCATCTGCTGGTTCACTCCCCCAGATGGTTGCAGTGGCCAGAGCAGAGCTGATCTGAAGCCAGTGGAGCTTCATCCAGGTCCCCCATGTAGGTGTAGGGGCCCGAGGACTTGAGTTGTCCTTCAGTGCTTTCCTAGGCCATAAACAGGGAGCTGGATCAGAAACAAAGCAGTCAGGACTCATACCAGTGCTCACATGGTAGGCCTGGGGCTATAGGCAGACACTTAACTACAATGCCATAGCTTTGGCCCCTGAAAATGAAAATTTCTTAGGAAGTTGTTGGGTAACACTAGTCACCCATGAGTCACTGTGCCCCAAGACAGCCATAAAATGCTGTTTAGTTTTAGCCACCAAACTCCATAGTCCTCCAGGATTCTCTTGCTTTTGGCACCTCTGAATTTTTGTCTGCTTAAGAGAACTTGCCAGGCTGGGTAAGAAACCCGAGAAGCATCCTGATTAAAATCTTGAATGCCAGGGCCCTGCGAGGTGGCACAGTGGTTAAGGTCCTTGCCTTGCATGCCTGGGATCCCATATGGGTGCCGGTTCTATCCCGGCAGCCCTGCTTCCCTTCCAGCTCCCTGCCTGTGGCCTGGGAAAGCAGTCGAGGACAGCCCAAAGCTTTGGGACCCTGCACCCGCGTGGGAGACCCGGAAGAGGCTCCTGGCTTCAGATCGGCATAGCATCGAGCATTGCGCTCACTTGGGGAGTGAATCATCAGATGGAAGATCTTCCTCTCTGTCTCTCCTCTCTGTATATCCACCTTTCCAATAAAAAAAATAATAATAAAAATAAGTCTTTAAGATCTTGAATGCCAGACACGAATAGCCATGTGTGTGAGTCCTTATGCTGTCGTTTGTAAGTTGTGCGACCTTGACCAGCTTATTAAGCTTCGTTGAGCCCTCAGGTTCAACAGTATTCATGCAAGCCTACTTCATGAGGTTATAGGGAGGATGAAATGACTGCAGAAGCATGCTAAGCCTGCTGCCTGGGAGATTCTGAGTACTCAACAGACTTATCTGCCAGTGTGCCTGTGCTGTGAAACACTAAAAGAGAGCTTAAAATACACTGGGACTCAAGACAGGTTTCGACTCTGAGGGTACACAGTGTGGATCTATTGAAAGATCCACACTGCTGAATCCCACTTCCACATTGTACAGCTCTCCTTGGATTTTTTAAAATATAGGCCTTTGGTAGTTTCTGTCAGACCACCCCTTTGTTTTATCACATGGTCTTGGGCCCTGTGTAGGCTCCACTGGTTCACTGACTAACCCCCACACCTCCTTCTCATTCTGTGGGACGCATTCCTCCCTCTGCTCACTACCTTTCAGCCAGCAAGTACTCAGTGAAATAGGCACACAAAGCAGTTAGCCTACCGTGGCTGGCGCATGGTGACTAATCCATGCAATGTTAGCATTGACCACTCCTGGGAAGCTCGCAGGGCCAAGTGAGAACAGAGCCATGTGAAACTGCCTGATTAACATGTCTTCTGAGGTGCTTCCACTCCACTGCCGATTCGATATATCAAAGGCAGAATTTGTGGTTGACTCCCGCACCAGATCACCTGCAGCTTTCTTTGTCCTAGTGCAGGCCATGCCCTGTCTGGCTAGTTTCACAGGCCAGAATCTGGGGGCTGTCTTTGTAACATGTCCTTGATTTATTGAACAGAGAATCCTGGCAGTGCTGCCTCTTCAATTAGCATCAAGCTTGTTCATTATTTGCTGTGTCCAGTGCCACCCTGGTCAAGTCCAGCATCATCTCTTGCCTGGAGTGTCACGATGGCTCCGTGCTAGTTACCTTGCATCTACTCAGCTTTTACCAGACCAGCCAGAATGACATTTTGGGATGTAAGCAACTAGCTGGTGCCCACTTCCCATCCCCTACTCTAGTGCTACTCTTGAATGGTCCCTCTCTGATTTCTGGATTAACATATGATCATGGATCTGATCTATAAGGTCCATCATGATCAGGCCTCTGCATGGCCTCAAGCTTATTTTCTACCATTTACTTCTTCAAAAGATTTCCAAAATTTAATTTCCATTTTATTTTATACTGAAAAAAAAAAAAAGACAGCCTGGCGTGGTAGCATATCAAGTTAATCATCTGCCTGTTGCACTGGTATCTCATATAGGCACCGGTCTGGTCTTAGCCATTCCACTTTCGATCTAGTTCTCTGCTAATATGGCTGGGAAAGCAGCAGAGGATGGCCCAAGGCTTTGAGACTCTGAACCCCTGTGGGAGACCTGGAAGAAGCTTCAGGCTTCCAGATTCAGACTGACTCAGTTCTGGCCATTGTGCCCATTTGGGGAGTGGATCAGCAGATGGACACTCTGTCTCTCTCTCTCCCTCCCTCTCTTTCTCTACAATTTTGCTTTTCAAGTAAAAATAAATAAATCATAAAAAGATGTGCTTATTTGAATAGTGGTGTGACAGGGAGATAAATAATTCACCTGCTGATTTACTTTTGAAATGGCCACAGTAGTCAGGCCTGGGCTAGACCGAAATCAGGAGCCAAGAATTCCATCTTTATCTCGTATGTGAGTAGCTGGAACTCAGTAATTGATCAATTACTTATTGCTTCCCAGATACTTTAGGTGGGAGCTGGATGGCAGTATTGTAGCCAATGAGGTTTATCTGAGGAACAATCATTGCTGATTGAAAGTGGAATATTAGGGACTTGAGCTATCTACTCTAGTAGGAAGTATGGGTACTCCCAACAGATGCCTTTTCCTGCTGCCTCACAAGGTCTGACCTGTTTTCATTTTGTTTTGGGAAGGCAAGTGGTAGAGGGAGAGAAAGAGAGGGAGGGAGGGAGAGGGGAGAGAGGTAGAGAGAGGGGGTTAGAGAGAGAGAGAAGGGCTTGGCCAGGAGAATCCAGGAGGCAGCACTCCATCTGGGTCTCCCACATATGTGTATTGAGCCATCATCTGCTTGTTCCCAGGATGCGCATTAGCAGAAAGCAAGACTGGAATCAGAGTAGCTGGGACTTGAACTGAAGCAGGTACACTGATGTATGGTATGTATGTGTCCCAAGGAGGCAAGCTGGTTGCTGTGTCCTTGTTGTCTATCATGTGTCTCTTGTGTTGGTTCAGATTTGCTAACCATCTTCTTAACTTTTCACTCACTGTGTTTCCACAATGGAGGCTTTATTTGTGGTTTCCCTCCATGTAGAATGGTTCTCCTTCCATTTTCCACATATATATACACTGGGCCCACTCTTCCTTTAGCTCTCTGATTAGGCCTTTCCATTTCTACAACTAGCTCAAATCCCCTTTACAGGCTTGTAGACTATCCTAAGCCTCCTAGCTCACTTCCAATTTTCCCTTTGCTGTGTGATACTTGTCTTCCATACTAGACAGAAAACTTCCTCTGTTTTGCTTATCACCATGTTCTAGCACCCAGTAGAGTGGCTGATACATAAGATGCAGTCAATGATTACTTGTGCAGTGAGTGAGATCGTTCTGGTTTATAAGTCTCTAAGCTGAAGTTTGTATTATGTTGTTAGCTAACTTGCAGAATTGCCAGTAAGTATAAAAGCTGGGATTTGAACCCACGTCCTTTGTATGATAAGCAAATGTACTGAGAGTCTGATTTGAAGTCTTACTGATCAAAAGGCTCCTTACAGAGTCTGTTCAAGAGAGGTAGGGGTAGGGCAGACCAAGGCCTCCCCCTGAGAAATCCTGCTCCAAAGTCAGTGATCTTGAACTATGTAGATTTAGAGATGCAGATGGGTAAACAACTCAATGGGAAATAGTTCAGAGCCTTCTGAAGACCTCAGGAAGCATTTTCCTGGCTGGTCCTGCATAGGAATTAGGCTTGAATGATAATGGAATATATTTGCCACCTTCATTCGACACCATGTGCATGTCAGTATCTTTTATAAAGGGAGTGGGTAGGAGTTTATAGAGCTTGGCATGGCCCAGTCTCCTGTTTCTTCCACTGACATAGATTTATATCTCCACTGCTTATTGATGTTTTATAGAAATATCCCTGGGTAGAACCTGGATCTGGATGTTTATTAGATTTATCTGTACTGCAATTTCATCACTGCCATCACAGAGCTTCGTCACCTTCAATACCAGTCCTGATTTGAAAGTTGATAATCATGGAGTTAGAGCATTAGATTCTCCCTTAAACTAATTTACTTCTTAACTCACTCTGGCTGATCTTTCTTTCATTCTTTTTTTAAAATAATAACTCATTTATTTTTGATGATGTTTACATAGTTGAGAGGGATGCATGCCCATGTGGACCATCGATTAGGGTGAGGAGAGTTGAGGAACGGGGGAAAATGGATGAGACAACTGCCTCCAATTTCCTTTTATCTTCCTATATCTTGGGAAAGTGGGGGAGAAGAAGGGAGAGGGCCACTCACAGCAACCCTGCCATATCAGTACCCAGGAATGGAGGAAGGCCACCTGATGTTGTCCCGGGGTCCCCAGTGTGGAGCATGTCCTGAGGGTACTGCTTAAGTGGTTTCAATAGTTCTGGGATGCTGTTGATTTTGTTGCTCCAAGGTTGAAGAAATCCTTCCAAGATCTATTTGCCAACATAATCCATCTTTGAGTCTTCATTCACTCAGATATTTGCTATCAAAGCTTATCCAGGAGAGTTGTCCAATTTGTTCTGCCCTCCATGGCATTAAACGCCCTCTGCAGGCCTCAATGAACTGGTTGTCATGTTGCCCATGAGCATCTGGGCATGCCATCCACTACACAGATCTCAGTAACTGTGGAGACCCAGTTCTGACACATGAATTCCATGATCCTGATTGATCTTTCTTATGCAGGTAAATTAAAGAACTTATAGTGAATCCCTGCTATCTGCTGTGTCAATAGGAAGTTCTTCTCCTAGGTCTTCAAGGAGCATACTAGTCTTTTTCTCTATTTGTCTTCATCTACCATCACTCCTTAACATCAATCAGTTAGGTTGCATATTCAAAAATAACATACTGACCCCTGCTGTGTGCCAGAAAGTTCATCACAGGGGCACACTTGCTAGGGACAGCGGTAGCAAAATATTCCTGTAACCTTCCTGCACAGACCTCAGTACTATAAGGGGAGTCAGCCACTTCAGTAACTGCAGTCACCATTGCCTGTTTGATTCCCATGGTATCAAGTGCCACAAGAATGTGGAACTTCTTAGGAGGAAGGGCTGGGGAGCGTCTTTGGAAGAAATGAAGCTATTGCATCTGAGATAACTCTACATTTCGTTCCATTTCATATCTAGTCCTGTGCTTTTCTGCTGCCTAGAAAAACCTTCCATTTTCCTTTGGTTGTAATTTGTGAGCTGAGTTGCCTGACACAGCTGAACACAACTGAACACACTGACACAACTGCAACACAACTGAAAGTGCCCTGATCTTGAATCAGGCAGCATTGAACTCAAATCTCAGCACTGCTATCTCTTGGCATGGTGTCTTTATGCAAATCATTCGCTTCACTATGCCCTAATTTGCTCTGCTGTCACAGGGGGATTGTTACACGTTTTCCTCAGCATCATCCTGGATGTGAAGTACTTTGTACAGTCCTGGCTCTTAGTAAATGCTCAATTAATAATGGACAAGATTATGATAGTGATTAACTCCTGTGTTGGCTGCCACAACCAGCTTCCTTTTTTCTTTCCTTGCTGTCTGTTGTTAATTTTACAAACACTAGCCTAGTATTGTGCCAGGATAAATATTCTCTTTGTTCTCAGATCCACCCTCACCCAGAGGACCAGACCCCACAGCAGTGTGACTTGCTGCCCATGTCTACACTTGCTCTAAATACTTGCTTTGTGTCTGGGTCCTTTCTAAAGTTCCCTTCCTCTGCCTTGGATTTCCCCTGGTCCAGTGGCAGCCTTTTGTTCCCTATGATATTCCCAACGTATGGCCACATCTCAGGAAAGACTTGCTCATCTGTGCTGGGCTCTCAAACTGCCAGTGGTTCTCAGTCAGCGTTTCCCAGTCAGATGTTGCTCTCTGTACAAGGGGTTTTACTGAGCATTCCCTGATGGAGATAATACTCATCCAACCTGACTTGGACACAGAGTAAAGGCTGATGGGATTGGGGTGAGAACCACTTTGGGGTAGCAGAAATGTCTCATTTTTTTTTTCAAAAGAGAGTAAAAATATAGAAAGTGGATGAAGAGACCCTCCTCCTAGGGAGAAAGGTGGGCTAGGAAACCTGGAGTGCTGACTGGTTGACTGGTCCTTATCTGCTGGACCTCCTCTGCCTCTTGCCTTCATATGAGAGTAGAGGTTAAAGTGTGTTTGATATCTGCAAGCTTGGGCTTTGGGGGACAACATCCTCCCAGAGCTTAACTTCAAATTACTCATCTATGAAGGCTCATTCTTTCAACCAGTTACACTCAAAATAGCTGATATGTGTGTGCCCTGCTCTGTGCTGACAATACTGTAATGCACAGAATGACCATTGTACTCAGGATATCCTAGGTGAGAGACACACAGACATGAACATTAAAATTGGGACAAATGAGGTGAATGAGGTCTTTCTTCAAGAGAGATGGCTAAGTATGGCAGCAGCTGGGGCTGGAGTGTAAGGCAGAGCTGGTCTTGTACACTTGAGGATAAGGCTGTTTTTTCTGGTACTTTAAAAAATATTTATTTTTATTGAAAAGGTGGACTAGATTTACAAGGAGCAAAGGAGAGACAGGAAGATCAGCTGGAGTTGAGCTGATCCAAAGCCAGCTGGGTTTCCCATATAGGCGCAGGGTCCCAAGGTTTGGGGTCATCTTCTACTGCTTTCCCAGGCCATAAGCAGAGCGCTAAATGGGAAGTGGAGCTGCCAGGACATGAACCAGCACCCATATTGGATCCTGGTGCTTGCAAGGTGAGGATTTAGCCATTGAGCCATCACGTCAGGTGCTTTTCTTGGCACTTTTAACAGGGAGCAATGAGTGTTCCCCTCCTAGAAGCTCACAGCTCTTCTGCAGCTGAGTAAGACAATGTGGCAACTCTCTGGCATCAGACGCAGTGAAAAGTGTTCCTCAAATGTCACTCTCTCAAGATTGTAGTCTCTCGCCTCACATGGGAGGTCCCCAGGAGACCCTCTACTTTTTACCATTAGTTATGGTTATTAATTAATTGGGTATTTATTTGGCATTTACTTCTTCTAGGCCAGAAGGCTAAAGATTGTGTTGGTCTTCTTTATCTGTTTAACCCCAGCTCTAGATACGTGTGAGTACTCAACAGACATCTACTGAAAAAAAATCAACAAGAAGATTGGAGATAAGACTGAGATCTGGGATGTAGTTTCAAAACCTGCAGTATTCTGAAGATTTGGGGAGTTGTCAGCTGGAGACCTAAATATCAGTAAAATCAGTTTCATCTTGCTGATGAGGGATGGAAGGCCCAGAGAAGGCAAGTAAAGTGGCTGAACCACACAGTAAACTACCAGCTAGGTCCAGCTCACTCAGCACCCTCTTCCCTGGATACTGTTTGGTCAGGGGTGAGATAATCTCTCAGAAACAAACACTCTTTTTGTTTTGTTTTGTTTTAAGATTTATTTATCTTTGTTGGAAATGCGGAATCAATTTATGGTGAGAAGGAGAGGATAGAGAGAAAAAAATCTTTCATCTACTGGTTCACTCCCCAAATGGCCACAATAGCTGGAGTTGAGCCAATATGGAGCAAGGAGCCAGGAGCCAGGAGTTTCTTCAGGGTCTCCCATGTGGGTGAGGATCCCAAGGCTTTGGGCCATTTTCTACTGCCTTCCTAGGTCATAGGTGGGGAGTTGGATGGGAAGTAGAGCAGCTGGTACATGAAAAGGCACCCATATGGGATGCTGGAACTTGTAAGGATTTAGTCAATTGAACCATCACACTGGGCCCAAAAGCAGAGACTCTTAATGTAGAGGTTTATTGCTTCTGCAGTGGGACTATAGGCTAATAGGGAATATTCTGGAACTTCCTTCTTCACTGGCCTGCTGTTGATGTCTAGAATCCTGCCTTTGGGAATGCATCACATTGCATTCCATTTTCGCTTCAGTGACCATCTGCTTGAGAAGGCCGGGTGGGTAGGAGAAGTGGCCAGGACCTCATTGATTTGACACGGGTGAATGTAAGTGATCTACTGTGTGGGATGCAGAACTAAGATGAATGTGCATATTGCTTTGTAGAACACTAACACCATACAGAGAGCAGCACACAGCAGCAAAAACAGATGGATAGGGAGGAAGCCCAGGGCTTGTGAACTTGGTAGGATGTAGCAGGGGTGCCTGACAGACACAAAGAACCAAAGGGCAATGTGTGTAGAACTGAAATCTTGCCAAGCAACACGCATTGTGTCTAGAAGGCTCTGCACTGCATGCAGTGGAAGAACGGCCAAGATGCCAAACAGGTAACTCCATCATTCTTTTACTCACCAAACTGTTAGTGTGCCTTGGGGCCCACACTCTGTGCTGGTGCTGAGGACACAGGGAGAGCAGGAGAGACGAGGGTCCCCTTCCGGTGGTGCCTGTGGCTTATAGGGAGAGACTGATATTAAACAAATAATCCTGTTAAGCAGTAAGCAGAAACAGATAATTGGACTGAAGGGACGGATGGGGAGCCCATGAAAACAGATAGTAAGAGGAACTTCTGCAGACTGGGTGCAGGGCGAGAGCAGAACTTGAGTTGGGAGGCGGGGAGAGGGGAGGA
Organism: Ochotona curzoniae; assembly: GCF_017591425.1. NCBI lineage: Eukaryota > Metazoa > Chordata > Mammalia > Lagomorpha > Ochotonidae > Ochotona > Ochotona curzoniae. The sequence goes on along the minus strand of NW_024464918.1, from coordinate 18,875,006 downwards.
AAGGGAAAGAGAAAGCCAGCTTTTCTGGATAAGTAATTTGTGAGCTAAAACCTGCAGCTGTTGAGGCTGACTAAAAGGGTAAGAAAAAGGGCAGGGTTAGAAAGCTGTTACAAAGCTGTGAGGCAGAGGCAGACCGCCCTCCGAGCACGTAAGTTCTGTCAGAGTGCCTGGCGTCTATCTTCCATACACTGGGTTACCTCCCAAGGGGTTGTGAGATGGTCTTTTGAAAGGCAGATTTACAGAGAGGAGGAGAGACAGAGAGAAACGTCGTCCATCCACTGGTTCACTCCCCGAGTGGCAAAACAGCCGAAGCCGAGGGTCCCGAGGAATTGGGCCATCCCTCTCCACTCTTCTACTGTCTTAGGCAGCTAGTTCAGGGTCAGAGTTTAGAAACCACGTCTTCCCTGCATGTGTAATTCTTTTTGCCCATCTATGTGTTAAAGGACACATACCCATCACTACCTGGGGCCCCGAGGTGGGTGGTGTTGCCCTGGGTAACCATGCCCCTTTAAAACACGTGCTGGGGGCGGGGCTTGTGCGCGTCCAGAGGCCTGTGCGCGTCCAGAGGCCTGTGCGCGTCCATCGTCCTGTGCGTGTCCAGCGTCCCGTGCGTGCTGTGCGCCCTGTGCGCCCTGTGCGCGGTTCCTGCTGCCTGCCTCTCTGCCCCCAGGCTCTGCGTGGACTCAACTCGCTGCTTGCTTACCGCAGACAGACTCCGAAGACAGAAGGTAGCAGTCCTCCTCACCCTTTCCCCTTTCTGGCTCACTCTTCCATGAACATGGCCCCGTTAAGTCTGTATTCCACGCCCTCTGAATAAACCTCACCACTCTGTTCAGCTGTGTCGGGCCTGTACTTAAAATGCCTCTTAAGCAAGAGGCGAAAACCTAGGAAATAAATGTTTGGCCCAGACCTAGACCGCAGCAGTTGCAGTCACCAGGGCTGGGAGATGGGAGCCAGGAGTCAGGAACATCATCTGGATCTCCCATGTCAGGGGCCCAAATGCTCGGGCTGTTTATTGCTATTTCCCCAGGTGCTTTTGGAGGGAGTTGGATAGGACGTGGAGCATCTGGGTCGCCAACCGGTGTGTGTTGGGAGGCCGGTACTGTAAGCGATGCCTTTACTCGTTATAACACAGTACTGGCTCTAGTTTACAGACCGCCCCCCACCCCCCAGCGACCCTGAGTCAGGATAACCACAATGATTTAATGCATGGATTTTATTTTTGCCTGAAAAGCCACCGAATTGCTACAGGATTTTTTTTTTTTTTTTGTCAAAGAGATCAGGAAAAAAATCTTTGGATAGAGTTTGGTAGTTGGTAGCAGGACATGTCATTTTCAGGGTCTAAATTCTCTAGAAGAAAGGCGTACATTTTTTCAGTGAGCAAGACAACTGGCTAGGAGAGCTTATCTGGGCTGGGGAGTAAAAGCCAGTATGCTACTACTACCCTAGAGCCCTAAAATACTTGTTTAAATACTTTACAAGTGCCAAATGTTAGACCAGATACGGACTTCAGGGAGTGTGACTTTTTTTTTTTTTTTCAAATTTACTTTATTTGAAAGGCATCAAAGAAAAAAAGAAAAAAATCTTTTATCTCTTGATTCACTTAACAAATAGTGCAATGCCCAGGGCTGGGCCAGGCCATAGTCAGAAGCCCAGAACTGCATCTCTGTCTCCCACTTGAACAGCTGGGGTCCAAGCCATCTTCCCAGGCTCCTTTGCACGGAGCTGGGTGAAAAGACCAATGGCTGTGAGGTGAACGGGCACTCCAGCGTGGGATGCGGGCATTGCAGGTGGCGGCCACCGGATGACCCTGAGATTTGATTCTTGACAGGGTGCATGATCTCTGTACACACTGTGGCTTTATTTATGCTTCCTCTTGTTTTTGCCAGTAAATATTTTTACCTGGAAAAAATATTTTTTTTTACCTGGAAATAAATATTTTTCCAGGTAAAAAAAAAAAGATTTTTATTCGCATGTAATAATATATGTTATGAGATGATACCATTTATGCATATATTAGTAAAATTAGAGTAATTAGCATCTCTGTTCTGAAGCACTTCTCATGACCTTGTGTTGGTGACCCTTACATTCTTCTAGTAATTTCTTGGTTTCAGGTCTTAAATGTATGTCTTTGATTCATTTTGTGTTACTCTGGAAATGGTGAGAGATGCAGGTTTAGTTTTATTTTTCTGCATATGGGTATCCAGTTTTCCCAGAGCTGTTTGTTAGACACCAGCCTTTCTTCAATAAATGTTTTAGGTGACTTATCAAAGATCAGTTTGTTTTAGATGCGCGGATCTGTTTCTGAGTCTGTATTCTGTTTTATTGATCCTTATGTTGGTTTTTAATGCCAGTACCATGTTGTTTTGGTTACTGTAGCTGTGTAGGATGTTTTGAGATCAAAATCGTGACACTTTTTGCTTTACTCTTTTTGCTCAGAGTTACTATGGCTAATCTGGATATTTTGTGGTTTCATATAATTTTTTTTGTTGTTGTTGTACTGTGAAGAATGCCATTTGTATTTTCACAGAAATTGCACTAATTTTTTAGATTACTTTGAGAAGTTTTAATGTATTACCATATTAATCATCGTAATCTGGGCCCAGAGTTATAGCCTACTGGCTGAATCCTCACCTTGCATACATTAGGATCTCATTTGGGCACCAGTTCTAATCCTGGTTGCTTCTCTTGCCATCCAGCTCCCTGCTTGTGGCCTGGGGAAAGCAGCAGAGGATGCCCCAAAGTCTTGGGACCCTGCACCCACATAGGAGACCCAGAAGAAGCTCCTGGTTCCTGGCTTTAGATCAGCTTAGCTCTGGCCATTGATGAAAAATTTTTCTGTTTTTCCTTCGCTGTGTGTAATTCTGCCTTTCCAACAAAAAATAAAAATCTAAAAATGTTTAAAGTCTAAAAAAATCCTAATCTATAAATATAAGATGCCTTTCCATGTTTTTCTATCATCTTCCATTTGTTTAATCAGTGTTTTATAAGGGGAATAGTTTTTTTTTTTTTAATTATTTTAATTTGAAAAATGTTACTGAGAGAGAAGAGTGGGAGAATCTTCCATCCACTGGTTTACTTTAAGTGGCTGCAATGGCCAGAGAAGAGTTGATCTGCAGCCAGGAGCTTCTTCTAGGTCTCCCATGTGAATACAGGGGCCAAGGACTGGGCCCGTTCTCTGCCACCTGCTTAGGTCTTTAACAGGGAGCAGCTGGGACATGAACAGGTGCCCATATAGAATGCAGACACTAGTAGGTACAGGACTAGCATGCTTCCTCTAAAGAGGAAGGTTTTAATTTAACTCACATTCTCTCTGTCTCTATTTCCCTTTTCCTGTCTCCCTCTCCTTCCCTGTGTTAAAAAAAAAAAGACTTTGGGTGAAGGGGTTATTCTGCTACAGCTTTGCATTCAAAGAGAATATCATCACTTCGACCTTTGTTTTGGATCTCAGATGTTGTTTAGCCAAGGTGTGAGCAGGTGTCAGGAGTAGCTTGGGAGAGAAAAGGCAGACTCGCTGAGGAGTGTACTCGGTGTGAGCAGAACTGCTCCGATGTGGGTCCCTAACCGACTCACAGGAGATCGGCTCTTACACTTCCTTCTGGGTGTAGCCTCGTCCTCCTATGGCTTTAGAATGTTTTATTTATCAACCACATTGCTGCAGTAAACTTCAGAAGTGACCATGATCTTCAGAGTGGTAGTTGTAGCTCTTTGAATCTTGTAGATTCGAAGCATCCAGGGTGACAGAATTATAGGCTGTGTCCAGAAGAGAGAGCAGTTGGTCCTCTCTGGGAGGAGTTGGTGGCTTTGGTTTGGGGAAAGATAGGATCTCCCTACCTACCTGCACTTGCCCAGCAATGATGCTTTTAAGCCTGGCAGAGCGGGTGGATTTAAATATAGAAATTCACATATTATTAGGCTATAAGGTTATGTTAATGATGATGGGTGTTCTTGTTACTGTTCTCTCTGTGAGTTGTTCTGAATCAAGCCCTATCTTCCTGTGCACCCTCAAAATCGCTCTCAACATACCACTCCAGGCAGATAGTACAAATAAATTGTGGTTTGAGGAGCCATATTCATTTCCTGAAGCTGCTACAACAAGAACCACAGACTGAATGGCTCAATATACGAAGTTTTCTTTCCAAGTCCTGGAGGCCACAAGTGAGACTGACATGTCAGTAGGGCCGCATTCTCTGAGGGGAAGCCTCTTTCCTTGCCTCCTGGAGCCGCCTGGTCGTTACCAGCAACCTTTGGTGTTCTTTGCCTTGTAGACACATCACTCCAGTTTCTGCTTAAATCTTCATATGGACTTCTCCCATATGTGTCTATCCCTAAATTTGACTCCTTTTAATAAAATATGGGTGTCGCAGGTTTGTAGCCCAATCTTCTTCTGGTGTGACCTCATCTTAATTCAGCTACGTCTCTTCAAAAACCGCATTCCCAGGAAGGTCAACATTGACAGGATCCGGGAGAATCTGAGTTCTGGGAACACACTGTCCAGTTTAGCACAGGACCTGACGCTACCCGGACGGCAGTTCTGCCTGCTTTACGGATGAGAAATCTGAGGTCTGGAAAGGAAGAGGGACTAGCTGAAAAATCACAAATTTATAGACAATAGGTACAAGAAAGGATTCAAAATTCCACAGTCTCAGTTTAGGGCATTCCTGTTGCATGTTTGAGTGAAGCATTAAAATCCATTTCTCTCTTCTTTTCCAGGAGAGACTTAAACAGTGTGGTTTTAGAGCTTGCTTCTGTAAATCTGTTCCCTCGAGGGTAACACAGATGTGCGTATAGAGATGGCAGTATTTTCTTTCAAGTTAGGCTGCATTTTGTAAGCCTGAGTCTGAAAAGGGATTTCTTTACCAGAAAGCTGGATGGAGCCAGAGCTGGGAATTGAACCCAGGTACCCCAATATGTGAGACCACTGGGTTAAATACCTAGTCCTATTTTATTTTTTAAATTTGTGTTTTATTGGAATGTGGGCCTCACTTCTTTTTCTGGAGTAAGCTGTGAGGACCTCTAACTTTGTGAAAAATTTAGTTTGTGTGGAGTAGTTTATTTTGGCAACTTGTTGGAGTATGACATGCCATCTGATTGTTCCCCCTGTTGTTCCTTAGAAATGCTTATTAGGTGTTTTCTCCTTCGTTAGTATGGTCTTCAAAATTACCTGGTGGAGCCCACATGATTCTTAGGTGACTTTTTGAACTTCATATTTTAATACAAATATTGATTTGTCACATTGTTCCCAGTAAATCATAAAGTTCAAAACCTGTTGAGGAATAATTTACATATTTCAAGTCACCCATTTTAAGTGTATAATTCAATGATTCCTAATATATTACAAAGATGTGCTGCCTCAGTTGAATTTCTTTGGAACTTAGTTGGCACACTGAAATGGGTCAGTCATCCAAAAAAATGGCTGAAGTCATTCTGTGTGCATGCAACAACATGAATGAAAATGTGGAAGTGGAATGTAGAAATTGTATAGGAAAAGCATCCATTTGGTTGTGCCTAAAACAGGAGAAAAGTCAGCATGTCAGGATGGTGTAATGCCAGTGAAGGAATTGTTTGCAGGAAGTTGCATTGGTGGGAGGGAGTGGGAGGAGCAAGGGTTAAAGGCCCTTTTTCACTGATCTGTGTAGTGCGGAATGGACCCCTGCAGGCCTTCCAGGAATGTGGGGTGAGAACCAGTGTGCTGAGTGCTGGATTTACAAGGTGAACGCTCCATTGAGTGATTCTCATTTTGGTTTGTGTGTGGTTTTGTCCTTGAATGAGTGGACTTTATCTGAGGATTAGTACTGTTTCTCATCCTTAATGGTCCATTTCTGCTCATCTGCCCTGTGTCCCTGCCCCTGCTTGTCACCCTCTTTATGCCCTTTATCCCCTGTCCTGGAGGTAAATGGTAGTGGTTGTTTCGCCAAGAGCCCGTTTTGAAATCTGCTTGACAGGTTTATGTGACTCGATCCTTAGCCAAATTGATTTTCGCTGCGTTGGCTTCTGCCTGTCAGCGGTTGAACCCAGCCAGTTGGCTTTGATGGACACTTGCTGCCCTGGGATTTCTCTGTTGACCCCTGGGTGCTCCTCCTTTCCCTGAGTATCATGACAAAGGCCAGAGCTGCCCTCTGCAGGTCTTAGGTCATAGAAGGAAGACTTGAAACAACAATGGTGAATGTCTGGCCTCCTGCAAGGAAAAGGGTGAGGTAAATGGAAGGCATTGCTATAGTTATTTGATATCACATATATTGGTTTTTCTCTCCAAATCATTGCCCGGGGCTCTGTTTTGAAATTGGTTTTTACCCTCATCACTCTTATTGCAGCCTTTGATGCTCGCATTCTACATGTAACTTTTCTGCAATTCAGCACCTGCTCTGTTAGTACACCTCCTTCCTAGGTAAAAGGCACCTGCATTTAGATTGGTGTAAATTGTGGGGGATTAGGGAGCCATTCCAGCCAGATCTTCTGGAACTTTTTCTTACGAAAAGGAACACGTTGGGGCTGGGCCAAAGAACCCAGACTCTCCTACCCTGCTTCATGTAGCAATTAACAACATGAACTCTGGAACCAGACCCCTGAATCAAATTATAGCTCCATCATTTACTTGCTGTGTGATCTTAGGTATATAATTTAGCCTTTTTGTGCTTCAGTTCTCTCATTTATAAAATAGGAGTCAACCTCATAGAGTTATGACCAGAATTAAGTTACTTAATGTTACTTACGAAAGGGCTTCAAACAATGTCTGGTGAGAAAAAAATAAAGCTACCATAAAAAGCATTCCCTTCCTTGGTTGTTCAGCTGTATTTTCTCTGCAACATGTTGTGATAGCGCCAGCAGTCCTGGGTTCTGTTCTAAGTCTAGCTGTTGAACTTCCATGTGACTTGTATATATCATTACTACAAGACATGGCTTCCTCCTCAATCACAGGAGATGAATATTCTTAGAGTTCTCGGCTGTCTGGGTTTACTCTGCGGAAGGAGAGATGGAAGAGGCATGCACAGAGCTTGTAAGGGGTTAAAGTGCTGCTGCAGGGATGGGGAAACATGTTTGTGTTCTGTGAAAGTTGACTTGCTCTTACAGAACAAGTGTCCAACTTGGAAACCACAAGATCCTGATTACTCTCAGCTCTGACTGATTGAGCTCTGGCAGGAAGGGAAGTATTTAGACACCCCAGGAAAAAGATTGATTGGCCAAGTTTTGGGGTGTCGCTCAATTTTGGACTCATCATTATTGACCTTAGTTGTGGGGTGTCCAGATTGGCTCAGCTCACCTTCTCTGCCCCTGCTTTTGCTAGAAGCTGAGCAGGAAGCTGATTGAAGCTGTCAAGGGAATGGTGCTGGAATGGTGCACGAGGCAGGAGAGCTTCTCAACAACAGGGACTGGGATGGGAAGGACCCATCCCAGTCTTCTGTGACCGCCTGGCACTCCAAGGGCTTTTGGGTTCTGGTCTGTCCTCTCTGTTTGCTCTGCGTCCTTGACTCAGACCAGGCCTTCATAATTCTGTGCTGGTATTATCTCTGCTCTTCACTCAGCTGTTTAATCATGTTTCTTCCTACATAGAGAAGTGCATTACATTCAAGCTAAAAACACTAAAAATTCAACGACTGTATTTTAAATGCAGAATGAGAAATACTGTAACTGTGTATGCTCCCGCACTGGCTTTAACTGATGTGACACATTTGCTTTATACGGTGTAACACATTTGCTTTAGCCTTTTTATTTATTTATTTATTTATTTATTTATTTATTTATTTATTTATTTTTTGGGGGGTGTTGTTTTATTTTAAACAGGGAAGCATTACGCATGACTACTCCAGGGACCTGTCATTAGTTGTTTTTCTCCTTTTTCTTCCGAAGAGTTTATCATCTTTATTATTTTCATGCATAGGTTTATGAGTTTTCTGTATATGTAAGACTCTGTTCAATGTATAGCATCGTCCTGCATGCTTTCAGCTCTACGGAAATACCATCCGTATTCTTTCGCAGTTATTTTGAGATTTAATGACACTGATATGGGTAGCTCTGCTGTATTCATTTTAATCATTATATTATGTTTTATTTATCTATTAGTGACTGATGGAGTTTCCTTTCTTTTATGCCATACTGAGCCTGTGGGCAGTGAAATGTTTAAACCTCAGAGAGTGGACCTAGGAGTGAGATCACACTGGGGAATAGCAGGCTGGAGCCAAGTCATAGCCCTGTGACTTCCCCACAGGCCAGAGCTGGCAGGCGATTAAGCCCAGGAAATCCTTGGCAAGCCTGGTCAAACAGGATTTAAGGGTTTGTGAAATAGGACTTTATTTATTTAACTAATCCGTTTTTTGGCGGGGGTGGGGTGGGGTGAGAGGGCATTTGAGCTCTGACTTCTGCGTGATGGTGAATGAACAGAGTAGGCAAACCCACAATATTTGAACATTGGCTGAGCATAGAGATCTATGGACCTTCTGAATGACAGAATGTCAATAAAGGATGCCTTTGCTCTCCGTTCTTTCCTTTGGGTCAAGCTGTCAATCCTGTTGTTACAGGTGACCATAGTGTAGTTTGGAGTTAGGGCCATGGGATGTGTCTTACTCTGCTGGTTTTGAGCTGTGTGAGCACATTGTTTATGTTTTTCGCACCTCAGTTTCCTTCTCGGTGAAATGAATAGTTTTGGACTCAGTGTACCCACTATCTTGAATGGTCCAGATGGCTCAGGCTCACCATGCTGCCCTTCCTATGCCAAGTCTTGTTGTTACTGGCCCTCTGGTGTTCTTTCTGTATCCAGGACTCACCCCTTTATCTAGGACTCACCCCTTTGCCAAGCAGTCTGGCTGCCTGTCTGGATTTGAGTATTTCTTGGGATATTCTGTGCATGACTGGATATATTGTTAGCACTTGTCAAGCCTCTTTTGGTGGGGCCAGACCCTGATTTTTAAATTGCCTTTCTTTATGTCTCCCTGCCTTTGTTTTGGGCTACCAGAAGCTCATAACACATTCTTCCTATTCAGATCATATTGACTGCTGCCTTGGTAGAGCTGTTGTAGGCCTGGTGGTTAGCCAAGACCTCTGCGTGTGGTCATACCAAAGCTGTGTAGGAATTGGTTGAGGCTACACCTTTTAGAGCCAGATAGATTTCGCTTTAGGGTCCCTGCTTCTTTAAAAGATGGTGATAACGTAATTCCCCTGAGTTGTAATAAGAGGATATGTGTGGTAAGAGTGAAACTTTACTGTGCAGCTCACAGTCTTCATGCTTTGACTTGTCGGTAGACATGCTACAGTATGTGGAAAGCCAAATGCAGACTCAAGATTCCAAGCCAGAAAGCACAAAGTCTCTATGATCAAGTGGTCTGAACTCAGACCTGCACGCTCCAGCTTGATAATAGAACTTAGTGTTCTAACTGCTCTGTGCTTCCTTTGGTTTAATTCCCAAATGAGGTGATGGTAATGTTGCCTAACTCAGAGGCCTATTCTTGGGAGAAGAGATGATGCAATCAGCATGAAGCAGTTGAATAGTAACTGGCACATAGAACATGCTCAATCCGTGTAGTTGTTACCATAAGAGATTTATTTATTTGAAGGATAGTGTGATGGAGGGACAGAGAGATCTTTCATCTGCTGATTGGCTCCCCAAATTGACCCATCCAGCCAAGCTTTCTGGGCCACATTGAAGCCATGAGCTAGGAACTCCATCCTAGTTCCTGCGTGGTTGGCAGGGCTGCAAGTACTTGGGCCTTCTTATAATGCTTTCCAAAGCTCTATCAGAAGAACAGGGTATCTGGAACATGAACAGAAACTTGGACATCAGATTCAGATGTCTTAAATGGCAGTTTAACTTGCAGTATCACAACGTTGCATCCTTATTGCCATTAATGTGTGGGTGCATCTGTAACTGTAGATATACTGGAGTTTATGGCATATATACCTAATTCAGAAGACAGAACACGTATTCTAGGTATTTTGTTCTTACATGTTTAAAGTCAGGAAAGCAGAACTTGTCCATTTTTTCATTTCATCCTACAGTTGATGTTACAAAATGACAGCATTCAGATGGACGTGTTTGCTGTGCCCTTGGCTGTGGTCATCAGCACTGGTCGCAGTTGATTGGGGACCCTGGGCCAGGCTGTCATTTTGTCTTTACTCTCTTCTACCCCACATGTCCCTCTCACTTTTGTTTTACCTCAGAATAACATGGAGGCTGATGTGGAAGACTTGCTGTCCTCCCAGAACCCTAGGAAGAGATTGGGAATGGGAAGCTGAGAGTTGGGAAGGCTAGTGGGGCTTCTGGTTAGTCCCTGGGAGTTCTACTTTTACTTCAACTGTTTTCTCCTTGCTGAGTATGGGGTATATTGTAACTTAGTGATGGGGGTGTGGTGTGGTATGATTTGGGGGGTGTGTGTTTTCACATTCTTCTTAGTGCTTCCTGCATTACACTTGAGACAAAGCTAAAAGTGATCCCCAGCTATAGGCAATGGCCTAGGTTCCCTTGTACCTAGGCAAGCTGGGAGAAAAGCAGCCAATAGCTGGCAGGCATCCTGGGCCTGGTTAATACAAATTTGTGTTGACTATACAGTGTGCCTGCATAGTTGGCCACTGTACTTGTTGACCGATGCACATAGAGGATATGGCAGTCCTTTGCAGAAGATGTCTTGTACCTTAGCAGAGGAGAAAGTGTAGAATGAGTTGGTCAACTACCCCAGTCAGATGCTGACAGCAAATATCTGGGTGACTGAAGACTCTTAGGTAGACTATGTCAGCCAATGGACATTGGAAGGATTTCATCATCCTTGAATTGAGAAGATTGACAGCATTTCAGAACTGTCAAAAGCACTTGAGCAGAACACTTGCAGCATGCTCCATACCAGGGACCCTGGGATGACATTGGGTGGCTGTTCCAATCCCCAGGTACCAGGGTAGTTGGGAGGCTGGGGTAGCTCCTCCCCTTATCTTCTCCCTTCCTCCACTTACAGGAAGAAGGAAAAGAAAATTTGGAAACAATGGGATTACCCACTTTCTCCTAACCTCGCCCCTTCCCACCCTTATCTACTATGTAGACATCATCCAAAATAAAATGAAATAGTATTTTTTTAAAAAAGCAAAGCTAAAAGTGAGGAGATTTTGTTCTTTGCCTTGAGTGCTTTGGGTGATACTTTTGTTCTTAGGAAAGCTTTGACTGCCAATGTTCTGACCTAGTTAACTTGAGACGGGAGGATCTTAGAGATGCGGAACTCAGGGGAGAAACAGCACCTCATAGTATTTCACTCCTATCACACTATGAATGTTTCATGATAGTGTTGTTTACTAAGTACTGCTGCCCCATTTTTCAGATGAAGGAACAAATTCGAGAAGTGGAGTAACTTGCTTAAAGTTAGCTGGGAAAAGGGCCTGGTGCGGTAGCTTAGCAGCTAAAGCCCTTGCCTTGCACATGCTAGGATCCCATATGGGCACCGGTTCATGTCCTGGTGGCCCTGCTTCCCATCCAGCTCCCTGCTGTGGCCTGGGAAAGCAGTTGAGGATGGCCCAAAGCCTTGGGACCCTGCACCTGCATAGGAGACCCAGATGAGACTCCTGGCTCTGGGTTCCTGGCTTTGGATCAGCTCAGCTCTGGCCATTGTTGCTACTTGGGGAGTGAATCAGTGGATGGAAGATCTTCCTCTCTGTATGTCTCCCTTTCCAGTAAAAATAAATGAATCTTAAAGACAAAAGTTATCTTGGAAGAAAGAAATTGTCTTAAAAACAGATGCATTTGACTCCAAACCCACGTGTCACAACTGCTCTCCCATGCCGAACCATAAAGAGCAGTGCTAACCTCACCTGATGACTGGTGTCATTGGCCTCTTGGGTCATCCTTGACCACCATTGGACAGGTGGTCCTCCCCAGCCCCCCAGGATTGGCTGGGCCATTCCTGAAATTGCACAATGGGCTGGTCTCTTAACATTGATTTATCCGACCACTCTGTGGTAGAAAAGAATCAACAACAATAATGTTCCATTCCAGAAATTTGTTGGTCCCAAATTTTTCCATGTCCTGTGTGATCAATCTAATATTGTGCCAAACATGGACGCTTGTGAAAATGGGACAAATCTCTATAATGAGTGGATGTGGATCCCAAGGGGTAGAGACTTCTGAAAGGCTGAGTCTCACTTCTCTTGGACCTAGGGAGACATCGACTGTTGGTTTTCTCTCATCTCAGCTGTCAGAATCATAGCAAAGACATTTCCAGTGATCTTAGCCACACATGCTTTCCTTGCTGTGCGACCCGGAACAAAACTCAGAGTGAGAGTGTGATGATTTCATGCAAGACCAGGCTTGTAGTTATTCTTTCACCCTGGGTTTGTTGGATCCTGCCTGTGAGATGGCTGAAGGCCATCTTTTTGTGTAGGAACGATTAATTAGAATAGATTCCTTTGACTTAGTATGCCAGTAAAATGCATGGTCCTCAGCTATTGATTTGGGATGCTGAGCAGAAACCATGGGTCCGAGAACAGCCCCCAGGAACGTTGTGGTGACTGGCATTTTGATAGCCAGGTGGTTCACTGTGGGCAGACTGGCAAAGAATATGAATGAGAGGGAAGAATTTGTGGCGGGAAGGGTTAGGGTAAGGAAGGGCAATGGTGCAAGGGCCACCAGGACTCAGTAAATGAAAATATAATCTCATTTCTTATGTCTGATGTGGCTGAGAAATTGAAAGGGATATTTGCGAACCTCTGATGCCAGGATGATTGCGAGAAAATTAGTAGTTAGATTTCCGAGCCATTTGTTCATATTCAGGTAATTGAGTTCTGAGGAGTGAGGGCAGTGGCCTTTCAACATCCCCATCATCTCAGAGCTTGAGTCATGCTGAAAGTCTAACTCCTAACCCTCTGGGGTGACCTCTCCCTTGAATTCAGGTTAGCAAACATTTATTAGTACCTGCTGTGGTGGTGGGAGGGAACCCGGTACAAAGATGAATAAAAAGGCATGCTCTGAAGGAGTTGGTCAGGCAGATGTTTTCAAGCATGATTCTAATAGAGTGTAATGCTTGTGGAGGCTGTGGGCACCTAGCAAGGGAAACTGAGAGTGAATGGAAGCGGATGAGAGGAGTTTTCATGAAGGGTGTGCAGTGGCTTTTGGCAAGGGGTTCCGAGCAGAGGCAGTATTCTGTGATTCTGCATGGGGGGACCTCCTGGAGTTCTTTCCTTGGGTACTACTATGACCAGAGCTTCAACAATTGGTTATAAAAATAAGATTCAAGATAGAAGTCAAGTAGTGGAGGGCCAAAGGAGGACACTAGAGAGCACATCCTCAAAAATTACTTCCAGCACTGTTTGCTTAGTATTCCCACACATACAGGAAGTGAATTATTAAAACGTTGACTTTTGAGGGGAGAACAGTGATGAAAAAAAATAGATGGGAATGTAGAAAAAGATACGAAATCAATTGGAAATGACACTACATCCATAATGAACTTTTTGTTTCCTCTTTAGCTAAGGAGATTTTCCTAATGCAAAGAAATGGGTTTCATGCAGCAGAAAGGATTTGGATGAGACATTCAAGAGCTCCCATCCTGCGAAGTGATTAGAGGAAGTTCGTTCTTCCGATCATTCACACATCTTCTCTAGATGCGCCAGGCTCGTGCTGGCCTGCAGATTGTGGGAAATTAAAAAAAAAAAACCAACTCTGGGCAGTGCTTTTATTGGAGGAATTTACTAACTGCAGAAAGGGAAGGACGGAGCAGGAGAGGAAGAGTCTATTAAAATCCACTCTGTTAAGGAGAGGTTCAATAGAGAGGCCGGCTTCCTTCTCAGAATGACTCATACCCTGTCGGATTTCGTGACAGGCAGGGATGCTTGGCTTGCCCAGTTGCAAGCAGGTGCTCAAAGGAGGCCTCCATGTGGCTTCAGGACTGACCTGGTTAGCGCCAGCATCATCCAGGGGTCGTGAGACGTCCTTAGTATTAAAAATAGCAGCAATACAGTAAAAAAAAAAAAATCTTGACATCTGAAATGCCTCAAGAAATAAAGCATTTTGGATAGTGGAATTTTCCATGAAGCTGGGGATTTTTCCATCTGAGTAGAGACTCTTATTTTGTGTGTGTGTGTGTTTTTAGATAGATTGGATCGATATTGTAGGTTCTTGTTTGCCTGGAGACAAGAAATGAATAATAGTTATTGTTCTATACCATTAATAAAGAAATTCCCTAGGGGTTAATGTGCTTCGGTTGGCCCCAAAGCTAAATACTGTTCCCGTAGAGCTGTTTTGCCTGCTTTTTAGATGTTCTTACTCTTCTGGCTGCAAGGTATTTTTGTCTCTCATTTCTTGCTAATTTCAATGCATCTGATTCTGGTGGTGTTATATTTAAAAATTTTCAGTCTTACCTCCACTTTTAGGTTTGAAACTACCATTGATCATTCATACTTTTGTCCAGTATCTGGCATCAGACATTCAGAGTAGAGGCTCAATATATTAACTTATTTGTTCAATAAACAAACAATATTCTGTGGTAGGCCACGTGTTAGGTGCCAAGGCAACCTGATGAAAAACCGAGATAAACCAGCACTAAACTATCACAATTTGCAATTGGCTTCAAACAGGCTAGTTGGCTCAGCGTTTAGATCAGGTAGCCTAGTGGTTCTCATACTGAAGTGTCTCGGAATCCCTAGGAGGGCTAGACAATACACCTTGCTGGGGCTCTGTTCCTGTAGTTTGTGACTCAGCCGGAAACTGGAGAACATTTATGTCCAATTTCCAAGGGATGCACTTGGCCTTGTCTGGAACCTCCCTTGGCACAACAGGTTTTCAGCCTGGTGACTGTCTCTCAGGTCCCCAAGGACCAGTCTGGTGTCTGCCTCCTGGTGTTTTCGCTGAGCCAGAGGCAGACACTGTATGCTCTGACCCTGGCCTGTCTGCCTCTCCCTTCCTGAGCACCCTGATACATGTTGCTTTCCTCTTGCCAGAAGCTCAACCCTGTGTCACTTGGTTTGTTCCCTTCTTAACCTTTGGCTCCCCTCTGGGAAGGTGGTTTGAAGGGTGGCTGTGCCTGATAAGGAGCCACTAATGCACCCACAAAGGATGCACCTTTGTATAATATAATTTAAAGGGAAAATTGTGAATGCATTAACAGACATCAACTGACTGGGGTGAGGATCCCCCCAAGTTTTCGGAGCAGCTCTGACTCATCCATTGTCAAGATCTTGACAGGCTCCAGGCTCCGGTCTACTACTCACCAGCAGGTTTGGAATGTTTCCTTGGAGATCGATTTTCAGCCAGGCAGGGTGGAATTGCAGACTTGCGTGGGTATCCCTTCCTGAAAGCTTACATTTTAATTTATCTGCCTGCTCTATCTTATTTTACTTGTCTCGCTGCCCTCTAGGGTGTAAACACCCAAAGGCAGAGGCAGATCTGTGATCATTACAGGGGTTTCTCAACACCTAGACAGGGCGCTGGCCAAGGAGGAGCGCCCCCCTCCTCCATTCCTCACCTAACCAGGAACCCAGTCTGTGTCTGTTGAATCTAATTGAATTCTTTCGGGGAACTGAACAGGTGCGTTCCCAGGAAAGCCTCCTCTGTTACCCCGAGTGCATTTCAGAGAGTGCTGTTCGTGGACGGGGCACAGAGGCCGTGAGGATGGAGGAGGGCTGGGGTGGTGGTGGTAAGGGGTTGACAGACCCAAGCAGCAGGAAACTTTCCTGCCTTTGTAGCTGAATGGAACTAGAGCTCAGCCAGCCCGTGCCCCTCTGTTCCCATGGAGCTTCCATTTCCCTTCTGCTCGTTTCCCCCTGCTTGCCTGTTGCTGTGATTTCAGTGTTGTAATAACAAACCTATTACCGCAATACAATGCCAGGAAGGGAAAACGAAGCGAAGCTACCGAAGAAGAAGATCCAGCCAGCCCAGTCCCAAGCCTCTCTGCAGAGCCTGCAAGCTGTTGAATAGAGCATGTCAGTTTAATTGCAGCTTTCCCTCTTGGTATGGTGTAGAGGCATCTATTTTTTTCCTTTCTGCGTCTTCTATTAGGTTCACAGATTATTTTGCTCTGAGACGCTAGCAGTCTTTACAAAGGCACAGAGTAACCGTGGGCAACTGCTTTTGGGCTTCTCCCACCCATGCTGATGCTCTAGCGTTTGACTTTTTAACTATCATAATCCAGGTTTTTTTTTTTTAACTATTTATCTTTATTGCAAAGTCAGATTTTACAGAGAGAAAGGGAGACAGAAAGGATAATCTTCCATACGCTGGTTCACTTCCCAAGTTTGTCGCAGTGGCAGGAGCTGAACCAGTCCAAAGCCAGGAACCAGGAGTTTCTTCTGGATCTCCCATGCGGGTGCAGGGTCACAAAGGCTTTGGGCCGTCCTCGACTGCTTTTCCAATCCACAAGCAGGGAGCTGAGTGGGAAGCGAAGCAACTGGGATATGAACTGGCACCCATATGGGATCCCGGCATGTGCAAGGTGAAGACTTTAGCTCCTACGCCACCATGCTCAGTATTCCTCCGGTCTTTGAAGAATGTGCGTAGAGAGACAGGAAAGGTCTTAGCGTGAGTTGGATGTTCCTTGGCTTCAGTCTGGACTAGTCTTCAGTCATGCTCTATTCTTTCTGTCATTTAAAAGCTGAAGAAGTTAAGACAAGCTTTCAGTCCTTGATGAGTATCAGAGCTTCCTAGAGAACCTAACAAAAGTACAACACCAACTTAGAGCTTCTGACGTAGTAGGCGCACTGGGCTGTTCGTGTGATGAACACGTGGCCCCTGACTTGCAGTGGTTTGACTTAACAATCTTTTTGATTTTGTGTTGTAACATTGATGCTTATTCAAATTTTTAAAATGATTTATTTATTTTTATTGGAAAGGCAGTTATACAGAGAGGAGGAGAGACAGAGAGGAAGATCTTCTATCCGATGGTTCACTCCCCAAGTGGCTGCAATGGATGGAACTAGCCAATCTGAAGCCAGGAGCTCTTCTGGGACTTCCATGCAGGTGTAGGGTCCCAAGGCTTTGGGCTGTCCTCAACTGCTTTCCCAGGCCACCAGCAGGGAGCTGGATGGGAAGTGGAGCTGCCAGGACCAGAATCAGCACTCATATGGGATCCCGGTGTGTTCAAGGTGAGGTCTTTAGCCGCTAGACTATCGCACCGGGCCCACTTATTCAAATTTTAAAATATACTTCACATTTTGCATTTTTGATATCTTCCCAAGCTGTTGATATGTCCCATGCTGCCTCCTGATGCTACAGAGGCACTGAGGCAACTCCCAGTCAGCCATTCGATCACAGTGATAAATAAGTGATATGCCCAGGGTATTGCTAAGCTATTATGCTTAGTAGGATAGGTATATTACATGACTGTTGACTTACGAGGTTTACAATTTACAGTGAATTTTTTTTTTAATGCAACCCCATAATAACTCAAAGAGCATCTGTAATGAAAATTCAGTAGTTTTAATTGAATCCGGTTAGTTTTAAACTGAAATAAAACCCAAGCAGAAGTTAAGGGCTTCCCAACAAGGAAATCAACTTTATCAGTGGGAAAATGGGCATGAATGCTGGGAAAATGCTGGAAGTTTAAGTTTTCATCCAAGTCTTTAGGTATCTTTGAATGCTAGTAATGCCATGAACACTAAGTTTCCCCTTCTGTGATAAGAAACATTTTTAAAGGTATGCTTGGTCAAATATTTTGGAAATTATTCAGACATTGTTGTCAGAGTTGCATTGAAAATTATGGGGGAAATCAGCATCACTTAAAAAATATGAAGTCATTAATCCATGGGCAGAACTGTATTCTTTAGGCCTTGCTTTGTACCATGAACTGTATGTAGAAACAGCAATGTTATATGCTGTTCTTTTTATAGTTCCTGGCTATTTGATCATCTTTGCGATTCTGTGTGAATCTGTGTTTTCTCTTGGTTATGACTCATATACAGAGGAGCTGCCGCAGTTTATAAGCTGCTCTTCAGTATAGCTACCTTGCTGAATTCTATTGTTTGTTTCTTGACTCTGTTTTTTATATGCCAACAATGACAATGTTGTCTCTTTTCTCCTAACATTATGTTTTTTACTTTGCTTGTTCATTAAATGAGACCGAAGTTCCAGTGTTAACTGTGAATGATACGGTGACAGATGAAATCTTAGTTTTGATTTTCAGAAGAGCTGAAGGAAGCATTTTTTACAAAGAGCCTTTATCACATAGAATATTCTATTGGATGAAGGTTTTATGGAATGTATCTTTCATGTAGTTAAGGAAAGCTCTGTCACCTTCTAAGTTTCAATTTCTGAGTTTTTCGTAATAAAATAGACCCTGGAATCTTATCAAGTGCCCGTTATTTAACTGTTAGGTTGACGAGGTGATCCTATACCCCTTTTTTTCTGTGACTATGGAGAATTATATTGATGTTTTTCACTGCTAAACTGTACTTTCCTGGGGTCAGCATGGTGATACAGTGGTCTAATCCTGTGCCTGCTAATGCCGGCATCTGAAATTGGCACCAATTTGTGTCCCAGCTACTCCACTTCTGATCAAGTTTTCTGTTTATGACCTGGGAAAACCAGCAGAAGATGGCCCTAGTGTTTGGGTCCCTAACAGTCATGTGGGAGACCTGGAGGAAGTTCCTGGCTTTGGATCAACTCAGCTCTGACAGTTGCAGCTGTTTGGGAAGTTAACCAGTGGATGGAAGGCCTGGCTTTCTCTCTCTGTCTCTCCTTTTCTCCTTGTAAAAATTTTCCTTAGAGATAAAAATTGATATTTTAAAAATCCCATACTTTTCTTTTTTGAATGACTATATCATACTTAATTATTTAGATTGCCTTGAACCAATATTAAAAGTTAATATTTTATTTATAACTTCATATATGTGTTTCAGTGAATAGGCCTATAATTCTCCTTTGCTTAAAATATGCTTCCCAAATCCCTTGATAAAGTTTCTATGAGCCTCCTAATAGTTGCTTGGAAATCTTTCCTTCTTAAGCAGTTTGTGTAGTCAAGGATAATTTATCCATTGAAAATTCTTAGAATGTTTCTGTAGCATCAACTGATTCCCAGGAAATACCTCCACCTCCACTCCCCTTTTTTTTGTATGAAACCAAGGACTTTTATTGTATCTTAACTTCTTAATGGGTGATTAGATCATTTAATGCTTTAGATTGATTTTTTTGTACTACTTTTTGTATTTATGAATGTTATAAGAAATTGACAGATAGGGGCAGTTACTTGGCAGGAGTGGCTGGGTCAGGCAATAGGTCTGATTTCAGATTGCTGAGGAGTCCCCACACTGTCTTCCAAAATGGTTGTACTAGTTTGCATTCTTATCCACGGTGTTCAGTGTCCTTGATAAAAAGATTCTATTATTTGTTGGTTTATCTGATACCCTATGTTGTCACCTTAACACTTAGCTTGCTTTTAATTATTCTTGTTTTCTGTTAAGTTGATTTAAAGCTATCATTTTTGTTTTATTACAATTTATCCATTTCCTGCACATTTAAATATATGTATTGATTTTATTATTTAGATTATTTTATAGTTTTGGCAGAATTTCTCCAAAACTCAAGAATTATTCAGTAGCAGACTTTTGCTTTAGTAGCCTATACACAGAACACATAAGTTGTATTTAAAATCAAGCATTTTATTCCATGTGGTCAGAGATCACAGTGTATAAAATGTTGATTCTTTGGGATATTTGGACACTTTATTTTGTAAAATCCTCCATCAGTGGTTAAAAACCTCATGGGTAATCAAGGAATATAAAGACTCAGCTGGCTGAATTTTGCATTAAAGCATCTGTATATTTTTTGGTATTGTCTGATTACTTGTTTTATCAATTTCCAGTATGGACATGTAGTTCTCCATTTAGCTTGGCACACTCCAACAATGAAATGTCAAGTCCAGTTTCTAACTATATTTTGAGTGGGTTTCTCTGTGTGTCTGCTCATATGTACTACAAAGTACACTTTGTCTCATGAAATATGTGTGTGCTCAGTTTACGAACATGAAAAAGCAGCTACATCCTGATTTGGATGTCTGTGTCCTTATATTCTTTTTAAATTTTAGGGCTCTCTCCCAGACCCTGCCAAATGCTCCCTCTCTAGGGAGTTGAGTTTGAAAACCACAGGGAAAGAGAAGAGGAAACCAGTCAACTTCTGTTTTTAACAAGCAGTGTCCTGTTTCCCTTTTCATGGAATGAGAGGGTTGAAGCAGCTGTTTTCTGCAATGGCTTCTCCAGATATGACATTCAGTCATTTTGAATATTTATTAAATAGATACCGAGTGCCCAACCCTAAAATTATCTAAGCCTGAAGCCTGTGTTTTTTTTTTTTATTTAGGACCAGTAAGTTCTCTACTATGTCAGTGATTTTTCTTACATTATCTCATTGTATGGCATTGAAAGTTGCAGCTCAAGACTCATCCCTGCTATGAAATGACTGTGTGTCCTTAGGCAAACTGCATAACCACTCTGAAGCTGAGATTCAATTCCTTGTATGTTAGTGTTGCTGCTGTTGTCTAGCACTGTACCTGACACATAGTAGGTGGTCAGTGTGTATTAAGGTGACTTTGTTTAATTCCAGGTGAAGACACAGAAACACATGGGGCACACTGTGGAACTTCATGCTGTGCCACAACGTCAGTGCAATGAGTTGAGTCTTTCCAACGTCCAGGCCAGGTATGTGGATCTCAGGCCTGTTTCTCCTTGGACCTCATGCCTCCACGGGTGTGTATCTCCCTCAGCCCCAAGGCCTGTGTGTGTGGGCAGAAGTGCACAGACACCACCCGGCCCTGGCTGCGGGTTGTGCAGCGTCTCTGTTCACTGCACAGCACTGCCAAGGTTCATTACACAGGCAAGAGCAGCCTCTAGGTAATGTGCTGACCTTGTTATAATTAATGGACAGTGGAGTAATGGGTCTGTGTGACTCATTAGATATGGGAAAGGGATCCAGCTCTCCTATATTTAGTTTAATTGAAACTCTAAAACATTTATTACTTTGGGCACATGGCAGTAACTTTGGTTTTTAAAGTATCAAAGAGATTATTTCAGCTGTTTCCCAAAGGGAAAATAGAATTGGAGGGAGACAAGGCCAGCCAAAAAGAGCCTCTGGGCATGTGGTTCTGGCCTTAAGAAGGGAAAAGGAGAGATCAGGGTTTGTCTTTGTAGCGACTTGGACACGTCCCTTCACCTCTTGAGGCTGCAGTGTTCACGGCAAGGTGGAGCAAATGGAAAGGCTGTCACCACTTGCACATCAAAATTGATGAATATTTGTTGGGTGTGGGCATGAAATATTGTTTCCACATTTATGTATGCTGTTGGTACTCTGTGTATGAATATCTGCCAAGTAAGAAGTAGGGGGTCAAATGGCTCACCTGTAGCTGCGCGGGCAGTGGGGTGGAGCTGAGATCTGAATCCTGGCCTGGCCCATCTACATCTCTCTGGCTTTTCTCCCATCATCACCGTCTTCTCTGGTTCTTCCTGATTTACTGTCCCATAAGTTCTGTGCATCCAAGACTGTTATAACCCCCATTTTTTTTCTCTTTGTCTTTTTTTTTTACTACTGCCAAGAATTTACACAGTAAATTCTTTTCTAGCACAGTGATCATATAATTTATGCAGAATGAAATAATTAATGTATACATCAGGTAATAATTTTAATAATTATTACAATCTTTTTAAAAACTGAAGCAATTTATACAGCTAACATTTATAAGTTAATTCATAAATGTTATAAGCATAAACAACATTTCCTATACATGTTTGCATCAATACTAGTGAGAAACAAAACAATATATTAGACTGATTTGCATTCTTTTTTTTTTTGTAAGTCACATACTTTATACAATTAAGTTGAACTTGTAAAGCAGTGGGCAATCCCGAAGCTGAAAAATTTGCTTTAACTGGATGGTGGTGGGTTTTTAAAAATTAATTACATTGCATTATGTGACACAGTTTCATAGGCTCTGGGATTCCCCCAGCCCCTCCCTGTCCCCTCCTCCCATGGTAGATTCCTCCACCTTGTTGCAGTATTGCAGTTCAAATTCAGTCAAGATTCTTTCTTTGCAAACATATACCAAGCATAGAGTCCAGAATCTTATTGTCCAGATAAATTCAATGGTTTCTTGGGGAAACCATCTCTGGTCTGAAGGTAGAGCTGGCAGAATATCATCCCGATCAATCAAAAGCCCCAACATAACATCAACAGCAATTTACAACATTATGGAATTAATTGACATGGTATTGAGTAACAAATATGTTAAAAAATATGCAAGTTCGTAACCACATCCTGTGACTGCTTCATTGACATTTCAGTTTTAGTTTATATAAAGAACCAGCTGCTATACACCTTAAAATGGCTATAGGGTATCATTCAGCTGTCTCGTGCCTATTTTCATTTTAGTATTTAGCAGTTTACAGTGTTGAAGCATAATTTTGCTGAACTTGGCAGATTTTAGGATAGTCTAAACTGGCTTATAACTCTAACAAGGCGTATGTCAACAGTTCAGGTGCAGAACAGTTTTAGCAGGGGTGTGCAGAGAAGGAAGACGGTATTTACTAACATTTTATTAAAATCCCTTCAGACCTCATTCTTCTGGTCTCCTCTCCAACCCCATTTCTTGCTATATTTAAAAGTATATGCATATGGTTCCTTTTCTCCTTCTAACTTAGGAACATTAGCATTTCCACAAGTTATTAAAATTCCTCAGGGTCATCATTTTAATTTCTGCAAAGTGCTCAGTCTTGTGGAGTCATTACTGCTTACCTAATCAATCCCTTATTGTCGTTCATGACATTGCTTCCAACTTGTCACAGTTAGAGATGATAGGCACCTATCTGAGCATAAACCTTAAACAGTTTTTACATGATCTCTTTATGACTGACATCTATATTTAATTTTCCTGGTTACAAATATAAATAGAATATAAAGAAACTTTGTAAGTTTTTGGAAGGGGAATTTAAAGAGAGAAATAATATTGGTTGTTATTGTTTGCTAATACTGATGCAGGAATTTTTTTGAGGTACCTGGAATTGTTCTAAACACTATTTGAATTAATGCAATAATTATCATAATAATCATGTGCAGTACATATCTGAGTATTAGCTCATTCTGTTTATATTATTTATATGATATTATTCCTATGTATTGATTATTTCCCAAGGGAGAGGAGTTTGTTTAAGTTCTATGATTGTTTTGCAGTTTTTATGCATTTTTCCAAAAGTCATTATCAGGGCTGTGGCAGCTGTTTGCTTTGCACAGCATCAGGTTTTGAGAGTTCTTCTTTCTGTTCTCTTATTAGCATTGTGTTTTATCATTTTCAGAATTAAGTTCTTTATACTGCATTGTATTATGTACAGATGACCCTGGAGGCATTGCACTGATCTGTCATGCATTTCCAACTGGTTAATCTCAACAACTAGTTACTGGTTGTTACTGGAATGTCCAGGAGCTGAGTAGAAGAAAGGAACATTCCTTGTGTGTGATGCTAATGAGGGACTCAGACAGACTCCTAATCAGGTAGAGAAAAGTGGAGGTGATAGAAGGATTTCACATTTGAGATTTAAGAGAAATATTATAGACACTCAACCCCCAAAATAAAAACTCAGACTGAAACATAACAGCAAATAAAGCCTCTCAGAACTTTCTAGAACTTGAAGGATTGTGATAGAAGGAAGGAATGGAAGAGACATGGTCTGTCAGGTCAATATTCTTCCTTAAAATTCTCATTCTCTGTAAAGGACAGTGTACTTCACTCTGCGTTGATCAGAGCAAAGATTGAATGTCCGTGTCTCTCCGCCCTTCCTCTTTCCCTTTTACTTCTCTTTTGGCCCATTTATACTCTCCC